>NC_089503.1:159952186-161209061 GCF_036850995.1 Saccopteryx leptura
AAATAAATACAAATTTTTAGTATACGTTTACTCTATGTCACATTGAATATATTTTAACACATATTTTAATATTAGTTTTTAATTGATCTTATTTTTATTTCTTATAGCCCATAGTAAAATGAGTGGTGCAAGCAAGAAAAAAACTCGTCAATATTCGGAGGAATATTTAAAATTTGGGTTCATATCCGCTGTTCACGATGAGCGGATTCCTTTTTGTCTTTTATGCCAGCAATGCTTGACCAACGAATCAATGAAACGAGGTCATCTTGAGGCGCATTTGAAAGCAAAACATAGTGCTCATATTAATTCAGATTTGAGTTACTTTAAAACTTTAAAGAAAAATTTTGAAAAAAGAACAACATTAAAGTCTCTATTTACTGCTCATACTTCAACTAATAATCATGTTCTTGAGGCTAGTTATCAAATTTCTTTATTCATCGCTAAAACTGGAGAAAATCACACTATAGGAGAGAATTTAATAAAACCGTCAATATCAGCATTTCTTAAAACGGTTCTTGAAAAAGATGACAAAGATGTAAAAGCTATGCCACTCAGTGACAATACTGTTAGCAGAAGAATAGATAAAATGAGTGAGGATATTAAAAAACAACTTATTGAAAAGCTGAAAACAAGAAAATTCTCCTTGCAAATGGATGAATCAACTTTGAGAGACAGTGAGGCAGTATTGGTAACTTACGTAAGATATATTGATAAAGGACATTTTGCTGAAGAAATGTTGTTCTGTAAAAGATTAGAAAGCACCACTACCTCCAAAGATATATATAATAAGCTAAAAAACTACTTAGATGTCAATGATATACCAATGAAAAATAGAACATCTTGTGCTGCAGATGGTGCTCCCAATATGATGGGCAAGAAAAATGGCTGCTTAAAATTGATGAAAGATGCGAATCCAGAAATGATTCTTGTGCATTGTGTTATTCATAGGGAAAACGTGGTAGCTAAAAACATCTCGCCTGTTCTGAATGAAGTATTACATACAGTAATAAAGTGTGTTAATGCTATTAAAGCTAGTGCCAAATGTGAGCGTCTTTTCAAGCTATTTTGTGAAGAACAAAATGAAGACCATGTGAGACTTTTACTTCATACTGAAGTAAGATGGCTATCTAAAGGAAACTGTTTGAAAAGTTTTATGGAACTGTTTGATACTCTTAGTGATTTTTTAAGCGACAAACCTGAAATGAAGTATCTGTTAACAATAGATGGTAAAGCATTTGTGAGTTATTTAGCCGATATCTTTGAAAAACTAAATATATTAAATAAGCAAATTCAAGGAACAAATAAAACTCTTGTCGATGCAAAAGCAAAGATATTTGGTTTTATTACCAATATTGAGTTATGTCAGAAACATATTAACAACAAAAAACTTTAAACAGTTTCATTGGCTCCAAAAATGTGAAGTAACTGATACCGCTTTACTTGTTATTGTCAATCATTTGAATATTCTATAGGCTGATTTAAAAGAAAGATTTTCTGATTTAAAACAAATTGATTTCCCAAAATGGATGATGCAGCCAATGTTAGTGGATTTGTCTGATATATCAAATATGCAGTATCAAGAAGAACTCGCAGAATTGCAAAATGATGAGTCAGTTAAAGCTTTATTTAATATCAAAGGAGCGATGGCATGGCTTTGTGAGGAAACAGAAATCAAATACCCAAATTCAACCAAATGTGCAAGAAAACTATTGCTACCATTTCCATCTTCATTTTTAGCTGATTGTGGATTTAGTGCTGTAAATGATTTACTGGTAAAAAAAAGAAATCGGCTGGATATAACACAACGTGGAGACTTGAGACTAAAGCTAACCAAATTGGAACCTAATATAAAATCTCTGTGCAGCAAGCATCAAGTGCAAGGATCACACTAAATTAAAATAATAAATTAACATAGAAAAATCTGTATTAAAATTATTTGGAATTTAAATTTCTGTTTTTCATTATATGTTCTGAAAATTTACTTACTGTGTTTTGTTAACAATTTCATAGTGATTTCTTCCTAGAACCTATCATTTATGTTTATTAAGTGGACAAATCAATTTTTTAATGTTAAAAATTATGAATGTTACATAGTGGGGAACATAAAAATTTTTGAAAGGTTAAGGTGGGGCATGGCACAAAAAAGGTTGGGAAACACTGCTTTGGGGGCTCTGGTACTCTCAAATTACCTTTTGAATATCCAACATATCTCAGTGAGGTGACTTATGTAAACCTGAACTTCTCTGACCCTGCTACTTGTTGTCCTTAATGTCTCATCTTTCCTCTTCTAGATTATTGCAAATATCAAAATATGTAATTACATTATGATTAAGTAGGTCCTTTCAAAATATTAATGAATAAATAATAGCCTTTTACCACTGCTAGTCTGTTATCACTCCTCTGATGAATTTATTCACCAATCAAAAAACAATTTTACTAATAAGATCTCTGACCATGAGGCACTTCCTTAAAAGACATGGAGAAACAAATGCATATTACTAACTAAGTAAAAGAAGTCAACCTGAAAAGGCTACATAATATACAATTCCAACTGTATGATGTTCTGGAAATAGCAGAACTTCAGAGACAGTAAAGTGGTCAGTGGTTTCCCGGGTTTAGAGGGGAGGGATGAATAAGCAGAGCACAAAGGAATTTTAGAGCAGTGGAACTATTCTGTACGGTACCTTGACGGTGGACATGTGTCAGTATGCATTTGTCAACTCCCATAGAATGCACAACACAAAGAGTAAACCCTAATGTAAACTATGGACTGAAGGAGATGACATGTTAATGGAGGTTGTAACACATTGCCTCCCTCTGGTGTGCGAAATTGATAGTGGGGGAGGTTGTGCCCGTGTGGGGGCAAGAGCATATGGGAACTCTGCATTTTATGCTCAGTTTTCCTGAGACCTTAAAACTGCTCTAAAAAATAAAGTCTATTTTTAAAAAGTCATCTCCTTCCACTATTCTTAATGGTTCCTTTCTATATTTGTTATAAATACCAAACTCCTTAGCCTGGCATCAAATGCCACTGCTGGGTTACCATTCTTTCCTCCACGGACAGGAGAGCTCCTTGTTCTCCCTGTATGCTCCCTCTGCTTCCCCTGTAGCCATGGAAACTTGAGTCTCAATTGTTCTTTCCTCTGTTTCTATTTTAGAGACCTTCAAGACCCCCTCAAACACCATCCTCTTCACCATTCTCCCTCCGTCCTCTACACCATTCAGTGTTACCCTTTTACCTCTAAATGCCAACAAGCCATGTCTCTGTGGCATCACTTTCTACCCTGTTTTCTGTGCACGTAGCTCACTCAAACTAACACACTGTCAGTGTGAAGGACTACTGCGATATATACAGTGTGTCCGTAAAGTTATGGTGCACTTTTGACCAGTCACAGGAAAGCAACAAAAGACGATAGAAATGTGAAATCTGCACCAAATAAAAGGAAACCCTCCCAGTTTCTGTAGGATGATGTGGCAGCATGTGCGCATGCGCAGATGATGACGTAACACCGTGTATACAGCAGAGCAGCCCACAGCCATGCCAGTCGAGTTGTGGATGGTACAAAGGAAAGTTCAGCGTGTTCTGTGGCTCGCTAAATTCGAATCTGTGACCAAAGTGCAACGTGAATATCAGTGTGTTTATAACGAAGCACCACCATATAGGAATAACATTACTCCGTGGAATAAGCAGTTGAAGGAAACCGGCAGTTTGGTGGAGAAACCCCGTTCTGGTAGGCCATCAGTCAGTGATGAGTCTGTAGAGGCTATACAGGATAGCTACCTAAGGAGCCCTAAAAAATCTGTGCATGAGCCCACATGGAACTGTACTGAATAGGTATGAAACTGGGAGAGTTTTCCTTTTATTTGGTGCAGATTTCACATTTCTATCATCTTTTATTGCTTTCCTGTGACCGGTCAAAAGTGCACCATGACTTTACAGACACACTGTACTTGTGTCTCCCAAGGCACCTCTCATTGTTATTAGGTGCTTAAAAAACAAGAGTTAGTAAATAGTCAACAACTATCCTATTCACTGTGCTATACCACTTCAAAATGATACATGCATTTTACTAAGTACATTCATTCTGGGTAAAATAATTTAACCCAAAGGAATAAGATAAGACTTCTCAGAAAACTCGTTAGTGAGACATTTGGGAAGGTAAGCACTTCATCCATTAACCATACCTTAATAGCCTTGTGTCTTCACTAAAAGCCTCCCTTATAAAAAGTCACCTTCTGTTCCTCAAACGATCTCTCCCCACTGTTGTGGTGGACAAAGCTGGGAAAGTTGGGCAGCTTTGGTTCCTTGGCTGCCATTCATTGCTCCCTTCCTTTGATTTTTGTTCAGGTTTGCACCCTTCCTTTATGTGGCTCGGGGAGCACATCCTGATTAGTCCTAGCTAACTACTGTCAAGTTATCTCTTGTGTCAGTGATTGGTTTCCACAAGGGCTAGCTTAGGGTGTTCTGAGAAGGTTTCCTTGCAAATCAGAAGAGATACATGAGGAAGGCAGACTCTCTCTTGCCAGATAGCCTATAGAGGTCAGACAGATCCTTCAAAAACCTGCATTGTCTATTCTATCGATGCTGACTACTATCGAGTTGTCAAATCTCAAAGACTTAGACTTTATTCATTTGGTATTTTTAGTAAGACCATGACTAAACTGAATTTTACCATTGGTTGAACAAAAATCTTTTATACGATTAAAACCCCTTTCACAGGGTAAATACCACTTTAGAAAGCATAGTTAAGGAGAAAAGCACTGTATAAGATGGTGAATGAGTGGATGGATCAATGATCCTATATTTTACTTATTCATTTGACTCAGAATCAGTAAGCCCCCTTCAACCATGATCACAAAGCCTCACCTGTGAGGAATCATAGAGAATCACTAAGACCAAACTATGACAAAATCACCTTTTTAAAAAAACATTTTTTTCTCCTGGAATGGTGGGGGAGGCAGTGCTAATTATAGCATATCTTAATCTCATCAAGGTATTTGAAACATCTTTTAGGATGACATTTCTTTCAATGTGAGAGGTTTTTTTTTTTGTACAAAATATTCTAAAACTCAGTCATTAATTAACAATGAGAATAATAATTATTAAGATTGGACTTCTCAATAAATCAAAATTCATGAGATACAAACTTAGTTTTTAGTGATTTCACAATGTCTAATTCTGTGCAACACACTTTGAAGTTATAAGGAAGCCCCTCTTAAGTGTAAGGTGCTACTGATTATTTCTTGCTTTGGAATAATTGAACAATGTGACCTCGATTGATTCTTATTTCTTAAGGAACTAGAAGGAGGCAAAAGAGGTAAAAACTCAGCTGATCAGTTTTAGACAAATCATCAGATTTGGTCCATATGTCAATGTAGTTCTCTTCCTCTTCCCAGAAATGCTCTTGGAATTAATTTTGGAACATTATAAAACAGCTGAACTTTGGAAAGTCTGAACATCATTAGTGTCGGTGGATGCACAATAGAGTAATCATCACATGAGTGCAGCCTGTCACAGATTAGCACTCCTAAAAAAAATTGAACAGGACAGAGAGAGTCATGGTGGTGGGTTCACCCACTGGTTATCCTTCCTAATGGGCTGCAAGATGACCTTAAAAGTTTGGGCCCCATCAACCAGCATTGGTTAGTCAGTAGTGATTGCTCCCATGATGCAACAGACAGACACAACCTTTGTTCCACTTCCACCCGCCCCATCCAAAGGTCACAAATGCCTTCTTGATGCACTGTCTCCTGGAATAATGCAGCCCTCACAGCTGATTCCCTTCCCAGCACGCTGTCTCCTGGTCGGCATCAGTAGGGTAAGCAGGAGGCTGAGTGGGCACAGGGCAGTGATACAGGACTGTGACTATGATTAGGCTTTTGGTCATTGTCATCATCGCCCAATTGCATATTCTGAACACAGACTGTACTGGGGATGGTGGTGATAGAGGGGAAGGCTTGTTCATTCTATTCAGGGGACAGGCCTCAAAGTTTACCATCCCTGAGCTTCCACTGCTTCAGGGCTAGGGGGAGGAGAGACACAGCTTGGGGACTTCCTGTGCCCGGAGAATAATGAAATTCAGTCCCAGTTCAGCCACGCCCTCACCCTTCCTGCAGCCCGAACTGGAGGACAGACAAATTTCCCTACTGTGGGCCAGTTTTCCCAGGTGCAGATTCTGAAATGAAGATTTGTTTTATGAGGGAGTGGAGGAAGGTAGAATCTGGTGGATAAGGAATGGGGGAAAGCCAGGCAGGGCTATGGTTTTAGGGAAAATTTCATAAAAGGTGAAATTTGAGCCTGCACTTCAGGAGAGAACTCTGGAGTATAAATTGCACCCCTACACTGATCCCAAACTGAGGTAATGGCTCAATTTGGAGTAACTGGACATTTTGAAAACTGAATTTGAGGGGATCTGAGGAGAGCAGGGCAGTGGCCCCCACATTCCTGATCTGAGAAATCTATACCCTTTAGCTCAAGGTCATTCTAGAGTTTTCAATGTTTGTCTCAGGAACTTGGCAAAATGTGGTTTGATGAGAGTCACACCAGGACCCAAACCCAATACAATCAGTACATACATAGTCCAAGTTATCGTCTGATCTTGGAAACTTATCTGGATGAAACATTTTAAGCAATTTTGAAAATCATTAGACTTATTGGCATTTGGTTTTGCCCTTTCTCTGCATCCCTAATCCACCAAAGCCAGTTTTCCCCACTTGCTTTGGCTTCACTAATCCTTTAAATTCACAATTCCTCCTCCTCCAGGAAAGCTTCCCTGATACAGAGAGGTGGTGGTGTCGTTATGCAAATTCTTACCATTTAATAGGCACTCAGAACCTACCCAGAGTTATTCACTTTTTAACTTATACCTTAATTTCCCAAAGACACCACAAGATCTTTGAAGACAAAGCTCAGTTACCACCTCTGCTCAAAGAGCACGGTTCTCTTTTGGCCTCAGGCAATTTTTGTAAGTATATAAAGGTGTTTGGGGCAAAAAGAATGAAACTGTATAGAATAAGGTTACAAGTTTATTAACTAGGCAATAATAACATCATTCATCAATTTGAAGCTGCTTTTTCTCTCTCCAGAGGAAAAAGTATGAATCGGTTAACTTTTATTGTGATTTGTTTTGCAAGTTGTTTTTTTTTTCATCTAATATACAGATCTGTTTTCTGCATTTAAAAAAAAAGCAATTCAGTTGTTTATCAAATTGCTGTGTGGTTTTATATATTATACTTCCTCATTTCCTGTTTCAACTCAGAAAATATGGAAATACATTTCTGGGGAATGAGGATTATGGGAATATGTTGTTTATTTAATAAAAATTAGTTAAAGGTTATGCAAAATATTTCCCTTCTATGTCACGTAGACCTGATCTCCTGCAAATAACTGAATGTACAAGACCCCTCATAAGGCCACCGAGTAACTGAGAATGCTTGCTAAGTCAACCCTTACTCTTAAAGTCAGGAAAAGAAAGAAAACTTGAGGTTCAGAATGGACCGTCTGACACTTGTCAGCAAGCAAAGTCACTGTCAGAGAATGTGAACAAGCCCACTTGCGATTTAATTACACCTCAATTTAATTATTTAATTCACAACTGAATCATTCTCCAGCTCTTCGCCACCCTCTCGCTCTCTCAGCAGGCACTGAGCCCCTCGTGTGTGTAAATGTGCTCCGAGTGCACAGGGCACCCAGCTTCCTCTGGACCCTCTGAGTCGCCACTGAAATCACGGAGCACGGAAGCCCATTACAGCAAAAAACATTCAAGATGAGCAAACCCATCTTAAGGCTACTTTCTGATATCAGGTTGGCGAGCTCTTCCTAGTTATCCATCCGCTAAGCTTTGGAAAGTCTTCTCACTGTTGACAAGGCCGGTCACCCCGATGATCACCCTGTGTCCCCTCCACAATGCATAAAAGGCGTCTTTGTTTTCCCCAGTGTCAACTCAATGGCAAGCCCAGGGGACAGTGAAGCACCAGGATAGAAATGAGGTGTCTGGGTGACAGTGAGTTCCTTCTTCGGCCTCCATTATAGAGATCAACATGACTGAGTCACCAGTGGATGAAACCCACGATTGTTTCTCCCCAGAGTCACTCGCTGAGTCAGCGGGGGAAAGGGGACCAGACCAGCCTCGTCCTACGTCCTCCCGAGGCTGAGCACGTCGACTATATTTATCCAGGGTCTCATGATGCTTAGTGCTTTCGGCTCTGCCCTCTAATTTGCACTGTGCCCACTGTAATATCTAAACGGGAAGTTGCCAGCTTAAATGGTCATTATCCGAGAAATCTATTTCAACATGTTTATAAGGTCAAATGAAGTGGGTGGTGGAGAAGCTAGACAGAAAACAACAACATCTTTGGTTCGGCATACACAGCGAGGCTAAGGCGAAGGGGTACAGCACTTCAATGTCGAGCTAGCACTTGGGGGGAAAGGCAGGCTAACCAAAACAGTAACTGAACGTGGCAACAAGCTGTCAAAATATTCAACTGACTGACC
The DNA here is from genome assembly GCF_036850995.1 of Saccopteryx leptura. NCBI lineage: Eukaryota > Metazoa > Chordata > Mammalia > Chiroptera > Emballonuridae > Saccopteryx > Saccopteryx leptura. The sequence continues at coordinate 159,960,681 of NC_089503.1, forward strand.
AATTTCTATTTAAGAAGCTGAAGTTGACTTACTTTAACTCAATGGATTGAGAGTTTAAAGTGGCATGTCCATAGGACCCCAAATCCAAACTTGAGAAATGATTTTTATATCTATAGTACATTCCAACAAGAGGGAAGAGTTAATTAAGAAGGATACCCAGAACCAACCAAAAAGGATCTCTGATGAACTTCATAGGTAGTAGTGAGCACAACAGAACCAGAGGGAAATAAGAAAATGGGAAGAAAATCTAATGCCTCTTGGAACCAAAGCTGGACTTTCTGCATGCTCCATACTGAAGAACTGCCTTCAATCCCAGCAAAATTCGCATCTCACAGTTTTGAGCCAAGCACCCCAGGTTGTGCTCAACTGACCTTGAACATTAAAGAGAAAGATGGAGGGGGGGGACTGTTTTCTAAGAATGTGCATATAAGTTGAGAGGCTAGAGGTGGCAAAGAAGAGTGTAGTATCTGAAAATATTCCCCACATGTTGCACGTGATCAGAGAGTTGATACAGGCAGGGATTGAACAATTAATAGATTGTTCAATCTATGCAACCGAAAGAAATCCAGTCTGGTTACTACTGGAAATTTTGACACATTTGGGCATAGAGTAATTATATCATAGAAGAGAGTCAGTATTCCTTTTTTACTCTGAATGAACTTAATTTAATGAGATCTCCTCACACTGAATTCACTCACAAATATTATTTCTTCCTGGATCTTGACATGCTACAACTTTGGCTAGAACTCTATACCATCTGCCCTGTATCTCTTTTCCTGTACCAGTTATGCTCTTTTTGTCCCTTTTCTCCTGGTCCTGACTCTCTTCTCATTTCTAATGATTCTAGAAGTGATTTACATAGGTTATTGGCCTAAGAAAGAAAGAGAGAGAGAGAAATGTGAAGAATATTGGGAAAGCAGGTGAGGAAAGAGTGACAAGGAGAAAGAAGGCGGAGCATTCCGGAAGATCGGAGGGGGGTGTCCGGGCAGGACAGATGAAAGTCGCCTCGATCCTGAAGCAATGGAGCTTCCAGAGCCTGCGGGTCAGTGTGGCCACCCAGTGCGTGCGGCTGCCCAGCTCCGGAACTGTCGGTGGTCTGAGCTGCAAAGTACTGTAAACTACACACCAGATTTTAAAGGTTTTGTACCAAAAAAAAAACAAAAAACAAAAAAACCACTGTAAAGTATTCATTAATATTTTTATATTGATTGCATTTTGTAATGATAATATTTGGAGTCTATGAGGTTAAAATACATTATTAAAATTAATTTTATCTGTGTCTTTCCACTTTTTAAATGTAGCTACTAGAAAAATCAAAGTGACATGCGGCTCACATATCTGTCTGTTACGCGGTGCTGTTCTCCGTCTTCATGGGAAGTGGCAGAATAGCATTCCACTTCTCGTCCTGTCTGCACAACGACCCTCCAACTCTCAGCTCCAAATTCAAGTCCTGGCATAATTATAAATCCTTCAACGGCAGTGGTATGCCTGAAGTTCCTTTTTGGAGACAGGTTGACTTCACCGGCCCCTTCTAGTCCCTGGGATGCAGGTCTCCGGCGGCACGGGAGCATCAGAGAAGCCCTGCGTGGGAGACACCTGACTGGGGCACTGCCCGGGTTTTCTCAGTCCACTCTACTCCCAATTCCCCCACAAGCCCCAGGGGCCCCTGGCACAGTGGAGATTTTGTCTTCCTCACAGTCCCTTGTCACAGTATTCTCTCCCCTACTACCCTTCCAAAGATTTGCCTTCTTTTTTCATAGGTACTTTCCACCTAATTTTGGGTACATGTTAACAGTCTCTAACAACTCACAGCATACAACACATCAAAGGAAACACAAGCCAAGCCTGGGGTGTGTTTAGGGTACTCTGAACCTTTTGGTGCTTTTGGAGCAAGATCAGAATAACAAAGGCTCCAGGTGGAAAGAGAAAGGAGGGAAAAGAGGAACTGGTAGAGCAGGTGCAATCATCACTTCTGGAAAGAGGGAGGGAACTGTCCATCAATTGTTCAGATTTGTTTGGTGTGTCCTATCTCTGTAAAGTCTCTGCATGTCACCAACAACAGGGGACCACACTTAGAAATGCTGCTACTTCAAATTCAGTCCATCTGTTTTCAGGATGCTCAGAACCACAGCAGATCCCAAGTCGACCTTGGATGTGAACGTGGATATTGGAGTTGCAACTCTGCACCGCTACTGGAGAATCACACACCGCATCCTGGACCGGACAGGGGCATCACGCTCTTCTCCGCGAACTACTCCTGAGGCAGGAGCTCATCCTCACACTGAGCATTCCCACCGAGAGGGCGCTTCCTGTGCTGAAGCAGTGCAGGCTTTCTCTGAAAAAACCCTCTCCTTGTCTCAAAGCGCAGCTAACTCAACTGAGAGCTCCAATGATCCAACAGTTCATGCTGCAACTTAACACAACCAGTTACACTGCATTCCCAAATCATTCCATGTCCAAGCTGATCTGTATGGGGGAGAAGTACATTTTTCATGGACACCCCTGGAAGTCTGGAGAATAATATAATCTACTCTCTTCTGTCACCCTTTAGTACATCACTTGGCGGTATGCCCAGTGATTCTCAGGCAGACATTAGCATGAAGGCCAGAGAGATCTCTGAGGCCAGCATCTCACTATTCACCAAAGTAGGAAGTTTCTTGTGACTTTAAATTGACAGCTGAGCCCTGGCCGGTTGGCTCAGTGGTAGAGCATCGGCCTGGCGTGCAGAAGTCCCGGGTTCGATTCCCAGCCAGGGCACACAGGAGAAGTGCCCATCTGCTTCTCCACCCCCACCCCCTCCTTCCTCTCTGTCTCTCTCTTCCCCTCCCGCAGCCGAGGCTCCATTGGAGCAAAGATGGCCCGGGCGCTGGGGATGGCTCCTTGGCCTCTGCCCCAGGCGCTAGAGTGGCTCTGGTCGCAACAGAGCGACTCCCCGGAGGGGCAGAGCATCGCCCCCTTGTGGGCGTGCCGGGTGGATCCCGGTCGGGCGCATGCGGGAGTCTATCTGACTGTCTCTCCCCATTTCCAGCTTCAGAAAAATACAAAAAATAAATAAATAAATAAATAAATAAATAAATAAATAAATAAATTGACAGCTGACTGCTGGTTGTCAATGTCCCTTTTTTAGGCCAGTGATCTGAGATCTCATCATTTTTGTTAAGTGTCCAAACGATGACATTAGGTTTACTTCCTTACTTAAAATTTGGGCCCCAATGCACAAAATCAATTCAGGATTTGAGTGTAGTAGTGTGGTCGGGACTGTCTACCCAATGATTTTTTTCTTTCTTATCAAACTAACCCTAATTTTATCCCAGGAAACAATGTGCCCAGATGAAAGATGATGTTACTCAGCCTCCCTTGCAGTGAGAAGTAGTTTCTGAGAGGTAAGTAACATTTTTCAGGTAGGACTTCAAGGGAAACTCCTTAAAAGAGGAACAGGCAGCTGATACATGCCCTTTTGTCCTTTTCTCCTATTTCCCTCTCTCTTTCTTCCTGTCTAAAACTTACAAGAGATGGCTGGAGCTTTAGCAGCCGTTTTGGACCATGAGGTGGACTTGATGGAAGGCAAGCTTTAAGAATGTTCAAGATGAGCCCTGGCCGGTTGGCTCAGCGGTAGAGCGTCGGCCTAGCGTGCGGAGGACCCGGGTTCGATTCCCGGCCAGGGCACACAGGAGAAGCGCCCATTTGCTTCTCCACCCCTCCACCGCGCCTTCCTGTCTGTCTCTCTCTTCCCCTCCCGCAGCCAAGGCTCCATTGGAGCAGAGATGGCCCGGGCACTGGGGATGGCTCTGTGGCCGCTGCCTCAGGTGCTAGAGTGGCTCTGGTCGCAACATGGCGACGCCCAGGATGGGCAGAGCATCGCCCCCTGGTGGGCAGAGCGTCGCCCCATGGTGGGCGTGCCGGGTGGATCCCGGTCGGGCGCATGCGGGAGTCTGTCTGACTGTCTCTCCCTGTTTCCAGCTTCAGAAAAAATGAAAAGAAAAAAAAAAAAAGAATGTTCAAGATGAAAGATTGAAGGAGCTTGGAACACGGACAATTTGTAGGCATCTATAGGAGCCCTGTGTCTGTCACTTCTTTAATAGAAAAGAAAATAAACCTTTATCTTAACCACCATCATTTGTGTTTTCTGTTACAAACTATCTGATCTAATTCTGATATATATAGAAAAAAATTATAGGTCAATTTTCCAGAAATCAATTTCTGGAAAATCCATTCATCAATTTAGTAATTTAGTAAATTATCAGTTTGCTTAAAACTTATTTCTAATAATTATTTATAAAGTTTATGGCCATTTGTATTCTGCTGGAGTTTTTTAAAGCTTATTGTATTGGAATGTGGTAATTTCTTCTTGTTTTTACTAGTGTTGAACATATAATGAATTTCAAGGATTTTATAAACATAAAAGAACGCTCTTTTTTCCCTAAATGTTCAATTTTTACATCTACAATCCTTCCTAAATTTACAGAGAAAAGTTTATTTTTATTTATTGAGTCTGTAGAGAGAAGAAGGGGGAGAAGAAGAGAGAAAGAGAAAGAAAAACCACAATTTATTATTCCACTTATTTATGCATTCATTGATGGATTCTTGTATGTGCTCTGACCAGGGATCGAACCTGCAACCTTGGCATATTGGGACGATGCTCTAACCAACTAAGCTACACAGCCAGGGCACAGAGAAAAATGTTATGGGTGGCAATGAAGGAGTTATGACTAGGAATATCTTTACATATATACCTGCCACATGCAAACATCCATCACTCTTGTGTATGCTCAAGAAAACAAACATATACTGAAGCACATATAAACACCCCTGCCCCACGTGTAAATTTCACATTCAGATTGACACAGATTTTGTTTCTTCATTTAACAAAAGAAAGATTTTGCTTCATTTATGACAAACAAATTGCGTTTAAGGGATAGTCACCCCATTCATATATGAAATATTCAGCTTCGGAGAAGTACTTCGAGTGTCTGAAACATAAAACACTCATGAAATTGACTTCAGTAGGATGGCACTGACAAATGTGTACACTCAAGAGAAAAGACATTGAATTACGTTGAAAGGATGACTTCATCATATTTGGCATATCACTTATGTTTCTTTGTAATAACCTTTCTGGACATTTCTTTCTGCTGTTTTGAAGCTTTGATATTATATTATAAACTATCTAGTTTCTTCCTACAAATGGCTAACTCAATTGTTCTATTCTTTCAGAGTTGCAAAATGGGAACATTAACAAGCTCATAGGACTGTAGCAGAGGTGAAGTAACATACTGCACAGATGAGTAGACGACTGTCCTTGGCATATAACAGATGTTCAGTGACTACTGGCTGTACTAGTGCTCCTAAGAATGAATGAGCGCATGCTCCTGAGTTTATTCATTTTCTAATTCTGTTCCCTGTGCCCTCTAGCAGCCCTGAGCAACCCATCTCTGTCCTGGTTCACTCGCTGCTGCTCTACATGTGTCCTTATCAAGGCGAGCACCTCCCTTTGCCATGTTCCACTCTGAAAGCTCACCATGGCCCTACCCTAGCTGCCGCCCCTGCCTATCCTTTGGCTTCACCAGAGCTCCCAGCACATGCCGAGCCAACCTCTCTCATGGCATGTATCTCATGGTTTGCCACTGCCCTGTTAACTTGTCTGTCTCCTCCCACTTATTCTTCCTTGTGTCTCCTGTGTCTACTGTCATCACCTCCTGATAGTCTTGAGAGATACATTCTGAGACCATCACAATCCTCTAGGTTTTTTGTAACTTTTTTCTTCTATTTTTTCTTTTTGGAGAGAGAAACAGACAAGGACAGATGGACAGACAAGAAAGAAGAGAGATGAAAAACATCAACTCATAGTTGCGGCACCTTAGTTGTCAATGGATTGCTTTCTCATATGTGCTTTCACGAGGGGTGAGCTCCAGTCAAGCCAGTGACCCGTTGCTCATGCCAGCAACCTTGGCTCAAGCCAGTAACCTTGGGCTTCAAGCCAGTGACCTTGGACTTCAAGCCAGTGACCTTTGGGCTTAAGCCAGTGACCTTGGGGTCATGTCTATGATCCCACGCTCAAGCCAGCAACCCAGCGCTCAAGTTGGTGAGCCTGCGATCAAGCCAGATGAGGCCACACTCAAGTCAGTGAACTTGGGGTTTCAAACCTGGGTCCTCAGTGTCCCAGTCTGATACTCTATCCACTGTGCCACCACCTAGTCAGGCTCTTTCTTTCCTTTTTTACTATCCAACCTAATATCTTCAGCTTCCTTGTCAGTTATTGCAACAACTTTAGTTCAAAGCCCAGCTGTACCCCCTGCTAACTGAAAACTTGGGCAAGTCATTTCATCTCAGTGTGCTCCAGCCCTCTTGCCTGCCCCATGGGGATGACAACAGTGCCCAATTCCAGAGGGCTGTCATACGGACTAAATGAGTCAATACACAAAAAGTCCCAGTACATAGGAAGTATTATACGTGCTTACTCATCTTCAACAAATTCTTGTTGAGTGCTAACCTCATGCCAGGCACTGTGCCAGGCAGTGAGGCTGCAGCAATGGAGGAAAACTGGGTGATCCTACGCATCCTGGGGCAGGCGTTACCTTACCAGGTCTCCTCAGCTCTCCCTCAGTGATTCTGAATGTGTCCTTGGAGTCTAGGAATTTGCATTTTTAACAAACATCAAGTGCTTTGATGCAGTTGGCCACTAAACCAAACTCAGAGAAACATTGAAAAGGAATCCACTCTCCTGCATATGTAGGATTTAAATTCCTTCTTCGATTCCATCATAAATCTTTGTATATACTGACCCTTTGAGAAGAGCCAAAACTCGGAACACCAAGGGACTCAAGGATAGTCTGGCATATGGTGGAAGGTTGGAAGTTCGTTTGTGTCAATGTTGGAAGACATGTGTGAATGTGGAGGGATCAGCACAGGGACGGCCGGGAAGTCTCTGCAGGTATTAATGGTTCCCACGTGGATCTTGAGTGAGTGAGCAAGTACCACAAAAGTGGTGAATTTACATAACCATCATTCTTCCTATCTCCCCAAAAAGGTCTAACTTAGAAAGAACCACTTTTGAGGGTTTTTTTTCAAGCATTGTTGACTTTTCCTTTGAAAAGTATACTGACTGAAAATAGAAATAGAATTAAGTAAGCGTAGGTACACCCAGGATGATGCATCCATAGTGAGGTGTTATTTTCAGGGATGTTTAGGACACTGTCCTCACCTTCACTTTGAAGGAATTGGAGTAACCCCTCTTCCTCACAAACCATCATTTTGATGGGAGGGCCAATGCCTCCAGCCAATAACCCCTGTTTCCCAGAGAACTAGCCCACAGGGTAAGAGCAGCAGACACGTGCGTGGGGCTTACAGGAAGACAGAACCAGCAGGCCTGAGCCTTTTTACCTCTTTGTTCCTGACAGATCTTCCCAGATACCTTGGCCTCAGTGTCTTTAATCCATTTTGCCAAAGCCATTTATCACTACCCTTTAGACTTTTTGAAAAGTCTCATTTGTGTAAGCCACTGTTCGACAGGCGGGGATTGTTGCTTGTAGCTGAACTCATTTTCTGATACAGACATCGGGAAATAAACATCTTTGCTTTCCTGTAAACATGTCCGCTGCCAGGACTGGTGACACACAGACCTGTCTATTTCCCTACAAAGGTGTTGAACCAAATGAGCACTTGACTCCGTGTGTTGGAGACAAAACCAAACAAACTGTCCTTGCGATTTCCCTTCACATCTTAAAATAATTCATTACTCACTTTATTTTGATTATTATATAAATCAAATTTTGCTTCACAGAAATAATATTGCTAATAAAATCACACAAAAATTTGTTACATAATCAGTCACAAGTAAGCCTTCATATATCCTACAGCTTTAGAAAATACATTAGCACCTAACCTTATAAAATCATAGACTAGGAATTATGTTATTGCTAATGGGGAGGCTTAAAATGGGCAGCTGCAGCAGAAGAGTTCAGGAAATATCTTCTTGCCAAATTAATTTTCAGAAAGTTTCTAGGCCAAAAGACTGTGTAGCAAATGTGGGAATACTGAGAGACCACCATTTTCTCCTCAAGTGACTGGATTCTATCAGTCTGAAGGTCACCTGAGGTTAATGAACCCCATCTGTATCCGTAAGGACCCCATTAAATCAACCTTAGGTGGGGTCACACAATTGAAAGATATAACCAGCAAAGACCAACTTTTTCTTCCTCTTGGGGAGTCAAGATGATTTTCACAAACAATTTCAAGGTAACTCTGGAAACTGTCATGCAGTTTAGGGAGGCCTTACGTTCCCCTTCCCAGATACTGAACAGGATTTGATTTCAGATCTAACTCAGAAATGAAGGAAATCACTGTACCCTGCCGTTTAGGTAAGTACAAAGCATCTTAGTAACACAAATGAATAAATCCTGAACTAAAATTTTCCCATGTAGAAACTTTGCTGGTTCTTTCTATAAACTATGTCTTCAAAGGCCCAATGCTATTTTTCCTCTCCTAATTGCTAATATGAGACAATAAATCTCTTACATGCAAATTGTACAAATACAACTGCATGGCATATGCAGGCCATGTGTTCTAGGAAATCTATAAAATGTTTCATTTATGTTTTGATGAAAGACACAACAATCTTCTAAGAACATTAATCATTGATTTTGGAAATGTAGGATTAAAATGGAAATAGGGTTTAGCGAACACCTGTCAAAGAAAGATCCACTCATTCAACACATGTTCAGTGAGCCCCTACTATACTCAGTTTAAGAATTGTGCTTTCTCTGGCTCAAGTGGCATTTGTATGTAATAATGTGAATGATGCTCCTATGACATTTTAAAGAGGTGTTGTAGCTTAAAGTTTTCTAAAACAAAATGTTCATGAAAAGTTTTAGGCATCAAGAAGGATATTTTATAATAAAAGATAACCATATGACCTTTTCTCATCTACAAACTTCCCTAAGATTTTGGATAAGGTTTGTTAAATTAAAAGTAATATCCCTGGATAGATAGCTTGGTTGGTTAGAGCATTGTTCTGAAGCACAAAGGTTGCCGGTACGATCCCTGGTCAGGGCACATAGAAGAACAGCTCAATGTTCCTGTCGCTCTCTCTCTTCTTCTCTCGCTAAAATCAATAACTTAAAAATGATAATAACAATAATAATAATATAAACCTGCTGAAACTAGCTGAAGCAAATTTGTGCATCTTAGGACAGGAAGTATAGCTGGGCCTTCTAAGCACTTGGACCAGAAACTGTGAAGTTATCAGAACCCAGTCAGTTTCTTCCTCTGGGGCCCCATGGTCTCATTCCTACTGTTGTCTGCATCATTCTCCTTTTCCCTTTCTGCACACCAGTCTTCTCTGCTCTGCCTGAGACTCCACTTCTCATGATAGTCCAGCCCAAAAGGTCAGCTGAATCCAGCCAGCATGTCAGAACCCTGATTTCAGGTTCTGGGAAAATAAACTTTGATTGGTTCAACCTGGTTGGGTGCCTCCCACTAATCCAATCAGTTTTGACAATGAAGAAGAGGCTATATATAAAGATATGCCATGGGAGCCCATCCCTGTGAATGGTGGCAGGAGAGGGTTCTGAGAGATGGGGAGACTGGGTTGGGCAGAAACCTCTAAATTTTTTCTTCACTTGAACTGAAAACACTTTTTGTTGTGGGTTTTAGCATAAAGATAACAGTCTCATTCTAAAACCCACTCAGTTTTGCAGAGAATCCACCAGAACCACTGTACTGATCTCTCTTAGCTGGAAGTGAAGCTGGAATTCATTCCTCCTTGATCCTCCATGGTGAACCAGCCTCACTGAACATGACAGAAGCACCTGACTTTTTCTTCTGAAGGATGTGTCAAGGGGTGTGCGTTCTGGTGCAGCCTTAGCTTCATCCAAGTCTTTTCATTGTACTTTCCACCTGGGAATTTCTCTGTGTAGTTCTACCCCATCCTAGTCATGGGTACGTTTGATACACTTGACATGATCACTCTGGCTTGGAAATCTGTCACTGTTACCATAACATCATACAATCTTCAGAACAGCCCCTCAGTTCAGATTAAAACCAAGAAAGTCTAAATCATCCCATCTTTCCATATTCCGATCAACAGTTTACATCTAGTTCAGATCTGCTGATACCATTTCCTGGAGCCAGCCCTTGCCTTGTCTCAAACTCTTCCCTGCGGTTTCTTTGGGCAACTCTTACCCGGGCGACAGGGCACAGCTTCCCTTTAAGCTTTCTTCCTCCTACTTAGGAAATCATGTCAAAGCTTTTCCCTCATTGCTCCAGTTCTTACAAACTAAGCTCGGTGACAAATCACACAGCTGATGAACATTTAAAAGATACGTGGGAACACAGTTTGTAAAATACAGTCTTCCTCCTGGACTTGAGAAACTGGATTAGCTCTTCCATTCTTGTCACAGTGTTTATCAGATGTGCACAATAGGTGTCCATGCTAATGATGTGACCTCACCTCAGACTTTCTCAGTAGAAACGCTAACTTTCTCAGAATAAGATTCATTAGAGTTTGCATGTTTTTATTAAAAGCATGATTTAGTGAGCTTTTCTAAATTTTTTTCAAAACACATCTACCTGGATTATCTCCTTTATTCTCACAACACATCTATGAATGAAGCCATAACAACAATGAAGGAAAAATACTATCTATTCCATTTTAAAGATGAACCAACCAAGGCCTGAAATAATTAGCTTTTGACTTGACTCACAGTTTTCCAAAGGAGCTCTGCCCTAATCTGTAGAATAAAAGGGTTGAACCAAGGGTTCCCTAGAGTCTAGTTCAGCACTATTTAAGTTTTAATTAGTATAAGGTCTACCGGAAAGTTCTGTCCATTTCTATCACAAGTTTCGACACGTAAGCACATGTTTATTTGGCGCATGTGTGCCTCTCTATTTTTATCACTTAATGTATACATACTGATGTAGCAAATTAACTAAGTTGATTCACGTTAGTCTTATGTGTTAAGTGATAGTGTACCCATGGCTACTGATAAAGTTCATTTATACCACTGTATTGTATACGAATTTCAACAAGGAAGAAAAGCTACAGAAGCATGTAGAAATTTATTGAAAGTGTTTGGTGAAGGTACAGTTTCTGATAGGACATGCAGAAGATGGTTCGAAAAATTCGAAACAGGTGATTTCGCCCTTTCTGATAAGCCACATTCTGGGCGACCATCTTTGATCGATGACGATGTTGTTAAGACCATGTTGGAGCAAGATCCTTTTCTGACAACATCGGAGATCGCAGAAAGGCGTAATTCAGCTCAGCAAACCATTTTGGACCATATTCAGAAGATAGGATTGGTGTGGAAATATATTATTTAATAAAGTTTATTGACGGTAAGAAAAATTTGTATTTTGTTTTATTCCAAAAATGGACAGAGCTTTCCGGTAGACCTTATATTTGCTCAACAGAATGCACAGCTCAGCGATAGAGCTGAGGCTCAGCATTCAGACTCATACCCAGGCTCTTTGATAAACAATAGAGGAACTTCATGAGATTGAACAAGAATAAGATGTTATACCTCCAGAGAGTTGGAGGTTGCTGAAGTAGAGGACCCATTTCTAAGGTCATGACAATCCCCAGAGTGGAATATAAAAGACAGTGTAAGTAATTCTCAGGGTGAAGTTCAACTTTCTTTGGCAGAATCTTAGCAACAAGTGGAATATTTGAATAAGAACAAAAATAAAAAAGTTTATCTTTCAAGCTGTAAAATGGTCATGTTGAAAAATTCCATCCATTTTCCGGCCAAATGGACCAAATAAAGTTACAAGCGCAGGTGGACCTGGAGCAATTTTTCAAACTGGAAAGGTTTTTATACAAGTAACATAGTTTCTGCAAAGATCCTCTTCAGATCATGGCTGGCTGCCTGGCCCCAGTTTAGCTAATGGGTCAGAGGCAAAGCACTCTAAGTTCAGCATGGGACTCTGAGATCCCACCGCCCAGCATGTGCCTGAGCAGCAGTGGCTGCTCACCTTCCGGGGTTCAGGGTCCGGGCACTCAGGGACATGGAGCCTTTCAGTCCAGGAAGCCTGTCACCACATGACTTACTCTCCTGGACCAGCTGTGAACTCATTGTTACTTGGCAGAATCTTTAACCATCATTACATAGAAACTCTAGGACAAGCTACATAGCTCTATCTTGATCAGTGTTTCCAATTAGGAGGGTCTTCCCTAGTGATGTTTTTATTATGAGTTTACAATGTAAATGAGGCCCTAGCTGGTTGGCTCAGCAGTAGAGCATCGGCCCAGCCTGTGGAAGTCTTGGGTTTGATTCCCAGTCAGGGTACACAGGAGAAGAACCCATCTGCTTCTCCACCCTTCACCCTCTCCTTTCTCTCTGTCTCTCTCTTTCCCTCCCGCAGCCAAGGCTCCATGGAAGCAAAGTTGGCCCAGGCGCTGAGGATGGCTCCATGGCCTCTGCTGCAGGTGCTAGAATAGCTCCAGTAGCAGCGGAGCAATGACCCAAATGGGCAGAGCATCACTCCCTAGTGGGCATGCTGGGTGGATCTCAGTTGGGCGCATGCAGAAATCTCTCTCTCTGCCTCCCTGCTTCTCACTTCAGAAAAATAAATAAATAAATAATAATAATAATAATACAATGGAAATGATTATTCTTTCTGTTCAGAGTGTCTTTTATTTTAAAGTAGCTTAATTGAGAAATAATTTTCACATCATAAAATTCACCCATTTTCAGCATACAATGGTTTTTAAAATATGCAGAGTTGTGCAACCATATCATCCCCAAAAGTAACTTCATACTCCTTAGCAGTCACTCTCCAGGCCCTCCAACCCCAACCCTGAGCAACTATTAATCTACTCTAATCTCTCTCTGTAGAGCTGCCTATTCAACATATTACCTTATGTGACTGGCTTCTTCAACTAGAACGTTTTTAAAGTTCATTCATACTGTGGCATGTATGGGTACTTCATCCCTTTCTGTTGTTGAATGATATTCGATGGTATAAGTATGTCACATGCCCATTCATCACTTAATGGGCATCTGGGTTGTTTACATTTTTGAGCTATTGTTAAGTAATACTGCTATGAACATTCATGTACAAGACTTTATGTGAACATATCTTTTCATTTACCTTGGGTAGATAACTAGGAGTGGAATTGCTATGTTGTAAGGTAATTCTATGATTAACATTTTGAGGACCTGCCAAACTTTTCTCATAGCACATTCACCATTTTATAGTACCCTCGTCAATGTTTGAGGGTCCTGATTTCTCCACACTCTTGCCAACTCTTGTCATCATCTGTGTTGTTCATGGTGTCTTAATACAGATGGCATGTCTCTCCCAATTGGCTCTTTATTGTAGTTGTGATGACTCTAAAAGATGACAGTCCATCTCATTGATGGCATCTTACTGGAGACTCCCAAAGTGCCTGTTTTGTATGCCCCAGTCAGACCACCTCAGCATACCTAGAGAAAAGATTCTCTATAATTTTTGCATGGTATGATATAATGACATTTAATTTCATTGACATACTTAGGTTTTAGCCATGTAACACCTCCTTCCTCTATAGTCCTGTGACTCTGAGATCTAAGCACAGAGTAGAGAGGAGATCATTCAGCCAAAAGAAGTTTCAGTCTTCTCCAAAATCAAGTTAACTCAGAAACTTACTGTGTAATCACTACTTATTATTTTGATATTCAATACCAGTACCAGGTATTCATTTTTGGAAAATAAGGATGTAATTCAAAGATTGTAAAACATTGTTTCTCAAAATGATGTCTGAGCCACCTGCATCAGAATCACTTGGGAGGGGAAGCGTCTTGCTAATTACCCAATGCCTGTCTCCCTTCAAAACTATGGTATTGGAATCTCTAGAAATGGATAAAGGAATATGCATTTATAACAAGAGAAGAGGTGAGTCTGGTGCCTGAAAATTTGGGACTCTCTATAAAGCCTGGAGTATGTGTCTGAACCTGGCCACCCTCCAGAGCTCAGGGCCATATGCCCAGAGGCTATTTGCCTATATACCCTAACTAGGGTCACTAGGGAGGCTGAATGGGGAAACTCAGCCTAGCATGAAAGAAGCCATAATTCTGTGGAATACACACAGTAAATCTCTTATGAAGGAGAATCTTAGAGGCAAGGCCCTTAGCTTATTTGAGAGGGTCAAGATGTACATACCACCCCTAGTTTAAAATTTGGGAGTACTATGTCCATCCCATTGAGCTAAGCCCCTTCCAGAGGACTTGACTGTGGCTCTCAGTGAGTAGAAATGAATGATCCACCATGTGAGACCCAAGACTTGAGGGGAGAGGCCTAGAGAGGCCTGAGATGCTGAGTTGGAAAGAACCATTAGGGTGGTTCTGCCCACTCAGCTCTCCAGGTAGAGCAGCACAGCCAGCCTCCGGTGTGGTGAGGCCTCAAGGGTTTATCTCTTAATCCTCCAAAGAGAGGGGACTTCAAAAGCGGCAGCAGCAGTGGCTGAAGAGTCGCAGCCAAAGGACTGCAGCCACTGCTCCAAAGTATACTTCCCCACTGATGGCAGCCAGAGTGACAATCAGGAAGCTATTCCTGGTGGAGTGACACCTGAGAAGGGCCATGATGGGGGGCAAAAGGCAGCTGGGCAGCTGTTGCCAGGAGAACAAGGTCTTCAGAGCCTGCAGCCCCACTGGGGGCAGCAGCAATGAGAAGAGTGGCTACTATCACACTGGGGAAGGGACACACATCTCCTCTCTCTGAACCCCACACCAGATGATCAAAATCCCACCCGCAGCTGCAGCAAGGGTAGGTTCTGGGTCCAAAGGGCTGGTCCGAGGCAGGAGGAGCCGGAGAGGTGAATCTAAGCTAAAAGCCCACAGGGGAACCTGATGAAGTTCAGAGGTCAAGTCCTCAAAGGTCGGAAGTGGGGTCCTAACTGGATAGCCAGGAGTCAGAAGGCAGATGAAGCCTGGATTGAAACAATAAAGCAACCCCAAGTGACAGCTATGAATCCTCTCAGGCTGTGGGCACCTCTCTCCATCAGCAGGGTGGGCACAGAGCCAGGAAAAGTACAGAAAGGTTGGAAGCCTTCTGCTCCCTGCGCTCCTTGGGCCTGCCCCCAGGAAGGGCTAACTTGGGAGAAGAGGCATCAGGGCTGAGTTTCCCCGGGCCGGCATACTCCACCCAAAGGTGCGCCTGAGTCTTTCTGGGTATCTCTGGAAGAGCTGAAAAAAGACACCCACAGGGGCAGAAAAGGAGTTCTCAAGCTGATAGCTGTGGTTTCCACGGAAGCCCTGTGTTGGGCTCCTGACTGTTCACCTTTTGGATTCCCCACTGAGCCACAGGTGTAAATAGGTGTAAACCTAGTGAGTTTATTATTTGGAAGATTCCCAAACACCATCCGTCTGCACCAAGTGCATGCACACACATACACGCGCGCGCACACACAAAATCAGACACACACCCATAGCGCACACACCCATAATCAGGTACCACAGACCACACAGTTTACAAACACTGCCCTAGAGAATCTAGAGAAGTTGATGCTAATCCATCTGAACCCTCAGGGAGATTCTTTTTCAGCCAGGAGACAAAGGGAGGACAGCCGCTTTGTCCTCAGCGAGGCTGGTCAGGGCTGGAAACCTGAGAGCAGCTCCCTGACCAGACTTGAAGTATTTCCTGGTCGGAGCTGGCCCCAGAGTGACAGGAGGGCCCTGGAGCTCCTGGCGTGTTGGTATTCCCAGCAATTAGTGGTGTTGAAAAAGCTTTGAGGGGGGAAGAACCCAGGCAGTGATTTCACGAAGGGCAAACAAACAAACAATAACCCTCCCCAGCAAGGATGAGAGAGGGAGCCAGAGTTCAACTGGGATTTCCAGAGAAACACAACTTTGCATTGTACCCGGCTGGCGTTCAGGGCACTTGGGAGTGTGATTTGGAAGGCCACGATCCCTGAGGGTGGGTGGGCTGTTGTTACCAGGATCCAACTTTTATCCTCTGTCCATTGTGCTGCTTCAAGTTTTCAGACAGATTTAAAATCATCATTTGGGAATATTAATGCAAACAGAGGCTTTCAATGTGGCCTCTGAGGAGGCTGAGTGGGGGACACGGCTGAGTGGTGACCGAGTGCTGATAACTGGAGAGGGGTAAATTTATGAAGTGAGCAGCTCATCAAAAACACAGGTCACTCAGAATTCAGCGAAGCAGGTGCGAAATGACCAGGTTTCAACAGCTGGGGCAGGATGATACTTTGTAATAAGAGAAGTCCTGCTCCTGCGACAGGGGTCGAGTGAGACCAAGACTAACCAGGGCATGCTGTGACCAAGGCCAGCAGCCCAGAGCTGAACCCACACGGAGATGACAAGCCGGGGGCTCAGTGGGGAATGCAAGGCAGCTGGGCGGGAGGTGACCACAGACCCCAGCAGCCTCCCAGGCTGACACGGAGCTGAGCCTCGCTCCAGCAGCGGAAGGCAGTGAGTGCAGAAGGCATGCACCACAGGCTTGTGTTTGATGCACTAACAATATCAGAAACGTAGTTTGAAATATTTTGCAAGCCCAAAATATCAGTGGTCATGGGGGTGACTTTCTTAATGGTTTTCTGACTTTTTCTGGTAAATGATTGAGTCAATAACGAGCCTGTTTATCTTCTGTTTTAAATGTCGGTTTCCTTAAGGATAATTCAGAATGAAATGCTAACTTCTCTTTTTTTTTTCTTTAGAAGAGCAGACCAACCCAACAAAGCAGGCAAATTTTATCGGGGGCACCATTTGGTGTTGAGTAAAACTACTCTTGAAACAAAAAGAGAGCCTCGATGTAAGTCACAAAACTGAAAGGCACAGGACCTAGGAATTAGAGAGCAGGGAGCCCTTCCCCAGATCTGACAACACAGGGTCACTCCGCAAGCTTGGAGAGCAGGGCACACGTATGCCAACAGAGCCCCGTTCGGGGAGCGCTTGCCGGGAGACTGCCCCCGCACAGCCACACTCTGGAGGCATGACAGAACTGAAGGATTAAAACATTCTGGTCTGCAAGCTGAGTGAGAGCCACCAGCAGCCTGGCCTTGAGCTTGTCCGCTTTGTGTTTTTAATAAACAGAAATAGTGTGAAAAAGGCTAAAGGGGAAAATACAACATTCCAAGTAAACTCAACCTGGGTGGTGGTGGTCTTGCAGACCAGACATTGGAAGCTGTAGAAGACTAAACTGCTTTTGGTTTTCTTTTATAATCTTTGACTCCCTTTTTGAGAGGTCAGAGGTTCACACAAGGTCTGCTACATGACTTGCTGGGACCGATGTACATGCAGGGGGCTCTGTTAAAAAATGAGTTAGACTGGCCCTGGCCAGTTGGCTCAGTGGTAGAGCGTCGGCCTGGCGTGCTGATGTCCCGGGTTCGATTCCCAGCCAGGGCACACAGGAGAAGCGCCCATCTGCTTCTCCACCAGTCCCCCTCTCCTTCCTCTCTGTCTCTCTCTTCCCCTCCCGCAGCGAGGCTCCATTGGAGCAAAGATGGCTCGGGCGCTGGGGATGGCTCTGTGGCCTCTGCCTCAGGCGCTAGAGTGGCTCTGGATGCAGCAGAGTGACGCCCCAGAGGGGCAGAACATCGCTCCCTGGTGGGCATGCCGGGTGGATCCCGGTCGGGCGCATGCGGGAGTTTGTCTGACTGCCTCCCCATTTCCAGCTTCAGAAAAATACAAAAAAAAAAATGAGTTAGACTTTCCACATAGTGACCATGGAACATCAGGCTAGCGCAGGGCCCTTCAGAGCTGGGTTCTGGGCCACCGGGGGTCACTTTATCCGTCCTGCCTTCAGGTGCAAAGCCTTGTGTCAGTCAGGACTCTGTTTCCTCCTGGAGTAACCCTTCAAACTCGGCTATCTACTGGGGGTGTCACCCTGAACCTGTGCCAGGCCAGTCAGGAAACTGAGGTCTCAGCCATAAAACCAGCAAGACAAGGCCACTGGTGGGCCTGCAGCCATAAAACACCAGGGTTTCTATTTCATTTCCACAAAATAATGTGTATTTACTGTGGGGCTTTCCTTTCTGATTATAAAAATAAGACATTTACTGAAGAAAATGTAAAAAAAAAAATAATACAGAAATGCCTAAAGGAAACAGAATTACTAATAATCCAACCACCCCAGATTAACAGATATAACAATTATTTATCCTAAGTTTTGCTTTGTATGCTGTGTGTGTGTGTGTGTGTGTGTGTGTGTGTGTGTGTGTAATTTTCAAAGCTAGGATCATACTCTACTTTTACAACTTCTTACTTTACTATCTCCCCTTTGTTATTGCATATTTCTTAATTGCTCATTTTTAGGGTTTGTACAGTATATACAGGGTGGAGCAAAAGCAAGTTTACAGTTGTGAGTATGTGAAACAGAGTGTAGTTGTGTATTGTTATTTATTAATTATTGTATTATTTCCATATGAACAACTGTAAACATTTTTTGCCCCATCGTGTGTGTGTGTGTGTGTGTGTGTGTGTGTGTGTAGAGAGAGAGATCATATCATACAGCACAATGTATTTAACATGGCATATTTTTCTAGTTTCTATTTATAGTCTAACATATACACATATATGTGTATACATGCACCAAAATACATTTAAGCCAGATTACATGAATTTGGCCATTATTCACAAAAGCAATGTTATCTATGTCTGGCCACACGAGTCAGGCGGATTCAGTTACAAGCCCACTTCACAGTTTAAGAACGAGAAGTTGAATTCATTTATTCAGTCACAGTATAAAGATAAAATCATGGCATTCCCAGTTTATGACACAATTGGCATATTGTGTCCAATAATTCATTCACGGAGTGCAACTCTGTTGGATCTAACAAGTAAGTGGCGTTTCTTGGTACTTCCAAGTGATGATTAATTTGGAAGGACAAATGTTCGGGAGGAGACACCAGCGACGGTCCTGCCCACGCAGCAGAGCATCTCCTTGGGCAGTCACGCAGGCGGGGACGGCGAAGAGCCCTCTGATTAAGAATAATAATACTAATCATTCCCCAAATGTTTCTAAGCGCGAAGCGATGTTTCACAAGTGGCTTTTCATTTCAACATTCTTTCAACATTTCAGCTAGCTTCTCGTAAAATCCGTAGTAAATACTTTTTTGAGAGGGGTGTGTGCGTTGGTGCTTCTGTGTGATTTGTTTTGTGTTGCTGAAACATGCGACCCTGGAAAATGCAGGGCCATAAATGCCATGCTTCGTCAGCATGACGGCCCGCTGCTGCGCGCCCGCAGCTCCCTAGGGCCCAGACCGGGTGCTGCCTTCTGCTGCCCTCCTCCCTCCCGCAGAGCCGTCTGGGGGGATTGGAGGGAGAAATGGAGATGGCAAGGGCACGAAATTGTTTTGGAAACGGACTCTTCCCCGGAGGGGGGCAGAACTGGCTAACACCGATCGCTCTGCCGGTTGCCCGATCTATCTGCAGGTGCCCTGTGCCAGGTATTGATCTTCGTGCTACCCTGCATCTCTCGCTAACCCTCAGCAGCCCGCGGCAGGACCACTAGCCAATTTTCAGGTAGAAAACTGAGAACTGAAATGGGAATCAAATCTCACTCTCTAAGCGACACTGTTTTTCCAGGTCACCTGCCCCTTCCTCTTTCAAGGGCCAAGAACGGAGATCCTACCTGGTCCCGTTTCTCTGTATCATTCAGAGGGCAGCTCCTGGGGACTGATGGTATGGGGCAGCTTCTAGAAAGATGTTTTTCAAATTTCCACACTTGACAGCATTGACTAGTGACCAGTTCCTTGTGGTGGGTGTACCCTTAAAGACTGTATGTCATCTGGATTACACAACTCCAGAGGCACAAGCTAAATTTTCCTGGCAATCTTAACAGTCATTTATATACTGCTCACAAAAATTAGGGGATATTTTATAGCTTCATATTCATTTTGAAATATCCTGTAATTTTTGTGAGCAGTATACTTTTGTACTTGCCTAAGAGTTGAGAAAAGGAAAAGCATACATATGTGTGTACAAGGGCACATGAGCACACAATGGACATGACACCATCAGGGCTAGGAGCCCGGTGACAGAACAAGCAAAGGCCTCAGGAGCCCCACCCAGAAGCATGGTCAACTTGAGGTTGGTCTTACCTCAGTGCCACAGACCCCGGCTGACCTGCTTCCACAGGCATCTCTGAAATCAGGGTGATTCCCATGAAAATTTAAGCTTGAGAAGCTCTGCTTGCAACTTCAGAGGAGGAATGTCAACCTTGGCTGCACCTTAGGCTCAGCTAGAGAGATTCTTAACTGGACAAAGAGATGGGCCCACCATCAAATTTCAAGTTAACTAGGGCATGGCACAGGCAAGGATATGTCTTAAAAGTTCCCCAAGTAAGGTTGCTAAGTTTAGCAAATACAGTTAGAGAATACCCAGTTAAATTTGAATTTTGGATAAAAAACAAACAAACAATATATATGTTAGTATAAGTATATCCTATGCAGTGTTTAGAATATACTTCCACTTAGAAATTATTGGTATTTATCTGAAATTCAAATTTGACTGGACATCTTGTATTTTATCTGGCAGCCCAACCCCCAGGTAATGCGAGTTTACATGCCAAGCTGAGGATCTCTGCTGTACAGAGAGCCTATTATTGTGCAAACACTTGTCCTGGAACTTCCAAAATGGTACCAATGTCAAATAGTCTCTTTCAAGGTGTCATGAATCACACTTTTGAAAGGAAGACTTTTTTTATTATGACCATGAGCAACCACTGAGCTTGGGCAAGTCCAATAACGCCAGTGGATAGAAAAATAGAATTGTCAGGTGACCTATGTAAACTGGTCACTGTATTTAATCATTTGTCCTGCATCATATATCAACTTTATCAGGATTCCTTAAATGTCCTGCATTCAGCTTTTTTTAAAAAAAAATTCATTATCAAAATTCGGCAGTCACAGTTGTTTTACAAATTTAACTGGTTGTCCTTTCTTTTTATTTGTGAAGTCCAGCAACTCCATGAAGAAACCAACTCAGCCAAAATCCGGAGGAATTTATCCTGAGAAATCAGTCCTCCCAGATTCAGTACTTTCCTCCACCTCTGTTAAAGTGTTTTACTCCAGACCCCTGAACTTCAGCAGGTCAAGTTTGCTGAGAAAATGTGACTCGTCTACTCGCCAAAATTTTCAGTTCCTTCTTTGCTGTTCCTGTTACTTAAGTAGAATATAATAGTTTGGCACCTCTCTCACTCATATATCACACGCAAGATAAATCAATATTGACAGACATTTGTTGCTAATAAAATGACCCCAAACTTCTTGGTTATTTTCTTTCTTGTATTATTTTGGAAAAAATAAAATTGAGGCAAGCAGTGGCTATAAAGACAGTGAGCTGGGGCCCACAGATTAAGCCAGATGGACACAAAATGACTATTCATGGGCTGCTGGCTCCCACATGGACTCCAGGACTCTAGATGCTACAGAAGGGACGGAGAAGTTGATGGATCTCAAGTGTTCTCAGCCAAATAACTACATTGTGAGAAACCCTTGGGAAGAGTCTGGACTGGGACTCAGTTGGCTGGGGGTCGTGTTGGGGGGTTGTTGATGACCTGATGCTAAAGGGAGCCTGGGCACAGCTGAAGCACTAGTTAGCCCCCCAGAAAGAGCTTTTGTTTGTTATTATCTTCTCTCCCTCACATTCCCTGGCTTGCTTCCTACCCCCACTATCCACTGTGGGCCAGGAAACAGTGGATATAAAGTTCAAATTTACAAGCTGGATGCTCAGATGAAGAAATAACCCAGTAGGCATCAAGAAAGGCTAGAGAGATGAAAAGAAGGAGAGATGAGTTAAGAGACAGACGTATCACCATCTTTCTAACAGGTACCTCAGAAGGAAAACATGAGAATAATGGGTCAAGCAGACAACAATCATATGTACAGATTTTAATAACATGATTATACAGTACAAGTGCTATAGTATAGTATATTACATAAGTGCTAACACACACACACACACACATATATATATATATATACGCATATATATATGGATGCATCTTCATTCCCACAAAACAAAATTTATATTCTTCAAACTTACATGAAACATTACCAAAATTGGACATTTTCTTGGCTGCAAAAAAGAGTCAAGACATCTCAAGGCATTAGTGTCATGCAGAATAAGTTCTCTAACCACTGTGCATTAAAATTAAAAGTCTACAAAGTGATAGTTTTACAAAAATTCTGTGTGTCTGGAAACCAAAAGAAGATCCAACTAAACAACATTTGCGTGTAAGAGCAAATGAGAAGTTAATAAAAACACAGAGCTTTATGGCAAGAAAAGCATTACATTGCAGAATTAATGGGCTGCAGCTAAAGCAGCACTTAGAGGGCTAGTGAGAGCTTTGAGTACATGTAACAGAAAACAAGGGAGAGAGAAAACGAGCCAAGTATTCAACTTAGGAAGGTCACGAGCAATGGAGCACTCAAACAAGCTGAGAGAAAATTAGGAAGATAAGGGCTGTCAACAGTGAGAGAGACAAGGAGAAAGAGAGAACAATGAATATGAAAAGTGGAAGCCAGTGTTTTGAAAACCTCATATGACTGATTAAAGGGGGGAGTAGATTGAAAATAGAATACATAGAGAAAAGAGAATATAATTATAGATATATCAGTATTGAAAATTATTAAAATATAATAAACAATAAAAGCTGACAACTTGTGATAGAGAGAGAGAGAGAGAGAGAGAGAGAGAGAGAGAGGGAGAGATGGCAGTGATTCTCTAATTGTAGTCCTGGGATGAGTGTCAGCATTACCACCTAAAAACTTCTTAAAAATGCTAATCCTCAGGCCCCTCAGATTTTCTGAATCAGAAACTGAGAATTAGGGTAGAATCTGGATATTAACATGCTCCCCCACCTCACTCCAGGTGGTTCTAATCCTGCTAGAGTTTGAGAACTTTTGGTATAGGTGCTATGGAGAAAAGTCAAGAGAGTAAAATGTAGTGCAGAAGAATGTTTTTTACTTTAATAACTTAATAATTAGGGAAGGCCTCACTGCTACCTGTGACTTGAGCAGAGCACCTAAAAGAGATAAAGAAGAGTCTAGAGCAGATGTATAAGTAAAAAGTGTTATAGGCAGATGGAATGGCAAGTACAAAGGCCCTGAGGCAGGATCATGCTTAATGTGTCCAAGGAAAGCAAACAACAGTTCAGTTGTAGCTGGAGCAAGTGAGCTAGTCCTAGAAAATGAAATGAGAACAGTACAAAGGGATGGTATGCGAGCAGATCCTGTTGAACTGGACCTGATTTCCTCACTAGATGAGGTCATTTCCTTTAACCCTGGAAGTACTTCAGTGGATCACCTGATCTCATGCCATAAAGACTCCTGAGGTCGACAGCCACAGGGAGAATTCTATGCAGAAAACCGATTACAAAAGGATAGAGGCAACGGAGAAACCACAGGTCAGATGCCGCGTGAGGCACCTGAGAGCACCCCCACATCTTCTGCCCCTGCAGCCTGGTGCCGGGCCAGGCTGCCCCCGGGACTCCTTGGGACAGTTCTTGTCACTGCTATCCAGTTAAGCTTCTTGGCCCCTGCTTTTAAAATACAGCAGGAATTTTCAACATAGTGACTCATTCTTTATTTTGGAGAGAAGGCGAAATTATTTCTAGAAGTAGTAGCATGCTGGCCTTGAGGGCAGAATGTTTTTCATGTTTCCTTTCTCCAGGTACCTCTCTCTTCCCATCTTCTCCAGGGCACTGGCTGTGCATAACACGCATTTCCATGGCTGTCTGTGGGTCACGGCTGGTCAGGTGGGAGCAGCAGCAGTGGAGGGAAAATTGCTTTCAGTCTCAAAGAACTGTTCATCTTGATCTTCTTTGCTGAGAGCAGCAAGCATCATGGTTAGGAACACTGACTTGGAGGAGAGAGATGTTTCCAGATGCCAATTCTGGCTCTGCCAGTGACAAGCTTGGACAATCCTCTTAACTGAGTCTCATTCTCTCTGTCTTTAAGACTATTTAATCAATCATATTGACATCATTGGGCCTTTTCATGAATTTAAACCAGATAACATCAATGAGCCTAATAGTTTGCCTTGCATGTATCTCGTATTCAGTCATTTTACTACTGTCTATTATTATTATTATTATTATTATTATTATTATTATTATTATTATTATTTGAGAGGTAGAGAGACAGACTCCCAAATGTGTTCCAACCAGAATCTACCTGGTAAGTGACACTCTGCCCATCTGAGGTCTCTGCATTGTTGCTCGGCAACAGAGCTATTTTAGTGTCTGAGGTGAGGCCATGGAGCCATCCTCAGTGCCTAGGGCCAACTTTGCTTGAACCATTTGAGTCAGGGCTGTGGGAAGGGTAGAGAGAGGGAGAGAAGGGAGAGGCATGGAAAAGCAGATGGTCACTTCTCTTGTGTGCCCTGACCAGGAATCAAACTCAGGACCTCCACATGCTAGGCCCACGTTCTACCACTGAGCCAACCAGCCAGGGACTCATTGTTTTTTTTCAACAGCACACTGCAAATCAGATTCCTACACACCAATATTAGGAGGGTCTTCCTTTTCTTGTGTGCAATTCCTGGGCCTAAATACATAGCCTCAGATTCATTCTGCATCCTTTTCTGTTCTGGTCTACATCACCTACAGGGGCAAGGAAGGGGTAGGCAGGGAGAATGGGAGTGCTCCTACAGACTGCGTTTTCCCAGGACCCCAGGACCAGTGACTACTTCTAACTGGGTTCAGCTAGTGGTGGGGTCGCCCCAGGAAGAAACCAGGGTATTTCTCCCTTTCCTTGGCTTTGGCTGGCATTTCTTGCAGAGCCTGCCTCTCCCCAGTAGCCCCACCTGCTGCCTGCTGGTTCCCATCTCCCATGGGGTAGATCCTGAGCCCTAGCCTTCTTCTCTTCGCCCATATCACTTAGAGAGTCGCGGTGGGTTTCCTGTTCTTTCTCATCCTTTAATCATCTCTATCTTTTGGTTCAGTGTCCCCATTCCTCCAGCCCTTTGTAACTGTTCCCAGAATTCACTGCTCTCTGCGGTATCTAAAATGGTTTCCATATTCTCACTAGAAGTAGACAGACGCTCATACCCTCTCATTCACATTTGCTCCCGTATTTGGGATTGCACCGAATCCTCCCCTCTTCAACACTACTTGGGGGAAAAAATTAGCTCCCGTGCCAAGACCTTCGAGCATTTATTTCAGACTGTCACTGAGTTCTGCCCCTTCCAAGACTTAAAGATGGGGTAGTGTTTAAAACCAGTTCCTGCATGTTTGGTTTAGCCCCCGCTCAAGCATCGCTGTTGCATCCAACAGTTGTAGTGAGGAGGCAGCCCGGCCCCACACTGACAGGCTGCCTGCCTCGGACACCCAGCTTCCCGAACCTTTGCACAAGCCAGACTCTCTTCTTTAGAAAACAGACTGGCATCCGATGGGCTTACTACCGAAAGGTCCCGGGAGAGATCTGGGAAAGCCTAGAGGGCGACGCTGGCTACTTTTAAAGAGAGGACAAATGAACAAGATTTTAAAAGTCCTTTTAACGTGCACGAATAATGAGTACATCAATATAAGTTCATTGTGAATCCCTTTCATTTTTAACTTTTTAAGAGAAAAGTAGGTTTCGCATGTTTTAAAAATTCTTGCAGCACACCAGTTGAAAGTCACTGGTCTAGAAACTAACGTGGTTGTAATCACATTCTTCATTCTTGGGACAATTTGTGCGACAGTGAGATAGTTTAAAATTACCTTTCCTGTTGAAAAGTTTGAAATTGCTCAAGAGTCCAGTAGTAATTAAGCTACGGAATAAAATGATTTCTACACAGACATTCTTATTAAAAGTTTGGTTTTAAGCTCTTGATTAAAACAATTTGCCATAACCATTTTTCTATGTTACTTTTATTAGGGGAAGTAATAGAATATTGAATATAAAGTAATATTTGCACTCTGCTGGAATGAACGAGGTGATTGAGAAGTAAATAAGAATCAATTATTTTTATTATTATTATTATTATTATTATTATTATTATTTTTAAACCTATAAGGCTGCTCATACTTGGTACTTCTGGTTATATAGTAGTATACCACCACCACCCATAAAATTTCTAAGCACATTTTTAAGTGTACTAAAGGTATAATAAGGTATAGTTTATATTAACTGCTTACCGTGTTGTATACACATATTTATACCACTTCATGCATAATAGCTTTGCATTTTTTTATGCCAGAAAACTCAGCTAACTAAATTGCATGGAAGAACCATGGCACTTTGAGTTATTAGAAATCATGACATCCAGCCCTGGTTGGTGGCTCAGTGGATAGAGCATCAGCCCGGTGTATGGGCATCCCAGGTTCAACTCCCAGTCAGGGCACACAGGAAAAGCAACCATCTGCTTCTCCTCCCAGTCCTCCCTTTTTTCTCCCTCTTGCCCTCCTGCAACCAGTGGCTCCATTGGTTTGAGCGTGACCCCAGGCACTATGGCACATCAGCCTTGGGTGCTAAAAATAGCTCAGTACTCCAGCGTTGGCCCCACATGGGGTTGCCGGGTGGATCTCAGTTGGGGTGTATGTGGGAGTCTGTCTCACTATCTCTGCTCCTCTCACTTAAAAAATAATTAAATGAATAAATTAAAAAAGAGGAAAAGAAACCATAACATCTAAAACAGAATACAACACAGTTTGCAGGTTTAAAAAAGATCTTTAGTGTAGTCCCCTCCTCCTTTAAGTCGGTAATGTTGTCCTGGGCATAAACTTTATATATGGAATGTTATCGTACTTGATATTTAAAACATCCCAAAGTATTATTGGCAAAGAGGGAGTAAGGTGAAGCATATTCAGTAAAAATATTGTTCAGTGGATAATTTTACATTTCACTGGATTGAATTAAAAATGGTGCTAGTATTTAAGAAGCTTGAGTCTGTGTGGGTTTGGTATCAAACTGCTAACATCTGACTCATACGATCCTCACTACAGTGTTGCGATCTATTAAATATTTTAAAAGTGGTCCTAAAATACGATCTAGTCATTTCAAAATGTTTGCATTGGAAATGGGTTATTGCACAGTAGGATGAATTGAGAGTTATCCAGAGGAAGTACATACTTAACCCTAAATCCTGTACAAGGAGTTGTGATTAGATATTTGGCCCTGATTTGTTCACATCAAACCTGCTTATACAAGATAGAAACAGTAGTTCCTTTAATACTTATTTCCATATTGAAAGGCAGGATACCTGCATGAAGACATTAGAAGCTTCTTTTGGGACAAAAAAAAATTATAATTAGCAAAACTTCCCAGGTTATAAGTTCATTTGGGGTACTGCTTTATTTTAACATTCCAAAGGAGAAAACTGGGCACTTCTAACTCAGGCAATGGGAGTTTGGGGTTGAATTTTATGAGCACTACATATTACACTTTGTTTTTATTTAATATTGCAGCCACTTGGGAAAATGTGAATAGAAAAGTTAGTCAATATATTTTTTTAAATGATGCGCTTTTCCCTGCTCCAACTGTGACCTAAACGACAGCCAATCTTGGAACGAGGAAAGAGACCCACAGGCTGGTAGGGATGTTTGTACTCAGTGCAGGAACAATTCCTAAAGATTAGAGAAGGCATGACTTTGCAAGGCCTTCTTTGTATTTAAAATTCTGTAAGTTCCCGACTTCAACTTAGGACCAAGCTATAGTAATCAAAACAGGATGGTACTGTTTTGATTTAGTAATCAAAACAGGTATATAAAGATAGTTATATAGACCAATGGAATAGGGTCAACAGCCCAGAAATTAGCCTTCCCATTTATGGTCATTTGATTTTTCAACAAGGGTGCCAAGACTGTTCAAAGGGCAAAAGACAAACTTTCAACAAATGGTGGTAAGAAAACTGGTTATCTGCATGCAAAAAATGAAATTGACCTGTTACCTCATATCATACATAAAACTTTACCCAAATGAGTCAAAGACCTGAATTTTGGAATTAAAACTGTAAACCTCTTAGAGGAAACATAGGAAAATCTTTTTTTTTTTTTTTTCATTTTTCCGAAGCTAGAAACGGGGAAGCAGTCAGACAGATTCCCGCATGTGCCTGACCGGGATCCACCCGGCATGCCCACCAGGGGGCGATGCTCTGCCCCTCTGGGGCCATTCAAGCGCCCGAGGCAGAGGCCACAGAGCCATCCTCAGCGCCCGGGCAATCTCTGCTCAGATGGAGCCTCGGCTGCGGGAGAGGAAGAGAGAGACAGAGAGGAAGGAGAGAGGGAGGGGTGGAGAAGCAGATGGGCGCTTCTCCTGTGTGCCCTGGCTGGGAATCGAACCCAGGACTCCTGCACGTTCAGCTCTACCGCTGAACCAACTGGCCAGGGCGGGAAAATCTAAATGAGTTTGGAATTGGGAATGGTTTCTTAAATAAGACACCAAAGCACAGACAACAAAAGGTAAATAAACTGCTCTTCATTAAAAACTTTTGTACATCTAAGGGCACTGTTAAAAGAATACAAAGACCACCCACAGGATGGAAAACAAATATTTGAAAATCATATATCTGATAAGGTATTAATATCCAGAATATATAAAGAACTCCTACAATTCAAAAAAATAAACAAGTCAATTAAAAAACAGACAAAAAACTTAAGTAGACATTTTCCAAAGAATATATGCAGAAGGCCAATGAGCACATTAGAAGATGCTCATCATCATTAGTCTTAGGGAAATGTAAACCAAAAACAAAACAAAACAAAACAAAAGAACAACCCTGACGAGATATCTCTTTATACCTACTGGATTGTTATAATTAAATTAAAAAAATAGGTTTGGGTGATAATGTGGAGAAATTGGAACCCTTGTACATTAATAGTGGGAATGTAAAATGGTGCAGCTACAGTGGAAAACAGTCTAATGTATCCTCAAAAAGTCAAGCAAAGGACTACCATGTGACACAGCAACTCCTCTCCTAGATATATAGCCAATGGCATTGAAAAGAAGGACTAAATAGACCCTTGTACACCGATGTTCACAGCAGCATTATTCTTTCTGGCCAAAAGGCAAAAATAGTGTAAGTTTTCATCAACAGGTGAATGGGTAAACAAAATGTGGTATACACACACACACACACACACACACACACACACATGAGGGAGAGAGAGAGAGAGAGAGAGAGAGAGAGAATATTATTCAGCCATAAAAGAAACAAAATTTTGATACATGCTACAACATAGATAAACTTTGAAAATATTGTGTTAAGAAGGCAGACATAAAAGGACAAATAACGTATGATTCTACTTACATGGAATTCCTAGAAATAAGAAAACTCAGAAAATTTTTCAAGGAAGGCCAGGGCAGGTTTGCCATTTCTTTGAATGCAATGCTGTGTAAGGACAGAGCTACAAGGAACGTCTGACTTTGTGCAGTCCACGTGTGCAACAAACACATTGTCATTTGTCCCCAGAAGGAGGCAGCCCAGCCTCGCCCCTCATCAGTAACACTTCCAGCCAATAAGCTGAGGGCTCCGTATCTGTAAGCGTTAGAGGCAAGACTGTACTGCCAACAACAAACATGTTCCTCCCAGAAAATTCATGAAGCAAGCCTTACTTGTCAGACACCGTCCTGCTCCAGAGGTGCACTTCTGAGTGTTGACATTCCAAGAATTCTATCAGTGGCTTTCCAAATCTGCTCCAAACTCAGGTGTCCTCACTGACAGACACCCCCACCCCCAGGCCCAAACACATTCATTCCTGTGTCAGCCTTCATCATGCACTCCCCTCAGATCTGCAGTGGCCTCCCACCTGGAATGTCCTCTCTGCTCATCTAAATCCCACTCAGCTCCAAACCCACCTCTTCCCGGGAGCCCTCTCTGAATTACAGCGATGCTTCCTGGCCCTGATTTCCCATGTCATTATTTTCTCCACTTAGCCCATAGTAATATATAAGGCCTTGAATCTGACACGAGCCTAGCGCTATGCCCAGCACAAAAGATGTATTTAGTAAACTTGCTTCTTTGCTTTGAACTGGTTCATTTGATCTTCCCTTTTCCCAATCCCCACCCCTACCCCACCAAAAATATGTTTCTCTCTCACTGTTTGCCATTTTTAGTTGTATAATATGAAATCATGTCATCTACTGCAGATTACTTCGCAAAGTGACTTGTCAATGGAAGGTGTTAATTCCTGTCCCTCTCCGGCAGCCGGTCCTTCACCTCTCCTGGTAGCAGAGCTTCAGTTTTGTACAGAAAGCAATGTGCTCGGCCCCAGAAAACAAATGCAGCTGGTCTAAACCAATTAAACAGGCCTATTCACCATTACTTGTGAAGCCAGTGGCAGGCAGGGGACTCAGTTCTGGGTCAGGTGACCCAATGAGATATAAGAGAAAGTTGGCTGGGAGTTTCTGGGAAAGATTATTTCTGATAGAAAGTAGCCAGTCACAGAAGGAAAGCCTTCTGCTCTCTTCTAGTCATTTCCGTTTGGGAAGCTGTTGTGTGAAGAACGTGATTTGGGAGGCCCAGCAGCCACTTTGTGGCCACAAGGCAAATGTGGTTCACAGAGGATGGCAGAGAACCAGGTGGAGTGTTGGAACTTACCTTGGAGCCTTCTTTTTTAAAACTTTTGGATGTGTGGAAAATACATATCTAAATTAATTTTAAATGTTCATAGTGTTGCCCTTACCTTATTCTAGGCCAGTGGCCAGGTTAAGGACAACCCAAGTGGGCCAGGCCAATGAAGGCAAGTCCCATGTGCAAGTCACCTCTCTCCTCTGCTCCCTTTCCCTCCTCTACCCCGTAAAGCTGGATGATAGAACCCTGGAACAGGACAGATATGAATTTAGACAGAGCCTATCTCCAGGATATCCTCAACAAGGTCAGTTGTTTTACAAGCGCATCATGATTCTAAAAACTAATGAAATCGCCGGGAATGTTTTGACTCCTCAGACTCAACAAGTGTGAGTCTTATTTGGGGCTTATCAAACCCACTGCAAAAAGGACATTTGTGATAAGCACTATGAAATAGAACCATCTGGCCATGTAAACTTACAGAATGGGAAGGGCGGAGGACAAAATGGAATGGATACCTAAAAGGAGATTTTAGTCTTGTTTCCATTTGATCCTTACTGCCTTATTTTGCTTACATAATGCAATAATCATTAACGGTATAGTCCTTTTTACAGACTCTTCTCCTGATTAAAGTGATGATTGCAAGTTATGAGAAGCCAAGGACTGCTTAGCCTCAAACAATTTTTATTTAGAACATAAAACCAAGGGCCTCCTGCCTTAGAACACCAAGAGTTATTTAATGATAATTAAAAATCCCATAATTATGATGATCTTCCTAGACTTACCCATAAACAGCCCCGGCTATGCACTCAGATAGCTAATCTTTGATAGGTTTATTCCTCTGCCTACAGAGGAAAAGTATTTTTGTTCTCCAAGTCCTAATCATCCGGCAGCTAGTGAAAGACTGTCCCCAACTCCCACACAAGTCAAAGGAATTTTTAAATACTTTACAAATCAAAGGCTTTTAAATCATGTTTGATAAAGAGAAATTTTAAGACTTATATGGGGCTTTTGTGTTTTTTTAAACATTCTTTTGGAATGAGATTCAAATCTCTGGCACGCTGAAGAGGCACATGATGTATAAACTGAAACCTTTTGTGTTATCCGAGGAAACAAATACTTTTACTTTACTATATGGTCATTTTGGAACCTAGTTAGTGAGGAGTTTTGGTGTGAGGTAAATGTAGAGGGAGGTGGTTTTGATTAATTCATATTACCAAGATCCCAATCAATGAATGTGTAATAGAAATAAAGAGTCAGTTCACAGCAGGGAAAATACAAGTATCTGATTGCTAATATACCGTATTTTTTGCTCCATAAGATGCACCTGACCCTATGACACACCTAGGGTTTTAAGGAGGAAAATTAAGATATCCTGAACCAAATGGTGTGTTAAAATATTTAGTAAGCCCTGGCCAGTTGGCTCAGTGGTAGAGCGTCGGCCTGGCATGCAGAAGTCCCGGGTTCGATTTCCGGCCAGGGCACACAGAAGAAGCGCCCATCTGCTTCTCCACCCCCTCCTTCCTCTCTGACTCTCTCTTCCCCTCCCGCAGCCAAGGCTTCATTGGAGCAAAGTTGGCCTGGGCGCTGGGGATGGCTCCTTGGCCTCTGCCCCAGGCGCTAGAGTGGCTCTGGTCGCAACAGAGCGACGCCCCGGAGGGGCAGAGCATCGCCCCCTGGTGGGCAGAGCATCGCCCCTGGTGGGCGTGCCGGGTGGATCCTGGTCGGGCGCATGCGGGAGTCTGCCTGACTGTCTCTCCCCGTTTCCAGCTTCAGAAAAATACAAAAAAAAAAAAAAAATTTAGTAAAATACTGTATTTTTCGCTCCATAAGACACATGAGCATTTCCCCCTCCACTTTTGGGGGGAAAATGTGCATCTTATGGAGCAAAAAATACGGTACTCAGAACCCTTACAAATTAAAAAGAAAAGTAAATTAAAATGGAAAAGTGAGATACAATTTTTTTCCTATCAAATTTTGGAGGAATAATGTATATTCCTACACACACACACACACACACACACACACACACACATACACACATATACATATCAATGCCAGGTACAGGATTGTAATACAAACACAGACATCGTGAGGGTATAAGTCAGTATATTTGTGGCAAGAACTTTGTTCTTTTCTATTAAGAACTTTTAAGATATCTATACCTTTTTGACCCAGGAATTTTATTAATATCTTTATGTAGTATGGTGTGTGTGTGTCCCTTATCTGCTGATTGGTCCAGGGTCTGACTTCAGCCAACTAGACTTGGCAGTTGAGAGCAGGGAGACAGAGCTCGACAAGCCCCTGGGTCCTACCATGTTCTTGAACTTCAGAGCACCTCCTAGCACCTTCCAGTAATCCCAACTGTACATAACTAACCAGAATTATGACCGTACCTTTGAAATGTTCATGCTCTTTGACCTGGTGTTTGTACTTTCAGGAATTTGGCCTATGAAATTAATCTGAAATTTGGAAACGGAGAATACCAGGATCATTTATAACATAAAAAAAGTGAAAAATCTAAGTGCTCCAAGATTGGGAGGATGATTGCATAAATTAAATTTCAGTCACACAAATTAAAAATTATGAAGCTATTGCCTGACCAGGAGGTGGCACAGTGGATAGAGTGTTGGCCTGGGATGCTGAGGACCCAGGTTCAAAATCCCAAGGTTGCCGGCTTGAGTTTGGGCTCAACTGGCTTGGGTGTGAGCTCACCAGCTTGAGCGTGGGGTCACTAGCTTGAGCATGGGATTATAGAGATGACCCCATGGTCACTGGCTTGAGCCCAAAGGTCTCTGGCTTGAAGCCCAAGGTAACTGGCTTGAGCAAGGTAACTGGCTTGACTGGGGGTTGAAGCCCCCAGTCAAGTCACACATGAGAAAGGAATCAATGAACAACTAAGGTGCCGCAACAAAAAATTGATGCTTCTCATCTCTCTCCCTTGCTGTCTGTCTGTCCCTATCTGCCCCTTCTCTGTCTCTCTCTCTCTCCCGTCAAAAAAAAAAAATTGTGAAGCTATTTAAAACTATGTTTCCAAAGGTATTTTAATGACATACAGAAATGCTTATGATATAATGTCCAAAGAAAAATAAAATTATATATTATAATAAAGTTTATAAAACATAAAAAATACAATTATATAAAATTATAAATATAACATGTCAACCATGAGTATTAACATGCACTTTAAAACAAACAGAAAGAAATTCAATAAAACAGTTATCCACAGTAGTAAGAGTTTGAGTGATTCTGATATTCTTTTAACCTTTTTCAATTTCCAAATTTTCAACAATGAGCATCTATTACTTTTATAGTCAGAAAGAAACATATCTTATTATAAATCATTAGAATTAGGCAAACTCTTTGTTTTGCTTGCATTCATCCATAGTGAATAAACCATTCACTCAGACAGGTTGGGGCAGCAGCATCCACCTAGCTGCACATTAAAGTCACTCGGAACTCTTTAATTTATTTATTGCTTTCCTTTGATGATGACTTTTTCTCTAGTCAAAGATGAGCTAAGTTCACCATGTGCTCATTAAGAAGCATTAATGTTCCATCTTGATCTCATCTCCTTTCCCAGCCAGACCACCTGCCTGCCACCAGTATGCTCACTCCCACTTCTAACATGGGGGGCCATTCCTGGCTTTAGAAAAAAGGGTTGAACTAGGCTCCAGACAACATGTAGAGTCTAAGCATTAAGCCTCGCTCTTGAGCATCACAGGCATTACGTGAGTCTAGTCATTTGCTTTGCCCTGAATAATCACATGTCGGACTCTCTCTTGGGCTCCATGCAAGGTCACGGGCACGGTCCCACAGACTTTGCAGGACCGGAGCGTGGCATGTCTCGACCATTTCCCTTCTTTTTCTGGTCCTCTGATAAACTATCCAGGTGTTGCTGGTCTTTCAGATTGCCTGGTAGGACACAGGGAGTTTTAAAATTATATCCATGCCTAGATGATTCTAATTTAATGCATAGGTGGGTAGGGGGCCCGGAATCAGCATTTTTAAAGCTTCCTCGGAAGTTTTAAGGGACTGCCAGGGGCCAGACCACTGGTTTCTTTAAATCTGTATGGGTAAAACCTGCTGAGTTTGATGGGATCCAATTGAATGATTAAAACTGATGAGCATGAGTTATCTTGTCCATATCAGGCATGTGGACCCAGCCCTCGTGTGTCCCCTACACTCCTCCGTGACTGTGACTAGTTTCTCGATGCCTGTCTTAGAACAATTTCTAGCTCCCAAACTGCAGGCTGTATTTTCACATGCCTACTGACCATGCACAAGTCTGTCCTAAGAGTTCTCACTCCACATGTCCCCAACTAGCAGCTGGTCCTCTTGCCCTGGCCTCCCCCTGTGCTATGTCACAGCAATGATGGCATTACCATCCGTGTTACCCTCAAGCTAGGCATCTCTGATTCATCTCTGACTCATTTGTTTATCCCCAGCACCAAATTCTATGGAATAGGGATCATAAATGTAATAAGCTTTGAAAGCCAGGCTGGAGAGGGAGAGGGAGGTGGAGTCTGGGTATAACATGGGGAAGTAGAGAGCATCCGCCATCGGAATGCACTCTAAGCTCAATTTATAAACACTGCAGGGCAAATTGCACAGCAGTGCCCCAGTTCACCACCCAGCAGGGCATCTCCCTCACTTGTGCCTATCCCTCAGCTCCATCTTCTCTCCTTCCTTCTCTTTGTCCCTGACCTTAGACCCTTAGGGATTTTCACCTGAACTGCTGGGACAGCCTGACTGCCATCTGTCCTCCATAGTCATGTCATAGCCATCACTAGCTAGGTCACTTCTGTTCTGGGTACCCTGGAGGACTCAGGCTTTGGAGCTAGCCTGCCAGGGTTTGACCCCCACCCCACCAGTCCAGCATGACCTGGTGTGATCTTTGACCAGTCACCTAATCCTCTGTATTTACAGACGTATTTCTACATCTGTAAAATGGGTATAATAATGATGGTTTTCATATCATCAAGTTGTCATTAAGAATAAATGAATGTGGTTCTGGTCAGTTGACTCAGTGGTAGAGCCCTGTACGTGGATGTCCCAAGTTTGATCCCTGGTCAGGGTACACAGGAGAAGCAACCATCTGCTTCTCCACCCCTCCCCCTCTGCTCTCTAACTCTCTCTTCCCTTCCACAGCCAGAGCTCGATTAGTTTGAGCACATCGGACTTGGGCGCTGCGAATGGTTCCATTGAGCCTCCACCTCAGGTGCTAAAAATAGTTCAGTTGTGAGCGTGGCTCCAGACAGAGGTTGCTGGGTAGATCCCAGTTGTAGCCTGTGCAGGAATTTGTCTCCCTATATCTCCCCTCCTCTCACTTGGAAAAGAAGAAAAAAAGAGATTAAATTAATGTCTGTGTGTGTGTGTGCATGCGTGTGCGCGTGTGTGTATGTAAACTTCTTAGATCAATTCCCGACACAAAAGAGCAATGTATATATTTATTATTATTAGTTTTGTGAATACTATTCTATTATTAAATAAGGTCCAGCTCCTTTTAAAAGTCTTTCCAACTCCCTATACTAGGTTCTTCCTACTTCCCAGCCTGATCCTTTCCTACCTCACCCTTGACACCAGCATTTGCCACACTAGACTACTCATCCCTAATTTCCTGCCTCTTGGCCTTTGCTTACCCTTTGTTGCCTGGGATGACCTTACTCTCATGGCCGGCTATGGAAATTCTGTGAATTCTTCAAGTCCAGCTCATAGGCAAACTTATTCTTGACCCCTTTACTGATGCTTCAACTTGGAATCACGTTTTACAGTTAACAACTGTGCCTTGTTTGACAGGAGCATTGGTGGCCTTCTTCCTTCTCCTGCCTCCCCTACAACTCCTAGTGTCCAGGAAAATATAAGTTCCTAAAGGCTGGGTTCTTGTCTTGTTCTGGTTTTAAAAACCTTTAATATTTTAAATTTATATGTTATGACCTTGCACTCAGCAAAGTGCCTGGTATAAAGGAAGTTTTGTCTAAAGTTTGTTGATGAGACTTGTTAAATGTGTATAGCCACTCTTGTGTCTATTCTAAGCAAAGACTGGCTCTGGGTAATTATCTTGAGACTATAAATAGGGTGTGAAATTGGACACTCAGGACAAAATAGTCTCTCTGAGATACAAGTGGTCTGACCTGGGTGTCTACACTGTTGAAACTAATGCTACAAATCTGAAATATCCATTGCTCTGTGTGTAGCTGTTCAGACCTTTCTGGTTGAAAATAATAGAAAACAAGATCAAACAGATTTCATCAATGGAGGATATTTGGTGCCACATAATAATGGGGTAGAAAGGTTCAGCAAAGCTTACTCCAGTGCTCAACAGTGTCACCTAAGACCCAGTGTCATTCTGTCTCCAGTGTCTTCTACATGTTGTATTGAACCCTGAGGCTGGCTTCCCTTCTGGCCACAAGATGGCTACCAGCAGCCTCTGGAGAATGGATGATTCCTCAAGTCCACTGAGGTCTAAAATGTTGCACAGACTCTGAGTATATCATTCATGGGACTGAATTAAACATAATACCAATGTTACCTATAAGATTCTGAGCACCCAGTTCTGATGGGGTGCGCGGGTTCCACCCTACTGAGCAATTCTCAGACATAAACTGGGTGTCCTACAATTCAACCTAATTTGGACGCTATCTGCCGAGAGACAGCATCAGATTCCACAGGGGAAGGGCTCAGTCTCACAAGACTTTTCCTCTCCCCTTTCAGACGCCAGTCACAAATCCAGGTCATAACCTGTGCTTCTGGCTGAGTGGCTATCGCTGGGAGGTTCCAAGGACCCCCTCATCCCTTGGGTTCGATTAATTTGCTAGAGCAACTCACAGAACTCAGAGAAACATTTGACTTACTAGATTACTGGTTTGCTCTAAAAGGACAGCCAGATGAAGAGATGCATAGGACAGGGTATAGGGCAAGGGCACAGAGCTTCCAAGCTCTGCCCAAGCTCACCACTGTCCCAAATCTCCATGTTCACCAACCTAGAAGCTCTCCAAACCTGTTCTTTTGGGTTTTTATGAAGATTTCATTACATAAGCAGGATTGATTAGATCATTGGCCATTGAGGAATGATTCTGTCCCTCCAATCCCTCTCCCCTGAGCTCAGGGAGGTGGAACAGAAAGTTCCAATCCTCAAAGCACATGGCTGGTTCTCCTGGCAACAAGCCCCCAAACCCTAGGAGCTTTCTAAAACTCCCCTCATTAACAGAATAAAAGACACTTTTCAAAAAAAAAAGACACTTTTCCTGCTCTCATTATTAAGGGAATTCCAAAAGTTTTAAAAACTATGCCAGAAGAGCAAATATTCTGCTCACAAAAATTAAGGGATATTTCATCACTTCATATTCGTTTTGAAATATCCCCTAATTTTTATGAGCAGTATATATATATATATTTTTGTAAATCACAACATCACAGTGCCATGCAATGGCTCTGCCCATTGGAAACAGGATTGTCTCCAGGTGGTTTCCATTGTAGACACAGGAAACACCTTATATATATGGATCCCATCCTCTCTGCCAATCAGAGCCATAGAGTGGGACCATTTCGACTGATTATGTCAAGCTGCATTTTTGGGAGACCCTGAGTTACTGTTGAACCAAGAAAGATGGTCAATGACTCAGCTAGCACAGAGCAGAGAACATGGTGTTTGTTCCATCCAACCAGGAATAAACACACACACATATCTATACACTCACACTATATATGCATACATATGTAATAAAACCACAAATCTCATTTACTCAACCAATGCGTACCTGCTATGTGCTCGATGCAATAGTAGTCAGTCTCTGTGCTCAAGGAGCTAACAGTCCTTCCTCTTTTCCTTCACCAAGTCAAAGTGGCTGAACTCTTCTATCCCAGATGCAATATTTTTAGAATGTATGTTTCTATTTTACACCCTTCCTTCACCTTTAAGGTGGCTCATCAGATCTTATTTAAGCCATCAACATATGTTTAGAGATTGAGGTGCTATAAGAAAGTTATGCCTGGGGCCCAGTGGGCATCTAAGGGTGGCCAGGTCATACCAGTCACAGAGAGGTATTGCTCAGGCTGACCAGAGACCCTTGTTGACCTCGGAGGTTGACCTGGGACAATGGCTGATTTCCACAACTAAATGTCCAGAGCTATTCCAGTCACTCTACCGATATAACTACTCACCCAGGAAGACATAGTTGGCCACTTTTAAAATGAATAATATACTTATGCTGGATCCCAGACATTTTAGACACAATTAAAACAGTGATTTTCCCTTGTGTAGTGATATTCCTGACCTCCAACCAAGTCCATATTTCCAGTT
Source organism: Saccopteryx leptura (assembly GCF_036850995.1). NCBI lineage: Eukaryota > Metazoa > Chordata > Mammalia > Chiroptera > Emballonuridae > Saccopteryx > Saccopteryx leptura. Next base: position 159,999,411 of record NC_089503.1, read on the forward strand.
TTATTGGAATTAAGTCTATCAGATGGAAACTGAGGAGACCAGAAGTCTGGGCTCTGTCATTTATTAGTTATTTTACACTGAACATGTCACTTCAATTCTTCAGGCTCCAACTTCATTAATCAACAACAGGATGCAGAAAATATTTATGGGTGCCTGTTACAGGCCAGACTCTGTGCTTAGATGCACAGGATACAACCATAAAGGCAAGAGGAGGTCCCAATAATGTCAGCCTCCCGCTATGAGGACTGTAGGCTTTGGAGATGGAGAATGCAAGCACGAGTCCCCAAGCTTTTCAGTGGTTAGTCATCAGCAATGGAGTGTGATGAGCAAGGAGCCCATCCCCAACCACCACAACCAACTCCTCCCTCCTCTCCGTGCTGGGGTGCCTCATCAGGGTGTAAACGGTATTCTGCCAGGGCCTGCAGGCCTCTGACTTTCAGTAATTCATCATTTAGTTTATAGATTGGTAGGTTATAAATATCCTATCCAAAATAAGTCATATATTCTCCTTTCCTTAAAGTATATTCCCAGAAGAACAGGTGTGTTTTATCTCCTTTCATATAAACAGCAGAGCCTGACCCTTTAAGTTCATTAAAAAAAAAAAAGTATCCATTGGTGGGTGGTAAAATTCCTTTTGGACTCTCTCTCTGGCTGTTCATGGAGTTGTTTGCAGAGTGATCAGTGATCATTTGGACAGCCAGAGAAATTAATCACATTGGAAGTTTGTCTGCCGCTATAAACCAACCAAAGATAATGAGGCCTGTGGCTGTGAGGCACAGGGGAAGGAGGAATAGAATCAGAGCCCCTGAGAAGCTGGGTTTGTTTAAGTCTCAGATCTGCCAATTTACCAGAGAGACCTTGGTTATGCTCTTATCCTCTCTGAGCCTTGATTTTTCTTATCTGCAAAATGGGTGCATCTGCTTCTCAGAATGGTTATGAAGATTACAAGATATAGTCTATGTGAGATGTATTCTACAGATGTTATCATTTTCTGTGTTTCAGAATTGAAAGCACTTTCTTTTAGAATAAAAAGAGCCCTGGCCAGTTGGATCAGTGGTATAGCGTTGGCCTGGCGTGTGGATGTCCCAGGTTTGATTCCTGGTCAGGGCACACAGGAGAAGGGCCCATATGCTTCTCCACATCTCCCCCTTTTGTTTCTCTCTCTCTTTCTTTCTCTCTCTTCCCCTCCTGCATCCATGGCTCCATTGGAGCAAGTTGGCCCCTGGTGCTGAGGATGGCTCCATGGCCTCTGTCTCAAGTGCTAAGAAGAGCCAAGTTGCTGAGCAACAGAGCAGCAGCTCCAGATGGACAGAGCATCGCCCCCTAGTGGGTTTGCCGAGTGGATCCCAGTTGGGGTACATGCAGGAGTCTGTGTCTGCCTCCCCTCCTCTCACTGTATATATTTTTTTAAAAAAGAAAGAAGACAAAGATGCTCCAAAGGGCAACTAGTCATCAGCTACAGTTACAGTCTTAAATCTGGGTAGGACTAGACAACATCCAGCTCACTCATGCTATTTTCCAAGAAACTAAAGCCAGAAAGGTTAAGGGACTCACTCAAGAGAACAGTAGCTGAGGCCATTCAACAAAACAAAATCAAATAGCTTAACATAGGGCTTCATCATCTCAAATAACAACAAATTTAGAGAATAAACTATTTTTTAGAAAGTCAAAATGGTTAAGAATCAGACTTTCCCCTCATGTTGGCAAGATGGTTGTCATAGTCTCAAGTATCAGATGCTCACATGCCATTATCCAAAAAGAAGAAGGGTGCCTGCATGTGTGTACCCATGTGTGTGGGCTGTGAAGGTAAGAGGGGAAGAAACGACTCTTGTACATTGTTCCTTTTCTTCTAGTCCTCAGTAGACTACCCCTCAGGTCCCATTAGCAGAACTGAGTTACATGTATACCTCTAAACCAATTACTGACCCCAAAACGGGTATGATTATTATATATTAGGTGATTCATAATTTTTTCCCTGGAACCACCTTCCTGAACATGTTGCAGACCTAAATAAACTCAGTTTCTACCACTAAAGAAAAAGTGGAAGTAGTCATAGAGCAAGCAGCCAACAGGGTCTGCCATTTTGGAAAAACAATCCCATTCTTCCTAACATTTGTTAGAGGTGGTGGTGCATTGCATAACGGGTGGTTCTTGTCACATAAAGAAATGACTCCATGACATCCATGATCTACTTTCTTCTATAATGAGTTAATTTCTTCAAGATCTGTGATTTTGTTTTTGCAATTTACATAAATATTTCCATCTATTCTTCTTTCTCCAAATACAAGAAAATCCTAGATTAAACTCTAACAAGTTAATTACTAAATAAGAATGTTAGCTTAAATATTTATTCCTTAATTCCAAAATTTTTTTGAGTTCTTACTATGTATTCATAAGTATGTACATGAATTATGCTTGAGTGTGACTTATATACATAGTACCAAGATAAATGTTCAACTATTTGGAAAAAGCACAGTAAATAAATGCCTAATCTATTAAAGAGTTGGATATTTTTAAAACAGTATTTATGAAAACTTGAGGTTAGCAAGACCTACCATAAGGGAAAAAAGTAAAATTATAAAGGAACACTTTAAGTTGAAAAAAGTTTTTAAATATTTGTGCATCAAAAATATGTTAAAATATAAAAGAAAATATTTGTAATATGTTTGAGAGGATTCTTTAATACATAAAAAGTTTTATAAGTCAATAATAGGAAGAGGAAAACCTAAAAATAAAACGCCTTAAGGACATAGATATGTAAGTTATAAGTTGAAATATATATGATCAATAAATAGATTTAACATATTCAACTTTACTAGTAGAGTGCATAAAGTTGAAAGTTCAAGCAATATGATACCATTTTAACTTATTCAACTGGCAAATGATACTAACAAATGTTGTTGTGAGCATGTAGGAAATGAGCATCCTCTCATATTGCTGGCGGGGGTATGAACTGGTTGAGATATTTGGGAATGCAATTTGACAATATGCAACAAAACTTAAATAAAGTACAAATCTTGTGATCCAGCATTTCTACTTCTAATCATTTATTTAAAGAAATATTCATGGGTATGCGCAAAGATGTTTTGAATCAATATGTATACCACTGTTATTTATAATAGCACTTGAAACTCAGCCTATGGATTCCAGGCACCAAACTTAACTGTAAATTGAGCTGAACTTGGTTGTGAAGCCTTAAAAGTGTATGGATTGGGTAGCAGAAAGGCTTTTTAAAAAGCAAGTTATTTAAATTGTTTAGGTCCTGTTTAGTTTTGTTTTAAAGTGAAGTTTCTTTGATAAACTCTAGGATTCTTTTGTGGGAAAGAATAGCCAAAAAGATAACATTAAAAAAAAATTATCAGGCCCTGGCCAGTTGGCTCAGTGGTAGAGCATCGGCCTGGAGTGCAGAAGTCCCGGGTTCGATTCCCGGCCAGGGCACACAGGAGAGGCGCCCATCTGCTTCTCCACCCCTCCCCCTCTCCTTCCTCTCTGTCTCTCTCTTCCCCTCCTGCAACCAAGGCTCCATTGGAGCAAAGATGGCCCGGGTGCTGGGGATGGCTCCTTGGCCTCTGCCCCAGGTGCTAGAGTGGCTCTGGTCACAACAGAGCGATGCCCCGGAGGGGCAGAGCATCGTCCCCTGGTGGGCAGAGCGTTGCCCCTGGTGGGCGTGCCGGGTGGATCCCGGTCGGGCGCATGTGGGAGTCTGTTTGTCTCTCCCCGTTTCCAGCTTCAGAAAAAAAAAATTATCAGCACCTCCAAATTTCTAAAAAATGCTTTAAGAATGATATTTTACATTAGATCGTCTAGTGAAAATTAACCTTAAAAGCGACACTAAAAACTTGTACAGATGAATCTACAGGTGCTGCAAATTTAAAGAGAAAAATAAAACTGAAGCCACAAAAAAATTTAAATGAGGGGGAAAGAAAGCTTAGGACCAGGGAGCTAAAGGTAGCAGGGCTTTCTGCTATATTTTAGATTTTTAAAAAAAATTTTTTACAGTTGTTACTATTTAACATTTAGTTATTTAATGTTTATTGATTAAAATCCTGAACATTTGGATTGCTCATATTTAAACTTGTGGTTTGTATGTTACTTAAGAACTGACTAATTTATAAAGGTGAGTTTTTAATAAATTTAAATTTTTGTTAATAGTTTATAAGACTTCCTCAGGGTATGTCATAAGTGCTCCAAAATAAGTAACCCTAACAGTCGCTGACATTTATGAAGTGCTTGCTGTGTGCCTGGTGCGGGTTTAAACTCTGCATGTACTGACTCACTGCGTCCTCACAGCTGCCCCGGGAGGAAGCACCATCATCATCCCTAACTTACAGATGAGGAAATGGAGGCACTGGAGGAGAATAACCTCTGCAGTAATCACTGTAGTGCAGAACCCCTCCAGAATCCTCACTCTAACCATGGAGCACCATGGCCTCGACTGCCTAAATCACATTGGGTACCTGGCTGCGGAAGGTAAGGCTAGAAGGAGCAGGTGCACCCAGTGCTTCCAAACCGGTTCACCAGACAACTCATCTGGGGGAAAGTTGTGAGAAATAGAAACTCCAGAATCAGAATACCCTGAGGTGGGAGCCAGGGACCCGCCTTTTTCCCAAGCCATAGAGTAACAGTGATGATTTCTCAGTGTTTACTCTGTGCCAAGCCCTGAGCTAACTGCCCGGCATGCCTGGCCTCACTGGATGCTTACACACACTCACGTGGTTGATAGTCCTTACATGCGTCTTGTTTAGGGATGAGGAAACAGAGGCTTTCGAGAGGTTAGGTCCAGGTCACACAGCCGGTGGGCAATCAGATTTGGCCGAACAGGGCGTCAAACCTTGATGTCTCCACACTAGGCATGCTGCCCAGGGCAGGTTCAGGGAGACAGTGCCCTTGCTGGCGGCACCAAAGGGCCTCTCCAGGCCTTTGGGAAATGAGGGCAGCTCTCAGGAGTGGAGTGCCCACCTGTCAGAGGCCTCTCCAGGTGGAGGGACCAGTGAGTGGGCTCTCAGCTAGGGGACAGAGAGCACAATCCAAGTCAGGGCCACATGAGCCATGCAAAGGACAGCATCTCACAGAGGCAGGCTGCAAACTCCATGTGAGGCTGTGGCCAGCCCACACCAAGCCCCTGTCAGAGTAGAACCTGAAATCTGGACCATGTCTGACCCTCAGGACCTGATAAAAATATTAGACCCTTTAAGCTGTCCTGGACCCCAACATTCACAAAATTCAAAATTAGTTCCTGGCTGGTTTGCTCAATGGATAGAGCATTGCCCCAGTGTTTGTACGTCCCAGGTTCAATCCCCAGTCAGAGAACACAAGAGAAGTGACCATCTACCTCTCTCCCTCTCCCTCACCCCCCTTTTCTTCTTCCCCCAGTGGCTCAATTGGTTCGAGCAACGGCCCCAGATGGGGGTACCAAGTAGATCCCGATCAGGGTGCATGCAAGAGTCTGTCTCACTATCTCTCCTCTCTTACTTAAATAAAAGAAATTCAAAATAAGATACAAACTAAACAATAAATTAAACTCACCAAAGCTCTACTTTTTTAACATCATCATGACTTTGATGTTAGTTTGAAACATCAAATGCCAATTTCTTTTCAACTGCCCTAAACATGTGCTTTGTTTGCACAGGACACCCCAGCTTTCAATCCCATTCTGCTATATCTTTGCCATCAATTAAAGTTTTCTTTATGGTAAATTGTGACCCATGCCTTCAGGCAGGAAGGAGGACATTTCCTGTCTCAGTTTAGACAAAGGTGTCAATTTGATCAGTATCAGGATAACAAGGCTCAAGTGAGACAGATTCTTCCACCATCTCTCTCTCTCTCTCTCTCTCTCTCTCTCTCTCTCTCTCACACACACACACACACACACACACACACACAGACACACACACACACACACACACAGAGAGAGAGAGAGAAAGAGAGAGAGAGAGAGGAGTGGCTCTGAAAACCTGGAACTTAAAACAGGGATCAGAGAATGAAAAGAAGATAATATTGTAAGGAAACTTCTAGAGAAAACTTTCTATCTTCACAATGAGTTTGGAGAGTACCTCATGAGGGGTCTTTCCTGGGTCCCCTTAATTGAGCCCAATGTGTCTCAGCACTGGCAGGGTGTGTACTGCCAGGGGCTGTGGGAGCCCAAAGGGCGTCACCAGGGAAAGCAAGTGGCTTCAGACAGAGGAGGCGGGAGGTGGAGGACCAGCTGCTCTGGAGTAATGGAGGTAGCACAAAGCTGAGTCAGGACAGAGACGGGCCTGTGGGTCCAGAGAGCTGAGGGAAAGATGCCCCACCGGGTCCCGCAAGGATACCGTTGAGGCTTCCCAGAGGGCAAACGGTAGCCATCTGCTAGGACCCAAGACTGTAGCAACGGCTCTGCCCCTTTCTCATTCCCTCCCCGCCTCCTCACCCACCACTGGCAGGGGACAAGAAGAAGTCATTGGTGAGTAGGAAGGAAAGACAGCTGAGGCTAGAGTGACTGCAACACCTGGGGGCGTCAAGGGTGAAGGGGGCATTTGCGACTAGGTCAAGTGTAGACCATTTATTATCACCGGTGTAGGCGTTCTGTCTTCTGGTTCAAGACTATGTGACTTAAAGGGGCTCAAGTCTGTCACTTCCCTGGGAATGAGTATGACAGTCCAGGCTTGCTTGACTTTTCATCTGGGTAAGGGGATCACTATTACCACCTCCACATAAAATGTAAAGGTATCAAGTAAACAGAAAACAAAGCGTGTCTTGACTATATCACAGGTGGTGCTCATTCAGTATACTGCTCTCACTGATGTTCTCTGACACCTCCTTTTTGCTGGCGCTGTGCTGGGCGAATGCCTTAATTAAAGCTCAAAACAATCCTTTTAGGAGGTTATAATACTCCTCAATTTTACAGACAAAAAACCTGAGGCTCAGAAGGTGTAAGAGAGTGGCGGAGGTGAAATTTAAGCTCGGAGCGTTGTCCTCGCTACGGGATGAGAATTCTCCATACTCATCCCATCCTGCCTCAATGGCGGCGATGAAGCAAGTTAGTAGATGCCCATCTTGGCCCCATTGACGCTCTGCTAGAACAGACCGTACATGCCACCAACATCCAGCATGGACAAATATAGTCCGAGTAAGGCTTCTAAACCAGCAGACAGACAAGGCAGAGAAGGTGGACCTTGGAGTTTTACAAAAAGATGCCGTTAAAAACTACTTTGAAGCATAGGTTCTTTCGGTAATCAGGGTCAGGGTTTGAAACAGAAAAGCCTCGTTTTCATCAATCTTTAACCTAATGTGTCAGGAAACTGGATCGGTGACTTTTTTCTTTTTAAAAAAAAATTTCATAAAGTCTCAATAAATCAGGTTCGAAATGACTTGTAAATTTCCAGGCAATCCACATGTCACTCTCCACCCTTACTCCCCCCAACCCTGACCCCCTCTCTACCTCCTGGCTCCGGAAACCACATAAACATATCAACAGAAGCAGGTTCCTCTCAAGGACAGGCTGCTGCATTCTTCAGATGACTAAATCGGCATGAAAAGCCACCATTGTCTTGGCAAGGCGTTCACGCCACCCAGATTGACCCAGTCTCCTGCAGAACCGCCCTATCAGGCCGGAGGGGACTACCAGCCAGCCGCCGCGGGGAGGGAACTGCACCAGTGCAGGGGGCAGGGTGGGGGAAGGTCACTAATTTATCTTAGCGGGGTGCTAGCTCTCAGGCACACTGAAGGCTACTTCAATGTTAACATTTCCAAGGAGAACGCACAAACACCCAGCTTTCAAGCCATCAAATTTTTCTTTTAAGAGATAACCACTACTGACTCAGAGGACAAATATTAAAAATAAAAATATCCAATCCAAACAAAAACCAGACCAGCTCTCCATACGATCTTGGTGGTCTCCAGGTGAAAGAAAAGTGGTGTGTGTGTGTGTGTGTGTGTGTGTGTGTGTGAGAGAGAGAGAGAGAGAGAGAGAGAGAGAGAGAGAGAGAGAGAGAAGTACAGCCCAGCACAGGTTTTCATAAAAAAAAAAAAAAGTTTCTGCCCCCCTCCTCCTCTCGAAGGTTAGCTAAGTCACACACATTCGTCTCTGCAAAGCAAAGCCCATCTATAAGTGATGAAACAGTCTTACCAAAGGTAAATAGAAAGAGATATTTTATTAGAATAAAGGAAAAAAGCCCTCTTACCTAACACTGGATTCAGGAAGGGGAAAACTGTCTCACAGAATTTAAACAATGAGGCTTAAGTAATGGTACTATTGCATGTTTTAGAAGTTATTTGTTCCTCCTTTCACTTTCCTCTTCTCATCCAAATAAAAAGGCAGGAGAATGCTACAAAGAAAGAATAAAATTGATGTTCATTATTTGCATTCAAAGCTACACTTTCAGTTGTGAAAGCCATAATATAAGCCGAAAACAGGGGGTTCCAAGCAAGGCCCGGATTCTGACTTTTCCACCCTAGGCCAGGCTCGCTTCAGCAGGGAAACCTCAGCTCCCTCACTGGCCTCCATGCTGTCAGCGGTGATGACAGTGACTCACCCGCAGGTGACGAAGGTGACTCACCCGCAGGAGCGCTGCGCCCAGCCAGCACCTTGGGCAGCAACGTGCTCACCTCCCTGGAGCAGCTACCTCCCTGGAGCAGCTACCTCCCTGGCAGTTGCAAAAACTCAGCCGCACCTTTCAGGCTCCACCGGGACAAGACCAAGTGTGGAGCAAAGAGAATGGGACCAAAGAGTCCTTCCAATTCCTCTTCCACAATGAAACCTTCCCCAGGGATTTAAACTGGGATGGGGCTTAGAATTTGAACAAATTGAGACAAGCTTTCCACTGGATGCAGGTTCTTTAGCCCCCCGAAGCATCCTGGGCACTCCTCCGACTCTCTCCCATCATTGCTAACCAGAAAACTGAGAGGGTAGAGGGCAGATCACTACAGAGGGTGCCGTGCCCTCTCAAAAGGGATTTTGAAACTTACAGGCTCCTCCCCTTGTATATGTAGACATAGCACTCAGACATGTTCTAGTCCAACTGCAGCGGTTATAGAGCCAGAGCTAAACAAGGTCTGGGTTATTCTTTCATCCTCTCAATTCACATCCTTGTTCAGACAAAATTCTTCCTTTACTCCATGACTTTGCCTCTCAAGACCATCTGAGCCAGAAAAAAAACCCTGCTTACCCCACCAAAGAATAACCAAGCAACCTTGGATGTGATATAATTTTCAAATGCCTTCATCCTCAGTAATGGCCTCCACCATGGTTTAAAATCTGCTTGCCTGCCTCTCCCTCTCCCCTCCTACCAGAAGTCTCTCTGGCTTGTTTTTCTTGCCCTCCTTTGCTATATCAGCCAGAGGAATGAACCCTGTGTTGGAAATCTTGAGCCAGGTGTAAGGTATTTAGATTAACCTTGGCAGAGACAGCAAAGATTAAGTCAAGAAAAATATAAGTTGGCAGAAGACATTGCAATAGATGTTTCCCCAGGAACAGGCTTAACAAAGAAAAATAAAGGGAAAAGATGTTATATCTAGTAAAATTCAAAGACATGAGAAAACACATGGATTGCATAAAAAAAAAGAGTAAGCTCCAAGTTGGCTCAATTCATGAAGAATTATGGAGGAAGCAATAAAAATATGAGACAATATACACACAGCAATTTCCTTCCCTTTTTCTGTAAACTACCCCCACTCCTGAAACACCCACAACTGCATACATGTCTGTCACAAACTCTCAGATATTCTTCTTGGAACTTTCTTTTTCTTCACCATTGACAGCCTCTGAGTTCCTTGTCATCCACAATGCCAGTCTCCACAGCAGCCAACATGGCCCAGATCCTCACCAGTCCTTCCTATCACTCCCAACACCTCCACCACCAAGATCCCCCCTCCTCACAGATAACCATACCTTTTTGTCTTCCACTTTCTCTCTCTCTGATTCCACCAAAGCCCCCTCTCTATTATTCTTACCCTTCAGCACCTCTGGTTTTACTTCTACCCCTATTCAGCCCAAACTTCAAGTCTCTTATTTCAACAATGCCCTGTCTAGGCCATCTTAACCAAATCTCTGACTCTGGTGGATCCCCAAGCTCTCCACTGCCCTCCAAAAGCAGCTGAATCTCGCTGGGACCCTCTCCCTGCAACAGTTCTCAAGGGTATTCAAAACTCATCATTATACTCCTGTGCATCATGGTTCTCTTGCAAATAATTATCTTGGATGCCTAAGCCAACATTTTCTTTCTCCGCCTGTTCATCTCACAGGGTGCTGTGGCCTGCTGATTTTATCTCCACAATAATTCTTCAGTTTAGTTCCTATTACCGATGCCCCACCTCATTCCCCCCTGTTCTCCACTCAGCAGTTTCAACAGACTCCAACCGGCCTCCCTGATTCCCAGCGTCCCCTTTCCAATAGTGCAATCCTGCAGTCATTTCAGTCCTGCAAAGAAGCCTCCAGTGGTCCCTTCGTTGGCTGCTAACTGAAACCCAGCCCTCCCATCCTGGCACACATCCAGCCACAATAAAGCCTCAGCGTGCTTTTCACGCTTGTCCTCTGTTAGTCGACCATTCTTTGGCCAAGCTGGAAGGACTCACTGTTTTCACACCTCTAGCCTTTCGGTCGATTCCCATCCACGTCTCTGGCTTTCACAATTCAAGCCATCTTTCCCAGCTCTTCCCAGATGCCTTCCCTTCCGTGAAGCCCTGCTGGCCAGTGCTCTCTCCTCCCTCCAGGCTCCACAGCCCATTGAAAGTCACCGAGCAGAGCGACAACTCTCTCTGCCTTAGATCGTTTACTTCTACACTTGTCTATATCGGAAGCTTCCTATGCAGCCTTAGTTTTAGTTTTGTATTACTACAGAGTTGGTATGCCTTCCAGAATATAGGAGATGAATAAACATTTGTGCAAAGAAAAAAGAAAGGAAGAGTTAAACAACCAGCAGGATTTAGTGTTTCAATTATCTACTCTGGTCTTAAATACTGGGGTGGGCCAGGAAATCCTTTTACCTCTCTTGGTTTCATCTGTTTACTTGAAAAAGATCTTTTAACTTGATGGTCTCCAAACAAAAGGTCTAACTCAAATGCAATATAATTTCCTCTGCTAGCTGAATACATTTTGAAAACTACTGACAAGCTTGGTTTCACACTTGCATAAGAAAAATCTCCCCGAATAGGTAGTTCCAGGAACTTCCAATCATAGCATTGTTACCATCAGGGTTGACTACATATAATTGTATTTAATGCGGAAAGGCCTGGGGATCAAGGCTGTGAGTCCAGGGCTGTCTGACGTCTCCTGACCCATCCACCCACCCCAACATTTTTATGTGCAGATATTTAAATTGCATGTTTCCCCATGACTTAAAATGAATTCCACGGAGTCCTCCTTTCAAAGTCTTATTGGGTCTGCTGAGATATGACGACAGGATCAGAGTCTGCCATTATTTATTTTTTAATTTAATTTCCTACTTCAGTCTCACCTCCTCCTACTCGCACAGCCCAAGGGTAAAGGGTGACCCCTGTTTGGAAAGTGGTGTTTTATTACTTATTTATTTACTTACTTATTTACGTAGTTCTGACAGCAAAAGACCATACTAAAGTTCTGTCGTTTTTTCTTAACTAAAGGAAACATACTTCTGTTTTATCCTTTTTGTAAACCACAAATCAGTGATAAAGGACATTTTTGACTCTTGGAGATGACACTGAATATTATGGCAGACTGATTAGTTTGTAGAATAAATAGTACTAAATTATTCATAGTACATTAACTATATTACTATGTAGACTATGAGCATATTAATGCATCATGTTAACACTACAACATTCAACTAAAAGGAAAGAAAGGAACTAGGAAAAGTAAGACTCCCTGGGAAAGTTGCTTGTGTGACATGATCTTTTGTAACAAAATTTTAGAGCTCTGTAGCACTATTACTAGCTGATATTTGCAAAGTACTTTACTTTCCAATGTGATCTCACTTAATCACACTGACAGCCCACAAAACAAGCCGAGTGAGTGCTATTATATCCATTCAACAGATGACAGGGCTGAGTCCCAACTCAGAAACAGCACAGTGAGGAGTCCCAGGTCCTGGTTCCGTCATCTTGCCACCATACTGTGCTATCCCTGAAAAGCATACAGAAAGTATTCATTCCAAGCATACATTTTTTTTTTTTTTAGATGAGAGGAGGGGAGACAGTGATGCAGACATTTGCATATGCCCCGACTGGGATCCACCCAGCAACACCATCTGGGCCAATGCTCAAGTATCAAGCTATTTTTAGCACCTAGAGTGCTAAAGGGACAACTGATGTGCTCCAAAGGGGCTATCCTCAGCACCCGGAACCATATTCAAACCAACTGAGCCACTGGAGAGAAGAAGCAGATGGTCACTTCTCCTGTGTGCCCTGACCAGGAATTAAACCCTGGACATCCACATACTGGGCTGATGCTCTATCCACTGAGTCACCACCCAGGGCTCCAAGCACACCTTTTTGAAGTGAAAAGAAGAAGGCACAGAGTATGCTGAGGCCTCCCAGGCTGCTGTGCAGAGAATGGGTGAGAACCAGGCCTTGTGACTTTCCAGCCAGCAGACCATCTGTGCTCACCAGAGGGAATGAATTACATAAAACTAAACAGTTCTAAGGGAGTATGAATCATGCAAGGCCAAAGGCATTATATACTTGCAATAGCCCATGTAAGTATTTAAGCTATGAGAAAATCATCATGATGCCTGAGCGGGCAAAAATACTACTTGACAATTAAGGAAAAAATATTGACCTATGAGTATGGTGCTTACAGCTGCATTCCAATCAAATTTACAAAAAGGTCCTCTTGACAAATTTAGTCATTTTATAAATTATATATGTAATATATACAATGATATATATTAATGTTATCAAATTTAGTGATGATATATCATTGTGATATATAATTATATAACACATTTAATTATATATAATAAATCAGTTTGGTGATTATATATTAACTTGGTGATATATAATTTAGATCATTACATATTTTATATATACACACACCCTGTTGAGCAGATGAAAAATAAGAAAAAAGAGAAAAATACAAAAACAGGTCACTTCAATGACTTCAGCTGGCATCACACAATCCAATGTCTCGTTTTCTCCCTTTGTTAGTGGTCCAACCTCTGTTTTCGGCATCAGTGACGTCAGGTAACCCTGGTATTCTGCACTCTTTTATCTTGATCTCCCCTACCCTGTTTCTCCTTCACTTAGTACTATGGATCCCCCTGTGAATTGCCTTCTTCCACCCCCAACCCTCAGACTCCCAATGCTTGTGCATGCGTGCACACACACACACACACACACACACAATGAATCCATGTTCTTGCTACTTCTTCTAGAATACCCTTCTCACCTTTATTTGCCTGATAAATATCACCTGTATGATTCAAACTTTCTGACTCACGGTTAGAATAATGTGTTTTCATAAGCATTCTGTTCACACCTCTCTCTGATACCTCACCATGGTTCGTTCATGTTACCTGTTTACATCCTCCTCCAATTAACCAGAATGCAGTTGGTTAAGGTTTTTCACTACTAGTCCTTAGCAACAAAGAGTCGGTGATTAATATCAGAGAACTAGATCACAGGATTGGTAACTCACATAAGCAGCACCTCTTGCAGAAGACCATTTAGTTTAACTGGCTCATGCATTAAGAACACTGTTCAGTAACCCTCATCGCTGTCATTTCTCCATACTTGCAAATTCCCCTCCCCATTTTTATTTTTCCTTATGTTTTTGTCATAAATTATGCCACCACACCTCACCCATGACAGGATGTCCTATAATCTGATAATCTATGACAACCATAAGACTTTTTTCTTTAAGACTTGGAATCATTTAAGATGTCTTTAATAGTGATTTGGTGAATAAAGTTTGTTTTTATTATGAAATTGAAAGTCAGATATTTCATTTGTCAGGCTCAATGTTTTCCTTGAAAATACTTAATAAACTACTTGTGATACAGTTAATAAAAATTACAGAGATTCAAGTTGTGCCTTATTTGAGAGTTAAAACTTTCAATGAGTATTTTTTTTAATGAAATAAACATTGCAAAATGTCTGATAAACTTCTTCAAAGATTATCGTCTTTTCTCCTTCCTGTTCCACATAAACTTTCCCAAACATATTACACATTGTGGACATTTTCAAACAAAGTTTTACACTTCTTTCCTCTTCTACCACTCTGACTCCACCATTGTCATCCCTGCCAAGCCTGATAAGTTGTGTGTGGGTACCTGGCCACTGTCTCCAGTGCCTAAAAATATGTTCCCACCAGAGGCGGATTTAATGGAGAGCGCAACAGGCACACGCCCTGGGCCCCGACTTCTGAAGGGCCCCACAAAACTGCAACTTGACACTTTTTTCTAATGTAAGGGGCCCAATATTTTCTTCTGTGCCTGGGGCCTCAACCGACCTTAATCTACCTCTGCCACCACCCTCACTGGTCCATCTGCTTCCACCAGGGCTGATACTCTATTGACGTTTGGGAGGTGGCTGAGCTTCTGCTGTGGTGAGGTGGGGAATACTGCCCTCCTCACATGATGTGGCTCCCCAGTGTCTCCCAGAGTTTTGATTCCCTGTCTTCTCTGTCATCTGGACTTAGACATGCTTTCATGGAGGAACTGGCTGAGACCTGCCACCCTGTAAAGGATCATGCTTCTTACTGGGACACTTGTCCAGCCTCATTCTCGCTTTAGGATAACCTCTTCTTAAGAAAGTATCTGCATCACCCATGTACATAAACTTCTGTAAATGTGCCCTGAGAGGTACTGGAATCAGGAATCTAGCTTCGGCTCAGACCAGGGCAAAGGAGGCAACACACATTTTTGCCTCCAATTTTGTCTGGATGTAAAATGAATGTGAACATTCAGTTAGGCATTGCAAACATGATCTTCATCATATCACAAGCATATTGTCCGAATATGTGTTTGGCTTTTATTAAGATTCCTTCCAACAGGGCAGTTTTTTTAAATAGGATTTTTTAAAAACCTGTAAGATTAGAATAATTAAAAAAAAACAAAAACATTTGAGGAAAAGCAGCAGAAGCTGACATGGAAAATCTGAATATTCACTAGATTAGACCCTGGTGATCTCAACTACTAAGGGGATTACTTAATGACCATTCTCATATACTTGTTTTGTCCCTTTTTATCTAGATTCACTGCAGCTACATCAGTTTTGCTATATTTGATTATAAATAGTGCAGTGCACGACTGGAAAATTGGGAGTTTGGAAAACAACAACAATGGTGATTGAATGGCAGCAAAAACTATACATATATGGAAACATTTAAGGAAATAAATGTCTACATTTACACAAACTATATTTAGCATAAACTCACATCTAAAATGTATATATATGCATGTATATAGAATAGCTACTGATAAATGAATACTTCACTTTTACATATGACATCTATTATGTATTGTTCTCTGAAAGACTAGATGTCAAGGATGAGAAGGGACTGGAACACACCATTTAACCCACTTGTCTCCATGTAGGCAGGTCCTCTCCACCTGACATGAAATTTTAAATGATGCACTTAAACAGTTCTCCAGCTTGGCAAATTGCTGGCAAAACTATCAATTTCCTCCGTGCTCATCCCTATAACTTACCTTGGTGTTTCGTAAGCAGGTATAATTGCAGCTAAGTATATTTCATGCATATTATTTCTTTCCTAAATGTTTGGTAGTATTTACAAATGAAGCCACTTGGGGTCTAGGGTTTCCTTTTTGTGGAGATTTCTAACTATAAACTTGAATATTTAACAAATATAGGAATGTTCACATTTTCTATATTTACTTTTGATAATTTCAGAAAGTTGTCTTTTTCAAGAAAATTGTCTTCTGCCCTAAATTATCAAATGTATCATCATAAAATTATTTATAATATCCCCATTATCACCCTCCTAATGTCTGTATAAATGTCACCTTATTTGTATTTCTTTATCAGTCTACCTGTGGGTTTATTAATTTTATTAATAATGTAAAAAAGCAACTTTTGTTTTTACTAATTTTCTCTAGGTTTTTTTGCCTATTTTCTATTCCATTGAATTGTGTTCTTTTATTATTATTTTTTCTATTTTTTTATTTTGCAAAAACAATATATTGATTTATTTTACAGAAAGAATAAACAAATGAAGAGTGGAAGAAAAGAGATATATTTAATAGCATCAAATTTTTAAACCTGCTAACAACAAAAAAAAGAGAAAGTCATTAAAATTGGGATCATTAGTAACTTTTAAAATGTTTCATTCTAAATAATAAGGAAGACTTGGAGTCAGACACATTTGAGTTCTGGCAATGAAATTTTTATTTATTTAATATTTATTTTATTAATTTGTCTTTCTTTTTTAACATTTATTTTATTGATTTCAGAGAGAGGAAGGGGGTGAGTGAGAGAGAGACAGGAACATCAATCTGTTCCTGTATGTGCCCTGACCAAGTATTGAACTGGCAACCTCTATGCTTCAGGACAATGCTCTATTCCAGTGGTCCCCAACCTTTTTTGGGCCATGGACCAGTTTAATGTCAGAAAATATTTTCACGGACCGGCCTTTAGGATTGGACGGCTAAATGTATCACGTGACCAAGACAAGCATCAAGAGTGAGTCTTAGATGGATGTAACAGAGGGAATCTGGTCATTTTTTAAAAATAAAACATCATTCAGACTTAAATATAAATAAAACGGAAATAATGTAAGTTATTTATTCTTTCTCTGCAGACCAGTACCAAATGGCCCATGGACCAGTACCGGTCTACGGCCCGGGCGTTGGGGACCACTGCTCTAACCAACCAAGCTATCTGGCCAGGGCTTGTTTTTCTTTTTGATCATCCAATATATGAACCCAAGTTCCTTTCTATAAGAGTTTCCCAACACATACACAAACTATGATTCTTGAAGGGAGTCAAAACTATTTCCCACTGTAGACATAAAAAGAATTGCAGACTTGCTTTCCCAAGAGAACTTGTAGTTAGAGAAGAGAGCACAGGCCCATGATCTATGCTCGGCCTGTCAGCCATAATACCTAATCACAGGGAATGACAGGAAATTCTCCCTGATAGTAGTAGGAGTTGCAGAGATACTATGTTCCTGGGGCAGTGATGAGGTTGGTGCTGATGAGGGCATCTAGTGTCCATTTGGTAAGGTCAGCAGTAAAAGCTACAATGTCCATAGCTGCCAGAAGGGTCCCCACCCATCAACCTCTGGCTGGAAGAGGATCACTCTTAGCTATACAGCTCTAAATATATATCTTGCCTAGGGTTCTGTGAACTACCTAACCACAAGACCAATTCATTCTCTGCCGAGATCAGCCAGCCTTAGTTAGCTTCTGTTGCTTGCAACTAGGGATCCTGCCTGTTATGGCGGAATCCAAGCTCCACATTTAACTAGATGGGTGAGTTTAACCAGGTGTATGTTCTTGAACATCTTTTTCCTTAACTATTAAGTGAAAAAAATGATACTTCACTGAAGTTATTACTAAACGAGACAACAATATACAAAGTATCAGACATATAGTTGGTATTGATTAAAGTTAATTCTATGAAAATAAAAATGTATAAGTTCCTGAAACATTGATTGAATCTCATTAAAAATCACTATCAAATCATACGTCATGGATTACAATGGTTAATAAAAATTTGGGGGTAGAGACAGGCAGTGTCACTTTTACCCTCAAGATTTTAAGAATGAGAAAAGACAAACATCAGATGCTAGCTCAAGAGGGAGCAGGGTTGAAATAAGATTTTTTTAAATCTTTTTTAAGAGTTGGAAGGCCTGAGATTTTTTATAAGAAAAACTAATAAAGAAAGAACAGTTTGTACAAAAAGAGACTGTTAACAAAAGTGCTTTAAAGATATCAGGGTTCTGGATTAAAATCATCTTTGGTTGTAAAAATAAAGGAGACAGAAAATTATACATACCAGTTACTATAAGACAAAGAATAAGAAGTATTATCCAGGTGGGGGGAAGTTCCTGTTTAAGTTAAATCTATACATACTCTGTATCTTGTCATCATAAAATTGAATTGTTTATTGAAAAAGGCAAGAAACTCTCCTGTGATTTTCTGCTTCTAACCACAAAAGTTTTATCGTTATCTCCCATGGAATGTAAACCTTGACTACTAAGCTATGATTACAGCAAATCTCCCGTTACACAGTTTCTGTAAAAATTGTTTTTGGACACTTTATATTTATTATAAAAGTAATTTTTGCTAGAATATGTTTTTTGGGGTAAATGGAATTTTACTCTCCAAATGTATAAGTTTTGTGTCAATGGTGACCAACTCTATGAACTCGTTAACTGTATTCTCTAACTCACTACTATGTAGTCGACCCCTTTGTCTTGCTTGTCTTCTCAAAACCCTACCTTTAAAATTAAATTTGTGACTAATAGATTTGCTTCTAAACGCAGCATGAAGCATCTTTCCCTGTTTTCTCTCCCTCCCTCCTTTCAAGAGAGCAATTTTGGTGCAGCTGTGGGGACAGATGGTGCTACGTGCAGCTGAGTGGCTCCGACTCCTGGAGAACCTACGAATGAGTGATGTCCGTCACGTTCTGTCCTCCACAGCCTTAATGGATGATCAGGGAGAACAGAGTGGGAGAAAGAGAGGCAGCGATTAGACTCCACTTTAAAATGTTGGGGGTAAGTGATAGGGCTGGGAGAGAAGATGTTAACTCAAGAGAGAAGAAGGTTAAGATAAAAAAGATATTTTTAGATGCGTTTGTTTATAAGACAAGGAGCAGGAGCCCACATGAAGGAGTATCTGAAAACTCCAGAGAGGGGATAAAATAAATACCACTAAATCTCACCAAAGACTAGGAAAATGCGGACCAAGGACATGTAGCACGGGACTAGCGTTTGAAAGGGAAAAGAGTATTTCTCCCTCTGAGAATAAAAAGGAGAAGATGATGGAAATTTTAGGATGGGTGTGAAAACCCGTATTCAGACACCTTTCATATTGAGAGACCAGAGCAGAGAAGTTAGTTTGAGGGCCGGAGGAAAATGGAGAGTGTATGGAAATTGTTCAGAGGAGAATGCCACAGAGAAGCCCTGTGCCGAATAAAATAACTATTGAGCAGCAGTGAGGACACAAATGAAAAGCCAGTGGATCCAATCAGCAGGGTTCCTTGCATTTTTCTAGCTTCAGGTGGGTATATAGAGAATCTCTAACAGCAGCTGAAATATTAGGGACCCTGGTCTTTCTGTGAAAATACAGAGCTTTTGGAAAACCCAAGAATAAAACAGAAGCACACAGAATCAAAATAATAGAGCTGGGAGGGACACCCGGGGACAGTGGGGCCCACCTGTTGACCTACACACTGAGGGATGGCTGGACAATCTGCTGACAGTACCTGATGGTAAGACAGTGTCCCCTGAGAACTTGGAAGTGAAATAAAAGTATCTCTGACATTTGAAATTTTAAAACCAATACACCGTTTATCAGAACTACGCATTGCCACTTTAATGATCAGAGTGGCTTTGAGGCCTGTTCAAGTAGATGGTGTGATCCGACTTCATACTCTGACATAGCTAGGAAACTGTCAACCAGCCGAAGAAACGGAGGACAAGAACACTGTCAAAGGGGGGCTGGTTCCACGGTTCTATGGGCAAGATCGTCCCTAAAATGGAGTGAGGAGTGGCAAGTGGTCTTTGCCTTGAGCCATTCAAGGGTTCAATGATGTGACCTGGTGCTGACCTAGAGATCTTTTCATCAGAATTCGGCTTCTTTCAACAGCAGGTCTTTCTACAGCGAGCTAATACACAAGTCCTGTGACATAAGTATTTTGGTCACTGTTTTAATTATTATTACCTTTTTTTTGTAAATGTATAAAGTAGTGACCAGTTATATCTACCAGTCATCTGAACTTGGCTAATGTAGTCCAATTCAGAAAGCTAGCCCACTGAGTGAGCTACTCCTGGGATTCCTGAGTCTGCAAAGCTGTTAGATAGAATTCACCAGAGGTGGGCCCATCCTTCAAGCTTTCATAGGGGATGACAAGCTGGCCATCCTCTGATGAGAACCCATGTCTACATGGCTTTTTCCATTTTGAAACAAAACTTGGTATACAGCAGACTGGACAGAGCCTGGTGTGTGTCCCCCTTCCTTGCCATGTGGATGTCCTCTGCGGGGCTCCAGATGGCCCAGGACGGCAGAGTAGGGGAAGGTGCCCTGTGGCTGCGGCACTCACAGGCTGAAGCTGGGTCAGCAATACCTGTGTGCGATCTTAGAGGGGCCAGTGGTCAGCAGTTTTGTGTTTCTCTCTCTCATCTTTTTCTTTTTTTTTGGTAAAACTCCAGGCTGATGAATCTAAATTGGCCATTCCTATCTCTGCAAGTGTCCAATTAGCATTTTGCAGGAAACATAGAAAAAGAGAAGCCATTCCTTCAAAATGCTCCCCCCACACACACACACACACACAAATGCCCACATGAGCTGTGCTCCTGAAAACATCTTCCGACCATAAGGAACACATTTTTCTCCAGGATCCGGGAGATCTTGCCTACTTAAAAAAAAAACACAAAACTCTTTGCTAGGCAGGTGGAATACCTCGAGGAAGGGGTTCAGTTTGCAATCTTGAGTGCTGATATCTTTGTACATGACAGCTCTAAGTCCTTTGCCCTACTAAATAGTCACGAAAGCTGAAGCTCATAGGAACTGCACCAGCCCAGGCCAGGCAGGAGCTAGACTCTACTCCAGCATTGGCAACGATAAGCCCACTCAATGAGCACCGCCTATACTCACTTGGACCTCTCAGGTCCAGGGTTCTATGATCTTAACAGCACTCAATGTTCCACAAGGGCAGCAGGATGGTTACAAACTCGACTGCCCAGAACTGGACTCTGGTTTCTGCACTGAATCACTTAGAATAACCAACACTCAAAGCTTAAAGAGTAAAGAAGTCAGAAGATGAGACAGTTCCAGAGTTGTTTCCACAACTGAATGATGTGATCAGAAGTGCAGGCACTTCTCAGTTTTCTCTGCTTCCAAATATGTTAGATTGCTGTTCATGGGCCTGTTGCCTCATGATCATAAGATGGCTGCTGTTGCTCATGCGTCAATTTTACATGATAGGGCCCAGAGCAGATAGGAAGAAAAGGAGAAGGCCTCTGTCTCATTTCCGGGTTCTTTCTTCTCAGAAAGGAAAATGTTTCTTAGAATGATTTTCCTCTGCTCGCCACCCCCCTACACACACAAAGTGAGCTTCGCTGTCCATCTGCCAGAACTGGACCACTCTAACTGCGAATAAGTCTGAAATGTAAAATATGCCGTCTAAGCCTCTGTTGTGGGAAGCATTTTGCTTTTGAAGAAAAGCGAAGAAATGACTGTGGGTAGACAACTCGGTTATCTGTTGCCACAATAATGCTGCAAAACCAATCACTCTAAAACTCAGTGGTTAATAATAATTCACTACCTTCCATTACTCTGTGGGTTGGCTGGACACTTCTACTGATCGGAGCCAGTGTCAGCCAGTGTCAGCCAGTCTCAGCTGGGCTTACTCATGGGTCTGTAGTAGGTAGGTTGATGGGGTGGGGCTGTCTAGAATGACCTCAACAAGGATGACGTCTCACAGCTCCATGTGGCCTCCCACCCCCCAGCAGACTAGCCAAGGCTTGTTCCCTTAGTGCAGCGGTTCTCAACCTGTGGGTCGCGACCCCAGCAGGGGTCGAACGACCAAAACACAGGGGTTGCCTAAAGCCATCGGAAATACATATTTTATTTAAAAATGTACTGTATAATAAATATGTATTTTCCGATGGCTTTAGGCAACCCCTCTGTTTTGGTCATTCGACCCCTGCTGGGGTCGCGACCCACAGGTTGAGAACCGCTGCCTTAGTGGAATCAGGCACTCAAAAGGAAAGCAAAAGCACACCAGTCCTCTTGAGGCCTGGGCCCCACACACAGTCACTTTCACCATATCTATTGGCCAGAGAGAGGTGCAAAGCCAGCCCTAAGTCAAGGGTGGGAAATGGACTTCCCCCATTTCTAAGAGAAGTGGCAGTCACAATGCAAGAGATGCAGTTGCAGATGAGGAAGAACCAGGGCCATTTCTCAGTCTATCCATCACAGCAATCAACAGAGCTTTCTGTAGGCTCTGACTAGCTGTATGGCCATGACAAGTTCTTTAACCTCTCAGCCTCAAATTTCTTATCTCCAAAAGGGAATAATAATAAAACCTAATTTATAGAATTGTTATGAGGATTATGTATATCAATCTATGTCAACGAGCTTGCAGCAATGCCTTCATTTAGTAAGTAACCAATATCAGCTCTCACAATTATTGGCCAGTGACTGATCCTAGCAGCCCTGGTCTTCACCACTTTATGAACAGATAAGAATAACTAGAAGGCCCTGGCCGGTTTGCTCAGTGGTAGAGCATTGGCCTGGCGTGTGGAAGTCCTGGGTTCAATTCCCAGTCAGAGCACACAGGAGAGGTGCCCATCTGTTTCTCCATTCTTCCCCCCCTCACTTCTCTCTCTCTCTCCTCTCTCTCTCTCTCTCTCTCCCTCCTTCTCTTCCTTCTCCTCCTCCTCCCCTCCTGTAGCCATGGCTCAATTGGAGCGAGCTGGCTCCAGGTGCTGAAGACAGCTCCATGGCCTCTGCCTCAGGTGCTAAAAAATGGTTGCAGATGCAATGGAACAATGCTCCAGATGGGCAGAGTATCGCCCCCTAGTGGGCTTGCTGAGTGGATCCTGGTCAGGGTGCATGCAGGAGTCTGTCTTTCTACCTTCCCTCCTTTTACTAAAATAAATAAATAGGAATTAGTAAATAAATAAATAGGAATTCTGATGTTTCAGACAAAGAGCATGGATCTCACCCTCACAAGTCCTCAAATTCACTTTGTAATTCATGATACAGCTCACAGATTGGTCTTGGTGATAAAGTTGTCCCATGTGCCAATCTAATTCTTCTTGCTAACTAGGATTTAACTCAGTTGTTCCTCTTCAATAAAAAAGGGTTCATGTGCTGGCAACATAGCAGTGTCACTAATATTTAAATTAAACATTTTTTTGAAGTAATTATAGTAATTATTTCACTTTTTTTGGTACCATGTAAATTTGGAGCTCCCAGGGGTAAGGCCTGGTTATTCTGGCCCATGTTGTTGCACTGCCTCCAGGATGCACTAAACCAAGTGGGTAGGAGAACATTTACTGGGAGCACATCTTTGCCTGCAGGCCCTCTGTTTCCCTGATAGTCAGGAGCCCCAAGCCGGGCTGGGGTGAGCTCAGGCCAGCATAGTTCTCTACTAAGCTCTCGGCTCCTCTAGGGCCAGATAAATGAGGAAGCAGATTAATCCAGCACCCAACTGTGAAACAGACTCATTTGACCTTGACCCCACAGTTAAGAGTAAATTGTCCAGTTCTACAGAACTCAGTATTTGCATAAAAACCAATATGCATACATGTATACATTAGCCAGACAACACACAAATATAAGCTCATATATAAAACTGAAACAAAAGTTCCCTGGAACAATACTTACCTTTTGTACATGCCATGACCTCTGGCATTTCCTGGTCTATTGCATTCTTTTTTTATTTATATTTTAATTTTTTTGACATACTGCTTACAATCAGTGAAATTGGTTGGGAAATGTTTGAACTACTGTGAAAAACACTGACTTATGTGCCATACTGTACGGAGCACTGAACAGAATTTCTCTCTTTTTCCAGAAGGGTTCTTTGGACCCAGAGGGCAGTGTCAGAAGGTTCTGGGGCTGAAGCAGTCTCGCAGAGGGGTGAAGGGCAAGGAGTGTGTAGGGGAAATGCCTGGGTTCAAAACCTGGCATGGCCTCTTGCTAACGATGTGACTCTAGCAGAGTTATTTAATCCCTCTAGCTTTGGTTTCCTCCTGAAAAAACAGGGATGATATTACCCTTTCATCACTGTTATGAAGATGAAATGAAGTCACTTGGCATAGCACCTGACACAGAGTAATGTGGATAAATATTACCTAGTACTACTCCCTCAGGAGGTGGTGTCAGTCTTTAACCCCCTGGTGGAGCTATTTGGTCCAAACATTTCTCTTAGGAGAACTAGCTGGCAGGGTGGTGCCTGATGGGACACAAGTCTTGGTACGGAAGGGTCAGCACGTCAGAGCAGCCCTAGATGATACCAGCGGGGGTGGGGGGTGGGGGGAGGGACACAGGTGTGAGGGAGAAGTCCCGCCAGCCGGAAGAGACGCGGAAGGAAGAAGTGGGCGAAGCCTTCCAGCTCTTGTTCTGATGTGCTCAGGTCTTTGATCATGGGGAAGAAGTTTTCAAAGGTCTCCTTGAGGCAGATGTAGATAGATGCCCCTCTTCCCAAAAGTGTGGCTCTATAATATATGCAATTGAACTTTCAACAAATGTACAGAAAACCAGACCCCAGTGTTAACGTTTGTGCAAGTGAGAAAGAACGGCCTCTCTGGACAAGGCCACCCGCCCCGGGAAGGCATCCTAATAAACAAACTGGGGGCTGGATCTCGGCCCCTCTGTAAGACCTGCTCAGTCACCCCCCAGTGACTGGAACTCTACTAATTCAAAGGCACCTCCTTCCAGGATGCCTCATCCAGCATTGCCTTCAAACCCTGGGGAAGTCATTTACTGTTCCCAGTGGTAGCAAGTCCCCAACTGCTCAAACTAAATTGGATTTGGGAAACAGTCAAACTTATGTTGATTCCATTTATGCGATGGCAGCAATGAAAATGTACCACGCAGAGCCCTGGCTGCTGGGAGCACGGCTGACGGATAGCCTAGCTGCTGTCCCTGGGGATCCACCCTACTCCCACGAGAGGCTTCCAGGACGGTGACAGAGCATCGTGGGAAACGAGGGCAGGCCCATTCTAGGGGAGACATGGGACTCCAGGGATCCCCACCAGCCTAGCCGAACATTTCTTTGAACTGTGCTGCAGTCTGATATTCTTCCCGCCAAGGCCTTCTGCCTTCCCTCTCCCGTTCCACAGGTGCCAGACTTGCACTACAGCCTAACGGCTCTTCCCTCCCTTCCTGCTTCTTCCTTTCCCTTGCACTTCTAATACCTTCTTGGCCCCTGCTTCTCAGCAGACCCAGACTACAGCGTCAAGTTTGCTGAAAAGGGGCGGCGGTCAATCTGTTTAACACCTATTTAGGACAAGTGGTTATAAAATAAGTAAGATTGATTTCCTTGTGTTACTAGGGGGAAAAAAAGATCAATGAATATTGGTTCACTATTAAATGAGGTTCTGAAATAAAATGATGCCATCTTCTATAGTTTGCCCTAAATGTCTACAGGTTCAGCGGTGTAGCGTGGACCTCCAAGTTATTCTTGGGAATGCCCAAAGAGTCCTCATGTGTGTGCCTGTCTTGTTCTCATTCTGCCATGGCTCCCACTTCTTCACACCTGCTTGCAACGACACTGGAAGATGTCCCATTACTTCCATTGCCCATCTAAGGAACACCAAGACCCCACTGTGCCCCAGGGGCCACTTCAAAATGCTCCAAATCCTCTAATTCCTTTGGAACCTGAACTGAGTTGAGTGATATGAAGAGGCCAGAAGAGCAGAGAGGAAGGGGGTTTCCTCTCCAATTCCATGCTGTGGTTCTAACTTGGAGCCACCTTAAGCATCTCTGATGACTAGATAAGAGAAGTTTCATCAGTTTCATCCCTTTTATTCACAAAGAACTCAAAATCAGTCCAAGGGACCCGGTAGGGTCAAATGGCTTCCACCCCAGCTATTTACATCTTTATCCAAACCTCCTGGGCTGTCTTTAGGTAAAACACAACAAAACTAAAAATAGTAGAAATATGAAATGATGTATTAACTTTACGTTCTACATTCTTTTTTTTTTATTATTCATTTTTTTAGAGAGAAGAGGGAGAGACAGAGAGAGAGGAGAGACAGAGAGAGAGAAGGTGGGGAGGAGCTGGAAGCATCAACTCCCATATGTGCCTTGACCAGGCAAGCCCAGGGTTTCAAACCGGCGACCTCAGCACTTTCCAGGTCGATGCTTTATTCACGGCGCCACCACAGGTCAGACCACGTTCAACATTCTTGATGTTCTAGCATTCTGGAGCCTTGTTGATCCTGGAGATATTGCCCCTCCCAGAATCAGGTAATTTCCAAAGACAGCAAATAACTCTGCTAAGGGCATGCCTTTCCTTCAACATCTCCAAATATCATCCAATTTTGTCTCTAAAATGAAGACAATTGCTGACAGAATTAAACCAATTGAGATATACATGAGATACTTTGTAAACAAAAGAGGGCTATTCAAATGTAACAAACTGGCCACACCAGAGCTCACATCTACCAACTTCCTGCTTTCTCAGGGTCTCACAGGCTGAGCCACTATCTCTTGCTCTAATCACTGGAGGGCTAGGTACCAGGCAATCTGGGACAGTCCCTACACCCCAGAACCCGCTGAAATTATTCAAACCAGCTGATCCTTAAACCTGCCTATCCTGCTTACCCAGCCTCGCCCATTTCTTCCTCCAATAACCACAGAAAGGCTCTTACCCATGCTTCCCCTCATTCTTCTGTCTCCTGACTGACCCTGGTGCTTCCCCATGTGACCCCACAAGGCCTAGGATGCCCCCTACCTTTCCAATGGTCATCACCTCCTGATCGGTTGGCCTCACCATATCGACTGATAATAAAACCCACATGGTGAAACAGACAGATATTGAAGAGATTTCAATAGGAAGGCATCTACACCAGCAAGAGCCCAATCCAAATTGTTTTGTTATATTTGAATAGCTTCCTTTTGTTTACAAATATCTCATGTGTACCATCATAATTCTTCTAATTCTATTAGCAATTGTCTTCATTTTAAAGGCAAAATTTGGAGATATTACACAGTGACAACATTATTGGAAGTAATGTGTGCTTTCTATGAGGCTGTCTGTGAGGACCAGGGGACAGAAGGCAGAGCTCAGGCTCTGTAGTGTTCGGTTTAAAGAGGTCTCACAACACATACCAATGAAAACAGGAATCACAGCCTCTAATGCTTTCTGAGTGTGTCCTAAGTACCAGCCACTGGTGTAGGTAATTTCCATACACTAACTCATTTAATCCTCACATCAGTGCTGAGGTTGATACCCACAGTACTGACAGTGATTTGTCCTGTCTTACAGATGATCTGAAATTAACTGGTTACAAATTTATTTTTGTTATCCTTTTTTTTTTTTTTTTTTTTTTAGAGAGAGAGAGAAAGAGGAGGGAGAAATGGGAAGCATCAACTAACTAACTCGCAGTAGTTGCTTCCCATATGTGCCTTGATTCGGTAAGCCTAGGGTTTCGAACAGGCAACCTCATTGATGCTTTATCCGCTGCGCCACCACAGGTCAGGCGGTTTTTGTACGATGTTAGAGCTGCAAGTAACTAGCAATCAGCACTCCCTCATTTACAGATGAGGTAAATACGGTCATGTGTTCTACTCCACCTGAAGCTTTTGCTATTTTTGAGCACACTCCCAAAATAAGGCGTATGTACCCTGATTTTGCTAAGTGAGTTCAGATTCCTGTGACCTCTGGCCCAGGTGTGTCATATAAGGGAAGTGACACCTACAACAGTAATCTCAAACCCCATAATCCATCACACATACCCTGAAAGCACTAAAGGGAAATGTGCTACAATAACCAAACACATCTAGTGTATATCACAGGGCTTGCCTAAATATTTCCCATTTACTCTATTTTGAGAACTGGCTTCCAGCCCAGTTCCGACAACAGCGTTTCAAAGTAACTAGAAGGCCATGTGAGCCTAGTAATTGAAAATACAATTTTCCCCCAGAGGACTATGAGTTATAAGTTTACTTTCTTGTGTGTGTGAGATCCCCTCTTGAGCATTTATGAAACATGGATTCCGCAATTGTCTCACTTACTAGGGGGGAAAAGTGTGTCCTGTTAGGTTTCTAGAGCACAGTGGTATGTCGACTCTAATCAGCCTTCCCTCAGACGGTTCTGCAGGAAGCAGGCCCGGGAGCCCCTCCTTACACTACCTCTCCCATAGCAACTGCCTCACTCTTGGCAAAGGAACAGACACTTTGCTCTACTCAGCCCTGGTGACATCACTTTCGTTATAAGCTAAGGGTCCTAGACAACAGCAGTCACAACAGCGCCATCTCAAAGCCAGCTCTAGGGACACCAGGAGCTTAGTTCCTGGACACAATCCCACTGTGTTTTTGAATTACAGCCCTAGGTGGCATGGCTCCATCTTTGGGCATAGCCCATCTCAGGACCAAACCCACTGGCCAATGACAACCTGCTGCATTAATTGGGCTGGGAAGTTCTGAGATTGTGGGGTCATCAAATTTCAGTGACTTGTATGAGGTCCATCTCCCTTCCCAGCCCTGGATGCTTCAGCACCAAGTCTAAAACTTAAAGAAAAGGAGACTACTTGGGATATTATATTTTCCAAGATTGAACAGCTGGCTTAGATCTATTAAATTGCAGCTTTAAATTAATACACTCTATACTGTAAATCAGAGAAAACAACAATGTACCAAAACACTGGGAAGAAGATTTTGGGGTTCTTTTAAATCATGTCCAAAAGTTTCTAATTTTGAAGAAGGAAAGGATTTGGGTCTAAAATCCCTGAGTGTGTATGCCAAACAAATTCACCAGATTCTTTGGCATATTATTTGTTCTTTGGATTCTTCCAATTAGAATAATATACTGCATCAAATAAAGTTGTAACTTTGATTTCAATATGTAGCCATTCCATAACCCCATCAGAAAATGCATAATATCATTTATGGTCAAAATTCAATGTGCTTTCACAGTTCTAGGGTGAATAACTGATCCAACTAGTTGTTCTTCTGGAAACATAACAGCATCGCTGTGGTCAGCCCCTACCTCCTGCCCCGACATTCATCTGAATCCATAAGTTTAGAGGCTCAAAAAAAAGAGGAAAATTGTAAATAAACCCAAAATATATCACTTACTACATTCCTCAAAGGCTGTGGGTATTGCTTGGAGGTCATCACAGAGACTCCCCTCAGACAGCTGCCTGGTGACACGGGTCAGACAGTACATCAACAATTCTTTACAGAAGCCCAACTGCAGACACAGCTCTGAGGCCCACACAACCTGAGAACAAGCCTGGACAACAGGAGGCTGCTCACTCTTCTTTGTGAACTTTTTCTTTCCATTTTGCTTTGCTTTATGTTTTTGAAACTATACAGACACAGCTAGCATTTGAACCTACATTGCCTGGATCACCCCAGGTAGAACTCCCTGCCTCACCAGGGAAGGTAGGCCATGCCCTGACCCTGTTTTCTGGCTGCTCCCAATCCAGGAAAAGACTGTGCTTCCCTCTGGCCAAGGCCCGCCCCGTGAACTTGGAAATGGCTCATCCTGCGTTTGCTGGAAGGGAATACGGAAAATGTGTGTGTGTGTGTGTGTATGTGTGTGTGTGTGTGTGGTTTGTTTGGGTTTTGGGGGTTTTGAATGATTTTTCTATCTTTGAGCTCCTAAGATAGCCATTCTGACTCTCTTTATTTGCTATATTCTATAATCCCTCTACAAATTGGTGCTTCAAGGCCTGTCTCCAACAAACCATTTTTTAAAGCTATAATTGACATATAGCAATCTATTAGTTTCACTTGTGCAGCAAAATGATTGGATATTTGGATACACTGCAAAATGATCACCACAATAAGCCTAGTTACCTTACTTCACCATACAAAGTCATATTTTTTTTCTCTTGTGATGAAAACTTTTCAAGATTTACTCTCTTGGCAACTTTCAGATAGGCACCACAATAAGCTTAACCATAGTCCCCAAGCTATGCATGTCATCCTCATGACTTACTTATTTTATAAGTGGAAGTCTGTTCCTCTTGACCCCTTTCATCCATTTCACCCGCCCCCAACCCTCTTTAGCTGGTCTGCCAGTGAGGTTCAAAGCATTGCACCAACTGGAGCGTGTCCTGGAAGGAGGAAGTGGTTCCTTTAGGCTTAATTCTATAATTGTTCAGAATAAGGGTGTGGTGAATAGACATTCTGGGGAAAGTTTATTTAACATAAAAATGAGAAGACAGAGGGAAGGAAATGTAAAACTGATCTGGAGGTAGATTTAGATGGGGATTAGCAGCTGCTCTGTCTCCTTTGATGAAAGGGCTTAACTAACAGCAAGAGGAATAGAGGATCCATCTTAGCAAAAGCTTCCTGACCCATATAAATCCTGGCAATGTCTTAGCAAAAGGGACTGCCTCTTATACCCTGAGACTTTTTTTTTTTTTTTGAGTGTGATGTTTTTGTAAATGTGTCTACTTTTTGTTGCTGTTATTCATTCTTTTTTTTTTTTTTTTTTTTTTGTATTTTTCTGAAGCTGGAAACAGGGAGAGATAGACAGACTCCCGCATGCGCCCGACCGGGATCCACCCGGCACGCCCACCAGGGGCGATTTTCTGCCCACCAGGAGGCGATGCTCTGCCCCTCCGGGGCGTCGCTCTGCCAAGACCAGAGCCACTCTAACGCCTGGGGCAGCGGCCAAGGAGCCATCCCCAGCGCCCGGGGCCATCTTTTGCTCCAATGGAGCCTTGGCTGCGGGAGGGGAAGAGAGAGACAGAGAGGAAGGAGGGGGGCGGGTTGGAGAAGCAAATGGGCGCTTCTCCTATGTGCCCTGGCCGGGAATCGAACCCGGGTCACCCGCACGCCAGGCCGACACTCTACCGCTGAGCCAACGGGCCAGGGCTATTCATTCTTAATTGTTGAAGTTTTAGGCTTGTTTTTTTCCTTCATTCCTCAAGTAAAACATGTTTATTGTAGAAAAAGTAGAAAACACTGATAAGCAATGAGAAAAAAAATTATCTGTAATTCCATTACCCAGAGATAAGCTCTGTTATCATTTGAGGGCATGTGTTTTCAGACATTTTTCTCTGGGAGATTGGTTAAGTAAATTCTGGTACAGTCATAAAATGTAGCCACTAAAATGGATACGTGTGTGAGACACCAACATTGGGCCTTGGCCTCAGTGTTTATCCAAAATTTGCTCTCTGGTTTCATCTCTGGCCTTGGCCTTGGCAAGTGAAAGAGCCGAATGCCAACTTTTCCACCATCTGGCAACCTTGAACTCATGCATGTTCAGTGATTGCATGGTACAGCAGGGTACTATCATACCTACAATAATGCCAGTAACTTCAACAAGACATACTCCGGTTTTGAGCTAATATCTGAATACTCACTTAAAAATATACATAAGCGGCCCTGGCCAGTTGGCTCAGTGGTAGAGCGTCGGCCTGGCGTGCAGAAGTCCCAGGTTCGATTCCCGGCCAGGGCACACAGGAGAGGCGCCCATCTACTTCTCCACCCCTCCCCCTCTCCTTCCTCTCTGTCTCTCTCTTCCCCTCCCGCAGCCAAGGCTCCATTGGAGCAAAGATGGCCCCGGGCGCTGGGGATGGCTCCTTGGCCTCTGCCCCAGGCACTAGAGTGGCTCTGGTCGCAACAGAGCGATGCCCCAGAGTGGCAGAGCATCGCCCCCTGGTGGGCAGAGCGTCGCCCCCTGGTGGGCGTGCCGGGTGGATCCTGGTCTGGCGCATGCGGGAGTCTGTCTGACTGTCTCTCCCCGTTTCTAGCTTCAGAAAAATACAAAATATATATATTTATATATATATATATACATAAGCATTTTAGATGTAACTTGGAGAGAAAATTCTTATATGTTGCTTTATATATTAAAATTATAACAGGTAGCATACAAATATTGTAAGTATAAATATAAGTCTATCTAGGAAGTATAAATATATAAGTGCAAATATACAATATATGAGTAAAATGCTCCAATAATTAAGGATGGTTACAAAAGTTATTAATTTTATGTACTAAAATGATTATTGGAAACTTTAAAGAAGTTAAATAAAGAAATAGTTTCCAAATACTAACACAATATTAATATAGAATCCACAAATCAAATATTAATGGAGATTGAATTAGCTAGATAACTTAGGAAGATCCTGATATCCTTTCTAAACCAAACCATGCTTATAACAACTTAAATAATAAAATTGGCTAGACTGATTATTCAGTTACTTAATTCTATTTGGCCATGATTTCTTCTTCTTTTTTTTACATGAAAAGTTTGTTTTGGAATTCTTCACTTTTTAAAAAAAAGGTGAATTAAAAACACTGTGGAAACTCTGCCACCTTAAAATTTTATAAGGAGAAAAAGTTCCCAAATCAGGAACCATAACACCCACAATGAAACATCTTTTCCAAGCATAAGAATATAAAGAGAATAAAATCACAGAACAAGGTGTGAGAGAGAAATGGGCCCGCATGGTACAATTTGTTTTCACTAATCCAATTTTAAAATTACAAAGTTTCTAAGAATTCGCTAATAAAGCAATTCTTTACAGTCTTTGAGCTTATAGAAGCTATCATTTCAAATAAAAAGCTTGTTGAAATTATTACTATAGTTAACTGTCTCCACAAAGATAAAGGGATTTTGAGATTTGCTAACATTATGACTCTTGGATACAAAGTTTCTCCTAGAAAACAGTGTTGAAACCCCTGTTTGAATTCTATTCTGCTATGCGCAAATTGTTGGTGACATTAAATGTGCCAGTTGGAAGTGGCCTTCTCTTGAGTACTGAAATGTGCAGAACAGTGCTGGAAGGACCGTCTAGCAACTGCCAAGTCTAAGAAACTATTATTATGTTCCTAGAACATAATAGCAGAATTTAAAATTTTGACTATTAAATATTAACAATGAAACTATCATAATGATTGAAACATTTGCACACAATTTCAGATTTACCCTTATAGTTCAAAAATTCTTTCAAACATCTCGATGTTTGACCATAGCCTCTGCTTCAGGAAAAAACATATTTTCTTTCCTGGCCATTGGCTGTTTAGAATTGTAATCAGTGTGTCCCAAACATGAAAGTGTCATATGTTTGAGATGGAAAGGTATGTGACGGCTAGGATGCTTTCGATTGCACGAAACAGACTTCCCTACCCAAACTGCCTCTGAAAAGCAGGAAGGGGAAGAGCAATGATTGGCTCACATACCTGCAGAGGCTGAAGTCATGCAAAATAGTTGCTTCAGACAAGTCTCTAGCCAGGACTCAAGGATAAGAAGAGCACCTGGTTCTCTCACCACCTCCCATCTCTTCTTTCAGCTGCATTAATTAGTTCCATCTTCAGGCTCTCTCTTTATGGTGCAAAGGTGGTTAGCAATAGCTTGTGAAGCCACTTGCTTCCACATTAGCAAGCTGTGAGAAGCAAGACAGCCTTTGTCCTGCAGTTCCCAGCAAAAGGTATAAGGTACACCCTGCTAGATCTAATGCTTACGTTACACATGTTCTTCTGAAACATCACTGTGGCCCAGAGGATATCACATGATTATTTACTTGAATCAACCAGCTTCCTTCCCTGGAGGTGAGAAAAGGTCAGTGGGGGGAGTGGTGCTTTCCCAAATGAGTTATAAGATACCATTACCAAGAATTAAGAAACATTGATGTTAGCCAGAAATGAAATCATGTTTTCTATTGTTAAATAAAATACGACCATAAAATGCTTCATAGTGTATGATCCCAGTTTTGATGTATAGATTTCAATGCACACATCACTGGGCTTTATTTATTTAACCGGTCTCCTCATTGGTTTTATAGTTGTTTATAGTATTTCACTATTAGAATAAACACTTAAACTTGCACAATTGTACACAAATTCTTGCATGCATATAAGATGATCCTTTTAGGCTAAATTCTTAAAAATTGAATTGTTTATCAAAAAATATACACAAGTTAATGTTTTTAGACATCTTGCCAAATTGCCTTGCCCAAAAGTTATAGTTCCAATAGCAGTGTATAGCAATTCCAGATTCCCATAACCTACCTCACCAAATAATATCACTCACCAATTCAATAGGCAAAAATCACATCTCATTGGTTAAAAAATGTATCTCTTTGAGCATTATTAAAGATAAAATAATTTTCACATCAGTTATCCACTGATGTCTATTTTTGTATTTATTAACATTTAATTAGATGTCTGTTGATACCATTACTCAGTTGACTGCTCACATATTGATATTAAAAATAGTAAACATTTGTCATATGTTGTACAATTTTCTCATTTGTCTTTTTTTTTTACTTTGTTTATTTGTTGTTTTTCTATATAAAAGTCCTAGGTTTGATGTAATCAAAATTATAAAATATTTTTTGAGATTGCTGTCTAAAATATTTATTTTAGAAATAACCTTCCCCATCCCAATTATTTCAATTTTTAATTATATTTTCTTCTAGTATATTTATTTCATATTTCTTTTAAATCCTAATCATCTAGAGTTTTCTTTGTCATAAGATATGATGTCAGGCCATAACCTTACTTTTTTCTAAGTGGCTAAATAAGATTAGAACATTTCATAGAGAATAGTAAATGTCATACATTGTCATTACTACTGTTTATTGAAAGATCTATTATTCATTTCTCCTCTTGAGATATTACCTTTGTGACATACTAAATAGTTGTCTATATGTGGGACTGTTTCCAGAATTTGGGTTTCTTCCATTGATCAATCTGTTCACTTTTGCCTCTCTGCCAATTTTCAAAAGGGTTCATATCAATATTTCTGGAATCAGCAGAATGAACTTGTGACTTTTAGAGATGCTTTGGTTCCTCACCCTTAAAACTGACAGGAGTCATTTCTTTTGTGTCTCGTCTCAATTTTTTCTCAAATCAGCTCTCATCACCAAGCACCATGGATATGATTTTGTGGTTCTTTAGGTCATTCAGAGTTCTCCCACTTACTGGCTGTTACATTGGGCAAGTAACCTCAACTGTCTACCTCAGATGCTTCATTTATAAAGTGGAAATTATAAGTTAGTTCTTCACAGGGCTTCTGTGAAGACTAAACAAGAAAAATGCATATAAAGCACATAGTACAGGGAACATAATAATCCTGAAACAATTAATTTATTTTTATTAGCCTTTGTTATATTAGACACAAAAATTTCAAATAAGGAGCCTAGTAATTATCGACAGGAGTAATCAGGATATAAGTGATGCAGAGGAAAGGAGGCCAGTAGTATTTTTCAAGTAAAGTTGAAAATTTTTTTTCCAAGTTAATATATACTGTAATTAGTAGCACTCAATATAATACATATGCAGCGCAGATGCTCATAACATTGTTGAACTAGTAAATATAAAGAAATCACACTGTCTTTCTATCCAGGCAGTGCTAAATATTTCATATGAAGTGAATACTGAGAAAGAAAAACTTCACTAATAATGTTCCTTAAACATGTAAATCAATAAAAACTATTAAGACTCTTGTTCAAAGTTAATGGTACATCTTTTCGCCTATAATTACCCCATGTTTACATACACACAGAAAAGAGAGGTAGTAAAAAGAGGGAAAATGCATAGGAATTAGTAGTTGGAGCATAATCTTATTTTCTTGAG
Organism: Saccopteryx leptura; assembly: GCF_036850995.1. Lineage (NCBI taxonomy): Eukaryota > Metazoa > Chordata > Mammalia > Chiroptera > Emballonuridae > Saccopteryx > Saccopteryx leptura. Next base: position 160,034,768 of record NC_089503.1, read on the forward strand.
ACACATAACATGTTCAACTACAGTGTAATTATCCTCTTTTATAATTTATGTCACATAACACTCACATGTGTGTGCACACACACACGCACTTACACACACAATCCATAAACAGGCATTTCTTGACATTTTAAGCCATTCCATATTGGCTCAATTCCAGTTTGTCATATTAAAATGTCAAGAAAATTAAGTATTAAAGATACAATCTGGTCTTTCTTCAACTTATTTACTTGTTCTTTAAAAAAAAAAAAAAAAGATATGGCAGGAAGTAGCCGACTGCTACCTTTCAACAGTTTAATTATGTCTTCTTGCTTTCACTCCAGCAGTATCTCTTACCACATGTAACAGACAGAGAGGCAGAGGATCCCAGCCGCACATGAGAGGTGGAGTGGCCACGTGTGCTATTTTTCCCTGAGGTTTAAAGTGCTAGGGCAAAGTCACTGACGGAGACACTTGTGAGCCTCTCAACTCTGAGTCATCTTGGGGTGCCAGTAGCATTTGAAATGTTATGCCAGAGAATTATTAGGAACCAAAACATTAAAATCACTCCCATGTGAGAGTGAAACTTGATCTTCTTGACTTTTAAAGGAAAGATGTTTCCTCTACAATTCCACCATTTTCAATGCCAGTAATTGCACACTGGATCAAAAGACTGATGAGGAATGGAATTGGAAACCTGGAGATAATTTAAGAATAGCTTAGGTAACTAGACCCAGTCTTTGAAGAAGGACTCTATGGGGGAGGTCTTAAATGATCTGAAGTCTTGACCACAATTCCTTGGACACCACCACAGAAAAAGAAAACAACACTTATGTTTACATGGCATCTGAAAATTCAGCTATAACAGCTTGAGTTGAATTTTACAGTCATTTTCACATGTGATTTAAGTTGTTAATTAGTTGGCAAATGTTTAATTCCCATCCACCCTAGTTGTCAGGGTCAATAGCATTTGACCCGTCAACACAGCCAGCAAAGGAAGAATTAGAGAATTCCTTTACTGTTCTGTGAGCCATAGCACTTTGCTATGGTGAACCAAATAATACACTTATTATGGTCAAGTCAGAGTTTAAAAGTAGGCATATTTACTCCTTAATATATAGCCTTGTGCTAAATCTCATTTAAGACAAACTTCTGAAGTTCAAGGACCTTCTTCTAAAGATTTTAGAAAACAAAGTAGTAAGTAGAGAAATGATGATGATGATGGTGATAATGATGGTGGTGGTGGAGAGTGAATAGAAGGAGAGAAAGGAAGAAATCAGGAAGGAAGGAAAGAAGGAAGGAAGGAAGGAAGGAAATAAAGAATAAACCCCAGATTAAAGAAAGTATATAAATATATTTGTTTTCTCCAAATTCATTAATCTGTTGCCTGACCAGGCAATGGTGCAATGGATAAACCTGGGATGCAGAGGACCCAGGTTCGAAACCCCGATGTTGCTAGCTTGAGTGTGGGCTCACCAACTTGAGTGTGGGGTCTCTGGCTTGAAGCCCAAGGTTGCTAGCTTGAGCCCAAGGTCGCTGGCTTGAGCAAGACGTCACTCGCTCTGCTGTAGCCCCCTGGCCAAGGAAAATATGAGAAAGTAGTCAATGAACAACTAAGGTGCCACAACAAAGAATTGATGCTTCTCATCTCTCCTTCTTCCTATCTGTCTGTCCCTATCTGTCCCTCTCTCTGTCTCTGACACAAAAAAGAAAAATTTATTTATTCCACACATTTTATTAAGTGCCAGTCCCTGTTCTTGGCATTCAGAATGAAATGGTGATCATAAAAACAAATACTTTTCTTGCCCTCTTTGGAGCTTCTAGTCTAATGAAGGATATTGCCAATAATTAAATAATCTTACAAACAAATACAAAATTTGTCACTGGGTCAAGTGGCTACACACAAGAAGAAAACAGAAAAGAGAGTCTGGAAAAGCCAAGGAGGTCAGGGCAGAATGCTCTGAGAAGTGATACTTGAGGTGAGTTCTGAAAGGGGAAGAGGACAGGCATCAACCAGGTAAAAAGAGGAAGGAAGGGTATCCCAGGGGTGGGATCAACAAGTGCAAAGGCTGTATGGTGGGAGGAAGATGGGAGAGTAGGGATTAAAGAAAGCCAGAGGATCATTGGGAAATGGGGGAGGGTGCAAGATGGAGCTAGAGAGCCCATGGTGAGGAGTTCTGTCTGTGCCTTAAGAGCAATGGAGAGAATTTAAACAGGAGGATGGCGTGGTCAGCGTTACATTTGCATAACCATCGGTCTGGATGCAGTATGGGGACTGCATTAGAGGGAGCCTAGAGCAGCTGTAGGGGAACCAGCCAGAATGTCAGGAGTAAGCTACTGCTGTTATCAGGCGATGGTAGATTAGGTCAGGATGCTGTTATCTGGCAGCAGAGATGACCAGAAGGAAAAACCAGAAAGACTCGGATTAAATTTGAATAAGAAAAAGGGCCTATGGAATAAGCCTCGGCAGTACAACTAACTGCTTTGGGTTGGAGGGAGGGAGGGTTAACACAACAGCAATACTTTTTAAGGCCAAATACTGCTCATGACTCAGGCAACTGGCATTCTAAATCTAAATAAGGCTGAATCCAGAATTGCGACTAGTTAATGTTGCTTTGAGGCCTTCCACTTGCCTGCAGAGCTAACCTAGGAAGAAACTAGAAGTAACTGTAGGAGTTCTGCTTCTGGTCAAGATATAGAAAGGCATGGAGGTGCTCACCTTCATCATATAAAAAATAAAATAAAATAAAATTTACGTTTTCCTTTAAAGCCATCGAAAACTACCAGACATTCACACAAGAAGTCTAATTAATGAATTCCAGAGACAGACAATGCCCTTCAAAGAAGAAGAAAAAGTGGTGATTATTTTCACACTTGGGAAACATGGCCTTGCCTGAATCCAGGCAGGTGGAAGCGTAGGCCTGATACAGAAAGAGTTTGACAGAATGAAGAGAAATCAGCTGAATTTTTAACAATAGTGTGGCTAGTGTGAACTATTAGAATCCGAACAAGTCCCAAACACAAAACTACGCCTGTCAGGACAGCATTTCTTCTCCCGGGAATTTTGCTGAGTCAGCAGCAGTTGGGGCAGAGCTGGGCAGTGGAGAGAAGTCACCCAGATTGCGCTGCTTAGAGTTCCAGAGCCTTCTGCAGTTGGGCTTGGAGATGAAATCAAACAAACTAAAACTGCAACTAAATTCCTTGCTATTTCAAATCTTGATGATCCTAAAACGATCAATCCCATAGATACGACGCAAGAAGTAGGGGGTTAGGACAAAAGGCCAAGAGAAATCTCCATAAGCCCATCGGCAAGAGGTAAACTGAAACTATTGTAATTAGAGTGGTATCCCGGTCCCAGATCAGCTAAGCTCATGCTAGGACCTGGATAAAAGTCTCCTTCCCAAGGAAAGGGAAGGTCCCATCTGGGAAAAACAAAACAAAAAATACAGTCTTGTTTAGTCCTTATTGCTTTTTTATGCAAATGTGTGATATACAATGAAAAATTGTAAGACATACAAAGAATAAAAATGTAACCCTCAATAAAATAAAAAAGGACAGTCAAGAGAGGCTGACCCACTGATGACCAGAAACTGCAATCAGTAAAGAAGTCTCTGAGCCTGACCAGGTGGTGGCACAGTGGATAGAGCGTCGGACTGGGATCCGGAAGACCCAGGTTTGAGACCCCGAGGTCGCCAACTTGAGCGTGGGCTCATCTGGTTTGAGCAAAATTTCACCAGCTTGGATCCAAGGTCACTGGCTCAAGCAAGGGGTTGCTCGGTCTGCTGAAGGCCCATGGTCAAGGCACATATGAGAAAGCAATCAATGAACAACTAAGGTGTCACAATGCGCAACAAAAAACTAATGATTGATGCTTCTCATCTCTCCATTCCTGTCTGTCTGTCCCTGTCTATCCCTCACCCTGACTCTCTCTGTCTCTGTAAAAAAAAAAAAAAGAAAGAAAAAAAAAAAGAAAGTCTAAATAGAGGGGTTCATCATGCTCAAGGATTAAGGGATTTACTATTGTTAAGATACCTATTCTCCCCAAATTAGTCTATAGATGAAAATAATGCCAATCAAAATCTTAGCAGGATTTTTTTTCGCAGATTTTGAGACATTATAAACTTGCATTAATTAAGATATTGCATTAGTATGAGAAAAAGCAAATAGAAAATGAATAGAGTGGATAAATACACACATACATATAAGCAATAGAATTTCAACAAAATTAAATGCAATTCAATAGAGAAATCTCAATGATGCTGTAACACGAAATGTTACTAAGACAAATGGATTTCTGTGTGAAAAATAATGATTCCCTATGTTATAGCATGCAAAAGAAAATTACTTTGTCATGATCATGAATGTATTGTAAATGCAAAAAAGTAATCTAAAATGTTTCTAGGGGGAAAAAGAGTACCTTCGTGATTGCAATAGTCAAAGATTGTTTTTTTGATCAGAAACAAAAAGTATTAATCAAGAGAAAAAAATAATGTTTACTTTCATCAAAATTAAAAGCTTCTGCTTATAAAAGACACCATTTTAAAAGTAAAATAAAAAAGGCAAACTACTATGAGAAAATATTCACTATATTTATGTATATGGATCCAAATATATATATGGATTCATTTCCAGAATAAAGAAATTCTATACATCAATAATTTAAAATATAACCCAATTTAAATGGAAGAGAAATTTTAAACAGAAATCTTCCCGAGAAAGGGTACAGGAATAGCCAATAAGCACATAAAACTATGTTTAATATCATATTATTGGGAAAATATAAATAAAAGCCACAATGACATAACACAATTTGGTTAAATTTAAAGAGTTACTGTATCAAGTATTGAAGCTGCGGAAACTCCCATACATTAATTATGGGAATGTAAAGAGACCATCACTTTGGAAAACAGTTTGGCAGATTTTTATAAAGTTAAACATACCCTGCCTTATAGCACAACAATTGCATGGGTAGGAACAGACTTAAAACAAATAAAAGCATGTGACTATAAAAAGACTGTCAACACACTAGCTGTCCATCACAAAGACCCAATAAGTCAACTGTGGCGTATTCATGCAATGGGTTTCTAGTCAGACATAAGAAAAGAACTAAAGATTCATGCAACAATATAGATGAATACAGAATAATAAGAGCTAGACATGAAAGATGCCATACTGTCTGATTTCATTTATTTTAAGTCCAAGAACAAGCAAACTAATATATGGTGATTAAATCAGAAGAGGAGCTGTCTCTGGGGGAAATGAGGAAATGGACTAGAGAGTGGCACCCAGGACCCCTCAGGGCCAGGGTCAGGAACCAGGCTCGTGAGGCAGATGTGGCTCTTTTGATGGCTGCATCTGGCTCGCAGACAAATCTTTAATAAAAAAATTTAATAACATTAAAAATATAAAACAGCCCTGGCCGGTTGGCTCAGCGGTAGAGCGTCGGCCTAGTGTGCGGAGGACCCGGGTTCGATTCCGGCCAGGGCACACAGGAGAAGCGCCCATTTGCTTCTCCACCCCTCCGCCGCGCTTTCCTCTCTGTCTCTCTCTTCCCCTCCCGCAGCCAAGGCTCCATTGGAGCAAAGATGGCCCGGGCGCTGGGGATGGCTCTGTGGCCTCTGCCCCAGGCACTAGAGTGGCTCTGGTTGCAACATGGCGACGCCCAGGATGGGCAGAGCATCGCCCCCTGGTGGGCAGAGCATCGCCCCTGATGGGCGTGCTGGGTGGATCCCGGTCGGGCGCATGCGGGAGTCTGTCTGACTGTCTCTCCCTGTTTCCAGCTTCAGAAAAAAAAAAATATATAAAACATTCTCATGTATTACAATCCATTCATTTCTTACCACTCATGTTCATGGTTGTGGGTGGCTGGAGCCAATCACAGCTGTCCTCTGGACAACACCAAATTTTTATTGGATAATGCGTAATGTACATGGGTCGTTGTATGGCTCTTACAGAGTTACATTTTAAAATATGTGGTGTTCATGGCTTTCTCAGCCAAAAAGCTTCCCGACCCCTGTTTCAGGGTAATGAAAATTAATGGTAATGCAAAACCCACATGCACTTAGATCTGTGTGTTCTGCTGTCTGTAACTTATTTACTGAGTAAAGAAAAGAGAAAAAAATGAAAACACCTAACCCCATGAAAAACAACACAGACACACTAAACTCTAAATTCTATTCTCTATCCAGAATATTAAAATTATTATAAAAAACATGACTTCACAGTGCAAGGGGAAAGTGCAACAGAGTCATATTAAATTAAACTAACAAAGTTTTACTTTAAAAAACAGATACACATAAATCAGGATTCTTCTAGAGAGAAATTTTTACACAACCTGAGAGAGTCCTCCTCTAGCAATCTATGTTTACTGTCAGAGCCAGCCTGAGGGGAATTTCTTAACATTTTTATGGGGGTTGAGGGTTGGGTAAAATAGGGGAAGGGTTTAAGCAAAGAAAAAATACCCTCACAGATACAGACAACAGTACAGGGATTTCAAGAGGAAAAGAAGGGGGATGGGAGGCGGTAGAAGAGGAGATAAGTGTTGATGGACGGAGACTTGACTTGGGGTGGTGAACACACAAGACAATACAGAGATGATGTATTATAGAACTGTACACTTAAAACCTATATAATTTTATTAACCAGTATCACCCCCATACATTCAATAAAAAAATTTTTTTAAAAAGAAAAAAGATACAAATATGAATAAAATGGCAATAACTACATATCTACCAACAATTACTTTAAATGTAAATGGATTAAATGCTCCCAAAAGACACAGGGTGGCTGAATAAAAAGGAAAACAAGATACTTGCTTCAGATGGAAAGCAAGGGGGGTAGAAACAGGTATTTCATGTACATGGAAACGAAGAAAATATCTGGATATCAATACTTATATCAGACAAAATAAACTTTAAAACGAAGGCTATAAACAAAAGACAAAGAAGGATCCCCCCCCCCATAGAAATGTCACATACTAGTTTCAGAGATTATTTTCAAAGACAATGAGTAGCAGTTTGACAGGAAAAACTGGCCCCTGGAGCCAGGTGAACCTAGTTCAGAGCTGGCCTCCGCCTGGGCTCTCCGGGCACTGGGCTGTGAGCCTTGCCTCCCTGGGCCTCCATTTCTTCATCAGTAAAATGGAGAAAGGACAGCTCTGAACGTTAAAGAAGATAACATATGGGAAGCACTTAGTGCCTGGCACGAAGGCGACTCTCATAATTAGTCACTGTAATTATGACTAATGAAAAGGAGATCGCCTGAGGGGAGGTGGCAGGAGCCAATGTTGTTGGGAGGGAGGGGCTCACTTTGCAAAGCGGCCAACCCCAGTGCTGCCTGTGCGGAAGGTTTGAACCTCAGAGGGTACTTTCTGTAGTAATGGAACCACCACATCCTCCCTCACTGGACAGCTCCACAAGGCTGATTCTAGGTTAGCTCCTTCACACCCACAGAACAAACAAACAAACAAACAAACAGGCAAACAGTAACAGGGCTCAGAATGGCTACCAGGGTTTTTCCACAGTCTGGAAAAGGTTCAGTATTCAGCTTTTAAGGATAATAGGGACTGTACCACCAGATCACTTCAAATCTCATTCTTTCAGAAGGATGTAATTATAGTAACAATTGACTGTTTCAGCTCCATTTTCTAAAACCTTTGTATAATAACTCAGGGTTTTTCCAAGTCAAGGTCTTATTGGTACAGTCTACGAACTCTGTTCTCGGTGGAACAAGGCATATCAACTCCTTTCTGTTCACTTATGAAATCTGGAAATGATCCCCGTAGAGATGATGTGTAATCCAGGCACCAAATAGGGTTTCTCCGGTTTTATACTGTTGTTACCTTATCACGCCAGGGAATCTCGGAATTGCAAAGGATCTCTTGGAGATGAGAACACCCTCTCACACCACCTCCCACCTACTGAGATCTGTGGTCACCTCTACCATTTCCATTGTCTTGAACCTCACTGCCTCACGAGGTCCCTTCTTGCATGGACGGAGAGCTCGAATTGGAGAGCTTTTTCTTATGAGGAAATAAAATCTCCCCTTCAAATCTCCCCTCGGGCTTCCTTATCCATCTCTGGAAGAAAGCCAAGAGTGCCACACCTCCCCATCACATGGCAGGTCTTCCCCCACTTGTGCAGCAGCCAGGGTGCCCGACCACACCTTCCAAACTAAGAGGTTCCTTATTGTTCTCTAGGTAAACCTTTGTTGGTCCCTTCAAAGTGCTTAGAACAATTTGCGATTGTTTTTCATATGTCTCTTCTGCAAGAATGTGTGGAGGGGTCACACTGAGCTGTCTTAGTTATGGCACGTGCACATCCTAGGCACTCAGTAGACACTGGATACATGAGTGCATGCCTTTAGGTATTTTTATTTATTTATATTTTTAAATAGCTTATGTCCACTCCTTATGCTTCTACAAGCTGACCGTATATCTTTAGTCCTCCTGAGGGTTTTCAAATTGCAAAGCCCAGAGAGCAAGGAGGTAACACACCCCTGTGGATGAAGTTGGGATAAAGAGGTCGGAAGTGGCAAAAGAGGCCATGGACCTGGCCAGAGCACCATACTTTGCTCAAGGGCACTTAAATTCCAAAAAATTTTAACCATTAGGACTGCTGAGCATAATATATCTGTAGCTGGATTGGGCCTGCAGGCCACCACTTTACAAGCCCTCTTTCAACCCATCTTCCTTAAATATACTTTCCAGACCCCTCAGCCCCTCCCCTGGCAATGTTCCTGTGTGTCGATGTCCCTCGTAAAGCCTGCCTCACTGCCCGGGAGTCCCAGCGCTGGGGCCCCAGGGCCCGGGCTGTCATCCTCTCTGCTCTGGGCAGTAAATGGCTCTCTGAACAGCCCAGAAGGCCCGAGGTCGCTCGGCAGACGTCCCACATTGTTGTTGGCTCCCACTGGGTTTACAGTCAATATGTCTTTTTTTTTGCTGTGAGCTGCTGACAAGCCACTTCATGACGATAATATTTATAAAAACAGCCTAAACAAAGATCTCTGGCCTTGGAAAAATCCAGACCATACATTTCTCGATGATATTTTCCTTCAGTACGAGTCTTGACAAGAAGCACAGGAGTCCTCAGTTGCCCTGAGCTCCTACAGACAGATGAGGCCCAAGCAACCAATCCAATCGAAGAGGAATAATCCAGCCCGTGACATTTCCTGACCAAGATAATTAAACTAGACCAAGAGTTCCCACACCTGGCTGCAGACTAGGATCATCTCCGGCCTCACCCCTGGAAATTCTGACTAAGTCTGGAGTACCAGGAATTTGTACTGTTAACGAGCTCCCCAGATGATGTGACACATCCAAGGACTGGCATTTGGGAGCCACTGTCTGGACTAGCAGCATCACCATCACTTGCAAATTCTCAAAACCCTGGAGATGAGGTCATAAAAACGACAGATGCATTCTAAAATTTGAAAGTACAGTACTGCCCTAGAGCAGAGTGGACACACTTTTTACTGAAGAGCCAGATGGCAAATGTGTCAAGAGGCTTTGGTGGTCAAGAGGCAAAACTGAAGATATGATGTACACACTTATATAACTATTTAAAATGTACCCATTTATTGTAGGTTAAATTGTGTCCTGCCCTCCCCCCTCCCCAGATAAGATATGTTAATGCCCTAATCTCTGGTACCTCAGAAAGTGGCCTGGTTTGGAAACAGAGTCTTCCTAGAGGCAATCAAGTTAAGGCGAGGTCATTGAGGAGGGCCCTAATCCAATGTGACTAGTGTCTTTATAGAAAGGGGAGATGTGGACACAGAGAGAAACATGTAGAGGAAAGAGAATGTGGGACACAGGGAAACAAGCCAGGGAACACCTGAGGCCACCAGGAGCCAGGAGAAGGACTTGGGGCAGACTCTCCCTCACAACCCTCAGGAGAAACCAGCCCCGCCAACACCTTCATTCTGGACTCCACACTGTGAGACAATAAATCTGTTGTTTAAGCCAGTCTGTTTGTAGTACTTTATTGTGGCAGCCCTAGAAAACTAGCAGGCCATTTCAAATGTAAAAACACTTCTTAACTCAAGGGCCATATGAACAGAGGCAGGCAGCAGGTTACATAGAGCCCGTGCGCCATATCTAGACTGAGCCCAACCATATAGGTTCAACATCCTGGCCATCAACCTATGGCTCAAAATCGGGTACTAGATCTAGGTTTAGGTGCCCAAGTCTGACTCAAATGTCATCTTTCGGGGGAGATTTTCCCTAACCTCTGTGTAATGTTGAGCCTGAGCTTTGGGGCTTTGCTCACTGCCAAATCCTTAGAACCTGATATATATATAATTTTCAATAATTAAAATTATTCAGTGAATGAGTGAATTAAAGACAGGTAATCAGAAGCCCTTTCAGCTAGAAGAGGCTGCAGACTCCACTAATCACAGCCATCCAGTTCTCAGAAGGGCAGCTTAAATCCACAGGGTGTCAGTGACTACCCAAAGGAACAGGTGGGAACCCAGGATTACAGTCCAGATGTCCAGACCCTCACACTCAGAACTTTCTTATCACATCACTCCACCTTTTAGCATCCCTAAGACTAGCCTGAAACGCTGCTACTTTAGACACAACACGTTACCCACATTTATACACAAGAGCTCTGCAAATTCAGTGTGTGTTAGGACGTAGGTGTGGTGAGCACCTGGCCATAAGGCAGCCACGGGCAGGCGGAGCAGGAGGTACAGCAGGACATGTACTGATGGAATCTTTGGCAGATGTTTACCAGAGCTACCTAGCACCCATGCCTTTTGGTAACCACACCCGATTCCATTTCGGGAAATCAGCTCTTTCCTACAGTGTGAAGCTGCGGCTGGAGGTAACTCTCGGAGCCCACCCTCCAATCACAAAGAGACCCATTTAATCCAATACCTGCCCACAGGCATAATTAGGGGTCTATACATGGCCTAAACTCACTCAGTTGAATATGGTCTCTCAGATTATATAACTCGCAAATGACAACAGGGCACAGTATACAGGGTGGGGCAAAAGTAGGTTTACAGTTTTTCATATGGCAAACAATACAATAATAAATAAGCCAAGAATAAACTTTGTTTTGTATTCTCACAACTGTGAACCTACTTTTGCCTCACCCTGTATTAGTTACCGATTGCTATGTAGCAAACAGTCACTCACTTAGCATCTTCAAACAATAATTTTTGCTTATAATTCTGTATGAGGTCAGAATTCTGGGATGTCATGGCTAGGTTCTTTGCTTAGGGTCTGTGATGGTTAATGTTATGTGTCATCTTGATTAGGCTAAGGGATGTCCGCATAGATGGCAAAACATTGTTTCTAGGTCTGTCTGTTAGGGTGTGTAAGGTAGACATCAGCATTTAAAGTCAGTAGACTGAGTAAAGATGGCTCTCACCAATATGGGTAGGCATCATTGAACTGAAGGCTTCTGTAGAACAAAAAGTTAGAGGAAGGGCAAATTTAGCCTGTTTCAGCTGGGACATTCATTGTCCCCTGTCCTTGGACATCAATGGTCCTGGCTATCAGGCCTTCAGACTCGAATCAGCACTTACACTACTGGCCTCCCAGTTCTCAGGCCTTTGGACTCAGACTGAGTGACACCACTGGCTTCCCTGGGTATCCAGTTTGCAGATGGCAGGTCATGGGACTTCTCAGCCTTATAATCATGCAAATCAGTTCCTATAATAAACCTACCTATATCCATATCTTTATCTATACCTATATCTTTACCTTCTATTGGTTCTATTTCTCTGGAGAACTCTGAGTAATACAGAATCTGTAAGATACAAGATGTTGGCCACCTAGCCTGACCTAGGCAGTGGCAGATGGAGCGTTGGACTTGGACATGGAGGACCCAGGTTTGAAACTCCAAGGTCACCAGCTTGAGTGTGAGCTCATCAGGCTTGAGTGCAGGCTCACCAGCTTGAGCACTGAGTCACTGGCTTGAGTGTGGGATCATAGACATGACCCTATGGTCACTGGCTTGAGCCCAAAAGGTTGCTGGCTTGAAGCCCAAGGTCTCTGGCTCAAGCAAGGGGTCATTTGCTCTGCTGTTGTCCCCTGGTCAAGGCACATATGAGAAAGCAATCAATGAGCAAGCAATCAATGAACAACTAAGATGCTGCAACAAAGAATTGATGCTCCTCATCTCTCTCCCTTCCTATCTGTCCCTCTCTCTGACTCTCTCTGTCTCTGTCAAAAGGAAAAAAAAAAGATTAAACTATACTAGAAATAAACATTTTTTTAAAAAAGGAAAAGCTGTTGGCCAGCTGTGGTCCCATCTGACATGCCTCTTCCAAGCTCATTCTTCTTTTTTTTTAAGATGTTTTAAATTGATTTTTAGAGAGAAGAGGGGGGAAATGGGGGGAGAAGCTGGAAGCAACTTGTAGTTGCTGCTCGTATGTGCCTTGACTGGGTAAGCCCAGGGCCTTGAACCCGGGACCTCAGTATTCCAGGTTGACACTTTATCCACTGCGCCACCACAGGTCAGGCAAGCTCATTCTCATTAGTAAGATACAGTTCCTTGCAGTTGTAGGACTGAGTTTCTTGTTTCCCTTTTGGCTGTTGGCTGGGGATTGCTCTCAGCTTCTTACAGGCATTTTGTGGTCCTGGCATATGGTCCCCTCCATATTCAAAGCCTGCCATGGCACAGAGCATCCTTCTGCTACTTTCATCTCTCTGACATCCCTTTCTGCCTTCCTCTTCTGCTTTAAAGGGCTTCCTGAATTAGATAAGGCCCATTTTGATCATCTCCATATTTTAAGGTCAATTGACGTTGGACTTTATACCTGCAAAATCCTTTCACATCAGTACCTAGATTAGTGAGCTATTGAATAACCAGGAAATGAAAATCTTGGGACACCCGTAGAATTCTTCCTACCACAGGTAGGGGATGCCTGGAAGTCACCTTGATTGCAGAGGCAGTAGTGGTGGTACTATCATGGCCAATCATTTCTGCTAGGAGTCAGACACAGCTGCTTCTGTTTCCCACATCCTGCTTCCTGAGATTCCGCTGTTTCCCACTTCCTGCTTCTTGGGCCCCATCACTCCCAAGGTCGGTATTCCAGCCCCTCATCCATTCTCCACTTACTTGACAAAGGAACAGGAGTCAAAGCCTGCTCCTGTTACTTGCAATCAAGAAACCTGATTGTCTCAAGCTCCAAGAAGTATGCAGCAATCCACCAAGGAATGGGGATTCTTAAGGACGGAGAAGTGTGGTAAAGTAGGAAAGTTCACAGGTACGTGAAGAGCTTTGTCAAATCACAGACCCACATCCCTGAAAATCTGACATGTTGAAACACTTGAGTCCTACGAAACCAGAGGAAATCGACCGTTGTTTTATTTAAATAAAAATAGTCAGCAGTCTATATGGTAAAAATAAATTAACTGGTCAATTTAAACCTTTGTTGAATTCTTTTTTTTTTACTTGAAAAGAACTTTCTAGACAGAAACTGAAGTTAAATTAACACTACTTGAAAAGTGAAAAATCTGTAAAAAATCTTTTGACCTCATATTAGTTCTTATACTATATTTGACTTTGTATTTTCCTAAACCAAACACATTCTTCCCACAGGCTCAGCTGGACAACGCATGCCTCAAGGTTCAGATTTTGCACCGGAGCGTGTATGTAGGGTCACCTTTCAGTGCCGAAAGCTGGCACGGGCTGGCTTTGGGGTTGGCATCAATAGAAACACATAGGTATCAGCAAATCTCTTTCTAATACAAAATTTCCTCCCTGGGATTTCTTTGTTTAAGGGGATGAAAGACTTGGTCAACTCATTTAATCTGCTCAAAAGAGCCCAATATCTTACCTTCCAACCTACGTTTTTCTGACCCTAGACAAATCAAAGGAATGTAACCGCTTCGGGGTAGACAGGATGATTTTCCTAGATAGGAGCAGCCAAGCAGTCCTAATTGCATAAGGTGGGGGGGAGGGGGAGAGAAAAAAGCAGCCTACTCTCCCCCAAACCTTGATTTTGTTTATAGATGGCAAGCTTTATGTGGAAAAACACACTCGCGCCAGCCTCCCTGAGCAGCGCTGTGGCAGCTCTTTCTTCCTTTGTTGAACTCAGCTTGGAAAAAGCGCTGCAGAGTGAGGAATGGTTGGCACCGGGCAGTACAGGCTGTGTGTTTCCACAGTCTACTCCAGTGTAAACAGACCACACTTATTAGTCAATGAAGAGTCAGGACTCCCTTGTCTGTGGGGAAGACAAAGGCCACATCCAGGGAAACTGGGAAACAGACCAAGTGCACCTCTCTGCCCATCTTATTTCTTTCCTGCCCCCTCTCCATCCCCAGGGCCCCCACTGTCGTATGCATAGCTTCAGGCACACTACCATATGGTGTCTAGCATTTTGCTCCAAGATGTGGTGCTGAGTACCTCATCCTTGGTTTTCAGGAGCAGGTATGAAAAAGTGAAGGAAATATTTCCTACTCTGAGCTCTTGATTAGTGAATGCAAGGGACATTTGAGTGGTACAAAGATTTGGACTCTGGAGCCTGATTGGAATCTAACTCCTTAATTGTATTTGTCGGGGAAAGTGCTATAATTAACAACAGAAAGCCCAAAGTCTCAGAGACTGAACATAACACAAGCTTACTGTTCCTCAAGTCACTGCACATGTGCTAGTGGCTGAGATGCTCTGTTCCACAGAGTCATTCAGGGACTCAGGCTCCTTCCATCTCCTGGCCCTTACATCACCCAGGACCTTGGAGTCAGCAGTCAGGGCCCAGTGATCATTGTCTAGAGGTGTGTGTATCACTCTCCCCTGCCAGCACATGGGCCAGCACTCAGTTACATGGTCTCACCAATCTGCAAGGGTGGCTGGGAAATGTAGTCTACCTGTATGCCCAGAGGGAAAAGGAAAATGTTTGGTGAACAACTACCCAGTCTCTGCCACAGCTTCTTACTTATGAAAGTACCTGTGTTTCCAGTTCTTTCCCTGTTAAGTGGGTGTATTAGTCAGGGTCCTCCAGAGAAACAGAACATGCGTGTGTGTACGTATGTGTGTGTGTGTGTGTGTGTGTGTGTGTGTGTGTGTGTGTGTAAGAAAGAGTGGAGTGAATAAGGAGTAGACTCTCCTTATTCAAAGTCTACAGATTTAAATGTGAATCTCAGTCTGAAACCTACTTTTCACAACATCTAAACTAGTGTGTGACCAAATTCTAGGTATTGTGGCCCTGCTAGTTTCATACAGAAAATTAACCACGACAGCGGGTATGATAGAGGAGTATCATGAAGCACCCAGGACCACGCCTGACACCTAGCAAGCGCTCTGCAACTGTTGGTTTACCGTCACTGCTGTTGTTACCATCATCACTACTGTTAGACTGTTAGCAGGGGCCTGAACACACACCACAGCTCCACCCACCCACCCCCAGCATCTCTCCTCAGCTACCCCATCAAAAATGTCTAGAGAGCAACTGACCTAAAAAAGGCTATTTTACTGAGACAAAATTTTTTTTAGCATTTTCTTATCTAATGTCGCACTCAGTTTTCCACTCAAACCCATGAAGTGGTAAAGGAAAAGTTATTCCTACTGTCCTTATTTTAGAGCTGGGGTTCAGAGAAGGCGGTTGCCCTCCCCCTCCCCCCTCCCCGTCGTCTTCCCCTCCCTCTCCCTAATCTGTGTCCAGTCTCATCCTCCTGATTCTGTCCAAGGTCAGCCACCTGGCCCTGTCTGTGCGGGGGATGCCTTCTTAACACCTGACCTAAAATCCAGGATACTATGTAATATTCCCACAGAAGTCACAAGGAACAAGCATTGAGTAGGACCTACTGAAACTCTTCTATTAACACCATCCTTTAGGTACTCCATGAATTAAACAGGTTTCTGTAGATAGATCTTGCAGAACCTAGTTTGCCATTTAAAACATTTAAACAATTAAACAGTCGTGGGGGAAAACAAGCCCCACGACTCAAGAAATAAACATACGCAGGAACTTTTGGTACGCAGGAACTTTTGGAACACGACTCTGTTTATAAGAGGGTTTTTCCTGCGCAAGAGCAGACACCAGGGCCAGCCTTCGGCGCAGCCGGGAGGCAGTTAGAGTTTGTCTCTGGGCTCCGTCCCATTCCCTGTGTCCTGCGCCACCACGCCCTACCTGCTGCAGCCCTTCTGTTTTCCACATTGTTGCTTACTCTGAAAAAAAAAAAAAAAAGACTGAAGCAAAAGCCAGAAGTCTGGATACCTGACTTGGCTCTGTCCTAGCCAGTTGTGTGAACTCAGACAAGTCTTTTTACTCTTGTTTCCCTGAAGGTAAAGCAAGGGGGTGAGATAAACCCCTGACAGGCTGACTTCCAGCTATACCGGTTCTCTGTATGCTCTGTCACCCCTCCCTGGGGTCAGCGGCCTGCTAACCGGCTTGCCAACTGAGACTTACATAGCTCGGCCCCCTCTCATCCCATGGAGTTGTTCTAAAAGTCTCAAAGAGGGATAATCATGACCCCAAAGCCCTCAATACATAAAGGAATTCATTGTTAATGGTGGGAGTTCAGGCACAGAGCCACTCTGCCAAGAAATCTTTGAGGACCACGGGGCCTAGCTATTGACCCTTGAGTCCTAACAATTGGTAAACAGCACATTCTCCACCCCTTAGCCCGCTGGGCCTGAGATTATGTACCCAGCCGCCTGGGGCTAGAGAGAGAATGTTCATGCAGCCTGGACTGACTGGGTAACTGGAGCCATGAGCAGTTCAGTTGGAAAGAGTCACTCAAAGCACAGACATTGCCCCTCAAAACCCAAATCCCTTGGAGGACAAATCATTTCAGCTGCTTGAGCTGTGGTGCTTTATGCACTTGGTGCACAGCCTCCTGCCCAGAGAGAAGCACGATCCCTTCTCCCCAAAGACATCGGTGACCTCTGCAGAACCTTTTCTCCCTGACCTGCGTGCTGGCCAATCATGCGCTTCTGAAAC
This sequence comes from Saccopteryx leptura, assembly GCF_036850995.1. Taxonomy (NCBI): domain Eukaryota; kingdom Metazoa; phylum Chordata; class Mammalia; order Chiroptera; family Emballonuridae; genus Saccopteryx; species Saccopteryx leptura. The sequence continues at coordinate 160,051,640 of NC_089503.1, forward strand.
TAGATACTCTCAGGCCAGACCTGTGCATAGCAAAAGAGGCCGCCCGGCCCGCTAATCCAATGAGAGGATAGCTTTACACAGGGCACATGGCGTTCCACTCAGCCCATAATGCCTGCAAGTGTCCGGGGGCGGCACTGCTGTGAAATACCCAGGACAAATCTAAGCCTGCTGAGCAGTCCACCCACTCCTGTCAACCCTGAGCAAAAGAAGTCAGACGCTGTCATACAACACAGGCCTCGTCGTCCCGAGACCGAGGGTTTGGCCTGTCTCTGTCATTCACTTCAGACGTGACCTTGGACTAGTCATTTAAAATCTGTGGGAGCTTCTGGCTTTAGGATCCTATCAATAGGATCTCACCTCACCACGGAGTTATGACGTTCCTCACTTTCACTATTTTGTCTCCAAAAGAATGAAGTTTAAAAAAAAAAGAGAGAGAGAAAACAAAGCATTCCCTGCCTTTGAGTGCCATGTAATCTTTCCGTGCACCCACTCACCCAGTGAGGCAAAATGACTATTCCTATTTTACAGATGAGAAAGGGATTCAGGGAGAGTTAGTGACTGCTGTAGACTTAATTGTGTCCCCCCAAAATCTAAGCCCTAACTGCCAATGTGGCAGTATTTAGAGATAGGGTCTTTCAGAGGTAATTAAGGTTGAATGAGGGTAAGGCCATAATCCAATAAGACCAGTGGCCTTATTAGAAAAGGAAGAGGCCTGGCCTGTGGTGGCACAGTGGGTAAAGTGTCGACCTGGGATGCTGAGGTCACTGGTTCAAAACCTTAGACTTGCCCAGTCAAAGCACATATGACAACCAATCAATGAAAAACTAAAGTGAAGCAACTCTGAGTTGATGCTTCTCGCACCCACTCCCTCTTTCCTCTCTCTGTAAAATCAATAAATAAAATCTAAGAAAAGAAAGAGAACTCTCCCTTCACCACACGTGAACAAAAGGTCAGATCATTTGATGTTAAAGAGGGTTAGACCAGAGAAGCCCCATTATTCAAGATTTTTGACACTATTACCATCCTGGGTCGGTCACTTTCAACATCCAAAGAGAGATGTCACAGGAGTGAGCAGTTTTTGAATGCCTATTTTCCTATGCGGGGAGGAAAGCCATTCTCCATCAGAAAATGGGGTGACTTGGAGGCTCAGAAATTCTGCATAAAGTCTCCAGGCAGCAAGAGACCAACCATCCAACCTCCAGTGGAGAAGTAAACTTGCAAAGCCTAGGTTAAGTCAGCCTGCTTCAATTCTTTCGGTCACTACCCACAGAAAGAAATACATTTTACATTGAAATTCAATACACACCTACACCAAATCACAGTTGCCATTAATTGCAAGAAACCATGATTCTACCACTTAGAAAGGAAAAAAAAATGCTGTGTCTATAATAAAATATATTTTGATTTCAGAGATTTATAATAAAATAATGAGGGCAAGTGTATGTCTTACAGGGAATGATATGTCTTGAATGGGCTCTCCCTGGAAGCTCTATACACTTGGGGGGGGGGGGGGAAACAAATGGAATTTTTGTGAGCTGAACAAAGTTGACTTCTTACTTTTTCAATTTGGTGTGGGTCTTTGAAAATATTGCCTTGGGATGGAACAGTTAAACATTTCTCTGGGACAAACTTATTCAGGAGGGCAAAGGACAAGTCAAGTAAGAACCAAGAAACCCAAATCAAAGTGTTAAAACTTGAGGCTTCATAAGCAGACAATTAGAGATGTTACTGATCTCAAACAATGTTTCTTTCCTTGAGAGGTCAGGCCTATTGCTCCTCTCCGCCAGAAGCCAGGATCTTCTGGATGCTCAGAACCAGAGCAACAGATAGACAGGGCTGCTGTGCAGGTTGTTGACTGCACAACCGCACCCAGGCAAGAGGATGACGGGAGGGAGGCTGAGATCCAGCTCTCGCTCGTCCTGGCCAGTGTGCATCCTGGAACTGGGCTGCTCCTGCCTAGAGGGAGAGGTCCCTCTTTTGAGTTAGCAATAAGGCACCATACGTGTTAGTGGAAGACTTTGTAAATGGGGAGGGGAAGGGTGAGTCATTAGCTCTATCCTACTTCAGACAAACTGCAGATCACTCCCAATTCTTCTTACATACCAGCCAACTCCACAGGGATAAATTGGTATTTTAATCTAGAAATCTGAGCCTTACTCCAATGCTACATGTACTTAGGATCTATTTAAAATGTAGTCATAAAGCTCCCTTAGGGTTTATTTATTACAAATTTAGTTCAAAAATCCCCATGCAATTTGAAGATGAGAGCTGGGGTCGAAGGGACCAGATGGAGGGAGAGGGAGAATCAGAACTGAGACCCTGTGACACACTATTCTTCTCATATGTTAGAGTAGGCTCCAACTAGAATTGTGGTCATTAAAACAGGCTATGCTTTGGTATGTCCCCCATAACTCTATACTCTGACCTCAAATTTTAGAAGAAACAGACATTTCTTCCATCTGGAAAAACTACTGGTTTCTATCCCAAACTCATCAGGTTAGTTCTTTCAGTTGTTAATTAACCACTGAGTGCATGAGCATAAAAAGCAGGTAGCAGAATTTAGGACTTCGTGCAGCATAACTCCCAATCCAGGCCATCTACTAAGAAGCATCAAAGTGAAAACTGTATGTAGCAATGTCCTTGTTCCAGCCCCAGCCCAGCTTCCAGAATGTGCCCATTGCTTTTTTAAAATTATTGTTTAATTAATTGTGTTTACATAGATTCTAGGGTCACCCCGAATGCCTTCCCTCCCCCCTCTTCCCCTCAACATCTCCCTTACCCCCTCCCTACAGCGCCCTCCCCCCTTCCCTTCAGGTTTATCCCATCCTCTCATCCCCTTTCCCTCTGTCCTCTTTTCCTCTGTCCCTTTGATCCCTCCTCTGTCTCAATTCCGTTCCTCAGTTCTCATTATTCCTTGGATTCCTCAAATGAGTGAGGTCATATGATATTTTTCTTTCTCTGCCTGGCTTATTTCACTGAACATAATAGTTTCCAGGTCCCTCCATATTGTTGCAAAAGGTAATATTTCCTTCTTTTTCATAGCCCCATAGTAGTCCATTGTATATATGTACCGCTGCTTTTTAATCCACTCGTCCACTGATGAACACTTGGGCTGTTTCCAGATCTTTGCTATTGTGAACAATGCTGCCATTAACATGGGGGTGCACTTCTTTTTTTCAGTCAGTGATATGGTGTCCTTGGGATATATTCCTATAAGTGGGATGGTTGGGGCAAAGGGCAGTTACATTTCTAATTTTTTGAGGAATCTCCATACTGTTTTCACACAGTGGCTGCACCAGTCTGCATTCCCACCAACAGTGCAGGAGGATTCCCCTTTCTCCACATCCTCGCCAGCACCTATCGTGTGTTCTTTTGTTAATGAGCGCCATTCTGACTAGTTTGAGGTGGTATCTCATTGTGGTTTTAATTTGCATTTCTCTAATGATTAGTGATGTTGAGCATTTTTTCATTTGTCTATTGGCCATCTGTATGTCCTCTTTGGAGAAGTGTCTATTCATTTCTTGTGCCCATTTTTTGATTGGATTGTTTGTCTTCCTGGTGTTGAGTTTTACAAGTTCTTTATAAATTTTGGTTATTAATCCCTTATCAAATGTATTGTCGAATATGTTCTCCCATTGTGTGGTTTGTCTTTTTATTCTGTTCATATTGTCTTTAGCTGTGCAAAAGCTTTTTAGTTTGATATAGAGTCCCATTTGTTTATCCTGTCTTTTATTTCATTTGCCTGTGGAGATAATTCAGCAAAGATATTGCTGCAATAGATGTCGGTGAACTTACTGCCTAAGTTTTCTTCTAGGATACGTATGGTTTCACGATTTACACTTAAGTCCTTTATCCATTTTGAGTTTATTTTTGTAAATGATGTAAGTTGGTGGTCTAGTTTCACTTTTTTGCAGGAAGCTGTCCAGTTTTCCCACCATTTGTTAAAGAGACTGTCTTTACTCCACTGTATGCTCTTACCTCCTTTGTCAAATATCAGCTGTCCATAAAGATGTGGGTTTATTTCTGGGTTCTCTGTTCTGTTCCATTGATCTATATGCCTGTTCTTATGCCAGTACCAGGCTGTTTTGAGTACAATGGCCTTGTAGTATAACTTGATATCAGGAAGTGCGATACCTCCCACTTTATTCTTCTTTTTCAAGATTGCTGAGGCTATTCGTGTTCTTTTTTGGTTCCATATAAATTTTTGGAATATGTGTTCTATATCTTTGAAGTATGTCATTGGTATTTTAATTGGTATTGCATTGAATTTATAAATTTCTTTGGGTAATATAGACATTTTAATGATGTTTATTCTTCCTAACCATGAGCACAGTATATGCCTCCACTTGTTTGTGTCTTCCTTGATTTCTTTTATCAATGTTTTATAATTTTCTGAGTACAAGTCTTTAACGTCCTTGGTTAAATTTACTCCTAGGTACTTTATTTTTTTGTTGTTGCAATAGTGAAGGGGATTGTTTCCTAATATCTCTTTCTGACAGTTCATTGTTTGTATATAAAAATGCCTCTGATTTCTGTGTATTAATTTTATATCCTACCACCTTGCTGAATTCATTTATTAGGTCCAGTAGTTTTTTGATTGAGACTTTAGGGTTTTCTATATACAGTGTCATATCATCTGCAAATAGTGATAGTTTTACTTCTTCTTTTCCAAATTGGATGCTTTTTATTTCTTCTTCTCGTCTGATTGCTGTGGCTAGGACTTCCAGAACTATGTTGAATAAGAGTGGTGAAAGGGGGCACCCCTGCCTTGTTCCTGATTTTAGGGGAATTGCTTTTAATTTTTGTCCATTAATTATAATGTTGGCTGTGGGTTTGTCATAGATGGCCTTTATCATGTTGAGGTATGTTCCCTGTATTCCCACTTTGCTGAGAGTTTTGATCATGAATGGGTGCTGAATTTTATCAAATGCTTTTTCTGCATCTATTGAAATTATCATGTGGAGCTGATGTCAGAGAAATGGCACTGTAAGGAGCAATACCAATAAATCTTCCCAAAAATTCAACAAGATCTTCAACCAGAGACAGAAAAATCTATCCTTGGGGCTTCCAGAAGTTCCACACTAAATGTGAAGGTATGATTGAGCGAAAAATTGACTAAATATATAATCAACCCTGAAGGAAATAAGGAGGAAGAAACACTCCGCCTTTCTTACTAACCTAAATAAGGGCTGCTTTCACTGGGAACTGAGAGTATAGGAACTAAGGTGGGCATAGGGTGTGAATAGAACCAGACTACTGCACAAACATCTGAACCAGGCTGTGGCACGGACATCCAAGCCGAGGAAAAACTGTGCTTTTGGCAAACCAGTCAACACAAGCTAACACTCGCACCAAACCCAGACAAAGAAAGGCACTTGGGGCAGCCATCCGCCCCATCTCCTGACCAGCACATGTGAGAGATTCCTCCTAGAGCCCTGGGAGTGGGCGCCCGTGTTCCTGGACAGAGGGATAGAGTCAGAAGCCTTTGTGTGGGCCAAAAGCGAAATCTTGGGGCCACCCCTGCGCCCTGAAAAAGCAGCACACGGGGAGGGAGCAGGAGCGAAATTCCTTACGCTCAAACTTTTCCGTGCTGGCAGGGTGCCTCACCCGGAGTGAGAGGCAGCCGGCCTGATATCCTGGTCAGTGAGCGGGGAGAGTGGGCGAGAGATTCCTCCGAGCACCCTGGGAGTGGGTGCCCATGTTCCTGGACAGAGGGGCAGAGTCAGAGGCCTTTGTGTGGGCCAAAACCAAAGTCTTGAGGTCACCCCTGCGCCCAAAAAGCAGCGCACAGGGAGTGAGTGGAAGCGAAATTTCCTATGCTGGAACTTTTCCCTGTGGGCAGGGGCCTCACCGGGAGTGAGAGGCGGCTGGCCAAATATCTTGGTCGGCAAGCACAGATAGTGGGCGAGAGATTCCCCTGGGAGTGGGCGCCCGTGTTCCCAGTCAGAGGGGCAGAGTCAGAGGTCTTTGTGTGGGCCAAACCCCACCTGATTATACTAGCGGCTCTGACTGATTGAGCCTTACCCAGAGCCCTGCGCTGAGTGGGAATAGAGTGGGGATTTGCCAGCTCTTTGAGCTTCTTACTCTCCAGGCAGAGGCAGCAGCAACCCCTTAACTGGATCATCAGGCTACGAATTCAGGAAGCAAAGACTAGGAGAGAAGCTCCAGGAATACAGACTCTCTCATTGGCGGAGCCTACAAATGCTAATGAGTCTTGACTGCCAATGAGACTGAAGCCCAATATATGACATCGCCATAGAGACTTATCAACTGCAAACCTCTACCTAAGCGTGCCACAGGGGCAGAACCCGAGGTACAGAGTCACCAACCAGGAAGAAGGAGAGAAAAGAAAATGCAAGAAGATAACCTCTCAAAATCAAGAATAATCCACAGACTTTATAACCTATCCCATTTTATTATATTTGTTAATTTGTTTCTCTTCTTGTCTTGATTATTTTCTTCCTCTTCCAATTTGGTTATTTAATTCTCTGCTGGTATTAGTCTCTCCTCTCCTTGAACTATACTACCCATAAATGTTACATCTCCCATTATCTTTTCTTTCTTCTTCCTTTCTCTATATGAGGGTTGCACTCAAAAACCCTTAACTCTCTCTCTCTCTCTCTCTTTTTATTCTTTTTTATTCTTTTTGTGTTTTCCTCTTTCTTTTTTTTTCTCCCTCTGTATTAGTTTCTTCTTTTCTCCTTTACTTTTCCTCTCATTCAATTCTTAATCATGAATAATTACTTTATCTGGGTCTCAAATTTTTCTTTGTGGCGCTTTGGGGTTTTTTTCGCTTTTTTAACTCACTAGCAGTGCTCCCAACCCTGGCTGTCCATTTCATCTAGTTCTTGCTCCACTAAATACAATAGTAATTTTTTTAATTTTTTCCCCTTTTTCCTGTTTCCCTCTTATTTCTCTCATCATATCTCTTAGTCAACCATCACCTAAAAGCAAATCATTTTATTCTTGACCCAAATTTTTTCCTTTTTTGCATTTTTTGGGTCCATACCCCCTTTTTTGCCCCTTTATCACTTCTCCCCAAATCAGGCCCATCATTATAGGTAGTTTTTGTTCTATTTAGCACAATATAATTCACAGTTTACCACAAGATTTTCTCAAGAACGAGGGCAGAGGAGAGGAGAGGGAAAAAAAGGGAGGGGAGGAATAATAATTTTTTTATTTATTCTTTTTTTTTTATTTTGTTAACTTTTTATTCTTTATTAAATCTCATTAATACTATAAACAAAACCACTCTCAGATGCCATTAAGGAAAAAGAAATCAAATATCATGGATGCAAAAGACAGAGAGGTAGCACAGATAGATGAGGAAAAATCTATGGAAAAAAAATTAAATATATTGAAAAGCTTAGAGCTAAATGACAGAGAATTTAAAATAGAAATCCTAAAAATACTCAGAGATATACAAGAAAATACAGAAAGGTAATTTAGGGAGCTCAGAAAACAACTCAATGAACACAAAGAATATATTACCAAGGAAATTGAAACTATAAAAACAAATCAAACAGATGAAAAACTCAATTCACGAGCTAAAAAATGAGGTAACAAGCTTAGCTAATAGAAAAAGACAGATAGAAGGTAGGATTAGTGAAATAGAAGACAAGCAACTTGAGGCACAACAGAGAGAAGAAGAAAGAGACTCAAAAATTTTTAAAAATGAGAAAGCCCTACAGGAATTATCTGACTCCATCAAAAAGAATAACATAAGAATAATAGGTATATCAGAGGGAGAAGAGAAAGAAAATGGAATGGAGAACATATTCAAACAAATAATAGATGAGAACTTCCCACGCCTGTGGAAAGAACAAAAGCTTCAAATTCAAGAAGCAAACAGAACTCCGAGTTTTCTTAACCCCAACAAACCTACTTCAAGGCACATCATAATGAAATTGGCACAAACCAACAACAACAAAAAAATTCTCAAGACAGCCAGGGAAAAGAAGAATACAACATATAAAGGAAGGCCCATTAGATTATCATCAGATTTCTCAACAGAAACTCTGCAAGCTAGAAGAGAGTGAACCCCAATATTTAAAGTCCTGAAAGAGAAGAACTTTCAGCCATGAATACTATACCCATCAAAGCTATCTTTCAAATATGAAGGAGAAATAAAAACATTCACAGATACAGAAAAGATGAGGGAATTTATCATCAGAAAAACCCCACTCCAGGAATTACTAAAGGAGGTTTTCCAACCAGATACAAAGAACAAAACAAAACCAAACCACAAGAAAAAGCTCTACCAAGAACACAATAAAACCAAATTTAAACTATGACAACAACAAAAAAAAGGGAGAGGAGAGGACGGAGATTAACAGTAGCAAAGGACGATGGAGAGCAAAAGTACTCACAAGATAGTGCACTACAATGAACAGGGTAGGAACCATTTTCATTACTTAATGGTAACCACCATGGAAAAAACCACCACAGAAGCACATGATTTAAAAAAGATAGCAACAGAGGAAAGATGTATGGAATACAACCAAACAAAACAAAAGATAGAAAAATGAAAGTGAAGAATCAAACAAGACACAAAACTAACAGAAAGGAATGTATAAAATGGCAACAGGGAACTCACAAGTATCAATAATTACACTAAATGTAAACAGATTAAACTCACCAATAAAAAGGCACAGAGTAGCAGAATGGATTAAAAAAGAAAATCCAAGTGTATGCTGCCTACAAGAAACCCATCTAAGCAACAAGGATAAAAACAAATTCAAAGTGAAAGGCTGGAAAACAATACTCCAAGCAAATAACATCCAAAAAAAAAGCAGGCGTAGCAATATTCATATCTGATCATGCTCACTACAAGACAGCAAAAGTACTCAGAGACAAAAATGGTCATTTCATAATAATTAAGGGGACACTGAATCAAGAAGACATAACAATTCTTAATATATATGCACCAAACCAAGGAGCACCAAAATATATAAGATAGCTACTTATTGACCTAAAAACAAAAACTGACAAAAATACAATCATACTTGGAGACCTCAATACACCGCTGACGGCTCTAGATCGGTTATCCAAACAGAGAATCAATAAAGATATAATGGCCTTAAACAACACACTAGAGCAACTGAATATGATAAACATCTACAAGACATTTCATCCCAAAGTCATAGAGTATACATTTTTCTCCAGTGTACATGGATCATTCTCAAGAATTGACCATATGTTGGGCCACAAAAACAACATCAGCAAATTCAGAAAAATTGAATTTGTACCAAGCATATTTTCTGATCATAAAGCCATGAAACTAGAATTCAACTGCAAAAAAGAGGAAAGAAAACCCACAAAAATGTGGAAACTAAACAACATACTTTTAAAAAATGAATGGGTCAAAGAAGAAATAAGCACAGAGATCAAAAGATATATACAGACAAATGAAAATGACAATATGACATATCAGAATCTATGGGATGCAGCAAAAGCAGTGATAAGAAGGAAGTTCATATCACTTCAGGCCTATATGAACAAAAAAGAGAGAGCCCAAGTGAACCACTTAACTTCACACCTTAAGGAACTGAAAAAAGAAAAACAAAGACAACCCAAAACTAGCTGAAGAAAGGAGATAATAAAAATCAGAGCAGAAATAAATGAAATAGAGAACAGAAAAACTATAGAAAAAAATGAATAGAACAAGGAGCTGGTTCTTTGAAAAGTTCAAAAAAATTGACAAACCCTTGGCAAGACTTACCAAGGAAAAAAGAGAAAGAACTCATATATACAAAATCCAAAAAGAAAGAGGAGAAATCACCACGGACATCATAGATATATAAAGAATTATTGTAGAATACTATGAAAAACTTTATGCCACTAAATTCAATAATCTAGAAGAAATGGATAAATTCCTAGAACAAAACAACCTTCCTAGACTGAGTCAAGAAGAAGCAGAAAGCCTAAACAGACCAATTAGTAGGGAAGAAATAGAAAAAATCATTAAAAACCTCCCCCAAAATAAAAGTCCAGGCCCAGACGATTATACTAGCAGATTCTATTAAACTTTCAGAGAAGACTTGGTTTCTATTCTACTCAAAGTCTTTCAAAAAATTGAAGAAGAAGCAATACTTCCAAACACATTTTATGTGGTCAACATAATCCTCTACCAAAACCGGGCAAGGACAGCACAAAAAAAGAAAACTACAGACCAATATCTCTAATGAATACAGATGCTAAAATACTAAACAAAATACTAGCAAATCAAATACAACAACATATTAAAAAAATAATACATCACGATCAAGTGGGATTCATCCCAGAATCTCAAGGATGGTTCAACATATGTAAAACGGTTAACGTAATACACCATATCAACAAAACAAAGAACAAAAACCACATGATCTTATCAATAGATGCAGAAAAGGCATTTGATAAAATACAACACAATTTTATGTTTAAGACTCTCAACAAAATGGGTATAGAAGGAAAATATCTCAACATGATGAAGGCCATATATGATAAACCATCACCCAACATCATATTAAATGGCACAAAACTGAAGGCTTTCCCCCTTAAATCAGTAAAAAGACAGGGTTGTCCACTCTCTCCACTCTTATTTAATGTGGTGCTAGAGGTTCTAGCCAGAGCAATCAGACAAGAGAAAGAAATAAAAGGCATCCATATCAGAAAAGAAGAAGTAAAGGTATCACTTTTTGCAGATGATATGATCCTATACATCGAAAACCCCAAAGAATCTACAAAAAGACTACTAGAAACAATAAGCCAATACAGTAAGATCGCAGGATACAAAATTAACATACAAAAGTCCATAGCCTTTCTATATGCCAATGATGAAACATTTGAGAATGAACTCAAAAAAATTATCCCTTTCACGATTGCAACAAAAAAAATAAAATACCTAGGAATAAACATAACAAAGAATGTAAAAGACTTATATAATGAAAACTACAAACCATTGTTAAGGGAAATCGAAAAAGATACAATGAGATGGAAGAATATTCCTTGTTCTTGGATAGAAAGAATGAATATAATCAAGATGGCCATATTACCCAAAGCAATATACAAATTTAATGCAATTCCCATCAAAATTCCAATGACCTTTTTTAAAGAAATGGAACAAAAAATCATCAGATTTATATGGAACTATAAAAAACCATGAATAACCAAAGCAATCCTAAAGAAAAAGAATGAAGCTGGAGGCATTACAATACCTGACTTCAAACTATATTATCGAGCCACGACAATCAAAACAGCATGGTATTGGCAGAAAAATAGACATTCAGACCAATGGAACAGAATAGAAAGTCCAGAAATAAAACCACATATATATAGTCAAATAATTTTTGATAAAGGGGCCAACAACACACAATGAGAAAAGAAAGCCTCTTCAACAAATGGTGCTAGGAAAACTGGAAAGCCACATGCAAGAGAATGAAACTCGACTACAGCTTGTCCCCTTGTACTAAAATTAATTAAAAATGGATCAAAGACCTAAATATAAGACCTGAAACAATAAAGTACATAGAAGAAGACATAGGTTCTAAACTCATGGACCTTGGTTTTAAAGAGCATTTTTTGAATTTGACTCCAAAGGCAAGGGAAGTGAAGGCAAAAATAAATGAATGGGACTACATCAGACTAAGAAGTTTTTGCTCAGCAAGAGAAACTGACAACAAAATAAACAGACAGCCAACTAAATGGGAAATGATATTTTCAAACAACAGCTCAGATAAGGACCTAATATCCAAAATATACAAAGAACTCATAAAACTCAACAACAAACAAACAAACAATCCAATAAAAAAATGGGAAAAGGACATGAACAGACACTTCTCCCAGGAAGAAATACAAATGGCCAACAGATATATGAAAATATGTTCATCTTCATTAGTTATTAGAGAAATGCAAATCAAAACTGCAATGAGATATCACCTCACACTTGTTAGATTAGCTATTATTAACAAGACAGGTAATAGCAAATGTTGGAGAGGCTGTGGAGAAAAAGGAACCCTCATTCACTGTTGGTGGGAATGTAAAGTAGTACAACCATTATGGAAGAAAGTATGGTGGTTCCTCAAAAAACTGAAAATAGAACTACCTTATGACCCAGCAATCCCTCTACTGGGTATATACCCCAAAAACTCAGAAATATTGATACGTCAAGACACATGCAGCCCCATGTTCACTGCAGCATTGTTCACAGTGGCCAGGACATGGAAACAACCAAAAAGCCCATCAATAGATGACTGGATAAAGAAGATGTGGCACATATACACTATGGAATACTACTCAGCCATAAGAAATGATGACATTGGATCATTTACAACAAAATAATGGGATCTTGATAACATTATATGAAGTGAAATAAGTATTGAATAAATCAGAAAAAAACAAGAACTGCATTATTCCATATGTAGGTGGGACATAAAAACGAGACTAAGAGACATTGATAAGAGTGTAGTGGTTATGGGGTGGGGTGGGGAAGGGAGAGGAAAAGGGGGAGGGGAGGGGCACAAAGAAAACTAGATAGAAGGTGACAGAGGACAATCTGACTTTGGGTGATGAGTATGCAACATAAGTGATTGACAAGATAACCTGGACATGTTTTCTTTGAACATATGTACCCTGATTTATTGATGTCACCCTAGTAAAATTAATAAATAAATAAATAAAAAGAAATTATCATGTGGTTTTTCTCCTTCGTTTTGTTTATGTGGTGAATCACATTAATTGATTTACGAATGTTGTACCACCCTTGCCTCCCCAGAATAAATCCCACTTGATCATGATGTATGATTCTTTTCATGTATTGCTGGATCTGGTTTGCTAATATTTTGTTGAGTATTTTAGCATCTAAATTCATCAGGGATATTGGCCTATAATTTTCTTTCTTTGTGTTGTCTTTGCCTGGTTTTGGAATCAGAATTATGCTCGCCTCATAAACGGAACTTGGAAGTGTTCATTTCCCTGAATTTTTTGAAATAGCTTGAAAAGGATAGGAGTTAGTTCTTCTTTGAATATTTGGTAGAATTCACCAGTGAAGCCATCAGGCCCAGGAGTTTTGTTTTTTGGGAGCTTTTTGATAACTGTTTCGATCTCTTTTGTTGTAATCGGTCTGTATAGGTTTTCTGATTCTTCCAGATTGATTTTTGAAAGATTATATGTTTCAAGGAATTTGTCCATTTCACCTAGGTTGTTTAATTTGTTGGCATACAGTTCTTCATAGTATTTTCTTACAATATTTTGTATTTGTGTCAGTTGTTATTTCTTCATTCTCCTTTCTAATTTTATTTATTTGAATCCTCTCTCTTCTTTTCTTGGTGAGTCTTGTTAAAGGTTCATTGATCTTGTTTACCCTTTCAAAGAATCAGCTTTTGGTTTCATTGATCCTCTGTATTGTTTCTTTAGCTTCTATGTCATTTATTTCCTCTCTGATCTTTATTATTTCCTTCCTTCTACTACCTCTGGGCCTTACTTGCTATTCTTTTTCTAGTTCTTTTAGATGAAGGGTTAGGTTGTTTATTTGAGCTTTTTCAAGCTTCTTAAGGAATGCCTGTAGTGCTATGAACTTCCCTCTCAGTACTGCTTTTGCTGTGTCCCATATATTTTGAGTTGTATTTGCTCATTATCATTTGTTTCTAAAAAATTTTTTATTTCTTCTTTGATTTCATTGTTAACCCATTTGTTATTTAATAACATGCTATTTAGTTTCCATGTGTTTGAGTATTTTTCAGTTTTTCTGTTGTGGTTGATTTCTAGTTTTATGCCATTGTGATCAGAGAAAATGCTTGATATGATTTCAATCTTCTTAAATTTGTTGAGACTGCTTTTATGTGCTAACATGTGGTCTATCTTAGAGAATGCACCATGAGCACTTGAAAAGAATGTATATTCTGCTGCCTTAGGGTAAAAGGTTCTAAAGATATCTATTAAATCAAGTTGATCTAGTGTGTCCTTTAAGTCTGCTGTTTCTTTGTTAATTTTCTTTGAGGATCTATCTAGAGATGTTAGTGGGGTATTGAAATCTCCTACTATTATAGTATTGCTGTTGATCTCACCCTTTATATCCATCAAAGTATGCTTTATATACTTAGGTGCTCCTATATAAGATGCATAGATATTTATGATGGTTATATCTTCCTGTTAAATTGCTCCCTTTATCATTATGTAGTGACTTTCTTTATCTCTTACTATAGTCTTTGTTTTAAAGTCCATTTTGTCTGATATAAGTATTGCTACTCCAGCTTTTTTTTCATTTCCATTTGCATGAAATATTTTTTTCCATCCTTTTTCCTTCAGTCTATGTGCATCTTTTGTTTTAAGGTGTGTCTCTTGTAGACAGCATATGTAAGGGTCCTGTTTTCTTATCCAAGCAGCTACCCTATGTCTTTTGATTGAATCATTTTATCCATTTACATTTAAGGTTATTATTGATATGTAGTTGTTTATTGCCATTTTATTCTTTAAAGCTGTATTCCTCTTTTGCTATATTCTTTTCCCTCTTTTATCTGTTTACAACAGGCCCTTTAACATTTCCTTCAGCATTGGTTTGGTTGTAATGAATTCCTTGAGTTTTTGTGTTTTTTTTTGTCTGGGAAGCTTTTTATGTCTCCTTCAATTTTAAGTGATAGCCTTGCTGGATAAAGTAGTCTGGGTTGTAGGCTCTTGTTCTGCATTACTTTGAATATTTCTTGCCATTCCCTTCTGGCCTCAAGTGTTTCTGTTGAGAAGTTGGATGTCATCCTTATGCGGGCTCCTTTGTAGGTGATAGCCTTCTTTTCTCTAACAGCTTTTAATATTTTCTCTTTATCACTTACCTTTGGTATTTTAATTATGATGTATCTTGGTGTAGGTCTTTTTGGGTTTCTCTTTAATGGAGTTCTCTGTGCTTCTTGAATTTGTGAGACCTTTCCTTGCATCAATTTAGGGAAGTTTTCAGCTATGATTTGATTGAATAAAGTTTCTATCCCTTGTTCTTTCTCTTCTTCTTCAGGAACCCCTATGATGCAGATGTTATTTCTCTTCATGTTGTCACAGAGCTCTCTCAGAGTTTCCTCAGACTTTTTGAATCTCTTTTCTTTTTCCTGCTCTGTTTTCATGCCTTTGTTCATCTTGTCCTCCAACTCGCTGATTCAATCCTCAGCTTTCTCCATCCTGCTTTTAATTCCTTCCATTGTAGTCTTCATTTCTGATATTATATTTGTCACCTTTGACTGGTTCTTTTTTAATATTTCAATGTCCTTTTTTATACTTGCTATCTCTTTATTTAGGTGTTCATAATGACCATCCATTGTTGGTCTAAGATCCCTAAGCATCCTTACAATCATTATTCTAAACTCTATCTATGTGCATCTTTTGTTTCAGGCAGTTTGGTTATTTCCATATCACTCAGTTCCTTTTCTGGAGATTTCTCTTGTGGTTTCATTTGGATTGCACTTCTTTGTCTTCTCATTATGTCTGTGTGTTTGGGTGTGTTGTTTATAGGGCTGGTTGAGTCTAGGGTTGGTGTTGTCTGCCTCCAATTTTCAGTTGTGTTATTTCTAGGTCTTCTTGGGTTGGCATCAGCTGTTATTTGTAATCTACTTTTGGATTTGGGCTGCTTTGAAGTGTTGATTTGTTTGTTTTCTTCTCACTTGTAGTCTTGTTTACTGATCTCAGCAGGGGGCTTATTTAAAACTGTATAGAGGAATGCTGTGGGTATAACCTGAGACTCTGAAGGCCTCATCTACCAGTTACTCTCTCTGAGGACTGGGTGTGCTTTCTCTGCTTTAGTAAGGGAGGGTGTATCTCAGATCTTCATGGAGACCTGAGTTACTGCTCCTTCTCCCCATTTCTTGTTTTTAGCTGAGTCTTGTTGCACTGATAGGAGCTGGAGAGATGTCTGGAGATGTATGATCCAGAAGCACTTTAGTCTTGTGTTATGTGGAAGGATCAACCCCTCCCCCAGCTATGGCTGCCTCCAGCACTGGATGAGTCAGCTTCTCAGATTCTCCCATGCATTTCTCTGCCAGTCACCATGTGTTTCTCTCTCCCCCCTTTCCTTTTGAAAGATAAGCCAGCCCTTTCAACACACTTTGTTCCCAGGTCCCCAGACAAGTGGCTGTGAGCGATATTTTCTACTCTGTTCCTTGGAATGAGAGCATTTCTGGGCTCTCAGCCTCACACCCCCTTTGTTCTTATAAGCAGGGGAGACTCACCGCTCCTTGGCGCTCCCTACCAGGCTCAGTGTGGCTTCTTCTTTGCTCCTTGGTTTTTGAGAGCTGGTCTTGTGGTCCAGAGTTGGTTTTTCATGCTGATTATTCCTAAATTAATTTTTAATCCAGTTTGGTGGTGTGAGCTGGGAGTCTGTGCATCTGCCTACTCCACTGCCATCTTCAGGTTCTGTGCGTCCATTGCTTTTTGATAGGATCTCATAGACCAGTCCAACTAACACACCTGCAACTCAACAAGCCCACCCTGGACCTGGATCATGCTCCCTCCCCAGTGGAACACCCCCCCCCGTCACCTTTCAAGAATCTGCTAACAAGCCTCCTCCTCCCTTCTCCTTGAACCTTCTCTTCATTCCCACAATTGGATGCTAACTTTTAATCTTTTCAATTTCAGAACATACTTACCTCTGTCCACCTCACAATCTGGATGCAGTCTCTCCGCTTGGACCACCACCCACACAACCCACTGGTGACTCCTCTTCATCCTTTAAGTCCTCCGTGTCTAGATTTCCCCCCAAAAGGCTGCTCCTGCACTCTTTTCTTTTTCCCAACCATTTCCTTCATAATTCCTATCACAATTGGTAAAAATGGATTTATTCATTCACCTGTTACTTGATGGCCACACCTACATTTTAATCTCCAGCAAGGACAAGCACCCCACCTGCATTACTTCCCCAGCACCCTGCCTATGCTTCAGCGTAGGTGGACACTCAATGAATATCTGTTGAATAAATAAATGACTAGATACAAATCCAATAGCATTTCATTTTTGCCTTTCTTATGAAGGGCAACCATATAAATGATCATTAACACCAGGACACTTTTGAGGGTAAAGGGGAATGTTAAGTATTAATTATAAATACTTAATAAAACAGGCATAAACCAGGGTATATGGTCACCATGCCCCACATCTCCTCCTCCATGTCCCATCTTTACCAACTATGTTCTCAAAACACACAGTGTCTTTAGACATCACTTGCTAAATCATGTCCCTTTTGTGAAGACCAGAATCCTTTGGTTCAGGACCAAATCTTCAACTTGATGTTTCCATAGAACAGTGCCATCTGTGTCACCATCATCAGTTCCAGCAAGGCTGAGCATTCTCCCTTCAGCATGGCTGTGAGCATGTCTTCATTGATAATAATGGTCTTGGCTCAAGGAGCCCAAGGGAAAGGCTGCTTCATGAAAAGGGCAGCTGATACCATCTTGGATATCCAATCCAAATTGACTTCAGGACAGGCAGCACCAGTGTCACATTCAATGGGGCAGGCAGGTGATAACTGCAATGGCTCCATACTCCGGCCTTGTAGAAAAGGAAGGAGAAGGGCAGATGGAAGACCAATGCTGAAGGAAGGGCCTTTTGTACTCAAGCCCTTCTACATTAGAACTGGCAACAGCCAGAAGACTCCCTAAAGAAGGGGCGAGGAGAAAAGATTAGGGAGGTCTGAGATAAATGCTTCTGGTTTGGGTAGCTGGGTCTGCTTCTTTTCAGCTGTGTGAATGAAAAAGTTGGATGTGGAGTCTTACCGTAGAATAGATATCATCCTACTTAACTCTGGTACAAATAAGAAGCTCAGTAAAACACCTTGCATGATATTTGACACCATAAATACTCAATTAGTGTTGCTATAAAAATAATAAGCATTATTTAATAAGTGATATCACCATTATAAACCTAGAATTTTACCACAACATAGTGGTCAAGAACTGTTGAGTCCGGGGTTCAAGTTCTACCAGCACTGCGTACCACCTGTGTGACCTTGGGGAAGATGTTTAACTTCCATACACTTCAAAATTCTCAACTGTTAATGGAAGATAATTGTGCCTATTTCATAAGATTGTTCTGAAGATTAAATGAGATCATGCACATAAAGTGATTGGCACCAGGATTAGCATAAAGAATTGCATAATGTGTTTTATAGTAGAATATGCTAGAAGTTGGGGTACTAAAATAGAAACACACAGCAAGGACTGCAATCTTTTTGAGAGGCTTGTTGACTAGCCACACAAGGGGTAGGATTTGCCTCATTGGCTGAGATATCTGGTCCCAAGGGACATCGTGGGGAAGGGGGAATTAAAAGGAGGAAATGGGAGTATAAATTGTCCTCTGAGAATCCCAATTGAAATAAAAAAAGTAACCAGCATGCTCCCTAAACACTTAGAGGGGAAGGAGGGAAGAGGCTGGAGAACAGGAAAGGAATTCCAATCCGGAAGATTCTGTGGCTTCTATTTTCCATTTGACCTTCCCATTAATATAACAGAGAGGGGCATTCTTTTAGATATTACGACAGTCATTTAAAAAAAAAAAAAAAAAACCACTCACATTATAATATTTCTTTTGTTTTTCTTTTGTTTTTAATGTTGGCCATATTGTAAAATTCACTTTGGTCTGAAAAATCCTCAAATTTCCATCAGGTGCTCTTAAAAAGCACACTGCCATCAGGCAGTGAATGCTTCCTGGTGTGATTAAATTAGTGTGAGGTGAAACTAGGAAGGTCCTTACCTCACAAATGTTGTGATTGTCTTTAAAAGCATTACCTTCCTGGACATCTGACTTAATCCATTCTGTGACGTTTAAGACAGGAAAAAATTTATTTGGAAATTTAAATTTTAATGATACCTCAATTTACAGAAATTGCCTTCAGATGCAAACTCCATTTCCTTCACCTTCGCACTGGGTAACAAACAGTACACACACAAATACTATATAATAGATATTGTAGAACAAAGCATTAGAACTCCATATTGCCGCTTATTACAGCATTTGATGAACTAGGACAAAATTTTATACATGCAAACACAGAAACACATAGACACACAATAATATTTCATTTTAGGTGTGAAAGAAACAAAAAAATTTTTTGATAAATATACTCTCAGTTAGGTGGACTAGAGACTCTCTGTGTGCTTTGAAATTAAGAAACTATTTGATGATAAAAGGGCTTTTCAAAATCAAATATCTCCAATTTTTATAGAAACTGAAAAGACCACATTTTGGTGTTAAACAACCTGAAAGAATCCCTTGAAATCCAAACAAACATTATTAAATGGAGAAAAAGAAGAACTTTTATAATAACCATTGTGCCTCCCAATCTGGTCACCATATCTATACCCAGACACACATTTTAAGGACCTGTTTTACAAATCCTAAATGGCAGAAAAGAATTTGAGACACTTCAGTTTAAAGTTACAATATTTAAAAGGGATCTGATTTGTTAAAATATTTTTTTTCTTTCCAATGAAATCTTTTAATCCCTGAAGCCTACATTTCCCATCGTACAAATCAAAATCTGAGACCAGGGTAGGGTAGCCAGATTTAGAAAATACAAATACTTATACATACATTGCATGGGAAATATTCATGCTAAAAAATTATTCATTGTTCCTCTAAAGTTCAAATTGAACTAGACATCCTGTTTTTTATCTAGCTACCTTCCCTGTGGGTCAGCCAGCTAACGAATGAAAGAATCCAGCATTAGAACAGGTCCCCTTTCTAGTGTGAAAGTATTCACTCACACACAAATTATTCCTTGAAAGTTAGACACTCTAGAAAGCCAAAAGCTATGTAAGGTGGCCGCTGCTCTCAAAGAGCCTAGAGTGGAAAATTCTAGCAAACCTGGAAGAGATGAGGGAATGTCAGGGTAACAACCTGAGAAAATGATTCTCAACTCCGGCCACACATTAAAATCAGCTGGGAGCTTTAAAAAACAACAACAACTCAGTGCCCTGAGATTCTGATTTAACTGGTCTGGGATGGGGTCAGGAAAATTGGTCTCCCCTCAAAAAAAAATTCCCAAATAATTCTAATATGCAGCCTGATTTGTATGATAACCACTGGCCTAATACTTAGAACTCTTCCCCCGAAAAGTCTTGATTTATAGTGTTTGTGGGTAGATGTTCCCAGAGTCCCACACTGCTTGTACATCATGGAGATGTTCACAAAGGCCATTTGGACTTTGCAATTGGATTTGTGGTAAGGAAAGCACTTTGTTAAAATTTATAATTTTGACCCAGGTTCTTAGTCATTTCATAGCCTATATATGTTGTAGTCTGTGCCCTGAAAAACCCATTTCTGACCACACAGTTCCCATATCTCTTAAAAATAGCATATGAAGAGGTAGTCCCATCTAATCCTCCAGTCTGCTCAGGGTAGCCCAGTTACGTAGGGTCAGACATGGAAACTCTGGTCCAGGATAGATGGCATAGGCTTGGTGCAGCTCATAGTCTGTATATCTTCCCTGCAATGGAATCCACTAAATGAAAGCCCCATTCAATCTTATGACTTCCCATGAAGAAACAAATAAGGAAGCACTCTGGGTGTTTTCATTATTGTTATTATATTTACTCTCCAGTTAGAGATGGGTCAGAAGCCACAACTATTTCTTCCTCTGCTCAGCTGTTATTATTACCAAAGGACAGGGCAGCAAATGTACAAAAGCAGATTTCTCACCACAGTCAGAAATACAGAGGAGCTGATCATCTCTGCCCTGGACCCTCTGCTCCTCGTTTCTGACATCAGTGAGGAGGAAGGCAGGTTTACTGCCTCGGTGGTTTGTGGCAGCTGTTCTCAAACCATACCGTCGCCAACACCAGCTTAACCGAACATTTTAAAACTATTTTGACCATCTCATGCCATCCAAAGGCTGAAGGAAATGTATTTAAGCCCCATCCCCGAGGATGCTTTGTGGCTGTGGGTCAAGCCGTTTACCAGAAGGTCACCATTGTGTAATTCATATTTGGACCATTCTGCGTAATTGTTAACCCTCCCATTCCAGAATCCATCTGGAATCAATTCAGCCTATGACAGCAACACTGTTCTTTGGGATAGTTGGCCAGGACTAGTTTTCTTAACTTAGTATTTGAGAGACTCCATTTCTCCAAAAAGTGTTAAGTTGAAAAATCTGGTACAAATAAAGAACATGATAGAGCCACATCAGGCCAACTGAATCTACCCAGGAATGATGAGAGGGCACATTTTCAATGGGCTAAATGAGTGTTCAATAATACTAACACCTGGAAACCCTAGCATCAAGACAAATACAAAATATTCCAAATGAGTCTGATTCATGTTAAGTATTTCCTGTGACCAACAGGCCATGTTAAAACCAGTCCCAATTCCTTTTGGTAGTCTTGTTCTGTTACCTACATGAAAGGCAATGCAAGAATTTTGATCAGTGATGCAATATTGTTCATTCTCATTGGGTAATTTTCCCCATTAGTCAGAGATTGGCCTTGCCAATTTGGAGACCTCACCTGCTTTGTGGGCAGCCACTGGGAACGACCGTCAAACCCTAGGACTAATGGAAATGTATTCTAGAGGCCAAATTTCACCCTTTGCTTTCATGGAGACAGTTGCTAACCAGGCAAGCAAGCCTCATCTGCATCCCAGTCCACAGATCGCCAGTCTTCTTTGGGACCACCTTATCCTCGTGTGGTCAGCAAATCCCCATTGACATCCCTGCCTCTCTTCCCTTGGAAGCTGCCAAAATATTCTCAGGAGGAAGCATTCTCTTTCTAAATTCTTAGTTAAATTGAAAAGAAGCAGATTTACTCATTACACCTGCAAAGCCTATAATTTGGCCTTATAAACAAATAGCCTAATAATACATGGGGCAACCATACCCTCTTCTGCTGTAAATCTAATTCACCCAGCTAAAAAAAAAATAGACATTGAAGAATAAACAGGCTAACTCTCTTCAACATCTTTTCAACTGACGGTATGACAGTTCTGTGCATGTAGAAAAGGATGTAGATTAGTATGCCAATCACAACCAAACCAGGTCCAATACCAAGGGATGTCTAGAATTAAAATGCAGCTCCCCTGCTTTAGAGCTGAAGAAGCCCAATGGGAGGCCTAGCCATGTGGTCTCTACAAGTGCCTACGGAATCTATAAAACCGCAGAGAGCTATGTATCCAGGGAAGAAAATTCTAATTCACATGCAGCAATGCAAAACCCCTTTCTTCCTCTGCCCCACGCAAAAAGTGAGTCTGTTCTGTTTGTTTACAATGATTGCTTACTTTCCAACATAACCATAATCTTATTTTGTAAATCCTACTCCTGACACACCTCAAACCATCTGTCTATTCTTTCTCAGGTTAGCTTGGGGCTGTTTGGCAAATGTATGTCATTACCTGTAAGTGGAATATTTTTTAGCAGAGTAAAAGCTCCTTCAAAGGGCATGTTGCCATGGCTGCTAGGTGTTCCTAAATAATCTCCTTTGGTTCTTCCTCTACACCCAATATGCCTTTGGTAATTTTTAATACGTATAAAATAAAGGCCAAGAGACAAAGATGCAACTACTTGGGCTTAAGATTCAAAGTAAGTTCGTACATGTTCTCAAACACAAGGAATTGGTTGAGATTTTGCTAATAAAATTATATGTGTCAATTGGAGGGAAAAGGTAGCCTGTGTTTCAGATTCAGACTTGCAAAGAGTTTTGGAAATAGAAGTGATAAAATCTGAGTGGTAGAATTTCTGCCATTTCCTGTCCTCGTGGAGCTGGGCCAGGGTTCTCACCCAGTCTCCACGATCTCCCCCTCCTTTATCACTTGGTCATTCCCCCTGGCTTGGAACTACAAGCTGCTGGGGAAGCCCTAGGAACCCTAAACTGGAGAAGGCTATGTGATAGAAATGAGAAGAGATAGCTCACCTAATTAGTGGTCAAGGGAATAGAGAATAAAATAACGAGGAGATCACCAGTAGCCCCACAAAACAGCAAAGATGAAAAAACAATGAAAACATTTCAGGAGGCTGTGGGGAGACGGGTACTCTTCAGCACTGCGGGGGGAAGGGAGTGCGTTCGTGCAACTCTCCCGGGGGGCACGTGGGCCGCATCTCAGGAAAACTTTCTGGTGCAAACCTTTGAGAAGCCTTTGCTTCACCCCCATGTCTCTAGTCTAGAAAAATACTAGCCTGTGGACACACATGCAAAATACGTAAATACAGAAATTACTCATAGCAGCATTGTTATAAGGTCCAAACATTGGAAACAGCCTACCAATAGGGAAATGGTTAGACTCACCATAGTTCATCTACCTGCGGGAGTATTTTGCTGCCATTAAAATAAGTGGGGCGGCCTAACATCGTCTGACATGAAGGGGTTGCTAGATAGATAGATTGACAGTTAAGAATATTAATATGTTACAGTTTATGGAAAACGGTGACTGTAAGGTATTTTTCTCCGCCGAGGAAGAAGGAAGACTGGAGCCACGAAGTGTGGAATAATAAAAGGCTTTATTGAGTACAGCGCTTACCACCCGATGAGGTTCTCTGGTCCCAGGGACAGAGGCCAGAGAAGTCACCTAGGGTGATCCATGTGGGGGATATTTAAAAGGGTCTCTAGGGTGGTTGAGCTAATATGACATGGTGAAATCTCACTGGCTGATGGACAGTCGCTTTTTCCCAAAGGGCCCCTGGGAAGTTTCTTTTGGCACATATAGATGTGGGCGGTTCTAGCCAAGTTCCCGGGTCTGGTGTCTCACGTGACTTTTCCCCTTGCCCACCACCCTACAATGACATCTCTAGGTCTAAAACAACATGTTAGAGTGAGACTTATTTTTTTCTTTAGCTTTGTCTAAGGCCCCAAGAGACTCAGAACAAAGCAATAGGGGATTAGTGCTCTCTCATTACAGAATGAGCAGCTGGGCCCCCTAGACAGGACTGGCAAAGAAGACCTCCCCTGCACCACCAGCCCTTCACCCCCTTCAAGGGTGTAAAAGGACAGAAATTGACAAGCCTGAGAGAGAATTCCTCCGGAATGATTTGTTGGTGTGTGGTGGTATTTCCACATTGACCTTGATCTGAATATAAGGAGTTTCAAGGAGATTTCTCAGAACACTGGAGTCCACAAGGCTCAGACTGATGCGGGTCCAGTCTGTTCCCTGGCAAGCAGCTACGTCCAAGCAGCACAGAGAGGCTCAAGCACTGAGTGTATTGCATTGCAGCAGAATGTACTTCTAAGCACAGGAGCAAGACTGTACCTGTGCTCCCTTTGGGCCACATGCAAGGGAACCAGCCAGAATCGGTCTAAAGGGGACCCTGCTGTAGAGACAGTCAGTGCTCACCACTCATCCCCGTCCAGTCTCTGGATCATACGTACACACCTGCTCCAGGGGCGAGGGGGCACCCTCCCTGGCAGCCCCCGCATCTCCCATCAGAGGATGCCCTCACGCTGGTGGAAGCCTCTGTGCACGGAGAACCAGAGAGCCTGGGGACTGCGCTTGGGACTCGAAAAAACTGGAGGAACAGTGTGTGTATGTGTATATATATATATATATATATATATATATATATGTATATATATATATATATATATATGGTCTACCGGAAAGTTCTGTCCGTTTTTGGAATAAAACAAAATACAAATTTTTCTTACCATCAATAAACTTTATTAAATAATATAATTTGAATTATTATTAATGATTTCTTGCCAGCGTGAGTGAAATTTATATATCCTATTTTTGAAAAATGTTTTATCTTTTGATGCGAAAAATTGAACCAGTGCTTGTTTGATATCTTCTTCATTTTTGAATTTTTTGCCCTTCAAAAAATTTTGTAAGGACAAAAACAAGTGATAGTCAGAGGGTGCTAAGTCCAGGGAATATGGTGGATACGACAGACATGCTTCTGTAGCATTTCTTCCTTGTTGAAATTTGTAAAAATTACAGTGGTATAAATGAACTTTATCAGTAGCCATGAGTACACTATCACTTCACACATAAGACTAACGTGAATAAACTTTGTTTTAGTTAATTTGCTACGTCAGTATGTATACATTAAGGGATAAAAATAGAGAGGCATACATGCGCCAAATAAACACATGCTTACGTGTCAAAACTTGTGATAGAAACGGACAGAACTTTCTTGTAGACCTTATATATATATATGAGTATCCAAGAAAAGTTAGAATGAGCCTGCAAATCATATTTATAGACACAGCAAGGGGGAACTGTTTTCTACCAACACCATATGGAGCTCCACTCTTAATTTAACACCTATAGTTACACATCTCTAACAGGAAACCGTCTGGAAGTTTACACACAAAACCAACTGTGATCTCTAGACAGCAGAGTGTGCTTAGGGGATGAATGGAAAGAACCTGTGCATTTCATTCTGCACACTTCTATACACTAGTCTGATTAAAAAGAAACAAACATATATGCTCATCTTTTTGGTAAACAAAAACTGAAGATATATACACACACATACACACACATTCATTGCATAAAAATTCAGAAAAGAAAAAGAAAGTCAAACAAACCGTAAACATAACCACTCCTCTCAGATCCCACCTCTGTTAGTATTTTGTTGGTGTGTGTGTGAGGAGGTTTCACTCCTATTTTTTGCTTTGAGTAGGCAGGTTCTCCCTGGGCTCCACCTACCTAGTTAAGCTAGGAAGAGCTGTATTCCCTATGGCCTCTGGCTATTTTTCCTGTATGAAAATTTGGGTACAGGTGCAAAGAAAACTGACTTGATACTTACAGGTCTCCCTTATTTAGCTGAAAATGCTGACAATCAAGGGGGAGATAAAAATCATCAGAGTGGCATTCTATACACTGCCTCCAGACAAGAGCAAAGTGGAAGACTAAAAGATTGGAATATACTGCTCCTCTAATAAGACCAGACGTCCACCTTCCTTGCCTACAAACAAACACTCGAATCAAATTTGCCAAGGCTTACCCAGTCTGCCCAGAACGCCCCTCTGAGCCTCCAGCGCCCACTTGCAAACCGAAGAGCCGACTTGATTTCCTTTCTGAGATTTACATAAACCTAACATGTTGCATACTCATCTCCTAAAATACACAGATATACAACTTGAGACCCACAGCAAATGCTCGTGGCTACTCCTTGTCAGTTTCCTGTCTCCCTTTTTCCCAGGGGAAACAAGGAGAAAATTCAATTCCTAATCCTTGAAGCAACACAGACAATGAACAATTGTTCGCTCAGAAACAGCAGAGGAAGCCTATTAGTACACAATGGAAAGTAAGCGGCCCATTGTCTTGAGGTTGTGTTTACTATACTGGTTTGGTGGGTAAAATGATAAAGTAGACAGGGAAGCCAGGGTCCCCACTCATTAGAAACCTCTGAGAAACACCAAGGGTAGCATCCAACTCCTTTCTGTTTTTCCTCTTGTTGAGTATGGGTTTGGATAATTATATGTAATTTCTCATGTCTGACTACATGAACGAAACTTCTTACTAAGTTCCACCCCGAACCCTCTACCAAATCAATGAAGGGACAGAGTCAACAGAAAACCAGTATCGTGCAAATATACAATAAAGCTCTTCATTTTTTCATCTGAAGTGGCAAACCGAAAGTCTTCAAGAGGCGACAATCTTATGATCCAGCAAAACAAGCAACAGAAGGCACAAACACTCCCTTAGTTGGAATATGAGAACCTTTTTTATTTTTCAAGAGTAAATTAAATTGAGTTGAAATTATGAAAGCAGGAATGGCAGTGTATTTTTTTTTACTAAATTTGTTGGAAGCCAGTCATGCCCCGAGAATAAACCCAAACTCAAAGTAGTGCTAAAGTCCAGTTCCCTTTTAGCATTTTTTGAGAAAGAAGAAAGAAGGAAAAATAAACTTTCCAGACTTTAAAAAATGCAGCTTTTAAAACAAGGTTCCAAGGGCTACTTGGATGTTGGCTGGCACTAAAAAACAATACTAACAAGTTGAGTGTAAATGAATCAAAACCAGACAGATTCCATTTTCCTTCAAGAAAATGGGTGTTTGGGGGAAAAAATACACAAACAAATAAAAGCTTCCCAAAATGTACATGAGTTTTAACAAAACCATAGTGTTCTGAATAAAAACTGGAAAAGTGTCTTCTGAGCTTCCACCACGGCTGGGTTTCAAAGAGATGACATGGAGGGTCAGAGTGACATCCCAGAGTGCCCCTCCATGCCAGGCATTGAGATTAAAGAATTTGATTACATCCTCACAGTCACCTGCATGACAGATAGGTATTTCTTCTCCCACTTTACAGATGGGAAAATGAAACTCAGGGAGCTTGAGTCACCTTCTCTATTTAGGTCATGCAGCTAGTAAGTAACCCTGCAGGACAACTGCTCCTGCTACATGAGGACCATTGATTACTTTAACGATTATGACCTGAGTTAAAATAAGGCAATTTTGGAGCACACTACTAGTGCAATGCTACATCTTGTCTCAAGGCCAACCACAGCTGTGCTGGCTTAGACTGGTGGCTATGGGAGACCTAGATGGGGGATGGGAGAGTCTCATCTTGATTTAATTTAGGGCCACTCTGAATTCATGTCATAGCTCCAAGTTACTCAAATTTATGGCAGGTCTATACTAATTGCTTTTGCTGTATTAATTTCTTTCATCCTCAAATGAACCCTAGGAGTTTTGTAGCATTTTTATCTCGATTTTATACCTAAGAACACTGAGGCTTAGAAAGGCTAAGGAAGGGCCATGGGGGGTTCTAAGCCAGCCTGTCTGACACCTTCAGGTACAGGGCACATGCTCTTAGCCCCTTCACCAGACAGAAAGGGCACTGTCACCTGTGTATGAGAGAACTGAGTCCAAGAGGACGATAACCCTAGAAATGAAGCAGTACTGGCTTCTTATCTTAGTCTGTTAGGGATGCCATAACAACATGCCACAGCCTGGGTGGCGTATAAACTGCTGAAATGTATTTCTCACAGTTTCGGAGGCTGAAGTCTAAGATCAAGGCACCAGCAAGGTCGGCTCTGGGCGAGGCTGACTCCCTGGGTTAGCCACTACCTTCTCACGGTGACCTCCATGGGAGGAGGGGCTCCAGGTCTCTCTGGAGCCTCTTTTACAAGAGCACTAATCCCATTCACGAGGGGGGGGTAGGGTTTCAGCATAAGTTTAAGGGAGACACATTTACACCATGGCACTTCTTAAGGTATGTGACCGTTAGAACTTGATAGCCTCTTCTCACACATTCGTTTATTCATCTACCAGTATTGATTAAGTGCCATGATATATATATGATATATATAAATAAGGGATTATAAGGAGATCAAAGATGCACAGGTCCTTTTTCTCAGGAAATGTAAAATATAATAGCCTCAAATTGTTCACATCCCAAATGTACTTGGTTCTGGGTTTTTGCTTGGCTTGCTTTATGTTATTCTTGATCTTTTCCAATTTACTTGTTCTTACAACAATTCCTTTCTTTTGGACACATTGCAATTAATGGCTCAAATTAGTCTGTCCCTGAGACTAGTGGCCTCATTAGGAGTCAGATGTGTGGAGAGACCACTTGAAACCAAGGACCTCTTCGTACTCATAGAACACAGAACCTGAAAGAACCCTAGAGATGGAGCGTGCATTGGGCAGAGTAGGGCAACAGCTGGGACAGACAGCCTTAGATGTTCGTGTCTGTCGTATGCCATGACTCTTCTCCATGTGGGGACATATGGGATCCAGGCTACTGCCACACTGTGGCTTTACTATTTCAACTAAAGGTGTCACGACACCCAGCTTGTCCAGCCAGCAGACAGAGGGAAGAGAGAAACTTCACAGATGATGTGCGTACTTCAAACTGCCTTCTTCTATTCTACAGACAAGCCTTAGTCAGATGGCCAACAAAACACCAAGGTTACCAAGAAAAATAAGTAGGTTTCCTGAGCATGCACCCCTCTCTTACATCGACTCCAAACGCCACCACCATGCAAGTGAGACAACCGTCCACTGTCACACAGGAGCAGGTTGTGTCTTCCGATGCAGTGCTGCTTGCCCAAACTATTGACACTTTCTAAAAAGTCATTTGCTGTCTGTATTCCTTATCTTGGGTGTACTCTGAAATTTGGGGAACACTGAACAACTTAAGAAAATAGGAATTGTTTGTATTTTGATGCCTATCTGCTAATCTCTTCCACATATTTTTGAGTATCTATTATCTATATTAATTTTTAATTATCAAATATTTCAAATATATAAAGGTAATATAAAAGAACCTTATGTGCCACCTTAGATACAACTGAATATACACCACCCAGTTTAACAAATGTGAACATTTTGCCATATTTGCTTAAGTTTTCTCTTTTCTTTAAAAATGAAATGGGTCCAGCTAGAACCCAACCTCATCCAATTCATTCTTTTACCTAAAAGAAATCAAGAAGTGCCATTCTGAAGCTGGAGTGTATAGATTCTGTGCATATTTTCTGTGTATTACTGTTTTATACACCCATAAAAACATATTACCTTTGTACATTTGAATTTGTGCATGTTGCTTTTTTTTCAGTCAACAGTCTATTTTAAAACTTCCCCAGGTGGACCCACAGAAATCCCTTTCATTCAGTTGAAGAAAATGTGGTATTCCTCAGTATGACTACATTATAGTTCATTTGCTTATTCTACTGACACACAGATTGCCTCCATTTTTCCCCTTTACAATTGTTAAAAACTAAATTAGTATCAGTTATACATACAAAGTTGTTGCCTGCTTTTTCACTTAATATTACCTTGTATTCATACATATTCTTTGAGAATATTATTTTTTCCCCATTGATGTAGGAGACAAGGGAGGGAATGGGGAAGAAGGAAAGGGGGAGGAAGCACCAGCTCACTGTTCCACTCAGTTCTTCCATTTTTAGTTGTGCACTCATTGGTTGCTTCTATATGTGCCCTGACCGGGATCAAACCCATGACTTCAGTGTGCCAGGATACCACTTTAACCACTGAGCAACCTGGTCAGGGCCAGAATAGTCTTTTTAAGAGCTGCACAGTGTTCTCTCATGTGAACATTACCCCCTTTCCTTCTGCTAGATCATTTACATACTTATCGATGATGTTCCCACCAACATCGTTGTATGTGCATTTTGGCATTATGACAAACAGCAAAGACTGAGAAGTGCCTGTACAGTAAACAGCCATACTGTGGTTACAAACTCCCTGTGTTCAATTCCCAGTAATTCTACTTCTTAACTGTGTGACTTTGGGTAAATTATTCAACTTCTCTGTGAAATGAGATTAATAATAGTACTTACATTGAATTGCATTGTGGGTTTATATCTTTTGTGTCTTATTGGTTTTTTGTTTGTTTGTTTGTTTTTAATTCCCTTGTAGGCAAACAAGGGTAATCTTGTGTCTGTGGGTTAAGCTTGCTTGTTGAAAGCAAAGCACCACTCAGAGGGAAGAAGTCTTGAGATGTGCCTGGTACACAGTAAGCATTCCATAAGGGTTAGGTTGAAAATGTTTACATCTGTAGTGACTACACATTTACACACAAGCATAGGCGCATGTACGCACACACACATCTATAACTTTATCCTAGTTTGACTCTGTGATATAACTCTGTTACCCTTTAGTTCTGTCACAACTTGTCCTTATTTATCAGGTTCCACAACCTTCACCTTAGTTACTTTTGCATCCAGAACATCTTCCTGTTTTGGTACCTTTCGCTGGGAACCTCTTGAGACTCCCCAGCAAGCCCTCACCACCTGACCGGTGATACACCCAGTAAGTGCACCAAGGCCTCTAACGGTCGCTCTGAAATTCTCAGACTCCCTTTCCAGGTCAGCCAAGTGGTCTGTCTATCCCAGTATTTTAAAATGTCCCCTCCCACAGCCTTCTCCTCTCCTTTTATCCTATGAATGATGTCCCACTTCTCAGCCGACCTCAGCTGGATGGAACTCCAGTGCAGATTACCTTTCCAGGGAAATAGAAAGAAACAATAAAACACAAAACAAAGAAAGCCACTTCATGTTTTCAGAACCTCCAGTTAGGGCTCAATAAAAACTTCGTTGGCCTCAGGAGGCATCCCCTAATTCAGTTCAACATTCACTCTTCCTTCTACTCTAAGGAATGCTATCAGGCAGTGTAAGGGCTTTGAAATGTTATGGAGCTCCTGACCTGTAAAGGCGATGAGAGGAAGCCATGGATGAGCAGCGAGCAGTCGGAGGGTCAGGCTCGGAGCCCCGCCTCCACTTGGCGTCCTCATGCTCCGAACCTGATGAGAACCATAAGCGCGCAGGGCGGTACTCACCACACAGCTTGTGGCTCCAGTTTCCCAATGGCCCAGGATGACCACAGCACCTTTAATTTCCCCAGTGCCAGGGGGGTTCTTAAAACACCCTTAATTATTAAACACCATCATGGTTAGACTATTTCCATATTATCAAATCTGGTCTAAATCAGCCTTAAAAAACAAATAAAGGGAAGTTTCTAGAGAAGAGCAAACATATACGCATGCCCCTCTATGTGATAAATTTAGCTGAAAAAAAGATTAGGTCCCACCTACCCACGCCCCTTTTATGGGGAAATTAGTGCCTTCTAATCTCTAGAAATGCATTTGTTTTCCTTCTCTGCAAGCTTAGTTACACTCTTCCAGTTCATTTGTATTGATTCCTTTTCCTACTGCAGCCTGACCAGCACTAAATCTGTGGTAAGGAGTCTTAGTGATAAAAATACAAATGGAGTTCTTCTCTCTGGCCTGTAACAATTGCTATTACTCCTATGAGATCCTGTCTAGAATCTTGATGAAAGTTGGGGAAGACGTCATCTTTGATGGGCTTGATTGTGTTTTAATTTGGGAAACTTAGATAACCTTGCTGCCCCTTTTTATACCCTCAGAAACTCCCAGATCCTGTCTTAAAACTGTGGGGATGAAGGAATAAAACAGGCATAAATCTAATCTAGTCTATGACCATGTTCATTCACTATAATGCTTTCTTCACAAGAATGTCCTTAGGAACTGAGGGCTTCACAGTCTTATATAGAAGCCAATTTATATCTTTGCTATACACATTTTTTCCCTTATGTTTGGGTTTTTTGTTTTGTTTTTGTATTTTTCTGAAGTTGGAAATGGGGAGGCAGTCAGACAGACTCCCACATGCACCAGACTGGTATCCACCCGGCATGCCCACCAGGGGGCGATGCTCTGCCCATCTGGGGCATTGCAACCAGAGCCATTCTAGCGCCTGAGGCAGAGGCCATAAAGCCATCCTCAGTGTCCAGGCCAACATTGCTCCAATGGAGCCTTGGCTGCAGGAGGGGAAGAGAGAGACAGAGAGGAAGGAGAGGGGGAGGGGTGGAGAAGCAGATGGGTGCTTCTCCTGTGTGCCCTGGCCGGGAATTGAACCTGGGACTCCTGCACACCAGGCCGATGCTCTACCACTGAGCCAACTAGCCAGAGCCTCCTATGTTTGGGGGTTTTTTGTCGTTTTTCTTTTGTTTTGTCTTTAGTCTAGGGAGCCACCAAATAAGATGTTTTCATTGACCCACAGTCAAATAATAATGTATTGGATTGTCTTCTCCTCTCCCCTTCCTCCCTCCTTCCCTCCCTCCCTCCTTCTTTCCCTTCCTTCCTTTCTCTTTTCCTTTCTTTCTTCCTTCCTTCCAGATTTTTCAAGTTATGATGAATCCTTTGTTTTTTGGCTGACAGAGTTGGAAGGCAACTGTCTCCTGAAGGAGAACCACCCAGGAGAAGGACAAGTTCCTGAGAGGTTCAAACATCTCTTCATGGCTCTCCTCGTTAGCATCTCAGCTTCTCCACAAGGAACAAAGCTGCAATTTACCAGGGGCCTTCACTTGGCATGTTCCCAGTCCCACAAAAGCTAACTAGCCAGCCCACAAAACGCCTTGTCAGGACGCTGTCAGGATTCAGACTCAAAGGCCTGGTGGGCCTGGAGAAAGCATTGTGGATGGGGCTGTGTTGGTAAGGCCCCGTGGCTGGGAGGCTCCGTGGCAGGGAGGCCCCGTGGCAGGGAGGCCCCGTGGCAGGGAGGCCAGGCTCGTGAACAGGCAGAACAGTCAATATTTCCCGTCGACAAATTCCGAGGTAGTCATCTGTGTTGGAAACCCTGAGTACTTCGATGGTGTCATCCTATTTTTCAGAACAAGCGATGAGTATGAAAGTTGAGTAAGTAATCCATCCATCACCTGCAGGATCAGGGAGCGCCAGAGTCAGGCCTCGGCCTTGTGCCCAGGCCCACCCCCTGCTCCCTGGGGAGGCTCCAGGTGCTCAACCCCACCGGTTCAGGCTCACCACCCCGCACTGCCCTCGCCGCCCCTCCCTGCACCAGGGACTCACGGGGAGCAGAGGACAGCCAGGGCCAAATCTAAAATCCTCAAGGTGCTCTTATAACCACACTTCCCCCCCAACCCCTGAAGAACTGGACAGGCGGCAGGAGGCTGTTTGCAGGGAATGGAGGAGGCACCTGGCCACTCTCTCTTCTTCAGGTCTCCCGAGAAGAACAGCACACTCTCCCCTCCTTGTCACGCCTCCACCATGCCAGTGTGGCCAGGAACTGGAAAATCCCCAGCTGTGGAGTTTATACTTCTCTCAACTTGGGCACCAACCAATTAGCAGCAGGAGAAGAAAAACTGAGGTTTCTTTGTTTTTTTAAGAGTTGAAGCAAGTTTATACTCATTTTACACTTTAATAGGAATTCTTAGGAAAGAAATGATGAGGAGTAGGGGCCGGCACACGCCCCTTCCTTGGATGGTGGTCAACTTGGCCAATTAAAGGTGCTTATATTGGGCTCAGGAACACACATAGGGGAGTTTTTATGTTCTACAGTAATTCTTCATGGGAGAAGGATGAGAGTCGTGCTTCATGAAGTTTCAGAAGAGCAATCAAATCCTTGCTCTGCCACTCAAACACCGCATCTTTGTAAACAGTGTGGGGAGGGGCTTTGTAAGTTACAGGGAATGCCAATTGGCAGAGCAGGGATTCAGTCCTGCTCTGGCCCCATAAAGCTGCAGTCTGGGCTTTGCAGCTCTCAAAGCACATAACTGAAAATAAAGGCGAAATCAACCCCATTCATGCCGTCCCACTGCCAGCTGTGGCCTCCAAGTGCATCAGCCTGGGCTTGTTTCCCTTACAGAAGCACAGAGGGAGTCTGGTGTCAGCTTCAACCAGATGGCAATATCTTCATAGCCTCCCCACCCTAAATACCTAGAAAATTGTCCTGGAAATAAAACATTTGCAAAATCGCCCACCTACAAAGTGGTGGTGATATAAGGATTTTCAATTCGGAGCCAAATGATAGAAGAAGAATAGTCATTTCCCCAAAGTCATGTGCTGACCTTCATACTCCGGCTTGTTAGAGGTGAGACAGTCCTCCAAGGTGAGCATCGAGGCAGCTGGACCAGTGCACATCTCTAGTTACCAAGAACCGAGTCACTAATACGGGCGGCCCCGCTAATTATGAGTTTGGAGTGGAAGGAAATGAGAGGAAGCAACATGCCCTGGGAATGAGGTTTTGTGTAACAGAATATAAAGTCCTCATTTCAGACTTTATTACAGGAAAGGGAATAACTATCAGACCCCTCCTCCCACCTTGAGATAATAAAACTGAACGCAACAAATGAACAAACAAGACAGACAAAAAAAAACTCATAGACACAGACAACAGCATGGTGGTCACCAGAGGGGCGAAGGGTGGCGGTCCCCAGAGGGAAAAGGGGACCAAATACATGGTGACAGACGTTGGTGTGATTCTGGGCGGTGGGCACATACGCAATGTATAGGTGATGTATCAGAGGATTGCACACTTGAAACCTATGTACTTTTATTAACCAATGTCACCCCAATAAATTTAATTTTTGGAAAAAGCCCAAGTGATTATCTCACAGACCTTGCTCTTACAACATGCTTTTCTGCCCAACATGAGCCAGCTTACAGGTTAAGATACCACATGACCCTCCACTGCTCAAGGACCTCAGTCAGCGCCCTCTCCTGTGGGACTTGTGAGTGACGGGCTACGCACAGGCTTTTGCAGAATGAAAGAGAGTTTGTGCTTCTCAAGTCACAGCCAGCCCTCCCCTAACCCCCCGCCCCACCAACTTCTTTAATTTAAAGTTGATGGCCTGTCTTTTTACCCTATCAATCTTCAAATGCCTATTCTCTGACCAGGACAGGGAAATGTCAAGCTCTCTGCAAAAAGGGGAAAGTTTCTTCATTATGCATCCAAATGTATTTATCACACAAAAGAGGCCCAGTGCTGACTTGCCCGAGTGGCCTTGGAAGGACAAATGTGGCCCCCAGCCCCCCGAGGACAAAAGCAGGCACACATGAACGCCACAGCAGCTCCCGCACAGCCCAGGTCAGGCCGAGTGTTCACTCTGGGAGTGTGGAATATCCCTGTCACATAAAACCACGGCGGGGTCAAGAGGCAGATACGCTAATCAAGGAAAAGAGCTGGACTTCTCATGGTCTTCTCTCTGGCTTCAGTGCTGGGGACATGAAGTCGTCTTTCTAACAGGTTTAAATGTCAAGGCAAAGTAACTTCACTCCATTAGTGAATCTCCCAGAAGACTGACAAAGCAATTAATAATAAACAGTAATGTACTGAATACCTACTCTCGGTGCAAGGCAGTAAGATAAGCACTTGTTAAGTTATGAAGAAGTGGATCAAGGCCCCGCAGTCCCTGGGGAGGTGAGCCCAGGCAATTACAGCAGTATATGGATGCCCCATGAGTGACAGCTGTCCATCCAGTAGCCATTACTCTTCTTCCCCCTGCTAACAGACACCTGACTTTGTTCAATTATCAGGTGGCTATGTGTTTTCCTAAAGGGTGAGCTTCTTCAGAGTCCTAGAAGTAAACCCTGATTGGACAACACCAACAGTTCTAAATTCTGCCCGCACATTCAAATCGCCTTGCCACCCTGCACTTCTGCCCTTGATCTAGGAGGACTTCGGATGGGTGGGCGTAGGGAGGCCGTGGTGTTCCGGAGTGGCTAACACATTCACTGACAGGGCACCACCCAAGACTCTGATTGAATTGGTTGAACATGGGTCCCAGCATATGATAATGTTAGAAGTTTGCCAGGTGACTCTGATGTTGTGCCAGAGTTGAGAACCACTGGTCTAAGTCAACATAATTATTTTCTCCCATCATTAGTGATTAGCTTAGGACTGGTCATGTGATTTTTTAGCTCGGGTCAAAGATGGGAAAAGGCATCTTCTGGGAAGCTTCTAGGAAATTTTTTTTTTCTGTTTTAGGAGACAATACAAAGGTACATGCCTGCTTCTCCTTCTCTGAACTTTGAACGGTGTTTCTTTTTTAAAAAAATGGTGAGGTTTGAAAAGGTACAAGTGACTGCAACAGTGAAGAGAAAAATAAACAAAGACTAACACCCAGAGGACAGCAGAGGAGAAAGATGAGGAAACCAACCCCGAAACCAGCAGATCTAAACCTTGGCTGTACATGCTAACCTTCTGGTGTATTCTTAAAAATACTTAAACCTTGGTTTCATTACTAGAGATCTGATTTAACTGGTAAGTGGTGATGTACGATCACCAGGAATTCTAAGGTTGCCAGCTTGAGCCCAAAGGTGGCTGGCATGAAAAGCCCACAGTCACTGGCCTGAGCAAGGGGACACTGCTCAGCTTGAGCCCATGGTCTGACCCCTGGTGAAGGCACATACAAGAAGCAATCATGGTACAACTAAAGTGAAAGCAACTATGAGTTGACACTTCTCTCTCTCTCTCTCTCTCTCTCTCTCTCTCTCTCTCTCCCTTCCTGTCTCTCTTTCTCTCAAAAAAGAAAAAATTCCCAGTTGGTTTTACTGTGCAGCCAAGTGTGAGAACCACTGCTCTAGATTTTTTTGTCGAGTTTGATACAAATTTCCTATTATTTAAGCCAATAGTTCTCAAAATGTGTTGTTCTTCCTAGCCCCCATCAGCAACATAAGCATCACCTGGGAACTTGTTTGAAATACACATATTAGGTCCCCCTTGACCTACTGAATTAGAAAATGTGGTTTAACAAGCCACAAAAAAGACAATGGTGCATGCTCAAGCTAAAGAAAAACACTGGTTTTCTGGTACTCGCAGCCCAAAGCATCCTGATCCTGTTTCTGTCACTGACGCAGAAACTCTGAGGAAGAAAGGGCTGCCTCCGCCAATTGGAGGAAGGGACACACATGCACACCTCTTACTTGGAATTTTTGCACATATTTAGGAAGTACAGGGAGCAGAGGAAGACAGTGGAACCAATCAAGCTGAAGCAGACAGAGTTTCTAAAGAGCTGAGGAAATTAAATCTAAAAACACAGATTAGAGCCATAGTCCTCTGTGAGAAGTTCTTGGGCAAGAGGTTAAAAAGACTATATTTTATCCTATAAGCAATAGGAAGGTAGTGATGAATTTGAAAGAGAACATTTGAAAGAAAGGAGAGAAGGAAGGAGTGGAGGGAGGGAGGGAGAGAGGGAGGGAGGGAAGAAAGAAGGAAGGAAGGAAGGAAGGAAGGAAGGAAGGAAGGAAGGAAGGAAGGAAGGAAGGAAGGAAGGAAGGAAGGAAGGAAGGAAGGAAAAGCAAGCATGGTATTGTAGGACGATTAAACGGGATGTGGTACATTGAAGAGGCTGAAGAGACAGGAAGCCAGGCACAGGGACCGCAGCTGGGAGACCATCACAGATGCCAGTAATTTCCAGTTTTCCTCCTCAGCGCCTGAGCCTTCAGGTGGAAGCCAAAGAGTAAGCTACATCATTAAGAAGACCCTTGAACTAATCCTCTGTATCTTCATGTGTTTGGAAGTGGGACTCAGGAGAGCTGTCCTTCAACCTCGACTACACAACTAAGAAGAAAAACAGTAACACACTTCCTCCATAAAGGAGACTTGGCTTGGCGGTGTAAGTTACCAACAAGGCACAGCACCACTGTTATCTTGTGGCAATGAGGATGAGGGCTGCCATTTCCTAGGAAATAATGAGGGGAGAGGTCAGGGTCGTGGGGAACTGGGGTGGGAAGGCGGGAGGGGGAGATCTAGCAGCTTTGTTGCCCAAACTGGACCAGAAAGCAAAGCTGGGATAGTGCAGCATTATCTGTCTGCTCACAGGTGCTGACTTTCATACTGGCACCCAAAAGAGCAAGGCGCCACAAAATGTAACTTACAAACATTTCACTGGACTGGTATCGCATCAGTGATATGACCCCACTGGATGGCTCAAAGTGCCTGACCAGGCAGTAGTGCAGTGGATAAAGTGTTGATCTGGGATGCTGAAGACCCAGGTTCAAAATCCCAAGGTCACCGGCTTGAGTGCAGGGTTGCCGGTTTGAGCATGGGATCATAGAAATGACCCTATGTTTGCTAGCTTGAGCCAAAGATCACTGGCTTGAAGCCCCAGGTTGCTGGCTTGAGCCCAAGGTCACTGGCTTAAGCAAGGGATCACTGGCTTGTCTGGAGCCCCCCAGTCAAGGCACATATGAGAAAGCAATCAGTGAGTAACTAAAGCGATGAATTATAAGTTGATGCTTCTCATCTTTCTTACTAAAAAAGGAAGAAGGAAGGGAGGGAGGGAGGGAGGGAAGGAGGGAGGAAGGAAGGAAGGAAGGAAGGAAGGAAGGAAGGAAGGAAGGAAGGAAGGAAGGAAGGAAGGAAGGAAGGAAAAGGAAAAGAAAGAAAGAAAGAAAGAAAGAAAGAAAGAAAGAAAGAAAGAAAGAAAGAAAGAAAGAAAGGAAGGAAGGAAGGAAGGAAGGAAGGAAGGAAGGAAGGAAGGAAGGAAGGAAGGAAGGAAGGAAGGAAGGAAGGAAGAAAGAAAGAAAGAAAGAAAGAAAGAAAGAAAGAAAGAAAGAAAGAAAGAAAGAAAGAAAGAAAGAAAGGGAGGCCCTGGCCGGTTGCTCAGTGGATAGAGAGTTGACCTGGTGTATGGACGTTGTGAGTTCAACTATCCATCCAACAGTCCATTTAATTTCTTCAATATGTTTCAAAGTAAGCTGCAGACATCAGAACCCTTTACTCCTAAACACATCAGTGTGTGCAGTTCAAACCGGCCTGCAGTACTTATATACTGTTTCTTTTTTTTAGGTTAAATTTACATTGAACAAAATACACAAATCTTAATTGTACCATTCCACAAATTTCTAATGTCCTTCTTCTTATGTTTCTATTTTAATAAAGCTAACATTCTTTAATTTGCATGTTTGAAGCCTGTCTTATTATAGTGTTGCTGTCCACTGTGTAACAAGTAGATAAATATTAATACAATGAGATGTATGAATAACATCTTACAGTTTTACATTCATAAAACAGGGGTGCTTTCCCATCTGCCTGTTGAAATAATACTGTCAGGTGTTAGAAGTTATTAGTGATTAAAATGTAAATCAAAAGTGTCTCCCCATTCTTCTTTTAATCTCCTGGGTAGGTTTAATTGGTGGGTTGCCTGCAACAACAAGGTGTTCTATTTATAAAAAGAAAAGCTGCTCCTATTTGCAAACAGGATCTGTGAATCGGAGTTTTCTCAATATTGTGCAACCTAACCAAAGCACCCCAATGTGTAGGGAGCCAAGGCACTGGCTACTATGAGCCTGGGTTTCCATGCTCATGTTCATAAAGAAAGTTGCACTGCACACACAACTGCCTTGTAACAAGGAGCTATGAGGAACGGCTACTTGGCAACTTATGAAATAGAGCGCTTAATGAACTCTTGCCTACTGGTACTTTAGATGAAATATTTCATGTAGAGGGAAAAAAAGTTATACTGTTAAAAAAACATAATTTTACACCACAGCATCTAATATGTTAGCAGGCAGGACAGGAATCCTTCCTTCTTTTGGTCCTGGCCCCTTTTCATTGCATAATATAAAAGTTGCATGAATTCGTCAGTACTTATTGTGCACGATTATGTGCTCAGCAGTGTGCCTGGTCCTGTGGAGTTTAAAAGAAAAGGAGGACATGGTGCCTTCCTCACTCCTGCCAACTAGCCCCAGCGAAGAGCATATAATGCCAACGCAGAAGAAAGACCGTGTGTGCAACAGTGCAGGGGTGGCATAAATTCTAAACTGCATGGACGACAGAAGTGCTAACTGAATCCAGAGCAGGGACTGGAGTCGCCGGTGAATGAGGCTGTGTGCGGAAAGGGGAGTAGGGAATGGGCCCACAGGACAGTCTAGGGTGTGCTTTGTAGAAGACAGCGAGCCGTAGAGTCACATGCGTGAGCTTATTCTACACGTGCCTTCCAGCGTTGTTCCAGCTAATTGCGTAGTTCATTGACTGCGGGAAAATTCTAAGTTCACTTTTTCATTGACCTGGTCTCTAGATCTTCGGATGCACCTTCAAATTTGACTCAAGTCAATTCTAGCTAAAATCAAGCCTATGGGAGGCCCATTATACTAATCTAGAATGGGTTGTTGTTTTTTTTTAAAGCTTGGGAATCAAAGACATGAGTGAAGAAATAAGATAAGAGGAAAATAGATTTTTCTAAAACAGGGTTTAAAATCTTATTGCAGAAAGGTGAGATATGAAACCACTCTCAAGACTGTGTCAAATCCAGGCGGAGAGGAGGGGAGCAACTGGATCCAATTAACTTTGCAAAAAAAAAAAAAACAAAAAAACTCCCTCAGTAAGACTTCTGCCTCCTAAAGTGATAAGCATTCCCAGCATTATGAAGTGTTATGAAGATTATTTAATTTTCTAAGATCTTGGTCTCTGGCACGGCTCAGATTGGGTTCCCTAATAACTGGAAGCTCCAAGCTCCTGGTTCACTGCTTTGAAAATCAAAAACATATGACAGGGAAATTCAAGTGAACACAACAAAAAATCCTACTTAGTCAAAATTACCGGTCAATTCAAAAGCTCAATAAATGTGCAATGCCACATGTTGAAAGCCTATAAAATTTAGATGTTGTTTACCCAAGCAGCCTGTTTGCATAGCAGGCCAGACACAAAAAATGTCCCCCGCTCAACTCCTTCTGTAACTGTACACTGCCCTCACTCCCAACCTGGAACTGGTCATTGATATTCAATAGTGCCACGGGGCCCGGGAAAGTTCTTGAATAACCTCGCTTGCTGGAAGCTCTCAGAGCCACACTCTGTGGACCCTTGCTTAAAGCTGTGTTGCCTCAAGAATGCTAATTAGGTCACTCACAAAAGGCAGGTGCTTGCAAATGACTTGGTCATTCCCAAAAGGAATCCTACTCTCCTGAATTTTTGCTCTTTTTTTTTTTTCCTGGTGGAGAAATCAGGTCGTGACTCTGTTATCACTAGCATCTGCCCCTAAAAGAGGGAATAAGACTTTTACACCAGGTCTTACATCTAGGTTCTAAAACAAGTAATAGCACCTGATCTTTGTAGTTCTATACCTTTTTCAATGTCTCTGAACAATATCCATACAAACTGGACACCCTGCAGAGGCGAATTGCTAAGTAAATATTAAGTATCATGGGATGATATATATATATATGTCTAACGAACCAGGGGAGTTGTTTTTTATTGAGAATGGGTAGGCTCAAGGGGAACTTACTGCCTCACCTTCCACAATCAAGGAAGTGTTAGTGAGGAATTTAGGTACACACACAGGAAAATGTCTTTCAATCTGAGGGAAGATGATTCTGTAATTCTCAATGAAAAAGTAAACATGAGGCTCAGATACCATTCCCCAGTGTCTCTGGTCGTGCAGAGGCACCTCAAAGGTATTCCAGCAGCAGTACAGCTCCGGGGGGCTGGAGGGGGGTGGCTAGGAAGACCGTGTCAGGTTGCTGCTTAACCAATTTTCTGCAGCACTTTTGTTCTTTGCCAGTTCAGAGCAACCTTCTCACAACACCACCTGCCGTAGGGGCCGGCGGACCCCTCTGTACATGCCGCTTGAAGGAAATGAAGAACCACGGACATCGGAATTCAATACAGGTCCTTAGGAGTCGCGGAGAAGAGCCTCGGTCCTCAGCGTCTGCTAAAGGCTGACAAATTGAATTAAGCGGCTTCCTGGAAGCAGGTGACCAGCTCCATTAAGCTGGTCGACATTTTATTGTCATCGGTGACTGATGAGCTATTCATGGAATTCCTCCTCTCTTTGGGATTCCACTCACCTACACCCCTATTGAGCATCATGTATGCAACCCACGTGAAGGCAATGTGGCTTGCTGATTCTCCTTGAAGCAGCTGCATAATGCCTACTGAAATCGAATCTATGGGTGCTCTGACTTTCAGTGAGAGCTGAGCTGAGGATATTGATCACAGTTTGCAAAGTGTTGCTTTAAATCACTTCAGGAGCTATTCTTTGAGATGTTTAAGCTGGCTCTCTGCTCCTAGGTTGAACATTACATTAGAACCCAATCCCAGGTCCATTTCTGAGATAATTAGGGACCCAGGTAGCTATGGTCAACAGTCCAAGGGCTACAGACACAATCTTCAAACCAGATCAGGATGCTCTGTCGCTGATGGGAGGAGAAAGTGAAAGAGACGATAAGGAGAGCTGGGCCAACAGCTCTCCCCCCACAGCAGATGAGACGTGTCTTTCCAAAACACTCCGGAGGCACCCAGCAAACATGGTGCTCAATAGTAAACAGACACGCTACCAACCAAGAACAAGGGCAGCTTCAGGAACAGGGAGACGCACAGACAGGGAGAGATCCAGGACGCCCGAGCTGATTGTCCAGGTCCAGGAATCCGACAGGGGCTGGTCTCTGCAGATCAGCAGGTGAGTGGCCTCTGACAACCGCAGGGCTCGTGAGCTCACACGCCTCTTTGTAAGTCACACTGACCAGCTGAAGAATGGCCCACCGGCCCACCCGCCAGTGACAACCATGAGCCCCTTCCCCTGAGGAAACCTGAACCATTAGGTCCCTAAATGGCATCCTGGCTTTCAGTAACAGGAGCTTTTGCTCATCGAACATCCCACCGCTCAGAGAAAGGTCCTGACTCTTCAGTGGGGATAGGGATAGTGGTGTGGGGAGTGAATCTATTAGGGGCCTTCAGGCGATTTAACATTAGGAAGAACTAAAACTCTAGAGTGAGAAAAAACATGAGTTTGAATCCTGACTTTGCCAAGTATGAGCCATGTGACCCTGAGTAAGCTATTTCCCTGGAGACATCAAGTTCCTCATCTGTAAAGCGAGGGTCACAATAACGCCGGCCTCATACCTATTTTGGAAATTTGGGAAGTAGACATGAGGTGCCTGCCAAGCCCGGTATGTAGTAAGTGCTCAGAGGTTATCGTCTGCTTCACTCACACCCGCTCCTCAGAACCTAAGACACACACACACAGCCCCTCTCCCTTGACCTAGAACCTGCAGTTCTCAGAAAAGCACTAATTCTTACCTATGGTCAATACGGGATGTCTTCACTACTATAATCTATGAAAACGTCAAGATATTTAAAGAGGGCTGAATATATTAAAAGCACTGAGGTACACAATATGACAGGGGTTTTAAAGATGGACCCAAAGTTTACACTGAAGAATTAAAAAATAAAGTGAGATAGAAGTTTGTGTCATAGAGACCTCCCTGCCTTTATTCAAACAGTTTCTGAAATCCTATCTTCTCTGTAGAATCTTCCTTAAATAAAAAGGAGGGTGATGTTGGAAATCTTCCACAAGCCATTCCCTTAAGGTGGGTATCCAGACTGAGGCAGGGTAATTAGTGAGGGGAGGGGTCACAACAGAGCTTGAAGCTCCCAGAGAAAATGTAGAAGCATATATGCTACCCGTGACAATTGCGTATCAACAAGTCCTAAAACCCCTGTGCCTAATCCCTACTCTAGCCTCGTGAATGGCATGCATAGCTTTCCTCCTGGAAGGCCCCTTGTCGAGTACTAGCTTTTCCTGAGGGCTTGTCCTTTTAGGGTCCTGTTAGAAGCCAAGTAGGCAGAAGGGAGAATCAACCTACAAACCACTGTGGGGGGAACAGAGTATTCACATTCTTCCCCTCAATCCCCAAAGCAATA
The DNA here is from genome assembly GCF_036850995.1 of Saccopteryx leptura. Lineage (NCBI taxonomy): Eukaryota > Metazoa > Chordata > Mammalia > Chiroptera > Emballonuridae > Saccopteryx > Saccopteryx leptura. The sequence continues at coordinate 160,095,434 of NC_089503.1, forward strand.
TATATGAATATTATACCTATGAAAACAGACATCCACATACACCACACAAATATATCATGGTCTGCTCTTGGCTGACACCCAGCTAGCCCCAGGTGCAGCCTGAAGCGGAACCTCTCAGCAGCCATTTGTGGTGGCCATGAAATATGATCGGACAGGAGTCGTATTCCTCATACCTGTTCAGCTTGGAAACCCAAGTCGTGGAGAAACCGATCAATCTACCCCAGCTCGTCTACTCAAAGAGCCAGCGACTGCAAAAGCAGCAGGATTTTCTCTGTTGGCAAAGATTTGTAAACTGCTGTCAACTAAAGTTTAAAGGGGGGACTTCCTGAGAAGATGCATTTCACGAGAAGGCAGCAAAGGAACTTTTAACCACATGACGACCCCGCTTAGAGAGGTGGAGCTGTTCTTCAAAAGAAGACAAGTGGACACTCCTGAAATGATGAGGGGAGCACAGAAAACCTAGCCTGTCTTGCAGACTGCATTTCCACAAATCTCCAACCCTATTTGCTTATTCATCCACTAAGGTAGTGGTCCCCAACCCCCGAGCTGCGGACCGGTACCGGTCCGTGGGCCATTTGGTACCAGTCTGCAGAGAAAGAATAAATAACTTACATTATTTCCTTTTTATTTATATTTAAATCTGAACTATGTTTTATTTTTAAAAAATGACCAGATCCCCTCTGTTACATCCATCTAAGACTCACTCTTGATGCTTGTCTCGGTCACGTGATATATTTATCCGTCCCACCCTAAAGGCTGGTCCATAAAAATATTTTCTGACATTAAACCGGTCCATGGCCCAAAAAAGATTGGGGACTACTGCACTAAGGCCACTGCAGAAGTTCAGTTCAATTCAATGTGTGTGTATTTAGTTCCTGCTATGTGCCTCAGGGTGGAGTCCGAGGTGTTGGGAGTGGTGAGGGGAGGCCCGGAGAAGGCTTGGGATAAGTGTAACGCAGAACTCCTGCTGTCCAGAGTCACATGTGCGCATGTGCATGCACACCTACACAACCATTAGATAACGGTACAAGGGAGGAAGTGATGAAGTTTCCAAAATGTAGGTCAGGCTGTAAAATTCAAAGAGAGAAATCAGAATGGATTACAGAACTCTCCATGGAGGATAAGAAAGTGAAGTGTTCATTTATTCACTCACGTTTTCATCCACCAAGTCGTCACACACACACACACACACACACACACACACACACACACACACGTACCAGTCATTGGAATTATGATGGTGAAAACAAAACTCAGTACTCACGCTCACACAGCTTACCAGCTAAGAGGCAGCCAGACCTCGTCAAATTTTCATATAGTATGAATGGTGGCAGTTCCCAAGTCCTTGGTTTAGCCTCTACATGTTCCCTGCAGTTAGTGGCCTATTCTCACGTCTCCTTGTGCTTCCCTGATAACCGTCCTAAAGGTTCCATTCACTGAGGGCATACCATGTTTCAGGCACCACTAAAAACTTAACTAACATTATCTCACTGAATCCTCAAACCAACCTTATAACATCAGTGTGATTATCCTCATTTTGAGTTTAGGAAATCAGGCCCAGAGAGGTTAAAATTTGACCCAAGTTCACATAGCGTGAAAGAATTGAGATCTAAGCCTCTCAGATCGCAACATTGCTTATTTTATGAGGTGTCCCTTGAAGATCCAGTTGTGCAGCATAAGGGCCTTAGGAAGAGCATTTTGTTATCACTGCCATTAGAATGAAAAGAAATATGTTGCAGATAGATGTGAGGTTTTAAAAGCTTATTTTGCGGCTATCATAAAGTAGATCATCCAATCAAATTGACATTATATCTTTATTTCTCCTTAGCCAGCAAAGAAACAACAAATTTTTAACACCGAATATCTAAACAAATGCATACTGGCCCTGGCCAGTTTGCTCAGTTGGTTAGAGCATCATCCCAGACTACCAAGGTTGTGAGTTTGAATCCCAGCTAGGGCGCATATGAGAAGTAACCAATGAATGCACAACTAAGTGAAACAACAAATAAATGCTTCTTTCTCTTTCTCTCTTACCCCCTTCTCTCTGTCTCTCTAAAAAAAAAAAATACTCATCATCAATAAAAATAAAAATAAACAAATGCATCCTTTATTTAATCTGGTATGGTTTTTTATTTTTAATTTGTGCTCTGAAACATCAACTTCTTCCCTCCAGAGGCTTCCTGAGGTTGAGCTAAGGAAAGATCTACCATTTGCTCCAAAATGTGGAAGCTCATGTATCCTTTCTCTCCCTTCCCCCTAAATGCTCAGCTCCAAGGGCCACCATCAGCGGCATGTGGTGGGAGATTGTCCTGAGGGCCGTAGAGAACTCTGGCAGTTTTGCTGCTCAACTCTACTCTCCCCAGGGTGACCCTGCAAAGGAGGGGAGACCCTGCAAAGGAGGGGACACTCGCCCCGCTGACCTGACATTTTCCATGGCCTCTCTTAAGAAACAGCTGGGCCATAATAGAGGGTTACTCAGGGATACCCATAGATTTGACAGGAGCCCATATTTTAAACCGGGGGGATACTAAATTCATCCAACTCCTGGAATGTTACTGCTCTCTCAGGAGCCCAAGAGAAGTTTCGGATGCTGATCTATAAATCTCCCTGGCCCAAAATACCCGAAATTAGTTTCTGTGCCATGGGAACATAAAAATCTTATGGCCTTCTTTTTTGACATGTCCCTTAATAAAGAGTGGGAGGGGGGCCCGGATGCTGCCTGTCAGGTCTCTGAAGGGTTCACTCGTTAAAAGTGGGAAGCACTTTAATTACCTGTTTGTATTTTTGTTATATATGTGTGTGCTATATGTTTAAAAAAAAAAAAAACACAGGACATAAGGACACTCAGGAAATTATATCGTTAATTATGCCTGTCAAAGCACTATGTGGCCTAGAGTAAATGGAAATTTTTTAGGGTTTCTGTTTTATTTTGCTTTTAGTTTTTAAAATGTTTTTAAAATATTGTTTTCACAATAAAGTATTGCTTATAATAGACTCTACTTATAAGCACCTCCTTAATGAAGAGAGTGGATTTTTTTTTCAACAAAATAACATCAAAATCGATGTATTTGACTTTGGAATTTGTTAATTGATGGCTTAATAGAAAATTTACTTTCCCAAAGTATGAGTTCCTTAACGTAATATTAATGAAAATTTGCATTTCTACATAGAGTAGCCATGGGGAAATGGGCAGGAGGGCACAGGGAGAGAGGCAGTGGGCGGGCCCGAGGGATCCTGGAAGGCACCCCCTGCTTCATTTCCGGAGACAGGATTCCCATTTCTATGCCAAGTGCTGTCCCCTTGATGCAAAGACCCACTGGCTTTTGTAGCCAGGAGAGATTGGTAAGATAATAATACAGTTCAGGAGTCCCTTGCCTGGACTAACAGTTAAGGAATGGTCAGCCCTTCCTGAGACTTCTGCAGAGAACAGCCTGGCTTTGGGCCATGTACTGCCTAATTGTCCCTACCTAGTTCTCATATAGCCACGTTGGGTTGGGAAGTCAAGGGTGTGGTCCCTAAGTCTTTGGGAGATAAACTATACAACGGGATAGGAAGAAGATGCCCACCCCACGTATTCAACCTAGAGCCGGTTTGTAGAGAGCCCCCAGGGGAAGCAGCCATGCAGATCCTTAGAACAACTCTAAGAAAAGAGGAGATCATTGTAGCCCTGATATGCTGGGTGAGGAGGAAACTTTAGCCAATACACTCTAAAACCAATAAGGTTCTTTTAAATGCTCTGCAGGGTTCTCATCTCTTCCATGGCACAGGGGTAGCATCCAAGGCCACCTGCATTCTTACTGAAGGACCCAGCATGGCAAAGGATTCGTCAATATCCCCATCTGTGAGTCTGTGCATGAATACAGAGGGTGCCCTCCGATACTGCAATGACTTCAAAGAATGGATGAGACCCTCAAATGCACTGCAGGTGGGAGAATAAATTAATGCATCTTTCCTGGAAACCTACTTGGCATAAGATATCAAAATGTATAAAAATGTTCACACACTTTAAATCAGCAATATAACAATATCCTCCCTAAGAATCTACCTTAAGGAAATAATCAGAGATGGGAACACAGATTTATGTACAAGAATGTTTATCTCTGCATTATCATAACAAAAAAAATACTGGAAACAAACTAAATATTAACAACAGGAGACTGGTCAAATATATTCTAAAACATCTGTACTGTGGAATTTACAAAGGCTGTTAAAAGTAATGGTTTTGAAAAATATGTAATGACATGGGAAAATGTCCTTGTTCAGGTGACTGAGTTACTGAATTACGGTGATTTTTATTTTCTTCTGTAGAGTTGTGGTTTTTTTCAAATTTTATACAATTAGCAAGAATTATTTATACTTAGGGAAAAAAATACATTATCATAGAACAAAAAGAAAGAATGTTGTAACTAACATCCAGGTAAACCATGATGTGGGCTCCATATTCTTTCCCTAGGATGGATGGAGGACCCTGCAGTATTTGGATAGAAGGTATTGGGCAGATAAAATATATTATGTTAATTTTGTTAAAGATGGCACTGCCCACATGGAAGCTGTCGCCCACGTGACATTAATGTATGTTGGGGGCGGGCTGTGGGTAGGCAGGATCCTTGTAGCCTGGGGCTTGGTTTTGGGATTAAGCCTTTACCACCCTTTTTGATGTGGGGTGGTGCAATCCCATCATGCCTCAGATAAGTGACTTTGTATTAGAGACTTCCCTATTTTGTATATTGGATTAAAGGTTTTGATTTCTACATTATAAAATGGGGGCAGAACAGGAGCTTGCTCTCTTGGTTCCTGAGATTATCATTAGAGGAGAGAGCAGAGAGGAGAGCAGAGTAAGTACACGTGGAGGAGGCCAGGAGAAGCAGCCAAGATGGCGGAGTGTTGAGTGAGAAGCCAGTTTGTGCAGAGTTTGTGCAGGGAGAAGGAAGGAGATGGGGAACAGAGGTGAATAAGTCTGGTGAGCTAGAAACCTTTGATTCTAGGAAACTCGGATAAGTCAGTAGCTTTGTGAGCACTGAATGTGAGTGGGTTTTGGAGCCCAGTGTGTGTTTCTACTTGCCCGCCGGGTGCAAGCTAGGATTAAAGATGATGGCCCACCAGTTTTTGGCTCCGTTGTTTCTTTGCCGACTGTCCGAATCCAATGCGAACCTGCATGGGCCAGGCTGCTGTGATGGTGGCCTTGGCTTCTGGCTTTACAGAAGGTCATCACACATGCCTATTGGAGAGCTGCATTTGCATGGACACCAGCATGGTTTTCTAGTCCCTCTGTCACACGGGCATTGTCTCCCAGGGAACCCAAGGAGGCATCCTACACATGCTACAGCCAGTGAACTGTAGATGAACCACAGTCTGTGCAGAGCCCCGTGCCTTGGCAGCAAACTCAGAAGGGCTGGTTTTCCTCTTGAGTTTTTTAGAGGCCATCTAGCAAAGATCACTAATATTGATTGATGGTGGCCTTGGCCGGAGAGGGCAGGACACTAGTCATTAAACCAGACCCAACTGTCCCACAGCACTTGTCGCCAGTGTAATTGGTGTCTTGCTTTCCCATGCCTTTATTCCAGGAAAAAATTATTTGGTTGGGTTTGGGGTTTTGTAAACTGCAGTGACTCTTCTGAGGAAGGTCCACATCCTCCACCCCTTTCCTAAACTCACGATGCCTTTGTCAGAAGACAACGTTTCCCCTGCCGTCCTCGGACTGCACGTTAGGGCTACGTCAATCACCTCACGGGGGGCATGTGGAAGAAGAGAAAACTTCTCAATCACGAAAACTGTCTTGATCCAAATCCCAGGCACACTTTGCCAAACACTTTCCCCTGAAATTTTCAAGGCCACGTATTTGAACGGGAAATTTAATCCACATGTTTCTGATTCATATGTATACTTAATGCATCAAAACATCATCTCTTTGATGTCCAAATGGCCTTTTTATAGACTTCTTCCTTAGGAATGGAAAGTTGTGCTTGGCCAAGAACTAGCAAATTCAAACTCTCCAAAGTCCAAGTTCCTTTCAAAGTTCCCAACTCAGGAGATAGAACCAGGCTTTGAAATACACCCTCTATCCCCGTAGCCACCCCAGAGTGACTGTAAATCTTGGGATAATTCATTCCACCACACCCTCTCATTCTTGATTATAGACATTTGTGGAGGCTTCCAAAGAAAGCTAATTAAGAGCTGTCTTTCAGTGAATTGCCATCATACTGCTGCGAGGGAGAGCAGATGGCGGAAGGTACACTCACCCACCCTCCAGGAACCTGACAAGGGAAACCGAGTGATTGGCCAGGAGTGACAAAGTGGTTGGGGACAAGCCAACAACTCAGTCTCATCTGCAGACAGAGGGTGGGATTTCAGGCTTTCCCTGGGAACCCTGATGGTAAAACATCATAGTTGGAAGATTTAGACTCAGAGCTTCTATGATTTTTTCCCAAATGTTCCAATGTTTCAGACCTCAAACTGAACAGATGAGAGAAAAAGCCCACGTAGTCTCTTCAGACATCCTATCTGAAGATTATTTCAAACCTAAGTCAATGCTATCAAAAATGGAAACCAGGAAGAACATCAGGAAAGATGAGAATTATCCATTTCATGATGTTTTCATCAAGCTGAGCCCTCCTTGTTAGCTGGACCCTGAGTTGCTACTGGTTAGGGGCCAGACAAAGATGGTCTTGTCTGAGTTCAACAAGGAAGACCCACTCTTTGCCTCTGAACTCCTCTCCTGAGAACAGGTACCTTGCGAGCAGGTCTCTGTCCAATTCACCCATCATCATACCCAACACAATGCTTGGTATAGGATTGTCAATAAACTTTTACTGAGTAAACTGAGTGTGGTTATTGAAAATAACTTAATGGACTCTTCTATTGTTCCTTTGAACATCCCTTCCCATCTCTTCTCTCACCCGTACTTCCAAAATTAAACTGTAGAATAATTATCAGCCTCATCTCCCTGTGCACGCACTATTAAGCATTATTTAGTAAAAACACATCAGATCTATACCTTAAGCAATTTGCCTGTCTTTCCGTGGTTAATCTTTTCAAGCAGGCAGATGAATAGTCATTTGCAAATGAGCCTAAAACACAGAGAATGTGAGCTGCAAATTCAGTTCAGCTTGCCTTCCAAAGAAAACTGAAAATGTTGATCAATTTAGACATAATGCAGACTCCAAACATACCCAGCCCATTCTATGTCAGGGAGTAAGGGAAATTGTGGCTCGTTACCTCCACCCTTTTCAGGCTTTCTAATAAACTTCACTCAAAATCATCTTGCTCTACACTTGAGTATAGAAAACAACACTGAGTTTATATATGTTTTCTAGAATGACTTATCAAAGCTCTGTCAACCCTGAGGTTTGACATGAAAGGAAGAAGAGGCTCTTTATCTTTTAGCTTCCCTGGTCAAATCCACAATCACAAGTTTTTAGTAAGCCAAAAATTGTAATAAATGAGCCAGGCCATCATTTCTTCTTCAAATAGTGTACACTGCCCTCAGAACCATATGTTTTAGAGAACAAAGTTTCGTGTTCCTTCTGTTACCCAGATGGGAAAACTGAAACAGGTGGGCTATTACATAACGTGCCCCAAGCTGGATTTAGAATTTGAAGGTCAGCACCTTCTGTCTACGGCTTAAACTTCTGAGCAGTATCATATCCCAAATTTCTTCCTTCCTCTTCATTTCACAGAGCAGTGAGCTACCTTGGGAATGGTCTGATCCCAGGACTTTTCAGAAAAAAAATGCTTAATAGCCAGTCCTTTCTATCCATTAAAAGCTTATTTATGTAAACGGCCAACATGGAAAGTCCACACTGTTGAGGGGACTCTGGTTGAAGATCAAGTTGTTGAGTACAGGGAGCCCTCATCCATTTGATCCTACAAGGACTCCTAAAAGTAAGTACAAGTTGTGAAACAGTTTATTCCTTTAAGCCCCAAAAGGTAAATGACTTGCCTAGACTCTCTAAGCTAATGACAGAGCCAAGCCTAAAGCCCTGGTCCTTAACTTTCTGGTGAATACTTTGCCCAATACATTGCAGTAACATCATCAACAGGTTTTTGGAAACTATGACTTTAAGCCAAATGACACGAAACAAAACATTTTTACTACAGGCTAATTGATATAAACAAGAGTCCAGTTTCTATGACATGTTTCTGGTCACAAAAATATCACCAAACTTTTAAATAAGGATTCAAAACACTTCTAATATTAAACACTGAAATAAATGTCAGCTATACATATATTTAAGAAAGATTAATAGAAACAAGTAAGACCACTATTTCATAACCTGCTTCTTCCAGTTCAGGGGGACAGGTGGCTGGAGCCTATATGGGCAGCTCGGGGTACAAGGCAGAAAGTCACCCTGGATATGACACTCTTTCAACACAGGGCACATTCACACCCATATCCCACACTCATTCAGACTGGGACAATTCGACAGGCAAGTTCAACTCATTTCATGTCCTTGGGGTATGGGAGGAGACCAGACTGCCCAGAGGAAACCCACACAGTGTAGGGAGAACACAAACTCCACACAGACAGTGCCCCTGGCCAAGAACCCATTTTATTTTTTTTCATCAACCTTCTAACAAAAGGGCATTGAATGACACGACCTTGAACGAAATGATGTTATGTGGGGACCTGCTATATACTGAAATCTCCTAGCAGGGGAAGAGTTCGTTTTCCATATCAGCAACCCCATGACTGTTATAACCTAAACCAGTGATTTTTAACCAATTTCATCTCATGGCGCATATTAAATACTAAAATTCTGTGGCACAACCATATATATATATTACCAATCTGATAACAAATATAGCTATATTTTGCATTGCTTTACAAAAACAAATAGTAGTAGTAATTACTTCCCCTTTTTGCTCCAAAGTGACTTTTTAAGAAACCAAGTGCCTATACTTGTCTATAAGGATTTCTGGTACCAAGAATTAACCAATCAGGTGCAAACTTATGCAACATGACTGATAAGATGCAACTCTGTTATGTGACCTATGGTTCAAGACAGGCATTCACACCAGATGACTATTGTTGTGTTGGTGTTGTCATATTTTTTTTACTTAATAATTTAGGGGAAAAGAGGTCAGTGCCTCTGACTAAACAGTCACATATTGCATGTTTTCAAAATTCCTGCAGCATACCAGTTGAAAATCGCTGACCTAAACACCAGGATCAAAAGTAAATGGTTAATGTATGGAAAAGAGAACCTTCTTGGATCAAGACAGAACCATAAATGGGAGGTAGTATAATCGTTTAGATCAGGAATTGGCATACATTTTCCCCTAAAAAACCTGACAGTAAATAGTTTAGGTTTTGCCATAAGGTCTATGTTGAAAGTATTCAGCTTTCATTGGAGTCATCCTAGATCAATGGTAGTCAACCTGGTCCCTACTGCCCACTGGGGGTGTTCCAGCTTTCATGGTGGGCGGTAGCAGAGCAACCAAAGTATAAATAAAAAGATAGATTTAACTATAGTAAGTTGTTTTATAAAGATTTATTCTGCCAAACTTAGCAAATATTCGACATAAAGTACTTAGTAAGTAATTATTATTATATGCTTTAACTTGCTGTAACTCTGCTTTATAAATTTTATAAAATAAAGTTACTTCCGTACTTTATAAATCACGATTACTGTGGAACCGGTGGGCGATTAGAAAATTTTACTACTAACAGAGATACAACAGTGGGCAGTAGGTATAAAAAAGTTGACTACCCCTGTCCTAGACAATACTGTGTTCCAATAAAACTTTATTTACGGACTCTATAATACAAATTTCATATAATTTCAAATATCACAGAATGCTATACTTCCTTTAATTCCATTACTAGCTCAGAGGACACAGAAAAATAGGAAGAGGGCTAGATTTGGCCCATGGACCAAAGTTTGCTGACCTTGGTTTGAAAGAAAACTTGGCTCCACAAACCACTCAAGCAGGACTGAATAGGACATACGGGTTCTTTAAAGTGTTAGGACATAGTTCTTAGAAGAGCTCAATGTAGTCACTCTCTGAGCATTAACACTTGCTTTTTTTTTTTTTTTTTAGAGAGAGAGGGACAGACAGGCAGGAAGGGAGAGAGATGAGAAGCATCAATTCTTTGTTGCAGCATCTTAGTTGTTCATTGATTGTTTTCTCATATGTGCTTTGACCAAGGGGCTACAGCAGAGTGAGTGACCCCTTACTCAAGCCAGTGACCTTGGGCTCAAGCCAGTGACCATGGGGTCATGTCTATGATCCCCTGCTCAAGCCAGCAACCTTGTGCTCAAGCTGGTAATTCTGCGCTAAAGCCAGATGAGCCCACACTCAAGCCAGCGACTGCGAGTTTCGAACCTGAGTCCTCTGCGCCCCAGCCCAATGTTCTATCCACTGTGCCACCACCTGGTCAGGCTACGCTTGCCTTTTATTCAAGTCCTGAAGGCCTACCAGGACCACACTGGGGAACAAGTAATGTCCCCTTTCATATGATAGGGAACCAGTGGGATCAGTGCCCTGCTAAGAGGCCTGGTGGGAGCTGGTGAGCTTACCAAAGGGTCTGTGGCTTCAGCACAAAGGAAAAAAGGTGAAAGCCCAGACCCTGGTGCCAAAAGCCCACATATCTGATGCGGGAACCACTTGAAGCAAATCAGCTGAAGACAGTCTCATTTCACACTAGATTAGGTACGCTCCTCGGAGCATAGAAGTCACTTATTTGGCTCTTATAGCAAAATCATTAGTTCATTGGCTGACATGCTTATAAATATTATGGCATTACCTAACATGGGCAACTAAGGTAGTATTGATGTGCTGTCACCCATCATGTGGGAAATAAATGAGCTTTTCCCATAGAAACAATTTTAAGAATAATTAGTAGTGTCACCATTACATTAAACAAGCATAACTCATAAGATTTACCCATAAAAACAACTTATTCAGTGGAACTGAATTGATGGTTACCCTTAGATGAAAATTTGGGCAGCCTCATGACTGTTCTGATAACCTTTAAGAAATATGATTATTCTCAATCCATCATAAAATGTCCAGTTCCATGTAAACCTCAGTCTTGCTGTTGAGTTCAGACTTCTTCACGCTCCTTGTGGCACACCCCAAGATTTGTAGGAAGCCTAAGGGCAGGAAACAGGCTAAAGAGAATTTCTGCCCTCTCCCGTGGCCCAGTACTCTTATTCCTTCTCCTTCAGCTTGCTAAATATGCTTGCAAATCCTTCTGAATTGGAAGTCTTAGAAGAGGTTAAAGAAATCGGGTAGGTACGTTCTTACTGGACTGAGATGATTGTCATAGATCCACATTGCCACTCCCGGGACCTGGCAGACATCTAAGATGGATCTCTCTTGGGCACTCCTCTGGGTTCCGTAGAGATGCTCCAAAACTATGGCTCCGCCACCAGCAGAAGGCACCTCTACTCCCACCACCACAGCCCTAAGAAATCTTGCTGTCTCTCCAGCTTCTGTCTGTGAGGTCTGAGTGCCCCTCCAGGAAGCCCTTCCAGATAGGACTTCGGGTGACCCCAATCAGCTGTCTCTTGCTGCGACCCCTGTTTTTCTGCCCAGACAACTCCGAAAGTGCTGACTAATCCCACACAAGCCATCCCTCCTCCACTCCCCAGCTCAGGGCACTCACGCGTCCATCTTCAGCCCCTGGACTTCCCAGGTGATAACAGACACGAGGCCACTGTATCCTCTGAGCTCGAAGGGACACACAACTCCCCCTGGAGTCCTAGAAGCCCCTTTCTCTCCACTTGGAGGTTATGAGGGGCAACTTATTTGGAGACTTTCTTTGGTTGGAACCTACTCTCTCCCAAAATGCTCTCCACAAGTCCCCTTCAAAAGTATTCCTCTCCTCAACCCTTTTCCACCCTCCATATGGACGAAGTTTCAAGGTTCTAAGTTTTCAGTCACCTGCTTTGCAAAACCTGGTCTTGCCCTTTAGTTTGGAATGTTATTTTTATTGTCCTTGGGCCTCAATAGAAACATCCATTAGAATCTCCTGTTCCAGGTCAGGTATAGGGGAAATTTACCCAAGCCCGCCTTCACTGCACTATCCCTGTGCGAGTTCCCCCAGCTCCTGGGCCCTGCTGCCCCTGACTCACGTCCCACAAGGCTGTCTGGGAACCTGAGCAAAGTCCATGCTTCAGTTCTCACGGTACTCGCTCACGCAGGTCCCGCAGTCCACGGATGCCCTCCCCTTTCCCACTTAAAACCTCACAGATATTTAACCTTCAGGGCTTTTGTGAAATACCACCACTGCCATGAAGCTTTCCCTAAAGCCTTGATTTGAATTCTCTGCTTCTTATATTCCCATAGCACAGTTTTTCCAGCCCCAATGTCATCGTCCTTAGAAATTATTTTAGTCCGTGTATGTACATAGCCATGTACATACCTCCTTTAGCAGATGGTGAGCTCTGCAGATGGCAGAGACCTTGGCGTACTCCTCTCATGCACTCCGAGTCCCGGCACCGGGGGCGAGAGCATTGCTCTGCTTATCGGGGCAGAAAGAGGAGGGAGAGAGAAAAGCATCCCAGGTGCCCTCAAGAATGGCAGGAATCCCAGCCCTGGGCTCACAGAGGAGCAGTGAGAATCTGCCCCAAGCAGTCTAGCCAGGCAACCACCCCTGCAGCCCAGGACACGCCGACAGTACACGAGATAAACACGGACGGTTCCCACAGGCACGGGGCCATGCCTGTGCTCTGGCTGCAAGCCCCGGACCTGGTTAGCCAATTGTGTGCCCACCTTCCCCAGGTTCTTGATGCTGTAAGTGGCTGACACAGGCCACACCACTTTGTCATAAATGCAGGTCACTGAAAGTGCCTGGACTTCTGTATCTCTCGCCTCCATTTCTGGACCCTTAGCCAACAGTTGACTGATGAGGGAGTATGAAAGCCCAGCTCCCTTCCCTCCAGGCGAGCCAAACTGAAGGTGAGCTTGGGTTGCAGAACTCTCTGTGGGACTGAGCAAAGAGACTACCTGGGGTCAAATGTCTAGTAAGTGGCCAAGACAGGGCTTAAACCCAGGCACTCTTTTTTTTTTTTTTTCTTTTTTGTATTTCTCTGAAGTTGGAAACGGGGAGGCAGTCCGACAGACTCCCGCATGCGCCCGACCGGGATCCACCCGGCACGCCCACCAGGGGGCGATGCTCTGCCCATCTGGGGCGTCGCTCTGTCGCAATCAGAGCCATTCCAGCGCCTGAGGCAGAGGCCACAGAGCCATCCTCAGCGCCCGGGCAATCGCTGCTCCAATGGAGCCTTGGCTGCGGGAGGGGAAGAGAGAGATAGAGAGGAAGGAGAGGGGGAGGGGTGGAAAAGCAGATGGGTGCTTCTCCTGCGTGCCCTGACTGGGAATCGAACCCGGGACTCCCACACGCCAGGCCAATGCTCTACCACTGAGCCAACCGGCCAAGGCCCCAGGCACTCTTTACCACGGCCCTAGAGAGCTTGTGACTTTGAGTAGGACAACTACCATGTCAGGTTCAACAGACAAGGTTATTTGTAGCATTTACTGGGGTTTTTTTTTAAGGAGAGCAGAATAGTTTTCTGTATTAAGCTATTAAATGAAAAAATGGGCAGGTTAATCCATCTCCAAAGTATATGCTTTTCAAGATATTATTTTTCTGGTGAAAATGAAAAATTAAGAGCTTTGAATCCATAGAGAATGGCTTTGAATCCCAAATCTGTTACAAATCAGACGAGGGAGCCTGGGTAAGTTATTTTACTTACTCTGGTCTCAGTATTTTTCATAAATGTAATAGATATTATAATACCTCAGTTGCACTGTTACAGAAGGAATTTAATAACTACAAAGCATCTACACAGTGCCTAACACATGGTCAGCATCCAATAAGTGGGCATTGTGGAAGTAATAGTGGTAATAATGGAGATTTGGCCTCTGTGACTTGTGCAACATTGAAGCTTACAAGTACAAATGCAAAACCCCAGCATGCATAATGATAATCCTTGAATATAATGGGGTATCACTGGTAAGAGTTGTAACTTTGAAGACTGCATTTGGTGAAGAGTATCTACTTCACAAGACCTGTGAGTACTGGTTAGCATGTCAGGGGTGATCTCTCTGCACAAAATCAATATCTCTTGGGAAATGAGAATATAAACACCCTTGTGTGAGGACTAGGGAATGAGTCCTTCCCAAGACAGGTGGCAACTGCACAATTTCAAGCTGACATTTTATTTCACCTTAAAGAAATAATTGTATTCAATAAGGGAGTTATCACCAAAGGGTTGAGGTCTGGAACCAAGCTTCTATCATCTGATGTATAGCAATTATAAGCAAGATCTGTTCAAGGTTGAGGAGGTCATATCCCAAAAAATTCCTTTCAAAAATGTGTGATAATTCCAACAAAATAATTTAGGTAACTGATACCTTAAAGTTCATCGGAGTCAAAGAGCAAGTTTACTCTTGGAATGTGTGTATATATTCATAACTTCGATGTTCCCTTTTTTTTTTCTGGTTATAGATCAGGTTTGTTTTGTTTTTGTTTTGTTGCAGGAAAACAGCTCTAGATAGCCCTGACCACTCCAGAAGCAGCAGGATCACAAAGACACGTGGTAGCTTTGGATCACAAAGACAGTCAAAACATTTTCTCTACTTGGTATCTTCATTTGGCTGTCTATAAAGAAGTAGATCTGGCAAATAAAATCTCAATCGCCATTGACCCTGGGCCCAGGTACCACTGGTTCTGTCTCTGGTTCTAGGCTAAGCTGATGGACACACTCCTCCTCCTCTATTCCGAGTTTCTAAACAAATCCAGAAATGCACCCCATCAGAGGGGCCATGGCCACTTGGCCACTCCATGTTTGCCAGCCACTCGACCCCATGTGGGAGGAATGCAAAAAGCTGGTTTATGGGGCATGGAGGGAGAGACACTCTAAGAATCTACCTTCTTGTATTCCTCAGCCTTTGATTTGAACTCAATCACAGCTGAGGTCGGGAAGGCTATTGTTCCCTCTCCACTTCTTTTGTATTTGTTCATGTCAAGCAGCCACATGCCATTATTGCTGGGACAACAGTAATTGAAGAAGTAAATAGTTCTGTCAACGCGCCTTCTGAGCATCACGGAGGCCACAATAACCAATATCCTGACCAGATTAAACTTGTTTGGGTTTTTGTTATTTTATAGAATTCAGGCACTCTGATCTGTGAGTGCTCTGAATTGTTTTGCATAGCATAAAAATTTCAAGGAAGAAAAAGTCATCCTTCAACCCTGAGCGAGAGATAATGTAGATCGCTAATCCCCAAAAGACAGACACAGAGGAGGGACTCGCACACACAATGGATGGAATTTGAAGGCCCTGGACTAGATGCCTGAGTTGGCATTAGATGGACCTTGAGCCTGGACATGTTTTCTCATCTCCTTTATCCGTATATGTAAACTAATACACTTAGGTGCGCCGGACGACAGACGGCTTCTAGCCGTGTGACTCTGATTTGGGGGGGATGGGGAAACAGCCATGTTACTCATGTAGTATAATTACAAATGCCATAAAAAAAAAACATAGTCTCCCATCCAAGTACTAACCAGGCCCGACCCTGCTTAGCTTCTGAAATCAGACCAGATCGGGCGTGTTCAGGGTGGTATGGCAGCAGCATTGTTCACAATAGCGAAGATCTGGAAACAGCCCAAGTGTCCGTCAGAGGACGAGTGGATTAAAAAGCTTTGGTACATATATACTATGGAATACTACTCAGCCATAGGAAATGATGTCATCGGATCATTTACAATAACATGGATGGACCTTGATAACATTATATGAAGTGAAATAAGTAAATCAGAAAAAACTAAGAACTATATGAACCCATACATAGATGGGACATAAAAATGAGACTCAGAGACATGGACAAGAATGTGATGGTAACAGAGGGTGGGGTGGAGGGGTGGGGAGGGGACAAGGAAGGAGGGAGGGGGTTGGGGGAGGGGAGGGGCATGAAGAAAACCAGATAGAAGGTGACAGAAGACAATTTGACTTTGGGTGAGGGGTATGCAGCATAATCAAATGTCAAAATAATCTGGAGATGTTTTCTCGGAACATATGTACCCTGATTTATCAATGACACTGCATTAAAATTAATAAAAATAAGATAAAAAAAAGAATATGTGAAAACCAAAAACAAAAACAAAAAAACATAGTGCTGTTTGTAAATAGAATTGAAAAATAAAAGTTAGTATCTTCCCAAATTCATAATTCTCACTGCAAATCAGTAAAGTTAGTTAATAAATTTATATTCAACTGACAGGGAGTCTTTGAAAATCTGTTAATTCTTTAACAAATTTATACATGCTTTTATTATTTCTAGTTTTGCTTCCTTTGATGTTGAGCCCATTTATATAACTCAAATAAGCAATGGTCTTTTATCAACATTATGATACGTTCAGTTTCCATCAGGCAGGATTCAACTGTCATTTTTCAAAGTTTCAGCATTTCAGAAATAAGACATGCACGTTAACACTGTCCCATTTGTACATTCATATAGCATGCTCTGAATAAGGTGATAGATCCTACCTGACGGCAAAGACACACCTTGGTCATTAATTTATTTTTCGGATCCTCATTTGAAAATAATAATAATAATTACATGGCTCTCATTTCAAACATGCAGGCATAAAAAAAAACCCTTGCCAAAATTGGAACCACTTTTTCTCTCAAGCACTTCAAACCAAGCTCAGAATCAAAAAGTTGATTGGTTTTATCATACCACACTATTCCCGTTGCAGGTGGAAGTCCCAGGCAGACACCCAGGTTGGTGTGTGGGCAGTTCATCAGGGAGGGCTCTCAAGATCAGCACCAAAGGAAAGGAAGGAACTCAGGGCGGGACTGAGAACGAGGAAAATTCAGGGCTGTGATGCAGTCTCGGCAAACACTTCTGCTAACCCCAGAGGGACTTCTAAAGCCAGAACAGCCTTGCAGAATTGCTCCAGGTTGCAGTAAAGCACCAGGAAGAATAAATCCCCCCGCAAAGCGGGGGCTGTGCAGCTCATCACAGCCTCCACTACAGTTCAAACAGAGCCCGTTCTAAGCATGTAATAGTCCAGTTGGTATGTTACCAGCCAGTATTTGTTGACTATACACCATGTGCTCACTGCCCTGAAGGCCATCACATTTTATCTATCTCTTTGCTATCATGAAACAGTTTGGTTGCAGAGAACAGATGAAAATGCAAAAACAAAATCACACAATAAAAATTTAAAATAACAGGAAAAGACAACATTACCAGAGAAATGAGGGCAATCAGACAAAGAGCATTATGAAATCTGAAGGGCAGAGGGATGACTTGATTCTGTGAAGCCTGGAATAGGAGGACCTGAGTGGTGTCTTTAAGGTTGCAAGAGTGTTTGATGGGTGCGGAGCAGGAACGAAGTCATTCTGGGTAGCAAGGCAGCAATAAAAGATCAGAGGGCAAAATGCAAGGCATCTGGAAGCAATCTTCGTCAGTGAGGAAGAATGCGTAAGGCCTGGAGGTGGGAGAAGGGCACAGTGAGAGGTGGAAGCCACTCAGGTGAGTCCAGCTTTTCTGGTGAGCATGAAGGTAGAAGCATCTGATTTGCCCAGGACTGGCAGCAGCCATAACAGCTTCTGATTTATCAGTATCTGATCAGGACAGAGGCAGCAGGAGGCTGATCTGGGCCTCATTGTGGAAGCAATGCTCTTAGCATGCCTGTTCTGCAGTGTGGTTCTTGGAAACCTAGCCTTGAGGCCATTCTTTCTGCACTCCCAATAATTCCGTGAGCTAACGTCACCTAATAAATGCCTTTCTGTTTAAATTAGCAAAAGCAAATTCTGTTGCAAATAACTAAAAACTCTAACATATATCCATTTTATTTTCCTTAATTTTTTTTTCTTCCTTTCTAAGGGAAAAGAGGGGAGATAGACTCCCACATGCACCCCAACTGGGATCCACCTGGCAACACCGTCTAGGGCCAACGCTCTGCCCACCTGGGGCCATGTTCCCAACTGAGCTATTTTTAGCACCTGAGGTGGAGGCTCCACAGAGCCATCCTCAGCACCCAGGGCTGATGTGCTTGAACCAATCGAGCTATGGCTGTGGGAAGGGAAGAGAGAGAGAGAGAGAAAGGGAGGTGTGGAAAAGCAGATGGTCACTTCTCCTGTGTGCCCTGACCAGGATTTGAACCCAGGACATCTACACACTGGGCTGATGCTCTACCACTGAGCCAACTGGCCAGGGCCTATACTCATTTTCTTATTTAGCATTCATAACAATTTGCATGAGTAGATATTATTATCCTCATCTTACAGGTGAGAAAACAGTGAGACTTTGAGGTTTTCCAGTAAGTATATGGCAGAGCCCAGATTTGAATCTAGGGCTATCTCATTCCCAAATCCATGCCATGTCCACAACTTCATAATAATTTCCCAAAGACAGAGACATCAATGAACTTCAATGTTTTCCATATGAGCGTGAGTATCTACAAACAGAATAGTTTCCACCATGGGTCATAAAATATTACGTTCAAATTCTGGACTACATTGTACTAGATGTGAATCACTCCAATGAGAGAGCAACACCAAAAAGTGGAAAGTTACCTACCATCTATGCCAAGAACAGGAAAGGATGAGTCGCTAGAGCCACTGGGCCGTCCCAGCTCTGCCTAACTCCACTTTCTGCGACTGCTCACAAATTGAACAGCACAACTCCACAATCATCTCTCTCGCCTCATAAATAAATTCAAGGCCACAGTGTAAAGCAAGTTTTTTCTTACTCAACCCATGTTGTCCCATGTACTGAATTTAATCACCTTATGATAGTTAAGTTCTTCCCCAAGAATAATAAAGGCAATTTAGCCACCTGCTTTAGCCCTTTCAATTTCAAGGTCAATTTTATGAAGCAGACTCACTGAACATTGGCCAAGAGTGTGTATTTCCAAGATCAACTGTCCATGGTTAAAAGTAGAATCTATGGCAGGAAGAGAAAATAAATGATAGAGTATGACTGCTACCTCCTCCTGGGCCCGAGGAAACATGATCACCATGGGGCTCCCCCTAGAGGCTGTACCTTAGTAAACCAGCAGGAGGACTCAAGGTCAACGTGCTTCAGTGCGGCCATTTTGTACCTACCACAGCTAGGTTTCTGGAAATCTGCCAGAGAAGGACTCCAGGGGAAAGAGAACTTGTCCTCTGACCTCCACACTTCAAACCTGACTTCACACCAGTTTAAAACACTTCGTGGCACCCTTCCATTCCTATAGTGCTCCACTGGATGTTCCTTCCTGTCCTCAATTCCATCTTTGGCACGGCTGACAAGTGCTGCGTGGACATGCAGCTGTCTCCCCAGAGGAGCCCCATGCTTTTTAAACAGCTCTGCTTCGTGACCTGACCCACAAGCAGGCTGCAGACATCAGTGCACTGACAGCTAAGCCATGTCTTTTGTCCCAGGCACACAGATACAGCAGGCTAGAGGGAACGCTCACATTTCAAAATGTAAATAAATGGCTCACACCAGAGGCCCAGTGCACTTAAGTTGGGAAGAAAAAACCTCCCAAAGAAAAGTGGCCCAAAGGGGACTTCGCAGGAGTCCCTGCAGGACCTTTGGCTCTGATAGCTACACCTGGAGGGCTGAATGAGGCAGATCTACTACCAGCAGGAGACCAGATGTCCGGCGCTGGGTAGGACATGTCAACAGTCTTACTTTCTGTTCCTTCCTGACCTGTTCCCTAACTATCCTTCTTTTATATTTTTTTCCCTACTGAGCCCTATTTCTTTTTCTTTCCTTTATCCCTTCTGTTTCTCTCTATTACACTTTGTACTTCTTATTCCTCTGGTCTTTTCTCATATTTCCTGGTCTGAAGCTCCTAATTTTCTTATACTTGGAACCCTTTTATTTTCTTCCAGTTTCCAAAAAACTTTCACAGCTGGTCCCATCTGTCTCTCCTAAATGATCCTCCCCCTCCTTAATCATACTCACTTCCTCTCCGAGTCCACCTGCCTTTAATATAATGGACGCTATAATCTCCACACTCTAAATCCTACTGACAAATATTGGTTTGACTTGGGGCAGCCAGGGACCTTGAATTCTATCCCCCATTGCCAGCCATACCAGCCGCAGATAACAGACTAACTAATGTGTGACCACCCTTTATCCTTTTCCTACAGTTAACTGGGTTTTTAAAAATTTACTTTTTTTTTTTTTTTTTAATAAATTTTTATTAATGGTAATGGGATGACATTAATAAATCAGGGTACATATATTCAAAGAAAACATGTCTAGGTTATTTTGTCATTAAATTATGTTGCATACCCCTCGCCCAAAGTCAGATTGTCCTTCGCCACCCTCTATCTAGTTCTCTGTGCCCCTCCCCCTCCCCCTAACTCTCCCCCTGTCCTCCCTCCCCCCACCCCTGGTAACCACCACACTCTTGTCCATGTCTCTTAGTCTCATTTTTATGTTCCACCAATGTATGGAATCATGTAGTTCTTGTTTTTTTCTGATTTACTTATTTCACTCCTTATAATGTTATCAAGATCCCACCATTTTGCTGTAAATGATCTGATGTCATCATTTCTTATGGCTGAGTAGTATTCCATAGTGTATATGTGCCACATCTTCTTTATCCAGTCTTCTATTGAAGGG
Organism: Saccopteryx leptura; assembly: GCF_036850995.1. NCBI lineage: Eukaryota > Metazoa > Chordata > Mammalia > Chiroptera > Emballonuridae > Saccopteryx > Saccopteryx leptura. The sequence continues at coordinate 160,116,020 of NC_089503.1, forward strand.
CTTTTTGGTTGTTTCCATGTCTTGGCCACTGTGAACAGTGCTGCAATGAACATGGGGCTACATGTGTCTTCCCGTATCAATGTTTCTGAGGTTTTGGGGTATATACCCAGTAGAGGGATTGCTGGGTCATAAGGTAGTTCTATTTGCAGTTTTTTGAGGAACCACCATACTTTCCTCCATAATGGTTGTACTACTTTACAGTCCCACCAACAGTGAATGAGGGTTCCTTTTTCTCCACAGCCTCTCCAACATTTGCTATTACCCGTCTTGTTGATAATAGCTAATCTAACAGGGGTGAGGTGGTATCTCATTGTAGTTTTGATTTGCATTTCCCTAATAACTAATGAAGCTGAGCATCTTTTCATATATCTGTTGGCCATTTGTATCTCTTCCTGGGAGAAGTGTCTGTTCATGTCCTCTTCCCATTTTTTTATTGGATTGTTTGTTTGTTTGTTGTTGAGTTTTATGAGTTCTTTGTAAATTTTGGAAATTAGGCCCTTATCTGAGCTGTTGTTTGAAAATATCATTTCCCATTTAGTTGGCTGTCTGTTTATTTTTATATCAGTTTCTCTTGCTGAGCAAAAACTTTTTATTCTGATGTAGTCCCATTCATTTATCTTTGCCTTCACTTCTCTTGCCATTGGAGTCAAGTTCATAAAATGTTCTTCAAAACCCAGGTCCATCAGTTTAGTACCTATGTCTTCTTCTATGTACTTTATTGTTTCAGGTCTTATATTTAGGTCTTTGATCCATTTTGAATTAATTTTAGTACACGGGGACAGGCTGTAGTCGAGTTTCATTCTTTTGCATGTGGCTTTCCAGTTTTCCCAACACCATTTGTTGAAGAGGCTTTCTTTTCTCCATTGTGTGTTGTTGGCCCCTTTATCAAAGATTATTTGACCATATATATGTGGTTTTATTTCTGGGCTTTCTATTCTGTTCCATTGGTCTGAGTGTCTATTTTTCTGCCAATACCATGCTGTTTTGATTATTGTGGCCCTATAATATAGTTTAAAGTCAGGTATTGTAATGCCCCCAGCTTCATTCTTTTTCCTTAGGATTGTTTTGGCTATTCGGGGTTTTTTATAGTTCCATATAAATCTGATGATTTTTTGTTCCATTTCTTTAAAAAATCTCATAGGGATTTTGATGGGAATTGCATTAAATTTGTATATTGCTTTGGGTAATATGGCCATTTTGATTATATTTATTCTTCCTATCCAAGAACAAGGAATATTTTTCCATCTCATTGTATCTTTTTCGATTTCTCTTAACAATGCTTTGTAATTTTCATTATATAGGTCCTTTACATTCTTTGTTATGTTTATTCCTAGGTATTTTATTTTTTTTGTTGCAATCGTGAAGGGGATTATTTTTTTGAGTTCGTTTTCTAATATTTCATTGTTGGCATAGAGAAAGGCTATGGACTTCTGTATGTTAATTTTGTATCCTGCGACCTTACTGTATTGGTTTATTGTTTCTAATAATCTTTTTGTGGAGTCCTTCGGGTTTTCGATGTATAGGATCATATCATCAGCAAAAAGTGATACCTTTACTTCTTCTTTTCCGATATGGATGCCTTTTATTTCTTTGTCTTGTCTGATTGCTCTGGCCAGAATTTCTAGCACCACGTTAAATAAGAGTGGAGAGAGTGGACAACCCTGTCTTGTTCCTGATTTAAGGTAGAAAGTCCTCAGTTTTATGCCGTTTAAAATGATGTTGGCTGATGGTTTATCATATATGGCCTTTATCATGTTGAGATATTTTCCTTCTATACCCATTTTGTTGAGAGTCTTAAACATAAAATTGTGTTGTATTTTATCAAAAGCCTTTTCTGCATCAATTGATAAGATCATGTGGTTTTTGTTCTTTGTTTTGTTGATATGGTGTATTACGTTAACCATTTTGCGTATGTTGAACCATCCTTGAGATTCTGGGATGAATCCCACTTGATCATGATGTATTATTTTTTTAATATGTTGTTGTATTCAGTTTGCCAGTATTTTGTTTAGAATTTTAGCATCTGTATTCATTAGAGATATTGGTCTGTAGTTTTATTTCTTTGTGCCATCCTTGCCAGGTTTTGGTATGAGGGTTATGTTGGCCTCATAAAATGTGTTTGGAAGTATTGCTTCTTCTTCAATTTTTTAGAAGACTTTGAGTAGAATAGGAACCAAGTCTTCTTTGAATGTTTGATAGAATTCACTAGTATAACCGTCTGGGCCTGGACTTTTATTTTTGGGGAGGTTTTTAATAGTATTTTCTATTTCCTCCCTGCTGATTGGTCTGTTTAGGCTTTCTGCTTCTTCATGATTCACTCTAGGAAGGTTGTATTGTTCTAGGAATTTATCCATTTCTTCTAGATTGTTGTATTTGGTGGCATATAATTTTTCATAGTATTCTACAATAATTCTTTGTATATCTATGATGTCTGTGGTGATCTCTCCTCTTTCATTTTGGATTTTATTTATTTGAGTCCTGTGCCTTTTTTCCTTGGTGAGTCTTGCCAAGGGTTTGTCAATTTTGTTGATCTTTTCAAAGAACCAGCTCCTTGTTTTATTGATTTTTTCTATAGTTTTTCTGTTCTCTATTTCATTTATTTCTGCTCTGATTTTTATTATCTCCTTTCTTCGGCTGGTTTTGGGTTGTCTTTGTTCTTCTTTTTCTAGTTCCTTAAGGTGTGAAGTTAAGTGGTTTACTTCAGCTCTCTCTTGTTTGTTCATATAGGCCTGAAGTGATATGAACTTTCCTCTTATTACTGCTTTTGCTGCATCCCAGAGATTCTGATATGTCATATTTTCATTTTCATTTCTCTGTATATATCTTTTGATCTCTGCGCTTATTTCTTCTTTGACCCATTCATTTTTTAGAAGCATGTTGTTTAGTTTCCACATTTTTGTGGGTTTTTCCCCCTCTTTTTTTGTAGTTGAATTCTAATTTCAAGGCTTTATGATCAGAAAATATGCTTGGTACAATTTCAATTTTTCTAAATTTGCTGATATTGTCTTTGTGGCCCAACATATGGTCAATTCTTGAGAATGTTCCATGTACACTAGAGAAAAATGTATACTCTGTCGCTTTGGGATGAAGTGTCCTATAGATGTCTATCATATCCAGGTGTTCTAGTATTTCGTTTAAGGCCACTATATCTTTATTGATTCTCTGTTTGGATGACCGATCTAGAGCCGTCAGCGGAGTATTGAGGTCTCCAAGTATGATTGTATTTTTGTTAGTTTTTGTTTTAAGGTCAATAAGTAGCTGTCTTATATATTTTGGTGCTCCTTGGTTTGGTGCATATATATTAAGGATTGTTATGTCTTCTTGATTCAGTGTCCCCTTAATCAGTATGAAGTGACCATTTTTGTCTCTGAGTACTTTTTCTGTCTTGTAGTCAGCATTATCCGATATGAGTATTGCTACACCTGCTTTTTTTTGGGTGTTGTTTGCTTGGAGTATTGTTTTCCAGCCTTTCACTTTGAATTTGTTTTTATCCTTGTTGCTTAGATGTGTTTCTTGTAGGCAGCATATAGTTGGATTTTCTTTTTTAATCCATTCTGCTACTCTGTGTCTTTTTATTGGTAAGTTTAATCCATTTACATTTAGTGTAATTATTGACACTTGTGGGTTCCCTATTGCCATTTTATAAATTGCTTTCTGTTAGTTTTGTATCTTGTTTGATTCTTCTCTTTTGTTTTTCTATCATTTGTTTCTGTTTGTTTGTGTTCCATACTTCTTTCCTCTGTTGCTACCTTTTTTAAGTCATGTGTTTTTGTGGTGGTTTTTTCTAGGGTGGTTACCATTAAGTAATGAAAAGGGTACCTACCATATTCATTGTAGTACCCTATCTTATAAATATTTCTGCACTTCATCGTCCTTTGCTACTGTTAGTCTCCATTCTCTCCCCCCTTTTTTTTCCTTTGTTGTCACAGTTTAAGTTTGGTTTTATTGTGTTCTTGGTGGAGCTGTTACTTGTGGTGTTGTTTTCTTTTGTTCTTTGAATCTGGTTGGAAAACCTCCTTTAGTATTTCCTGGAGTGGGGTCTTTCTGGTGATAAATTCTCTCATCTTTTCTGTATTTGTGAATGTTTTTATATCTCCTTCATACTTGAAGGATAGCTTTGATGGGTATAGTATTCTTGGCTGAAAGTTCCTCTCTTTCAGGGCTTTAAATATTGGGGTCCACTCTCTTCTAGCTTGTAGAGTTTCTGCTGAGAAATCTGATGATAATCTAATAGGCCTTGCTTTATATGTTGTACTCTTCTCTTCCCTGGCTGCCTTGAGAATTTTTTCTTTGTCATTGGTTTGTGTCATCTTTATTATGATGTGCCTTGGAGTGGGTTTGTTGGGGTTAAGAAAACTCGGTGTTCTGTTTGCTTCTTGAATTTGAGGCTTTAGTTCTTTCCACAGGCTTGGGAAGTTCTCGTCTATTATTTGTTTGAGTATATTCTCCATTCCATTTTCTTTCTTTTCTCCCTCTGATATACCTATTATTCTTATGTTATTCTTTCTGATGGAGTCAGATAATTCCTGTAGGGCTTTCTCGTTTTTTATTATTTTTGAGTCTCTTTCTTCTTCTCTCTGTTGTGCCTCAAGTTGTTTGTCTTCTATTTCACTAATCCTATCTTCAATCTGGGTAGTTCTGGTAGCTAAGCTTGTTACCTCGTTTTTCAGCTCGTGAATTGAGTTTTTCATTTCTGTTTGATTTGTTTTTATAGTTTCAATTTCCTTGGTAATATATTCTTTGTGTTCATTGAGTTGTTTTCTGATCTCCCTATATTGCCTTTCTGTGTTTTCTTGTATATCTCTGAGTATTTTTAAGATTTCTATTTTAAATTCTCTGTCATTTAGCTCCAAGGCTTCCAATATGTTAAGTCTTTTCTCCATAGATTTTTCCACATCTATTTGTGTTACCTCTCTTTCTTTTGTATCCATAATATTCGATTTCCTCTTTCTTATTGGCATCTGAGGGTGGTCTTGTTGATAGCACTAATTAGAATTAATAAAGAGTAAAAAGTAAAAAAAAAAAAAAAAAAGGGTAAAACACCCCACAAAAAAAAGGAGTAATAATTTATTATTTCCCCCTTTTTTTCTTTCTTCTCTTTCCCTCCTCTCCCCTCCTCAGGGAAATATTGTGCCTATAATGGAGGGCCTGGTTTGCGGTGAAGAGTTCAAGGGGCAAAAAAAAAAGGGAGTAGGGACCTACTAAATGCAAAAAAAAAAAAAAAAAGGAAGAAAATCTTAGACAAGCATAAGATGATCTGCCTGCGGGTGATGGTCAACTAAGAGATATAATGAGAGGGATAAGAGGGAACCAGAAAAAAGGACAAAAAAAGGAATAATAAAGAAGAAAAAAATAAAAATAATAAGTAAAAATCTGTTGTATTAAGTGGAGCGAAGACTAAATACAATGGAGACCTTGGGTTGGGAGGACCCAAAATGCCACAAAAATAAACAAACAAGAAAAAAACAAAAACAAAAGCGAAAAAGAAAAATAAAGCCAAAAAAAGCCTTGAGTCCCAAATTAACTAATTTGTTCGTGATTGAGGATTAAATGGGAGGAAAGAAAAACGAGAAAAGAAAAAACGAATAGAAAGGAAAAAATAAGAAAAAGAAAAATGAAGGAAGAAATAAAAAAGGAAGAGAAAAAAACAAAATAAAGCAAAACAAACAAACAAACAAAAAAAACAAAAGAGGAGAGAGTGAGAGTTAAGTGTCCTGGAGTATAACCCCAAAGGAGGGTGAGGATGAAGAAGAGAGATAAAATGTAACACTTATGGGTAGTGTAGTTCAAGAAAAGGGAAGCATAAGATGGGCAGAGAATAGAAGGACCGAGGTGGAGGAAATAAAGGCAATAAGATAGAAGAAACAAACAACAACAACAAAAAAAAAAAATTAGTGGAACAAGTTGTAAAGTCTGTGGATTTTTCTTGATTTTGAGATGTTAACTTCTTCCTTTTTCTTTTCTCTCCCTCTTCCTGGTCGGTGACTCTGTACCCCAGGTTCTGCCCCTGTGTCACACTTAGGTAGGGATTTGCAGTTGATGGGATTCTATGGCAATGTCATATAATTGGCTTTAGTCTTGCTGGTAGTCAAGGCTTGTTGGCGTTTGCAGGGTCCAACGATGAGAGAGTTTGCTTTCCTGGATTCTCTCTCCTAGTCCCCCCTTCCTGAATTAGCAGCCTGGTGATCCAGCTATAAGGCTGCCACTGCTTCTGTCTGGGGAGTAAGAGGCTCAAAGAGCTGGGAAATCCCTACTCTATCCCCACTCAGTGCAAGGTTTTGGGAAAGGCTCTGGCAGTCAGGGCCTCCAGTGTAATCAGGCAGGGGTGGGAGTCAGTTGTTGTCAAGGTGACTGTTCAGTGCCTAGCATTCAGTTGGACCTCTCAACCCAGGCTTTCCACACTTTGTATAGCCTGTTTTGGCTGGGAAGAAGAGGCACTAGTCTCTGCTTGCGACTAGTGTAGTATAGATCTTATTATCTGCCAAGTCCTTCTTGTTAGCGTTTATCCCTGAATATGGAGGCTCTATCAATCAGAAGTTGCCCCCGCCACTTTAGCGAGAGGCACTAAAAAATATCACGCCTCTTGTCTTGGGTCGGTGAACTGAGAGAGATCTTATCAATTAGAACCGAGGGTGCGCAGATTTCACGGGTTAAGTTAATTTCAGTAATTGGGTCGCAGCTGTGCTCCCGAAGGTATTTCAGGCTGCCTGCGCGCGCCCCTCCCCCAACGCTTGATTGTTAGCTTGAATGGCTGGGTGAGGTGCCCCGCCCGCGGAGAGAATCTCCCAAGTAGGGAATACCGTCCTGGGGCCTCTCCCACTCCCCGTGCGCGGGCCGCTGGGAACGTTAGCGGTGCTCGGTCTGCAACCGGACCGGGCGCTGCTCGCGGCTGCTCGTGGCGGCTGCTTGCGGCAGCGGTGCTCGCTCTGCAACCGACCCGGGCGCTGCTCGTGGCGGCTCGCGGTGGCGGCTCGCGGCGGTGGCTCGTGGCTCCCGAGTGCAGGCTGACTCACCACAGGCGCACTTCCTCGCGGCTTGAATGAACGTCCCTGCGGTAGCTTCCTCCACACCCTCGTCTCTCAGATTCAAGTGATAACAGTCCTTTCGCTTTCAGTTTGTGTGGAACTCCGGAATGCTCCGAAGATAAATTTTCCTGTTTCTAGTTGATAAATTTGTTGTGATTTGGGGGAGATCTGTCGGACGCGCTGCTCACGGCGCCATTTCCGTGACGTCACTCCAAAAATTTACTTTTTGATATTTAATTCATTTCAAGACTCACAATTTTACAACACAGGTAATACATGTTCATTGTAGAAAAATTAGTCACAACAGATAAAAAGAAAGACAAAAATTAAAAAGCCATCTGCTGATTCCATTCTTCAGAAAATATCCGTTTCATGATCGGCCTGATGAACACAAGTTTAAGGATATATGAATGAAAAAGACATTGTCCTTGCCCTTAGAGAGCCTGCATCCAGTCGGGAAGAGATTAAATGAGCAAATGCAGTATAACATACTTAGAAAACAGCAGACTCAATGGGAATAAGGGCAAATGATTCACACTTTGGGAAAGCCTCCTGGAGACAATGTCATCTAAGGTTAGTCTGGAAAGATGAGCAGGAATTAGCCGGGCACAAAAGAGATAAAGGGAATGTCCCATGGTAAGTCCTTAAAAATGCAGAGAGAGTTTGGCACATTCCAAGAGCCAACGTGAGTTCAGTACATCTGAAAGCAAGGGGAAATATCAAGCAACAGGCCTGGAGAGGTAAGGAGGAGCCAGGGGGCACAGGGCTTGTAAGCCACGTGAAGAAGTTTCCATGAAGGCAATGGAAACATTGAAGATATTAAGCAAGAAATAACATAATCAGATTTGCACTTTAATAGAACCATAAGCCTAAAGAATAGAACTACACTATGCAATCGGTGGTACCCTTATCATCAGAACTTTAATTGGAAAGAAGGGAGGAAGGGAGAGACAGAGGAACAGAGGGAGGGATGGAAGGAGGGACAGAAGGAAGGAAACGTAGGTAGTAAGAGAGCCAGGATACAATCTCAGGCAGTCAACTATACTATGCTCTCCCTTAGAATGCCTGTTACATTCTCTACTGAATGTAACCTAACCATCTGGGTAATCAGTCTGGAAACTCAAGCAATTGTCTTATAAGTGAATTATACCTTTTCCTTATGATGGAATTAGCCCTTGCCTTGTGGATTGATTTATTTCCCTGGTTGAAAACTGGGTAAACTAAACCGTGTATGAGAAGAGACTTCTTAAGAGACACTCCACAAGCATTCTCAGCACCCAAAACCAGAAATGATGACATGGAATTATACAGGTTGCCACTGTGACTGCCTCAAAATCACAATGATTATCCAACCTTATGCTTTCATATTCCTTTGAAGTTCCTATCATAGCATATTTCTAAATATTATTATTATTGGAAGTTGGTCCAAATCCCACTCTTGATAATGCCTTTTCTGTTCTCCCTGACACCAGAACAATTTCTGGTGCTCATTAAATCCATATGGTCAACAGAACTGTTTGGACTTGAGCCTTAAGATTAGGTAGGTACTGAAACTTTTTAATGGAAATTCAGGGAAAAAAGGTATATTTCACTCAAAGATCTAGTACAAGCATAAATATCTATGTTAATGAAATAAAAGTTTAAAGAAACAATAATTACTACTACAGCATCTAGGCAAGCTTCCATTTTCTTTTCCATTTTATTCAACTCTATTCTATTTCAATTTATTCTAGCACATTCAATTTGAAATTGGTAAAACCATTTTGGGATACTCTTTGGTAGGATTCACTGAAATGGGATATACCATATTTGATGACCTAACAATTTCACCCTTAGGTGTATACTCAGGAGAATGAGTCCACCATTAAACTTGTTTCAAATATTCACAGAAGGTATATGAATAAAACAAAGTTCATAAGGCCAAATATTGGGAACTACCTAAAGGCTAATCAACAGTCAAATGGATAAATAAGTGTTGGTATATTCACACAATGGACAACTACAATTATGTGCAATATATGCATAAATTCCCCATGCATAATGTTAGGCACAAAAGAGTTCATACTATATGAGTCTAGTTATACGAAGTTCAAAAATGTCCCACACTAATCTATGCTGTTATAAGTCAGGACAATACTGCCTCTAGAGGGGCAGTGATTTGAAGGAATTATAGTGTGCTGAGGGGTCCTATTAGGGAACGGGTGCTTCTTGACCTATGTGCTGGTTACATAGATATGTTGAACTTGTGAAAATGTATTGAAGTGTATGTGCACTTTTTTGTATGTAAATCATATACTACAGTAAAATGTTAAGAAAAAATACCGGTCACAAACCAACAAATTAGATTCCTCCACTCATTAATCACTTACAACCTGAAATGTGAAATAATCTACATTAGATATCAAGAACACCAAAGGAAGATACACTATAACATGTGAAAACATTTAAATTTTATTTACGATAATAAAATAGAAACCTCAAAAGTCTTGTTTATGAGCCATTAGACATCACCAAAACAAAAAAAACCCAGAAAATATGAAACAGCTAAAACTAAGAATATACTACCCCTTTTTGCTTGATTTTTAATAACATTACAGCTGCTTTCAGTTCAAATTTTCACAAAATCTTTCCTATCAGTCTACACTGGCTGCCAGTCACTTTGTTAGGAAGCACACAGTTTTGAGTATCCTTCTCCAGCTTTTTCCATAGTATTCCAGTCACACTCTGGAGCAGCTCACTGGTAAAGAAAACCCCCCTTAATGCTCCCCTTTAGGACTGTGGCTTTTACCATGCAATCCATTTTTCCCCTTAGAGCTTTCTTCCATAACAACACGTCCTGGAAATCTCCAGACTGCTCCAGCCCACCTTGAAGGTGAGAAGAGATGCCACCCAACCGTGGTTGACTGTAATCAATGTGACTATAGTGCCTGATATTTTAAAGGAACCCCACTGTATTTCCATTTACCACCATTATCTTTCTTTAGCAAGGTGCAGATTACAGACTGCATTGCATATGATTTTTGTTTTTCAAACAGCAGACTGTTACACACATACATAGGGCAGATGTCTTCCAGGACATTTCTTGGCTGACGTCTTTATTCCGTGATTCCACAAGCATTTTCTTCAAATTCGACAAAGTGGTAAGCAAGATCTCTCCAAATAAAGGCGGTCCCACTATCTTGGGAAAGTGGTTTCCGTTTTAGCTGGGCTGTAAATATCAATCCATCAGGGCCCACAGATGCCATTGCTTGCCTGGGGTTCTCCCAATGCCTCATTTTGGAATCAATAAAGGTCTTGGGGACTTTACAATCTTTTCTGAAACCTAGATTGCATCAGTTTGCAAGAATGTCTAACTTTGTCTGGCTGTCCGAAATATCTGCCCAAGTCCCCCTTACTCTTCACATCTGTCTAAACACAAGGGCAAGAGATACGCTGTACATGATGCGAAGCCAAGAGTCAGTGCGATGCTCTTCAAACTTCCAGTAACAGTGAGAATGACATGAAACAAACTCAACCTGCCTTCTACAAAAGCTGAATTTAAATTTTCTGTCTGCTAAAAGTACATTTGAAAAATGAAATCTTTCCATATGGCTTTATTTTCATCTATATAAAAGGGTTAGGCTGAATTCTGTTTCATTTAAAAAAAAATAGAGCTCTATACATAGTGCTGACATGTACACTAAAGTCATCTGGAAAAAATACAACTACTAGAATGAATGCCAAATGACAAAAGTAGCCAGTCTCATTCTAGTGAGACAAATAAATTGAAGAGGAAATGTGTTTAGTTGACAGAGTGGATAGAGAAAATTGATCTCCTATTGTCAAATATACTGCAATAGGATGTTGAGGGTGGGGAAGTTCTGAAATATCGTATTTTGCACACAAGATAAAAGGAGAGCAAGAAAAGCCTTCAGATGAACCTATTTCAGAAGCTTCTTACAGCCAAGGATGAAATTATTCACACCAGACTCAGCTTTTACAGTAGATATTCCTCTTTAATTCTCAAGAGGAAAAAAAATCCCTTAATGAAGAAGTGTACTTTTGCACAAAATTTTGAATCTCAACTAGAGAGAAACAGCATATTCCATAAAAAGAACATTTAATATTTAATATTCAAAACACCCCACCTCCTTTTATAAGTGCACAGTTGTATCAGAGCCCAGATATGTAAGATTATGGAGCACACTTGCAACAAAAGCCCCATTTTCTTCTGGAATACAATACAGCTGCAAACAAAATGTCATATTTCCTCCAACTATTTGCCAAACGGCCATATTGTCACACCAATAAGAAAGTCTGGTTGAATCGGACTCCAGTAGAAAAAGAGACGGGGATAAAATGGGGCTCAAACCCTTCTCTTACATTTGCCAAAATAAATCCAAAAAAGGAAAAAAAGGAGAAGCATTTCTAAGACCAAAAGTCATTTTTTAAAACATACAGGTATGTTTCCTTTTCAGTATGGCGGGTTTTTTCCTTTTTGGCTAAGAACACAACCTTATTTTTCCTATAACACAAGAAAGCATTTCACAAAGGGCCTGAATTATGCATAACTTAAAAAAATAAAATAAAGTTCATGGGCTCATTAACTAATCCCCACAGCCTCAGCTTCCTCAAAATAGCAGACTAATTCCATTTTCTTCCACTCTCCTAGCGAATCTGTCCCTCTCCATTGCGGCCACTTCTGCTTCTTTGTTTTGTCCTTCCCTTCAGTAAACTCAACACTCTGGTAATTCAATCTCCTGTTCAATGTCATGGTTGAATCAAATCGCTGTCACTCAAAATATAACCCACGGCCTGAACTATAGCATGGTTGAGTGATCAGGGCAAATATCCCCAAATCTGGAGTTTCTGGGTTTTCAGCTACTGAGCTTTAGACAAGATCTTCCCTCTGCCTCATGGGAATGGGTCAAACTCTGCTTGTGCTGACGGGGACTCCATTGGGCAGGACACTGCGTCTCGGCTCTCTGTGGGTTCATGGGATTGGTTGTAATGGGATTTAAACAGCAAATTGGTGACAGCAAAGCTGACCTCACAAGACGGATGCGGGAATTAACAAATAATGGAAAAGCTTAGCAAAATGTCACTTTCACACCAGGGTAGAAATCAGCAAAGACCCAAAGATGTTTAAAGATGTCTTCACTCAGAATAAATACTCAGGTTTCCCAGAGAAAACCGTTTCCATTTCCATCACTAACTCGACTTCTACAAGTTTGAAGGCCAATAAAAACAGTGTTGGTTTACAGGGGTTAGAATGAAGGAAGATGGTGAATCTCCCTCGAGTTCAGAAGTTTAAAGAGAACATTCTAAGGGTGGGAAGTGATAAATTGTTTGATTACTGACTTTTTTTTCATTTTATAATTCATGACACAAACCAGGACCAAGCACATTATACAACCGCTATTAGACAAAGAGTAGGAACGAGCCTGAGGACTGTGATGGAACACCTGAAGAATCAGGGCTGGACCATGAATTAGAAGTTACAGACACATAAATGACTGCAGCCAGCTAACCTGCTAGCTGTTTGCTGCGCTCTGTGAGAGGGGTGTTGAAAGGTACCCAGGGCTGAACCTGGCGTAGGAAAGCCATCTGACAGGCCCAGAGCTCAGACATCCTGCTCTAGAGATCAGAGACGCTGGCCTAGCAAACTCACTCCGAAGGAGAAAGGGGGCAAGCAGATGGCTCTTGGCTGAGTCCTATCACAAAGTAGGCACCCCATAAATCTCTGTAGAATTGAATTGTTGAAATAAACCATACTCAGTAGAACTGGGTTTTTTCAAGTTAGAACAGCTGCCTTTAGGAGCTGTACTGCCCAAACAGAGAAAGGTTTGGGAAGGAAGAGACACCAGAACTCAATAGGCTCTTTTGCAACTGATGGTAAAATTAGAGGGAAAGTAAACAGCAAGAGAGCAGACAATCAAAATCAAATGCATGTGGACCACTTAAGTAATTGGGTCAAGGGATGGTGAATGCAGTTCAATTTAGGATAATGTGCAACAAATTGCTTTAAGAAATAACCTAGGGAATACAGGTTAAATGGAACAACCATGTAGGCGATTGATCTGGAAGTCACAATAAAGAAAATCATTGAAACCAACCACCAGAGCATTTCCAACATTACTGAAAAGGCCACAGTGATCCTAAGAGAAAAATGCAAATAGACCCACTCAGACGGCAGAGCGGCTATCCTCACTCACGCACTCTGCTCTTCCAGTGCTGGTGAAAACTTATCCCTTTTCCAAGCAGCTCTGCACACTTCATATATTTCAAGATTACTATGGGCTTCCCCTAATTTCTCTCCAGAGTTCCTTTTTCTCTTGGAAAAAAATGGCACTTAAAGACACAGATTAAGTGAACATGTTGCAAATGTTACTGCATTTGTCAGAGGCCCACCCTGGGTGGGACGGGGAATCCACAAACCACATTTGGAGAGCTTTGCCCTAAGAAGGCTGGGTGTGGCTCACAGACAGCGCCTACCCTCCAGTAAAACGACAGGTAAACAAAGCCCACATTATCCCCTAGAGAGAAAGGGAATGACTTGATTGGCACTTGTCTATTTCAATTTCAATTTGATTCCTGTAGTTACAAACAAGAAACATGCATAGACCAGTTCATTTCAGTGGGCATTTGCTGAGGGGTGGGCCAGACACTGCTGGGGATGCCACAGTGGCTGAGTTGCACCCCCGCCCACGGAGGCCCAGTAATTACATACAGAACAACGCAGGGGCAAGGACCTCTTCTGCTGCTTGTAAGGTGACCGCATGCATTCCCTGCAGAACCTGGTCCAGACATAAAATTTGGAACAAGTCTTCAAAACCCCAGAAATAAAAGGTTTTAAAATTTTTTTAATGTTTTATTGGTATCTTTAAAGCCCAACTGAAGAAAAGACTAGGTGATGAGCTCCTATCAGTCTGTCACACTGAAATGGTCTGTGTTTACCAGAGAGATGTCAGCTTGAGCAACAAGATTCCAGCCCATGGCCTTTCTCAGTTCAGATCTGACCCATTTTGCCACAGCCTTGGAGGAACTGGATTTCTGAGGCCCACCTGGATTTCTGAAAGAAGCAGGGCTACCTCAAGCAGACTAAATAAGTGTCTGGCTCAAGGGAAAACATTTTAGTGTAAGGCAGCATGGACATTTAGAGAGGCTTAATCAGCTGTGACTTAGCCTCTCTCAACCTCAACCTATTCATCTTTATAATGGGAATAATAATGCTTCATGGTTGACGTGATCCTTCCACTAAATAAGATGTATACGTAACACAGTGCCTAGCACACAACTCAGTTCATGTTAAGACCCCTCCCATGCCACTACTGTCAGGTGCAGGGAGAGAAAACTCGCCTAACTTCCATTCTCCCATTCAGCGTGCCTCTAAAGCAGGGGTCTCAAACTCGCGGCCCGCGGGCCGCATGCGGTCCGCCAAACAATTTTGTGCGGCCTGCAGACTAATCCACGAAGTTCAAAATATTTTGGATAAAATTAAGTAAGCCTAGGGGCCTACTTGTATTTTCATTTCTCTAGCATCCTAGCTAGATATTAGCTTAGTTAACAGCAGTTGTGATGCGAACTACAGTTTCTGGTCGTTTTGTGACACTGAGTAAACTGCATGTATGATTGTGCTTGTTGTACTGATTTTTTTTTGTTTTCAACTGCAGTGAGAAAAGTGTTGCATAACAGTTGCCTTTTGTAGACCTAGTGCGGACCGCCGAACGGCTGTGATCTTGCTCTGCGGCCCACATGCTGAGTTGAGTTTGAGACCCCTGCTCTAAAGCATAGTAGACAGTGGGCATGGCCTCAGCTGGATGTGGAATTCCAAGGGATGCCTAAGTTTCTATCCTGTGAAGGGGAAGACATCCCTTCTTCTAGCAAATACTTTCAGATCATTCCCAAAGCAGTCTTAGAAAGGAGATGCTCTTGGTGTACTCCCCACTTGGTTTTGTCAGAAATGAATCATGTCTAGCCACCATGAAAGAACCGGATGTGATAGGATTTTGCAGAGGGTAGGAATGAAGAGTGAAAGGGGAAAATACTACTACAGTCATTCTCATTATAGGTTCAGGATAGTGTAGGACAGAGAGGCTAAGTAACTGGCCAAAGACACACAGCATTTCAGAAAGAAAGCTGAGGAGTGGGGTGCCTCAGTTCCCAGTGCTGTGCTCTATTTTGGTGTGGACTATGCCTGCCTTTGTCATTGGCATTGCCTTAACATCTGTCCCATAGCAACTCCCAGAGCCTGCAACACTTCACCCTTAGCAGGCACTCGATAAATGCTTGTAAATGAATAACCTCAAGAAAGGTAAAATTAAAAGCATGCATCATCTCAGAATGTGCACTTAAACCAAAACATAATAAAATATATATAAAGGGAGATATCCCATTCCAAAACAGGAAAAAAGGAGACATTTTGTTCCAAACCAGCAAATACTGTCAAGTAAGTTCCTGTTTCTACCTAACCATTATCTTGTAATATTTTTCCCTGACATTTTTTTTTCCAGGACAATTTGCTATTCATTTTCAAAAGCAACTCTCCAAATAAGATAGATTTCATCATGATTCAAACTTACAACATTTTTTAATAAAGAAACACCAGAAAAACACTAGGAGAGCTAATACTTTGGTGCCAAACAACCAAACAGATGTGATTTCTACCACTTCCTACCTTTCCAAAAGACGTGATTAATGGGGAAGTATAGGAATATTCTAATTCTTGTTGAAAAGCTTGATCGATTTATTGTTGCTTGCAGCCAAACCATAACCAAGTCCATGTTTCAAATCACTGCAGATGACCCAGAATCTGGGGCTCATCATGATTCTATACTTTGCTACAAGGCTTGTGCCAAGAAAATTTCCTCCTAACTCAGTAATCCCTCTTCCTTTCTGGATAAATTCTACATAGTTTTCCCTTTGAGCCTGCCTTGGGTTAAGATTTCTTGCAGCAGCCTTGTAAATGACTTCTGTCTTTGGAAGATTCATTAAAGTAGCACTGTATCTTTGATTCCCATCTTTGGAACAATTTCCACTTTCCACCTAAATAGGACTTCGCACAGAAGTCTCAGTTCAGCGTTGATCACCCCAGAACACTGTCACTGATCCTTCTGTCCCTGGACTAGGTCACGTTCTTCTTCTCTGTGTTCTCACAATCTCAACATCTTCACATTTTACTATTTTCTATTTAATTGTCTATCTTTTAAACTAGGCTATATGGCCATGAGGAAAACATTATATCCTTAGCACATGGTGGTTGTTAAGTATTAAATGAATGCTTCCCAGAGTTTTATCAGCCCTTAAGTACAAATTTTATTTCTTTTCATGACAGAAACTGCATGATTTTTACTTAAGCTAGGAGATCCATTCTAATGTTTGTTCTTTGGATAACTGAACCCCAGGAGTTTGGGCAGGGAACAAGGACATGGAGCTAGACGTGTTTCCAGCTTCCCTTGCAGCTAGGCTGTTTGGCCAACTGGATGTAAGCTGAAAAGATATGTGTAACTTCCAAGTCATGTCACTAAAAAGAAGCAGCTTCTCCTCTACTTAATCCTTCCCCTTTCTAAAGACTGGAAAGCAGACACAGTGGTGGTGAGACAGCTTCAGCCAGGGAGCTGTAGACAACGACTTCAGGGATGGCAGAACCACAAGGTAGAAGAAAAGTTAGTACTTGGTAACCTTAGAGAGTAGACCCACCGGTCCAACCTGGACTGCTCACCTGTCTCAATACTTACATCAGTGAGAAGCAAACTTGCCTCTTATTTATGCCTCTGAATTTTGGTGTGTCTCTCTCTCCCTCTTTTTTTTATGTATTATTTTCGCACCTTAAATTGAACCTTTAATAATCCACGCCAGTTGTAATTTCCTATAACTTAATTTTGCCTACAGAAAGGGACATTTTTGAAGTTTGCTATTCATATATCTATGCACCCGTTATCACTGTCACTATGGATATAGGAAACTCACAATCATCTACTATTCATGTAGCTACTATCTAGAAACAATACATAATTTAGTTGAGCTTAACTACATTTATGATCTGCAGTTGAATAAATGCTTTGTTTCTTAAATAATGGCTGCTGTCTTAATTTGGAGTTGTAAAAAAAAAAATTGTGCCAAGTGATACAAACTGTCCTTCCAAAGTGACAAACTGTCCTTCTCGGCAACATTTTAGATCATGGGGAGTTCTTTTATATAAATAGTGAACTCAATTAGGTCTAAAGCGTTGTTTAATATGTGTTACCCATCCATAAGAGTTTATGCGGCTACTAGAATAAAATACAACTGATTTTCATGGGGTACTTCTGGAATAAGTCATGGATCTTCAAACCCCACCTTTTACATTTTGATGTTTTAGAAGATCAATATTTTGCTGTTAAAAATAAGCCCTAAGGGACATTACAACAGACCCAGTCCATTTTGTTTTCCATAGTACTAAAACCTTGAAGTCAGAAAGAATGCTCATAATGGCTGGTAAGAATTGTTTCAGTTTTTAAAGCTTTTAAAGACACATTCAGCTTGTCATGAGCTCTGAGTTGGACTCAACCTTTGCCATGACTAATTTTTTGCAAACTAATTTTTTGGACTTAGTGGTTGGTAGAGTTCTCTAGATGTCCAAGATGGACCAGGTGGAAATAATCAAATTTCCTTTATACACAAAAGCTTCTTGCTATCATCCCCTCAAGAAATAGAGAGCTATCGTAGATAAGCTTTTTTGGCTTTTAATCCATTTCTCCTTCCAGTTAAGACCAGAATGGATTCCATGTTCCCGTTATACTTTATCTACATGAATAATTATGTCACTTAATTTGGGCCTTTATGCAAATGTCATCTTATTACTGAGGACTTCTCTGCCCACTCGATCTAAAATCTCAAGCCTCCTGATAATCCCTATTCAATGAAGGGGTGGTAACCAACCACTATAGTACAGTATTATCAAATGTAACCTTCATTTTACTGATTTCTCTTATTTATTATCTTTCTCCCTACTAGAATGTAAACTCTATGGGGGCAAGGAAGTGTCTCCTTTTTTATTTAGTGCTATATTCCCAATGTCTAGAACAATATCCAGAACATTAGGGAGGAACAAATTTCTGGAAATACATGTTAAACCAATGAATGAATGAAAGCCCTTTCTGGAGATTTTTTTAAAATTTATTTCTTACAGAGACAGAGAGTGAGTCAGAGAGAGAGATAGACAGGAACAGACAGACAGGAACGGAGTCTGGAGATTTTTATAGAGTACCTCAGCAGTGCACGTTCTAATCCCAGTGCTCACTCACACATTCTGACTGTGCCAGCCACATCAGCTCACCGACAGCAACTCCCCCACTTGCTTTGCTGTTTTGTTTGTTGTTTTATCCATTGCTGGCAATCAAGGAAATGGTAAGTAAGGCAACAGAAGTCTCAACCTAGATGCCCTTAAACGAAAACAGACTTGTTTCCTATCATAACTGAGTAGATTTTACTTCTGTTGTGGATTGAACTGTGTCTCCCCCAAAAAGATATGTTGAAGTCCCAACCTGCAGTCCCTCAAAGTGTGACTTCATTTGGAAGCAAGGTCTTCACAGAGATAATCAAGTTAAAATGAGGTCATTAGGATGGTACCTAATTCATGCAAATGATGTCCTTATAAACGAGGGAAATGTGGACACAGACACGGAGAGAGAGAGATGTGAAGACACACAGAGAAGATGACCATGGGATTGGAGTGATGGATCTATAGCCAAGGAATGCCAAAGACGGTCAGCAACCACCAGAGGCCCGAAGAGGCGAGAACGGACTTTCCCCCAGAGTAGAGAGCTTAGCCCTGCTGACACCATGATTTCATACTTCTGGCTTCCAGAACTGTGAGATTATAGATCACTGTTGTGCTAAGCCACCTACTTTTGGTACTTTATCACAGCAACCCTAGGCGACTAATGCAGTTTTGCATGATCCCTAAGACAGGGTTCAATTTCTGTGATCTGGACCCCATTTCTCACTCTCCAGACTTGGCTGCATGTCCTCAGGCTCATGTGGGTCTTCTCATTGCTCTCAAGATAGCCGCCAACAATTTTCAAACCTTCTTGCTTCTTCATACTGAATGGAGAAGAGTCAGCTCTTACAACAGCCAACTAACGTCTGAGGTTTAAGTCACATTCCTGACAGAGACTGATTTGAGTTGCATGCCCAAATAGAAAATCAGTGACAGCATCTAAGGGGATGGACTGAGCAGGTTACTTTAAGCCAATCAAGGCTTCCCCCTTGAGATGGGGGAGGAGTCAAGTCCTGCAACCCTTATCTTCCCTTAGCCTTCAATCTACTGACCCAAGTCTGCTCATTGCAAACATCTGCTACTTCCTCCTTAAGGGTTTTTCCTCCCCCATGACTGCAAGGACATGTTTGGCCCATGCACGGAGCAAGCTAGAAGCTCCAGAGTTAACATCTGAAAAGAAGCCCTCAATTAAGGATCAACAGGGCACTGACAAATATCCAAGCATCCTCACTCTTTAGTTGGAAGAACTCTAATGTGTGTTCTACAGAGTATCCAGAGTGGTTGGTTACCACCCCTTCATTGACTTTCTCTCTCCCTGCCACACTTTCCTGCCCTCCACCAGTAGTTCTCCCAGATAAAGTACTTTTACTTAAGTCTTTGTTCAGGTTTGCTTCTGGGGGTATCCAAACCAGGTGAAGTCCTAATAAACTGCAAGAGGGGACATGCAGAGAAAGAGAAAGGGTAAAAATGGAAAGTGCCAGAAAGTGACCCGATGAATGTCCATTAATGTAATTACTGTTTCCTCTTTCAATTAATAAGCCAATCATGTTCTGTTAAATAGACAAGAGTACAGCATTACATGGCAGACCAGGAGCACACACACTGGGTTTTGTTTTTGCTGTTCTTTCTCCTACCTGCTGTATTTCTATTCCAAGTCATTTCCCTGCATCCTTTCTCAAGTTCCTACTTAATGAAGACTGAAAATGATGACCCTTGTCTCTGTAGAATCTGACCCCAGAGAAGCAGAGCATGACATAAGGTAAACCCATCTTAAATCTCTTCCCAAGTGTGTCTGTTGTAAAAGTGTCAGAGGGCATATTCAACATCATTGTCTTTCATTTGGCCCAGGGGACATTAGAGATTAGACCTAATCAGAACAAAGACCCAAGTCAGAAAGACCCATGATCTCAATAGTGTTCTCCACCATCTAAATAACAGCTACTGCTATTTTAATAAACTAACTTAAAAATACAATTTATTGGCCCTGGCCAGTTGGCTCAGCAGTAGAGCGTCGGCCTGGTGTGCGGGGGACCGGGGTTCAATTCCCGGCCAGGGCACATAGGAGAGGCGCGCATTTGCTTCTCCACCCCCCACTCCTTCCTCTCTGTCTCTCTCTTCCCCTCCCGCAGCCGAGGCTCCATTGGAGCAAAGATGGCCCGGGCGCTGGGGATGGCTCCTTGGCCTCTGCCCCAGGTGCTGGAGTGGCTCTGGTTGCAGCAGAGTGAGGCCCCAGAGGGGCAGAGCACCACCCCCTGGTGGGCAGAGCATCGCCCCTGGTGGGCGTGCCGGGTGGATCCCGGTCGGGCGCATGCGGGAGTCTGTCTGACTGTCTCTCCCCATTTCCAGCTTCAGAAAAATACAAAAAATACAACTTATTTATCATTAATACATGTTTTCATTTTTTGCCAGGTTTATTGAGTCATAATTGATATATATTATTGTGTAAGGTTAAAGTGTACAACGTGTTGATTTGATACATTCATATATTCTGAAATGATTATCACCACAGCATTAGCTAACACCTCCACAGCACTAATCATCAGGGAAATGCAAATCCAAACCATAATGAGATAGCATTTCACACTTGTTAGAGTAACTATTTAAAAAAACAAGCAGTAACTAGTGCTGGTGAGGATGTGCAGAAAAGGGAGCCCTTGTGCACTGTTGGTGCACAAGGAACATAACTTGGTGCAGCCACTGTGGACAACAGTAGGGAGGTTAATCAAAAAATTAAAAGTAGAACTGTCTTATGATTCAGCAACCCCACTTCTGGGAATTTACCCAAAGGAATTGACATTAGGATCTCATAGATATATTTGCACTCTCATGTTCATTGCAGAATTATTCACAACAGCCAAGATATGGAAACAACCTACCGAATCTCCCATGTATAAGACACTCCCATGTATAAGACGCACCTTAATTTTGGGGCCCAAACTTTGAAAAAAATGTATTACATAAAGCTATTCAACTCAAGCTTTATTCATCATAAAATTCATACAATTCATCACTGTCAAAACTCCCATCCATTAGCCTGTCCTCATCTATATCGATGACAAATCACTGTCTTCATATATTGCCTCGTCCTCAGTTCCATCTATAGCATTTGAAATGCCACAACTACTGTATAAGATGCACCCAGTTTTTAGAGCCCAAATTTTTCAAAAAAGGCTGCATCTTATACATGGGGAAATACGGCAAGTGTCCATCAACACATGAATAAGTAAAAACGATACATTAGATATATACAGTAAAACATTATTCAGCCATGAAAAAGAAAAATCCTGCCATTCACAACAGCTTGAATGAACCTTAGGCGTTATGCAAAGAGAAGTAAGTCAGACACAGAAAGATAAATACTGTATGATTTCACTTCTATGTGGAAGTGAAACTTAGGAACAGATTGTAGGACACTGATTACCAGACACTCGAGATGGATGAGGAGATTGGTCAAAGAGCACAAACTGCCAGTTATATGATTAACAAGTAGTCCTAGGGATCTAACATACAGAGTGGCCATCACAGCTAATGACACCGTATCATGTACTTGAATATAGATGAGAGTAAATCTTAAATGTTCTCACTGAAAAACAAAACAAAACAAAAAATGGTAATAAAAAATACAATCTTTTAACTGTTCTGGAGGAGCTCAGAAATGGTTCCCTGAATGAGGCCAGTTTTGCTGAGCCTGCAGCCTATTTACGGTAGGCTTTCTCCGACCTTCTCCAGAACATTTTGCTATTGCCGCAGAAAAGCAATTCATTGGAAAAGCCACCCTGCATCTCCAGCACGCTAAGGTGGTTCTTTGCGAGTGTTCGGGACACATCCTTCCATTCTTCTTTGTTCTCTGAGTATAAGCAGATGTTAGACATTCTTCCCATTATCTTGGGATATTGTATAATATTATTATGGTGTCAGGCTATTAGAGGCAGCAAATGCTCTATGACAACAACCTTAATTGAGGCTTAGAGATGAATTATAAGTATATAACCTTACTTCGGGGTGTTTGTAAATGCTTTCTGGAAACAGTTAAAAAAGATGTTTTCAATTGTTCAAATGAAGACTTGCCCTGCAAAAATCAAGTAAAAGCTTCTTAAGGTATGGGCACCATAAACATATTTCTTAAGATTTCAATTTTTTTTTTCAGCCAGAAGCATGATGAATCTGTGAGCCAGAGAGCCTCGTTCATGCCACTTCCTGGACTGTTCCATGGAAAAGCTAATGAAATTCTGCAGCAGTTGCACTCAGCTCAGCTGTGCTCTCCTGGCCACAAAAATCCCACTCCTCCTTTAAAGTCACTTTCCTGGAATAATAATTATCTATCCAAGAGTCTGACCTTGGCATTGGCCTATCCCTGGGGATGGAGATTTGGGTGCATACTACAGCAGCCCACCTGCAGCAATGTACACCACCTGACACAGAAGGCTACGCGTCAGTCTTGGTTGACACGCTTGTCACCGTGCACATGCAGCAAATGGTTGTGAGTTCCTAGGATGACTTACAGTCTCATAAATTTGCTGGAGGTGCGTTGTGATGCCAATGTACAGGATAAAGACAGGAAAGCCGGGGTCATTTGAGACTGGGTCCAGGCAGAAGCTCTGAATGACAGCCTGAGTCTCCTTTACTGGAGAGAGGGGAAGGCAACAGACACTGAACACTGAAAGGGAAGTTCAGAGAGAAGAATGCAGAGTCCAGAGGCATGTTATCCACACTGTGGACTATGCAGGCACCTTTTTCCAAAGTCTGCTCCCAAATAACTGACTCCAATAGGGTTTTTGTTTTTCTTAAGTTCTTGTTAACATGTGCACGAGAAAGGAACAAGCATAGTATTTTGTTGCTTGTTGGTGACAATGATCAAAAGGAATAAGGGATTATAAAAATCCCAGTAATACAGTTCTTGGAATCCACAACTTACAATCATCCCATCATTATTGTCTTTCCAAGGAAATTATTAACAAACAAAAGACCAGAGACTGTGTTTAAGCAATTCATTCCACTAAAATTCCATACTCTTCGGCAGGGGATAAGAAAGAGCTGAGGGCTAAACATCAATTATGATCATATAATAACTCAGTAGGATCCATCAACAATGGTATTTCCCATAGAAATATGAGTTACCTCAATGAAACTGCATTTCTTTGAAAAATAAATCTATAATTCAGATATTTTATGTTCAGTTAGGTTTATTTCCCAACTTCATCCTCAAACCTAGCAATAAGTCTGGTTTAATGAAGTGTTTACTGTATTAAGTAGATAAGATTTAGCCTCTATGGTTTTCATTTATATTCATCTCTCATGGCCAAAACCATGTATATGAATAGGATGTCTACGTCAAGGTACCTTTGGCAAATACAAAGCGATACCCAGCACGCGGCATAGACCATGTGTTCTGTTACGTCCTCTCCCACCCCGTTAATATTATTTAGATCTCTGAACTTAGTTTTTAAAATTCTACTTGAGACACAAGACTGAAATTGGGACCAAAAACCCCAGAGAAGGCCACAATAGCGAAGATGCTATGTCAATGCATTTATAATATGATTATAAACACGGCCAGACATAGGTTCATAATATTGGCTCTCCACTATGATATGACACCAGTTTTTTTACTTCTCTGAGCCTTGCTGTTGATGCCTACTAAATTGGTATGAGTAGTATCTACTTCACAAGAGTTACTGAGGGGGTAGAAAGGGATCATTTGAGAATACACTTGTCACAGATCTGGCCATATACCATTTTATTTAAGTGTTTGTTGTGCTTCCTCACTGACAGGTACTATTATAAGTTTAAAAAAGTTTAAAAGCTGAGATTTCAACCCCAGGCATTCTTGTGCCAAAGCCAAGAGCCTAAACCATTATGTTGAGGAGCCTCAATATGCACTCAAATAGGGATTCATAAATAGTTATCAGTAGTGCTTCAGTTAAAGTTGTATCAACTATCTATCGCTACACAGCGAAATATTCCAGAGCATGGTGACTTAAAACAATAATAATTTATTGTTACTCTTTGATATATAGGTCAGCTGGGTAGCTCTGCTGCTCTGGCTCGTGGTTGGCTGATCATGGCTAGACTGACTTATGAGTCTGTGGACAGCTGGCAGGTTGGCGAGAGGCTGACTGGTCTCGGATGGCCTCAAATGGCCTGAATCTTTTCTAAGTGCCTTTTGCAGTCCTTTAATGGGCCAAGCCAGTCATGTTCTTATGACCATGGCAACGAGACAACAGCAGCAATATACTGAATCCAGAGTGCATACTTTGAACCACATCTGTTAACATCCCATTGGCTAAAGCAAGTCATATGGCTGATCAGAGTCAAGAGTTGGGTTTAAATGCCCCTTCCACAGTAGGAAGAATGAACCCTTTGGGATATCAATGCAATTAATCTACAGCAGAAATACTCAGAATTATAGAAGGGACAAAATTAAACCTGCAAAATAAATTCTTTCAACAAGTATGTACCTAAAACTGTCATGAATCCATGAGAAGTTAATGTACCTAAAATTATTTTATAAAAGTTACACTGTAAAATTAACTTAACATTTGATTAGGGTTCTAACATTTCTAAGTGATACCACATGTATTTTTACACTTAACTTTCACAATACATGACAGAGAAGTCAGGACACCAAACATTTCAGGAGCTAACTTCCCTTTAGCTGTTTTACAACATGGATTACTAGTGAAAAGTGCCTAATTTTATAATACCATACCTTAATAAGTGACAGCAAACTAGTTATAATTAGAATCAAACACCAAAATATTGTTATTTGGGAGTATATAGATCAAATCACTTTACTATTAACATAAGTGTAGCTCTAAATAAAATATAGAGTAGAACTTTGTTGTATAGATGGCACTTACAGACGAGAATAAACATCATGATATTTCTCTAATACAGCAAAAGGAGATATAATATGCATTATTGTGAACAAGAGGAAGATTCTTCAACAAGAAATATTTGAATGTGTGGTATAGACACCATTTACAAGCTGTGTAACCTCAGATAAATTGGTTATCCTCTATATACATTCATTTTCTTATCTGTAAAATAGGAATAATAATAGTGTTTATATCATAGGTCTATTATGAGGATCAAGTGATTTAATACATATTGTAAAGTTCTTTCAACAGCACCAGAAAGACAGTAAGCACTCAACAATAGTTAACAGTTTTTATCATCAAGACTGTTTATGGCAGGGTTTTGCCCTGCTACCTGTCTGCTCCCTAACACATTCCCTGTGATTAGTAAATTACATGTAGAATTTAAGATAACCACATTGTATTTGCATTTTATAGACTCTCAGTGCTCCAACTTAGGAAGTGTTTAGATGAGAGCCTCTCATTTATCAGACAGTGACATCTTCTGTGAAGGCACAGACTCACAGACCAGCTGTAGACACACTAAATGACCAAGCTGAAGGGAGGGGGAAGCAGAGCCTCAGAGAACAAGGTATGACATCCGGGAATTTCTAGACACTGTATCTAAGGCTATCACGTGCTAAGAAAAGATGGGGTTGAGAGTTACCAGGAGAACCGAGAAAGACCACACAATCAGCAATGTCATGGTTCAGGAGAGACACAAACTCCAAAAATCGCACCATTCCCACAATTCAGTTAGGTTCCCTTTTTGCACACTTCCTTCCAGAACTTTCCAGCTCAATCTACCAGAAGATTTTCTCTAATGATGAATAAGTAGAAATGAATAAATCTCCAGATTCTAGTGGAAAATGATGCTTGCTTTATAATAAACTTTTCTAGAATGTATTGCAGAATTTTTATATTTGTATATTGCATTTGCAATTCGTATTTGTATATCGAATGAAGCCTGCATACTTTTCTAAGAACGTATGTGAAGCATGAAAGGGAGCATTTGGGCAATTTTAAGCAGACATTAGATAAGACAAAGAACAAAAAGATTCTGAGAATTAGTACAGCACCTATTAACAAAGTAGTAAACTTGTCAACAAGCAATTCGGAAAAAGTACTACTATAATGAAACTTGGTCCTAAGCATGTGTTATTAATTGAAGAACACTGGAAAGGTTACCTAGAGCCCAGCAAAGTGTGTGTGTTGCAGTGTCTCCCTTCTCACCTATAAGGACTGACTGCAAGAACACCTGAAGGAGGCACCTAGCCTTCCGCTAATGCAGGCAGCCCCTCACCGACACACTTAACGTGTGTAAAAAGACTAGTCCAACCCATGAAAGTCTGCAACACAACATGTGTTTGATGGAAATATTTTATAGGAACATATGCTAAGCTATGGCAAAATATGCTTTTCCCAGCAGTGGATATGATATCTACTTAAGCATAATTTGTAATTAGTCTATTGTCTATATGCAAAAGTATTAAATTGATGTCACTGGAAGAATCCTTTAAACATTGCTCTTTTAACATTGTTCCTCCCTGAGATCTATTTTTACATATCATTTGCAGGGAGTTCTGAGTGCCATTGTTCTTTTATGGGTTGAATTTTTGCTGGTGTGTTTTTAAGAAAGCAAAAGCCAACAGAAGCCCAGCCCATGTCTGCTTTATTCTGAATTCACTTTTGGAGGGCTCTGAATTGAAGAGATTTTGTGTCTGTAAAAGGTCTCTGACAGTGACCTGAAGATGTGGTTCTGAATAAAAACAGGACCCAGACAGCAGCAAGAAGAAGGGAGGGGAAATGTGCAGAAAGGGTAGGGACGATGGGAATAAATCCAGCAAGCTCACACTGCATGTTCTCGGGAGCTCTGGCTTGGAGCTGAGTCACTCTCACCCCAGGGAAGAAAATGTCTGGGCTCCAAGCACACAGGAACCATTTCAGTAATTCATTTATATTCAAGATGCATTTATTGAGAACCTAATGTTCACCAAGTATTGTGCTAAGCACTGGAACAAATACCAAGAGCAGTATTATCACGGTCCCTGTCCTCCAGTGGCCACAGTACAGTGCAGGATATAAACACAGAAACCTGTACGGACAATCTGCAGGAGATAAGGTAATGCTAGTTGCTGTAGCAAACCAACCTCCCCAAATCTCAGTGACTGGATATAACAGATGTTTCTTTCCTGCTCCTATAACAATAGGATGCAGGCATCTCCAATAGTTGGCAGCTCTCCGCCAAAAGGTGATTCAATGACCAAGGTTCATTTCATCCTATGGCTGGCTACAGCATCTTCAACATTTGGTTTCCAAAGTTACATTAAGGTCACAAATTGCCAATACTATCATAAATGAAAGAAGAGTTATCACCACAAGTTCTACAAACATCAAATGGTGGGTGAGGGGGTGAAGGGATTAAGGAAAAAAATAAAGAAAAAATTCATGGACAACAGTGTGGATTGTGGGATTGAGGGCAGAGAGAAGATGGTATAAGAGGGATAAATGGTAAAAAATGAAGACTTGGCTTGGAGGCATGAACACAGAGTATGGTGTACAGAGTTGTGTTGTAGAATTGAGCGCCTGAAACCTGTTATTATGTTAAGCAGTGTCACCCCAATAAATTCAATTTAAAAAAAAAGAAAAGAAAAACATTATGCCACCACAACTTAGATGAAATGAACAAACTCTTGAAGAACACACCTTCCCAACATTGAAGCAAAATAAAGTAAAAAATTTGAAGAGCTCTATAATATACATTAAAGAGCTATTAAATATATTCAATTCATTATTTAAAACCTCCCCACAAACAAAAGTCCATGACCAGATGGTTTTGCTGGTGAATTCTATTAAATATTTATGGAAGAAATAATTCCAGTCTTACACAAAGTCTTTTAGAAAATAGAGAAGAAAGGATCACTTCCCAACTCACTTTATGAGGCCAGCATAACACTAATACTAAAACTAAATAAAGACATTGTAACAGTGTGGTGACTGCCAGGTTGGGGGGTGGGCAAAGGGATAGGGGGGAGGTAGAAGAGTATATAAGGGGGTTAAGTGGCGACAGATGGAGACTTGACTTGGGGGTATGAACACACAATACAGTGTACAGATGATGTTGTAGAATTGTGCACCTGAAACCTGTATAATTTTTTGACCAGTGTCACACCAATAAATCCAATAAAAAGGGAGAAAAAGACATTACTACGAAAGAAAATTACACGATTTCACTGTGCATCATTGCCGTTATAGTCGGCTGGAAGGGGTAACAGGCATAGATGATTTCCCATGAGAAGTTTTCTTATGGGCCAGGCCTGTATATGGAATACACTGCATGGCTCACGTTCCTTTAGATAGAATCCAGAAACGTGGCTATCCTTAATGACAAAAGAGGTAGGGAAACTTAGCCTAAGCCATGTGCCCTCAAGAAGAAAAGAAACTAATACAATGTGATAAATGCTATAAGAAAAAAGCAGAGTGTTGGTCTGGCACCAAGAAAAGATTGAAACGGGAGAAATGAACGAGTAAACGAACGAACAAGTAGTTAGCTAATGATGTAAACCAGCCCCATTAAAATCGCCTCTACCTAGCTCCAGATGACGTAGAGACTATACCAAAAGGACTAATGACTTACAAATCACTAATGGGCCCTGTTTCAGTGTTAACTTTGGCTGAAACACTGGGTGTGTATTTTGCTTTCTGTGGGACTTGGCCACAAGCCTGGCCTAAAGTTAAATGTCACAGTTCTAGTTCTAGGTTTGGCCAGGGGTATTCTTCTGTAGTCCTGCAGCCTACCACCCCCCAAATTTGTCCCATTTCTGTTTCTCTGAGAAGGCTAGGTACGTGGAAATAGGACAGAGTGGGCAAAGCCCAGAAATATGCCCTTGTCGAATTTTACAACAAACACTGTGTGGTCTCCCTGTACATATACATACATGGAAAGTTGGTACACTTGTTTTAAAAGATAGAAAAACGTGTCTCATTTAAATGCATGCCGCATGCTTCCCCTGCTTGTTAACGCTTCCATTTTCTGTAGATCGGTTTTTCCTTATTTCCATTCCCTACCCTATTGTTCTTTTCTCCTTTCCTGACCTACCACAAATACCATTTCCCAGTAAAAAGCAGAAGGGGAAGTAGGCTCTCTGGGGGTTTGTGAGCATGGCTCAAGTCCAGATTGTCATTCTCTGAGAATCGAGATACTGTGCCTTCCCAACACCAGCAGCACCACTTAGAGAGGAGGTCTGTCACTTACATGGTAAAGAAACCCAGGCAACCTGGCTGCCAAACTCAAGTGAGCACAATGACATTTCCCATGTCCTCTTGCCTCCTTTAGACCTTCCTCAGTCACCTGACTGTGTCTACAAATACAGTGAATTGGGCTTCCCACCGGCCTCCCTACCCACACCACTGCCACCTCCACCCTCAACATCTCTGGGTCATAGCTCTCCTGAGACCTGGCAACCCCTCCCCCTGGACAGCAACATCCTGGGGGCCCTTACAAAGCACCTCTGAGAAGTCCAGCCTGCAGGCCCAACGTTCAGTATTTCGTTGTTTCCTAATGTATTTTAGGTTCCTCTCCCTGGCTTAATTTTAAGTTTGGGGGGTGAAAGTCATGTCTAATGCTGCTTTGACACTCCCACTGCCCCACACATGGCCTTTTGTGTATAGTAGATTCCCAATAAATACATGGTGATTGGATTTAGGTCAAAGAAGGGTGCAACCACTAGTGAAAAGGAAAACAACTCCAGGAAAGATAACACCATGAGCCTCTTGTATCATTAAACACCTGTATTTGAATGGTGTTTCTTGTTAGGGCATTTGGATCACGACTGACAGTGAGAAGACCCAGAAGAGAAGTCAGCACTAAGGGGGTTCGGGGGAAAAGACAAAGCCCACATTAGACCTTCTCATAGCACATCATTGTTGATTCATTCAGCTACTGCCACACTAATGATGTTCAAAATATTCCAGCAGCCACTAGATATACATGTGAAAATGACACCCATACTAAAGAAAGGCAATCACAAGGAAATGACATCTGGGACTTCAGGAGCTAGATTTCAAGAAGTCTTACAGCTTCTGCCCAAGTCTTTGGGAGAATTTGCTCTTGAAACCCAACCACCATGCAGTGAGGGAGTCCAAGCAAAAGGGCACATGAGGAGAAGAACCACCCTGGATGACAGCCCTGCTGAGCACCGACCTGCTCTTGGGAGTGAAAACACATCTTCCTGTCTCAACTGGGCGAACCTCACTGGTACCATGTGGAGCAGAGACCGGTCCAGATGCCTGAGCTGTGAGTAAAAATAAATGACTGTGTCCTCAGTATTGCAGCAGTTTGCTATATAACAATACACACCCACAATATAGCTGTAATTAGCCTTGTCTCTCCTCACACAACTTGTACACATACCACTAACACAACACAGGAATTTCTGCTAGTGTGATTAACCTTGGTGTGTGTGGGGGGGGGGGGCACTGTGCCAAGGCTTACCACCGTGTCTCAAGTAAAACAAGCAAGCCCTCCACAAATATCTCCAAGGAGTCCATATAGAGTGGGTCTCAGTCCCAAGATTCTCTGTGTGCTAATGTAAGTAATCAGATAATGCAACCAGTGCTTCTAGGTGGTACCTAAAGGCCTTGTTTCTAGTTAAAGGCTGGCTTCTTAAAAAGTCAGGCTAATGAGGGCCTGACCTGTGGTGGAGTAGTGGATAAAGCCTCGACCCGGAATGCTGAGGTCACCGGTTTGAAACGCTGGGCTTGCTTGGTCAGGGCACATATGGGAGTTGATGCTTCCTGCTCCTCCCCCTTCTCTCTCTCTCTCTCTCTCTCTCTCTCTCTCTCTCTTTCTCTCTCCCCTCATA
The DNA here is from genome assembly GCF_036850995.1 of Saccopteryx leptura. NCBI lineage: Eukaryota > Metazoa > Chordata > Mammalia > Chiroptera > Emballonuridae > Saccopteryx > Saccopteryx leptura. The sequence goes on from NC_089503.1 coordinate 160,147,005, forward strand.
AAAATAAATAAATAAAATCTAAAAAAAAAGTCAATCTAATGAGAACTTTAGGCACCATGGCAATCTTAAGAGAAGATACATTTAATTGATGAATCTCAAATTTCAGCTCATGAAAAGCTTTCATTTGGATCCATACTTAACCTGACTCTAGATAGGCCCGATAACTTCCTGCTGGTCAGCCAGACACTGACCTCCTTTATCGCATATGCAGGTGAGGGCTGAGTTTCCCTCACAGGGACGAGACAGGCCAAGCATATGGGGCCACAAGAGTAACAGGTGTTTGTAGCTATTTCTTCTTTAGGTCAGTGCTTCTGGAACTTTAATGTGCATACAAATCACTTGATAATATTGTTAAAATACAGATCCTGGTTCTGTTTGTCTGAGATGGAACCCAAGATTTTATATTTTTAACAAAAACCTGGTTGGTGGTGATTGCCACTGGTCTATAAACCATACCTTATAGTAAGGACTGACCAGTATCATTAATGCTAAGTCCAAGTGCTTCTTATAAGTAACTCTTTCCAAAGACTGAGCCTGGCAATATAGTCTCACCACCCTCCCTGTGACCTCTACCATAACTCCACTAATACGACCATCTTCATCACCATCACTCCCAACCTCCAATGACATCACCAGATCCATTACCACCACTCTTGCTACCATTTCTATCAGCACCACCACCATTTTCAAAAACACCATCAAATCCATCACTACCAACAGAATCTCTATCACCACCATCCCTAACACCTCTGTCATCACTACTACATCAATACAGCCCATTACAAATCACCAGAATTACTTACAACTGTGATCTCTAAACAAACAGTAACAATGAGAATAACTAAAGGTTGATGGTTCATCAACCAGTCATAACAACAGGGGACATCAGCTGGCTTCTGAAATATGGAAACCCATCTGATCAGAAAAGCTTCAGCACAGAGGAGAGTGAACAGCAAGACAAACCCTAATGAAAATAACATAGTTGTCATAAAACATATCCTCAGATAGCCACTTTCACATAAGCACATTTGGACTTGTAGAAGAGCTCATATATTTGGAAGGGTGAAAGTGTTAGTAGGTGGGCTTAGCTTATTGCTGAAATAGGTAACTTCTCTGTTACATAAAATTAAAACCAGAAAACTGGGGGTTTTCCTGATATTCTTTCTCCCCTAAGAAGATCTCCAGGATGAGCTGCCAAATGTACTTAACTTCTGTGCTTACCAAACTCTAGTCCCTGGTGAGTATAACTTTCATTCTAGAAATGAGAATTCTGCCCAAGCAGTAGCAGTATGAAGTTCAAAAACATCTGTACTACTAGGTAAAGATGATCTGTATACATGTCGTGGGCAGCGATTTCCTCTACTAAGCTTCTGAAACGAGAGGAGCTGAGATGCAGCAACTCAGCCCAACCATTGTGAACCTTCTGGGGTTTCAGAAGTGATTACAATGAAGTTCCCTAATTGCTTGTATGTTTTATTAAGTAGATCCCATTTGAGTCTAAAATCACTAGTGATATTTAAATGTTATTTCTACAAACTACACAAAACTATAATTTTCCAGTAAAGAAAAAAAAAAGATGCTGCCAAATAAGAAGTGATACGAAATGAGATTGTTCCCTTTATTTGCGAGACAGATGTTATTTTTGGCTCTTCCGTATAATGCATTCCATATTATAGTTATCTTTTTAACCAGACACTAGGAACAGCACATGCTTGTACGCAGTGCACCAAAACCATTATCTGGAAAACTTTTCTATTAACACTGACAACTTTTCAGGTCCCCAATGCAGAAACCTCAAGCTGTCGGCTGAAAACAGGGCCCATTATGCCAAGACGGGATATATTCTTTTTATTCATCCAACACATTCCTGCAATAGAAATAAAGCCATACATTTCCTTTAGAAACTACCCCCAGGGGTTGGCAAATGATTTTTTTTTTCTCTCATCTCTCCTGGTAAGCCCTTGTCATCTTATGGCTGACAGATTTCATAAGATTTGGGTTTTCTTTTCTGTACCATCTTCTTTAGAAAAATGTGGGAAAAGAAGACAGTAAGGAAGTCATAAACTTACACAGGAAAAATAAAAAAGACTCCATTACACCAACTAGCTATTCTACTTGTATTTATCTCCAAAAAGTTTGATGCTGAGTAAATATCATCTGAAACTAATTAGCTCCAGGACAAAAATCTCCATATTGACTAGGATGACAAGAATGCAACCAAAAATGAATAGAATGTTCTGATTGGAAGCAGGTTGCAGTTTTGCCAACTGGTATGTACAGAGAGAGAAACAAATGGTCATTATTGGGCTGATTTCATTGTCAGTTGGAGGTTCTTCTTCATGATGGAGAAGCTGATGTTCATTTAAATAATTTGGGGCCCAGGCTGGTTGGCTCAGTGGGTAGAGCACTGGCCCAGTGTGCGGATATCCTCGGTTTGATCTCCAGCCAGGGAAAACAAGAGAAGTGACCATCTGTTTCTCTCCCCCTCCGTCTCCTCCTTCTCTCTCTCTTCCCCTCTTGCAGCCAGTAGCTCGATTGGTTTGAGCATCAGCCCTGGGCTGAGGATAGCTCAGTTGGTTCGAGCATTGGCCCCAGATAGGGGTTGCCGGGTCAATTCCAGTCAAGGTGCATGTGGGAGTCTGTCTATCTCTCTCTCTTCCTCTCACTAAAATAATAATAATAATTAATAATAATAATAATTTGACCTCAACCAATTGCTATTCTTTTCTGGATTTGCCAAGTTATTTCTTTTATTTTGCAGAGTCTTTAAAGATAATGTCTTGCTCCCCAATAGTGTAGGGGTACCACCCACTAAGACAACAAATAAATATTACTTGAAGGTACTATGGCCTGGATACTTGGAAGCTCTTCACTAGGCTGACAGGGGTATAAAGAAGGATTTACAAAGGCAGCACTTGGGATGCAGAGGAGACACAGGCTTCCCATGTTTCAAAAAAGAATATGTGAGAGTTTAGGGAAATTTATAACCATCTCTAGATTTCTAGATTGTAGCTTAAACCAACACTCAAATAACATACTATTGATTTGAAATGATTAAAATTAAGTTGCAGACATCATATCGGGGGCTTACTAAGTACCAGGCACTAAGCAATGGACGTCTCTACAAGCCCCCAGACCTCAGTCCTCGAACTTTTCTGAGAAGGCATTCATCCAACACATACCTTTCAAGGAATTACTGTGTGTGCCAACCTGTGCAAAGTGCTAGTAAATCCAAGGGTGAGAAAACAAGAGGTTCTGTCCTGGAGATGCTTAATTCCTATGAGGGACTGGGAGTCCCATAAGAATAACGACAACAATAACAATCTTTTCTAATTCACCTGCTGGAGGCTGAGGTACAAGAACAGAGAGTGCAGTGGGAATTGGGTAGAGGCAGCTCTACCCCATGGAGCTCAAGTACCGAAGCAGATCCTGTGGAGCAGTAGGAAGAAAATGGTGGATGGGGAGAAGAGAGAGTCAGGTTGGTAAGGGGAAGCTATCACTAGGTTTGTGGAGATTACAAAGAGGCTTAAGAACTATGCTTTTGAAGACTTAACTCTCAGGCCAAACAAAACCCCCAACACAGCTTCCCTCAAGTTCTTAAAATTGCAACCTTCAAGTCAATGAAAGCCCCAGGTAGGATGAGCAGGACTAAATGGAGTAGGCAGACATGTTGGCTTAAGGTTCCAAGGGAATGGCATGTGCAAAATGCAGCGACATGTGCCAGCATGTCGAATTTGGGGGATTTTGAGAACACCAGATAAGAAGAGGTCTTGAGTCTTGAGTCTAATCTCAGCTTTGTTACAGAACAGTTTCATGGCCTTGGATAAGAGTCACTGAAACTGTTTATCTATGCAATGGGTAGGCTGGATTCTGCTAATACCCACTCAGATGCCTACTCTTCCCATCTTCAAATAAGAGTTAGCAGACTCTTATTTTTAGCTCAGGAAGGAAACACACCCAGGTGAAGAACTCAACTGTCATGACTTCGCTGAGCAGCAGCCCCAGCCTGATCCTCTCCCTCTGGGCTTCTTGTTATGTGGGAACTCAGCACAGCCTTATCTGCTTAGCCATTGCATCTGTACATCTGTTACATACACCTGAAGGCAATCCCAAAATGGGCCCTGCCTATCAGTGATCGTCCCTAGGAGAACACTCCTCCGCAGGAGAAATACATCAGAACGGGATGTGCTGATAGTCTTATTGTTCTAATCACAAATATTACAGAAAGTAAAGCTCAACAAAAAGCATGTGGCTGGTAGAAATATTCAAAATATGAAAGTCAGAAAGCTCTCTGTGAGGACTGTGGGTCCAAAGTAGTTAAGGACAGTATATATGACAATTCCTCAGGGTCCTTTTAGATCCAGGAATTCTAAGTTCAAATCATTTAACCTAATTAGTCATCAGCCTCCTGGATATAGTAGAGATATAAGGTCATGAGATGGGATGGATTAGTTGGATGGGGGAGGAAGTTGTTAGAATTTAGGGTTCCATCCCAACCTCGCGGGCTCCAAAGTGGTAACACTAGGTACTTAGATGGTGCTGGACAGGGCTGGGGTGGGGCAACATAGGCAGCAGTGTTTTCTAGAGCAGGAGCAGGGTGAAAAGGAAAGTACACGGGGATCACAAGAGCCTCACATAAACACTTAGGGCTCCGTGAGCTCAAAGATCCCGAAGTGAGTGTGCACTCCTCCCGCAGGCCTCACTCACAGAACAAGCTCTTCCCCAAGAAAGAAACCCAGGGGTTTAGAAGTGCCAGATTTGTTGGCAGTATATTCAGAAAAGGGCCCAGACCGCTAGGGTTTGCACACAATTCCTGGTGAGTACAACTCTACAGGCTGCATTCAAATTTCCTCACATGTTCATGTGTAGACCCCAATAAAATCAGCTGAGAAATGCTACCTGCCAAAAGCATGCTAACTCCGTCCTGTTCGGTACCCAGGGCCTCTGCGTAGAGAGGCAGGAAGCCCGCTGGGTTCCCTCGTTGGTACCTGAGATTGCCGGGGGCAGAAACAGGAAAGGGGCACAGGAGAAGGCCCTGGCATGGCAGCCACAACGCACAGGCCTTTGCCAGGAATCAGCTTCTAGTTTTATAGAGAAACTCTACAATTTCTTTACTTGTTTTTTATTTCTGTGTAATTAATTTCTATCTTATCTTTATTAATTTCTTCACTACACATTCTTTGAGTTTATTTTTTCTCAGATGTATCCAGCTTCTCAAGTTCAAAGATTAGAACATTTAATTTTTGTTCCCCTTGATTTACCTATTAAGTAGAATCATAATAAATATTTCTCCTCGTACTGTCTTAGTCATTTTAATAAATACCCTTTACATGTTGTACTTTTGTAGTATTGAATTTCTAAATAGTTTTATTTCTTTTTTAACTCAAGTAATACAAAGAAGTAGGCTTTCTTAAAAATTTCAGGGAGTAGATTTTTTTAATATTAAGGAGAATAGTTGGTTTTTGCCTTAGGTTTTTGGGGGGTTTTTTTCTCAATTTCTAGTTTTAACACATCATGATCAGTCAGTGGGGTCAATGTAATTTCTTTTTGTTTTACAAGTTGTTAACATTTTCTAATACATAATAGTTTTTTCTGAATGCTTTATGTGCTTTTGAAAAATAATGAATGCTGTACATTGGATATATAATTTATTCAAATATTTTATATTGTTACTTCTTTTTAGTGTATTTTATTTATTGATTGCTGTCTAAAAAAAGTCTGTTAAAGTTTATTGACATTGTGACACTATCAATTTATCCTTATATTTTATATTTTCTTTTGCTTTATATATTTAGAAGCTATGTTGTCAGGGTTATAAAGGTTTGTTTGATTGATAAGCTCCTTTATTACTCTGAAATATTCCTCTGACCATGTTAATAAAATCGACCTTGAATTCTCTTTTGGCTGACACTAGTATTGCCAAATTTTCTCTAGTCTGGTTAGCATTTTCCTTTTATACTTTTTTTCCATTCCTTTCATTTCAAGCTTGTGAGAGAGAACAGGCCATGCTGTTCTGTGTAGTGTGACCTCTAGCCTGTCTCCTGTGATTTGAATGAGTAACAGAATGTGCTATCCCTCTGGGCAGTCCATCAATTGTTTCCTGGTTTGGGGGCTCACTGATTGACCTGGGTGTCACAGCCACCAGAGGCCCCACTCTGCCTGTCCTCACTGACTGTTCCAGGCTATGGGGACAAACACATTGGTGGTTGCTCACCACCTAGGAGTGGAAGAGGCAGAGACGGAGAATGCAGGTGGTCAATAGACCTGGTCACTTCTGCTATGGAACCCCAACTAATTGTTGTCTTACTAGACCTCCAAAAGTCACCAGCCCCTTGGCTAGAATCATCTTTGGAGCCTTTGCAAGAGTTCTCTCCTGCATCTGTTTTGGGCTGTGATTTCCTTCTTCAATCTGACCTCAACTATCTTCCATCTTTCTGAAAGTCATTAAATGCTTTGGGCCAACTAAAGACTCCATTATTTTTGAGCATGATTTAAAAAAAATTTTTTTTTGCCATTTCTAGGGATTTGGTGTGGGAGAGGAATGTTGCGAAGATTTCCATAATACTTGTTCTATCTTTTCAATTATTTTTTAGGGCAGATTACCAAAAATGAGGTTCTGAGGCAAAGCATATGAACATTTTCTGAGGCAAAGCATGTAAAATAATGGCAAAAATATTGCCATTATTTTTAACAGTTATATATTTTAAAAGTTAATAATAAATGGAAAGTGTTACATATTTACTTATGTAGTTATCATTTTGGATGTTCTTCAATCCTTAGTGTATTTCCAGATTTCCATCAGGGATCATTTTCTTTCCATATGAAGGATTTCCTTTAACATTTCTTGTAATGACTCTCATCTGGTGATGAACTCTTTCACCTTTTGCATGACTGAAAATGTCTATCTGTCTCATTTTCAGAGGATATTTTGGCTGGGTATAGAATTCAAAGTTGACAATTTTTATTTTCAATGGAGCAGGTCTTCAAATGTCATTTTGTTCAATGTTGTTTTGTTATAACATTGATTAGATGCCATAGTAATTTAACTTTGGTTTATATCAACTAGCCTATAGTAAAATTGGTTTTATTATTTCATTTATGTCAATTGGTGCAGTTTCAAGAATCTATTGATAACATTGAGGACTTACTCTACTCTAAAGACATTATTCCATTGTCTTCCACTTGCATTCTTTCTGATTAGAAATATATGGATATCTTTACCTTTGTTCCGTTGTACTTGAGGTGCCTCTTCCTCTGGGTATTTTTAGGATTTTTCTCTTTATCAGTGATTTTTAACAATTACGATATGCCTTGGTGTCTTCATGTTGTTTGGGCTTGTGGTTCTTGAGTTTCTTGGATCTCTGGTATAACTGATAAAATAATAGCCCCCCACCAATGTCTTCATTGTAATTTATAAAACCTACTGTATTCAATTGCTGGAGCTGCCACATATAAGGTGGCTTGAACAACAGAAATTTGTTCTATCCCAGTTCTGGAGGCTGGAAGTCCAAAATCAAGGTGCTGAGCAGGGCCATGTTCCCTTTGAAGCCTATAGGGGAGGATCCTTCCTTGCTTCTTCCAGCTTCTGGTTGCCCTAGTTGTCCTTTGTCTTGTGGTAGCATAACTCCAATCTCTACCTCTGTCTTCAGATGGCTATTCTTCTGTGTCCGTGTCTTTACATTGTGATCCCCTTTCTTTATGTCTGTCTTCTCCCTTATAAAGGTATAAGTATAGTGGGTTAAGGGTCCACCCTACTCCAATATAAACTCATTTTAATTTATATCTTAGCTACAGCTGCAAAGACCCTATTTCCAAATATTGTCACATTTGCAGGTATTATAGGTTAGGATTTCAATATATTTTCTGGGGGAACACAATTCACCCCATTATATCTGTGAATATGTTAAATTACAAAATAAACTTTGCATATATGATTAAACTAAGGATCTTGAGATGGGAATATTATCCTGGATTATCCAAGTGGGCCTAGTATAATCACAAGGGTCCCTGGTATAAACACAGGGGTCCTTATAAGAGAAAGGCAGAAAGGCCACAAAGGACATGTGACAATAAAACAAGTTGAAGTGACGCAGACACAAGCCAAGGATTGCAAGTAGCCTCTAGAAGCTGGAAGAAGTGAGGGACAGTCTCCTCTAGAGCCTCCGGAAGGAATGCAGCTCTGCTGATACCTTTATTTAATCCCTAAGATCCATTTCAGACTTGCGATCTTTAGAAATATAAGATGATAAACTTATGTTATTTTAAACTACTAAGCATGTGGTAATTTGTTATAGCAACAATAAGAAACTAATATATGTGGGTTTTTAGGTTTCACCAAATTGTTTCCTTAAATATTTTTTTTAATCATTCCCCCATCTCAATGACATAGGTATATATTAGACCTCTTGAAGTTTTCCCATAGTTTACTTATGCTCTGTTTATTTTATTCTTTTTTTCCTCTGTGTGTTTCATTTTTGATAGTTTCTATTGCTGTTTTCAAATTTGCTCATCTTTTCTTCTGCAATGTCTAATCTGCTACTAATCCTATCCAATGTATTTGTCACCTCAGATATTATAGCTTTAACATCTAGAAGCTTGATTTGAGATTTTTAAGAAATAATCTTTCATGTCACTATGTTTTGAACATAATAATTCTTTTAATGTCCTTGTCTGATAATTCCAACATCTGTGTCACTTCTAGGTCAATTTTGTTTAATTTTTCTCCTCATTATGGGTGTATTTCCCTGCTTTATTGCATACTTGGTAATGGTTTATTAGGTTCTAGTCGCTGTGAAATTTACTTTGTTTGGTGTTTGATATTTTTATATTCTTATAAATATTTTTGAGCTTTATTCAGGGATACAGTTACATTACAATAGAATAGCTTGGTCCTTTTTGTTCTTGTTTTCAAGACTTGTTAGGCAAGGCTAAATCAGTGTTTAGCCTGGTACTAATTATTTCCCACCATTGAGATAAGACTTTTCTGAGTACTCTACCAATTCTCCATGAATTGTAATCCTCTCCAGTCTGGCTGTGGGAACAGGCATTATTCCTGGCACAATGTGAGCATCATAGATTATTCCTGTAACACTTCTGGATAATTCTTTCTCTGGTCTCAGGTAGTTTTCTCATATGCATGATACCCACTGTCTTAAAAACTATAGTTTCACATATTACATCTTTGTTTTGGGTAAAAAGGTAAATCCTTTCTCTTCTGATCCATCTTGACAAAGGTAAAACTAAACTTCTTTACTAGTAGGTGAAGCTTTTTTCAGATAACACAACCATTTAACATAAATAAAAAGCAACTCCTATGATTAAAAATAACGTAAAAGATTGATAACCTGAGGAAACCTACCCACATAGCTTCTTTGATGTTTTCAGAAGCTCCTAGGACTTCCCCCTGATTCTTAAAAATTTACAAGGCACAATTTAAAAAACACTGAATCTAGTTAAATCACCCCCCTTTTAAAACTTCATTCAACTGAGACCCAGAATGGTTAAGTCACTTGCCCAAGGTCACACAGCTAAAACCTATGATATAAGATTAAAGGGGACAATGACTACACACAAGTAAAGTTCAAAAATGGCCTTAATTACTAGGTCTGCCCTTGTATTTTTAAATTTCCAAAAGTCTGTGATAGTAACAGGAGAAGAGAGGTAAACTGTGAATTTACAGAAGGATCTAGTACTAAATGTCCCAGTATGCCTTTCTTTGTAAATCAGATTTATTTCCTGAAACCTCCTCTCTTGGAGAAGGTTCTCGTGGCTCCAGTTCAACCCACAGATCTCTGGCAAAGGCCAGGCACCTGAAGACTAGCATCCAGACCTCTGAATCACAGACAAGCATTCTCTCTACTATACTCCATCACCTCCCTTCATTGGTAAAATTCTAGATCCAGTGAAACTCTCAATCTTTGCTATTCTCCAAGTATTTTAAAAGAAATTGTTCCAGAGCAACATGATGTTGTTTCTAGTAAAATATCCTATGAGCACAGAAGGAAATCTCAACCTCTTACTAAAAAAATACAGATTTGATTTTGTCTTGAACTTCATGGTGTAGAGTGTGATGTGATAGTGTTTAGGAGCAAACTGCAAGAAAGAAAGTTGATCAAATAGGAATGAAGACTCTAGGTCCCCAATGAAAATAACAAAACAGGAAGGACATGGGTGCCAAGAGCATCTAACTCTAACATTGACATGCTGGATGAGTCTGGATTTGCCACTCAATGAATCGCAAATTCCTTGTCTTTAAACAGCATTCATAGAACCTGTCCCTGCTTGCTTCCCAGAGAATCTGGGAGCTATAAGTAGATTTAAAAACAATTTGTAAATCACTTGGAGCTCCTTGGAGATAGAATGTCATATAAATATATAGTATTGCTATAATGTTAACCATATTTAAATGTAGTTAGCCATACTCAACTATGCTAATCATACTAAAATATTTACAATATTACCATCGAGAGGGATTATTTGTAAAAATTCTTAGTGTCTTCTCCAATTAGTTTTCCAAATGGTAGAGAAGTTAATTACCTGGAGTCCTGCTAGAGTACAATCTACTATAGCTCAGAACTTGAGATACGTTTAGAACTCCTTGCACATCAGTGAGAACTGAAAGAACTCAACACAGCATGGCCATTCTCACACCACAACATCACCATGTGTCCTCAGAGGCAGCATCAATGGGGAGAGTTAAGTACCTTTCTTGAGGATTCAGTCTTGTCACTTTGCCCAATATTAGATGAAAAGAATCACCAAGTAGTTTGACTCACTTCTACAATCTAATTTTTTATTTTGTATGTATACACACACACATACATACAAACACACATATATTTCTTTATTTTCAAATTTAGTTCTCAAAAGATGGTTTATTTCACCTAAAACTGTGCCTTCAGTTTAGGATGGCAAGGTATCAGTAGGTGGCAGCCAGGGTTGGGGGACTAAAGTCATGATTTGAACTGCAGGGCTGCTGCTGATGACCATACAGGTACGAATGAGCTCTTGGGAACTATGCTGTGTACAACGTTCTCCATCATATATGTCTTCTCTCATTCTATCTTAGTACTAGAATAAAACAGTGAATCAGGAAAAATAATATGGGAATTGAGGAAATTAAGGAAATACAGGAATATAAAGAAGCCAGGCAACAGAATCCCTCCAAAGGATGAGCATACACAGATAATAGATTGGTTATGTATTCTACATACAAGGATCTATATACAAAATATATTACATTTACCTGCATAAGCATAATGTGTTACATTTATCAATAAAAATATTTAACACATATACCTCACACATACACATTTGTTGAGCCCTTGGTATTAGACACAAATATTTCAAATAGATAAATAAAAATTTACTTACTGTCATAACTGTGGCAATTAAGCTAAGATGAACTGCTGCTAATTTTCATCAGGATGAAGATAGACTGTTCATTTTTATCTAGCCAGAAATGGTGTACCAGATTCAGAAGAGTCCAGAAAAACCCAAAAATAACCTAGAGTCACAAGCACAACCTTTACATGTGACCTCAACAGCACAAATTAACTGAATTACTTGTTACATGCTTAAATCTAAAAATTCTGTTCCTGAAACCAAAACAAAGACTATTGTTTTGTTTTTCTACCAATGTCATAGGTAAGTTCCACTTTCTTAGAATGACAGGCAGCATGGAATGGAGGAAGGAGAAGTTGTCTAAGAATCAAAAGACATGTTTTCCAGGCCCACCTCTGAAACTGACAAGCTGAGGGCACTAGTTCTGGTCCCTTCTCTCCAGACCTTAACTGCTTAATGTGTAAACTACATGTTGGACTTAACAATCCATAACCCTTCAAGCTATGCAAGAATTTATTTAGTTTTTTTAATTTACTTACATCTTGACTGTCAAATAAATAAGTTTAATAAAATAGAAAATTAGGACTAATAGGGAAAAGAAAAACAAATAAATTCTATCAATAAAGGTTAACGTAACTGGCAATTAAATTTTAATTTGACTCTAAGCAGTCAGAAAAAAAAATCACAAATTCAAGTTTCACAACTTGATTTTTAGAAAGGGAGAAACTCTCTTTTTTTCTTAAAGTATAAACACCTTTGGTTACAATCCCTGCCCTGGCTGAGCAGATAAATTGGGAACCTAGGTTCACAGGATCTTCCCCAAGCAGCAAACCTCTCTGTCACCATTTCCCATAGGTAGTCACCGCAAGGTCACTGAGTACCACACACTTGAGGAAATCAGAATCCAGAGACATTAAATAATATTTCAAGACCACCCAGCTAGCTATGGCCAGCGGAGAAATGAAACACTCAAGAGTCCCTGACCTGAGGTCAGCACCTGGTTTCAGGTAGCAGGCCCCCAAGACGGGGGAGGGGTAGCTGGGATGCACGTGTGCAGAGCTGATGTCCGTGGAATCTGACAAGAGCTGCAAGGAAGCACCAGAGAAGCTGGAAGGCAGCCACACACTGGGATCTTCTGGGGCACGTGCGTGTCCCGTGGAATTCACTGCGGCTCAGTTTCCACCAGGCGCATTCAGTCTGCGGTTGACTTCCCCTTCTGCCCTGAAGCCTCTTCCATGTGGGGCTCCCGGGAGGCGGAAAGCATCAGCATGTCTGCAAGATGGCACCAGGCGTGGAAGAGGACTCTGATTGGAGCCTTGGCAGATTCAGGCTAGAGAAACACCTGGTTGCAGAGGAGAGAACAATTGTTCCCCACAAGCCTCAGGCACAACCCAGGCCCTCAACTCCCCTCTGAAGGCATCCTGTAGCCCTTAGGTGATGCCTCCAGGGTCTGAAGGCACCAAGAAACAGTGCCTACAAAGAACACCTACTAAGAAATCTGGACAGCAATTTGTAGGGCCAGTTCCCTCATCCCCTTGTCGCAGAGCCCTGAGGCTCCACTCTGTGGACCAGATGTTCCTCTGCTCTCAGTGGGAGGGATTCTGATAAAAAGCCAGGGGCCATGACTTCTGGAGAAAAAGGTGCCCCACCCTAAAGAGGAATTTTTTTTCTGAGAGAGAGAGAGAGAGAGAGAGAGAGAGAGAGAGAGACAGGAAGGGAGAGAGATGAGAAGCATCAATTCTTAATTGTCGCACTTTAGTTGTTCATCAGTTGCTTTCTCATATGTGCCTTGACCAGGGGCTCCACCTGAGCCAGTGACCCCTTGCTCAAGCCAGAGACCTTTGGCCTGAAGCCAGAGACCATGGGATCATGTCTATAATCTCACGCTCGAGCCAGTGAACCCACGCTCAAGCTGATGAGCCCGTGCTCAAGCGAGTGACCTCAGGGTTTCGAACCTGGATCCTCAGTGTCCCAGGTAGATGCTCTATTCACTGTGCCACCACCTGGTGTCGTGATCCAGCCGTAACAAGTCTATTACGGGGTCTTTGAATGGGAAAAAGTATGAAATGGAATAACTGATAGAGACTTAAAGATATATACATACAAATGGGTTCAGGAGGACAGCAAGGCAAACAGTCTACTGCTCCTAAGCCAATGCAAGGGCCACCCCCAGAAGTGTATCCATCTTTATTCAAGGAAAAAACGTGGTCCATTAGCAATTCAATTGTTTCCAAGACAACTCAAAGACAACCCCCACCATATCATTCAAATCTAACTTTACACCAATAAGAAACTAGCTTCCAGACTCTTCCGGAGAACATGGGTGGGACAAGCGAGAATCAGGTATAGCTCTTTGTTAACTAGGCAGGTGAGGTGGGGGGTTAGGCCCAGGTTAGGTCTGTCCCCAAGGTATATCCAAATCACAAAATACCCTGTTTATACTTTGGTCCCCAACAGCCTGGTCAGGCAAGATTTTTTTTATTTTTATTTTTTTAAGCTGAAAATAATTTGCCTATCAGCACTTTCCATGCCGCATCCAAGTCTTTTCCTCCGTTGCCTGCAGGGGCAACACTTCCAATAAGCTCTGTTACAGCTTGTTAGCAAGGAAACTCTAGGAATAGGCCTTGACTATCTATCTCAACACCTAATTGGGCCTTTTTCATTTTGTTCGTCTTTTTCCAACAAACATTTATTGCATGCATGCGAGGCAAAAGGAAGCAGACAGCCCTGCCTTGGCTGGGAAACTTCCACATCAGAAGTAACAACACATGCTTTCTGCTCACATCATAAAACAAAGCAAGCCACAGGCAAGGATGGAGTATCCTCTCATGGAAAAAGCATCAAATATTTGTGAACTGTAAGACAGTCCTCCATAAGATCTCAGGATCCAGGACAAGCCTTGGTTTCACCCAGATCAGTTAAGGAGGCAAGGGCTTCAGAAGACAAATGATCCAGTAAAAGGGAGGCAGACTCATTCTCATTCCTCAACCAAAACTAGAGACACTCTGAAGGCATGGACATCCATGAGGGGGACAGGGCAGAAGAGCGCTCTGAGAGCTCTCTGGGGGGAAGAAGGTTTTTTCCATCCCTAGGAACTCAGGGACATATGTACACATACACACAGAATTATTCAGCCAGACGGGTGGGTGTAAGATTGTAAGGATGGTGCTCGTGCTTGCTCCCCCAACTCCAGTATCCTAGATCCTAGAGCCAGAATGATCTTTTCAAAATAGAAACCTGGTTGTGTTTTGCCCGCTCTTCCACTTTCCCATGCACAACTTTCCATTGCTTAAAACATATCAATGGCTTCCCTTTGTTTTTAGTTCAAAGATTAACATTCTAACTAACAGTTCCATGCGCTCTCTGCTCCAGGCGTACTGGCCTTCTTCTAGTTCTTTAGGATGTCAGGGTTCTTCCGCCCCAGAGCCATTCCACATGCTCTCCCTGCTGTCTGGGAAGACTCTTCCTCACCCTCTTCATCCAGGGTAAGTCCGACTGCATTCAGATCTTGGTTGGTCATTGCCTTCAGAAAGTTTTCCTTGAGCCCTGACCAAGTTAACCTCTCTTGATTATTCACACAACAAATGTTTTTTGAATACATACTAAGTGCCACACATTGTTCTAGCTGCTGGAAACATAAAGGAAGTAAAACAATCGATGTGGCAGGAAGGGGCAATAATCATTAAATAGAAACCATGTCGTGTATGATGGGTGCTATGAACCACAAATAAACAAATAGGAGCAAAACGATAGGAGCATTCTTTTAGATAAAGTGGCCAGGGCAAACCTCTCCCGAAGAGGAAGTGTTTAACAGAGCCCCAAAGAAAGTGAAGGAGCAAGCAGTGCCATCTAGAAAAAAGAATGTTTCAGGTAGAAGGGACAATCAATGCAAAGGTCTTAAAGGGAATGTTGGTGGGGCAGCAATGGGTTTATGATTTATTTCATTGTTGTGAATCTTATTTTAGTACTTAGCTCCACTGCAATTAAAAACATTCATTTGTATTATGTGATGAATGCCCATTGTTCTCCTAGACTGCCACTTCTAATGATGCAAAACCAGGAATGAGGCCCATTTTTTTTGCCACCTTTAAACGTTGGGTCTCCCATGTCCCGCCTGATGCCTGGCACACAGAAGACCTTTGGTAAACATTTGTAGAAAAAATGAAAGAATGATGACTAAGTGAATAAACGATAAAGCAGGTCCCCCAATGACCACACGTGGCTGGTGTTGTCTGCGCCTCACCCATGTGCCCTCAGAACCTACCGATGAATGCTGAGAGCTACTTACCCTGCAAATCTCTGCCTGACAACCTTCCTTCTGACCAAGATACAATCGCATGCATGCACGATTGCAACAAAAAAAATAAAATACCTAGGAATAAACATAACAAAGAATGTAAAGGACCTATATAATGAAAATTACAAAGCATTGTTAAGGGAAATCGAAAAAGATACAATGAGATGGAAAAATATTCCTTGTTCTTGGATAGGAAGAATAAATATAATCAAAATGGCCATATTACCCAAAGCAATATACAAATTTAATGCAATTCCTATCAAAATCCCTATGAGATTTTTTAAAGAAATGGAACAAAAAATCATCAGATTTATATGGAACTATAAAAAACCCCGAATAGCCAAAACAATCCTAAAGAAAAAGAATGAAGCTGGGGGCATTACAATACCTGACTTTAAACTATATTATAGGGCCACAATAATCAAAACAGCATGGTATTGGCAGAAAAATAGACACTCAGACCAATGGAACAGAATAGAAAGCCCAGAAATAAAACCACATATATATGGTCAAATAATCTTTGATAAAGGGGCCAACAACACACAATGGAGAAAAGAAAGCCTCTTCAACAAATGGTGTTGGGAAAACTGGAAAGCCACATGCAAAAGAATGAAACTTGACTACAGCCTGTCCCCGTGTACTAAAATTAATTCAAAATGGATCAAAGACCTAAATATAAGACCTGAAACAATAAAGTACATAGAAGAAGACATAGGTACTAAACTGATGGACCTGGGTTTTAAAGAACATTTTATGAACTTGACTCCAATGGCAAGAGAAGTGAAGGCAAAGATAAATGAATGGGACTACATCAGAATAAAAAGTTTTTGCTCAGCAAGAGAAACTGATATCAAAATAGACAGCCAACTAAATGGGAAATGATATTTTCAAACAACAGCTCAGATAAGGGCCTAATTTCCAAAATTTACAAAGAACTCATAAAACTCAACAACAAACAAACAAACAATCCAATAAAAAAATGGGAAGAGGACATGAACAGACACTTCTCCCAGGAAGAGATACAAATGGCCAACAGATATATGAAAAGATGTTCAGCTTCATTAGTTATTAGGGAAATGCAAATCAAAACTACAATGAGATACCACCTCACCCCTGTTAGATTAGCTATTATCAACAAGACGGGTAATAGCAAATGTTGGAGAGGCTGTGGAGAAAAAGGAACCCTCATTCACTGTTGGTGGGACTGTAAAGTAGTACAACCATTATGGAGGAAAGTATGGTGGTTCCTCAAAAAACTGCAAATAGAACTACCTTATGACCCAGCAATCCCTCTACTGGGTATATACCCCAAAACCTCAGAAACATTGATACGGGAAGACACATGTAGCCCCATGTTCATTGCAGCACTGTTCACAGTGGCCAAGACATGGAAACAACCAAAAAGCCCTTCAATAGAAGACTGGATAAAGAAGATGTGGCACATATACACTATGGAATACTACTCAGCCATAAGAAATGATGACATCAGATCATTTACAGCAAAATGGTGGGATCTTGATAACATTATAAGGAGTGAAATAAGTAAATCAGAAAAAAACAAGAACTACATGATTCCATACATTGGTGGAACATAAAAATGAGACTAAGAGACATGGACAAGAGTGTGGTGGTTACCAGGGGTGGGGGGAGGGAGGACAGGGGGAGAGTTAGGGGGAGGGGGAGGGGCACAGAGAACTAGATAGAGGGTGGCGAAGGACAATCTGACTTTGGGCGAGGGGTATGCAACATAATTTAATGACAAAATAACCTAGACATGTTTTCTTTGAATATATGTACCCTGATTTATTAATGTCATCCCATTACCATTAATAAAAATTTATTAAAAAAAAAAAAAAAAAAAAAAAAAAAAACAATCGCATGCATGGCCAGCAGGTTTCAAAGAGTTAATGTTCCCGGAAACACCCCTCTACCAATGCCAGATGAAGAGTCAGGGGATAAATACAAGGAGGGGAAAAAGTAGGTTTACAGTTGTCTTTATGGAAAATAATACAAAAAGTAATAAATAACACAAGAATCAAGTGTTTCGTGTACTCACAACTGTGAGCCCACTCTTGCCATACCCTATACATCCCAGTTTGCTTGTCCCTTGAATGGGATAATGTTTAGGTGTTTCTCCACCCTGGAAGTTTTTGTGCCCCAGGAGACATTTGGCAATGTCTAGAGTCCTTTTGGGTTGTCACAACTTAGAGGTGGAAGGGAGATTCTACTGGCACCCAATGGTAGAGTCCAGGGACGCTGCTGACCATCTGACAATACACAGGACAGCCCATACACCAAAAATTATCCAGCCCGAAATGTCAGCAGCACTGAGGCTGAGGAGTCCTGCCCTGAGAGATGTGCTCGGTCCCCCCGGTCCCAGCAGACCTGAGCTTCAGTTACCATGGAGGCAGCTGGTTTGATAACTCCACTTACTGGCTTCCTTCCCTTTCCTGTCCCACGTCCTTCTCCCCTAGTAAGGTGTTTCCTGGATCACCTCACAAACTACTCGCCCTCAGATCCTTGTTTCAGGGTTGGTTTTTGGCCAAACCCAAGTCATAAAAAATATCCCTCAAACTGTGTATCTCCCAGCAACTCGTCTCTCCTCCTCACTGGCTACATAATAAGCCATAGGGCTGGACGAGGACGCCACAAGGAGTAAGCAGGTGACAGTGGCTTCTGAAAATGGCTGCAGCTCTTGAGGAAAGGCTGGGCCACCTGACGAAGTGTTTTATTTGAGAAAAGAAGCACTTTGCCCAGTGGTATTCTCAGTGAGTCACTCCTTTTTATTTTTACATTACCATCTTATTAATTTATTCAATACTGATTAAAGGTACTTTCTGTGAGTTATTGTTTTATTTGTTTGTTTGCTTTAATTTTAACTTTAATTTTTTTATTTAGAAATTAAATTTAATGGGGTGACAAAGGAACACATAGGAGTCAGGTGTACATCTCTATAGCATTTGAACTATTCATTACGTTGTGTGTCCATCACCCAAAGTCAAACAATTTTCTGTCACCATATGTTTGGTCCCCTTTGCCTTCCTCTCTCTGGAAACCATTTCACTTTTGTCTATGTCCACGAATCTTAGTTTTATACCCCACTTACGTGAAGTCACTCCGTTTGGATAGTTACCTGGCTTACGACGGTGAGAAGGAGAAGGAATCCTAGGGAAGCAAATCGAACCCTGTTCTAAATCCTGCCTCTGCCAGCAACTGGAACCCTCCCCTGGCCAAGTCCCTAACTCATCTTGTACTCAGTTTTCCCCTCTTAAAATGAGCTTGTTCAGGTGAGATGATCACTGAGAATTCTCTGAGCCCTGGCATTTTACAATTATCAGAAAAAACATCATTCATCCTCCACACCCCTCCACCATGATCCAAGCATCGTCTGCTGTGCTCGAGGTCTCTTCCCTCCCCGCCCAGCGCTCCCCAAGCTGCAAGGCAAGTGGTAGGCCTCTGTCCCCCCTTCTGTGAACACTTCGCTCAGCCACCCTCAGCCACTGGCTTGCAGCTCAGTCCCACTCTTCAAAGCTAGTGTGTCTCTGGGCTTCATTTCCTAGAGGCAAACCCAGGCACGAAAATGCCTGCTCACTTTCTCAAGGTCGAAAAGTTGCAAAACTCCTTCCAAGTTCGTGACCCCACAGCCACCACCACCCTCACTTGAACAATTGGACAAATACTCCTGAGAATGTACCGCAAAGGAAAAAATTAAAAATCCTTTCTCCTGTTTAATAGAAATAGGGAATGCAGTGTTCTGACTGAGACTCACCAAATATAAGCTGTATAGATGATCAGTGTTTGAAGAATTAGAGCACATACTTTGAGGCCTTCACTGCAGGTAAACATTCCATTTCCCGAAGGTTCCAAGGCACGTGAGGAGGGCAAAAACAGGAGGAATGCCTGCCGTTGGCTTGGCTTGGTGTCATTTACGGTTTCAGTTTTCAAAAGGTATGCATCTTATTCAGAAGAGCTGGGCTTGTGATTTCATCGATATCTGGGCTGACTTCTTCATCTATACAGTGGGACCTGGTTCTCCTTGAGTAAAGCCCGTGTTTGTGGTTAGGGGGTCTGTTCACAGCGCAAGAGCTCCTGGCTGAAGTGTCCCGTGAGGAGTGACACCCAGTGCTGGCCAGACCACGCATCCTGGCTAGGGCTGTACTCACTCAGAAGAAGGGGAGCCTTTTTCTAACATGAACAAAGATGGCAAATGGACTAGCAGAGGTTCTGTCTCTGAGGACACCACCACCACCACCTCCCCCTCATTAACATTCTGTTATTTAGGTATGTGAATCCATGCTGCCACCTCAAATGCTCCCTCTCCCCCACCTTCCGGCCAGACCCAGGTGGATTGCCTAGGTTGACCTACCATGACATACAGCCTGTGTGACTTAGGGGAGAGGTCGTGATCAAACAGGGTGAGTCCCCACAGACACACAGCATTGTTTTTACTTTAGTCCTAAGACAAGTCCTATAACCTCTGTTCTAGACATGCGGTACCCTGGGTTCTGGACATCTGGAATGGCTGAGTTAATGTGCCAACATGGCGAGGCTAGTGTACTCAACTGTTTGGTCAAACAATAGTTTAGATGTTGCTGTGAAGGTACTTTTAAGATGTGATTAATGTTTACAATGGGTAGACTTTAAAGCAGGTTGCTCTCTGTAATGGGTGTGGGCTTCATCCAATCAGTTGAAGGGCTTGAGAAAAGACTGAGGTTTCCAGGGGAAGGTATTCTGCCTCTGGACTGCACCAGAGAAGCCCTGCCTGATTTTCCAACTGGCTGGCCAGCTTTACAGATTTCAGGCCTGCTACCTACCAGCTACCATAATCTCATGAACCAATTTCTTATAAGTCTTTCTCCCTCTCTCTACACATACACAAACATGCATACATACACACATACATCAATAGGATACATATATATCCTATTGACCAGGGGTCCCCAAACTATGGCCCGTGGGCCGCATGCAGCCCCCTGAGGCCATTTATCCGGCCCCCACCGCACTTCCAATAGGGGCACCTCTTTCATTGGTGGTCGGTGAGAGGAGCATAGTTCCCATTGAAATACTGGTCAGTTTGTTGATTTAAATTTACTTGTTCTTTATTTTAAATATTGTATTTGTTCTCATTTTGTTTTTTTACTTTAAAATAAGATATGTGCAGTGTGCATAGGGATTTGTTCATAGTTTTTTTTATAGTCTGGCCCTCCAACGGTCTGAGGGACAGTGAACTGGCCCCCTGTGTAAAAAGTTTGGGGACCCCTGCTATTGACCCTGGTCTCTGGAGAATGCTGACAAACACAGCATCTGAGAACGGCAGCCTCTCCCGTGAAGCAAGGCCTGCTGGGAAACCTGCACATTCGCACTGGAAGGAGCAGCCAGGAGCACCGTGATTGATGGCAATCCAAAAATGAAGTAGAAACCTACAAAAGCAGAAACCCCATTTTACCACTCACTTAGAGGCATTACAAAGGCCTCTAATTACAAAGACAAGCTCAGAACAGATCATTTTAAGAAAATATGTCAGAAGAAAGATTAAGGCTTTGGGGGTCAGGCTCTTAAAGGGATTTCTTGGCCATTTTGAACCCTTTAAAAAGTGCTTTTACACGCATGATTCCACTTGCCCTGGCAGTACCTCTCAGGAACAGAGTCATGAACTTGGTTCACGTTAAATCTGGTCCCTTGAAATAAGTGGGATAGAACACTGGGAGCAGCAGGCTGTTTTCTGCCCCTTGAGCCCCTATAATTTCCTAGGAATTTCTCTAGAACCTTGGGCAGTGTGCATTTTCAATAATCCATGTCATTCCACTAATAGCAAAAGCAAAGTGAATACCTAAAAATGCATTGCTCACAAAAATTAGGGGATATTTTATCACTTCATATTCATTTTGAAATATCCCCTAATTTTTGTGAGCAGTATAGTTCGAACAAGAAATTTACCCCGGCTTCCATAGGCAGGCCCGGAGTTGGACATGGCACATGAAGTCAACCAAAAGGAATCTGTTGAGAAATGGCAATCAATCATTTTCTCGCCCTCCCTCCCCCCCACACACCCTTAGTCCTCCTGGCAGAATCATCTGAAGAACTGTGCCCAACCGTCTGGTTTTCTGTGTGCACACACCCTGCAGACACTGAGCAGCAGATCACTATCACCGTGGGTGCGACCGGAGACCAAGTGTGATTTCCACCTTCTCAGGTTTTGTGCTTTAGCATTCTGAAGGCTGGCTGAACGTCTGTCCTTCACATCTGGGTGGTACTTTAGCACCGTTTCCTTCCAGGTGTGCCTGTCTCTGGTCAGAATTTTCCTGACAAGGGGATAGATAGCTGCCTTTCAGCTTTATTGACCTTCAGCAGTTATCCTTCATTCAGAGGGAAAGTTCTTCAAAAGTCTTGGTAGAAGAGCCCTTTACCTGCTCTGTGTACGGGAGATGATGAAGATGAGAAGGAAGATGGAGGAAAAGAAAGCGGCCATAAGGAAGTCAAATTTCCTGCACGTTTCCTGCAGGTCGGATCTGAGTTTTAGCTCATCTTTAAATCCGTGCTTCTTAACATTATGCCTAGCACCTAGCAAGCACTCATGCAATGTTAGAAAATTAAATAATACAAAGAAAAGGAACAGAAGTGGAAAAGAATGAAGTCAGCAGAAAGAAAGAATTCATTTATTCCTGGCAGGATGAGGAGATGGTAAGAAAAACAGTTTCTGGGCTCAGAGTGATTGGTTTGCAGCTCAATTCTGGAACCCGCCAGCTGTGGCATGTTCGGCATGTATGTTAAGCTTCCTAAGCCTCTATTTCCTCATCAGTAAAATGCCTCATTGGGTTGTTCGAGGAGTAAATGCAGTAATACATGTAAAAAAGGCCACAACTATTTACTAGCATTTTTTCACCATCATTTTCTTTATAACATCATGGCACAGTGAGGACACCATCTTCTAAAGTCACAATTATTTATTGATTTCAAAACTGAGTCTCTCGATCTAGAAATATCTTGATTTGCTCACCATTGAAAAATTAAGGAGTCTGTTTTGTGGATGCTCATTGGCTGTTACTCAGGAGGAAACTGACCATATTAAGCTCATGTCTGAAAGTGCATCGGGACATGGAGGAGTACATTAAGAACTTCTGTTGAATGTTGATATTTTAATCAGTTAATTTAACATTTATTCCAAATGTTCAAGGCATAGCTGAGAGTATGAAGCAGATGCATCTTTCATCACAGTATTAATCATATTACAGTGAACTTCTCTCCCTGGGTTTACACAGACTGTTCCCTTAGAAACTAGAATACTTCCTCCAGCCTAACCCACATAGGCTTGGCAGGTACCCAGGGCTCATGGGTGCTCACTCACCTGACAGGCAATCACACTTCATTGCAACAAGACGGAATTCCCTTCCTGATGACAGATGCACTTCAGGGGCATGCCTGCTGGGCTAGGTACTTACTATCTCATAACCACTCAGGGGAACTGACCCAACAGGCTTTGCTAACCAGCAGGTAAACAGCAGTCCCAGCCTATTCAACCATATCCCCAAGTAAATGAACACAGACACATGAGGGAGCTTTCCAGGGAGAGGTAAGAAAGACTAAAAGGAGGCGTTAGGATGTATGTCTTAATTCTCTATCTACTCATTGGTTTTTCTCTCCCATTCACCGACTCACCCACCCAACAATAAAATATATACTTGCTGGGGAGAATAAAAGGTTCTGGTGCTGAATCACTATCTACTCATACACTTGATTTACAAAATTCCTACTCTGGGGTTATAATTTTTTATAGGTCTTGGTTCCTGCTCTTCCCTCTCTCACCCCATGAAGCTAGTCTGATTATATAACCTTTCACACCAATCAGAGTCATGGTCCTGGTGATCAAGATTGTTTTAAGTAAAAGGAGAAACAATGACCACCTATGTTGTACACAGAGTTCACAGATTGCCGGAAACACATTGTTGTTAGTGTTTGATCTTAACAAACCTTTCTCCAAATCCATGGTTCTCATCACTCCAACAGTCCCTTTCTCTGAAACTCCAGGAATGAAGTAGTGAACGACAGCGGTTCATCTCAATTGCACATAAGAATTATAATGACAGCATTTCTATTTGACAAGTGTAATTCACAAGCAAGAAACTACTTCCATTTACAAGAGTTTTAAAAAATGCTACCCAATCAAGAGCAGCATAACAAGAGAGAAGTTTCCTTTGACAGAGACTGACAAGAAAGGAGATTAAAGGAAGTCACAGCCTGCAGGGCCATCCTGCTCTCTGGAGGCTCGGAGGCTCAGAGTTGGTCAGTCAGCCTGGAGTCCCCAGCAGTGTTTCCCTAAAAATGCCTGTCTTTCGTCACAGGCTGGATGTGGGAGACGTCACATGCTCAGAGTGGGAGACCCAGTTCGAGGGACTATCCCGGTTCCTCAAGGCTGCTGTAACAGACCCGCCACAAACAGGGCGGCTCAAACAATGAACATGTATATATCTCACAGTTCTGTAAGCTGAAAGTCCAAGGTCAAGGCGCTGGCAGATTCAGTGTCAGATGAGAGTCCACCTCCTGGTTTGTAGACAGTCATCTTCTATTGTGTCTTCACATGGCCAGAGGGGCCAGAGATCTTCCAGGGGTCTCTTCTCTAAAGGCACTAATCTGAACCGTGTGGAGCCATCCTCATGACCTAATCACTCCGCAAAGGCCCCACCTCCAAATACCATCACACTGAGGGTTGGGTTTTAACATGTACATTTGGGGTGGGAGGCATGAATATTTAGGCCATTGCAGAGATTGAGTCCACAGACCTGAGAACGCTGGGTGAGCTCAAGCAGTTCACTATAACTTGCTGTTGCCTTGTTTTTTCCTTCTCCAAAATGGAAATATGCCCCATCTCATAGCACTGGTATGGGAAACAAATGATTTCATGTGTGAAGGCAAGATAGCATTCAGCTAGAACAATTGGGGAAGGCGTCACAGCAGAGGTAGGCTCTACCAGGCATCCCCAAACTACGGCCCACGGGCCGCATGAGGCCCCCTGAGGCCATTTATCCGGCCCCCCCGCCGCACTTCTGGAAGGGGCACCTCTTTCATTGGTGGTCAGTGAGAGGAGCACTGTATGTGGCGGCCCTCCAACAGTCTGAGGGACAGTGAACTGGCCCTCTGTGTAAAAAGTTTGGGGACCTCTGCCGGGAGCCTTAAAAAGGAACAGGGTCTCTACAGGTAAAGAGAAGGGGAAGAACTTGGCAGGTAATGATCACCATAGCAACAAAGACAACACGTACAGGTGCAAGGGGTGAATTAGACTAATGGGAGCTGGGCAGGGCACTGGAGTTGTGGGAAATAAGCCTCGGTTTGGTCCTTCTGTTTGAATGGCCATGAAGCTATTGGGACTAATATTTTAAAAAGTAGTATATGATGTAAAAGTTTGATCTGAACCACACAAAAGGCTAATTTTCCATAAGAAATGCATGTTCCTGCCCAATTGTATTGACAAGCAATCTTGCCCACTACTTGGCAGCCTGTAATGGGTCCCATGAGTCACTAAAGTAGAGGTTCTCGTATATGGTCTCCAAGTTAGCAGCACCAGCAGCACCTGGTATGGTGTAGGCAGAATAACCCCCCGAAGATGTCCATGTCCTAATCCATGGGACCTGTGACTACTTCATATTCTGTGGGAAGAAGGAATTAAATTTGCACATGAAATTAAGGCTGTTAATCAGCTTGCTTTAAAATAAGGAGATAATTCAGCTGAGCCCAATGTAGTCACAGGGATCCTTAAACAGGGAAGAGGGCAGCAGAGGCCTTAGGAACCATAGAAATGACATCATGAGGAAGATTCAGCCGGTCACTGCTGGCTTTGAAGATGGAAGCGGGCATGGGACCAGGGACACAGGCAGCCCCCGGGAGCTGGAAACGCCAGGCAATGGATTCTCCCCTAACGCCACCCACAACCCTGCCAACACCTTGGTTTTAGTCCAGTGGAACCCACTTTGGAGTTCTTTCCTCCAGACTTATAATAAATGTGTACTCTTTGCCCCACTAAATTTGTGGTCATCTGTTACAGCAGCCTTAGAAAACTAATACACCTGGAAAGCTGCTAAAAAATATCATAATAATTCTCAGGCCCCATCTCAGACTTACCGAATCAGAGAATCTGAGGGTGGGGCAGCAGTCTGTCATCCAACAGGCTCCGGGGTAATTCAGATGCACATTGAGGTTGGAGAGTCGCTTACTATGCTCAACAATCGCAACTATTTCCCTGAAGCAAACACATTGTGACACAGATTCCCATTAAAATGCAACACTAGCATTTAATAATTTGATTAACCATGATAAAAATCTACTGGTGCCACATCCTGCCTTGACAAGCACAGATTAGGAAACGAACCAAACCAGGATGATTCAGATTCTTGCCGGGCTGAGGATCTTCGTTTGGGGCACAGCAGAGGAACGTGCTCTAGCCCCCAAACCCATCCCGGAAGCTCCTTTTCCAATCCACTTCCAATTCCAGCGGCACTGTCCTTGAGGGTTGAAGTGGTCTGCCTCATTGACTAAACTTAAGTACCAGGGAGAAGATGTGGGTGGGTGAGGGTGCACATAGGGGAAGGAGAGATAGCCATGACTCCAGGGGCTCACACACGTGGAGGGGTGGGAGTCCCTGTAGAACCTGGAGCTGGTTCTTCCATCAGCAGCCAGGTCCTGCTCACCCCACCCCACCCCAGCATTGCCACCTGGTGGCCAGTCAGCCTCAGCTTGAATATCCCCCATGACAAGGACCTCGCTACCTCCTGTAGCAAACGAATGCATTTTGATAAGGCTGCAATGATGAGACCTAAGACTTCACCTGCCAGCTGGTTTTCTTTGGACCTCATGCTCGATTTCGTTTTGGCCGACACTGACCTCTTTTAAGTCTCAGGTGCTCACTCCCACGAAGACTGAAATACTGCCGAGTTGCAGCCTCCGCTACACCCACTGGCTTGTTTTCTCACCGCTGTTCGCCTCCACTGACCTCAAAGGGAGGCATGTGTGTAAGCTGGGCAGGAGGTAGACATGGACCCTGTTAAAGGCAAAGTGCTTTAAAAGCCTTTGATGAAAGGCACTAAGGCTTGAAAGGGTTGTTTCTGAAATCCTATACGTCCCTTTTAAGAACTCTTAAGATCTGGACGGTGATACTCTCTCACCCTTGAAGAATTCAAGCATGAATGTTCTTGGAGCCTCCAATTAGGAATCCAATCCAATTCCATCTTCCCAGACGCTCATTTCCACCAAAGTTACCTAGTGGGATCTTAATTTCCATTTGTTTGTTTCTTTAAGGAACAAACTAAACCATGCTGTATTATATCTCAGGGTTACATAACTATTAGATAGGTGTTGACAAAGTTAAGTCCAATAGCTCTACTTAATATATGTAACTATAAATAGAAAGAAATCCCCCCAGCATTCATGCCTTACTTATTCATTTATTAATCCAATTGTTCTGTGCATCTACTCTGGGCCAGTTACTAAGCTAGGTACCAGATCTGGACGATGAACTAGATAGACACAGAACCTGCCCTCTTGGGGCTTGGAGACTCCATTTAAGCACCAACTCCTCTCCATCTATATGGTCCTGTGGCATTAAGGTTTGGATGCTTCTGTCATTTATAGAACAATTTAGGGAAATGTGCTTGTTGAATTAGAGTGCACCTGGATCCTTGAATTGGATGGCTAAATGATGTTATGTATTATTTTTAGAGAAGGAAGTTAAAAACTTGAGACAAAACAACCATTGGAATTTCTGGATGCTGCCTGTTAAATATGTAAAAGAATTTCCTTCTTATCCATGGCTATATCAGCCTCTTTGTGGAAATGACTGATGACCAAGAGAGGCTTTTTAAATGCAATTTGTTGGCCTTTTCTCTCCCACTGTAGGTCTCAATATTTATTCCATCCATGCAGAGCTCAGACTTGGTGGTCAGTGGCACTGAGTATCAGCAGTAACTGCAAACCCACAGTATTCCCTGTGGCCTCTGCCAAACTCTGGGTGCTGGCTCTCCTCGTTCTACATTTTAGCAAAAATATATGAACTACCGGCTGCTGTCAGAACACTAGTTCTTGCTTCACTACCCTGAAGTTATAGCATCATCTGTGGAGTCTCCTCTATACTCAATCCTGAAAGATCAGATATGTGTGAATTCTATAAAAACAGAAGAGCTACTGCTGTTCTAAGTCAGAATACTAGCAAAGAGAGAGTCCCCAAGAAGCATCTTATGAAAGGACACAGTTGTCTGTCCCCTGTAGTATGCCTCAAAAAGTCACAAAAGAACTCAAGAAAATTAAAATCTGTTTCCTTTATAGCCAGCTCTATCAACCGTAAACATATAATCCTTGTAAATTTATATTTTCAGCCTGGGCCAGTTGGCTCAGCAGTAGAGCATTGGCTTGGTGAGCAGAAGTCCAGGGTTTGATTCCCAGTCAGGACATACAGGAGAAGCGACCATCGTTTTCTCCACCCTCCCCCCTTCTCTCTCTCTCTCTCTCTCTCTCTCTCTCTCTCTCCTTTTCTCCTCCCACAGCCATTGCTCAAATGTTTGGAGCAAAGTTGACCCTGGGTGCTGAAGATGGGTCTATGGCCTCACCTCAGGCACTAAAATAGCTCGGTTGCTAAGCAACAGAGCAGCAGCCCCAAATGGGCTGAGCATCGCTGGGTAGGGGGCTTGCCAGGTGGCTCCTGGTCAGGGTGCATGCGGGAGTGTGTCTCTCTGTCTCCATGCCTCTCACTTAATTTAAAAAAAATTATATTTTCAGAGCTTGCCTCAATTCTTGAGTAGTGAAAAACAACAGCCACTCTACGAAATGGGTCTTCCTGGTTGTATGTTAAGTTTGCCTTTCAGTGAATACTTCTTTAGAAATTCAGGACTAGTGAACTCCTCATGATTGCATCCTCTCAGCCTTTACTTCTCTAAGCTGAAAAATACTGACCTTTCCACTTCTTTTTCATGAATACAACCCTGCCTCTCCATGCCCATTCCACCTCCTTGCCTTCCCATGTCCATGGTTAGATTTTATACATCTTCCATAGCCTTCTTTTCCAAAGCATTGTTTCTTTCTTGTGACACAGTGCCTGGGCACAAGCAGAGCACAAAGTCTGCCAGGAGTGAGCCCATGTTTCTCTTCCACCATGGTGACACAATGTGGACCAGTTCCCAGGACCCTCAGATGATGACCAGAATGCCTTGGCTTTCTGCAGCCAAGGTCTTCATGGGCTCACACACCCTTTTTGGGTTGCATCTACTAATCCAGAACCTAGTAAGCCGGGCCATAATTTAGATTATTTTCCCACAAATTCAAGACTTTTATCTATTTTGAACAAGAAAATGGAGAAAAGGGGTAATTTTCAGCATGTTACTCTTTGAGATGTCATCTAGAGGACAAGAAAAGTGGCAGAATGGCTGACAATCTCCTTAAAGCAAGCTGCCATGTCGTAAGGACTCAACAGCCCTGTGGGGAAGCCCACAGGTGGAGAGGCCACGTGGAGAGGACCCCGGTTGCCAGTCCCACCTTGCCAGCCATGTGAGTCTGCCACCTTAGAAGTAGGTCCTGCAGCCCCTGTCAAGCCTTCGGATGATTCCAGCCCCCCAGATTTTGAACCTTCTGGTTGAAACTACAGACACCATGGAGCAGACAAGCCACCCTTGCTGTACCCTCTCTGGATTTCTGACCAACACTAACTACAATATAACAAATAATAATTTTTGTTTTAAGATACTGGCATTTGTAGATGGGTGCTTAAAATATTGAGAGGACAGTTTTGTAAATTATATGATGCTGTAACCACTGTACTGTACACCAGAAACTAATATAAAATAATGTTGAATGTCAACTTCAATTGAAAAATAAAACTAAAAAAAAAAAGATACTAGCACTTGGTGTAAGTTGCTGCATCATAGCTGGTACATATCATAGCATATTTGTGTGCAAAAATAACTTTTGTTTTAAAAAAACAAAAATTATAATACAAAATTCAGGATAGTCATTACCTCTGCAGGAGAGGCAAAAGAATAGAATAAGATAAGAGGATACAATGATTCCTAAGTAGTTGGCAAAGATTTACTTCTTGTTGGATGGTATGTGTCTTTAATAGGTAAATGAATGGATGAATGGATAGATGATAGATAGATAGATGATAGATAGATAGATAGATAGATAGATAGATAGATAGATAGATAGATAGACAGATGATAGATAGATAAAGAAGACCTTGCATAGTCCAATGATAGTAGTGTGTCATGAGCCAAGGATTGTGTTCAATACAATTTTTAGTACCTAAGGTTAAATCATAAGGAAAGAAGAGAAGGGAAAAGAGGGAGGGAGGGAAGGGGAAGAGGGAGGGAGGGAGGGAACATGGGAGGGAGGGAGGAAGTAAGAGAGGAAGGAAGGGAAGGAGGGAAAGGAGGGAGAGAGGGAAGGGAAGGAGGAGGGAGGGAGGGAGGGAAGGGAGTTATTAGTTATTCCCTGGTAAAATCTGACTGTGGCCCCATCTTTTCCCCTGCATGTCTACTCCTGAGTAAGTGCCCTAGAGCAGCCCTAACACAAGAAGGCAAGTACAATATTCACAGAAGCATTTTGTAGAGCAAAAAACTAGGAATATACTAAATATTCAGCAAATGTAAAATAAATAAATTCATGGTGGTTATTCAGAAAGTAGAACATTCTACAGCAATAAATATTAATGACCAACAGTATGGATGAATCTCCACGCAACATCATGGATGACTATCTGGCGATGTGTAGTCCAATAGGACTTTCTGCAGTGATAGAGATGTTCTAGATAATCATGTTGAGCAAAAAAAGCAAGAAAACAAGTGATTCCATTTCTCTGAAGTTGAACACAAACAAAACTAAACAATATATTGAGTAGAGATGCTTACATGATGATAGAAACTACAAAATTTGGACTAGTGGCTAGAGGCGGATTCAGTAGGAACCAGGCACACACAAGGAGGCTCAATAATATCGGGAATATTCTCATCCTTAATCAGTGAAGGAGGGAGATCCACAGGTGTTCATATTTTTATCCTTAAACTGTCCATAGGTGTTGTACACCTGCTTGATAGGTGCCATAAATTTAAAATATAAAAATACAAGTACAAAGCAACCAAATCGGGAATCACCACCATATGAAAGGTCTTAAGCAGCAGAATTTTTTTCTAGCACAATGTTAACTCCTTCTTACCCTTTCAATGTCCCCAGAATCAGAACCACAAGAAACTCACCACCCCGGATTTCATTTTCTCCTCCCCTGAATAACAACCCCACACATTTTTTGATTGATATTTCATAGCTTTACAAGAGCAGCACCACACCCCACCTTCATGCCCACAGTTCCCTAACTCAGCTTCGTGGACCATTAGTTCAGCATTTGCTAGCACAGGATGCAGTGAGCAGAGCATTTCCCCTCTCTGCCCAGTGGCTTCAGAAGACCTGTTTCAGTTAACCAGAGCCGTTCCATTTTCAAATGGTTTTATGTTGAACTTCTTGGCTTGATTTCTTTTGAAGAAAAGATTGCACTGCTTTAAAAAGAGGAAAAAGTTCAAAAGCCTCTAGGCCAAATGATCACTCAGCATTTTTCTGCTCTAATGCTTTAGAATTCTGTGTTATGTGAAAGCCACATTGTTGGGCCTGTCGTATTGTTAGATGGGTTGATAAAAAGGGACTTAAAACTAGATCACAAACTTGCCATCTTATGGAAGAAGGCTAAACGTTTACTGCCAAAAAGAATGGATTATTTCAGAAGTCCTCTAGCAAAGTGACTCAGACTTTCTTTGCCCCCACTTCACAACCCACTGACCCTTGTCTTACTGGCCTTACACCTTGGAATCGGCCAGCAAATCTGGCTGACTCATTCAATCACTATTAAAGAGCAATAATGAAAAACTGTAAATTAGGGACATTTTCTAAAAAGGACAGAATTTCTTTTTATTTTTTTTTATTTTATTTATTGATTTTTTTAGAGAGAGAGGAGAGAGACAGAGAGAGAGAGAGAAGGGGGAGGAGTAGGAAGCATCAACTCCCATATGTGCCTTGACCAGGCAAGCCCAAGGTTTCGAACCGGTGACCTCAGTGTTCCAGGTCGATGCTTTATCCCACTGCACCACTACAGGTCAGGCCAAAAAAGGACAGAATTTCATGGGAACGCTCAGAAGAGCACCTAGTGGCCCATAGCCATTCCTCCAATGTCCCGAGGCTCAGGTGCGGTGCTCAGGCCCCTCGGCCATGCTGTCCTCAGGGCCTTCTTCCTCCAACCTCCACTCATTCTTCCTGGGTTTCTCTTATTCTCTGCTTGGTCAGTCATGTGTCAAGGGTTCCAGGTCAAATAGTCATTCATACCCCTATGTCATGGACATGATGAATTTCAGACACCAAGTCGAGCTACCTGCGCAGCACCATTTTATGTCCTCTCGTGCAAAGTCAAATCTGCCTGTGGCCACTTAGCCCATAACACCATGACTACCTGACAGGACAGCCAAGACCTCAACGTTATTGTCTTAATAAAGGACTAACCATTGAATCGTCAACCTACTTTGGGCCTTGCTCTCTGCTTCAACTAATTCCAATTTTCCAACAAAACGTGTCAGTTGTTGCTCTCAAAAATAATAGAAGGAAATAGTAATTTTTAAAGTAGATGAGCCTTGGTAATCTGTAGTTCCTTGAAATTGATCATATTCATGAGAACCGTAAGATTCAAAATCACAAAGTTTTCTTTGAACAGCAGTTCCGATCTGCACTCACGCCACGTGCTCTGGAGAATGGGGCTGTCATTCCTCCTTGTCTTTTCCCTTTTGTGCTTCGCCAGAGAGGGGCTGAACTCTCAAGAGAACCAAACAACCACACCGTGGCAGTTTCTAGATAGTCACATTGAGTTTGAAATGAGAAGATTTTAAGTGTCGCCAGTAAAAATAAGTAGTACTCTCCCGGGAGAGAAAGTCAGTGTAGGAAGATACAGACTGTTCTGCCTGAGCCATCCCGGAAATCAGTGGTTTCCTCAAATCACAAAAACAATCTTGCTCAGTCTCCTCCTACTGAAAAAAAAAAAAAAAAGTGTCTTCATTTGTTTATAGGATCACGACTAAACATACTGGCTTCCCCGATCCATGGTTTGGAAAATAATTCTCCAGGATTTTTATAAACAAGTTGAGTGGAGGAGGCTGAAAGCTATCCACTCTCTCTAAAGGAAATTACACCAAGGCCCAAACTCGGCACACAGAAACTTTGTGTCCAAAGAAGTCAAGCTAATCCGTCCTATTCCCCGTGGCTGTGTCTGGGGGTCCACATGCATATCCTTCAATCTGAGGGAAATGGGTATCGTTTCATTAGTGATCTGGATCTACACAAAGTGAAATCCCTTCCATTTATCACATTCCCATTTTGTTTAAAAGGAAAATAGAAAGAAGCAGCATTTGCTGGCTCTTTTTTGGCGAAGCTTAGTTCATTCTCCTGTGCCTGGCCTGCCACTCTATTTACCAACAGCCCTTAGCTGGATGCCCAGCCTGACCTCACACTGCTCCCTAAGCCTTGGCCAGGCCAGGCTTTTTTAACCTCTGCCCCTCAAGCCCACCTGGTGCTCTATCCCGGAACCCCCTACACAGTCCCTACCTGGGATGTTTTCACTACTTTTGAAATCCTTTCCAGCCCTGGCCAGTTGGCTCAATAAATGGAGTATCAGCCCAGTGTATGGACATCCTGGGTTCGATTCCTGGTCAGGGAACACAAGAGAAGTGACCATCTGCTTATCTCCCCCTTCTCTTCCTCTTCCTCTTCTTCAACCAGTGGCTTGATTAAGTGTTGGCCAGGCCGCTGAAGATAGCTTGGTTGAACCAAGCACTGGCCTCACACACTAAAAACAGCTTGGTTGTGAGCTTCAAGCATTGGCCTCAGACAGAGGTTGCCAGGTGGATCCTAGTTGGAGCACATGTGGGAGTCTGTCTCACTATCTTCCCTCCTCTCACTTAAAAAATAAATAAATAAATAAATAAATAAATAAGGTATTTCCAATCTTCAAACCCCAGCCAGATGTTTGCCTCCTCCTTAAAGCCTTCCTTAAACACCTCAGCTAGAAAGCACCACTTCCTATGAATGTTTATAGATCTCCTTGTTTCGACTCTGAACTTTCCATTTTCCTCTTTTTGTATTTTTCCGAAGCCAAAAACAGGGAGGCAGTCAGACAGACTCCTGCATGCGCCAGACCGCCCAACCGGGATCCACCCGGCACGCCCACCAGGGGGCAATGCTCTGCCCATTGGGGCATCGCTCTGTTGCGACCAGAGCCACTCTAGCGCCTGAGGCAGAGGCCACAGAGCCATCCTCAGCGCCCGGGCCAACTTTGCTCCAGTGGAGCCTTGGCTGCGGGAGGGGAAGAGAGAGACAGAGAGGAAGGAGAAGGAGAAGGGTGGAGAAGCAGATGGGCGCTTCTCCTGTGTGCCCTGGCCGGGAATCGAACCTGGGACTCCTGCATGCCAGGCCGACACTCTACCACAGAGCCAACCGGCCAGGGCCTCTGAACTTTCCATTTTATATACTAATTTACTGGAGGAAGTTTTTGGTTTATTTGTTTTGAATTTTAAAATAATATCTACCCATCCTAGTTCCTCCATTTGACTGAAATCTTCAATGGCCTAGGATGTTGTAAGGATATCTTTACTTTCGTGTGTCTCCTACAGAGTCTACCTTTGTCTTTGCACAGAGTAAGTAACTCAACAAAAGTCTATTGATAATGTTTGAGAAGTAAATGTTCCAGACAAAGAAACCCAAACTTTGTTGTCAATGTAGGGATAGATTTCTCTTTAGTAACACAAACAGCTATTCTCCACATTTACTCTCTTCCTAAAATTGAACCAAATCTCTAGAATTTTATCTACATCAAATTCATAGACATTAGCAGACTCTTAAACTCTCACATTTATAAAAAATGGAATAAAAACCAGAATCAAGCCCAGGTGTCCCTTGGAGCTCTAGGTTTGTCATTCTAGCTATCATGCTTGATTCTGAAGACTTTGGGAAATCCTCAATTTGGGATTACCCAGGATCACTTTATCCATGTAAACCCAAAAAGAGGATAAGAAGAAGAGACATCCTTTCCACTTCCTGTAGCCTTGGACCCCAAGCCAGACCAGTTCTGATTTATAGATGTTCAAGAAATGGTCCAGTCTCAGACACGCATCTCATTCAATGGATTTCATATTTGTTGCTTCATTGGCCAAAGGGATCAATGAAAATCTATATTCATGTAATAGGTAGACAATCAATAAGTGGTGCCTATGGTTATTACCTAATTTTCTCTTTGTTGTTGTTTTTTTTAAAAAAGAGAGAATAAGATGTTTATTTATTTTTGTTTTATTTTATTGATTTCAGAGAGAGAAAGAGAGTGAAGAGAGAGATAGGAACATCGATCTGTTCCTATATGTGCCCTGACCAGGGATCAAACTGACAACCTCTATGCTTCAGGACAATGCTTTAACCAACCCACCTATCTGGCCAGGGCTCTGTTATTTTAATAAGAAATAGGAGTTAGCTAAGGACTTTATTTGGATTCTTGATGAAATCCTTAGGACTCAAGTTTTTCAACATTTAGCAAGAATATATGTGTGTTTGGGCTCACCAGCTTGAGCATGGGGTCGCTAGCTTGAGCGTGAGATCATAGACATGATGGCATGGTCACTGGATTGAACCCAAAGCTTGCTGGCTTGAAGTCCAAGGTCATTGGCTTAAGCCCAATATTGCTGGCTTGAGAAAGGGGTCAGTCGCTCCGCTGGAGCCCCCCAGTGAAGGCCCAAATGAGAAAGCAATCAATGAACTAAGGTGGCGCAACAAAGAATTGATGCTTCTCATCTCTCTCCCTTCCTGCCTGTCTGTCCCTATCTCTCACTCTCTCTTTCTCTTTGTCTCTGTCAAAAAAAAAAGAACATATGTGTGTTTGTGTGTATATATATATATACATACATGTATATGTATATCCTTTGTATGTGTGTGTATATATATATGTATATACACACAGATATATATAAACATGGACGTATACATATACCATATTGATATGTACTAATATATCTACCAAAATATATTCACAATAGAATCTCCTTTCTTGGGAAGAACTGACTATTCATCATTCCTTCTAATTTTTCGAGTACAAATGTTTTGCTTCACCCTGGCCATGTAGTTCAGCTGGTTAGAGTGTCACTCTGATGCACCCAGGTTGCAGGTCACTCCCCAGTCAGGGCACATACAAGAATCAAAAAATCAGCCTGACCTGTGGCAGCGCAGTGGATAAAGCGTCAACCTGGAAGCACTGAGGTTGCCGGTTCAAAACCCTGGCTTGCCTGGTCAAGGCACATATGGGAGGTGATGCTTCCTGCTCCTCCTCCTCCTCTCTCTCTCTCTCTCGCCCCCCCTCCTCTTTAAAATGAATAAATAATAAAAAAAATAAATAAATAAAAAGAATCAAAGAATCGGCCCTGGCCGGTTGGCTCAGTGGTAGAGCGTCGGCCTGGCGTGCAGAAGTCCCGGGTTTGATTCCCAGCCAGGGCACACAGGAGAAGTGCCCATCTGCTTCTCCACCCCTCCCCCTCTCCTTCCTCTCTGTCTCTCTCTTCCCCTCCCGCAGCCGAGGCTCCACTGGAGCAAAGATGGCCCGGGCGCTGGGGATAGCTCCTCGGCCTCTGCCCCAGGCGCTAGAGTGGCTCTGGTCGCGACAGAGCGACGCTGCGGAGGGGCAGAGCATCGCCCCCTGGTGGGCAGAGCGTCGCCCCCTGGTGGGCGTGCCTGGTGGATCCTGGTCGGGCGCATGCGGGAGTCTGTCTAACTGTCTCTCCCCGTTTCTGGCTTCAGAAAAATACAGAAAAAAAAAAAAAAGAATCAAAGAATCAACCAATGAATTCATAAATAAGTAGAACAACAGATTAATGTTTGTCTCTCTCTCTCTCTCTCTCTCTCTCTCTCTCTCTCTCTCTCTCTCCCTTCCTCTTTCTCTCTAAAAATCAACCAATACATAAAAAATATTTTCTTCTTAGTAAAATTTTAGTCCTAGGAGAGAATAGCTGTTGGCCCGTTTTTAGTGGCATTACCAACTGAAATAAAAGCCTGGCATTCCTATGTTTGCCCTCAAGATCACTAGAAAATTATACTCACATGTGAAATCTGAAGTCTATGACTGACTGGCTAGGAAAGGTCGTCCTCACTAATTTCAGCCCCTGATGTCTCTTGCTCTTTCTTATTACTGTACCTTTCTCTAAACCAGTGTTTATGGAGGCCCCCACTGGGTGTCTGGCCCTGTACCAGGGGGCGGGATTACATACCTGGGATACAGTCTTGGTCCTCAGGCAACCAACAGTCTGGGAAAGAGTCAGCAGGCATACAGTTGTACTGCAAAAAGTCATTGCTTCTATGTTCCAACCATGGTAGGTTTTAGAAAAAAGAGAATCTGCTCCCCAAATTCACCCTTTTCAAGGGGCTCTCTCTACATACAAGGCATTTGTGCACATTTTCCAGGAGTCTGAAACACTAGAAGTGGCCAGGGCCTCTGTCAGCGTCTGAGGTGCTCTCTTTGGGTGCTCAGTGAACAAGTGTCCCGCCTCGTCTTGACCTTCTGATTGCTTCCTTCGGCCCCAGTTAACATTCAACAAACCAAAACATGTCACCCTCAGTGTTCCATGATTCCCCCAGCATATGTTAATTATAATTGTGTCATGTTGCTCCTGAAATATTTCTCTTGTCATAAAACACATTACCTTTCCCAAAGGAGATTGTAATCAAGACACAGAAGAAAATAATTATGGGATTATTCAAACAAGAAATACATCAAGGATCATGATCATAAATTAAGGTGATCAAAAGGATCATAAAATTTAATAAGGACAGAAGGACTTCTTGTCTACAGAGAAGGTAAGCAGTTTTTCCACTGAAACTTCCAACTCACACCCCATACTATGTGACTAGTGAGATTGTTTTTTTGTGACATTTCACTTAGACACCTTATCACAAGTGAGGAGGGACAGATGTAGTAACATATTGGTAAGCGAAGTTTCTAAAGAGAAAAAAAGCTCTGATTTATGGTATTTTCCAATTTCCAGTGGGACGAATACTCCTACTATGGTCAATTTCCAATTATATTTTAGCAATAGGCTTGGAAAATTTCTGAATATTTAAGTACCGGTTCTAATGAGCCTATGTGACCAGCTCTGGCACACCACTGGATGGCTGCAATATGAGAAGTGACCGCTCCAATCCTGATCCCCATCAGGTGGTTAAAAAAGGGATGAAGGGGTTTTTAGTGGGGTTAGGTAACTCCTTGAGGTCGGTGGAAATTAGCAAAGGTATGTGTATTCATTGTTGATGGAAAACCGAGGGCATTGGGTGCAGAGTCAAGGAAAGGTTGATGGTTCAAGGAGAAAATGTCCAAGCTTAAGCAGGCACTGTCCAGGCATTGGTGGGAAGAGAGGGACAGATTCCAGGTGCACTGAGGGCATTCAGGAGCTTGGGTAGGGGTTAGGGAAAAGAGAATTGAGGGGAGATGACACAGAGAGGTCCCTCAAAAAGGAGCCAAGTATAAAATAGGCCCATTATACAACTTTATTTTCAGTTGATGTGCGTTTGCAGAAACGGGTTCCAAGGAAAACAACCATGAAGATATGGTTTTCTGTCCTGTGGTCCATCCTTCCAGGAACGAGACTGCAGGGATGTGAACTCCAGCTGATAGCTCCTTCCTACACATATGGAACAGCTTTGGGATGGGAAAAGAGTTTTCGAAAGGGGGGGGTAACCCTGAAAAACAACTTGACTTTTGCCTAAGAAGTCTGATGAACAATTTGATGGGAATGAAAACTGTGGCAAACAAAGCTTGGAAATGTTGAGTTACTCTGTCTTTGAATCAGGGCTTTATTATTCAGTAGCCAGAGAGGGGGTTCCTGGGTCTGCTAAGGTCATTAATCTGATTGTTTTTAATACAAAAAAAAAAATTTAATAGTTTTCTCAATGGAATGAATGAAGATAGATGATAGATAGATGATATAGATATATAGTTACTAGATTTACATGAACACATATAAGAAGTTGTTAGTCCTCAATTGTGAGGACTAACAACTCTGAAATTTCTCACACAAACAGTATTAATAGAGAGTGTCTACTAAAGGGAAGGAGAGTTATTTCCTCTTAGCTTTCCTGAGCCAACACCCTGACTCATCTTTCCAAACCACCCAAGGGGGGGGGGGGGAAATAATGAGAGAATTCTTATGACAAAATATAATGTGAAAATAAAACAGTGTTCTGTAATACAGAATAATTTCAATTTTGTGAAACAAAATATTCACATGTGTAGCTTTTAATGAGTCTAAATAATATTTCAAAATGTTGGAGGATTGTTTCCTAAACGTGAAATAAAAATTGATTGATATTTTCTTATGTTTTCAAAATAAGAATGTGTGTATATTCTTTTAATTAGCAGACTATTTTTTAAGGGTTTTTGAGTGTTTATGGATGGGCATGTTTTATCCTCTCATTGCCTTTTAATCAATCTTATAGATGAGAATCTTCCCTTGCATCTCATTAAACTTTTTTTTACAGTGATATAAATCTGTTTCATCCTGTCTGAATAACTGAGGGAAGATACAGGGATGGGATGGGATTAAAAGATATAGGGTGTCTCCTTAGATTACTGGATCAACGGTGGCAAATAAGCCAGAATACTTGTATCAATTCCTGCTTCCTTCTCTGGCTGCATAGAACCCACCCAAAGGCAGTCCTGGGCCCCCTGATCCCTACTGGACTAATGTCACCTATCCCAGCTCAGAAGGCACCTGAAGGTGGGGCCAGGGTGAACAGACAGTACAAAGAGTAACCCTGCCCCAAGCAAGGGTTTCATCACAAGCAGGTCACACCAAGTCAGCTAGTGAAACAATATAGGGGCAGACCTAGGTTGGTTTGAAAACACAGCCAGATGACGTATTTTTGGAAGGTGGTATACAGCCCCCATCACAGGTTTACCAGGGGCAGAAGGCACAAGGGACGACAGCACACTCACACAGTTATTATATGCTTTGGGATATTTTTCTTTTCTAAACGAACCTAGGAATGTACCCTCTAGTCCCACCTACATCCTGGAGAAGCAGAACACTGGCTCATGATGAGCAGTGATGAGCAAACACTAGCGGAGCACTTGCTATGTGCCAAATCCTTTCCTCATGTTAGCTCAGCTCACCTCCCAGCAACCACCACAGCAGGAATTGTGAGAACATGCATTTAGTGCAGTGGTTCTCAAAGTGTGTGCCAGGGTGCACTGGTGTGCCCTAGAAGATTTCCAGGTGCACCCTATGGTATTCCAGAGAAATATGTACCTGTTGGGGACCAAAAAACTAACAGGGTTTTTGGAGTTTAGACTTTTGGGGGATAGAGGTGTGGGGAATTAGCTGTAAGCTGACAGTCTGCCCAACCCCCCACCTCACTGGCCTGATTAGGTTGCAAAGGGCTGTTAAGCTGTGGTGCTGGATTGTTTACACTACCCCCCATGTTCCCCAGAAAGACTGGAGGCAAATTTCTTCTATCCTCTGTTTAGTGTACAGTTAAGATGATATGTATGGTGGGGGTTTTCTGCACTTGTTAAAATTCTTGGGTTGCCTTGGAAACGTGATCAGAGACCATTGATTTGCTATTGGCCTCACTGTGCCCTATAAATAAGGCAAGATATGGTTTTTGGGCGCACTTTGTTCTTGCCAGCAGCAATTACAGGGCCCTACCAACCCTGTATTTTCTTGAATTCACGTATTTTCTTAATTCCGTACTGTTCCCACTAGGGACCTAGAATTACTAGCTGCGCTGGTTCATTGCATGTGCCCCGATATAAAAATAAATATAGTTACTCTATTATACCATTTCATTACAAAAATACCGCTCTTTTTGTTAACACATCATTATTATATTTATTATTATCACATCATTATATTATTTATGTTTGTCATAAACACAAGAATGAAAAAACAAATTCACGCCGGGACCTGCTGAATTTACTAAATCTTACTAAGAATATATCTATATATGAAAAGATAACTTGTCGTTTTTTATTTTTAACCCCTCTTTTTTATAAATTCTAAAATGGATAATTCAAAAAATGTAACATAAAAATGTTTTCTAATGTCAGAATAAATTTAATTTTGTCATATTTATTTTGTTTAATTATCATGAAAGCATGCTTGGACTTTACATTTTTTCTTTAATATTTGACTTAATTATTATAACATATTTCTCAGAAATTTGTATATAGTGCACCTACAATTATTTATAGGATTTTAAATGCACCCTGACTTCAAAAACTTTGAGAACCACTGATTTAGTGGGTAAAGAAAGGAAAGTTCTCCAAGTTCAAGTGCAATAGTGGAGCACTGTGGCTAAGATCATAGATTCAGGAGCCAGATTGCAAGGCTTTCAAACCTAGTTCTGCTATGTACCATGGTGTTTGACCTTGGTTATATTATATGACCTCCCGTGCCTCAGCTTTCCCATTGGCAAAATGGGGACCACACCTGTGCCTTCCTCAATGGGTGATTTTGAGAACTCCAGAGTTATGTTATGCAGTAGGCTTAGGAGCAGCCCTTGTCCTGTGACAAAAGCTTTCAAGGATTAGCTCTTATTATTAAAGTCATTTGCCCACAGTCACACAGTCAGGAAGCAGCTGTGCCAAGATTTGAAGGCCAACAGGGCCACTCCAGAGCCCCCACACCTACAATCCACTTCGCTGCAGGTGACATGTCTGAGCTAACTCCTAAAAAGTAGCTGCCCAGAGCTGGCCCTTGTACTGCATCCAAAGGCAACCTATTTGGAATTTAAAACTGTCTGCTGGGCAGTCATTTAAGTGAAAAGTGGCGTTTTTAACAACCTCGCTCTCACATGGCATTCTAAAACAAATGCCAAAGTTTTAAGTCCCCAGTGTGCCACCAACACACAGCAGGAGCTAGAGAGTGTTCTTGTGGGGAAGGGAAGAAACCCAGAGACTTACTCTGAGCTCACGCCCTCTAGAGCCAAACACCCCACAGGGGAGCTGGTTCCTCCTGCTGGGCCCTTCTGCACTGGTACTGGATGAGTGTCCAGCTACGGGCACACTTTAGGGTGGCACAGCCTGGCCACTGCTCACCCAGCCTTCTGCCCTTTGGGCAGCCACTACCTGCAGCAGCTACAAGCATGTTGAACCTGCAGAAACCCTAAGTTTGGATGGATGTCCAAATTAAAAGCTTAGTTTAAGGGAAAAAAATGTCAAACTTTCCAGCTGACACTAAAGCTGAATAAAGGAAGTGCAGTGGCTTTGAACACTAGTCCCAACAAGAACTTCCTCCCCTTTGCTTAGCCTGGTGCTAAGCTCGGATGCCCAGTTACCACCATCCACATTCCCCTTGACGATGTCAATGCTGCCTCAAGCGCAGATAAGCCAAAGTGTCTCCTCGGTGAGGTTCAGGACCCCCGGGAGCAGTGGCAGAATTCGAGATTAGATCGCTAATCCATCAGATGCCAGCTGTACAGCCTGGGGCAGGCTGTGTCAGTTTCTTCGTCTGTAAAATGGGAATAATGACATTAACTCCTGGTGCTTCTGGGAAGCGTGACTGAAGGCATGGTGTGATGAGAGGGTTCTCCGCATTGTCTAGGCCAGTGCCTGCAGAAGTAAAGTCAGGTGGCTTTTTGTGTGCATCATGTTTTTTTATTTTCTACACTGTTGAAAGTAAACAGTGATACTTTGATATCTTAAGGACCTAGCAGGCACGGAAGAGACTGCACCTTCTAGGGTTAGCTAGTTCCTAGAGATAGCAAACAACCAGTTTGGCTTTCATACACAAAGTCCCCAACCACCTCCTTTATCCAACTCACATACACCAAGCCAACCTTTCCTCTGTCCTAAATCACTTGAGGGCCATGAACTGGACACTAGAGACAATCCTTATAGCCCAGAGCCAGCCAAAATG
This sequence comes from Saccopteryx leptura, assembly GCF_036850995.1. Classification (NCBI taxonomy): domain Eukaryota; kingdom Metazoa; phylum Chordata; class Mammalia; order Chiroptera; family Emballonuridae; genus Saccopteryx; species Saccopteryx leptura. Next base: position 160,189,590 of record NC_089503.1, read on the forward strand.
ATTTGACTTAACTAATTCTAAAATAGCTATCCTTCCCTGTCTTGCCTTTCCTGCAGGAATCATAATGAAGGCCCCTGCCCATGCTTTCCAATTGTTCCTTCTGCCTCCTGACCAACCCTGGTGCTTCCCCTAAAAGCCCTTCACGGCATAGCATCCCCCTCCTCCTGAAAACGTAAGCAATAAACTCTCCTTTCAATAGCATTGACCTCTCCACGTTGTCACGAAGTCACCTATGTAAATAATATCCCAGAGACTATCAAAACATCCTTGCTATCCACACTCTTATGACTCACTATAAAAACTCAGGAACCAAATAATTTTAGAAAATGTACTGTTCTAACTAGGATCCAAGTAAATTCGATTAGCAAAGGACATTTGTATTATGTATTCTGAGCCCTTTATATTCTCAAGATCAAAGCTGCTGTTGGTGATCAGCAGCTGTTTCCCCAGAGAGGTGACACAGGCTAGATCAGCTGACTGAGCTACAACTGTATGAAGCCCCATGCTAGGTATTTTCACAAAGATATATAAGCCCTGCTCTTGGCTTTCAAGAAAAACATGTAAACTGGTTGTGCAAATGGCATTCAACTTCTCCAAATACATGTATTTATTATATACATATAATATTATATTATATATAGTAATACATGAAAAATACCAAATTAATATTATGTACTATCAAAATTCAGGGTAGCAAAAAAGCACCAATAACACAAAGACAATTAATTCAATGGAGAGCCAAGCTAACAACTTAAAGGAAATGAGAATGTTCTAGGTCCAGGTCCAACTCTGAGGTTCACTCTCATGGTTTTCGTACAGAAGTGGGCAAACTCTCCACTTGGCAGTTATTGGCATTCAGCCCTCTGCCTCTCGGGTGGTTCTCGTTTCTTTCTGGAAGCTCTCTGTGGCCGAAAGCACCCACCCATTAGTTCCAGCTATTCCTTCAATGGGCCACAGTGCCACCCACGCTTCTGTGAGGCTTTGAGCATGTCTCTATCCCACCGTCAATCTGCATCAATACATCAACTAAGAGCTGCCTGAGTATCCAGCTGACACACCCTTGAGGGAATGTGTGTCTGCGAATGCCATGCTGGGGCTAGAGGCTGCGCCTTGTCATTGATCATTAGTACATGTCCACAAAGGCCCCCAAGGAAACTGGCCCAGAAGCCAACCATGCTAACCGGAACTGAGCCAAACAAGCAATACCCAGGGTTAGAATTCATTCAGGACTGTGGATAAAAGTTTGGTGCATGCACTGCATGTGGTTGGCCCTGGAAAGTTATCTAAAGAATTTCCCATTTCCCATTAGATACTAAACACATGTATCCAATTTTGTTTATTTACTTACTTGATTCTTGCATTTGCTCAATGCTTGTTTAGTTGTCCCTTGCATGGCTTATTACAGGAAATCTGCTTTGACAGGAGCCTCCCAGAAGGCAGAGCATTCTTCACCTGTTACTCTTAATGTGACATGTGATGGAATGACTGTGGGTTTCAGAACAGATGTACTTGGGTTTGACAAGCTGGTTCAACTTTCACCTGCTGTATAACATTGAGATGGTCACCTAAGCTTCTTTCCTTTGCAGTAAAATGGGAATAGTCATCTATACCTCATGAGGTTGTTGCAAAGATTAAATGAGATAATATGGGTAAAATCCTTAGCACCACGCCAAGTACATGGTAAACACTCAAAAATATTTTTAAGTTTTCTAGTCTAGCATTCACTAACAAATGTTTATAAGCATCTATATTATAAAAAAAAGGTAATGATACAGTCTTTGACCTCAAAAAAATGGTACACTGATATTATTAAGAGATATGATCATGGTTATGATGAAAGTATATTAGTCAGGATAGATTAGATTGTGCTACAATAACAAATACTGCCAAAATCTCAGTGGCTTCAAACAATAAAAGTTTATTTCTTGCTCATAGCATACGTCCATCATCAGCAGGAGGGTGCTCTACTCCACCCCATCCTCACTCAGAGTCACAGGCTAACAGAGACTCCTCTGTATGAAATGCAGCTGATCATCTTGGCAAAGGAAGGAGGAGACAGACAATTGTACTCCAGCTTAAAACATACTTTAGCACAACTTCATTCATATGGCCAGAGACAGTAAACCTGGCTACACATAATTTCAAAGGGACAAGGAAGTGTAATCTTCCTGAATGCCCAGAAGTAGAGTGGATCCAGAAATTGATGAAAATACTTCTGTCTTCTACAGAACCTATACCATGCATGATGATGTCCTAAAGAAAAGAAAGCCTGCCTGACCTGTGGTGGCGCAGTGGGTAAAAGCATCGACCTGGAACACTGAGGTCGCCAGTTCAAAACCCCGGGCTTTTCTGGTCAAGGCACATATGGGAGTTGATGCTTTCTGCTCCTTCCTCCCTTCTCCCCTCTCCTCTCTCTAAAATAAATAAATTTTTAAAAATCTAAAAAAAAATGTTTAAAAAAAAAAAGACAAGAAAAGAAAACCTAATGTTGCTTCAAGTATCCAAAAGAGCTTCTGTCAGGAAAGTAACTCTTGGTGAACAAAGACAAAATCCCTGCCCTCATGGAGTTTAAATTTTAATGTCAGAAAAGGCCCTTCACCAACAGTATGGGGAATGGACTAGAAGGGGCTGGTTGATACATGAAGCAGAGAAATCAAGGAAAAGGTTATTGCAATAGTATAGATGAGAAGTAATGTGGGCCCAAACTATAGCAGTGAAAGCAAAGAGTAGGGAACAATAAGAGACATTGAAAGAATCAACAGAACTTGGGGACAATGCAAAGTAAGAGTAAAAACGTGGGAGGAGTTAAGAATGACTCACTTTTCCTGCTTGGACAACTAAATAAATGTTAATGCCATTTATCAAGACTGAGAACTCAGAAGAAACAAACAGATTAAGAAGAGAAGATTGGTATTGTCATGGATGTGTTGACTTTGAGGTGGTCATTTTCCCACAGGAATTTTGGGATATTTAAAACTGAAGTGCTGGTTATTTGAACTCTGAGAAAAAAGACACTTACTGAAAAGGGCTCTTCATGACTAACTAGGCTCAAAGTTTGAAAAACAGTGCCTGGAAGCCATTTCTGCACAGGGGCCTCTCATGCAAACCGCACTTCAGGGAGAAGCCTGCAGTTCTGCCTGCCTGCACTGTGTTCCTTCCATTTGAGCCAGCCCTTATAAAGGAGTTCCTGGAATCTGATGTCAACCAATAAGACTGAGGCTTTCCCTGTCCAATCAGAGCTGCACATCTCTGACCAACCAGAATGACTCTATTCTGACTAATTAGGATAGTGCCTTTTGGACCAATCAAAATGTGAGGATTATGAGTCCTCATTTGCATAAGGACAAACCAATCAGGCACCAGGGACAGGGACTTCCATCTATACAAGCCAGCTCACCTCTGGCTTGGAAAGTGCACTTTCCCTTTCCACCCAACGCTTTAGATTGTGTTTCCCTGGCTGAACTTAAACACCAAAGATGTCTCACCAGAGAATTGGCACCCATGACCATTGGTTAACACTATTCACTGGTTGAGATCATACACTGAAAAATATATATTTGAGGACAAACAGAAAGGAGTGGAAACAATGAAGGAGAATTTAGATCTATGGCAACTGTGTATCTCTAACCCCTCCCTAACCACATTAGCATGATATTAAGATGTTTAAGAAAATATAAAAACATAGTGACAAAGTGAATAAGAAAGTGAACAACACATTCAGCAGAAGGTGGTTGAAGCAAAGAAAACTGATTTCATGAATGAGAAGGCTCAACATAAGTGCTTGCAAAGAGTATGATTTATCTTCCAAAGAACATTTGAAAATAGAAAATGCTCTTCGAAATTGAAAATAATAACTAATAAAACAATTAGTAGTGATGTTGAAGAAATTTCCTAGAAAATATGGCAAAAGTCAAAGAGATGGAAAATGAGAAAGAAAAAGATTATAGACATGGATCATCTATACTGGAGTTTAAACTACTGAATAGGAATTCTAGAAAGAGAATGAAGTTAGAGGATGGAAAAAAATTATGAAGATTTAATATCACCAAAATGTCTGAGTTGAAGAACAAATTTCTACATTAAAAGAGTCCTGTAAGTATGTACACAGTGACCAAAATCAGACATATATCAAAGCATATAACAGTGAAATTTCAAAATACCTAGGTAATAAACATAAAACTAAAACCTGTCAGGAGGATAAAGCATACAAAGGAATGAGAATCATAATGTTTGATATCAGAAGGCAGAACATAGACCTACATATGAAAGTAAAACAAAAAAATTCCCTAAGAAACACAAGGAGAATGTCTTTATGACATTGAGGAGGGCAAAGATTTCTTAGGACACAAAATGCACTAACTAGCCTGACCAGGCGGTGGTGCAGTGGATAAAGCGTCGAACTGGGATGCCGAGGACCCAGGTTCGAGACCCCGAGGTCACCAGCTTGAGCATGGGCGCATCTGGTTTGAGCAAAGCTCACCAGCTTGGACCCAAGGTCGCTGGCTTGAGCAAGGGGTTACTAGGTCTGCTGAAGGCCCACGGTCAAGGCACATATGAGAAAGCAATAAATGAACAACTACGGTTTCACAACAAAAAACTGATGATTGATGCTTCTCATCTTTTTCCATTTCTGTCTATCTGTCCCTATCTATCCCTCTCTCTGACTCTCTCTCTGTAAAAAATAAATAAATAATGCACTAACTAGAAGAAAACAAATAAACTGGACTTTCATAAGTTAAATACACAACTCACAAAGTGAATAAACAAGAGCCTTGAGAAGATAGTCTCAGTATGTATATCTGACAAATGTCTCCAGAATAAAGAATTTCTTCAAATCAATAAAGATAAACAATCTAACTTTTTAGTGGGCAAATGATTTGAACATTTCAGAAAAGAAGACATCTAATTGGCTAGTAAATGTATAAAAAAAATTAACATGATTACTCATTAGAAAAATGCAAATAACAACTCCAACGAGGTATCACTACTCACCCACGAGGATGGCTAAATTATTTTTTAATTTTTATTGAATTTATTAGGATGACATTGGTTAATAAAATTATACAGGTGTCAGGTGAACGAGTCTACTATATATCATCTGTTTACTGCATTGTGTGTTTACCACCCCAAGTCAAGTCTCCCCCAATTACCATCTATTCCCCCTCTATACTCCACCATCTCCCCACACCCCCTTTTCCTCCTGTAATCCCCACCATTAGAACCAATAGAATAAGTTTCTCTTTGCTTAATCCCTTCGCCATCTTCACCCAGCCCCACCCCACTCCTATCCCCTCTGACAGCTGTCAGTCTGATCTCCGTATCTATGAGTCTGTTTCTGTTTTTGTTTGTCAGTTTATTTTGTTGATTAGATTCCACATATAAGTGGAGTCACACGGTACTCATATTTCTCTGACTTGCTTATTTCACTTAGCATAATAATTTCCAGGTGAGGATGACTAAAATTTAAAAAGCTTATAATACAACCACATGTTAGGGAAGATATGGAGCAACCAGAACTCTCATAACTGTGAAAGTGATTGATCTACTTTGGAAAACTGTTGAACTGTCTGAAAGTATCTACGACCCTAGTACCCAGCAGTTTCCCTCCCAGGTGTTTACTCAAGAGAAATAAATAAGTGGGTCCTCAGAAAGACATACAGAACGTTGTTAGCAGATTTATTCACAGTAGCCAAAATCTGAAAATAATTTGATTGTCCAACAACAGGAGAATGGATAAATCATGGAATACTATGTAGTGTAAAAATAAATGAATAGCTAATACACACCACCATGTGGATGAATCTCACGGACATTTCATCGAGCAGAAGCAGCCAGACACAGAAGTGCACTGTATGATTGCACAATCCAACCCCATAGTTGATTAGAACAGATGTGCTTCTTGGAGAAGCAGATGGAATGAAGAGAATCACTGATGAGCAAGAGAAGCTGGTTAGATGTTGGTAAGTGTGGATATTATCACAATAACGATATTTGTTGAATGCTTGCTATGTGTTGGGCTGTAAACAGTTCACATATATTAGCCCATTTAATCCCCACAAAAATCCTGAGAGGTCAGTGTTATTATTGTTATTATTCCCATTTACAGAGGAGAAAATGAAGGCAAGGAGAGGATCTGTAACTTGCCCCAAGTCTGACAGCTGACAGAACAAAGGTTTGAACCTAGGCAGTAATGGTCCAGAAATACCATCACGAGCTTAAACTATAGTATAAGAACACAGATCACATGTTCTGGACATATTTCTAGGCTGGACAACAGTCCAGCCTCTGTAAGGAATATATTAGGGAGCCCAAGACAGAGGAAATGAAAACCTACTAAGGAAGTGAACTCATACAGAGATTCCTAATCCAATGGAAGGTGAAATCCTGAAAGAAAATTCTATAGCCAAGGATACAAGTATAGGCATGGCCTCTGAGTAAGACGTGTGAAAAACTAACTCTTGCCTGACCTATGGTGGTACAATAGATAGAGCATTGACCTGGAAAGCAGAGGTCACTGGTTCGAATCCCTGGGTTTGCCTGGTCAGGGCACATAGGACAAACAATCAATGAACAAACTAAAGTGAAGCAACTATGAGTTGATACTTCTTGTCCCCCCTCACATCTCTTTCTCCTCTCTCTGTAAAATCAATAAATAAAATCTTTTTTAAAATAAAATAAAATAAAAACTAACTCTTACCACAACTGTGAGCACAGAATGAGTTAAGCCAAACTTTTCACACTTCAGCAGACGGAGCCCTGGGTTCTCAGCACTGACACCCTGAAAGGTTATTTATCCCGATGAAACCTTGAAAAGTCCAATTTAAGGAGAAAATTTGTAAAATATATGCCAACAAATTGAACCTGTCATTTAGAGCAGTAGTTTTCAACCTTTTTACACTTGAGGACCGGTTAAAATAGAATTATGTCAGGGACCGCAAAGGCAGAAATCATCCTGAACATAAGTGAATTCAACTGAGATCATTGGGTCTATAGTATTCATACAACAGGGGTGTTAACTCTTTCGCAGACGGCACAAAATTTCTGGAAGACCAGCACTGGTCCACGAACCAGCAGTTGAAAACTACCAACTTAGAGGACTATGTCCATTTTTTAGGAAAATTCTTAACACAAGTACTCAAACCTGAGTATACAAGTCTGTAGTGAATTTTACTCCAAAGGCAGAGGGTTTTCCATGTGAGCCAAATGCATCCTTAGGAAATTCGGAAAAACAATTCACACAAAGGAAGTGCAAGCTTGGCTGAGAAGGTCCCCCACTGTGTGTTCAGCATCTTCACGAGAGTTCTCATCTCAAATTGTTCTCAAATCTGGATTTGTAGAAAATTGGAGCAAATGTCTCCCCACTAGACTCATTCCCTTCTAGTCAGGTTTATTAAGCAATTAACTCACATCAAACATTATTCATTGGAAATCAGATGAACCTAGTCAAGTTCACTATATAGTGTCCACCTCAAAGACATCAACATTCCTTCTTCATATTATTTTTACAGGGAGGGCCATTGTGATCCCCCTCCCCCCAGGCAGGACTCCCAGGAAGGGATCTTGGCACAGAGAAGGAGTGACAAATTTGCAGAGCCGAGACTTCCGCATTAAAAAGCCATGTGGCTCCAGTCACGCTCAGTTCTTAACTGAAGACCTGTAGCTGAGTCCAGACCACACGGCTGACTCCTGAAGGCACCCAGCTGCGAGCTCTTCCACCGAGACCCCGTGCAGGAAGCTCAAGGTGCTTCCGGGCCCTAGCCCAGCAGGGGGGAAGGACCCCTGTTGACTGCATTTCAGAAGCAGCCATGGGCCTTCCCTAAGCACGCTCTGGAAAGCATTATCCTAGCCGAAGGGGATGAGAATCTTTCTAAATGCATCTCCCCTCGCCTGCTCAGAGATGAAGACCAAAAACAATACACGGGAAGGACCAACATCCCACATACCCTGGCCAATAGTATCTGTGTGTTCTGCTTTGGAAAACATTTTGCTTATAAAAGAAAAACACGTTTCCATCACTAGCTGTCCCTGGAGCAAGTCATCTGCCCTTTTATGATCTCAAGGACCTCATCTGTAAAAAAATAAAAGAAAAAGAAAAAGAGATTGAATTAAATGGTTGTTGAGGTGTCCTACTGCCCAGTATACACAACAGGAAAACATGGCAAGCATTGACAATTCCGTATGGTTTGAGATCTATATACAGGGTGGGGCAAAAGTAGGTTTACAGTTGGAAGTACCTGAAACAGTTTATTCTTGTATTATTATTTCTTAATTATTGTGTTGTTTTCCATATAAACAACTGTGAACCTACTGTTGCCCTTCCCTTCTGTGTACATGCACACACTCACTATGCATACACCCTCATGAATATTTACTCATTTGGTCAAGTACTCATTGTCTGCTAGATGCCAGGTTCTCTTCTAGGTGCTGAGGATATCGCAGCAAACAATGCAAAGCTCTGCTTACTTGAAGTTTACTTTCTAGAGTGACCAGAAGAAAAATAATAAACAAATACATGTCAGGTGGTTAATAACCGCTATGGAAGAAAATAAAGAGGCTGTCAGAATACGGCAGGATGTTCTATTTGGTATATGATCAAGAAAGACCCCTCTGAATCAGGTGACATTTGGGCAGGGCTCTAAGAGATACATGGTGAAGGGAGTGAGCCATTGGATATTCATGACAAGGGGATTCCAGGTGGAAGCAACACCATCTGCAAGGCCCTTGGGAGAGAATCATGTGGACCTATTCAAAAGTCCAAGAACTGTAAGGAAATTAGTGTGGCAGAGAGAGAGAGAGAGAGAGAGAGAGAGAGAGAGAGTGACAGGGGTGAGGAGACTAGAAGGAGATAAGGTTAGAAAGGTCATCAGAGTCTGGCAAAGCCTTGCTGTTACTGAGACAGGAAATCACTGGTTTTGAGCTTTGGAATGACATAAACTGACACATGTGCTTAAAAGACTATTCTCCCTGCTGTATGTGGCAAATAGACTTAGAGAGACAAGGGTCTATTTCTAAGCAAGGAGACCAGTTAGAAGCCCACTGTAATGATCCAGAGGAGAAATGACAGTGGCGTGGACCAGGTGGCTACAGTGGAGATGAGAAGAACTGAATATATTTTAAAGGTAGACAAACTAGGATTTGCTAATGTACAGTATGGGGAGTGTGTGAAAAAGAGAATCAAAGATGACCAAATTTTTCACTTGAATAAGTGGAATGATGAAGTTGCCATTTACTGAGTTGGGAAAGATAAAGGGAGGAGCATACTATTTGGGGTGGAGAGAGATAGAAATATAGATGTTTCATTTTAGGCATGAGAAATTTGAGATGCCTTTTAGCTTTCTTATGAAAGTGTGATGTCAGTACCACAGGCTTCTAGAATTTTCTTTAGAAAATAATTTAAAATATAATCCCCAGTTACGGCACTCAAATCTTGGGAACTATCTAGAGAATATTCCAGTGACCTGTGGTACACTGGTAAATGCTTAATAACCTGGTTTCTTGAGGAAAAAAAATCCCTGATTTGTAGCATTTGCCAATTTCCATGGTGTAAACACTCCCACCATCATCAATTTCAAATTATCAGTGTGGAGTCACTGGATGTGGAGAGGGGAAGAAATGTTCATGAGCTCAACAATAGGTCAGCTCTCCTGAACCAGTGTGAGCAGCTGGCTCCTCCTTCCCCAAGCACCCCACACTCTCAGAAGAGAATGAAAGAAAGGAAGCAGGAGCAATTTTCAAAAGGGAAGTGATGGCCTTAGGTTGTTATCCTTTAAACACCTTTGCAGGGATTTTGAAAAAACAGGTTGTGAGAAACCCTGAGGCATTTGTATTATAAACAGCTGCCTTATTGATGGAACAAGCTGATCCAAGATCTGACATTAATTATCTCTAATGTGAAACAAATTTACTCCAAATTTCAATGGGGGTAGAGCAGGACAGGAGAAGATGGTGTCCCTGGGCCTACTGATGGTCCTCCAAATAATGTTTGAAAGGAAAGTAAGTTCCATTCTGTGTTTGTTTCTGCTTTCCGAGCTCAGGATCCCTTTTGAATCAGTCATGGAGTACCTGAATCACTTGCAAGTATAGAGTAAGAAAAAAGTTTGCTCTGGGCTTTAACCTGCTCTCAGAGAGAACTCTTTTCTCAGGGAAATGAATGACATTAGGTTTGCATTAGACTGTTGTTCAGTCAACAAATTAAAGATTCTTAGGCAAAGTTTTATTTCCTTCTGCACACTAAAACAGGAGTTCTTCATCTTCTCTGCATTTTTGAACAAGCTGGGGAAATTTTTTAGAGTACTCATGCTGGAGCCCCACAGAGACTCAGCTCCAATTGGTCTAATATGTAGTCAGGGCTGCCACCAGAAGTTCAAGTAGTTAGCAACTAGCTAGAGTCAACTCGATCACTTCATGGTTGCTGAAAGAGCACTCATACATCTAGGAGAGCAGGTCAGAAAGGGAAAAGCAGAGGACTAGCACCTGGCAAGTCCAACGTCCTAGTCCTATTTCTGCCATTTAACACGTCCTTGGAAAAGCTATTGAATGCCAAAAGCAAGGTGAACTCCAGAGAGTTAGGACAGATGGGCTCTAGGCACAATTGTCCCCTTGACATTCTGTGTCTCTCAAATAGGGAAGCTGTACGATAAGAGCTTCCCTTTGGCACCTACAAAGGAAGCCACCTGCATAGCGTAAGGATGTGTTTTCATAAGAATGGCAGCCATTGCTCTTGTTGCTTGCAACTAATCAGAGAGCTGGTAAAACATCTTGAGGACTCCCTGAGCCCCAAATAAGGCTGGACCAAAAATTTACCCAAAATAAAGCATCTTGTCTGGGCTGGAGGTTTAGCTGTTCCCAAATCCCACAATTGAGGTTAGTTTCCTGGTTTTATCACCTCCCCAGGATGCAGCAGAACTAATGGGAATTCTTTAAAACCCTGAAATTTCACAATTCCTGACCTAACAGTAATCAAAAGTCAATTAAGAACTTTCATTCTGAAATCAAGCAATATTTAACTACATGTTCTCTTGAATAATTAACAGTAAGGGTCCCTTCCATGAACATTGGCAATCACTAGCAGTCAGTCACAGCGAACTCTCACTAGAGGGTAAGTCTACCAATTCCCTTCCCTGTTCTGCCCTGGAACCCAGACCAATCCCATCCTCTCCCCTCCTCTTCATACACATACTCCCCACCCACACATAAACACAAAACTAGGACCTAGAGGAACAGAGAAAACAACAGCAAACAAATCGGAGTGGATAGAGAAGGAATGGCCAGAGGTCGGTGGTCCATCAGAAGGACAAAGGCTCAGATAGTAGACCCTGGCCGGTTGGCTCAGTGGTAGAGCGTTGGCCTGGCATGCAGGAGTCCCAGGTTCGATTCCCGGCCAGGGCACACAGGAGAAGCGCCCATCTGCTTCTCCACCCCTCCCCCTCTCCTTCCTCTCTGTCTCTCTCTTCCCCTCCTGCAGCCAAGGCTCCATTGGAGCAAAGTTTGCCTGGGTGCTGAGGATGGCTCCATGGCTTCTGCCTCAGGTGCTAGAATGGCTCTGGTTGCAACAGAGCGACGCCCCAGATGGGCAGAGCATCGCCCCCTGGTGGGCATGCCCAGTGGATCCCGGTCGGGCGCATGCAGGAGTCTGTCTGATTGCCTCCCTGTTTCCAACTTCAGAAAAATACCAAAAAAAAAAAAAGGCTCAGATAGTGATCGTTTCCAAGGAGGATGAAGAAAATCTCCCCTGGAGAGCACAGCCTCAGCCAAGGGCGAGCTTCCGCAGCATTCAGGGCTTGATGTACCTTGAAAGCCATGGCCACTAAAGGAGTCAAAGTTGGCTCAGAGCTGGCGATCCCGGCTTCCACTTATCATGCTATCCACACTTCCAACCCATCTCCATCTCTAAGGGTGCCTCTGGGGAAGGCGGCAGAGGCTTTTGATTAAGGGAAGCAAGTGGGAGAAAATCTTTGCCTTTTTTTTTTTGTCAAAACAGTTTCCACTCCCCCCAAAAAATGCAGACAGAAAATGAAGAGGAGCCAAAATGTCCAGGGCTTTAGCTCACAGGCCGGGTGGGGGAAGCAAATAAACCCACTGGTTTCAACAAGACAGCAGGACACAACAGCCAAAGTAGGCATGCGGAGTGGGGGCCCTCTGCTCATCTCACCTCTCTTCTCACCCAGAGACACAATTATGAATCTCATGGAAACGAATGGTGGGGTGAGTCAATTACACTTACCAGGTCACTGCTTTGCAAACACAATAGAGAGTTTAGCGAATCTGGTCTCTTGCTGGTATTGGTCCCTCTCCCTTTTTGTCCCCCAGGACCCTGCTCAAATGTCACCTCTCCTGTAAGGCCACCTTGGACTCTCCCACATAGAACCTATGGGTCCTTCTCCTTCACTTCCAAGGCCTACATCAATAGTCTCCAAGGACATATTGTCATGTCATCATCTAGTTATGTGCGTGTCTCCCTGAGTAAACTGGGAGTGCCCAAGGGCAAGAGCCCGACCCTGTTCACCCAATAAATGCTCATTAAGGTAACAATCAGACAGATAGACACAGAGATATGTGTCTGTCTGTCTGCTTGTTGGGCATCAGAGAGGCTACTGCCCTGAAAAAGAAATTTTGTCTATAAGAGACAGGGGAGCTGCCCGGCCATGAGACGGACTTCTCTACAGACAGCGAGTCCTGTCTTTGGGAAGTTTGGAAGTGCTGTCAGCAAGATTTGTGCCAGTCTCTGTGTCTCCCTCTATTTATACCCCAGGGCCAGGAGAAGAGCAGGCTCTCTGAACTCAAGGACAATGTCCAGAAGCAATACTGTCTCTGCATTTATTCTTGGCAAGGATCCCCAAAGGTCAGGTTTCTTCCCGAAAGTAGCCACTGAAAAAGTCTGTTTTAAATTCTCCTGCTATGTCCAAAGAAACGGTAGAAACTTGAAATATCTGCTTGGTAATCTTCAGTCACTAAAATTCACCCTTAAGCAAAAAGAGTATAGGCATTGTAAAAGCCGCTGACTCAAAAGATTTCAGGCTTCTGGAAATGTAACAGCAAAAGAGTAAAATAAAATAAAGAAATAGAAGAAGAAAACTGAAGGAGTCTCTTAGAGAGCAAAACATTGGGGAGAGAAATATACAATCACTAGCCTATCTAAGGATTTTAACAGTGTAATGAGACAAGTAGAAAAGAATTCAGTAAAATACTTGGGCTTACAATTATGGATCTACACACACACACACACACACAAAAGCAACTGTTAACCTAATTTGCCCAAACCTCGATGTGCTGCTCCCTTGCAGAAGAGAAAGCACCAGCTACCGTGATGGAGGGCTCACGATTAGACATCAGACATGAACTAGGTACCACTTCACAGCCTTCCAGCTGCAAGACCTTGACCTCCTGCTTTTATGGCTGTTGTGAAGCTCTGGGAGGTGCTTGCTACATGTGCAAGCTCTCAGCACTGTGACAGGCACAGAGAAAGATCCAGGAAGTGTAAGGGGCCGTGATCATAGCTTTCAGAATCATTATGCTCGTCATCAGAAGAACCAGAAAACATGCGTATCAGAAATTTAGAAAGAAAGGAAAAAGTCCCAGCTGCAGGAAGACTCTGCTGAGCTCTCTCCTGTAGCTCCTTCTCCTATCAAGCGCATTGATCTCTCTACAGAATCCTCAATAATGCATGAAAGATCCAATGATGTTCAAGGGATTTACCAGGGAGGATATTAACATATTTGGTTAAGCTTTTCAACTAAATTATGAAACCAAAAGTGTTTCTTTTCCAAATATTTAATTCCTAGCAAAACCACACCACAGGAGCTCTGTTATCCTAGGTTTGAGGGGTTTGTCGGTTTCAGGGGCCTGAGACACGACCTAAATACAGATTTCTTTCTAGAAGTTTATCAGACAGTTTCCAATTAGATGTCCCCAACGTGACAGAATCGGGAGGATTTGAATACACGCCACAAAGGAAGGCTTGTTTTGGCATGAAAAATTAAGTACCCGTGTCAAACTCCCACCCCAAGTTCATGGACTTTGTAATAATAGAGTTCATTGATGAAGACAGAACTCTGGCACAGAGGCTGGAAGAACTCATCAGAACAAAGTCATCTTTAATTTTACTGTAGGTTTTCAAGGTCTCAAGACCAGATAGTTAAACACAACTGTGTGTGTGTGGGGGGGGGGGGGGGGGGGGGGGGGAGTCTGCACATGCGCATATGCACAACTAAAGCAGGTATGAGGATTATGAGCCCTGTCTCGCCCCTGGCTCTGCCTGTCATGTCAAGGATGCCCCCAGTTTGCATAAGTCAGTTCATCTATTCCAGAAAAAGAAGGGGAAGGAAAGTAAGACTTTAAAGCACCAATCAAGCCCAGCCAACGACAAGTATCAGTGCTATCCTAGCCCATTCAGGCGGTTATAACAAAATACCACGGACAGGCGACTTATAAACAACAAAAGTTTATTTCTCACACTACTGGAGGCAGGAAGGCTAAAGTTAGGGCGCTGGCAGATTCTGTGTCTGGTGAGAGCCCTTTTCCTGCACGTATGCTCCCACGGCTGAAGGAATAGGGAGTTCTTTGAGGTCTCTTTTATTCGGACATCAATTCCATTCATGGGGGTTCTACCCTCGTGACCTAATCACCTCCAGACATGGCTACATTGGGGGTTAGGATTTCAACATTCAAATTTTGGGGTGACACATTCAGGCTATAGCAAGTAGCAATTATCAAGGAGATGCAAATAAATTCAGGCTGCATATTTCTTCAACCTTCCTTTTTATCTGACTTTAGAATAATAATATAAATTGGGATTTGGATTAGGAATTTCCTTTCCTTCCGCAGGTAATCAATCTTCAGTGTTTGAGTTGGGATGAATGGCGATTACAATCTAGTCACGTTCTATAGGCCCAGATCAAGTGAAGATTGCAGAATTATATGTCGTAAGAGAAAATTGCCATTCTCAGATAAACACCATGCCAGATAAAAGAATAGATAATGGTCAAGAATTGGGAGTTCAGCTTATCTATATACATATATGTAGCAAATTAATGCCAATATTATGTATGTGTACATAGGTATGTATCTGGGCATACATTCATATGTATTATAAGCATTGGGTTGATGTGTATTTCCATGTATGAGGGATTATATGTGCGCACATATATACATATGCAGACTGTAGTGCCATGGCTGCTGCCATGGCCATGCAGGTTCTCATTGGATTCAGGCAGACGGTAAAGGAACGGTAGAGCCAGAAGATGGTGGGCCATCCTGTTTATTCAACACTTGTAACAGCAGAAGGACAATCAAGCAGGCAGGAAAGACTGCTTCCCTCTCAGTCAGGGCTCCCAAAACCCTGACTCATTCTCCAGACTCTCCAGGACTCACCAGCCCCCACCAACCTCAGCACTCCTCAGCCAACCAGCTGGGTGGAAATACCCCTCCTTGGCAAACAATAGCAGACAATCACTCCTCCCCATGGAGGCAAGCAGTCCACAATTTGCAATCTGCCACCCTGAGGACAAGCATCCGCGGCCTTCCACAGACTACACACACATGGTGCTGCCCTGCGCCAATGCAAAATACAGTACAAGCGCGCAAACCTAACACACTTGTTTACCCAACACAGATGTTGAACAATTCATATATGTGAACATATACGTGTGTGTTCTTGTGAAGCTTCATCCTCACAAAAGAATTTGTCTCTTGAGCCCTGTCTATAGCTAACATGCAATCCTGTTTCAGGAAACATGGTTCCCATTTATATGGTTTATTATCTCCTTGCTGTTTCCTTCCTCCAGTAAAGTAACACTGAACCTTCCACTCCTTTCCCCCATCCCTGCCAGATCACCTGCCCCTACTGGGAAAAGCCACATCCTTCCTGTAAAGCCAGTAGCCACGGCACCATACAGCTGCCTGGCCCATGCAGGTTCGAATTTGATTCAGACAGATGGTAATGAAACAACAGAGCCAAGAACTGGTGGGCCATTAGCTTTAATCCTAACTTGTACCCGGAGGGCAAGAAATACACACAGTGGGAAAACACTTCCCTTTTCATTCAGGGCTCCCAAAGCCACTGACTTATCTGAGTTTCCTAGAATCAAAGGTATCTAGCTCACCAGCCTCATTCACCTCTGTTCTCCATCTCCTTCTCTCTGCACAAACTGGCTTCTCCTTCAGCACTCCGCCATCTTCTCCTCTCCTCCACGTGACCTTTCTCTGCTCTCCTACAGCATGGGCTCCTCTGCCCCATTTTATAGTGTAGAAATCAAAACCTTTAATCCAATATACAAACAAGGAAGTCTCTGATACAAAGTCACTTATCTGAGGCATAAATGGGATTCCTCATGAGAGTGCATCACCCCCTATCATGCAACAGTCAAGGGTGTGGGGAAAAGCGTAGTCTTAAAACTAAGCCTTAGGCTATAATGACCCTGCCTGCTTACAGCCTGTTCCCCACACCCAATGCAAACTATAAGCGAGCAAACATATATATTTACAAACTTATTTGACCAACACTTCCCATCCTTGTAATACTATGAACCACACTATCCACTCTGTGGACAGCCCAGGGCAGACTCACTCCTGTGCTGGGTGGCAGTCTCTGTCCATCCAGATCCTTTCTTCCCAAGGACCTAGTACACCCAAGTAGAGTGCAGATTTTGGTGGGAAGGCTTGTCACAGCCTCTATGGGATATATGACATCTGGATCCAATAACACCTTATAATAAATAACCTCCTGTAGCCAGAATTAAGTCACATTCCCTGTGTTCACAGTCAAAGTCATCCGTTGTCTATGTTACAGTCTCCTAAGAGGGTGTGGATTTAAGCTCTGACTATTATATAAATATGACCCTGCTGCCCTTGAGAAAATGTGGGCAGTTCTATCTGGTAAAGGTTTGTCTCTCACTATCCTGAGGCCAGTTGCACATCCACAGCCTGGTCTTCCATCTCCTTTTAGTCCCCGGGATCTCTCCTGAGCACAGAAAGTAGTGTCTTCTTCACCACCCCGATTTCCCAGTCTCTTGAGAGACAAGAAGAATGAATTTTCCTGCCCACAACACCACCACCCATTGAGTGGAGTCAGCAGGGTACCAGGGTTCATCTTCCTCAGGCCCTAGGCAATCTGTCCTTGAAATGTCTGGGCCATTCCAGCCACACGCTGCCCCCTAGGACCCTCCCTCATCCCCGTAATGGCCCCATCTCAGCCCCAAGGCACTTCCCATACTCAATGGAGCACCATAACCCTGAATCCCCCTTAAGGCTTCTCCATTCTCATTAAAAAAATATTAGTCTTCTGAGTCCCTTGTCCCTAGAGGTGTTGGGAGATGATGTATACCTACGTGAATTATCACTTGATACATTTGCTAGCTAATGGGTTGTCCTTCATGACTGAAACATGAACGGAACTTGAGAATATCATGCTAAGTAAAATGAGTCAGACAGAAAAGAGTCAAGAGCCATATAATTTCATTTATATTTGGGTTATAGCACTGAAAGCAACAAATAAACAAACAAGAAAAACAAACAAAAAATCATAGACACAGTATGGTGGTTATCAGAGGGGAGGAGCTACAGGGGAGTGAAAGGTAAAGGGGTTAAATATATGGTGGAGGAAGAAGATCTGACTTTGGGTGGTGGGCACACAATGCAATATACAGATCATAAAAACGTGTGCTTGAAACCTATATAATATTATTAACCAATGTCACCCCACTATATTTAATTTTTTTTAAAAGTCAACAGAAGGTAAAACTAGAAGTGAGGTTTTAAGAACCTAATGGGGGCTCAGGAGGAGTCATGGGAGGGGGAGTAATATTTTGGCCCTCTGGTGTCATCCCATGTAAATGGTCACCAACTATATACCCAGAAGAGCCAGGAGGAGAGATAGATCACCACCAGAAGACACTTCTCCAGAAAGACTGGGGTAAGTGTTCCTGATCCTGACACCCATCTCCAACCTCTCTCAGAACCACACACGGAGCCTCTCTCAGCTCCCACGTGCAGGGTGGGCTTCTTCCCCCAGCAAGAGGGGAGTCCAGCAGACAAACAGCACTCCGGGGGCCGGAAGCTGCCATGTGCTTCCCCAGGGGACACTGAGGGGCTGGAACACATGGAGCCGGAGGCCAAATAATCAAAAACACTTGGCAGGAATACAGGGGCCATGAAGAAGCTAATTTCGATCCCTCCTGGCTGACTTGGGTCTGGAGGAATAGAGAAAGAACAAGAAAATTATGTAGTGCATTGTCGGAAGGCAGGAAAGACCCAAGGCCTTGGTCATAATCATGTTCCATATGAAGAAGTTCTGGCATGGTTCATGCATGCAATCTGCCAAACCTTGAGTAATGGGAACAAACAAGGGAGGAGAGAAAGGAAGGGCTGAGAAGTTGGTGGGGAGAGGGAACTCAGGCTTTGTCTAGGTGGTGCCAAACATCTGGGTAAACTGTGAGATGTCTAAGCCAATGGCAGGCCTTTCTGTCTATAGAATAGCAAACACCAGATCTGAAAACGTCTAGGGCACATCTTTGCAATTTTGTTTTGTTTTACTCCTCAGAGTTTGTGTAGATGTTTGAAAGTTCCTTGAGGGCATAACTAAGGCTTATTTATTTTCAGGTATCTCCACCTTCCAGCTCTCAGTACAAATGTCTGAGTGAGGGAGAGAGGGGTGGGGAGAGAAAGGGAGGGAAGGGGGGAGGAAGGAAACTATGAACAGATTATCCCCAAATCCCTGATGACAGGATGACCATAGAATTTATTGTCCAAACTCTCAGAGCAAAATGAGGGGCTAATATGTTTGCCTTTAATAGCCAGTTATTCATGAGAGAGCCAAGTCATTAGAAAGGAACAGCCTTTGTTACTTTCAAACACTGTAAGTTAGACAAGCTCAGAGTGCACACAACATAGCAGAAAGGTCAGTGTGCCCAGAGCAGAGAGAAGGACAGGAAGAGAGGGAAAACAAGACAGGAGTGGCCAGGAACCTGACCTTCATTCCAGGTGTGATAAGGTGCCTTTAGGGAAGGGAGGTGGGGATCTGGGTGAGTGACAAGATCTGATTTATGGGGGGGGGGGGGGGGGTTAAGTGATGTTTTTATTGGTTTTTTATATTACATTTTTTAATTTATTGTGTTCTGATTTATGTTTTAAAAGATCTGTCTTGCAATGTAGAGAATAAATTGTAGGGTGAAGGGTACATCCAGCCAGTGGAGTTGTTCGAGTGGGCGAGGGTGGTGACTTGGGCTGGCAGTGGTGGTTATGGAGGAGGCAGAGAAACGGGGTGGTTTGTGGTCGACTCACCTAACTAGAGTTGCTGGTACAATGGACTTGGGAGGTGAGTAAAGAGGCACTGAGGATGACTCCCAGGTTTAGAAGCTGAGACACCAACTAGGTGTGATGTCTTGATCTACCTGGGAGAGCCAGGGGTGGCCGGTAGTCTTGGGATGACTTCAGTGACCTCCTTCTAAAAAAAAATCACCCTTCAGCCATTCCCTGTCTCTTCCCCTTGTCCACGTCCTTTGTGGATGTTGCCAACATTGGCGGTTGTTTTATGCACTGGTTTATTTTGTTAACGACTGTCTCTCCCACCAGACTGCTTGCCCCGTGAGGGCAGGGGCTTTGCCTTGTTCGACAATATGCCTAGCAGTGTCTAGCATCTGATACATGATCAATAAATATGTGCTGAAAGGGAAACCAAGATAAGTCCTAAAAATTACTAAACTTGAGCTCCAGTACCTGTTCTGGGACCAATGGGCTATAGAACCATGAATAAGCCACTGGTTCTCTCTGGTTCTCAGCTCCCATCAGCACAAGGAGAGAGTAGCGTAAGGTGCTTGCTAAGGTCCCTTCCTGCTCAAGCATTCAAGTTCCACGGTTATGTCCCTTGATGTTACCAGGTTAGCTAGAATCAGCAGAACCAGAACATGGTGCCCAAAGCCTTCTGAATCAGAGGAATATTTTTGACCTAGAGCCTTGGTTGGGGAATTAGATTTTTGGAAATAATCAAAAAGCCACCCGGATTGAAGCCTAGTCAATAAAATAATAGTGTCTCTGCTCACAAGCAAGGTGGGAAGATAACACAGTATGAGTGGTTCCCTTTTGTGGTTCACACACCCATTCTATAAAACAATTTTTGGGACGGGGTTGAGGGGAACACCACTCATGTTTTAAGCAATGGCACTCCCAATGAAGCCACTTGGACAGGCCACATCTCCCTGGCTGCGTAAATTCTGGCACATCGCTGGCCCCACAGGGTCCCAGTTGTAGGAACAGAAATCCTTAGAAATAGTGCTCCTTGGAGTCCTCTGCTGCACCTCTGCCTCACAGACTCCCTTCATGTTGCTCTCCTGCCGAGGAGAGCCAACTGCCCCCTGAGTATGTGGGTC
Organism: Saccopteryx leptura; assembly: GCF_036850995.1. Taxonomy (NCBI): domain Eukaryota; kingdom Metazoa; phylum Chordata; class Mammalia; order Chiroptera; family Emballonuridae; genus Saccopteryx; species Saccopteryx leptura. The sequence continues at coordinate 160,209,950 of NC_089503.1, forward strand.
AGGAGCCTCTGGGGAGATACTGCTTGGGAGGCTGTGGGGAGAGGGTGTCACAGAACACGACACCCTGGCCAGTCCAAGCAGTAACCTGAGTGTCATGAAGATCTAGAAACCCAATCTGGGGAGGGCGGTTGGAGATGGGGCAGCTCATGTGCAGAACAGGCTTTCTGAGGGTGGGGGTGGGGGGCCTGGGAGAGCGCTGTGGCCTTCCTCCCCTCTCCTCAACGCTGGTATGACAGGGAAGAGGAGGCTCAGTGCGACATTCAGCCGTGCCATCTGAGAAGATGCCAAACGTGGGGCCCTTCCTGTCCAACCATGCCCTGTGTCCATCTCCGGGGCCAAGCATCTTTTCCAAATTGTCCTAGAGACTCGAGTCAGGGCCTCAGAGACTATCCCTCCTTGCTCTACGGAGGAAGGAGCTGAGGCCCAGAGAGAAGGCTGTGGGTTGCAGACACAATTGGTGGCCCACTCGTATCCCTTCAGTTTACCCCACAGGTCACCTGCAGACAGGTCTCCTGCCCACCGCGACCTCCTTCAGCCCCTGCCCAAGGGTCCCCTCTGGTCTCAGGAGCACACAGAGCCTGTGGCAGAACAAGCCAGGTGGATGAGGTGGGCTTAATTCCCCCGGAGTGACCTCCACCAATGGGGGAAACGATTTTAGATGCACACCTCAGTTTCTTAGAGGGAAATTTTCTCACATAGTTGAGAGGTCCTACATTTTAAAATAATAGGGGGACACACTTTTATATTCAAAGGAGAAGCGTGAGGCCGGAGGTGTTCGCCATTGTTGCCCCCTGGACTCCCCAGGCAGTCAGCTGGAAGCTGCAGACCTGTCCTCGGGATAGTTATTTTTAATGCACAAAATAAAATATCTAAGATTATAAAGGACACTAAATATGTTGAAAGACAATTAAAATAATTTTTAAATTATTTTGTGATAACATAATAAACAAATTGATTTTTTTCCCTTTTTTCAGTGAGAGGAAGGGAGGCAGAGAAAGACTCCTGTGTGTGCCCCAACCAGGATCCACCTAGCAAGTCCACTAGGGGGCGATGCTCTGCCCATCTGGGGCGTTGCTCCATTGCTCCGCAAACAAGCTCTTCTTAGCACCTGAGGTGGAAGCCATGGAGCCATCCTCAGTATCCAGGGCCAACTCACTCTAATTATGCCATGGCTGCAGAAGGGGAAGGGGGGGGAGAAGCAGATGGGCTAATGCTCTACCACTGAGCCAACTGGCAAGGGCTAACAAATTGATTTTAGCACCACAAGTAATAGTATCTAAAGGAAAGTCTCCTAGTTGTAAAGCAATGATAAGTACCAGTAATAGTTTCTGCAATGACTGTGGTGTGATATGAAAATATGTGTGACCCTATTGTTGACAAAGTCACAGGCAGTGCTGATACTTCTGTGGCATGTCACCTGCATTCATATTTTAAGAAAAGGATAACATTCGGTTGTAATTATTTTCCACTAAAGTCGAACATTTCCCATCAAAGTTCACAGATGCCTTGAATTTTCCATACGGACCCTTTGGGGTCTGCAAACACCAGACAGGGTAAAAGCCCTGGGCTGGAGTATCTACATGAGGCTGCATGACTCAAAACTGGATCAGGGGCCCCTTGACATTCCGGTCCCTTCCACGATTCAGTCCTGAAGCCATTAGGTGGGGCAAAGCAAGGTAGTTCTGCGGTAAGTATGGAGGAAGCCATCATGGCTCCAAGTCGGGTATCAGAGTTTAAATAGAGTACAGCGGGTGGTCCTGTCAGGGAGCCAATGTCAGCAGATATGGGATATTGGCTATGTATACAAGGACATTGATCAAATCAATAAATATATTAATAATAAAAGCGAGGTTTCTTACTATTGGAAAATGGAGCTCTAATTGCAGAAAAGAGGAAAGCTAGAATGAGCCCTCTGTTGGATAACAACTGGAAGCATCTGCACGAACTCCTAGTTTTCAATAGAGAAAGGTGTACACACACACACACACACACACACACACACACACACACACATACACACACACACTAACTCTGACTACTGAGCAGGCCTGGGAGCAGCCATCCCCTAGTCACAATGACCACACCTAGCACTCCGATCTTGACTTCCCAGTACTATTTTCTACTAAAGGAACCAGAGCTCCATGGAGAAAAGGTTGATGCCAGGGCTGGGGCACAGAAAGCACACGTGAGCCTCGAGCATCTCATTGTACCAGGAAGCCAGGGAACACTCAAGGGAAGATCGGGCTTGTGAGAAAGGGGTGCAAAAGCCAGCCTGAATGAGCTCTTACAGCCCAAACTGTGGCATTAAAATGAATAAGAAGAATTAAAATTAATACAACACAATGGGAAGCCATGAGTCTATAGAGATACAAATAAATAGGTAAATCAATGGAATATTTGATAGGGAATGAGATGTTTATACAGTTTCAAAATACCTTTCCACAATATACTTATCAACCACATAGGAAAAGAGTAACTTGATGGTGGGGAAGCCTAGGGCTCAAAGGTAACCCCACCTGTAATAGCATAGATCTGTGTCCCTCGATAAGATGCCATGAAAAGACATCACCTGACTGCCAAAAAAGCATGTCATGTTCCTGCCAAAAAAGCATAATCTGAACATAATCATGAGAAGTTTGCTACGAAATTATTGGCCCATAAACTTCAAAATGGTAAGGTGATAAAAATCAAGGTATATCATGTCGAGAGACATGACCATTCAATGCAGCACATGATTCCGAACAATATCTTTTCAGTCTAACATTAGGACAATCAGCCAACTTGCATGAGATGTGAGGATTAGATAACAGCAAGATAGCAACATGAATTTTCTGATTTCTATGGTTGTATGGCAGTTGTGTAGGAAAATGTCCCTTTTTTTGTAGGAAACATCCTCTAAAATACTCCATGATGACAGGATACAGGTTGGAAACTTACACAAGGGCTCAGGAGGGAAAAGTTTCTTCTGGTGATTTTATTTTTTTTTTAAGTTTAGAATTGTTCCAAAATTTACAAAGAGTGGGTAAGGCTAGTTGTGTAACCTTTAGTCTACCACTTATCACAAGCCAATACATAAAAGGAAATTAAAATGTTAGAAGGAAGACTGGGGAGCAATGATTACTTTAAAGAGAGTTGTGACCTTTATTTAGAGACTCTTGTTCATTTCGGTTGAGGGACAAAAAGAGAGATGCCACACCCCCGCTCAAGCCTTGGAGGGTGGCTGTGTTCGCCTGGAAGAGACACTGACATTGTGCCCATCACTGTGATGCTTGGGTAGCTGCAGAAACTCCCGGAGCCTTCAGCCCCACAACCAGAGCAGGGCAGGAGGAGGGGTGAGCACAGCCTGCCCTTCCAGACCTGGGCGGGCAGAGAGTACAGCTCGGGTTCCAGGAGCAGTGGACGCTGTGGAGGACAGCTCTACTTGAGCCACCTTAAAAGGGTCCTACCCCAAGGGCAAGGTGATCCCAGCAGCAAGACGTCTGGGAGAAGGGAGAGATCAAAAGCACGGAAAAGGGAACCATACATGGTCCGAGAGAGCCCCAGAGTCAGGGAACGATACAGTGGGCAGTGCTTGACACCCGTTAGGGAAGGGATCTCCTCAGACCTACCAAAGCACCCCGAGAGAGAACACCAGCCTCCGGGGATCTGGCAGCCAGAGAACACCAACACCAGAGTGAGACTGCGTTAACACCAGAGGACAACCTCAGAAAACTGCATCGGCACCCTGCCAGGCGGGAGAGAAACGAGGGAACAAGAGAGAGACATAGCAGGAGGACAGGGCACTCGGCCCTTCCCCATGGCAGGTTCTCAATCCGGATCGGGCCTGGAAGCTCCGAATTAAAAGAAAACTTGATATGTTGACTTGGATTCTAATTTTTGTTAATACCAGAAAGAGAGACTAAAATACCTGAAAGTGACCAAACATCTGTGGAATCTTAGGGAGAGGAAAGGAAAAGCCAAAGCAAACCTGTTTGAAAAGCAGTGTGACTCTCTGCTTCTCCCCACCACATCCAGCTCATTCAACTCACTGGTGGCACACACGCCGAGTTCCCACAACCCCTGGAAAGGTGGCCTTCACAGTAAGCCGGGCTGAAAGAGACAGTGCAGGCTCATGGTACCGAGTCATGGCACCCAGGGTGCGGCCGACGGGAGGACAGGGCATTGCTCTGCCTGCGTGGGTCACCGACCAAGCCCGTTGACCTGCCCATTGCAGTGGTTCTTACCCTTGCTCTTACATTAGAATCACCTGGGAGTTTTTAAAAATCCTGATGCCTGAGCCCAGACAGTTCCAGTCTCAACTGCCAGCTTGCAGATTCATAAGCCTAATAAATACCAGTTGTTTCTTGTCGCTGAATTTCAGGTGTTTTCTTACATGCATCATTGCAGTAACAGGTAAAGGGGACGCATGCCCAAACTAAAAACTAGAGTGCACTAATTTAAATGAGGTGAAAGCAACCAAGTCAAGATGTGGGGACGACAGTGGGTGGTTCCCCCCTGTAGCCTCTTTGCACAGCTTGGGGCCAGTCACAGCTCCTGGATCAGGCGTGCTGCATGAAGGAAACATCTGGCTGTACCAGATTCTGGGCTGCCACAGTTCTCAAGTGGTCATGAATCACTAGCTTCTAAACTTTAAAAAATAGAGCTGACCCATGACTATCACGTACTTACCTTTTTCCTCCCCAAGTCCAAGTCCTCAGCCAGCGCGCACAAACCACACCGGCAAGAGGGTTTCTGTGAGACCTTCCCCGGCACGCCGGCGACTCTCTGCCCCATACATCAAACCCTTCGTCTCCAGGGCGCCAGTTACAGTAGCTGGTGTAAAAGCTAATCTTAGAAAACACACATCACTTCTCCAACCTCTGTAATTAAGACCAGAAATCCGTAATTGAGACATTCATAAAACCAAAGTGCCAGTTCTGCAGAATGGGCCAGATTGAGGAAAGGCTGCCCAGAACCATCTGATGGGCAGGAGAGTGGGTCCTGGATGATCAGCGGACAATGGGAGCAGGCCCAAGCCGGTACTTTCCAATACTTCTCCCCTCCTAGTTCACGGCTCAGGAATTCTCTGCCGACCCTCTGATCATTATGAAGTGCCAAGGCTAACCAACTGTTAGCAGATCCACACTACAGGAGCCAGGTGAATAATTTGGGGTTTGGGGAATTCTCTTTTCGTTAATGCCTCCAGTGGCCAGAAAGAAATGAAAGGGCTTTGAACTTCTCAGAAGGATATTTCTATTTCACCAATTTCTCTTTCACAGATGGGACTAGTTTCAACCAATTATTTCTATTCCTGATACTTGAACTCAAATCAGAAAAGGTTATTAAATGTATTTAGACAATGCATATTACTGAGTCCTGATTTATTAACATGCTTATTCAGATGCAGCCATAATAAAGGCTGGGAAGCTACAGCCTCTCCTTCCCAAAATGCAAACATTTAAAAGGCTGTATCTCCAACTCCAGGCCTCGCCGTTTATTTGGACAAATTGCTGGAATTGACAGGCCATCCCTGAATACACTCTAGCTGTCTGTCTCTGTGATAGAGCCAGGAGGGCAAATCCTTCGTATCCACATATGTCTTCAATTGCTGTGATGTACTTTTCCCACCACTCTGCGGAGAATTTTTTCAATCTGTCTAATACGAGGGAGGATCCAGGTTGCTATTTTGGGTTTAACAATAAAATATTTATTGAGTTCTAATTTACCAAGAGCTATTTGAAACCCCAGGGCCTTAGGATTGTATCATTTTTATTAAGAAATGGGCCCAGAAATTGATCAGGTAATGGGAGGAGAAAGAGGGAAGGTCACCTGGGTTTGGAGGATCAGCAGAATAAGTACAATACCTGGATTATAAGCACCCAGAGGACAGGAGGGCGATCTGTGAGTGCTTCATTCACTGTTCTGGGCCTAGAATGTGAGAACTGAACAACACCTCGAGTCATTTGCACATACAGAAGTGCAGAGATTTTCACAACTCAGACCACAGGCCGCCAGGACTATAAGCAAGTTGAGGAGGTGACCCCTCGGGTCTTAGCAACCAGCGCCTGACACATGGAAGGCAGTCAGCAGGCTCTGATGCATGAATAAGTGCCCAGCTTGGCCAACAAACTGGACTCTCCCAATGACCTCTAAACACAGTGACCCTAGATGACCCACATCTGCCTTCTGTCTGCTCACTTACTCTTAAGCATAACCCCCCAACCACCATGACCCCTCCATTAGCAAAGAGCCATGGCTGCATTTCCACCCCCACCCCCAGTCTTCAGCAGAGACAATGCCATTTGGGGTAGCAGGCTGGCAGAGACTGAGATATTGCCGTGGAAGCCCCTGAGAAAGCCCTCGGCCAGCCCTTCCCCCCTGCCAGGCCACCGCACTGCCTGAGGCATTGAAGCAGACCCCTGAGGCACCTGTCCACCCTGGGGGGCAGGGCGTGGCCCTATGTGTGAAGGCCCTCAGGTGAAAGTCAAGCTGCTCTGTGAACAAAATAACCCTGGCAGATGGGTCTGTAAAGAGTGGTTCATGGTGACCCCACAGCCCAGCCCCCTCTCGTCTCTCTAGAATCTTCTGTGGGACTCCCAGTCACAGCAGGCAATCATATCACACCCTGGGCCCCAAGATTTTGCACAACGCCCTGGTGAATTAACCCCATTTTGAGATGAGCATATTGACACTCAAGATAGAGTTAAAAACTCACCCAAGGTCATATAGTTCATAAACACCCATTCTGACTCTCAAAGCTGACACACTGTCTGCCTCATTATACAACCTCCCAACAGTGTACAATGATCCAGGCCACTATCCACACAGGTGCAATGACCCAGGCCACTATCAATGCTGGTGTGATGACCCAGGCCACTATGCACACTGGTGCGATGACCCAGGCCCCTATCCACACCAGTACAATGATTCAGCCTGCTATCCATGCCTCAGGGCCTTGCCAGGTGACCATGAGTGTCCACTACATACAGGGATACCTGGGCCCAGCAACGGAGTGTGATGTCTAGAGATCCTTCCCCTCTGCTTTCCCATTCTTTCTGTGATGTTAGGGCTCATCAGCCTTGTGATGAAAGCTGTCATTCCTAGGACTGCATTCTCTCAATATCTGCATGTACAGTAGAGGGGCTCCAAGTTCGACAACTAGAAAAACTTAACCTAGCATGGAGGATTGGATTAGACTGATTACATTTCCCCAAATAAGAAGAATGAAACAGAATTTAAGCAAGTTCTTTCCTTAGAATCTTAGTGCATTCTACAGACCAGTAGCTAACTAACGCTGTTTCACAAAATTGTTTGAAAACACCTGTCTCTGGTTCAGTGGTCCTATTATATCACTCATCCCCACAACCTCATAAGCCCCAGGTGTCCAAGTACAGAAGAAGAGATGGACGTCACCTGCTGCCAAGCCCCAGATTCAGCTCTGAACCTGTGGTTCTCAAACTTTAGTGAGCATCTGAGTCACCAAAATATAAATCGCTGGCCCCTGCCCTGGAATCTCCAATTCAGTAAGTGTGGGTGGGATCTGAGAATGTGCATTTCTAACAGGTTCCCAGGTGATGTCTGGGGACCATATTCTGGGAACCAGCCACTCTAAACTTTCTCAGCCTCTGTCCCTTATACACTGTAGGGCTGAGAAGAGATCTGGTAGCCTCCCACCCCTGGGCAGAGTCCTGGGGCCAATAGAACAGCCAAGTATACTTTCCCAGCTTTTCTTAGAGCATCCCTCGGAGCCTTGCTGGGCTATGATCTTGCACTAAAGAGGCGCCAGCCCTCCCTGCCTCAGCCTCTTGTCTTTTCTCTGAGTAGACACTAACCCAGGCGTGGCCAACAGTTTTTGCCCCCCCGGGCCAGATTAGAAAGAAAACTTTTTTATGGGCCAGATGAAATATTAAAATAAAAATGTTAAATACAAAAATGATTTGTTAAGTAAACAAATTTTTATTATGTAATTTGTTTATGAATAAATGTGAGTGAAAAAAATTTTTAATATATAATGTTATTTTAATAAAAATGTATTTTAATAAAAATATAATTACATACCATATAAATACCCAAACTGTATTGCAATCGAAACAATATTTAATTAATAGAATGAGCTTGAAGGGGTTATATCGCAAATAAAACAATTATTTTGTTTTCATTTTACTAACAGCCTGGACACGTTTTCAGTTATCAACTGCAGCTATTGTCTATGCTACAATGCCACTTGATTCAACACACTTGGCCACAAAAATAATGAATTCTTTGACCCTGGGTGTGCACTGGCAAACTCCGCCTAAAAGAATGTGAGTTTCACATCACCGCTAAACATCAAACAGGTCATATCAAGTACAGAAGAGTACAAAAGTTGTAAATCTTTATAATGGAATTTTTTTTAAAAAATAAAGAAGTATCGCAAATCCATTCGATCAATTATTAGAAGTTAACCCTAGATAAGTCACACGTGGAATTCTTTTCTGTGTATCATCACTATCTTCTTAAATATCTCGATTTCCAATAACCAAAGACGCTTCGGCTTCTGAGTAGCTGAGACTTTAAAGTAGCGAAGAATTGGCCCTGGCGGCCCTGGCCGGTTGGCTCAGCGGTAGAGCATCGGCCTGGCGTGCGGGGACCCGGGTTCGATTCCCGGCCAGGGCACATAGGAGAAGCGCCCATTTGCTTCTCCACCCCTCCCCCTCTCCTTCCTCTCTGTCTCTCTCTTCCCCTCCCGCAGCCAAGGCTCCATTGGAGCAAAGATGGCCCGGGCGCTGGGGATGGTTCCTTGGCCTCTGCCCTAGGCGCTAGAGTGGCTCTGGTCCTGGCAGAGCATCCCCCCCCCCCCCCCCCCCCGGTGGGCAGAGCGTCGCCCCTGGTGGGCGTGCCGGGTGAATTCCGGTCGGGCGCATGCGGGAGTCTGTCTGACTGTCTCTCCCCGTTTCCAGCTTCAGAAAAATACAAAAAAAGTAAATAAATAAATAAAATAAAAATAAAAAATAAAGTAGCGAAGAATTTTAAAAATTTAATCGCGGGCTGCATAAACTCATTACATGGGCAGGATCTGGCCCTCAGGCTGTATGTTGGCCATGCCTGCACTAACCTTTGGTGCTCACCGAGGATATGAGCTGTGTGTCTACCAAGCTGCCACCACTTGGCACCAGTGTCGGCTTAACGTCTGCTCCACTGCTGTCTTCTGAAGATTTTCTTGTCCCGTCCTTGGCCAGGCTCATGTTTTTCAAGTTCAGTCCTGGTAAGTCTCTTATTTGCCAGATTGAGGAATTTGTTTCTTTCTTGCATGTGCTCCTCTGGTGCCCCCCACCCCCACCCCGGGCTGTTCTCCACCCCACAGCAGCAGAGAGGAAGGGGACAGGGAGGACTCAATCCGTCTGTCCCAGCAGGGAGGGGTGTTTTATCACTGTAGTGCTTCGAATTGTTGGCACATGATGATAATAAAAAGCAGTTTGTTTTATTACTGTTTCTAAATTATCTACAGACAATGCACTGTCCTCCCCAGCTTTTCTAACAGGTTCTTTGGCCGGCCTACATCCAGGCAGACGGCTCCCCCTCCGTGGTGTGACAAGGCCACACAGGGGTGTTATTCTATAATCCTTTATGTTGAGTACCATTTCTTAAAAAACCATCCCCACAAGGTCCCCTGGGAGCAAGAATCAGGACCTCGAGACCTTTCTCCAGTTGTACTAAGAGACGGAGACTTGGTGCCGCCTCCCTTACTGCCGTCACCGCCACCACCACCGCCGTTGGCCTCAGTGCCCCAGAATCACTCTTTTTCATGTCTGCTTAGTGTTTCCTTCCCTGCCACCTCACTATCCATCAAAACCTGCCCAGCCTCCTGCCTGAGTGGCTCAATGACCCACTGAAGGCCTTCATGGAAAGGCTAGGCTTCTCCCAGACCTCGCAGTGCCTGAAATGGCAGGACTCCCAGTTAGCGTGGTGCCCATTTGCTAAAGATGGAGTTGCTGATGGCAGCAAGGAAACAGCGGCTATTTCCTGGAAAGGTAACTAAGGGAAAAGTAGCCTCTAGCCAGGACTCTCAGGCCACCCTGTGTGCGTGAACTCTGCATATCCTGTGGTACCAGCCTTCTTACAATATCCAACGATATTATAAGTGCCCTCCCCTAGGCTCCTAAGGTAGGGCGGGTTGGCACTTATAGTCTCCTGGCCACCTTGCACTCAGCTGTCCTCACCAGGGACCCCTCGGTCTGCTCCACCGTCCTGCCTCCTGCATTTAGGTCCGTGCATCTGCCTGCACTACCCTCCCATTGTACATTCCCCAAAGGAATGGAGAATCACTGTTGTGAATAATCACATTTTTACGGCAGTTTGGGGAAATCAGAGTTGTAGTCGTCAACGATTTTAAAGTGACTGTTGTATCCCCAGCACTCCCACCCTGGCCAGATGGGTCTCCCCCTGCCCCCCACCCAGGCTCCACATCCCTGTCTCTCCTCCATCCCCAAACTGCCAAGGAAAACGGACATTCTCTGTTACTTTATCATAGACACATGTTTCAGTCTGCACCACCCCCTTTCTAGAGGCTTCTGGACCTCCCTTACTCATCTGCTTAATAAAGTTTCCTTAACAAAGAGCTGCCTTCCAAGGCATGACATTCACCGCGCCTGCGCGCAGGGGGCCCTGGGAAGCCACAGCAGTTGCTTCTATTTTGAAATGGCAGTTTCCCCTCCTGCCTACAGGCCTCACTTTGATTCCTAAACCAGAAGACACTTTTCCTTGTGCCAATTCACTTTTCTCAATTATATATTTTCCATAATATTGTAAAACCATTTCATAAATTATTAAAAAGCAAAACAAAATCCCATTCCTCTTATAACCATTTTCATTTTCAAGTGCTTTCCCTTTTCATCTCTGTCCGCCCACACACTTATAAGGCACCTGTGTTTTCCTCTCCTGCTTTTTTGATCTTACACAATACGACACTGTCTCAGGCCTTTATTGCTATTGTTCTAAAAGTTGTGAAACATTCCCCTGAGTTATTGCCCCCCAGTTTGGTGACATATTCCCTATCACAAAGCAGGAATCGTTTTCTTGTTCAATGATTTCCTGAAACAATGGAAAACCAACTGTATCTGGCACATAATAGGATCTTGATAAATATTTGTTGAATGGATGATTGAATGAGACATTTAGATTGTTTCTAATGTCTTATTGCTATAGACAGCATGCAATAAACCTCTTCGTATATAGATCATTTTCCTTAGCTTAATTATTTTCATAAAAAAAAATTGGAGCCACAGCAGTTTTAATAAAAAGGGCAACAGCCGTGGATTGTACAAGCTAACACTGCGCCAGTATAATTACTGAGCAGCTGCTATGTGCCCCATTCTGTGCTAAGTACTTTACACCCAAAATACCACTGATTCCTTACAACATCTCTATGCAAAAAGTAGTGGTTATCCCCACTTGACAGGTGAAAATGTGAAGGACTGTTATTCCCCCAAGGTCACACTGAGGATTCAGGGCAGAGCTGGGATTTGAACTTAGGTCTATTGTTCTCCACTCTGAGGTCTGAACTATGTATTATAGCAACTTACAAAATCAAATGGTGTAACAAACTCAAGACTGTTGGTACAAACCTCCATGTCGCTTTCACAAAGGTCTGTGGCCATTTATACACAAAAGTGAAGGGTTCCTGTTAACTTATTTTGAGGTATGCCACTGGAAGGTGCATACACTTGGGTTTTGCTTCTTTTTTTTTTTTTTTTTACAGAGACAGAGAGAGAGTCAGAAAGAGGAATAGGTAGGGACAGACAGACAGAAACAGAGAGAGATGAGAAGCATCAATCATTAGTTTTTTATTGCGACACCTTAGTTGTTCATTGATTGCTTTCTCATATGTGCCTTGACCATGGGCCTTCGGCAGACCAAGTAACCCCTTGCTCGAGCCAGCGACCTTGGTCCAAGCTGGTGAGCTTTGCTCAAACCAGATGAGTTCGCACTCAAACTGGGGACCTCGGGGTCTCGAACCTGGGTCCTCCACATCCCAGTCCGATGCTCTATCCACTGCGCCACCGCCTGGTCAGGCATGGGTTTTTCTTTTTATTCATTCTGACAACCTTTACCTTTCAATGGCAATATCAAGTTCATGAACATTTATTACAACAATTGACTCATTTGGATTTAAGGATCCCAGCTTACTATTTGTACAAACTCTCTGTGTTTCTTTTCTTTTTCTTTCCTTTATCTAGATTGATTTTGTCTTTTTAAATTTTATCTCCCCTTTCTATTAGTTGGGTACCAGAAAAGGACTTTTATTATGAAATCTCCTGGCAATGGACTTACAACCATTAGCACATATTTGCTGCATACTCACAAGTCAACCTAAAATGAATTGTCTCCTAGAAGCCTCTTCTCCCCACATGGCACTGTGGCTCATGGACTCAGGTTCCCCAAGAGTATTTCAGTAGACTTCTCTATGCACAGGTAGTGCTTAGTTCTGGCTCTAAAATATTAAGCAGCCCCTGTTGTCCTCAAAGTCATTCAATCCAGGACAAACAAGCAGACAAAACACTTGATACCCAAAGTCAGATGGCCATCAGTGTAGGACTGAGCACAGGCTGACAGCAGGGATGGCCTTGGACCAAGTCTCTGCCCTAGACAAGATCCAGCCTGCCTCATGCTGGCCTCACAGACTCCACGAAGACTCCCCTTCTGGAAAATAAAGCCATCCTTCCATGACCTGATCCAAAATATTGTTCATCTTTGAAGTGACTACCTACCTTCAGGCATGATATGGTAACCCTTTAATTATTTATCAAAACAGAAGGCATCCAAATATTCCTTATTCTTGGCTTTGGACAATGGTTTTATATTTACATTAGAGATGTTCTCAAAACTTTAAGAATAAAATTAAACCATGTTGCAGAAGTCTGGAGTAAAACAGGATTGAAAATACCCTAAGACCTTCTTTTACCTCCTTCCTCTCTCCCTCTACCCTGAAGCTACTATAGCCAGAGTTTGGGGTGAGAAGCCAGTTGTTGAAGGCCCCAGGGTATCCATGTATACATGTTAACAGTCAAGTACTCCAGGAATTCCTAGAAATGACTTCCCTGGAACCTCATTTGTGACCATGGATGCAAGTAACGCAAATGGAAACTGTCTTCGGTCAAGGAAGTAAGCTGTGGCTGTTCCTCATGAGTGGGATTTGAGTCTGTTAGCAAAGCTGTGCTGTCTTGTCTGGAATCAGAAAGGTCAGTTGGAGGTTAAACCCAAATGAATGGTCCACCGTGAAATAAACATAGCACAACCCGGGGCTATGTGCAATGTTATTCTTTTACCTTCTTCCTGGAATTTCAGAGGTTGTACAAATGGAACACACACAAAAAAATGGACAGAATGATGTAACGGTGGGAAAGAATGCCAGCAAGGACATCTGTTTACCTGAGGATTCAAAGAACAAATAAAACATTAACTGTGGGTGTGCCCATTTCTGCTTCCTTTCTCAACTACCCCCTCTTCCCTCAAATGAAAGACAGTTTCTCTTATCTTTCCTTTCTTTCCACAAGACTTTTCTTGTTACTAATACCATTTCTTTCTCTCTCTCACTCCCATATACACGGAGAACAAACCACACAGGATATTAGCACTGGATGCGGGACACAAAAAATCAGCAAATCCAATGGTTTTCAAACATTTTTTATACCAGAGGATCTAATTATTGAACAAAACTTATTTGTAGTCTGTATTAGCTATGGTTGCAATAACGCTATGTAACAAACCAGCCCAAAATAGAATGGTTCTTAACAAAATATATAGAATGACATTGGTTCTTATGCTCACAGATCTGTAGGTGACGATAAGCTGGTGGTCCAGGAGGGACTCAGCTGGGAAGTTCTGCCTCGGGCTACAGGTTGGGTTTAGGTCTGCTCCACGGATATCTCCTCCTCCTTGGGCCCATGGCTATGTGTGGTCACATTCTCACAGTAAATGGAAGAGCACACGTGGCAAGCCAAACCACACAAGTACATTAAAGTCTCTATTCATATCACATCCTCTCACCCTCCACTGCTCAAAGTAAGTCATACGGTCAAGCCCAAAGTTCACAGGACAAGAGAGTGACGTCTGCTTCAGGGGGCACAGGAAGGGAGTAATTATTTGCTGACCATTAATCCAACCTATCACAGAAACCAAATATACAGAATAGACATAAGTGGCTCTTTGCTAGTTGCACAAGGGATGAGGGGATCCTAGACCCCATGCTCCCCATCCCCCCAAATTCCCAATGAATCCTCTGTCGACGACCAGGGTTTCAAAGAACACGGCATGAAATGCAAGATAACCTTCTCATTTTACAGATAAAGAAAACTGAGGTGCAAATAATTATACTAACTTGGCCACAGCACAAGGAATATCAGGCAGGAGGCCACAAGCAAGAGGAGTTTTCAAATCTGATGACAACGGGTCATTTTCCAGCCTCCAGTCATAGTTACAGAGATTACAACATGTTTACAATAGTTTACAATTTGTGTCAATTGCTTGCAGCTGGAGAAAATGCTCCCAAACCAGGTAGCACAGCAAATAAAGGAAAGAGGGAAGTGGAGAATACGATTCTAACTACCGAATCGCAAACTCCCGTTTCACAGGACAGAACTCAGAACCAGCTGCTTCCATTTCTGCCCCTACCCAGGATTGGATGTAGGCTAGAGCAGTGACAGACGAGATGGAAGAGAGCATAGGTGAGCGAAATTCTACCTGCATCTTTGATGAAGAAAATTTTCAAATGAAAGAATAAAAATAAGATCCTAATTCTACTTGCTGGTAAATGAGGCCTTTAGGAGCCAGAGTGTTAGGAAGAGGGCAGAAGCTGTCCTGAGCTGTTACTCCTGAGCACTTCCGGCCCTGTAGGGAGCACCCATGCTCTGAGGACTCTGGCCACTGAAGAAACCTGTAGGTCTAGGTAGAAGACTTAACAGGAACAGATGAAAGAAACAGAGTTGAGTCAACACTGAGAAAAACAACTATTTAAAGAGACCCCAGGGTGAAGCTGGAGGCTCACCAGGATCCCAAAGAGAACCAGGTGCTCAGTCTTACCAGGCTCTCAATGGCAACGCCAAGGATTGGTGCAAGCGATGGGCCCCCTCAGTGGTTAGGGGGTCAGTTAAAACACCCCAGCATCTGGGGCTGAGATGAAATGGAGACATTATTCCTTGATCTGAGAGTGCAAAGTGCTCCCTGCCCAACCTTTGCCATGCCACCCATCTGAGCTCTAGTGATCCTTTCCTCTCCCAGATGTAAATGTTAGGGTGAGTAGCGTGCACAGGCCACCCTTTGTACTAAAGCTTCTAATCTGTTTAATCAACACGAGACCCTGTGCTGATCTTGTTCTGGGTCTAAGTGGGAACTAGACTCCCCAGAGCTCCTCCCCTGGATGGTTTGGGGCTAAGGCAATAAACAAGAAAAGCCGGCATGAGATTTGGAAGGTGGAGTGAAGCAGTCAGCATTATGCTCAGGAGGTCAGGTTAGGACACCAGGTACAGTGGCAGCTCACGCACGTTGTGTGAGACCTGTCAGCCCACCTTGATGGTGGGGACAGTAGCTGGGCCCACAGCATGTCCAGTTCTCACTGGGTCTCCTCCAGCTTTCTGAGTCCTGGACCAGGTGCATGTGCAGCTCTGAGATGACAGGCACCTGCTTTTCCTACAGGTCACCTGGGTCATCAGGTTGGATGTGATAAAAGTCAAAAGAAAGTTCCAGTTTGTTCTTGTTCTTCCCATCCCGTGTGCAGAGCCTGCTGATCTGTAGGAACTTTAGGCTCAACACCAGACACAGGCAGCAGCACAGACTCTCACCAGTTTTCCTATGGAGTAAGTGTAATCTCTATAATAAATCTCTTACTCCTGTCACTCGAAGTAGCTCTACTTTCCTGGTAAACACTGATATAGTGGCTACTCCATAGACTTGGCTGATGCAAATAATGACCCTTTCATCTTAGCTTCCTGTGTGGATCCTCTGAACAGAACATTAGTGTTTCCTCCATGCTTCTGCTTTCTTGATAGAATTTTTATCACCACCATCAGCTCCCATCAGCACCACCACCATCATTATCATCACTACTAGCTCTGTCACTACTCACCGCCACCACTATCATGGTCACCACCATCACCATTTCTAAAACCACACCACCACCACTGCCCTATCACCACCATCATCATCATCATCACCACCATTATCATCACCATCATCACCACCATCATCAATGCCATTGCCACCACTACCAGCACTGTCATCATCACACTGCCCCCACAACCAACACCCCTACTTTATCTCCCTTCGTTTTTACAATAGAATCATCTAGTTAAAATTACTCTTATTTTAGAAATGAAGAACAAAGGCCCAGAAAGATTAAGTAAGACCTGGTCCAACCCCAATCCCTTCTTCCTTCACTGCACTGAGCAGCCTCTGAGATGCTGTTTGACAGAGCAAAAGAGGGCAGTGGTCAACAGCAAAAAGACCAGAGGAAGGCAACACTGTGCTGATAATAGAGGAGGGGAGGAGAAACAGCAGCTGGGGGGGGGGGGGTGAGAGGCACTAGCCACTGGGGCAGCTCTGACCCAAAGCCTGCCTGAAGATCAGAAGAGTGGCCTGGCTTCTGCAAACCTCCAGGGCAGAGCCCCAGGGAAAGCTCATCCACTGCATGGAGGACAGAAGTCAGGTCCCATCTGGCCTCTGAAGGAAAAGCCAATGAGTTCGAAGGGCTGAGGATCAGAAAGGACCTTGGGAAGGTCCTTTGAAATGCCCACTGAATGCCTTGTCAGTGGTTCTCAGCCTTGGCTGCATCTTAGAAGCATCTGGAGTTTTAGGATTTACAAATGCCAAGCTCTGCCCCCAAGACCTCCATTTTTTTAATATTGTCAGTTCATCCCAACATACAAGGAGGATTGAGAAGCAATGTGTTAAACCAACACAACTCTGGGCTCAAGATTGTCTTCCTCCACACACTAGTCTGATTTAGTTGAGCTCTTGAATTAAGAGTACTGGACGGTTATAAAGTAGATGAGAGAAGCGGCTCCTTCCCCCTTCCCTGCCTGGAGAAAGAGATGGGCCTAATTTTAGACAGAGGAACCTACCTGCTTTTGATTTGGGAGTGAAAGAAGTAGGGAGGTAATCTAGAAATTGAAGCAATGAGAAAGGGCATGTAAGCTAGAGGAGACCCCACAGCTGGGATAAGGGGCTGCCCTTGTCCTTAGCCTGGAGGTGAAGTTGCCTAAAGGCTGAACAGAACAAGAGAAATTATGAACAATAGCAACTATTAGCATTTGCCAAATACTTATTATGAGCTAGGCACTGTGCTAAATTCTTTTCTTTTCATATAGGAGCTCTCAAGATAACCCTATGTGATGGAGGCCAATATTCTCCCCATTTTGCAGATGAAGAAACTGAAGTACAGTATAGCTAAAGAACTTCCCCAAGTTCATGTAAGTGTCAGAGCTGGGATGTGAGTCCCAGGAATATGCCTCCAGAATCCACACTTCTAACACTACACCACATGACAGCTCTATCCCCATGAGCCTCGGGATAGGTGCTGATCCCATTTTACAGGTGGGGAGACTGAGGCTAAGTAACCTTCTCACTAGCACAGCCTGGATCTCGAATCTGAAACCTCCACGAACAGAATGCCATATGCTAGCGGGGCTGAGGAGCAGTTTGGCCCGGAGGCAGAGAGATGTTTCTAAATGCCCATCTCTCCCCCAACACTACCCCACCCTTCACACTCAGAGCCGACACAGAATTCACA
Organism: Saccopteryx leptura; assembly: GCF_036850995.1. Classification (NCBI taxonomy): domain Eukaryota; kingdom Metazoa; phylum Chordata; class Mammalia; order Chiroptera; family Emballonuridae; genus Saccopteryx; species Saccopteryx leptura. Next base: position 160,227,690 of record NC_089503.1, read on the forward strand.
TGCCAGGATCTCCCAAAATAACTGCATTTTTAAAAAGCTACCCAAGACCCAAACCAGAACAGACACGTGTGCCGAGTCTGAAAATGACACGTAAATAGATGGAAAGGGTGAACCCAGCCATGCCCTCAGTTGGCCAGAACATCTCCAATTATTTGTTTCTAACATTTTGCAATTGGCAAGACCCCAACCACATTTTTCCAACCATTCCTTTCTCCTCCCCACTCGGCCCCGCTCCCTCCGCCCCACTTTATATCCTAAGCCCATGTGTGTTTTCCCAAAAATGTAATCCATATGTCTCTGATCCGTTTACACTTAAATCATCAGACTGTTGTTTGCTAAGAGTTGTTTGCTGCGCAAGAAGCCTTCCGAAACTGTCTGTGAGGCCTTCAAAAGGCTCTTTCCGCATCTTTTCTTAGAAACAGGAAGTTATGCTTAGCCAAGGGCAAATGGAATTGAAAATGTTAGCAGTGGGAGGGTTCTGATTCCCCACGTGGCAGAGCAGCAAGGAGGGTCCCCCCCACCCCGAGGTGTTAGATATTTCAAGGTCCTGGAAACTCGCCCTGGGTGGAGCACCAAGGCCAAGGTTGGGTCCAATTTTGTTTCTATTCATGTTCACAGTCCCTCTGTTGTTTACTGCCCCTAAGGTGGCACTGGAATGTGATGGAGAGCCAGCAGCATGTCCCTGACCTGGGTCCTCAGTGATCCTGATAGGGTCGACTTCTTTGGTGGAACTAAAATCCTGTGGACTGGGTTTCTGTCTCAGTGACCACAGATCTCCCAAGTTCCGCTTGCCTGTATGCCTTTGAAAACCCCGCACACAGAGAGACAACAGACCAAATGCTTCTCAAAACAAACCATCACATCTGATATGGTTTAACTCATCCGTGTTTTTTGGCTTTAGCAAAAATTTCTAGTTTTGTGATTTGGGTTTTGTTTTTGTTTTTGTTTTGTTTTTTAATTGCTGAAGTTCAGCTAACTTCTGCCCTTCGGGAAAACTGATCTATGTAAATGTGATTCAACTAAAGGAGTTGAACCATTCACATGTGTTTTACATTTTCTAATCATCCTGAGCTCTGTACACAGGGAGCAGACTGAAAAATGATGGTGGTCCCATTTCAACAGCAATTTTGATTCATTCTATCTCCCAAGAACGCCGAATGACGGCTGGAGAGAATCGTGCTTCCTGTTTCCAGAAGATCAGAAGCTGGTATTTATGGAAACTCTGGAAGTATATGAAGATGACTGAATGGGATAGAGCCTCAAAGGAAGAAAGCAAATCCTTAAGATGTGTACATTCTCAAAATTGTCCAAAACTTTAAAGATTCACTTTAAATATTCTATTTCCCTCATTAAATTCAACTGAACAAACATTTAAGAAATGTCTGCTGTGTTGGTTTTCTATTGTTGCACAACAGATAACCATAACCTCAGTGGCTTCGAACAACATACATTCTCTATTGCATAGCTCCGCTGGGCTAGGAGTCCAGGCGTGGCTAGGCTGGGTCTCTGCTCAGGCTCTCAGAAGGTTGCAATTAAGAAGTCAGCAGGGCTACATTCCCATCCGGAGGTTTGACTGGGGAAGAATCCACTTCCAAGTTCCTTTGGGTCTTAGGCAGCATTACTTCCTTGTATCTGTATGGCTAAGCTCCCATTCATAGCCTTCAAAGCTGTCGGTCATGAACTGCTCTCAACTCCTAGAGGGCACCCTCAGGTCCCTGCCATTTGGGCCCATCGTCTGACCACATGGCTGCTCACTCTTCCAAGCCAGAGGAGAAACTTTTCCTTCAGGAGGGGCCCAGGCCTTATCCAAGGGCTGTTGCTTGATTAAGACAGGCCTCCCCAGTATAATTTCCTTTTTGTTGAATTCAGTATTCACTGATCAGAGACCTTTATTACACCTACAAAACACCTTACCTTAGCCATATAATAAAACCTTTCAGGGAAGTGATGTCCATCATATTCATAGGGCCTATCCACACTCAAGAAGAAATTATATGAGGTATGTATGCCAGGATAGGATAGGAGTTTCGGAGTCCACCTTGAATTCTGCACATCACACTTTTTTTTTCCCAAAGTGAGAAGTGGAGGCAGAGGCAGACAGACAGACTCCCTCATGCACCCCACTGGGATCCACCTGACATGTCCACCAGGGGGCGATGCTCTGCCCAGCTGGGGCATTGCTCGGTTGCAACCAAAGTCATTCTAGCGCAGCGGTTCTAGCACCTGAGGCGGAGGCCATGGAGCCCTTCTCAGTGCCTGGGCCAACTTTGCTCCAATGGAGCCTTGGCTGTAGGAAAGGAAGAGAGAGATAGAGAGAAAGGAGAGGTGGAAGGGTGGAGAAGCAGATGGGTGCTTCTCCTGTGTGCCCTGGCCGGGAATCAAACCCAGGACATCCACATACCGAGTCGATGCTCTACTGCTGAGCCAACTGGCCAGGGCCTGTACATCACATCTTTTGCATCCAAGGGTATGATGATACATAAGTTATGAATTCTACTCTCACAAAACTCACATCCTAACAAAGGCAGTGGATCTGCAACAAATAATTACTAGTTCGTGAGATATATTCTATTTAGAGAGATGTTCAATGTTCAGAAATAGCACACAGGTGGTTGCACAGAAACTAGGATTTGTAGGATGAATAGTAGTTTACCAGGCAAGCAAGTATGCAGAAGTGGGGATTAAATAGGATTGCCTTAAAACACTATGATGTGATTAACAAATTATCAGGAATTTGGTTCTGCTAAGAGTTCTACAAATGTGCTGACCATTTGATGTTTTATTTTGTCTTTAAAAAAGAAAGAAAATTATGGCCTTAAAGCCTATATGCGTGGTATGTTGCATGGGACTCATCCACTTCCAGTAGTCATGAGGATAGCACTGAAGGAAAATATATAATAAATTAACACTCCAGCAGCTATGAACTGAATTTTTGTGTGATTCAAGGTGGGGCCTCTGAGAGGTAATTAGGTCACAAGGGTGGAGCCCTTATGGTGGGATTAGTGCCCTTACACAAAGAAACAAGAGAGAAATGGTTTCTCTCTGCCATGTGGGGATACAAGAAGGCAGCTGTCTATAAACCAGGACGAGGGTCCTCACCAGAACCCTACTGTGCCGGCGCCCCAACCTCAGACTTCCAGGCTGCACAACTGTGAGAAATAAGTGTTTGTGGTTAGTGCCACCCAGCCTGTGACATCTTGTTGTAGCAGCCAGAAGGGGCTGAGATACCAAACCTATAAGAATGTGTGCTCCTGGTAAACGATGAACACACAATGCAATATACAGATGATGTAGTATAGACTTGTATGCCTGAAACCCATACAACTTTATTAACCAATGTCACCCCAATAAAATAAAAAGAAAAGAAATTGTGCCCTGGCTTTCTTTTAGAATGCGTGGACCTTTTACAATTACAAGCTTTGCTTCACATAATTTTTTTTTCAGAGTCAGAGAGAAGGATAAGACAGGGACAGACAGACAGGAATGGAGAGAGATGAGAAGCATTAATCATCAGTTTTTTATTGCAACACCTTAGTTGTTCATTGATTGCTTTCTCATATGTGCCTTGACCATGGGACTACAGCAGACCGAGTAACCCCTTGCTCAAGCCAGTGACCTTGAGTCCAAGCTGGTGAGCTTTTGCTCAAACCAGATGAGCCCACACTCAAGCTGGCAACCTCGGGGTCTTGAACCTGAGTCCTCTGCATCCCAGTCCTACGCTCTATCCACTGCGCCACCACCTGGTCAGGCACTTCACATAATGTTTTATTCCAGTAAAGTGGAAAGAGTCAGAGAATGCCAAGGCAGTTTGTGCACCCCAAAGTACAGGGAGCAGCAGCCGAAGTTGGATGCAAAGCCAAGCCGGTCCCAGTGCCTGAGTGACACATGCAAACTGCGCCCACATCCAGGCACTTTCGTAACTTGAAACGAGATTCACTTTTGAAACGTGAAGCTTCTGACTCTCCCACCACATTATATAAACACAGGCTAGGAAGAAAATGCCTCTAAAAAATACAGTAGCCTTTCTGTCAACTCCAAAATCCCTCTCGAGGCACTGGGAAGAAGACAACACTGCAAATGGAAATACAACCGTCTTGCAGGCATTTTGGGTCCATGTGCTTCACATCCATTGCCAAACCTGATGGGGGAGATAGTTTCTGGTTCTTCAGACCCACTCGGGTTAGTCGGTCTCTCGGTGGCCTTTCTGACGAGCCTTATGGCAGAAGGAAAAGCACTTTAGATATGACATTGGGAGACTGGGTTCCAGTTTTCAATTCAATTTACTATTTGATTTACCCAGGATTGTTGGAGGACAAGTGAGTTTTCCACTTATTTGGATAAGTGAGTTTTCAGCTAACTGAAAAGCCTGCTAGTTACCAGATGTTTGCACTTTATTGTTTGAATATTGGAAATTCTCCTAAGAGGCAGCATATAGTAAGAGCATAGGTCCTGGAGTCAGGATGCCTGGGTTTGAATCCCAGCTCTACCACATGCTTGCTGTGTGACGTTGGGCAAGAGACTTAACTTCTCTGAGTCTCTGGGCATAGTCTCTACTTCATAAAGTAGTAATGAGGGTTAAATACATTAACTATATAAAAACACTTAGAACAGTACCTGGCACCATAATAATCCTTTCAATACATATTATTGTTATTACTATAAAACAGAATATAAAATTCAAAAGATAAGTGAGGCGTTTCTTTTTAGGGTTATTATCATAAATACTGAGCAAAACATGATACATATATATACACATGTATATATATATATATACACATATATATATTACTATACACCTACTCCCACTAACTATATATAAATGCATATACATGTATATATGCATTGTGACCCACTGAAAAACTATACCCTGGATGGCCCCAGTAGGTGGTTTTAATGCCTTATGTTTGCCTTTTCTATCCATCCTTGCCTCCTCTCACTGGTCTAACTGCTAGCAGTCATGTCTGGCTATATCTGTCTTCCCTCTCTGAGTTGTTCTATTCTTCTGTGGCTGGGTAACCCAATTACAAAGCTTGTTAGAACTACGGCTAGGATAACAGCACAGAGGCCTGAATGAGATTCTTACAGGCTCCTTTAAAAACCAAATGCACAGGCTTAACCATTTGGGCATTGTGTCACTTATTTTGATTGATCAGAGAACAGTGTTTAGCTTTCTTTCTAGATCTTGAACATATTCCAAATCTGTGGTTTTCAGCTACATTCACAGGGCATTCATGCTCTGTGAGCACATCTCGGGCACACTGAGGGAAGGGGTAGGCAAGAGGGGTTTTATCCTATAAGGCTCCCCACCCTCCAACTCCACTTCAACCAGAGAAGCTGTAATATGTTTTCTATAATGGGGTTCTCCATCCAGTGCCATTTGAGAAAAGGGTTCTACTGCTAAATCAATAAATAAAGTTGACAGCTACTATTCTACAGAGTTATGTTTGGAAGATAAATGACATCTGGACATACACACTTTTCTGTATGTTTGAAATATTTCAAATGAGAGAGGGAGCATGCACGCCAAAACATCACTAGGAATTATACATAACAAGAATTTATACACGATAAATGAGACTAGACATCTATAGAAAGCATTTCCAAATAAGCCACCATAACTATGATTTGTAGAAAATTCTAATGAGCCCTGGTCGGGTAGTTCAGATGGTTCAAGCATCGTCCTGATTTGCCTAGGTTGTGGGTTTGATTTCCATTCAGGGCATTTACAAAAGGCAACCACCAAATACATGGGTAAGTGCAACAACACATTGATGTCTCTCGCTCGCTTGCTCACTCGCTTGTTCTCTCTCTCTTGCCCTCCCCTCCTTCTCTCTTTAAAATCAATTTTTAAATGATTTTTTTTAATTTAATGAGATTAAGCTAACCCCATATCCTACCAGAGAGCCACCAAGTTAAAAGTAAATTAATATAAAATAAGTTATAATATTGGGAAATCTAAAATATTAATGATGTATACAAATAGACAGGAGTGAGTTGCATGGCTGGGGAAAGGAGAATTGTTACCAAATCAGTAACAATGATTTGTCAGTGTTTTTCCAGAACTCACCAAAAGAGATTCTATAGCTAATGCTGGCTTTCTATGTGGAACCATCCTTAGAGCGAGAATGGCCACCACTACTTTATGAAGTAGGGAGTATCCCTAGAGACACAGAGAAGTGAGTCCCTTATCCAACATCACACAGCAAGCAGGTAGTAGAGCTGGGATTCAAACCCAGGCATACTGGCTCCAGGGGCTATAAACTTAACATATATCACCTCTTAGAAGAATTTTCAATATTTAAACAATAAAATGCAAACATCTTGTAGCTGCCAAGTTTCTCAGTTATTATGATGTTACTGACGTTTTTGGCAATATCAAAATCCTTTTTTGTTCTCTAACTCTATCCTTACCACCTCTATCAGTTAGAATGGTTTGGGCTGCAGAACAAAACAAAGTAAAACAAAAAACAAAACAAACAAAAACCAGAAAAACACAAAAGAGATTTTAAAAGATTCAATATGATCAAAGTTTATTTCTTCCTCATAGTTGTGAAGCCTGAATATAGTTTGTCCAGGGCAGGCACACCTCCACTCTATGGTTTTAAGAACCCAAGCTGCTTCTACTTTATTGCTCTTCCAAGGTGGCTTCCATTCTCAGGGACCCTTCTGGTCCAAAATGGCTGCTAGAGCTCCAGACATTACAACTACATTCCAGCCAGCAGGGAGAAGGGAGAAGAGAAGGAAATTCTCCTTCCTTTAAGAAGACCTTTATAGTTTCCCACACCGCTTCTGTTTATATCATATGGGCCACAATTTAGTCACATGACCACACTTAGCTAAACAGAAGCCTGAGAAATGTAGTGTTTATTCCAGACACTTCTGTGACCAGCCAAAAATCAGGCATTCTATTGCTATGAAAGATGGGAGAACAGAAATTGAATGACAACAAAAGTCTCTACCAGGCCAACTCACCTCCTGATTTCTATTTGGACTTCCTAAGTGGATCCATTTAATGGAAACAAAGTGTCATCCTCATTAGCCACTCTTCCCCTAACTATATATTTAAAAATCAGTTTCTAAGTCATTGTGATGCCACAAACATTTGTTAAGTACCTATTAAAGTTCATGCAAAGGAATATCATTCAGCAGTAAAAAGGAACAAATTATTATATATTGAACATTGGTGAATCTCAAAATGTTACCACACCAAAAAAAATATATATATATATATAATACATGTTGTATGATTCCATTTATATAAAATTCTGGAAAATTCAAACTAATCTCCAGTGCCAGAAAGCAGGGCAGCAGCTGTCTTTCTGGGAACAGTGGCAGGGCAGGAAGAGGAGGGGGTTGCAATGGAGACACTGGGAACCTTGGGGGGTGACGAATATGTTCATTATCTTGACTGTCATGATGTTTTCATGAGTGTAGACATACAAAACTCATCCAGTAGAAAACTTGAAAAACATGCAATTGATTCTACATCATTTATACTTCAAAAAAACTGTAAAATAACGCCCTGGCCGGTTGGCTCAGTGGTAGAGCGTCGGCCTAGCGTGCGGAGGACCCGGGGTCGATTCCCGGCCAGGGCACACAGGAGAAGAGCCCATTTGCTTCTCCACCCCTCCGCTGCGCTTTCCTCTCTGTCTCTCTCTTCCCCTCCCGCAGCCAAGGCTCCATTGGAGCAAAGATGGCCCGGGCGCTGGGGATGGCGATGGCGACGCCCAGGATGGGCAGAGCATCGCCCCCTGGTGGGCAGAGCAGAGCGTTGCCCCTGGTGGGCGTGCCGGGTGGATCCCGGTCGGGCGCATGCAGGAGTCTGTCTGACTGTCCCTCCCTGTTTCCAGCTTCAGAAAAATGAAAAAAAAAGAAAAAAAACTGTAAAATATATTTTTAAAAAACAAAAAACTACTACATGCCTGACACTACATTAGGTATTGAGGATACAAAATAAAGCTATTCATCTTGTTCCCTAAGGGTCTCACCGGTCAGTAAGTTATTCTCTTAAGTAAAATAGGCTTCCAAGTGAAAATGGAGTGAGTGGGTCCCCGCAACACCTGAGCACCCACCCTTAATGACCAGACTTTACCAAGGTGCCCCGTCTACAAAGGGAGGGCCACGCATCCAGCCACCCCACAAATACAGCCAGACATAGCTCTCAGGCTTAACGATTTTACAGCGAGAAGCCCTGTATGTGTATAGACCACCCTTTAGATCTATATCTGCATATGGCTATGGACACATATGGAGAATAATATTAATATATTAAACATCCCCACGTTAGCGGTATATTTTCCACTTTCAGAAATGAAACCCAATGGTGTGCTCTCTTCACGTCTCACATCTGTGCTGCAGAGCCAGGAAGGATCATATGACAAAGACAAGTAGTTGGCACAGACGAGTCTTCAGAAGGAATAGTCTAGCACGACAGAACTGGCTGTTTCTCATGACCAAGGCAGCTCACGTCTTGATGTCTCCTGGTCCTGCTCTTGTCTCATGGGCAACATTGTGAGAGTGCAATGCTGAAAATCTCAGCTGTCAGTTCAGGGGCAAATGCCATAATCAAGTTCTTTATACTACTTTTTTCTCAATTCCACCTCTCCTTAGTTCTGAGGGCTTATGAAGACTGGTAGGACTTTTCCTTAGAACTAAAAGCTGTTTCTCCTACCTTTCCCACTTAGAGAAAAGAAATCATAAAAAGCAAAGGTTGCCAGGGGTTGTTGGGAGGGGGAAGGAGATGAACAGGCAGAGCATAAAAGGTTGTTAGGGCAGTGAAGATACTCTCTATGGGAGCATGGTGATGGATATGTGCCGTTATATATTTGTCCCAGTCAGTAGACTGTACTACACCAAGACTGAACTGTGATGTAAACTGTGGACTTTGGGTGATGATAGTGCATCAGTGTGGGTTCCTCCATTGTAACAAATACACCACTCTGGGTGGGGATGTTAAGAACGGAGAGGTTGTACATGTGATGAAATAGGGGTGATATGCAAAATCTCTGTACCTTTCCTTCCATTTTGTTGTGAACCTAAAACTGCTCTAAACAAATTCTTAATAAATTTATTTTTTTAAAATCTACATTCAAAATGATAATCTCATTAGAGTTATATAAATTGTATTAAAAAATGACAGTAAGGTATTATTTCCCAACATATTGACTTTTTGAATTATAATAGCCAAGGTACTCATTTACAACAGGTGGGAGTATATATTGGCATGTTCCTCTGGACAGTAATTTGGCAGGATATATAATGAGCCTTTTTTTTTCTCTCTCTCTCCTTTTGTGAGAGGAGGGGAGATAGAAAGACTCCTGCATACACTCCAACCAGGATCTACCTGGCAAGCCCCATCTGGGGCTGATGCTCTGCCCATCTAGGGCCATGCACACAACTGAGCTATTTTTAGCACCTGTGGCAGAGGCTCTGTGGAGCCATCCTCATCATCTGGGGTGGATACGCTCAAACCAATCGAGCCATGGCTGTGGGAGGGGAAGAGGGGGAAGAGGGATAGAGAGGCAGATGATCACCTCTCCTGTATGCCCTGACTGGGAATCGAACCCAGGACATCCATATGCCAGGCCAATACTCTACCACTAAGCCAACTGGCCAGGGCCCATAATGAGCCTTTTGAAGAGTTCATGACAATATATGCATAAAAAATTTCCAAAAGATTATACAGTCAAGTGTTAGCTCTTTCTTTCTAAACCAAGATTAGATCAATTCAGAGCTCCATGTCAAAACAAAAAACAAAAACAAAAAACTTTTGTCCATGGCCATGAGGTCTTTCCTTGTAGGGCAGTGTGGCCTCAATGTCACCAAGTAGGGAGTGACATATAGACTTGCCTCAAATGCTCCCCACAACCCTAAACACCTACCCTCTTATCTTTACCCATGCCTGATACCCCTGTACTATCAACCCCTTTAGATTAAGAGGCTGAGGTTGAATTGTCCTCTGGGTTGAGGAGGGAAAGCAAAAATCCAACTATCCCACATTGCCTGGGACTGGTACACAGCAACCCTGATGCACGGAAATGGACAGGGGCCATGGGCTTGGTCTGCATGATCCCTGCGGACCTGGTAGGGTAGCGACAAAGGACAATGTGAGATGCATGAGCTAATGACAATAAACATTGCTTATGGGAGTTTTCCTCAAAAGCCAGCACTATGAGGTGATGAATTATTCCCTACAAAATCACCACATCATCACTTTCCCAATGTTGACATATTTTTAAAGATATGAGATTCAAAGCACTCCTCCCCCTTTTATTCAGTCTCCTACAAGCACACTGGCTCTCCTCACTAAGCCTGATTGATTGGCATTGGAAGTATATCGACTTACTAGTCCGTGATTGCTCTAATTACAGTGGAACTTCCAAAGCCAAGGCACTCTGCGGATGTAAATAATCCCTCCCTAATATTTCCTTTCTCACTGGGCCCCTCTATGCATTGAAAACACATTTTCAGTGCAAATCTGCAAAGGCGTTCTTAGTTCTTATCACATTAATCTTGCGGTCTTTTCTACTGGAGAGTCAGTTTTCTCTATAATCATAGTCCTTTCCTCAAGGCATTTTGGGAATGGCCTGAGGTGTTTCATCAATGAGAAGGCCCAGAGCAGACATGGGAGGCAGGAGGGACTGAGGGCAGTCGTCAACATTTGTTCTTTTATGACAAGCAGCTTGACTCCCCTGAATAGAACATTGGATTAAACTACTCACTCTTGAAACTGATAAAAATCACTCTGCCAGCAACAGAAGTCCCTCATTATAATGTGGTTTTCATGAGCAGATATCTCTGGGGGTGGGGGGAGTATGTGGAGGTTAGGGACACGGACATGTCAAAATACGCCCATCAAACCTAACACTGTCAAGCCCACAAAACTCTGACAGCCTCAAGGTGGAGTGGGTCCCAGTCCCCAGCATGCCACAGAGGATTCCACTGCCATTACCACAACTCCTCTGGGATGCCCCCAAGCACTTGGACAAGTCACTTCTGGTCCCTGAGTATCACTTCTCTTCCATACAAAGGAAAGGCTGAACGAGGAGACCTCTTCGTCCATCACTGTCCACTCTCTTCTCGAATCCTGTCCATGGAATTACCTTGATTCTCCCCTACGGCACATGCTTTGTCTTGGTGCCTTAATTCTTTGTGACACCATTCTTCCCGAGACTCCTCAAGAAGTATGCTGTGATTTTTTTTTTAAATACCAAGTGCAAAATGCCAGGAGAGACCTCTTCCGGTGCATCTTAAAGATGGTTCGTGGAGAACAGTTAAACATCTACCAATATAACAACACTCGGGACCAATACCTGAAAAACTGATTCAAAACCCAAAAGTGCTTTCATCAAGAGGCTGGGCTGCAGGGAAACCAGAAGATTTTACCCATGGGCAAGGAGTCCAACCTCAGAGCATCGCCACACCAGCAAGGGCGAAGAGGAAAGGAATAGTCAGTCCAAGGAAAACTGTGGGCAGGTGTTGGAAGACTCTCGTGTCTTACTGCTCGGTGCGCTTGCTCAGGTACACTCTGCTTTCTTCCAAAGAGTACTTGAGGGGACACTTTAGGAACTAAGCAACAGGCTTGTTTATTACACTCTTCAGAGAAAAAGTATGATGGAATAATAATTCAATACATTTCATTTTGAAAACTAGACACACAAAAATAAAGATCAACACACAACAGGTGCAAAGCCTGCAGAGCAAGTAAGCCAGTTTCCACACCTGGCCCAGCCGACGGAGAGATGCATTTCCTGATGGGTCTGAAGTCAGCCAGGTTGGCCCCCACCAGATGCCCCCCAAGGAAACGCAGGGCCCAGTCTCGCCCTCCAGGGCTTTGCACAGATGACAGATGCCCTACAGAAACTCAAGCCACATTGCAGGGAAACCCATCCCCAAGTTTACTCTTTATTGTTGTCTTGATATTTGCCTCTGGTTGCTATGACAAAAATGTGGTACTGGAATTTTTCTGGAAACAAATAGGAAATAGTTGTTGGGGGGAGGTTCAAGACCTTACACACACTTAGGTTTGGTTATAAACACTCCTAGTAAAATAAAGCATTGACTCATTAAATCCAAAACAAACCCCCCAAAATATTTTTTTAATTCTCATTCAAAAACTCAGTCTGTTCCAGAAGTGACCAGCTAGAAAGCTATTTGTTCTTGCAGATAAGATCCCCAGCACAGCGAACTAGCAGGGCGGGGTGCCGACAGTTGGGGTGCGGGCTGCCTTGGGCCAAGGCATGTTCTGCTTCCCAGAGAGTCTGTTTGATTCCCAAAGTGGGAAGTGCTGACCCGCAGAGCAGAAATGTCCTACTTGTGGGTGAATTTTGTCCAGCCTCACTGGAGAGCAAACCAGGCTGCAGCCATTCAGACTCCGGCTCCAAGGGTCTGGAAAATCTTACAAGGGCATGCAGGCGTGTGACACATCCTGGCCCCAGATGTGCTAGGGAGTCTCTTTGTTTTGGTCTATCTTTCTCTAATGCCCCCTGTATTTGAAAATGTGTTCCTGAGTCTCCACCTTTCCCCCGAGCCCAAGTCATCTCTCAGTTCACACCCACAGATTTGTCTTCTAGGTTCATCGTTGTCTGTGGACAGAAGCAGCTGCCACCCCAATGGTGTGACCTGAAGAGAGTGTGAGAGCCCTCTCCACCCGCTGTGGGCTGGCCAGTGGGCGTGGGAGGCCACCGCACGGAAGGCTATGGTCAAATGGAAAAGCTACAAGGAGATGTACCAGAAAAGTATCCTACTGATCCATCAGGTGGCCATCTGGCTCCAACCCATTGTTCCCATCCTGTCCCCTGATGCTCCCCACTGACCTCCTCCACACCAGCAGACTCAGAGCCACGACTCTTCTGCATCCACCGTAGCCACCTCAGGAATCACGACAGAGACACATGCATTGCTACACACAGCAGTCTTTATCTCTTGGAATCCCTCTCAAGAGGAAACACGTTTGTTTGGAAGGAATACAAATGTGTTCCATGGGGAGGAGAGGCAAGATCTCAAGGGGAGTACTAATAGCAAACAGTGGTCCCTGAACTACTACTCATAAAATAAGAAAAGGAAGGGAGAGCAACAGGCAGCAGGAAGCCGGGCAGTGTGGGAGGAGCCGGAAGAGGGAATAACTGTAAGACTAACTGCCATATTTTCTCATGTATAAGATGCCCATTTTTTTAGAAAAAAAATTTGGGGTCTAAAAACTGGGTGCATCTTATACAGTGGCTGTTGATTTTTTTCTTGCTTTTGCACACTTGTTTTTGTGCTCATTGTTGAAGACAGTGATTCATCATCAGACAGAGATGAGGACAAGCTAATGGAGGGGAGTTTTGACAGTGATGAGGCGTTGTATGGATTTTATGATGAATAAAGCTTGAGTTCAATAACTTTATGTAATACATTTTTTTTTCAAATTTTGGGCCCCAAAATGAAGGTGCATCTTATACATGGGAGTGTCTTATACATGGGAAAATACGGTACTTACCTAGCACTTACCTCTCCCTGGCACTGTTCCAACCTCTTTATATGTATCAGCTCATCTGACTCTTCTAACAATCCTATGAAGCAGTCAGTACTCTTACCCCCATTTCACAGGGGGAAACAAAGGTCCAGAGTGACTCAGTAACTTGTTCAAGGTCACTTGGCTAGTGAAGGGCAGAGCTAGTGAGCCATGGTCTGACTCCAGAATCTGTGCTTTGAACCACCCTCCTCTGTGACCACAGTGGGGAAGACTCTAGTCACAGCTGAGAAGGAACAGCAAAGCACAAGGCTGCAAGGACATCATCAAGTTCAAGGAGGTGCCCAGGTAAGACACACCATTATTGGATATTGCTATGAAAGTGCTGCCAATCATGCAGGGCTGGGAAAAGTAGGTTTATAGTTGTATGTGAAACAGAGTTTATTCTTGTATTATTACTTATTAGTTATTGTATTCTTTTTTTTTAAGCAAGCAAGAAAGAGAGGCAGGAAGGGAGAGAGATGAGAAACATCAGCTCATAGTTGCATCACTTTAGCTGTTCATTGATTGCTTTGCATATGTGCCTTGACTGGGGGGCTCCAACTGAGCCATTGACCTTGGGCTCAAGCCAGTGACCTTAGGCTTCAAGCCAGAAATATTTGGGCTTAAGCCAGCAAACTTTGGGCTTAAGCCAGCAACCATGATATCATGTCTATGATCACACACTCAAGCCAGCGACCCCGCACTCTAGCTGGCGAGCCTGAGCTGAAGCCGGCGACCTCAGGGTTTTAAACCTGGGACCTCAGCATCCCAGGTCGATGCTCTATCCACTATGCCACCACTGGTCAGGCTAATTATTGTATTATTTTTCGTACGAACAACTGTAGACCTCCTTTTGCCCACCCCTGTTTACTATGACACACCATCCCTGTAAGACAGATTCTAGTTCATAGATAGTAAATATTCAAATAAGAAAGAGGTGCATCTCAGAAATGATGACATACTGAATTGATGGGAGATTATGAACCTGTTTGCTGTGGTCATGCAAGGAAATCTTCTTCACTTCCCTTGGAAATCCTCAAGGAAGTCTACATGTCTTACTCATGCTTTTGTTGGTATAGGTTCTTGGGGGAAGGGTGGCAGGGAAAGACTTCTAGAAGTGCCATCCGTGTGTGTGTGCATGCACATGCACACGCACATGCATGCAGGTATGGGTGAACACACACAAGAAAAATGCAGCTTCACTGTCTTCTATAATTATTCTAATCTTTCTCCTGAGCCCTTCACCTTACTACACAGAGGCACATAATCAAATGTCATCCAATCCAATCATTTAAAGTCTCTAGATATTTTGCTCTTACCATTTTCCTCGCCCACTTTCCCATTCCTCTCCAAGGGACCCCTGGGGGAAGAGTTCACTTTACCTGGTGGTGGCATGAATGGAGAGGGAGGTCCTTGGTCCGCATGAGTCCTGTGTGCAGGTCCCTACATCATCCCCCAGGTCTTGAGTCCTCCCTGGGGGTCTCGGGACTGATCTGTGGCCGATCAAGGTCTGTGTGAGCTCTCCTGGCTTGGCCAGGCCCTGCTTTCTGAGCTCCATGTCGGCCCTCCCGGGAGTCACAGGCCTCCTGAGGTCTGGCTGTTTCCCATCTGATCTCCATCCTGGGCCATCTCCACGGTGGCTGCCCCCTGGTGAGTCCATCAGCCGGGTTTGCTCAGGGCACTCTTGCTCAGTGAGCTTGGGGGTAACCGCAGAATCCTTCCTCCAGCGGCTGCGCCCAAGTCGGCATTTTAAATAAGCTTTGCCATCCTGGGTCTACCAGTGGTTCCCTAAGAGGCACACATGTTGGCAGTTACCTGTGCCCAAGAGACAACAATCACCTAAGGGGGAACACAAACTTGATAGACACCTGCAGTCAGTACTAGCTGAATGAATAAAGATCAGTATCACCTACTGAACATGTTAGCATGCATTCTAGTCCCAGCTCTAGTCAAAACAGGCACACCTTATTTCATTTTTGTGCCTCAGAGATGTTGCGTTTTTTACAAATTGAAGACCCTCCACCGGCAAAACTGAACCCTCAGTATCTCTGAGATATGCCTGTGCTACAACCACCATCCTCCGCGGGCGTGAACGTGTGCTGCTCGGGTTAGGGACTCTTCTCTCTGGCTCCCCAGGATGCCCTTGACCTAGCAAAAGCAAGCTTTGTGTGCGTGCATGTTCCAGGAGTTTATCCAGAACTCTGGGTTGTCATGGCTAGGGACACAAATAGGGTGCAGAGCTGAAATCTCGTGCATTTCTAGAGGTCGGGGGTGAGTCCATCAGGGTCTGAGGACACAGCCCGGGAAGTGTGCTCCATCTCTGCAGATGGGAGCTGCCGGACGTGGGGAAGTCGGTGAGCTGGGGGGGGGAGGGGGAGCAGAGGGCCTTTCTCCAGAACCCCATTCTTCCTCTTCCCGGAACATCTATCATCTCTCTGCGTCAACTGACCCTCTTTCTGTTCAATAAGTGGAGTGTTTGCATTCCACATTTTCTTTAGGAAAAAAAAAAAAACTCAGAAGGCCAAATTAAAAAAAACAAAACAACAATAAGTGAAAGTGAGCTTTAGAACAGTGATTTTCAACCCTCAGTGCACCAGAAATTTCATGCCAGTCTGCAGAAGAGTTACCCACCCCGACGTGGTATGAAGAAGAGACTAGAGCAGAGAGGAGCAGTTCTGCTCTCTGGTCCGGCAAAGAGGGGCCCCTGGATCCTGCAGATTGGGTCTTTCACTTGCTGTGCCCTTGGACACAGGATGAAAAGTGTGGGGGCCACAGGCACATGCCCACTGAAGCCTGCATCTCCTTATCCAGGCCATGACTTGGGTGCCAGAGACCGTGGAATTTCATGTCTGGATGGTCTGCAGCCCAATTCCAGGGCCTTCCGTAGCCAGTGCTTTGGAGAGCAGGCCACACCTCCAGTATGCATGCCCCTAAGTCCACAGAGTGGCCACAGGGTGGCTGCAGGCTGGGCTGGAGCTTAGCCACGTGGGCTACAAGCCCATGTGTGTGTGTTCACGGCCCCTCCTCATGGAGCTGCTGCTCAGAGAGGACTCTCCCCAAGCCACCACGCTCCTGCAGGGCACCCTTGGGAGCCCACAGATTTTTCATTCAAACCGGCCCTCTGTGCAGGTGTATTTGTCGAGGCAGGAGAGTGAAATATTTTATGTAACAGTTTGTCAGCTTGATTTATAACTTTTAAATATTTAGACATGGTATATGAGTCTCCATTTTTACACTTGCCAGGGCCTCACGGAAGTCAGGGGACAGCCTGGGGGAAGGGAAAATGGTTTTTAAGGCAAGGAGGGGGCTCTCAGGATCAAAAAGGACCAAGTTGTTTCTTTGCTGTGTGGTCCTTAAAACAGGGTCTGGCACATGTAAGTACTGTACTCAAATGTTTGTTGAGAGAGGGAGGTTGAGGGAGGGAGGGAGGAAGGGAGGGAGGAAAAAAGAGAAGGAGGGAGGGAGGGAGGGAGAGAGAGAGAGAAGAGGATAGGAGGGAGAGAGTCCAGGGGGAGGAAGGAAGGAGGGAGGGGGTAGGAAAGAGAAAAAGAAGGATCTGTGTGAAACCCTTCATATTTTCAGGAGTCTGTGATATGGGGTCAGAAAAGCCAATCAAATCCTGCCTCCACCTGTGTGTCCTTGGGCAAATTATTCCACACCTCTAATCCTCGGTTTCCTCATCTGGAAAATGGGGAGGCCGTGGCTACCATACAGCAAGAACAAATACAAATAAGTCATAACTACTTTTATTACTCTCATGGTCATCATCATTTTCATTATATACTCCACCCCCTCAGTCTTATTTAACTGATAAGTCATATTCTGAGGACCAATTTGTTTCAAACAATCTCAGGAAGGATATTGCTACTAATGTGCCCAATGCAGAGAAAAATACTTCATGATCCCCATTTCAGCCCCACTAACATCTTCAAATGCCCCCCCCACCACCACAAGAAGTGTGGCTGGTGCCCCACCTATGCCCCAGGGTACGTGTCATTTCAATACTCCAGTGTCCAGAACCAGCATTTCTTTGTGTAAGGGTATCCTCAGTCCTCCAGAGCCCACTTTGCCACTTGAATGTCAGAACAGAAGTGCTGGAGAATTAATGCCCAGGAAGCAGTCTTCAACAAACGACAGATGGGAATGTGTATAAATACTCCTAGGGCAAAGTAGCTCCAAGGTGCTTGTTCTATACTGAGTCCCGGCAAGGTCACATGCCAGTTACCATCAGTGGTAATTTTCTGGATAATGAACTCTTTGGTTGCACACAAGTCTGAATGAGTATGAACATGCCAGTTACTTTGGCCAGTGACTGCTCCTTCTCGGATAAATATTTTGAAAAAACCACCCTTCATCATTAACCAATAAGTTTCTCCCACAAGTGCTTCTTGAGAACAATCAATAGTCCATAAAACTAGATCCAACAGCAATTCCACCCTAACAAAATAAATATTATTTCCCCCTCCTTTCCGGTTTCTTTCCTGCAGTGCATGGCATTAAAATTCAATAGTCAAGTGGAGGAGAACAGATAATACGAGATCATTCAATGCTTCCTCCACATACAGAAGCCAGCAAACACCATAGATTTTTCTGTTTTTGTTGGATGTTTTCCCATATATTTATGTGAGGCGCCATGACCCCCAAACAGTATATCAAATAGGGTATCTGCCCTCAAGTACTTTTGTACTTGGCAGTGACCTCAGAGCTTGACAACTATGTTGTCCATGTTTTATTTATTATCTCATAATCCCTTGGATGGCGGCAATCCCTTTGGATGGCAGCACATTCTGAAACTATAACAAATATATGAACATCCCAATATGAATATAATGTAACGAAAAACGATGAAAAAAGATGACCTGTCGCTGCAGTGGGTGAATGCCAACCCAAACAGTGGCTAAACAGGACAGCTGTTTGCAATTAGGTCCAATTAACACGTTTGGAACTAGGAACCCCTTTGAAGTGCGTTGCTCTGTGGAGGTTTTTCATGGAAGGGGTTTCCCTAATGGGAAGCAGTCAAAACCCACAGCTGAACAACTCAACTTCCTATTTTGACTTACATGTCATGTAGAGTTCACCGTTTTAATTCGTTTCCCCCAGTTATGTGTATAAATATTTCAGGCATGTAATGAAGTGTCTGGGAAGGAATTTTTGCTGAGAAAGAATACTGGTAAAGCCAGGCCAGGAGGAGGAAAGAAAGGGGCGGGTTCCTGGGCTGTAATGTGCTTTCTATTGAATCGCCAGTCTCTGCTAGAAAGGTGAACTGTAAGAGCATATCTATTCACTTAATAAGCATGTAAGAGCATTGCCTACTCTGAGAGAAAAACCCCATGAGAGCAAGAACTTAGTCTCACCCACCCCTGTATCCCCAGTACCTAGACGGGCACACAGTGAACCTGCAGAGACACTAGCTGGATGAATGGATGGATGAATGTTTACTGAAAAAATAAGCAAAGGGATAAGAAGGGAATAAATGAATAAACTACATACATACAGAAAACACAATCTGAAGTCCTTAGCCTATAACTGCGTGTAACACAAAGGCGCGTGCGCGCACACACACACACACACACACACACACACACATGCACACACAGAAATCTTAACTTTCCCAATTATTTTGCAGGACTGCCTATTTGGAACTTAAACTTCAGCATCATTTCTCATGTCTGACAAAAAGAGGAGGCATGCAAAGTTCAGTGGGTTGCAGCGAGCCTGGTGAGTGGCACACAGTAAGCACTTCATAAATATCTGGGGACAAATGAACGGAAAAAACTAAATGGTGCTTGGTTCCCCAACCCCTGACCAGAAGAGGCTCCGACATCTGTTCCACTCCTTGTGTCTTTCCTAAGTCCTCTTCACTGAACTTCTGGCATGATATTGTTGCTCACAGACACAGGGCCCAGCCACTAAGGAGAGCTTTGGAAGAGGCAGAACAATGTCCTCCCTCCTGCCACCTCTTGCCTTCTCTGAAACATAACAGCCCATGGCTTTGCTGCAGGTGAGGCCAAGAGGAGCCGGCTCCTGTCAATGGGAGATGGGTTAGGAGCCGGGGGCACCCATTAAGATCCAGATTCCTGGCTCCCAGCCCCCAAAGGCTCTGCCTCAGTTGGTCTGCACAGTAACTACCACCCTGGTGGTTGGGATTCCAATGGTTAACTGTTAGGGACACAGGGTGGAAGGAAAGCACTCTAGAAGGAGAAATGTTTCATCCCAGAATATCCTCAGGAAAGTAATTTCCACGCTGGGTAGGTGACACCAGCCTCAGACACATCTTTGGGGAAATTCTCATTCTCTAAACAAGATTTCAACCTACTTTAATTTAAAAGAGAAAGGTAGAGCACATATTCTTTCTTTTCTGTGGTGGTAAGGGACACACACACACACACCACATGCACACACATACACGGTCCAACAACCAAAGTGTTTTAGCTCCTGAAAGGACTGAACACTAAAGAAAGCGTCCCTGAGCACAGTCTGGGAAGCCATCCACTTTCTACATAGAAAACCCGCTTTCCCCTCAGGGCCAATCTGAGGCTCGGGTGTATCCTGGAAACAAGAAGGATAACTAGGAAACAGTGGTTGGGAAGTTTTGATGCTTAGGAGAAGCAAAGAAGAGGAGCAGAGGTCTGACACCAGGAAGCAAAGGGATCTGAAATGGCCTGGGTGACGTTTCTGGACGGAAGGGAGGTGAGAACCGAGCGAGACTCCATTAGAGTACTGGAATTACGGGTTCCTGCGGCTTGATAATTGAGAGGCCTGCCATGCATGTGTCCACACAGCAGCAATGCCAGAGTCAGAGGGGCACTCCTTGAAGACAACCTGGAAACCTGGAAAATCCCAGACAAATGATCTGTTAGCATAAAGGATCTCAGTGGTTTAAATCCTGCATGTGTCACGCCTGCATGAAAGGCTTCCTCTGTAAACAGAGGTGCAAGACCATGCTGCCTTCTACCAAGACCTGCTCAGCCTGTTTAGAAGGGGTGTTTTTTCCACTGGGCATGCGGTTTCTCCTCTTCTCTCTCTCCCTCTCTCTCTCTCTCTCTCTCTCTCTCTCTGACACACACACACACACACTCACACACCCTGCTTATCTGTGCACAGGGCAGAAAACTCTTATGACAGGTTCTTGAGTAACAATGGCCTTGGTCTTTCTGTACCATCTTGGGAAGCTTAAAGCTACAGGCTAGATGCATCTGCAGCACCAACTGGTCAGACTACCACTTGTCCCTGACGGATGAAAGTATCTTTTCCCTTCCCACCACCTCCCTCAACCCCGGCAACCAGAAATCTACTGGTTCTCAAAACTCTCCGAGTAAACACAGGCAATTACTTTTTGCTGACTTGCCATCAAGTAAGGTTTTTAAAAATTAAATGGTAATTACATATAAGCATTTTATGTCAATTATGTAACATAACAGATTCAAATCTATTTCTATTGACTCCCAACTATCAGGGTAAGGGCAAAGGCCTTATGACTGCAGGATGGAGGTGGGTGAGTCACCCATAAATGTCAGCAGGACGGGGGAGGGGGAAAGATACCACATTTAGAACAAGCTGGTTTGTGCTATGGGAGAAAACACTACCAGACTCTCAAAGAAAAAAAACCAGAAGCTATCTTTCTCACTCTGCTACATCTCCATCATACACAGCCAGCCATGTGGCAGGGGTAAAAAGCTCAGCACAACCTCACCCAGCAAGTACCGGCGTGGTCTGACGGTGACACGTCAACCCCACTCACGTCTTATTCCCCAGTACTGGCCACCGAACTAGATGGGGCCAGGAAATGAAATACTACCCAGCCTGGAAGTCAAAGAGCCAGAAAGATTTGGGGAACAGCACTCAAGACCCCAAAGATGGAAGGAAAGAAGAAAGAAAAAAGAACCCAGCAATTGACTGCTAGTAAGGACGGCACGCCGAGAAAGCCGACTGCCTGCACTGACTGAACCCCAGTCTTGACCTACAGCATCGGCCACTGCCTATAAAACCCTGCAAAGCAGATGCTATGTTCCTAGACATTTAAAAAAATAATTATGCACTTCTCTAAGATTGAGTTTTCAGCAACAAATAGGTGTTGCCTTGTATTTACATTTTTAAGGGAGTTTTATTTTAATTATACATTTTTAAAAAGTGTCTTTTGCCATAAAATAAGCATTCTTACATATTGTTAATTTCAGTAACAAGGTTGGTTGGGTCTTTCTGGAACGTTATTCGTTATGTGTAAAAAGAACATTTAAGGCCTGACCAGGCAGTGGCGCAGTGGATAGAGCATTGGACTAGGATGCAGAGGACCCAGGTTCGAGACCCTGAGGTCACCAGCTTGAGCACGGGCTCATCTGGTTTGAGCAAAAGCCCACCAGCTTGAACCCAAGGTCGCTGGCTCCAGCAAGGGGTTACTCAGTCTGCTGAAGGCCCGCGGTCAAGGCACATATGAGAAAGCAATCAATGAACTAAGGTGTCGCAACAAAAAACTGATGATTGATGCTTCTCATCTATCTCCGTTTCTGTCTGTCTGTCCCTATCCCTCTCTCTGACTCTCTCTCTCTGTCTCTGTAAAAAATAAGTAAATAAATAAATTTTTTTAAAAAAAGAACATTTAAGAAGTTTATTGCCTTTTGACTCTAATTATACATCTAGAAATTCATCCTAAAGAAATATAGATAAAGATTTAGGTAGAAGGACATTTTCTACAGCCTGATTATCAATGCTTCAACTGTAAGGAACAGAACTGATGAGAAGGAATCAGTCAAATAAGTTCTACCACATCCACGCTCCAGAATACTGTGTCACCGTCAGATGGAAGGGCCCAGCAGGCTGGTGTGTTCATATACGTCAACATTAGGAATCACAGTTGGGAAGGTCATCAAGAAATGTGGACATAACCATGCACAGTAATGATAACAGGGCAAAACAGAGCTCTATATTACTCAAAACAGAGTAATATAGACATCAGACAGATATATGTTATAAATCATGTTTATTTCAAACTCAGAAGGCACTAGAGCACATACAAGACATTACTGGGGTTTGAGTTTTTCTGGTAACTTCAAATTGGTGTTCAGAGGTTTTGTTCAACTCTTGATCAGTTGCTGGGAGGAGAAAACCAAGGAGAGAGAGGAGAAAGGGAGAACGGAGAAAGAACAGGAGAGGAAACAGCCCCGGAGGTGGAAAGGCAGCACAGGGAGAGGAAGGTGATTTAGAAAGCTCACTGCACTTCCTTCCCGCATCCCCATCCCTGGCAAAACCCTGAGCAGGCTCCTCGGTGAGCTACACAAGCACAGTGTGAGTTCAGTCCAGCAAAAAGTATACATTTGTGCTGTTTCCTAAATACACGGCAAGTGTAGAAAAGGCCTTCCCTTCCTCTGCATCACACGCTCAGACATTTGCCATACAGGAGAAAGAGCTTTGGCATCTAAGCACTGTGGCCACCTGGAAGGTCTGCCAACTCCCCGTGAGCCAGCTGGGTGTTTCTGGGGAATATGGTGTTTGGTCTGGCTAATTCCCAGTTGGTACAGTAGTTGAGCAAGGCTGAGAGTCAAGTACAGGTCTGACTTAATCAAACATGTTGTGCTTTATCCTTAAGGGTGAAACAGAGGACCTAGAAGCTAGTGTTAGTCATTTTCAAACAAGCAAGAAACTTTTCAACTCAGCAAGCTACCAACAATGAGATATCATCACACACCCACCAGGATGGACACTGTTAAAGACTGACTGTATCTAGTGTTGGTGACAATGTGGGGCAACCGGAACGCTCACAGTTGCAATCATGGTGAGAAAACTCTGTGGCTACTTCTAATGTAATTCTACTCCTAGGTATCTATTTAAAATAAACAAATACATATGCCCAGAAAACAACTTGTAAAACAATGCTCATAGTGAATAGTCATTAGAGTTCAGATATATTCAAACTGCCTCCTATCTCTGGGACAGCTGTATGCCCAAGAAAGACACGGTTTTCTTACAGTACAGCCCAGGAACACCAGAGAACAGAGGAAACTTGTCATGCCTCTTGAAGTCCCAGTAAAGTTGACACATGGTCACTTCTACCTTCTTCCTGTTGACAAAGACACGTGGTAAAGAATTTATTGAGCACTTACTACAGGCCTGAGTCTCCTCATGTATTTTAATTTTTTATTTTATTGATTTGAGAAAGAGAGAGAAGAACATCAATCCATTCTTGTGTGTGCCCTGTCTGGGGATTTAACCAACAACCTCTACACTTCTGAACAACGCTCCAACCAACCGAGCTATCTGGCCAGGGCTCGTCTCATACATTTTAATCTTCACAACAATGCAGTGAGGTGGATGCAATTATTATCCTCTTGTATAGATGAGGAAACTGAGGCCAAGGGACGTCAATTTTTCCAAGTTCACAAGGATAGCAAGGATTTGAATGCAGAGTCAGATGCCAAAGCCCTTTGCACTGAGCCCAAAATGAGAAGATCCTAGACCAAGTCTGTATGCAGCTCACACAGCCATCACGAAGCCTGTGGAGTCAGTTGGGACATAAATTTTTTAAGGTGCTTAAAAAAGTCACTTAACTCATCTGTCTTTCAATTTCTTCTTGTGTGAAATGAGAATTATATTGAATCTCTAAGCTCACTTCAGGTATAAATTTAATGCCAAGATTCTGTGAACTCAGCGGAACACTTACTGTTAACCTGACAACAACCATAAATGTTAATTTGCTAATCACTGACAGCGAGCCTAGAAACTGCCCAATTTCAATACAAGTAACCACTGTCTCAGAGGTCACACTGAGATGGAGAAATCTCATTGTGTAGAAGAGACACCAATTTAATTTCCTTTTCTTTATTCATATTGAATTTTGCTTTTTGGTTGATCCTAAAAGCACTAGGAAAAAAAGTAATTCATTCTAAAATTAGATAAATTCCCCTGTTAATGCAGGATTTTACTTCAAATTTTAACTGCACATTGCAGTTCCCATGGAAGCAGTGAGGGGCTGCTGGCACACGGGTCTTATCCTCTGCACCTTCTCCATGGGGAAAAAGCAGAGTGAGGTCGGTTCCTGGGAGAGCTAACTCTGGGTGCTCGCTCAGGCAAATTCCAGCCCAAAACAAGCAAGAGAAATAGCCTCGAATCTATTATCACTTAAAATAATCTCCTAACATCTTCTGAGGATTTTTTAACATGCACTTCTCTAATCTCCCTAAGTAGACTTACAGACTTAGAAAGCACAGACAACCATTACTTGTTTGCAACTCTATGATCACTTGGTATTAGACTGTTCTGTGAAACAGGATGAATGGATGGATGTATGGACGGATGGATGGACGGACGGACAGGTGAACACATACACTGTAACTGTTAGAAAGGCTCTTTCCATTCTACTCTGTCTTTTACCTATTAATTCTATTCACACCCTGGTTCTCAGATCAAGCACTGCATCCTCTTAAAAGCTCTTCCTGATTCCCAGTCACAGTCAGGTCCCATCATGGCCCTCCACAGTGCAGTATTCCTTCTTTCAGAGCACTAATCTGTGTGTAGCTGTGCCCTTGTCAGAATAATCAGATAGACATTTATGTTGATCTTCTCATTCTAGATTGTGAACTCCATGAGAGCAAAAACCATGTGTGAACTGTTAAAAAAAAAAAAAAAACAAATAAATAGAATGGATAGGTGAAAGTACAAAAAGCAGATTATGAGCTTAGAACTTGATTACAAAGACATTTCTACTCTAATCATAGAACTGCAGTATTTAAGAAAAGAATGGACCCTCAAGGTCAAATGTATTCATAAAATGAAATATTCTTAGAGTTTTGAGGGACCTTTGGTCAACTTCCCACACAATGTAAGTACTTCTGCATTGTAATGAGATTTGACCTGTATGTACAAAGTGTATCATTTGTAGAAGATTTTCTTCTTCAGGTAGGCATTTAATTCCTTGGGAAATGTCATTTATCTAGTACCCTGAAACCCTGAGATATTTAATTTAGTTCATATCAGTGATAATTTTGTTCTAAAGGATTATTTTACTCGTGCTTTTTAAATTAATTTATAGCTCAATGCAATGCAATACGGTGTGTATGTCTGTGTAACCCATAAATAAATTATATAAAAATCATATTTTCATCAGCGAAATAAAGTGTACCAAAGTGTTTCACTATCTAAATGAATTTTAAGGTAAATTCTTCTATAAAAATGAAGACTATTTCTAACCTTCTATTACTTAACTCCTAATTTGTGTCTCATGAGTACATTTAATCTGAGCTTTTTGAAAATGAGACACACCTACAAAGGGACTGCCAGTCCTGGATTTTACCATAACGAGATTCTTCAGAAAAATGGCTGTGGAGCATTTTATCATACTAAGTTATAATACATGAGGATTGACTTGGTTCTCCCTAGTATGTTCCAGAAGCCCTATGGAGATGACCTCCCTGTTTCTGCTTCCTTCTCAGTTTAATGCAGGTTGACATGGAAGTTCTGGCTTTATACAATTTCAACTCACAGCCTGCTCCTGCCCACATACTACAATGGTTTTGGTCTGTGTGTACCTAAGAGAACAGCTTGTACGGCACCTGAAGGATTCGTCTCCAAGCACTCTCAGGGATTTAGTTCATCAGCTGGTCCCCCAACCTGCCAGCCACACAAGTGAATGTAAGGAAGGAAAATAATGTGGCAACTGACTGTCCGGGCAACATTGTACCCAATTCCAGAAGCTGGTTGACATTTGGTCTACAAGCTGAGCACACCAGTCCTCTTCCTCTTTGCCAGTGGTTGGGCGAGGATGGGCAAGTGAACCAGTTCTGCTCAAGGAGATGGGAAGGGATGGCTGCTGGAACAGTGCTAGGAAAGTCAGAGGGGAGAGGGCCGGCAGAAGGTCCTTTCTCTCCATTCCCTTCTTCCTTCTTGTTTGGGAAACTGCCATGAGAGAATATGACACAATGACATCCATCTTGCACTGTAAAAGGAGGTATCACCAAAATATGGATTTTAGTAGAGTGTAGAGAGCAAACATCAGGTCTTGAATGACATCATGAAGACACTACACCTGGGATCTTGTACTTTCAGGTAAGTGAACAATAAATGTCTTCATGGGTTTAAAATAATGTTAATCTAGTTCTAAGCTACCTTCAACCAAACACATTCTTGAAACAAATCATAATGTAGTATCTTATCTGAGCATAGCACTTGAGTCTTCAAAATACTGTATTTTTTGCTCCATAAGACACACGTTTTTTCCCCCAAAAGTGGAGGGGAAAATGCCCATGTGTCTTATAAAGCAAAAAATACAGTATTTTACTAAATATTTTAACATACCATTTGGTTCGGAATATTTTTTTCTTTATTTTCCTCCTTAAAACCCTGGGTGTGTCTTATGGTCACATGCATCTTATGGAACGAAAAATATGGTACTTTCCCACTCATTACTTCATTTAATTCTGCCAACAATCCTGGGAAGGGATGGTACAACTACAATTAGCTCTTATTTTACAAATATGGAAACTAAGATTTAAAAAAGAATTAGTCTTGTATTTTAAAACAGGAACCAGGACTAAAACTGATTCAAGATTCTTTGGCAAGAGCTGGCAAGTTATGGTCCATGAGCCAAATAAATACACAGCTGCCAAACTAAGAATTTTTTTTCATTTTTAAATGGCTGGACAAAATATTGAAAGGACAATAATATCTTGTGACACATGAAAATTATGTGAAATTCAAAGTTTAATGTCCATAAGTAAAGTTTTGTTGGAATTGAGCTGTGCTTATTCATTTACATAGACCACAACTGCTTTAGTGCTACAATGGCACAGTTGGGTGGTTGTTATAGACTGTATGGCTCACAAAGCCTAAAATATTCACTATCTGGCCCTTTACAGAAAAAGTATGCTGACCCCTGTGTTAGTCCTATCATGTATACTCAAAATAATCTAAAGTTCCAATAAAAAACAGCTAGAGTGATTAGCACACCACATACCACATTGTAACATAGTGATCCATGGTTGGGTTTGCTGTCCTTTTCTCCATAATCTGAATTCAACCTACTGACAGCTTCATAAAGCTCAGACTACCCAAATAGAGGCAGGGAAACATCTTGACTAACTGCTAATTAATCAGTCTGGCTTAAATTCTCTCCTCAGTAAATACCAGAACACATCTGTTTGAAGCAATGTTCTGATCAAACAGTCCGTAGCTCAAAAAAAAAAAAAAAAAAAAAAAAAGAGGGGGGGAGACATCCCAGGCATGCCATACTGCAGTGTTTCCTCTCTGAGAACGGCTCTCACGTGAGTGTAAATAAATCACGCTAACTCCGGTGTGAAGTGTGCAGAAGACTTTCCTTAGAGATTCTGGACAACCATGTCGTGCAAACCAAGTTCTGCAAACCGGAAACAGCAGATGTAAACAAATACATTGTTTTTTTTCTGACTGTTTTCTTGTTTTGATCTTTGTGAACATTATACCATTTAATGAACAATATATTTCACTGGATAAGGAAATATACATATGAGCATTTACATATTTTGTAAATGCTAGCACCTATTTTGTGCTCAAAAATTAGTTGAGCTGAAATTCTGTGAATCATGAAGAACAATATTTTAAAACCACTGAATTGTTAAAATAGATTTTTTTAAAGTATGCACCTTTAACACATAAATGCTAGGAGTTGACAGCCTACTAAAATTCATCTAAAAATTCATCTCCTTTTTGTGGCTTTGGTTTAAATCACTTTGTAGAACCTCCAAAACATGCTTTATAAGATACAATGCCAGCCTTCTTCCAGACAACATGGTTTTGCCACAGTTTACAAATATGTGCATTGTTATAAAGCAGAAGCAACATGCTGGTTTGTAAAGATTCCTTTCAGAGTTTTATATTAAAATTATACTCACCTTACTGTCATCAAATAGAGGCATGCATTCTCCCTCATAAAAGGTTCTTTTTAGGGACTCAGAACTCCGGGCTTTTGTCGCCCAGAGAACACCGGGTTTGGAGGTTATCTACTCCCTCTGCTGCCTGGTTCCGTGGTAACCTCTCAGCTCTGGAAGATGGGCTAACATCTCGTGTGATAGAAGCATGAGGGCAAAGAAGTAAACACAAACAGCTGCGCTAATTCCAGGAGTGTCCAAACCTTAACACAAGCTGAGGAAAAGCTGCAACTCAAAAAGGAACAAACTCTGGGGCGGGGTGAAGGAGGGGGGTGGGAGGCACATTTCTTCCAACATCCTAGCACAGAACCTAACTAAGCGCTACGGGCTCTAGGATGAAAAAGAAAAGGGACCGTAAAATGTGCCGATTTCTAAAATACAATGGCTGAAAGTGTTCTTTCTTTCCTGAACAAAAGCTTTATTTCCATGACTGCACAGTCTCTGGAAGAATTGATAAGAATTTACAAACTGTGTGACCAGGGAAGTAAGGGGTTCGGAGAGAGGTCGAGATCACATATCACAGAAAACATCTTGTGTTTTGCGAAAGGCGTGACCTGTGCATGC
Organism: Saccopteryx leptura; assembly: GCF_036850995.1. NCBI lineage: Eukaryota > Metazoa > Chordata > Mammalia > Chiroptera > Emballonuridae > Saccopteryx > Saccopteryx leptura. The sequence goes on from NC_089503.1 coordinate 160,256,640, forward strand.
ATAATCTACTCAGGTAACTGCATAACTTCATTAAGTTATTAAGATTAATATTACACACCAAATACCAAATACATGTTTTGAATAAACCAAAATTACTGAAAGCATACAATGCAAGTTACGACTTCTAATGAAATTCTTCAGTTTCCCTCTCTTAACAAATACCATTTATGTGTTAGATGCTAAAGATGCAAAAATAAAAGAAATGATTCCTGCCCTTGCAGAACATTTGATATGCCTACAAGCCATCACATACAATGAGTACAGAAGGGAACACCAGGGCATATGCGGAAGTCTATCTATCTCCCCTCCTCTCACTTGGAAAAGAAAAACGTACAGTAGGAACAGAGAAAAGATGCCCAGTAAACACTGATACATATACTCCCAAATGTATGTTATAGCCTTCTGGCAGTCACCAGGAGACACTTATTCCAAGAATATTGTTCTTGCTCAACATTGGGAGTTCTTTTTTAGAATCAGTTTGCAAGCTGTATTAGTTATCTATGCCATAACTGCGCTGCATAACAACCACAAAATCCTAGCAGCATACAAGAAATATAATTGCTCATCTATCCACAGTGGTCAGAAAGGCAACTTTGCTGATCTTTAGTAGGTTCACATGCATGTCTGAAGTGTGTTGGTGGGGGGGTCAGCTGGCTCTCTGATGATCTAAGCTGATCTTGGCTATGACCAATGGAGCACAACTCTGTTCCATGCATCTCTCATCCTTGGTCAGGCTAACCCAAGCATGTTCTCAAGGTAAGGGCAGAGGTTTGAGAGAGAAAATGGAAACATGTTAGCCTCTTGAGTCATAGGCTCAAAAGCAGAACATCCTCATTACTTCTGCATTCTATTAGCCAAGACAAGTCACTGTGACAGTTCACATGCGAGAGATGAGGAAATGGATGGACACCACCATTTTAGTAAGAGGATCTGCAAAGTCACATGACAAAGAGCACTGATGCAGAGAAGAGGGAAGAATTGAGCCCATCACTGCCACCCCACCAGTATGGCAGTCTCTAAGTTACCTTCTTCTGACTTTTATTCACATCTTTCACTAAGTTTATTTCAGATGGTTTGGTCTTTGCCCAAAACTAAATTCATATAGACAATTGCCACTACTGAATATAAGGATGATATCTCATACCTTTTTTTGTCCCTTGACAACAGCCAACACAGGCACTTATGAAGGGAAATACCTAAGTAATAGCTGTCAAATAAATGAAAAAATTTATTCACACATTATAAAAGCATTTTGAGGTGACGTCATGGAAATGGCGCCGTGAGCAGCGCGTCCGACAGATCTCCCCAAAATCACAACAAATTTATCAACTAGAAACAGAAAAATTTATCCTCGGAGCATTCCGGAGTTCCACACAAACTGAAAGCGAAAGGACTGTTATCACTTGAATCTGAGAGACGAGGGTGTGGAGGAAGCTAACTACCGCAGGGACGTTCATTCAAGCCGCGGAGGGAGTGCACCTGGGTGAGTCGGCCCACACTCAGGGAGCGGCGAGCAGCCGCCGGCGCACGCCCAGTCCGGTTGCAGAGCGAGCACTGCTAACGTTCCCAGCAGCCCGCGCACTGCGAGTGAGAGTCACCACTCTCAGCCACCGGTGCCTGGAGCACCCCATTCGCGCGCGTGCCCTACTGGCCCGCACATCCAGGGTGCCCCATTATCCTGCGCCCGGTGTGCCCTACTGGCCCGCACACCCAGGGTGCCCCATTATCCTGCGCACGGTGCGCCCTAGCCGCCAGCGGCGGGGCGAGCGGGAGAGGCACCAGGGCGGTCTTCCCTACTTGGGAGATTCTCTCCGAGGGCGGGGCACCTCACCCAGCCATTCAAGCTAACAATCAAGCGTTGGGGGAGGGGCGCGCAGGCAGCCTGAAATACCTTCGGGAGCACAGCTGCGGACCCAATCACTGAAATTAGCTTAACCCATGAAATCTGCGCACCCACGGGCTCTAATTGATAAGATCTCTCTCAGTTCAGCAGTCCAAGACAAGAGGCATGATATTTCTTAGTACCTCTCGCTAAAGGGGCGGGGGCAACTTCTGATTGATAGAGCCTCCATATTCAGGGATAAACGCTAACAAGAGGGACTTGGCAGATAATAAGATCTTTACTACACTAGTCACAAGCAGAGACTAGTGCCTCTTCTTCCCAGCCAAAACAGGCTACAAAGTGTGGAAAGCCTGGGTTGAGTGGTCCAACTGAATGCTAGGCACTGAACAGTCACCTTGACAACAATTGACTCCCACCCCCGCCTGATTACACTGGAGGCTCTGACTGCCAGAGCCTTTCCCAAAGCCTTGCGCTGAGTAGGGATAGAGTAGGGATTTCCTAGCTCTTTGAGCCTCTTACTCCCCAGGCAGAAGCAGTTGCAGCCTTATAGCTGGATCAGCAGGCTGCTAATTCAGGAAGGGGGGACTAGGAGAGAGACTCCAGGAAAGCAAACTCTCTCATCGTTGGACCCTGCAAACGCCAACAAGCCTTGACTACCAGCAAGACTAAAGCCAATTATATGACATTGCCACAGAATCCCATCAACTGCAAATCCCTACCTAAGTGTGACACAGGGGCAGAGCCTGGGGTACAGAGTCACTGACCAGGAAGAGGGAGAGAAAAGAAAAAGGAAGAAGTTAACCTCTCAAAATCAAGAAAAATCCACAGACTTTACAACTTGTTCCACTAATTTTTTTTTTTTTTGCTCTTGTTTGTTTCTTCTATCTTATTGCCTTTATTATTATTATTTCTATTTCCTCCACCTCGGTCCTTCTATTCTCTGCCCATCTTATGCTTCCCTTTTCTTGAACTACACTACCCATGAATGTTACATTTTATTTCTTATCTTCATCCTCACCCTCCTTTAAGGTTATACTCCAAAACACTTAACTCTCACTCTCTCCTCTTTTGTTTTTTTTTTTTGTTTTGCTTTATTTTGTTTTATTCTCTTCCTTTTTTTTTTCTTCCTTCGTTTTTCTCTTTTTCTTATTTTTTCCTTTCTATTCGTTTTTTCTTTTCTCGTTTTACTTTTCCTCTCATTTAATCCTCAATCACGAACAAATTAGTTAATTTGGGACTCAAGGGGTTTTTTTGGTTTTATTTTTCTTTTTCGCTTTTGTTTTTGTTTTTTTGTTTGTTTGTTTGTTTATTTTTGTGGCATTTTGGGTACTTTTTACATTGCTTTTTAACTCACTAGCATTCCTCCCAACCCAAGGTCTCCATTGTATTTAGTCTTCACTCCACTTAATACAACAGATTTTTACTTATTATTTTTATTTTTTTATTTATTATTCTTTTTTTTTTCTCCTTTTTTCTGGTTCCCTCTTATCCCTCTCATTATATCTCTTAGTCGACCATCACTTACAAGCAAATCATCTTATGCTTTTCTAAGATTTTCTTCCTTTTTTTTTTTTTTTTTTTTTTTTTTGCATTTAGTAGGTCCCTACTCCCTTTTTTTTGCCACTTGAACTCTTCACCCCAAATCAGGCCCTCCATTATAGGCAGTTTTTGTTCCATTTAGCATAATATAATTCACAGGTCATCACGATATTTCCCTGAGGAGGGGAGAGGAGGGAAAGAGAAGAAAGAAAAAAGGGGGAAATAATAAATTATTACTGTTTTTTTTTTTGTGGGGTGTTTTACCTTTTTTTTTTTTTTTTTTTTTTTTTTTGCATTTTTCTGAAGCTGGAAACAGGGAGAGACAGTCAGACAGACTCCCGCATGCGCCCGACCGGAATCCACCCGGCACGCCCACCATGGGGCGACGCTCTGCCCACCAGGGGGCGATGCTCTGCCCATCCTGGGCGTCGCCATGTTGCGACCAGAGCCACTCTAGCACCTGGGGCAGAGGCCACAGAGCCATCCCCAGCGCCCGGGCCATCTTTGCTCCAATGGAGCCCTGGCTGCGGGAGGGGAAGAGAGAGACAGAGAGGAAGGCGCGGCGGAGGGGTGGAGAAGCAAATGGGCGCTTCTCCTATGTGCCCTGGCCGGGAATCGAACCCAGGTCCTCCGCACGCTAGGCCGACGCTCTACCGCTGAGCCAACCAGCCAGGGCTCTTTTTACTCTTTATTAATTCTAATTAGTGCTATCAACAAGACCACCCTCAGATGCCAATAAGAAAGAGGAAATCGAATATTATGGATACAAAAGAAAGAGAGGTAACACAAGTAGATGTGGAAAAATCTACGGAGAAAAGACTTAACATATTGGAAGCCTTGGAGCTAAATGACAGAGAATTTAAAATAGAAATCTTAAAAATACTCAGAGATATACAAGAAAACACAGAAAGGCAATTTAGGGAGATCAGAAAACAACTCAATGAACACAAAGAATATATTACCAAGGAAATTGAAACTATAAAAACAAATCAAACAGAAATGAAAAACTCAATTCACGAGCTGAAAAACGAGGTAACAAGCTTAGCTAACAGAACAGCCCAGATAGAAGATAGGATTAGTGAAATAGAAGACAAACAACTTGAGGCACAACAGAGAGAAGAAGAAAGAGACTCAAAAATAATAAAAAACGAGAAAGCCCTACAGGAATTATCTGACTCCATCAGAAAGAATAACATAAGAATAATAGGTATATCAGAGGGAGAAGAGAAAGAAAATGGAATGGAGAATATACTCAAACAAATAATAGACGAGAACTTCTCAAGCCTGTGGAAAGAACTAAAGCCTCAAATTCAAGAAGCAAACAGAACACCAAGTTTTCTTAACCCCAACAAACCCACTCCAAGGCACATCATAATAAAGATGACACAAACCAATGACAAAGAAAAAATTCTCAAGGTAGCCAGGGAAAAGAAGAGTACAACATATAAAGGAAGGCCTATTAGATTATCATCAGATTTCTCAGCAGAAACTCTACAAGCTAGAAGAGAGTGGACCCCAATATTTAAAGCCCTGAAAGAGAGGAACTTTCAGCCAAGAATACTATACCCATCAAAGCTATCCTTCAAGTACGAAGGAGATATAAAAACATTCACAAATACAGAAAAGATGAGAGAATTTATCAGCAGAAAGCCCCCACTCCAGGAAATACTAAAGGGGGTTTTCCAACCAGATTCAAAGAACAAAAGAAAACAACACCACAAGAAACAGCTCCACCAAGAACACAATAAAACCAAACTTAAACTGTGACAACAAAGGAAAAAAGGGGGGGAGAGGATGGAGATTAACAGTAGCAAAGGACGATGAAGTGCAGAAATACTCATAAGATAGGGTACTACAATGAATATGGTAGGTACCCTTTTCATTACTTAATGGTAACCACCCTTAAAAAAACCACCACAAAAACACTTGACTTAAAAAAGGTAGCAACTGAGGAAAGAAGTATGGAACACAAACAAACAAAAACAAATGATAGAAAAACAAAAGAGAAGAATCAAACTAGATACAAAACTAACAGAAAGCAATTTATAAAATGGCAGTAGGGAACCCACAAGTGTCAATAATTACACTAAATGTAAATGGATTAAACTTACCAATAAAAAGACACAGAGTAGCAGAATGGATTAAAAAAGAAAATCCAACTATATGCTGCCTACAAGAAACACATCTAAGCAACAAGGATAAAAACAAATTCAAAGTGAAAGGCTAGAAAACAATACTCCAAGCAAACAACACCCAAAAAAATCAGGTGTAGCAATACTCATATCTAATAATGCTGACTACAAGACAGAAAAAGTACTCAGAGACAAAAATGGTCATTTCATAATGATTAAGGGGAAGTTGAATCAAGAAGACATAACAATCCTTAATATATATGCACCAAACCAAGGAGCACCAAAATATATAAGACAGCTACTTATTGACCTTAAAACAAAAACTGACAAAAATACAATCATACTTGGAGACCTCAATACACCGCTGACGGCTTTAGATCAGTCATCCAAACAGAGAATCAATAAAGATATAGTGGCCTTAAACGAAATACTAGAACACCTGGATATGATAGACATCTACAGGACACTTCATCCCAAAGCGACAGAGTATACATTTTTCTCTAGTGTACATGGAACATTCTCAAGAATTGACCATATGTTGGGCCACAAAGACAATATCAGCAAATTTAGAAAAATTGAAATTGTACCAAGCATATTTTCTGATCATAAAGCCTTGAAACTAGAATTCAACTGCAAAAAAGAGGGGGAAAAAACCCACAAAAATGTGGAAACTAAACAACATACTTCTAAAAAATGAATGGGTCAAAGAAGAAATAAGCGCAGAGATCAAAAGATATATACAGACAAATGAAAATGAAAATACTACATATCAGAATCTCTGGGATGCAGCAAAAGCAGTAATAAGAGGAAAATTCATATCACTTCAGGCCTATATGAACAAACAAGAGAGAGCCGAAGTAAACCACTTAACTTCACACCTTAAGGAACTAGAAAAAGAAGAACAAAGACAACCCAAAACCAGCCGAAGAAAGGAGATAATAAAAATCAGAGCAGAAATAAATGAAATAGAGAACAGAAAAACTATAGAAAAAAATCAATAAAACAAGGAGCTGATTCTTTGAAAAGATCAACAAAATTGACAAACCCTTGGCAAGACTCACCAAGGAAAAAAGGCACAGGACTCAAATAAATAAAATCCAAAATGAAAGAGGAAAGATCACCACAGACATCATAGATATACAAAGAATTATTGTAGAATACTATGAAAAATTATATGCCACCAAATACAACAATCTAGAAGAAATGGATAAATTCCTAGAACAATACAACCTTCCTAGACTGAGTCATGAAGAAGCGGAAAGCCTAAACAGACCAATCAGCAGAGAGGAAATAGAAAAAACTATTAAAAACCTCCCCAAAAATAAAAGTCCAGGCCCAGACGGTTATACTAGTGAATTCTATCAAACATTCAAAGAAGACTTGGTTCCTATTCTACTCAAAGTCTTCCAAAAAATTGAAGAAGAAGCAATACTTCCAAACACATTTTATGAGGCCAACATAACCCTCGTACCAAAACCTGGCAAGGATGGCACAAAGAAAGAAAACTATAGACCAATATCTCTAATGAATACAGATGCTAAAATACTAAACAAAAACTGGCAAACCGAATACAACAACATATTAAAAAAATAATACATCATGATCAAGTGGGATTCATCCCAGAATCTCAAGGATGGTTCAACATACACAAAACGGTTAACGTAATACACCATATCAACAAAACAAAGAACAAAAACCACATGATCTTATCAATAGATGCAGAAAAGGCTTTTGATAAAATACAACACAATTTTATGTTTAAGACTCTCAACAAAATGGGTATAGAAGGAAAATATCTCAACATGATAAAGGCCATATATGATAAACCATCAGCCAACATCATATTAAACGGCATAAAACTGAGGACTTTCTACCTTAAATCAGGAACAAGACAGGGTTGTCCACTCTCTCCACTCTTATTTAACGTGGTGCTAGAAGTTCTGGCCAAAGCAATCAGACAATCCATATCAGAAAAGAAGAAGTAAAGGTATCACTTTTTGCTGATGATATGATCCTATACATCGAAAACCCGAAGGACTCCACAAAAAGATTATTAGAAACAATAAACCAATACAGTAAGGTCGCAGGATACAAAATTAACATACAAAAGTCCATAGCCTTTCTATATGCCAACAATGAAATATTAGAAAACGAACTCAAAAAAATAATCCCCTTCACGATTGCAACAAAAAAAATAAAATACCTAGGAATAAACATAACAAAGAATGTAAAGGCCCTATATAACAAAAACTACAAGGCATTATTAAGAGAAATAGAAAAAGACACAATGAGATGGAAAAATATTCCTTGTTCTTGGATAGGAAGAATAAATATAATTAAAATGGCCATATTACCCAAAGCAATATATAAATTTAATGCAATTCCCATCAAAATTCCTATGAGATTTTTTAAAGAAATGGAACAAAAAATCATCAGATTTATATGGAACTATAAAAAACCCCGAATAGCCAAAACAATCCTAAGGAAAAAGAATGAAGCTGGGGGCATTACAATACCTGACTTTAAACTATATTATAGGGCCTCGATAATCAAAACAGCATGGTATTGGCAGAAAAATAGACACTCAGACCAATGGAACAGAATAGAAAGCCCAGAAATAAAACCACATGTATATGGTCAAATAATCTTTGATAAAGGGGCCAACAACACACAACGGAGAAAAGAAAGCCTCTTCAACAAATGGTGTTGGGAAAACTGGAAAGCCACATGCAAAAGAATGAAACTGGACTACAGCCTGTCCCCGTGTACTAAAATTAATTCAAAATGGATCAAAGACCTAAATATAAGACCTGAAACAATAAAGTACATAGAAGAAGACATAGGTACTAAAATCATGGACCTGGGTTTTAAAGAACATTTTATGAACTTGACTCCAATGGCAAGAGAAGTGAAGGCAAAGATAAATGAATGGGACTACATCAGAATAAAAAGTTTTTGCTCAGCAAGAGAAACTGATATCAAAATAAACAGACAGCCAACTAAATGGGAAATGATATTTTCAAACAACAGCTCAGATAAGGGCCTAATATCCAAAATACACAAAGAACTCATAAAACTCAACAACAAACAAACAAACAATCCAATAAAAAAATGGGAAGAGGACATGAACAGACACTTCTCCCAGGAAGAAATACAAATGGCCAACAGATATATGAAAAGATGTTCAGCTTCATTAGTTATTAGAGAAATGCAAATCAAAACTACAATGAGATACCACCTCACCCCTGTTAGATTAGCTATTATCAACAAGACGGGTAATAGCAAATGTTGGAGAGGCTGCGGAGAAAAGGGAACTCTCATCCACTGTTGGTGGGACTGTAAAGTAGTACAACCATTATGGAGGAAAGTATGGTGGTTCCTCAAAAAACTGCAAATAGAACTACCTATGACCCAGCAATCCCTCTACTGGGTATATACCCCAAAACCTCAGAAATATTGATACGTAAAGACACATGTAGCCCCATGTTCATTGCAGCACTGTTCACAGTGGCCAAGACATGGAAACAACCAAAAAGCCCTTCAATAGAAGACTGGATAAAGAAGATGTGGCACATATACACTATGGAATACTACTCAGCCATAAGAAATGATGACATCAGATCATTTACAGCAAAATGGTGGGATCTTGATAACATTATACGGAGTGAAATAAGTAAATCAGAAAAAAACAAGAACTACATGATTCCATACATTGGTGGAACATAAAAATGAGACTAAGAGACATGGACAAGAGTGTGGTGGTTACCAGGGGTGGGGGGAGGGAGGACATGGGAGGGAGGGAGGGAGGGAGGGAGAGAGTTAGGGGGAGGGGGAGGGGCACAGAGAACTAGATAGAGGGAGGTGGAGGACAATCTGACTTTGGGCGAGGGGTATGCAACATAATTTAATGACAAAATAACCTAGACATGTTTTCTTTGAATATATGTACCCTGATTTATTAATGTCATCCCATTATCATTAATAAAAATTTATTAAAAAAAAAAAAAAAGCATTTTGAGCAATAGCTCCATATTAGGATACTGGGCTAGTCTCCTCAGGTGACCATGTTGGTACATTTGAATATATAGATGTCCGCCCCTATGTTTGCATAAAAATAGTGACCCATTATAGTAAGTCATATTCCTACCATTCAACAATGTAATTTACCTTACTTTAGCTCTTGTTTTTTACTCAGATTTCTGAAATGCCCTTTCCAATCTTTCACCCATTATTTTTTCAAATGGTAAAGTCATCCTACAAATATGTTCTTTCCTAACCCCATGTTGGGTACATTATGTACTGACCTTTCATTGGCTAGAGGTGGCTCTGGAGAGGATAGCAACGACCTACCTTACAGAATTGTCCTGGGAAAGTTACACAATGGATTCCTTGGAAGAATGGCTGGCAAATGCAACTTTTGTGATACTAATTCCTTACATTTCTAGTGCCGACTTTCTCTCAAAGAACTTCCAGCACTCCACATATGGTCAGCCAGTTCCCGTCTGAGTGTGAATTACGCCCCAGGAGTAAGTGAATTAGCTTGGAGGGAGATATTAACTCCTTCATGTCACTAGGGTTCCACTTAAAGCACAGCAGGAGGCCAGCAATTTAGCAAATAGCACCCCAGTGACCGGAAAGTATCCGTGCAATATAAATGATTCCCAGAGAGTAATTTATGAACTCAGAAAACCTGGTTTATTATCTCATCTATTCACACAGTGTCCCAGGGAGGGAGAAGAAAAGCAAGAAGAAAAAAATAGGTGAGGGTGGGGATGCTAGAAGTTTTCCAAGCTCCCACAGCTTGTCAGGGCCAGAGCACTAAATAGATTTCTTTTCTCCTTAAAAGCCATTGTAAGGGACAAGTATGTGGTGATGGAGAGTGATTTAACTTTGGGTAATGGGTACACAACACAATCAACAGTTCAAATGCTATACAGATGTTTACCTGAGACATACGTACTTTTGTTGATAATCTCACCCTGTTAAATTTAATTTTTTAAATTAAAAAAAGGGGACCACATTATACTGAGTGAAATAAGTAAATCAGAAAAAGCTAAGAATTATATGATTTCACGCATAGGTGGGATATAAAACTGAGACTCATGGACATCGATAAAAGTGCAGTGGTTCCCAGTGTTTTCTGGGAAGAGAAATGTGGGGGAGGTTTGGGAGAGTAAAGAGGGACAAATATACGGTGACGGAAAATGATTTGACTTTAGGTGATGGGTGTACAACATAATCAACAGTTCAAATGCTATAGAAATGTTTACCTGAAACCTATGTACTCTTATTGATATATGCACCCCCCTGCTAAATTTAATTTTCTAAATTAAAAAAAAGGCCACTATATTTCTATGATTGACTTTTAGACAACAGGTATACAGGATGTCATCACAAAGGCACAGGGATATGAGAGAGAGAGAGGCAGAAAGACAGAGAAAGGGGGACAAAGAGAGACTCCAGTTGCCTGATCATGGCCATGATATCCTCCTAATCGGTGGCTTCAGGATTTGGGCTTGTCAACTTGGAAGTTTCTGCTCATCGGGGCACAGACTAGAGGAAGGTGTCCAAATGCAGCATTGAAGCCTCAGCTGCCTCCCCCTAGTCTCAGCCATACTGCGAATTCAATGAGGGATGTTTGGGTAGTTGCTTGAAATAGCTAAGGGACTGCACAATTCACACACTGATTACTTGCTTCTATTAAACCCACAAATATTGATAAGGCTTCATTAATTAATTAATTGGTTTTCCTATACTGAGGAAAAGTAGAGAAGGAAGGCTGTCATATTGTTTTGTTGCCAGAATTGGAAATGGTCAAATAGTTCATCTGTTTTAGGGAAGAGGAAAGCCTCGGTTGAAGTCTGTATTGTACCTGTTAGATTGGCTATTATCAACAAGACAGGTAATAAGAAGTATGGGAGAGGCTGTGGAGAAAAAGGAACCCTCATCCACTGTTGGCGGGAATGTAAAGTAGTACAACCATTATGGAAGAAAGTATGATGGTTCCTCAAAACATTAAGAGTAGAACTACCATAAGATCCATTAATCTCTCTACTGGGTATATACCCCCCAAACTCAAAAACACTGGTACGTAAAGACATATGCACTCCCTTGTTCATCGCAGCATTGTTCACAGTGGCCAAGACATGGAAACAACTGAAGTGTCCCTTGATAGAGGACTAGATAAAGAAGATGTGGTACATATATACAATGGAATACCACTTGGCCATAAGAAATGATGACAGTGACATTTACGACAACAGGGATGGACCTTGAGAACATTATAATGAGTGAAATAAGTAAATCAGAAAAAGCTAAGAATGGTTAGTTTCACACATAGGTGGGACATAAAACTGAGACTTATGGACATAGATAAAAATGAAGTGGCTACCAGGGGGAAAGGGGTGTGGGGGAGGGGGGAAAGGCCCTGAAGTGAATGCGGAAGAGGGAGAGGGCAGGGGAAAAGGTGTAAAGAGGGACAAACAAATGTAAGGTGACAGAAAATGATTTGACTTTGGGTGATGGGTACACAACATAATCAAAAGTTCAAATGCTATAGAAATGTTCACCTGAAACCTATGAACTCTTATTGTTCCATGCCACCATATTAAAATTAATTTTTTAAATACATTTTTTTTAAATAAAGAAAGAAAGAAATCTGTATTATGACATTAATACATGGCAAAGAGGTCCTTGGGATAGTTTGGCTCGAAGGTCCAAACGCCGGGTCCTTGTCCCAGAGTCAGCCATCCTCTGTGCCAGTATCTTTACTATCACCTTGAATGTCAATTCTGCAGGAAGGCTCCAAAAGCTTTGCAACAGGCACCAGGTGGTCTAAGAAAGAAGTAGGACGCAGGTGTCTATAGCCTCCACTCAAACCTCTCTCTCTCCCTCTCTCAACATGTCCCTGTGCATTTGTGACGAGACCCTGTACATCGGCTGTCTGAAAGCCAATCACAGTAATATAATGGTCTTTTAAGGAGGAGAAAATCTATTTGCTGCTCTGCTCTGCCAGGCAGCTCTGCAATTTAGTATATATACGAAATAATCATAACTTGAATGATGACCCAACCCCCCCAAGCACTCCCCATTGTACCCCAGCTACACACGCATACACACCAGTGAAGTGATGTGATCCCACACGTCCTCAAACAGTAGGGGCGTGTCTCTCATTTGAAGAGTAACCTTGGAGAAGCCACTCAACTGCTCTCTGCCTCAGTTTTCTTTCCTGGCAGAATGAGGAGATTGGACTAGAAACCTCTGGTCTCTTTCAGGTCTGGAATTTCATAATTCTAGAGCTGATATAGTTCCTCTAAACTACAACTTCTGCCTAAGCTGGAGTCAGCAAACTATAGCCAAGTCCTGCCTATTTGTGTGTGGTCCACAAACTAAGAATGATTTTCACACTTTTTAACATTGTGGGGGGGATTAAAAGAATAGTATTTCATGACATGTGAAAATTACAAAAATAAATTCAAATGTCAGTGTCTATCAATGAAGTTTTATGGGAACACAATTGTGTCCATGCATTCATATAATATCTATGGATGCTTTTGTGATGCAAGGGTAGAGTTGAGTGGTTGTGGCAGACTGTATGATTTGCAAAGCCTAAAACATTTACTACCTATACAGAAAGTGTACCAACCCCAGATCTAAGCCATTAGACCATCTGCATGGTAACAAAGTCTAGTGTTGTTACCATCTTACCTGATTGAAGCTTTCTTTCTGGGGGGGAAAAAAAACAGGAGCCTTATAAAGTTATCTCAAGGACCAAAAACAAAATTAAGGGATAATTAGACAATCTGATCCTTATAAAAAGAACTGCTGGGAACCATTGATAAATCTACCATGTCAATGTCAGAACTGATTATTCATGAGAAAATAATTTACTCCAAAGAATTTGTTTCTTACTACTTCTTTGCAAAGAGGCCATTACAGTCCATCCTCCCCCTCCTTTTCCTCCTCTGTTTTTAAGTGCTCTGAAGGATAGCAAATTTATCTTTTCTTTATGAGTAATAGTATCATTGGTGAAAATGACTGTTCAGGAGTGAGCAAGCATGAAGCAAATCCCTGCCCAATAAAGTGGTGACTTTGAAAAGGAAATTGCCCTGCTCAAGTGATGGATTCTGTTTCAGCCATCATGACCTATGTTATGAGGGAGTGCAGGGACCCGGGTCCTGGCCCTTACATGCAAAGCAGCTGCAAAGCCCCACGGGGAGCTTGTGAGGACGCTCTGTGAACGGCCAAAGGCGGATGCACAGCCCACCGCCCCTGCAGACTCTACCACTCAGCATCGACTCTCCAGAACCGCCTTCCACCTAGCCTGGAATGCCCCCCACGTGACCCCCTCCTCTCCGCCTACCCACCCCAAACAAGGCCTCATTTGAGTTCCAGATGCGGCCATACTTACTCAAGGCTCCCAGCCCATCCCTGTATCATTGTTTTTACAATTTTATGTGTCTTCTCCTCCCCAGGACTGAAAGACCCTCAAGCATGGACAGCACCCATCAGTTAGACCCTTCTGGCAGGGACCCACAGGAAACTCCAATGGGGACGATGATACTGGGGCGATGGGAAAGGAGCAGGGAGTTGAACGTTTTTTCTGGAAGAGGAGAGAAAAAGCTTGAACAATACTTGCTCTTCTCTTTCTGATTGTCAGGCACGGTTTTCCGGATGAAAGGTAGAGATGCAGGGACAGTGTGAGAATTCTTAGCAGTGTGTTGTTGTTACCTTTTATCACGGGACCATCTACCTACAAAGAGTAAAAATGATGCTGCAGATTTTTCTCTCTGGACTTTGCTGCAGAACACCTTCAAACCAGACATGTCTTTGTTTCCTCAAGTAAAGGGAAGACAGAGCCACGGGTTTATGGTGGTCCCTACTTTCAGCATTTGGGGGCTTTGAGATTGTGATGTCAAGCCATCCTTGGTCCCGATGACATCCTTTGCATCCTGGAAGACATTTTGGAAGAAACTTTGTTTTCCATTGTCTGTAAAGGTGAGTCTGAAGAGATGTTTGTCAATACCAATTACAGTACATTTAAATGTTGGGCTCTATAGAAGGGGAGCTTGAAAATTTCACACCTTTTCGCCTTTTCTGCTGTCATTAGAGTGTTGCAAAAATGCAAATAAATCTCCTTTCAGAGGTAGAAGTACTTGCCTTATCTCTAAATTAAAATTTACATTTTCCTTTATATTACTGTTTCAAGGTAATTTGTACTATTTCAACAGAAATTTAGTATCTTGGAAGAATCACTTCTAGAACCTATCAATTTAAGTGTACCTCTTACTTTTGCTCTAAAAGAGAATCATAAAGTGATTATGATCATTGAAAATAAATCTAGCTAACTGATACCTCAACCCTGCTGCACATAGAACCACCTGGGAAATGTTTAACAATACCAACTCCTGGGCTTTACCACCCACGAGATTCTCATTTAATCACCCAGGAATAGGGCCTAGACATGGAGATATTCTGCAGTCTCCCCAGGGCTTCACTGGCCATGTGCAGACCAGACCTGAGCACCTCAGATATACCTTTCTTAGAGTGTTTATCGTTTTATCCTACGATAGTTGTATATATGACTCCCTTTATTTATAGGGGGTAAGCTTATGAAGAGCCAGGAGCTGTGTCTTGTTCATTCTTGAGTTTTGTAATAGACAGAAGTTTGTTGAACTCCAAATGCCTGCTAAGTGGGCACAAATCCTGTGGAGGAAACCTGGGAAGTTTTTAAAGCAAAAGTGTCCAGGCTCTGTACATTGTAGCCCAACAATGTAGACAACAGTGATTAGATTAGCCTAGGAATAAGCACTCAACCCAGGTCCACTGAGTTACAAGGTGTCCCTTAACCCATTAGGAGTCCTGACACAAAAGCCCAGTCCAACTCTAGCACCTGGTTAGTGCCCAGCAGGGCCAATTAGATCCTTTCACTGAAGGAGTTTAAATGTGAGATCAACAGAGAGCTGAGCAGTTGGTAGCAGGAGCAGAAGCCAAGAGACACCCGGAGAAAAACAGCAAGAGAAAGAGGAGTTGACTCACCTTGGCGGCTAAGCCTGTTAGTAGGGATCGGAGGCAGACGCCGGCTGCTCAGGGGGCAGTGAGATAACCCAGTCACAGATCTGTATCCTGAATGACCTTCCAGTTCCTGAACTTCAATCCAGTTTTCGTGAGGCCTGGCTGGGTGGCCTTTCCGGAAGGCTTTTCGGAGACACGTGGCTGAGTGGTGGAGATTCCGGTCAGCCTTCCTTCCACACTAAACTCCCATGACTTAGGGTGAACTCAGTGGTATCTGTTCTTTGCAACCCCAAAAAGGCCCAATCAGCACAATTCCCAGGGTCTAGCACTTTGCCTGGCACATAACAAGCCCAAAGTAACTTCAGGTGCTTGGATGGTGTGACCATCCCCGGTTAAAAAAAAAAAAAAAAAAATCTTTCTGAAATTAAAGAAATCATTCATGGTTAGAACACTGACTAATTAGTGTTGCCTTCAAATTCCACAAACAATGCTAAACCACGATAAACAGATTAAGCTTATTCCGCCCTCCAATTTCCAAATCCATCTACATTTCTACCATAAATCTATCAAAGGACGTGGCACATTTTGCAGAACTACAGTGAGCATCCTAATTTCAGCTAAGGCATGTTTGGATGACTTGATTTTCATTCGCTTAGTCTTAAATCACAGTAAGGTTAGCAGGAGCAATTTTCCTCCCACACTAGCTTCACTACTAACAAACCTCCAGAGTAGGAGATCTTTGACTTTTAAGAAGTTTAATAATATGTGATCTCCCCCCTACATTTCCCCATTGTCAGTAGCAGCTACTTGAGGAACACATACTCCCCAACAACTGGATGAGTCATAAAATAAGAGGTACCTGGGTGTAAACTGAGCCTGCTTACCCTTTCCCTGGCTCCATTAATAAGATAAAGAAAAGGTCCCACTGAATTTAGGGCCAATGGCTTCCAAAAAGCAGGTTTCTGCTTAGCAAAGACATACTGGATTTAGTACATTATTTTAAAGGTAGAGTTCATTTCATGCCCTCTGTGAATGAAACGTATTTGTGGGTAGAGTCATTCGCAGGGTGTGTAAGGACTTGCCCTCTTCATGTCCTCTACAAAAGAAGACTCTGGCTGCTTCTGGTGGAAACTGACCAACAAAAGGAATACCCAAAGGGTCTCAGGGAGATCAGGAATGGGAGTTGGGTCACTGCTCAGCCCCCAAGGGAGTGCCTGTTTAAGTTTCCCATCTGCATTTTTGAAAATCTGAATAAAAGCAAATGTAGCCCAACCTCCCCTGACCTGTTCCTGATGAAGTGATCTTACGCTTGTGGAATTGGGATTTTGAATGTATGTGCCTACCCCATGTCTGGTATTGTGTTACAACAGCATGAAAATGGAGCCTAGGACTGAGGAGCCGGCCAGCCTCAGAAGCCTTCTTCAGTGCCTGCCATGTAATACATGATATGCAAAGCCTCTGACTTCAGCCAGCAGATATTTGGAGACCGTGTTGGCCCAGCATGGGGACTCAACTAATGTGTGTTTAGGTCCGAAAGCGAATCAGAGAAGCCACTGGAGGGCACGTCACGGAGTGAGCGCCCTATAAATTCATCCCCACTCTCAGCGTCCCCTGGCAAACACTCGGCTTCGCTCACTGACTGCTCCACACCTCTCCTTGTGGTGCTAGGAGAACTCTGGCCCGCAGCTCCTCTCCTTGCCACTGCCTTTTTCTGCCCCATAGAAACCCGAGTGGGCTGGACACCTAAGACGAAGGAAAGCCTTCGATAGGCGCAAGGAACGCTCAGTAGAGCCCTCCACCCGACAGCGCGCCCTCCTTCAAAGCGCGGGGCGCGGGGACGAAGCCAGGCGCGCACGCCGCGGTCAAGTTTGGATTGCCCACTTGGGTTGGACTGCGCTAAGCATTCCTCCGGATCTACCCCGGGAGGAGGAGGCGCGAGACCGGCAGCGTCTCCATGCGTTGAGCGCTCTCCCTGCACCCCGGGGAGGGGCGCCTCGCGTCGCCCACTCGCACCCGGAGCCCCTGCCTCGGGAGCTCGGGTGCCTCCTCACTGCTCTCCTTTCCCTTTTCCACCTCCGCCTCTCGACCCCTCCCCTCCCAGGGCCCCGCGTCTCCCCTCCCCCACCCCGGCCCCCGGCCCGGGCTCTCAAGGACCAGCCTGCGCTCCTGGCGCCCTCATGTCTTCAACGAACTCCCTGCGCTGGTTGACGTGGTGCATCGTTCGGATTTCCAGGCAAGATCTCAGCTCCGGCGGCAGCATCAGCCCGGCCCATCTCGTGCATCTAGACGCTGCGCCCGGAGAAGGCGCAGAGCGCGGCCGCCGCAGCTGAGCCGCCCGCGGCGCCCAGGGCCCACGCAGCTTCAGATAAGAGCGCGGCGCAGGCAGCCGTGTCACCCCCCACCCAAGACAGCAGCGGCTGCTGGGACCTCAGCTTCTAGGGGTGCGGGGGGGCCGGCTGGGGAGCTGTCGGCATCCTTTGCCCTTCTCGTGGCGGCGGCGGCGGGAGCCTTGGCCGCCGCCTCCCGAGCGCCCTCGCAACCCCGAGCCGCCCCAGAATTGCGATCTCGTCGTGCCCCTGACCTGTGGGGCGGGGCTCTGCACTCCTGCCTTCGGCCTGGATGGGTGCACTGGCTGGGACTTGGGGCTACTGGAGTTAATGTCCAACTGGGGGTCTGCGGAGACCGGATCCGAGGTAAGTAGAGGAGCGGTCCTGGGTGGCGGCTGATTCGCCAGCGCGCACAGCGGGTTGCGGGGCACCGGAGACGGGGGCACGACTGGACCCCAGAGTAGGCGGTGGGGTTGCAAAGAGGAGACACTAGAAAGAACCGAGGCACATGGTGGACAGAAGAGAGAGAAATTGAACGCGGGAGCGGCTGGCCTTGTGGTGGGGCAGGTTGCCTTCCCTCGTGGGCAAAGATCTTTGGTGCCCCTAATGCCTGTAGACCCTGGAATGTCCGACAGGGTCAGTTTTCCTCCCCTACTCGGTGGGGCGCTCTTCCGTCAAACCCCGGGACCGTGCGGGGCCGGGGTCATCTTTGAACCCACCACGACCAGAGTGTCCTCTCGGGACGCGCAGTTACATAGATATCATTGCTAGAAGTGAAACTTACTAATGAGCTTTTCGTGGTCTGTTCCGAGGGAAAGTGCAGGCCCCGGAGGGGCTGCTGTAAAGGTGCTGTGAACCTAAAAATAGAGGGCTCACCCGCTCTGGGCGCGGTCTTGCAAAGCTACATTCTTCTCCCTTTTCGGAACCCGGCTGCTTGCACGTTCCTAATGCCCGCAACCCCACTAACCATCCCCGTCGAGGTTAGGAGAGGGGCGCCCTGCACAAGCCATGACTAGGGTCTCTGCCTCAAACAGACACTTGAAACTCCCCAAGGTCTCCACTAGGTCGTCGAAGTGATTATTTGACCTCCCCCAAAACACCCTCGCCACTACCTTGTACAACCTCAGGGCAGATTTAGTCGCGGTTTGGTTTCCAGCCCCACTCGGTGTAAAGGAACCCTCATCGCAGCAGGGAATGGACTTTTGCAGGACCCTCCTCCTCCCTCAACTGCAGCCTGTTGGCGCCTCCCTAGTTTCGGCTGTGGCAAACCCGCCGGACTTGTGCGCCCGGGTGGGCAGTGGGCCGCCCAACCTGGTGCTCCCGACGTTTCTGCTTTTTGGCGGGGACAAACACAACTCTTCCGGCCCCGGCCGCGGATATGTCAGAGCGCGCTTTACTTTTCTCAGTATTTTGAATCTACTCTTAAGTATTCCAAGAAAGAGATGACGTTTTCAACCTTACGCACACACCTCTTTCCCCAAAGCTCTCCGAGGGAGAGCCGCTGCGCTTCCACCCCAGCCAGGTCTCGCCCTAGCTGTTTCGCAATGCCTTTGCTTTGGCGGGGAAGGGGAACAATATCACCTTTTCAACAAGTGTTAGGTGTACGGGAGGAAAGCCCGCAGCGTCTCCATTCCCAGTTGCAAGGGATTCGGGCTCCTCGGACCTGAAACCCGGCCTCGGGCCCTTTAACAGACAGACTCCTCCCCAGACTGTCTACAGAAAGCATCCCGTATTTTTCCCCCCTTGCCCGGGTCTTGGGCCCAACACAGGGAAAATAAGTCTTCTGGCTAGGACAAGAGATACAGTTGAGTAAAGCAATACCTTTCGGCAACTTCTACCCCTATCTCAGAAGAAACCCCGAGTTACAGCACCACCACCCCCTCTGGACCTTAAAGGCAAAGCCCAAAGAAACCTCCCAGCCTGATAGCCACAAAAAGGTGTAGGGGCATTGGCAGCAGGAGCGCTCACCCGTGGTGAAGCTGTCACCAGGCTGGAAATCTGGGGAGGAGCTCTAAATGTAGGTTTCAAGGAAACCAGCCCAGGTGAGGTGAGGAGAGAAAAATCAGGGGAAAAGGATGAAGTAGGAGCCTGAAACGCGGGGATGCTGGTGAGGACGTCCAGAAGTTCCGGGAGTAATTGGGATTTGAGGAGGATTGTAGGGGGACTGCTTGTTCACTGGCTTTATTCTCAAAATGACAACGCAGCCTCCGGGCCGCATAGGCGCTACGGGACTCTGGCGGTTTCTGGTGCCCCCTGGTGCTGGGAACTCAGAAGCGCCCCAGGGCGAGCGGCGGCTTCTGTGGGTGCTCCAGCTCTCCTGGGCGTTCCTTCCCACGCGGGCTTGGGGACGACCAGGTGCGGACGCCCGCGACACGCCCCTTTTTGCACTGACTAGAGCAGGGGGATACAAGAAGGGGTGCGGAGGCACCGACGTGGTGGACCTC
This sequence comes from Saccopteryx leptura, assembly GCF_036850995.1. NCBI lineage: Eukaryota > Metazoa > Chordata > Mammalia > Chiroptera > Emballonuridae > Saccopteryx > Saccopteryx leptura. Next base: position 160,276,939 of record NC_089503.1, read on the forward strand.
AGAACGAGAGTTCGATTACCGCACGTGGTAGCCGGTTAAGAAACGCGCGCTCAGTGAAGGCGGCAGAAATACGTGGGGCAGCTGTGCACTGGGGAAAGCGATAGACAAACAGGAAAGGCGCGCGCGGGGTCTGGGGCACAAGGGCTTGGAGAAAGCGTCCTTTTAGACTGCGTTGTGTGCCCAGCCCCGAGATCCCTTCCGCTGCCTCCGAGAACTAAGGGGGCTCTCCGGCCGGAGCCGGCCCCCGCGGCGCTCAGAGGGGAGAAGGCGCCGGTCCCAGCCCGGGGTGGTGGGAGAGCGCTCCCGAGGCCTGCGCCGGCGGGCCGAGGGCGGGAGCCGGGAGACTCCTCTAGTGAGGCGGGGACTTTTCCACCGTTTCCTCTTTTGCCAGCTTCGCCACACTTCTAATTGAGGTTCTCCACGTACAATTTAAAAAGCTTTCTGTCGGCCAAGCAGAAAAAAAAAGGAAAACCCCTCAATGCCGAAGGGAAATCCTGGTGCCTCTGCCGCTTCCTGCTGGCGGGCACCGCGATTTGGAACGGCGCATTAACCCCGCGCCCGCCTGCTCCTCAGAGCCGCCAGCCATGTCGCTCGCACCCGGGAGCTGGCACAAGCAGACGGAGCGGGAGGCCTCACGTTCGCCAGTCCTCTGTGCTAACGCGCCTCGCTGCGCTCATTTTGCACGACCTGGGTGCGGTGTTGCCCCGGCCCGTGTGCAGGAACCTAGAAACTTGGCTTTTTCCCGGGGTTGTAAACCAACCAGTATGGCATGGGGCGCCCGGAGCCGCAGGTTTCTCCTAGTTCCTAGTCCCCGCCAACTCCAGGCGCCCAACAACTGCGTGGCAAACGAAGGGACGCCCTAGGGATGGAAAATGCATTAGTCTCCGTAGCAGTGGAGGTGGCGGCCCAATTAAACGCTTCCCAGGGTGGCCCTGCACAGGAATCCGGGCGGCAGTTCTGGGTGGAGATGGGGAAACGAGGGGTGGCTGCTGGAAGGGAGGCGGCAGGCCTGGGAAATAATAGAGATGAGAGGCGCCCAGGCTTTTGTATTACCTGGGAACTGTCTTACTCTCTCCCATGGAAAAAGTTTAGAGATTTTCCTAAGAATCCCTTTTATTTGGAGGAGAGGGGATAGTCAATTACATGAATCCCGTAGTTTCCTTTTGAGAAGTCACTTGGAAACGAAAACAGTGGCTTTGGGCAAGTACTGGGTGATTCCGTGCCGGGAGTGCCCGGGTTCCCTTCCCACCTCGTAATTGGGTGCAGTTTGGCTGAGTTGACAGAGCCTTTTTCTCGCTTTCCTTCGGCTGCATGGGCTTCTTCTCTGGGGGTGGGAGAAGACAAATGGAGCCCCTTGGCGTAGAAGAGCTGAGCCCCCACCCAGAGCGCATGTTGATAGCCTAAGCCTTCCGGTGCCGTGCATACCCAGAGGTCAGGACCCTGGTACAGTCGACAAAAAGTGACTGCGATGGAGGCGCTGGGAGTTCGAAACTCTTCTGGGAAAGGAAGGGATGTAGGGTTGTAATCTTGTAAAACTGCAAAAATAAGGGTGTTCAGGTACACCACGAAGGATTAACATTTTCAAGACAAATGCAATTCTTACCTAAAAGCAATGCAGAATTGATGGAGTGCTTGCTTTATGCTCCTGTGGGCTTTTTCGTGTTACTTAATGTTCATAACTTTGTAAGAGGTGGAACTAGTATTTTAGTGATATAGCCCACTGTGGAGTGTGGTCTTGGAACTAGTATTTTAAACCCGAATTGATGCTTTGGGGAGTTATGTAACTTAATGCAGATAATCCCATTCCAGTCAAAAGTCTCCAAGTCTGCCCTAACTTCTTGTTCCGACAAAAATAGGTGGGAAGAAGGAAGTGTGGGCGGCAGGTGGGTTGAAGGTGCCACGGAGCCTGCCCCCACCTAGCTAGGAGCAGGTCGGGACTCCCGGCCCCGGAGTGTGCTTGCTTTCATTCTAAAGCAGAAGACCCGGTCGCTTGCTTGGGCTGGTTTCCCAGAGCCCACGGGAGCTGCCCGGAAGGAGGGGAGGCCTCGGGCTGGGGCGGAGGATAGACACAGCGTGGGGGCTTCCTGGTTGCCTCCAGAGAATGGGGCGGGGCGCGCCAGAAATAGGGACTGGTCAGGAATCCTGGTGTTATCCAGTTGACCAGGTGTCCCAGTGTCGTTGTATTGGGACCGGCGTGGGCAGTGCTCTGGTCAAAAATAAGACCTCTGGAAGAGGGTGGTAGATGACAAAAGCAGCTGTTTCTAGACACAGAGAGCGAGCCGCGCGCGTGGGGCGCATCCGGGAGGGGGAGGGAGTCAAGGACTTGGAAGGAGGACGGAGATGCCCGGCGAAGCGCTGGGCTGCAGCGGCTTCGAAAGAGGGTGGTGACAAATTTGGAGGGGGCGCGGGGATGATGCACCAAGAGCGGCGCCCCGGCCTAACCCGCGCTCTCGGTTCTCTCGCCCGCGGTCGCAGGTGCCGCGGCCGGACGGGACTCTAAGATGAAGTTATGGGATGTCGTGGCTGTCTGCCTGGTGCTGCTCCACACCGCGTCCGCCTTCCCGCTGCCCGCCGGTAAGAGGCCTCCCGAGGCGCCCGCTGAAGACCGCTCCCCTGGCCGCCGCGCGCCCTTCGCGCTGAGCAGTGACTGTAAGAACCGTTCCCTTCCCGCGGGGGGCCGCCGGCGGGCCCCCACGCACCCCTACCCGCCGCCCGCATGCTCCTGAGCCAGCCCGGACGGCAGCGCTGCCTCCTGACCCGCGGGCAGAGCCGCGCTGGCGCTGCAGGCTGCTGCGCCCACAGGCCCTGACGCCTAGAGGTGACGGGTGCTGGTCGCCCAGCACGTAGGGCGTCAGATTTTTATGCTGTCCATTCAGCATTCCGATGCACAGACCATTTCCAGACCTCCACCGCCACCATAGTTGTGGCTCCCTTACCCCGGCTTCCCTAATCACTCACACACACACACACACACACACACACACACACACACACACACGCTGAATTCTGAAAACAATTGCCTTTCCATCCTACACTACCCTTGCAAGGGAAGAGACTGAAGTTTCCCAAAGCCAAGCCAGAGTCGGAGCAAACACAGAAGGGTCTCAATTTCCAGAACAAGCATCTGGGCAGTGTCAAATCTTCTCAGAAAAGTTCTGGTTCTAGAAAGACTTGGAGTAAATCTGCTGGCTGGAATTGGAGTGGGGGATGGCATACAGTTTACTCCATACATGAAATGTTAACTCTGAAGAAAAGAAACCAGTTTATTCATATTAGAAAATAAGTCCGTGATTGTGCCTCTCACAAATGTTTTAGAGGGTGCTTGATTAGGGCGTGTCAGCAATGATTTGATATAATTTATCCTTCTCTCTTTAGACGTTTATCTGTTGCATAAAGCAAAGCATGCTACATTACAAGTTACAGGTCATTGGGAAGTTAACTTATGTAAGTAACAAAAGTAGAAAACTTGACATGATCCCAAAATAAAGCAGTAGTGAGCATCACCAGAATGCCACCCTGGTTATACTACCCTCCCCCCACTCTCTTCGAGCTATTCTGTGCCTGAAATATACTACGATCATATGCACAGCAGAAGTGGTCCCAAAAGTCAGCTGTATGTTAAGAGTCTCCCAAACCCTGCAGCCTTGGGCTAAGAACAGCCCGAGAAATGTGATGTGTTTATTTTATATATCCTTACAACAATAAGAGCATATTGTGCCAGAAGTACCCCCCAAAATAGAAAAAAGTTCATTTTTCAAGGCCAATTAAGACTTCAAGAGTGACTTAGGTTGGAAAGAGGACATGCTTGATTTCTTGAAATTAAGTAACTGCTCTGAGAATTTGTGTCAATTAGTCATACTATCTAAACCCATTTTTAAAGGCTTCGGTTTCACCCACGAATTTCCATACTAATCTACATTAATGATTCTCCAATAGAAACTTAAATTCAAAGCGCCCCTCTGTGCCATTGCCTTTAGACTAGTTCCCCCGGTGAGAGCTAAGTAGCTTTTCCTTCATCCCTACAACTTAGGCCAGAAGGACAGGGACACAGCGGAAGATAATAGTTGTCTCACCAGGACATGCAGAAGAGAAAAGTGACTGCCCAGTTATGAAGCAGATTAATCCATGGAGGTCTAGTTAGCATATTAGTATCTTGCCTACTTAGGCATAGTTAATGCTGCCTCCTGGTTCTGGCTCTATTTTCAACTAACTCTGTGACTTTGGACAAGTTACTGGCCTGAGAACTCAAGGAACAACTTAAAACCATACAGTAAAGGGAGGCCTTTCCACTCCAAAAGGCCGATGGCTATGAGTTTTGGCCCACTGGTCTTCATGCCCCTGTCGTGGTGTCCTTTGAAAAGACTTATAAGAGATCCCTGCTCACCGGAATCACCTGGTGAACTTGAATGAGTTCTGATACTGGGCCTCACCCTGAGAGATTCTGATTTAATGGGTTTGGGGTATGGCCTGGGCATTGGGATATTTAGATGTTCCCCAGATGAGTCTAATGTACACCCAGGGTTAGAGTCACTATGACCCAATAATACCTTAAGGAAATGTGTGCCTGGTGCAAGGTACCAAGTCACAAAGCAAAAGAGCATTGTTCCTACTGGTGGGGGGGGGGGGGAGCACACGCATGTTGTGAGGGAAGAGAAATTACTTCCCTTTTCCAAACCTGATGCTAAGTCACCAAGGGACAAGGTTCTGACTACTCTGTTTACATTTAAACCAGCAGGACATACCCAATTCTGTTTTACCTTTGGGAAGACCCAGTAGATCCTAGGGGAAACTTGAAAGAGAAACTGAGCTGCATTCTAAGCCAAATTGACTTCTTTCCAGGTATGTTCAATTCGGTAGCAAGCTGTCAGCACAGGGAAGGCAGAATAGTGACAGTGTGCAGGCTTTGAACACTCGACCATGTCAACACGCTGCTCTCACAGCGCTGACATTTATATCCTGCACTCTACACCGTGCGACTGGTTAAGGCTTATGTAGAAAAACATTAAGTCACTTGTTCCATTTGAAACTATATAAGTACCATAAATCCTGGCCACTCTTCTTTTTAAATGCTTGTAACTTAGTGATTGAACAAAAGCACTTTGAGCCACCTTGCCAGTCAGTCTTTCTATGCTGTTCAGAGGCAGCTGGACTGTTCCCCATCCAGACACTCACCCCGAGCTTGCATGTATTCTGCTGGTTGCACTGTAAATGAAACAGCCAGAATTCTATTCCTAGGATGAACTACCCAGATGGAAACCGCAACTGGCCCACTTGCTCCCCTAGAGGTTGGCTCTAAAGTAGATGAGCTGCGGCTGCTTCCTGCAGCAACTCTGAACTTGTCAAACCTCAGGGACTTGTGATTCTCCTTGTAAAGCATCTAAGACTTTTCCTTGTAGCTATCTTTGTGTGTGTGTGGGGGGGGGTATTTTGCTTTTTGCCAGTATCTTCTCCAAGGGGTGATTAGAGTAGGCATGAGCTATCTAGGAGGTGAAACTCACTGTTGTCATAACACTTTAGAGCTGAAGAGAAGCTCAGAAAGCAGATTGTCCAAGTGCCTGAGTTCTATGGTGGCAGGAGGCAGGTCTGCTAACACCCGAACCAGTGTTTCCCCAAACCGCTGAAATGCTCAGAGAGCATTCGGTTTTGCTACTTAAGGATAAACACTTTATGTGGGATGGAGGACTTCAACTAATGACTAAAACCACATTGCACAAGGTTGTCTGAATTTATTAGTTAATCTCAGTCACGTACTAGATCTCAGCTGTGTGTGTCAGTGCTGAATGTGTTTCACAAGGAAAAGCATAAAGTGCATGTGGCTTTAAACATCTGTGATGTACAAGCATGTATTCCCAACCAAGCTATCCAGCCAGGGTTTAGTTGGTTAGCAGAACGTTGTTCCGATACGCAAAGGTTGCCAGTTCAATCTTCAGTTAAGCCACATATAGGAAGAGATCAAGGTTTCTGTCTATCTTTTTCTCCCTTCATCTCTCTCTAAAATCAATAAAGAAAAGGATGTATTCACTTAACAAATAGTGTATGCCTGTATGTGCCAGGCACTGTCCTAGGTGCTAGGGAACCCTTGGTACACATAATAAACAAAAACTCCTGCCTTCATGGAGCATACTATCTAGTAAATGTATGACAGGTGGTACGATTTGGTAGCATTGCAGACTTAAATGAAAACATGAAAAACCTTGGGCTGGTACAGTGGGCTTTTTTTGTGGAACTGGAAGCCCACTGGAAGAAACACTGAGCTTTGTGAAATTGTAATCTCAGGTCATCCACAGTTTGTTTTGATGTGATGGGATTATTTACATTCCGCCAGTTCAGTAACAAGCCACAAAATTGCCTATAGAAACAATCGTCTAAATCAAGCTATCAAGTTCCCAGGCTAGCTGCCCACAGAAAAAGAATCTATATACACCATAGTATAACTGAAATATAACTCACAACATTAATAGGCTTGAGTCTCTTTCTAGGGAGCCAGGTCCCTTAATCTGCAGGAGGGCTGAGAGCAAGAAATTGAGGCATTTCAATAAGCAAGAGCTCAAGTTCACACACTGAGATCGGACTTCAGTTTCAGAGCCCAACCTTGCCACTTAACTGGCTGTTACTTAACATCTCCTACACTTCAGCTTCCTCGTCTGTAAAACAGGAATAAAAGTAAGGCTGCCTCATGGTGGGGGGGAGGGGGCTGTGAGGGATAAATGAGGCGATGCTTTGTAAAGCCCCAGAGGTAAGGATGGGAGTTGTTATTTGTCACCCTCCGGCTTCTAGGGCCCCTCGCTGTGCGCCCAAGGAGCACCTTCTCTCCTGCCAAGATGCTGCTCTAAATGGTGGCATTTCAGGCAGCACCACATAATTCAGAGTGAAAGAAATGCAGGCCTTGTGGGAAGGTTATTTTGGGCCCCACAGTCATTTGGTTGGTCAGCACGTAGGCAGGTCAGCCTTCCCTGGGAGTCTGCCCCTGGGTCAGCAACTCCCCCCCCGCCCCGTCCCCAGCTCTTCCCAGGTTGCCTTCCCCCCCACTTTCTGAGCCCACAGAGTTCCTATGACATTTTTCCCCACCAGATTCCCATGGTCATGTTAGGAAGACACTCTTCCCCTATGGGGACAAGGAGCCAGTGCCAGCTAAGGTCTTCATATGTAAGTGGTAAGGGGCTGGAAGCCAGAGTCTACCTGTGTTGAGATGAGAGTGTTGCTGTTTTATGTGATCCCAGCTGGATATTTAATTTAAGACATTTCACAAACACAGCGACAATCTTTTAGTGAACTTCAGTGACTGTTTAGCCCATTGTCATCCAACTGAGAAAGCTTCTGATGCAACCAGCTGGGTAAACAGTCAGCTTTCACATTTAATGTTATCGGATATAGAGTTCAGGATAAATACACCATCCATCTATTGTTTCGTATTGCTTTAGGGATGGTAAGAAGGAGCAATACTGTGATAAAGGAGTTACCTAAGCCGGAAAGGGGCTCTGTCCAACCTGTGGGGACAGGGCTCTTGGAATCAAGAAATTGCACGTCAGACTTTTAGGGACTGATTTCTCACTAGAGATCTGAGACCAACATCTCGCTCTGGCCACAGTCTCAATACCTATTTCAAACCGTGGCTGTTTAGAGAAATCTATTTCAGGCCTCATTTGAATTGGCCCGTCTCAGGACCTTACGCTGATCCAGCAGCCAAAGAATTCTGCTCAAAAGATTTTACTTTTGCTGATGTAAAAACGAAAGCAGTCTGGCCTGTTCCCCTTCTAACATCCCTTTCATCTTTGTTTGTTTAGTACCTTATGATGCATAGCACCTTTATTCAGTTAAAACACTTGTTCTTTAATCACTTGGCTCCATCAAGAGGCAAGTATTCAGTGTCTCTTGTGCGCTAGGTGCTATGTGACATCTAAAAGACAAAACTGTGAACTTCAATAGTTTATGATCTAATTGTGAACTATATGGGATGGGTGGGCGGGCGGGTGGGCGACTGTCAGTCAGACAGATAGCTTTGTCTACCGTTTTACGTTCCCTGTGGTCATGGTAAGAATTCCTAGCAATGAGGTCACTGGGGTGTGGAGATCACAGCAGCAAAGGGTTGGGGGAGAGGGAGGATTTGAGCTGGTACTTGAAAGATGGGTATTAGGGTATTAGGAGAGGGAAAAGAGCACATTCCAGGCCAAGGAGAAGCCTGGGCAAATTTGTGGCCACCATATGGAGAGGGGCAGGTGGTGGATACAGGAGGAGACCAGACCCGTCGCCAAGTCTCAGGAACAGGTGGCGGGAAGTGGTGTGAAATTTAGGATATCTCCGTAGGTGATACCCAGATTATGAGATGCTGTAAAATCCAAGAAAAGAAGGTGCTTGCACTGTTTTTGATGGCAGTGGCACCCCTGGAGCACCTCGGGCAGGCAGTGGCAGTGAGTGGGATCTGAATACAGAGCCATAGTGCTGCAGAAGTCGCGCCAGTGCCTGGGCTGCTCACGAGTGGGGCCGATGGCACAGGCATGTTTTTCACTTTGAAGTTTGGCGCCCTTGTTTTTAAAAAGCTCCTAAACAGACACAATTGAGTCAACCTATTAATCCCCAAGTAAGTGAATGGCACCTCTGAGCTGTCCACATAGTAATTCCATTTTTAACAAATCGGGTTTACATCTTGTCCTCAAATCGAATGTGTGGGAGCCCCAACAGACAACAGGAAGTGTTATTATTTCCATGTTACAGATGCAGAAATGAGACTTACGAGAGTTACTTGAGATCACAGATTCAGTGATGGTGAAGCCAGAAGTTAAACCTCCGACTTCTAGTCCCAAAGCTGATAATTTTGGCCTAACACAGACTGTGTGCTCCCCTATCAGTAGATTAAGAAATCCACAAACATTGGCTTGCTAAAAATACATTAACACTGAAACACAGATTTCCGGGGAAATCAATCAAGCAAGCTAATCCAAAGAAGCAGGGAATATTGAATATCCTTTAGGCCCTTGCTTTGATTCCTGTCTGGGCTGCGGTGGAGCCTCAGCTCGTATTATTAATGGCTACTTCACAGACCAGATCAAGGTGTTTTAAGAAGAGAAAAGTGAATTTCTCTGCGTATTCCTATAATACAAATGCATTTTTGCCACGAGAGGAGGCTCTCTAACTGGTCAGGACATAGCATGGTCTCAAATGCTGGATAGGCTGGCAGCCTTTCGGAGGCCTTCTGGAAGGTGCTTCTTCTCAGACCACCCCTCTTGCACCCGGGAAATGGGAAGTTCACATGGGAAACCAAGGGTGAGTGCATGCGTGCAGGACGATCGCCACCATGGGAACCGCAGTGGGGCTTCATAGCAGGGTTTGGGTCACCATGGAGAAGCAACCAGTTAGCTCAGTAGAGATAGCACCCACTTTTGTACGACCCTAATGACTGACGTGGGAAGCTGTGGTTTCGACTTCAAACCTTTTTGCTTTGTGACCCTTCACCAATAATGCTGTAAACTATTGCATTCTCCTAAGGTGACCTCTAAAATATTTTTATCATAAGTTTGATCAGCCATTTCTAGCCTACTTGGAAACTGTATATGTGCTTCACGTATATTTTTGGCAAAACCTTGAAGCTGCCTGTTTAGCTTATTCAATTTGTTCAAAACACTTAAAAGGATTTGGCCCAAATAGATTGACTTTCTGGTCAGGAAATGTCCAACTTCATTTTCAATTCCAATACACATATTTAATATACATCCATGAAAACCATCATCACACTTCTAGATCTTAATTATAAGATGAATAGATGGATGGGCAGAGGGACAGACAGGCAGATAAAGCACCAAGCCATGGCAGGAGTGCCCAGCAAGAGTGAAGTATATAGCACCACCTGCTTCAATGATTCTTGCGTTATTCATATGGGACCTTCCCTCAGTCCGTGTTCATGTACTCTTCACCAGGACTGACCTCTTGTTACATTTTGCTCCGTTTATTTATTTTTTATCTTGAATCACTTGAGAATTAGTTGCAAGCAAACCATTAAATAGCTCAGCAGGCACCTTCTCAGAACAGGAACATTGTCTTATGTAACCACAATTTAATCATCTGTCTCAGGAATATTAACATTGATATATATTGTTATCTAATAGATAACCCATATTGAAATTTCCCCAGTTGTTGCAATAAGGTCTTTTATGGGTTTTTTTTTTCTTAATCGGGGATCACAAATTGCACTGGGTTGCCATTTTACCTTTATTCTCCTTTATTCTAGAATAGCTCTCAAGCTTTACATCCAGGTAAACCTCAGAATACTAAGTTTATGATGCTGTGTACTTGCATAAGGAGCCACCGGCCTCAGTGTGTCTCAACGGGCCACGCAGGCCTGAATTGTCCTTACCTGGCACCTTCAGGTGCTTACCCCCCGGACAGTGCCTCACAGCACACTGGGTGAGGTGGGTGACAAGTACACCTCTCTTGGTAAGACAGGAGACAGAGAAAGAGAACTGGCCACAGGGGTGTTCGCAGGCAGACCAGGTCTGGTACAGACACAGCACAGGGGGATGTTTGAGGATCTGGAAATTGATTCTCTTAAATCTACCGACAGGCACTCTACAAAGCACTCGTGTGCCCCCAGAGGGATACGACTCAGTCTGAAGACACGCTGATCTATGTCAGAGAGGACATGGAAGTATTATTCATGGACTGTGGAGTCAGTTGATGCTAGTATAGTTAATTTGGGGGCATTTCTAGGAACACAGAACACACAGCACAAACTCCCAAGCCAGACCTGCCCCTTCTGCCCACAGAACGCAGAGCACCATGCCAGGGGCTCCAGGCCTCCTGCGCTGTGAAACAGCTGGACCAACAAAGGACCAGTGTCTGCATCCCCTTCGGGGAATCTTGCTTTGTCTATAGCAGGTAGAGTGGATCTTTGCTCTGCTGCCCTCTGTGTAGACTTCACTGAAGAATCATCCCTGACATGACAACCATATGGATCTAACCTTAGTTAACACCTTTGTGACATGTTTTCGAGCACCGAGCTGAAAACATTTTTTCCGTTGTGGTAAAGGTGTGACTAGCCCCATTTTAAGGGGGAAATGGGACTCCATGTGGTTAAGCAACTTAGCCAGACTCTAAACCCCAGGCAGCCTGAGCCCTACACTCGCGCTTGTGACCATGTCACAAGATCGCTTCCTGCCAGCCCAGGACACCGCTGCGCAACTCCTCTGACTATGACAGGAAGTCAGCGAGGAGAAAAATCAGGCATAGGGGTTTTGTCAAGGTGGTCGCTTTTGAATGATACTTAGAGCTGAATACCTGAACTCAGAGATTCCAATAAATGTATTCACGGGCGAGGAGGTTAGAAAGTCCTTCCTCACGCCTGACCACAGGACCCGTTAAACAGGGTTATCTGATGAAGAACATTTGTCTCTCATCCCCGGTTCTCCTTCTTCTCTTGGCCCCTCGTCTTTGTGCCCAGGCCTCCCCAGGCTCTCGTCCCCCCCACCCCCGTCCCCCCTCCGAGCCCTGGGAAGGGCAGAGGGAAGGGATTGTCGTGGGTGGGATCCCACGACAATTCTGCGGCCTCTGGGGCTGCAGGCAGGCTCTGTGCGAGGCAAAGGAGCCTCTGCTGCCAGGTTCCATCAGAGTTTCCCTCAAAAACCAACCTCCTCTGATAACACCACAGGGATTATTTTCCCAGGAGGCCTTCTGTGCACTTCATTTCCCTGAGTAGCTCCCTCGCCCTCCCCACTAAGGCCCCCCCAAGGACAGAAGCCAAGCCCCCCTGGCGTGCTCTCGTTAGCATGGGTGTTTATTGCTGACCAAGTGCTTTCTGTCTCCTGGGGGCGTGTGCAGATTAGCTGACAAATGGACACCCTGTCGGGTGTTTTCCTGACTTAAAAGCAGGAGAAAGGACATTTTCTCCCCAGGGGAGCTATGCTCTATTACTGTAAAATTATTAACATAACTATAATAGAAGTATGAACCACATAGGTGGAGATTAGAGCAGGGCAATTAGAGTCTGAGTAACGAAATTGATATAGTCTTTCTCTGCCTGAGCAAGGCTTGGGGTGGGGGGGCAGTTTGTATTAATGCAGCAATTTCCATTATACTTAGGACAAGTTGTTGTTTTTTCTGTAAGTTGTAGGATAAAAAAATTTAAGATACTCTATAACAAATACATGTGTGCAATGTTGATCTAAGTAGGTGCAAATGGGAAAGAAAATGACGTTTTGGGGTAGGCAGAGTGGCTTTCTCAGACAGACCACAGGCCCCTTTCTCTGTATTCTGAAATAGTTTGTGTTCTGGTTGCTCTTTTTCTTCTGCCTTGAGAGGAGCCAGAAGTGCTGTTTTAAAACAACCAAACACTGGTGTTTTTACAACACAAATACTTTTCAAATAAACCCATGTCATTATGCCTTATTGTCAACAAACCACTGGCCATGGAGGGAGCGCACTGGTCGCTCCGGCAGTGGTCACGGCGACTCCATAAACGACCTCTGCCAGGGAGGGACCCGCCTAAGGAGGTAAACCCTGTGGACCGCTCTCAACGTTAACCCAGGAGCAGCGTAGGATCCGGACAGTCTAGCTCATGCTGGACGAATCCTCTGTCCAAAATAGGAAAGCAAGGATGGTCGTTACATAACCTGAGCTGCGTTTCATTCCAGCGCCGAGCGACTTACGGACCTTGTTAGTTAGTTCGAACAAATGGCAAAATTAAACTTTTGAATAGTAGCAGATGACAACACTTTGTATAATTTTTCAGGGAACTGGAACATTCTCCTGGACTAACATGATACATTTCAGAGGTCAACAAAGGTCAGATCAGAACGAGGGTCGACGGCTTCCAGGATCAGCTGTGGGTCTCTCGTGAGCGCTTTGGTGGCAGAATAAAGTGGAATTTTAAGAAAGGGGCAGGTTTCCTGTTTGCCTCTGGGAGGTGGAGACTGAAGGATGATGGCATGGTGACAGGGTGTCCTACCAGAGTTAGGCGGAGACCGAGGGACAAGGATGTCTGTCTCTCACTACAACCGGGGCGTTCTGAGGCTCCGACACAGGACCCTGTCTGCACATTTTTATCCCTCTCCTAAATGGGACATAGGAAGATGACTCGATGTGTTGAGAGACATGTGGTGGTGATTATTTCAACGATAACTGAGATGTTGAGCCAAGAGGTAAACTGAAAAGGTTGGGGACTCCTGGAACCTAAAACACTTCTTGTGGCGTGTCACGAGGGTCCCTGATGGTGGTGGTTGAGGGGAACGCTGCTGGGGCATCGGCTGCGGCATCCCCTCCTTGATGAGGGGACTGAAAACGAATTTCCACTGAGACGTAGACTGTCCTTATCTTGGGGTTTGAGCCCTGGGAAGGGCCCCGCAGAGGGTCTAGCTGACCTCACAAGGCTTAAGCGAGCAGTCCAAGGTCAGGAGACTGGGCAGGGAATGACCCAGACTGGAATTCCAGGCTCTGTCCTCTCCAGCTCTGCAGCCAGAGCTGGTCGTTTGGTGCCAGAGTGTGTTTGAGGAGCTTCCGGAGACGGGGCCTCTCTGTCTGAATATACCGCCACCCTTGGCTGCCTGTTTTCCGGTTTTACCTGGGAAAACGCCAGATCTGCCTGCGACTGGTATGCAAGAACCAGGACTTAGGCGAGATGGCCCTGAGAGCCGCGGCCTCTCCCTTGTGGAGACAATGGACTGAGTGCTGCAGCCAATGGCAGCCTAATTTTAGAATTCATACCGAATTTTCAATAGCAGGTGTGCTTCTCACTTTCTGTCCTGACTTTGGTAAACATGTGCAGGTGGAAAGAGCATACCTGGCCAGGCCTGGACTCCAACTGCAGGGTAGTCAGTTTTTACTTAAAAACAAACTGGCATCACGGAGCGTTACAACATGTTTGAGCTTTGAAACCAAACCCACTGAGTCCACACTGACGAGCCATGTGGCCTGGGCCCACGTTGATCTTCGCTGAGCCTCAGTTTCCTGGTCTGTAAAGTGGAGAGAGTATGCGGACCCTGCTTTAGCCTGGCCAGAGATGTTGTTGGGTTTAAAGTGAATGTTGTGTGGAAGTCGACATCCGTCCCATCTTTATAATGGTCATATTTTTTTAAGCACATCGAGGGAGCTATTATTTTTAAAATACAGAATAATGAAATTTTGTGATATGAGGACTTATAAAAGTAAGGCTGCACTATGTAGTTCTTGTAAGATTTCAGTAGTAGTGAAAGAAAATCATGTTTATACCTTATAGAAATGTGAAAGTATGCTAGTCTAAAGAATGACATTAGTTGGGAATTTTCTTGAGAGATTATATCAATCAATCTTAGGCTGATCTTTTTATATCAACATGCACGTGTGTGTGTGTGTGTGTGTGTGTGTGTGTGTGTGTGTGTGTGTGCGCGCGCATATATGTATGTTTTATATCTAGACACAGAGAGAGAGAGAAAGAGAGAGAACTTCTATTTTTCATATACTTGGTCTACAGAGCAATTTGAACTTTACCTGAGGTGCAGGTAGGCAAAGAATATTAGAGTAAATGTCCCCCACTCCGGGAGGCCTTCCACCTGCTTCCCATCTGTGGACAGTCTTTTGGGGGGCTCTTCATGAGCAAACAGGCTGCCTAGTCCCTCAGCAGCCCTGGGCACAGTACAGCCAGGGCCTAGCCCACCCCAGCGCTGGGCACTACAGGCGCTAGTTCTAGACACCCATCTCTTCTGAGTGGCCTGGGCTTAGGCAGTAGTCACCCCGCGGACCTCGGCATGTTAACCCTTGCCCTTGTGACACACAGAAGCTGGAAGCTTCATAGTGAAGTACGGAGGCAAGTCCTCTCCAGAGCAAGAAACACCAGGGATTTCTCTCTGTGGCCCCTGACCCCTTAAGGCTGGCTCTGGCCTGGAAGATGGGTCCTCTAAGAGAGACCCAGTGAGGACTAGGGTCCAGCCCCCTCTTTCCTGGGACCCTCAGAGCCTCAGAGCCAGAGCCTGCTGCCACTCTGCTAAGGGGTCATGTCCTTGCCACTCCGCAGACAATCTCATGCTGTCTCCCTCTTGGGCCCCAGATGAAAGGCCAGCTTAGCACCCCCAGCCTGCCTGGGGTGAGGAGGGACAACTCTGTGTGAGTATAAAATGGCCCCGCTGATGAAAATACTGTTAACCTGTACTGTTTTTAAGAGAAATTTGACATTTAGGAGACTATCCAGTGAATGCTAGCTTAACCAAGGTAATGTTTTGAATTACGTACCTTTTAATTTGGCTATTACAGGGAGTACTCTGAGGCCTCAGCATTGTTCCTATAAAAACATAGTTCACTACAAAAGAGTCAATAACCCAGTCCTTTGTTCCTGGGGTGACTTATTTTTCCCCATAATCAAGGGAGGCAAAGGCTCTGCTGTGAACGGCTTGTTCCGAGAGTCAGAGTCCTGCCCCAGGACAAGGCTTCATTTGTTTAAATAACACTGTTTATACAAAGGGCACATCAAAGTTAAAGGATTTTAAATAGAATAATGCCAAAATATTTGGTTGCACACTGAAAGATGACTTCAATGCATTTGGGTATCTTGATTTTTTTCAAAAACTTGAGCTTTTAGGGTGGACGTGTTTTCCAACCAAGATTTCTCCTCCAAGTTGGTCTGGGAAATGAGCAAGTGTTCAAGAAAAGAAAAAAAAGAAAAGAAAAGATGGTTCTCTTTTGTGGTTTGCAAGTATTTTACTATCAAAGGTAACACTAATGAGGGCCATTTGTGTAGCTGACATCTTGCCAAACCCTTTAAGAGATATGACATTAAGTCTTAAATTAGGGAACTAATCCAAACCCAAGTGCCTTTCTTCCCCTCAGCTCAGTGAGTTCCTGGAAGATTGAGGCAGCTTTGGGCTTCTTGGCTCAGCACGGGGAGTGTGCCTGCCTGGGCCAGGTTCAAGGCCTCTGCAGAGTGTCTGAGGACAGGCTCAGTGAGGTGCACAGCTCCTGGTGCTCCCTAAATGCTGACTGTTGGTAAGTGGACACTGCTCTGTGCATGAACTCAGGCAGCATCAAGAGGCCCAGAAGTAGGAATTTAGTTGGAAGAGACAGGACTATGTGCTCTGTGCTTTGGAAAATATAATGTTGCCCTTTTCTGGTTTCCAAAATTTATAACCATGCAAAACTTTTAGCATAAAATATTTATATTATTTTTGCTCTATTTTTCAATAAGAAGAAAGGGGAGGAAGGAAACCCTTCAAATCAGTAAGACTTGCCTATAGCCTGAAACTTGGAGCCTAAATATATATAAATTTTTCCCATTAACAACAAGGTATGAGAGAGATTTTTCCCATCAAGAGGAGTTATTAACGACACCTTTTAGTTTAACAAACCAAACATTGATTGACAGTTTCCCCGGTGCCAGGAAGCCTTTCAATTCAGGGTGAATGATCTGTTCTCCACCTCACCTCACAGCCTAAGTGGTCGATGCAGTCACACTGCCACTTGTATCACCCTGGTAAGGCCAAGTGGCATTTAAAATAAAGAAAAAGGGACTAAACGTTGGTATGTAATGAAATATAAGTATGTCCCAAACATTATGGAAGAGTGCTAATACTAAAAATTGACTCACTATTTATCAGAAATTCAAATTTAATTAAGGGTTCTGTATTTTATCTTGCAAGCTAAGCCAATGGACAAAGCAATGTGGTCAAAACATCTTAAAAAGGAAGAAACGTATTTTTCAGGAACTTTGAAAGTTATCTGGTAATAAATAAGAACATTATAAATGTTGATTCAAATCATTATTATAACTCTAGCCACATAAAACTATGTAATTTATCATGTTATATAAAGCAAATGGGACTCTAAACTAGCTTAAGGTGAGTTTTTGTAACACAAATGTCTTGCCATTAGTTTATGTTACAATTTTAGCAATGTTTCATTCTCGTTTATGATTAATCTTCAGTTGATTCTTAATCGATTTTAACTTTCTGTGTTCTCAGGTTTTTAAGTTAATGATCTATTCAGGAATTTTTAATGGCTCCCAGGGACCCTGTGGTGTGAGTCCTTTTGTAAAACAAAGAGCCTTTTTTTGGAATTTGAAGACTTTTCTGTACTTTGATTAATTGCCCCTAATATATCAGTTTTAGAAATTCAAGCATGGATTTTTGAAACTGAGCTCACCTAATTTCCTCTCTTGTAGCTTATTATTTAAAACAATCATAAAGAACATAAGGAGCTTATTTCTTTTTTCAAAATAAGTAGTTCATTTCTTTAAATCAGAGTGATTTAAAGTTTTGTTTTGTTGTGAGAAAAAAATAAAACTTCCCAAGGAAGTGCAAGTGCAGTTAGAAAGTATTCAGAGGAAATGACAAACTGAATACTCGCTTTGTCTGCCGTCCTCCCTGGAAAAGGTGACTGCCAGGGACACAAGCCCTGTCTGAACACCCAGGATGAAGTGGACAATGAGAACTAACACTTTAGAGCTGCAGGAAGCTGGCCCTGGTGGGCGTCAGCTTGGAGATGGTTCTTCAACTCACCTCCCAGGTGGAGACTGGCTGTGCAGTGCTGGGCGTCGAGGCTCCCCACGTTATCATAATGGTGCGGTTCACAGCTCAAGTCCAAGTGTCCCCTTTCTTTCCCTCTCTTAATGAGACTAATTCATTCGACAATTACTGAGGGCCTCCAGGGACCAGATCCTATTTAAGCCCTTGGGATCCACTGGTGTACAAGCCAAGCAAAGGTCCCTGTCTCCTGGAGGTCACATTCTATCTATCGAGAAGACAAACAAATCACAAACGTTTAAGAAGTGAGTCATACCGTGTGCTGGAAGGTAGTGAAGTATTATGAGGGGGAGGGAAGAGCAAGGCAGGGGGGTCTGGGTTTGGGGAGGAACTGCATTCAACAAGGAAGTCAGGGTGGGACTTGGCGGTGGGAACGTTTGGACAAAGACTTGAAGGAGATGTGGGAAGTGAGCCATGGGGTGCTCTGAGGAACAGTGTTCTAGACAGAGAAAAACAGCCCTAGGCCCTGCTTGTGTCTGACCCATGGTTCTCAACACACGATATTTTGTCCCCAGGGGACATATGGCAATGTCTGGAGGTGCTTTACTTTGTCACTCCTGGAGGGTGGGGATACTACTGGCATCTCTTGGGTAGAGGCCAGAGACATAGGTAAACATCCTGCAATGCACAGGGCAGCCTCCCACCTCAAAGAATGAATGATCTGGCCCAAGAGGCCAGTAGTGCCAGGGTTGGGAAACCCTGCGAGAAACAGGGAGGAGGCCAGGGACGCCGGAGGGAGACAGTGAGGACAAGATGAGGTCAGAGGTAGCAGAGGCTGGGGAAGGCAGTGGCCAGGTCAGGTGAGGCCGTAGGCCCTTGTGGACTTCGACTTTTCCTCGAGAGAAATGGGGAGCCATCTGAGGGTTGGGAGCAGAGGAGGGGTGTGAACTGTATGAGTGGTCTTAAGAGAAAACTGCCACACTGGCTGCCAGGAAAATAGACAGAAGGGGAGAAGGCTGGGGTGAGGGAGCCCCCCAGGCAGGAGAGGATAGACAGAGGGGGGGAAGGCTGGGGTGAGGGAGCCTCTAGGCAGGAGAGGATAGACAGAGGGGGGAAGGCTGGGGTGAGGGAGCTCTCAGGCAGGAGAGGTTAGACAGAGGGGGGGAAGGCTGGGGTGAGGGAGCTCTCAGGCAGGAGAGGATAGACAGAGGGGGGAAGGCTGGGGTGAGGGAGCCCCCCAGGCAGGAGAGGATAGACAGAGGGGGGAAGGCTGGGGTGAGGGAGCCCCCAGGCAGGAGAGGTTAGACAGAGGGGGGGAAGGCTGGGGTGAGGGAGCTCTCAGGCAGGAGAGGATAGACAGAGGGGGGAAGGCTGGGGTGAGGGAGCCCCCTGGCAGGAGAGGATAGACAGAGGGGGGAAGGCTGGGGTGAGGGAGCTCTCAGGCAGGAGAGGATAGACAGAGGGGGGAAGGCTGGGGTGAGGGAGCTCTCAGGCAGGAGAGGATAGACAGAGGGGGGAAGGCTGGGGTGAGGGAGCTCTCAGGCAGGAGAGGATAGACAGAAGGGGGAAGGCTGGGGTGAGGGAGCCTCTAGGCAGGAGAGGATAGACAGAAGGGGGAAGGCTGGGGTGAGGGAGCCCCCCAGGCAGGAGAGGATAGACAGAAGGGGGAAGGCTGGGGTGAGGGAGCTCTCAGGCAGAAGAGGATAGACAGAAGGGGGAAGGCTGGGGTGAGGGAGCCCCCCAGGCAGGAGAGGATAGACAGAAGGGGGAAGGCTGGGGTGAGGGAGCCCCCCAGGCAGGAGAGGATAGACAGAAGGGGGAAGGCTGGGGTGAGGGAGCTCTCAGGCAGGAGAGGATAGACAGAGGAGAGAAGGCTGGGGTGAGGGAGCCTCTAGGCAGGAGAGGATAGACAGAAGGGGGAAGGCTGGGGTGAGGGAGCCCCCCAGGCAGGAGAGGATAGACAGAAGGGGAAAGGCTGGGGTGAGGGAGCCCCCCAGGCAGGAGAGGATAGACAGAGGGGGGAAGGCTGGGGTGAGGGAGCCCCCCAGGCAGGAGAGGATAGACAGAGGGGGGAAGGCTGGGGTGAGGGAGCCTCTAGGCAGGAGAAGATAGACAGAGGGGGGAAGGCTGGGGTGAGGGAGCCCCCCAGGCTGGAGAGGATAGACAGAGGGGGGAAGGCTGGCGTGAGGGAGCCCCCCAGGCTGGAGAGGATAGACAGAGGGGGGAAGGCTGGGGTGAGGGAGCCTCTAGGCAGGAGAGGATAGACAGAGGGGGGAAGGCTGGGGTGAGGGAGCCCCCCAGGCAGGAGAGGATAGACAGAGGGGGGAAGGCTGGCGTGAGGGAGCCCCCCAGGCTGGAGAGGATAGACAGAGGGGGGAAGGCTGGGGTGAGGGAGCCCCCCAGGCAGGAGAGGATAGACAGAAGGGGGAAGGCTGGGGTGAGGGAGCCCCCCAGGCAGGAGAGGATAGACAGAAGGGGGAAGGCTGGGGTGAGGGAGCTCTCAGGCAGGACAGGATAGACAGAAGGGGGAAGGCTGGGGTGAGGGAGCTCTCAGGCAGGAGAGGATAGACAGAGGGGGGAAGGCTGGGGTGAGGGAGCCCCCCAGGCAGGAGAGGATAGACAGAAGGGGGGAAGGCTGGGGTGAGGGAGCTCTCAGGCAGGAGAGGATAGACAGAAGGGGGAAGGCTGGGGTGAGGGAGCCCCCCAGGCAGGAGAGGATAGACAGAGGGGGGAAGGCTGGGGTGAGGGAGCCCCCCAGGCAGGAGAGGATAGACAGAAGGGGGAAGGCTGGGGTGAGGGAGCTCTCAGGCAGGAGAGGATAGACAGAGGGGGGAAGGCTGGGGTGAGGGAGCTCTCAGGCAGGAGAGGATAGACAGAGGGGGGAAGGCTGGGGTGAGGGAGCTCTCAGGCAGGAGAGGATAGACAGAGGGGGGAAGGCTGGGGTGAGGGAGCTCTCAGGCAGGACAGGATAGACAGAAGGGGGAAGGCTGGGGTGAGGGAGCCTCTAGGCAGGAGAGGATAGACAGAGGGGGGAAGGCTGGGGTGAGGGAGCCCCCCAGGCAGGAGAGGATAGACAGAGGGGGGAAGGCTGGGGTGAGGGAGCCTCTAGGCAGGAGAGGATGAGCTCAGACTGGGGTGGAAGCAGCTTCCTGACTGTGTGCAGCGGAACCATCCAGTACCAGACATTTCAGGCAACGAGGAGCTCTGGGGAATTTACACAATCCTTGCTCTACTCATTACTATATATCACATATTTTATATGTATTATCTAAATCTAGATAGATTGATAGATAGACAGACAGACAGATAAATGTGGCTAAGTCACATCAGCTGGATTTTGTTTTACACAATAGGAAACAAGATAGGATATCTGTATAGGCGCTCAGTTCATGACAAAACAATTTTATATGAGTTAGGCACAGAATAATCCTTCTCTGCTTCAACATGTTCTTGACAAAAACATACATTCACTCTTGCTAATAGCTCTTTTATGCTATATGTCTCTAAGCCACATGTAATGTTAAACAGACTGAATTACCTGAAAACAGGATAAGGGTTTGCTACCTAATACACAGGCATTTTGAATTGCTTCCCTCTTTCGGAAATGTCTTCAGTTGTTCAGACGGATACTCTTCTCTTGATCAAAAGTGAACGCTGAAACATGGCAGAAAACACCAAGAGACAGCCGATTTCTGCTTTTACCCAAAGGGCTCAGACATCTTAGCAGGTGCCTCCTTGTTCCTCGGTGTGATGTCCCTTAAGTGCACGTGTCCTGTCCTGTTTGTAACCAAAGACAGAGGGAGTCGTGTGATGGCCTGCAGCAGAGGCTGGGCCCCTCCCTGGGGTCACGCTCCATCTGTCCACAAACCGCATCTCGTTCCACTTAATGCTGACACACTTCATTGTCATCTTACAGTATTACCGTGTTTTTTAGCTCATGCTGTTCCAAGGAAGTGGTAAATTAACCTCTTGGTTAAATTAGTGAAAAGTAGGCTATTTTTCAGTCTCTTCATGTTTTTTAAAGAAGTTTTAAAATATAGTTGAGCTCATGAGCTTTTCATTTGTTCTATCAAAGTGATTCTGGTCCCACTTAACTGTGCAGAGTGAAGAGTCAGGGTCAATTTCAAGGAAGAGTGCTGGGTAGAAGCAACGTTGAAAGACTTCCCCATCCAAGATAATCCTTTTTTCAGGATTTCCAAAGTGTGGTCCTGAATTCCTCCTGGGCTCATTAAATACCGCCAGTTCCTTGGCACTCCCCACCCCCACCCTTACCTCAAGGGGCAGCAATCCACCTCTCAGTAAGCATTCCACTCATTCTCATGCTCGGTGACCCACTACTCTGGGCTGTTTTTAGACTAGTAAACTGGCCTTTGAGGCTCAGCTTGCTCCCAGCAACCTCAATACAGACTTGTTAGAAATAGCAGATATTGCCTGACCAGGTGGTGGCACAGTGGACAGAGCATCAGACTGGGATGCAGAGGACCCAGGTTCGAAACCCCGAGGTCACCAGATTGAGCATGGGTTCACTAGCCTGAACACAGGGTCACTGGCTTTAGCGTGCGATCATAGACATGACTCCATGTTTGCCGACTTGAAGCCCAAGGTCGCTGGCTTGAGCAAGGGGTCACTCACTCTACTGGAGCCCCCTGGTCAAGGCACATATGAGAAAGCAATCAGTGAATAACTAAGGTGCTGCAACAGAGAATTGATTCTTCTCATCTCTCTCCCTTCCTGTCTGTCTGTCCCTATCTGTCCCTCTCTCTGTCAAAAAGAAAAGAAAAGAAATGGCAGATATTATTCAAATGAAAACTACGCCTCTTAGGATTTGTCTTCTACAAGGGAGTGTGTGTCACCTGCCCTGCTAGTCTCTTTCACCCAAGTAATTTTCCTTCTGTGGAGTCTCGGAGGTCCATGTGAGCCTCTGGTCCGGGGGGATTCCAGTGGTCACCTAGTGGGATGGGCTGCCCGTCTCGCTGCAGGTCCAGTTGTGGCTGACTTTTAGAGGTGATTTGATCGTGCTTTGATCTAGAAGACGGTTGAAATGGTCACTATTGTTGTCTCACGTTTTCTGTTTTCCGTTTTCTTGCGGAACAGCCAATATGCCAGAGGATTACCCTGATCAGTTTGATGACGTCATGGATTTTATTCAAGCCACCATTAAAAGACTGAAAAGGTCACCGGACAAGCAAATGGCCGTGTTTCCCAGGAGAGAGCGAAACCGGCAGGCCGCAGCCACCAGCCCCGAGAATGCCCGCGGGAAAGGCCGGCGAGGCGGGAGGGGCAGGAACCGGGGCTGCGTCCTCACTGCCGTCCACTTGAATGTCACCGACTTGGGCTTGGGCTACGAAACCAAGGAGGAACTGATTTTCCGGTACTGCAGCGGCTCCTGCGAGGCCGCCGAGACAACGTACGACAAAATATTAAAAAACTTATCCAGAAGCAGAAGGCTGGCGAGTGACAAAGTGGGGCAGGCCTGTTGCCGACCCATCGCCTTCGACGATGACCTGTCGTTTTTAGATGATAATCTGGTTTACCATATTCTAAGAAAGCATTCCGCTAAAAGGTGTGGATGTATCTGACTCCGGCTCCAGAGACCGCTGCGTATTGCATTCCTGCTACAGTGCATAGAAAGGGACCAAGGTTCCCAGGGAATGTTTGCCCAGAATGGAAGATGAGGACCAAGGCGGAGGAGGAGGAGGAGGAGGAAGAGGAAGAGGAGGAGGCAGTGGAGGAGGAGGAAGGCAGCCGTTGTGGGAGCCTGGTAGGGAGAGACCCAGCTACAGGAAACTGGACAGGAGAGAGCGAGAACAGCCGTCTGTGGACTCTCCCGAAGGCGGCCGTTGCCACCAGACGCTCGTGCGGCGTTCCTGGTTGGGTGTTGCCTGTCGCTTCATCTGATGCAGCCCACCATCACGGGTCATGGGCACAGTTGCGGATGCACTTGAAACCAAACCAGTGTGTCTCCTGTGGTTTGTTTTCACACGTCTGGAGACACCAGGGAAACGGAACCCTGGTGTCACTCCTTGTCATTATGTTTTACCGCTGAAAGCAAGAAAGGTTTATTTTTCTGTCACTCAGTGGAGACATACCCTGGAAAGAAGGGAAAGGAAAAAAAGCAAAGACACAGAGACAGTAACCTCTGAATCTGAAAGTTGAGGCCTACGGTTTACTTACAATCAGTGTTGTGAATGGCTGGTGATTCATTCTGAACTTGGTGTGTGGGGTGGAAAGAAGTTGGCCAGGAACCAAAAAGGACTGTCCTCATGACTAAAACCAACCAGAAGGTATTTCCTTTATTGCCTTGGAAACAGGAAACCAGCTGTGGTTTTCGGCAGCATTCTTGCAAGAGAGCGAGTGGGGAAGGCCCCCCACTCACCGGGGCAGGGAGACCCGCGGCCTGTCGGTTTACAGAGAGACAGATGTTACATACACCCCAGCTCCGTCTATGCGTGGTCACCAGTGACCAGAGAAGCTACTCGATGCAATGCATCTGTTTCAGATACAGAAATATAGAGAAGATATTTATTGAGATTTAAGTTATTATTATTTATTACTGTTCACTAATGAGTTTCTCTTTCTTCCCTTATTTATTAAAAGTTTCTTTTCAAAGGTGCCAAAGTATATGTGCTCGCAAAATGCAACGAAGGGTGACATAGGAAATTTTAATTGGGAACAAGGGTCCATGCTTTTCAAAGTATTAAAACGTTTCTCGCTAGGCAAAAATCACTTACTTTACCTTTTAAGATAAGCCCCCGTTACTTGTCCCCGGTCTCAGCGTCTTCCCTATTTTTATTTTTATTTTTCTTTCTTTCTTTCTTTCTTTTTTTTTTTTTTTTTACTAAAGAAATGTATCAGAAGGACCGTGTCTGATCAGCGCCCCTCTCGGGAGCAGCGTGCAGAAACCGTCTACCCTCGGTTTTATTTCTTCATTGCTCTGGCTCTGAACAGAAATGCCATGTGCTCCATTGCCTGTTGTATTTAAGCTCTTACTCCCTACCACATTTATCTCTCTATGATGCACATAACCATATATATGAAAGGTTAAATCTCCTTTAGTGGGTAATTCTGGATCTAATGCTGACCCAAAAGTATAAACCCTGTCAGGTAGCCAGGGTTCCGCCCTGAACAGAGACTGGCCCTCCATCCGTCCCACTGTTCCTGAGACACACGCTGGTGCCCAGCGCAGCCAAGGAGCACGCTGCCGGCCTTCTGGCTCGGGTGGTCTCCTGGTTGCCATAAAAGCCCCTTGGCTGTCGTCTCAGGGCCGTAGTTGCCTGCTCCCTCCCTTGGAAGAAGGCGGCCCAGAAGGGTGGATGAGGAAGAAATGTGTGTGGCCTGGCCACTCACCAAGCCTCATGCTCCCAGAGTGTGCTGCCCTTTATGACGAACGCCTTTAGCGGGGAGGAACCCAGGATGGGGACGCTCACCTCATACGTGCCCCAGATCGTGGGTGTGAGTGGCAGCTGACCCTGCGCACTGCACGGGCGGGGCTGGCAGCAGAGCTTGTCACACATTTCATAAAAGGGGTCCTTATGCAGGAGGTCATCTATCACTACCTTGGTGGCTGTTAGCCCCGACATATGACAGGTTTAGCAATTAAAAGACCTTGCTGGCCTCCCTCAAATCATCATGTTAAATTTACAAAGCAACCATGAAGCAGCAGTCACCAGACATGCCTTCCCCCAGCCCCAACACATCCAAGTTCTCCATCATTCTGCCCCTTTCTGTCCTTTCTCCTCCCCTTGCATGACTTGGAAATAGAAGAAAAATGTCCCCCACCCCCCAGGGGCCAGAGCGGGGACCTTGCTGAGGAGTAGCCTGGTCAGATTAGTGGCAGACCCATCCGTCAGGCCATTCAGGAAGCACAATTTGATCTCATCCCAGGATCATCTGTCCGATTCAGACTCCTGGCAGGTTTGGTGGCTGGTGTCCCCAAGTGTCAACTGAGTCAGCCCTCAACTCCCCATGGAGAGTCCCTGCCCAGAGGAGCTGTAGGATTCTGTGGGTGTTGACGACTTGTTCCCAGCATCACCTACACACCACAGACAGGTTTTAATGGAAACAAATCACTCCACAAAAGGGTAAAGTTTGTGATTTTTCTTGACCATTGCGATTACCACCTGATCCAGTAAGGGGTGCCCTTCTTTGGAAGCTCTGACTTCTCTGATCTGTCTCGGTCATTTGTGTTATTCAACCAAAGTTCTCTACAGACTTTATTTTTGTACAATATCATTTTGTAACTTTTTACAAATAAAAACTCATTTCTATTGCTCTCTGTACTACTGTAATTCCTCCCGTGCCCGGGAACCATGACTGGGCAGGAAGCTGTCCACAAGCATCCAGGCCCTGGGCCAGAAGGACATTGTGTCCCCCTCACTGCCACACAGCCTACTGGTTGGTCAGTGGCCTTGCCTGTCAACTTGCTACAACCAATCACCATCCAAGAAGGAAAAACTTCCTTTGTTCACTCAACAAAATATTAATACTTATGGGTGCCTACCCTGTGCCTGGCAGTGTTCAAGGCACCAACCATCCAAAAGTGGCCAAAACAAAAATCTCCACTTTTGTGGAGCTGATATTTCATTTGAGTGGAGAAAGACAATATGCAAAAGAGTAGAACTATGTAGTGATCCAGGTGATGATAAATGCTATAAGGAATCCAATTAGGACATTAGAAAATAACGGGTGCTTTAGAGGTGACATTGAGGCAGGACTTGAGAAACAGTGCCATCAAATCCGCATCCTGGCAAACCTGGAGGCAGGCAAATGCTGGGATGGAGCCACCGCTTTGCACAACTCTGGTGATGCCATCACATCAGTTCTATGTGGCAAGGTCGCAGAATCCCTGGAATTGTGCAAATGGTGGCCTTGAGCTTAGTGTATTCTGGTGGCAAGAAAAACACACCGAAGAGAGGAAATGCCATTGCCCTGGGGGAGGAGAGCATCCTCAGATGACACACCCCGTGTATGTCACCAGCGGCCTTGTGACAGAAGGTGGCCTTGCATGGTGTTTTAAACACAAAACAAAATCCTGCTGCTCTTAGCACTGTCTGGAGTGGCCGCCAGCAGAGGCCTCCCAGCAGAGAGCACTCAGTGCAGAGCCAGGCTTCGCCTGAGATGCCCTTCCTGCCCGCCGCCCGGCCCGCCGCCATCCGCACTGACTCCATGGAGGCCCTGGTGCCCGCCCGGGGCTCAGGCTGCGGGAGCCCCGCCAGGGCGGTGCTGAGGCCGGGCCCACTTTCGCTCTGCCACATTCCGGTAGGACGTCAGTGACTGGGAGAGGGGACACAGACTGCGGATCACTTGCTTCCTTCCGCTCCCTTTTCAGGGACATTTCCCCAAAGTGTGCTCCCAGGGTAACTACCCGAGTAAGACGCACCTCTCAAAAAGGAGGAAGGGGGTTCTCTGATCAGATGAATTTGGAAAACATTGAGTTAAATAAGATCAAACCTTTTTTTTTAAATTAAAAAGTGGACAAGAGAGGGGGGGGGCTAGATGACATTAAAGAAAGGAAACCACTGGGCAGCTCCCACGGGAAGGACACCCCTATATACACACCGGATGTTGGGATGCTGTGGTTTCTTGCTCAGCACTGTAAACTGTGGTGAACTCAGGAAATTTCTTTCCAAAGGGAGAATGTAGAATGCATTTCTCCTGAGAGAGGGAGAATGTGTGGGAAACTGGGAAGCCCTTAGCGATGAGGAAGGGAGCCTCCCCCCCCCCCAGGCTCAGAGGATTTTGAGCGGTTGTTGCTTTGGCAGGTCCACAGCCGCGGGGGACTGAGGGCACCTTGCAGCGGTCCCCAGAAGTATGCTGCCTTCATCAGGCTTCTAGCTCTGAGTCCCTTGCTACTGGAAATGGTGTCAGAGCACTGAGTCAAGAGCCCAGACCTTGAAGGCTGACAATCTCCTGAATCCCGTGCCTGTGAGATCATCTCAAGCCAGTCTTCTCTAGTGTAGCCAGCGCTGAGGGAAGTGAAGGTTTAAAAGAGCCTTTAAAACAATCAACCCACTCCCTAGGTAACAGTGGAAAATCAGAAAGCCCCCTTTCACGTGCAGGGTCCTGCTTGGGCCACTGCTGATTTGCTATTTGACCCCGGAATGACCAGAAGGAGGGTGCTGGGAACCTCACACTGTCCACCTCTGCTTCTCAGAACAGTGTCAGGGAGGGAATGGAGGTGCCCACCATGGGCTCGGGCTTGCTTCCATCAGGTAAGGCCACGTCTGAACCCAGAGTATCTTCTTGGGGTACATCTTTGTTAACAGAAGTGTTACTGTAATCCCATGTTAACTCGACCTTTGTCTCATCATGCAACATCCTGAGTGAAATTAAACCCTAACACTGCCAAGTCATCCCTGAATGTAACTAGAGAGTGAGGGAAATAAAGGGAAAGCACCCATTTACTCATATGTGACAACTAAGGCATTGCCACATCCTGCCACGTGGCAAGAGCAGGGACAATGATACAGACCGGGTGGAAGGCGTGTGTGACAGGTGCACAGAGTGCTGGAATGCTCGGCGAGCAGCAGGTGGGGAGAAAACCTGAAAGAAAAGGGACTCAGGCACAGCCACAGGGTCGTGTGGCCAGGTCATCTGAATCTCAGATAAACAGGCACCATTTCTTACGATAGCTCTGTCTTGTGCAAGATTTGGGACATACGATACTTGGGAGGGACTTATACTAAAGTGATTACTCATTGTTTATCTGAAATTCAACTGGGCATCCTGTATTTTAATTTTCTAAGTCTGGCAAGAGAAAGTGACATCCGAGCTGGGCCTTGAGCATGAACAGTAATCTGTCAGGTGGACAGGGGTAGAGGGTGGGGTTGGGATGAGGGACAGGCAGTCCTGGAGGAAGGAACAGTGCGACCCAAACAGACTGGAAGGTGCTGCACAGTCCAGGAGCCATGGGCACAGTGTTGGGCTTGGGCACAGCAGACACCTTGCTGGGGGCCACGGTAGATTTAATTTTAAATTTTAATTTTAAAATGTTTTAATTTTAATATTTTTAAATCAGAAAAATATTGAAATATAACAATAATGAATATACAATAACAAATCCAGCCTCGATTATATTTCTCTTTATCTACCAATGCACTCATATAATTTTTAATTTTTTTTTCATAAAGAAAGGACCCACAAAAGTTGTCATACAGCCCTGGGTGTGTTGCCAATAAACTTTCTGAGTCTCTACTTGCAATTTCCTTCTACTTATATCTTTCTCACTCCCCCACCAAAGCCAATCTTCTCTAAAACAAACAAACAAACAAAACCAACAAAAAACCTTCTTCCTGACCTACAAGGTTGTGTTGACTTCCTACTTAGGGAAACAAACCTGACAGGCCATTCACATTCCTAGCCCCATGCACTGTCTTTGAGAAAAGACACCGCGAGCCGGGTAACCCCAGCAGCCTGACAGTCCAGGTGATGACCAGGAGGGAGGGACTGGTCAGTCTAGGGGGGAAAGGCAGATGGCGAGAGGAGAGAGCGCCGTAGGCTCCCGCAAATCAGAGTACCAGCAGATGACAAACAAGAATGAAGCGTCTTAACGGGTAGGGTAGATTATTTTAATTTGGGAAGTCCTTTCAAGTGGTATATGTTGGGGATTTTAACCCACCCTTGCTCCATGCCTAGACCTTATTCATTCAATGAATTAAATTAATTACCAGGGAAGGACATAAAAATAAAACCCTAATCTGAGGGGCTCCCAGATTACAGGGACAGAAATAGGGAATTAAAATACATGTGATGAGGGCAGTTATAACAATTCAGTCTGTTGTGAGAGTTCTGAGTACCGACAAGAATTCCTGCTGAGGCTGGAGGCAGGGAAAGGCTTCTGGACCTGCCTCCCTTCCCTGTCCAGCCTCCTGCCTCCCAAACCACTCCCTGACTCCCATTCCATCCGGGCCTTGCCTGCCTACTTTCATTCTCCTATGAAAAGCCCTTCCTGGGGATGCCTACTTTCCACAGGGGACCCCGGAGGACTGAGAAGGCTTGCAGAGCGGCACTTCCCAAACTGCCTAGCTGAACACTAGGGAGGAAGGGAGCCCTTGATTTTAGAAGCTGAGGAAATGTTGCACATTTTGGTCCCTTCTCAGGGAGACAACACATGTTAGCATATTACACAAGGCCCTGGGAAGGCTTGCAGAGGATAATAACCTATTTAATTTGGTTTAACCCAGCATCCCACATTCTTATTTGACCAAGGAGCATCTGTTGATATCTAATAGAGCGTTCTGCTGGACACAACTTGGGAAAACACTATTTTAGAACCAAATGGATGAATCTCTTAATAGAAAAATTACAGTAACCAGAACATAAGTCTTTCTGGGCAAGGGGATCTTTCCAGCCCACCCACTATCAGTACAAGGCACCCTTGGCCTCAAGGACCTGACAAATGGACACCTTATTTCTTACATGCCAATTGGACTGGTCCAGCGAACAGCCGGTCTCAGCCTTGTTCTTACTTCTCCCTGAGCCTGAGCTGAGGTAGCCACCCCTCCTTCTCAGTCCTCACTCTCCATGTGCCCTCTACCTCAACACCACCTGGCTGGCCTGCCATGGTTCACTATTGCTGGGTTGGAAGACACTCAGGGCATTTTATCTATGTCAGACACACAGAAAAGTCAGCCATTGTGGTCATCATTAGTGCTGTTTACCAAATAGTTACCAATCCCTTCCACTTCCGGCCACATGGTAAGTGTACACGTTTGGGTTCCCGTGTGCTTGACAGAGGCTAGTGACTGGCCAATGAGCATAAGCAGACATGACGTGTGTTTCATCTGAGCCTAACATTTCATTGCTATTATGAAAGCCCCGAGAATCTCTTTTCCTACAGGACTGCAACCTGCAGTGTTCCAGAGGGCGGCTGTACTGTCAACTTGGGGCGACTATGACAAACAGAGCCACTCTGCCAACCCACGAGAAACATGGTGTGGTGAATGAGAAATAACCCTTCGCTGTTTGAGCCACTGAGATCTGGAGGTTGTTTGTTACTGCAGCATATCCTAGCGTATGCTGACAGATTCGGGCTTTTATTATGATGAAGCATGTCATGGCCACGGAGAGAAAGAGAGCAGTAGGCGGCAGTAGGGAGAGTAGTAAGTGTGAAGGCTCACAGGGATGGGGAAGGGCAGCAAAAACAGTTGAAGAAGCTACCACTGGTCAGATCATGACAAGTTAGATCATCTTTGGGACCGCTGTAAAGATTTAAGACTTTATTTCATAACCAGGCAGAAAGCTATCAGAAGGTTTCAAGAAGAAGAGTGACAAGATCAGGCTTGTGAATTTAAAGGAATGTTCTAAATGCTTTGTTGAGTACAGACTGCAGAGGGGCAGAAGGAGAAGCAGGGGGACCAGCGAGGCCACTGCTGTGACCCACGTGATGATGGTGGCCTGGACCAGAGTTAGCAATGACAGGACGTGCAAGGACTGGGTGTGAGGAGGGAGAGAGAGAAAGCGGAGTGATAGTGGGATCAGACACATGCTGAGGCCAAAGCGGCAGCATCTCTAAAAGGCCCAACTGCACATCTCACGTGGGGGGTTGGAGTCTCATCCCGGACCTTTTCTGCTGGGAAGGTCACCGCGTGAGGAAAGAGACGTTCCCTCCTGACATCCTCACGCTGGATAAGGCAGGAGCCAGGGCAGGGGCAGGGATGGGAAGGAGTCTGCCAGCCCTCGAGGTCTGGAATGCCATTAAAAGTGTGCATGCCAGGCCGGTTGGCTCATGTTCAGGATGAATCTGCCACTGCTCCCTCTGACAATGTTTAGCATGAAATAAAAAGTATGGCTTTCAAACGATACCTTGAGGAAGATTCTTGAGCAAATATGGCCAAAGCCTCTCTGCAGAATGTTCACAGGGCCTGGGATTCCATCCACCTGAGCCTTCTTTTTCCATTTGGTCCTTCCCAGCCCTGCACTGAGGCTGCAGCAGCCAGAGGCATTGGCCTCCTCACAGGTCCCCTGCCTCCCGTTCCTTCCCCTCCAGCTCTGCACAGCAATCTTCCTCCTCCTCCTCCTCCTCCTCCTCCTCCTCCTCCTCCTCTTCCTACCCTACTCCTCTTCCTTCTCTACTCCTCTACCTTGCTGATGCCAGTCGAACCCCTCACACTGCCAACCAGAGCCTCCACAATTTGTTTCAAACAAGTCTTTTCTCCAGTTTATTTTGTTCCCCAAATCTTTCTTTTTAACCTAACCTCTGCCCTCAGTCACTAGGGATGACCTACAAAACCTCAAATTCCACATTAAGCTTTTTATACTTTCCACAGTTGGGCCCTTACCTAAGCCTTTCTCTCAGCCAGGAATAATGCCCCTTGTCTCTGGGATGCTCTGAATCCCCCCTTAGATGATGCTCCTCACTCACTTCCCTGCAGGCCTGCAACCCAACTCCTCACGTGTGGACCAGGCTGGCAGCACGGCCCCTTTTCCTATGCATAATTGTGCACTGACTTCATGTTTCCTGTTAGATAGAGGGGTTCTTGAGTGCAGGGTCCATGTCTGGCTCATCTGTGAATCCTGAAGAGCCCTGGGTATGTGCCTTCACATGGAGCAGATGCTCAAAACACATCTGTATTTGGCAGGACTTGCGGTTACAAGTAACAGAAACTCAACTTAAGCTGCCTCAAACAATGAAAGAGAATTGATTGGCTCATGCAACTGAAACATCCTGGGGTAGGCTGGTTTCAGAAACAGCCAGATCTCGGGGCTCAACTGACATCATGAGGCCGAGCCCCCTCCCAGTCTCTCCTGCTTCACTCTCTTCACTCTGCTGGCCCCATTCTGAGACTGCCTCTCCCCACGTGGTGGCAGAGAGGTCTGGTGGGAGCTACAGGTGTAGAACCCACTCTCTTAGATACCCAGTGGGAAGAGTGAGTTTTTTGTTGGATAATTTCACCAAGGACCTTGGAGGAGATTCTGATTGGCTATCTAGAGCCAGATGCCAATTTCTCAACCAATCATTACAGCCGGAGGAGTGGATAGTTCTGTCCTGCCCTAGGGCAGCATGTGACCACCTCTGGTGCCAACAGGTGGACTAGCCCCACTGAAACACATGGAGGAAGAACACAAAAGGTGAGATTCTGCGAAGGAAATTTGGGTGCTGTGACCTAAAGAAGGGATAAGGGATTCTGGGCAGGAAGAAATGACATGTCCATGACAGAGTCACTTTCCATGATGACACATTTCAGCAAGACAATTTGGTCCCTCTTTTCTTTCAGACTAATTTTGAAAACCATTGGCTCAAAGAAATTAACATTCCCCTCTTGGTTTACTTGCTGGCCATAACAGCAAGTTTACATAACAATTCAAACAGAACATTAGGGAATAGGGGCCCTGGTTGGGCAAAGTTGGGAGAAATATGAGAACTGGCACGTCAATTTCTTTATTTATTTGTTTATTTATTTCTTTGCAACAAAAAGGAGGGTGTTGATATTGGATGATTGGATGGCTAGATGGATGGATGGACTAAATTAATGACTGAAGGAGTGTTTTATTATTTCACTGTGTCATTTATGAGATTAAAATCCATTGTAATAGACTCCATTAGAAAAATGGTTGAAAGAAGGTTCTATTAATAGAAAACTGTATTGCCGTGGTTTCTAGGGACTTACCTCACACAATTGAGAGTTTATGAATATATATAATGGTGTGTGCCAGAGAAGTAATTTTTGCCGAAAGATCCACCAGTGGATGTTAAAATTAATAGGTATATGTCTGAAAACAAAAGGATATTTTCACAATCTCAAAGTACCTCTCCTAGGATATTTATTGATTACAACGGGAGAAATAGCACCTTACGGTGGAGACAGTCAGCTGATCCCACATTAACCAAGAGATTGAGGCCAAGATCACCAGGAACTGGCATGTGGATACTATGCTCCCTGGTACAATGGTGCTCCGAGAAGAACAAGACACCTCTCCCGGGTTATCCTTACAAGAATACAAAACCTCAGTCCAGACTTGAGAAAGCAGTCAACTCAAACTGAAGGACGTTCTACAAAATAACTTCACACTGTACAAAAGACTAAGGAGACATAAGCTTTAGTAGACATGACAAATACATCAAGATGAGATCTTGAATTGGCTCCTGGACCAGGAGAAAAATGTTTCTGGGGACACTGGGGAAATCTCTCTCTGTAAGGTCTGTAGTTTGGTTACTATTGAATAGTTATTAACTTTCCTGGTTTTGATCACTGTACACAGTATGGAAGATGTCAGCATTAGGGGAAGCTGTGTGGTGGGTACACGGGAGGTCTCCTCTTATTTTGACAACTTTTGTTATCTCTAGAAAGGGTTTCAGGTGAGTCATGTGGCTTCAGCTAGAACATGACAGGATGAGCCAAGGGGTAAAAAGACTTCCATAGGGGACCCCAGATGAGCAAAGATACGGAAGTGTGAATAAGGGAACTTTGCATGTACTAAAGGCTGCCCAAATTTCTCCCAGGCAAGGAGACTGTGTTTTGACATGGTCTAGCATTCTGGAATCTCAGGCTCGGTGTGGAAGTGGGAAGGGCAGAGGGTTGGCTGTGGAACATGAACAAATGGAAAATAAAGGCAGCATCCCAGGGGAAATGTAACAGAAAAATAACTACTAGACAAATTTTTCTGTAAAAAAAGACACAAAAATAAGAATGAAGTCAGACACTAAAAGCCAGAGCACAACATTAGGGGAGAGTTTTTAAGGGCACCAAGCTGATTTAGAGCAGGATGTACTGAAGTGAACATTTCTTTGGAAGAGCAATGATGTGGGGTCAGCTGAGGAGCTGTGTCTGTCTCAGCCTCACATCAGCCAGACCTCCCTCCAGCTTCAGTGTGCATACAAAACACCTTATTAACACATGAAGTCTGATTCAACATGTCTGGGATGGAGCCTGAGAGTCTGAATTTCTTTTATATATATATATATAAAGTGAGAGAGACAGACAGACACCTGGAAGTGAGAGAGATGAGAAGCATCAACTCTTCATTGCAGCACCTTAGTTATCCATTGATCGCTTTCTCATACTGTGTTTTGACCAGGGGGCTACAGCAGAGCGAGTGTCCCCTTGCTCAAGCCAGCGACCTTGGGCTTCAAGCCAGTGAACTTTGTGCTCAAGCCAGCTACCATGGGGGCATGTTTATGATCCCACACTCAAGCCAGTGACCCTGCACTCAAGCTGGCAAGCCCGTGCTCAAGCCAGATGAGCCTGCACTCAAGCCAGCGACCTTGGGGCTTCAAATCTGGGTCCTCAGCATCCCAGTCCAATGCTCTATCCATTGCGCCACCGCCTGGTCAGGAGAGTGCATTTCTAACAAGCTCCCAGATGAAGCCAGTGGGCTGGTCCTCACACCATGACTTGTGTAGCAGAGATGCAGACCCCTGGTGATGTTGAGCAGAGTAAAGACAATGCAGTGAGGATAACTGTTTAAGACTACTAGGCCAAGAAGGCTGAGCTGGTTCTGGACACCTTCCCAGCCTTAGTGAGATGAAGAACAGTCTGAAAAGCCCTATCGGGCATCAGCACCAGTGTAAAGAGCAGAGGATGTCTGCCTTCTGGAAACACAGAACCCAGAGGTGAAGCTGCAGTGGATACGTAACAATGACTATCTCAGCCAGTCTGTTGAGCCAGCCCTGAAACAGAGCCGGACGTCCAGGGCCTCCCAGCGGTGTCAGAGGGCCAACCAGGTTCCCTGATCACAGCGACCCCACTGCCACCAGAGCCTTCGGTCCAGTGTGTCTGCACCATGGGTTCCAGTGAGCTGAGCTCTTCCCGGGTCCCCTCTCCTGTCACCTCTCCGAGTCTCCTTCACATTGCCTCAGCAATTCAAACATCCCATTACCTAAGAAAAGACCTTCTAAGCTTCACACCAAAATGCACCTCCACTGCAAAATGCTAGAGCTGGGAGGAAAGAAAAAGAGTTGACCTTTAACCTTTCCTCGGGACTTACTCACCCCTCTTCTAGGGGATGAATGGAAGTTAGTTCTACTTAATGTCCTACCAGGCAGCTCAGGAATGCCATTTCTAGCACTCAGTTGGGGAGGCATTTGCATTGTGTTTGGTATTTGGAAGGCAGGCCTCTTCCTAAAATGATCAGATTTTATTACACAGATAAGCAGAGAGTGAGCGCTTCCTGCCAGCATGATGTGGTCACTAGGACACGGCCCCTGCCTCCCAGTCCACTGGGAACGGAGGGCAAGGGAAACTGAATCAGGTGCCAAAGGTTGCAGAAACCCAAACAAGATGATGTCTATGGAGTCCGGGGGTCGGAAAGAGAGAGAGACGAACACACCCAGAGTGAGGGCTCTGGTGGTCCCTCTGCAGCCCCACCTTCTGTCCGACAAGACACCCTAGCCTCTGCCCATCTCCAAAGGGGCTATCAAAACCTTGACCGGCAGCTCTTCCCCTGCTACGAGGCACAGACCCTGTACTTAACCCACAGACCAACTCCTTTCAGCCTCACAAGACACCTGTCTTGTGCATTCTCCATAGCTGGAGTCTTTCCTTACAGCTGCCTCGTTTCTCCCCAGACTTTGACATCATCGCCACAAAATCCTCCCAAACCCCTTTGCTCTCAGAGCAAGATGCATGTGGTATATTTAGGCTGCTGGGATGTGAAGGTGAAGATGGACAGTAGATAACTGAGTCCTAAGCCCAGGAGAGACAGAAGAGGAACAGAGAATTAGGTCTTTCACAGAAGAGAGTTCTTGGCGTGTCTGAGCGGTGACCAGACTGGCACGCTGGCAGTAGGGAAAGAGTGGTATGCGGGGAGGTCTGAGATACAGACAGGCATAGGTGCTGCAGGGGTATCAGGATGAGGGATCTGGGCTTTATCCTAAGAGCACAGAGATGCTAGAGGCTATGTTCCAAGTGATGGTCCAGAAAGATCACTGTGGACCAGTCTATTTAGAGGGGCGGTAGAGTGGGTTCAGTGAAATCAGTCAACACACTAGTGTCATGGTCTAGGGCAAGAGAGGATAGTGGCTGTGACCAGGATGGTGGCCATGGAGAGAGAGAATCATGGAAGAAGTTGAGGGACACTGAAGAAGTGAACTGCTCAGGATGTGGTCACTGACTGGGTGTGGAAGGGGAGAGAGAGAGGTAATTTTCACACTAGACATTTTGATCTATGAGGGTTGCTGTTGCCATGAGCCCCAACTTCCAGGTGGACAAAGGAAGCCTCTGAGAGGCCCAAGGACTTGTCCAGGTTGAAGAGCTGGAAAGTGAACTTCCCAAAAGTCTCAGCTCTGAGGTCATAATCATGTCAGGTATATAAAGGTCTCACCCTAGGTGGTTCACCCTAAGGGCTATCATTACTTCACAGGGAACTCAGGGAAGGTCTGCTTTCATCTGTACTGAATGCCAGCCACACCACAGCAAAGGCCATGCGATGAGAAGGAACTCGTGTGAGTGAATGAGCTCATGAGCCAAATAGAGTGGCTATTCAAATGTGCACTGTGGGCTCCTTACACAGTCACCTAATTATAGTTCCCGCCGAGGCGCTGTACAATCACACACTGTGCAGAAGCCAACGGAGGACTGCCACTGGGCCAGGCGGTCCTTTTATCTGAGTCGCTATTTGGAAGATAATGGGTAACAAGCTTAGTGAGGTTTCTGCGGTGGGACTTCTGACTGAATAGATCATCGATCTTTCATGTCGAAAGAAAGGCCTGCCCAGTTTGTGAGCTGAACGGGCTCCTCCAAACTTCGCAACGAGCACAGTTCAAAGTGTACCTGACCTTAGAGCCTCCCCTCTTCACGTCCCAAAGAAAGGGAACAAAGAGGTCACGGAGTTCACGCAAACGTGTGTGCATCCAACATGCCACAAGACGTCCACGTACCACCGCTCTTCTCACTGCGCTGGCCCAGTGTGTTCTGGCCAAGACAAAGCTTGCTTTCTTCCCAAATCCTCTGCTGTTAATGACTATGGTTAAACAACTTCCCCGAAGTGGCGTAATTATAAGAGGCAGAGTCTGGAAACTGAGCCTCTCTGAGCACGGGGTTATGCGCCTGTGAGGGGTCTGAGCCTCCAGGTCTCGTGTGCATGTGAGGACAGTCTGGCCCAGAGCTGCCACAGCGGGTGACACCTGTAAAGTGTCCTACACAGAGCTCGGCTCCTAGCGAGACCTCAACAAACAGTCACAGCTCATTTCAACAGAGCGTCGCAATAGGACACATGAAAAATTCCCAATGGAATATAAATGAATACGAATGACAAATAGTAAACTCTGATTTGCCCAGAATGTCTGAGACTGACGTTTGAAGATCACACACACATATCTGAGCAATCATAGAACACAGGGACAACCAACTTTCCAAGTTCTTCAACCATTCGATGACTAAAATCTGGCTGGTGGCACCCTGGGGGTGACTCACTGCTGTCCATGGTTCCCCACATACTTCATGGTCTTGCTAGGCTTTGGCTCCCTGAGAGCAGCGCGGTGGTGGCTGATGCGCGCAGTAACATCAGTGCTGTTTGCAACCTGACCTGGATCGTGCCTTCCCGTGGTCGACACTAATGAACTCACTGTAGTCGCTTGTGTCAGATACGGTGCTAGATCCTGGCTGCACCGGTGAGTGGAAGGCATGGTCACGGGCACCCTGTGCTTCACGGTCCCATGGGGTGTGGCCCAGTGAGCATGCGATGCACTTAGACCCAGCCATAAAGGCAGCACAGCAGAACCCCCACCCCCTTATCTGCGGCTTCACTTGAAACTGGTTACCTGCAGTCAACCCCAGTCCAAAATTATTAAATGAAAAGTTCCAGAAATAATCAAGTCAGGTTCTAAATTTCACACTGTATTGAATGGCGTGATGAAATCTTGTGTCGTCCTGCTCTGTCCCCTCCCACCCCCCACGTCAATCATGTTCCCGCCCACTCGTCACCTAGCAGCCACCCAAGTGTAGCTGATCGACTGTCTCGGTACTGCAGTGCTTGTGCTCAGGTCTCCCTTATTTTACTTACAAATGGCTCCAAAGCAGGAGAGCAGTGATGCTGGCGGTTCAGAAATGCCAAAGGGAAGCCAGGAAGAGTTCCAGTTTACACGAAAGGCATGTATGCACAGGAAAAAGCGCCGTATAGATAAGGATTGATAAGGTGCGGTACGACCTGCGGTCTCAGGGAGACTGCGAGTCTTAGAACACATCCTCATGGGTAAGAGGGGACAGCCGTCCATTCCAACTATGGGGAAAGCGAGGGGCATTTCCAAAGAGCCTGCCTCTTCGTCCCTTCCACCATCTTGGCAAAACCCGGAGGGAGATGCCAGCGCTTTAGCCCATTAGCCAGTGCAGTGAGAGATGGGTTTACCGGTGAGCATGAGGAAGAAGAGCTGCAGACCAATAGGACAGAGCACCCTGAACCACCAGGGTTTCGTCCCACTGGGTTCCCTTTCGGACAGGACAGGGCAGTGGCAGTGCTGGCCTCCCCACCGCTGCCCCGCCCCAGCCAGGGCCCAGCTCTGCTCCTCACCTCGCCCTGAATGCCTCTCAGTATCACTTTCTTTCACTCAGAAGTGTTTCTCCAATGGGAGGACTAGCAGTCAGCTCCCCTCCAGAGTGGAACCCAATATCTCACCCTGAAGCTACGCTCAGACTACCTGGCCTGTGCTCGGCCCTCTGGTTACAGCAGGGCACAGAGACAGATGCTAGCCCAGCCCCGGGCCTCCCGGACCCCTGCCTGCCAGTTTCTAATTAAAACGAACAAGTGTTTCTCTAGACGCAGAACGATTTCTTGGAGGACAAACAACAGGTTCCTCTAAGGTTAGCCATTAGGTCTCACATTGATAGGCTGTTTGTAGAGGAAAGGCAGACAGACTGGTTTTAGAAAATACAGATAGATGGATATTATCTATTCTTGTTATTATTTTAGCTATACGCTACCTGATGCTAACAACAAAGGATTTACATATGTCTCCGGAATGACATTCAATAGTTGGGGGAGGAGGAATCACATATCTTAATGTGTTGGGACTGCAAAAATAAAAAATAATTCCCTGTCTCCCTTAGGTTATAAAAGTTCCCCTAATCCTCCCCAGATTGACCACATTGGGCGCCATGCTATGGAAATGTAAACAGTTCTGAAAATAAAGCTGATTTATAATGAAAAATTTAAAAATGAGCCCAACTGCAAAGCCATCTGTGATTGAGCACATCCCGGGCTCCACGAGGCAGGGTTGCATGACCCAGCCGGAGGCCACAGACTTCTGGCCTGACGCAGCAGTGATATTAAAAGTATTTAACAGTCATCAGGCTCAGGGTGAGGAGCAGTCAGCAAACGGGTGTGAGACTTAGCGCTGCAGCAGGGAGTGGAGGCCCGGGGGCCAGATGGAGCCTCTTCATAGCAGATGACAGGGAAGCAGGAGTGCGGTGCTGTTGGGGAATATGCCCCTGGAGCATGGGGGGCACTAATGAAGCTCAGGACAGCAACTTACCAATAGAAGAGAAAGGTTTTTACCAACTTAACAACTGGTTTGGGTGTACCAGGGCTCACCCACTACATAGCCCTGCCCAAAGGGAACAGGCGAGAACCCAAGGGGGAAACAAGCAGGTTGAACAGGTGATGCCCTGGCCTAAGGGGCAGCCAGGACTTGGTTCCAGCCAGTTGTGCTAGACTTTCAGATTTTTTCATGAGAAGCTAAGAATATGTATTTTATTTTGGCAAGTAATACACATTAAAAAATAATGCCATGTGAGCCCATCTAAACAGGGCGGTAAGTGACTATTTTACTACCTCTGGTTGTCAGTGATCAAAGGGGTCAGGGCCACCTGGGTCCATGGCCTTCACAGAAACACAAACCTGCTAAGTTGTTCCAACAGCCCAAATCTGTCTCCACCCTCAGAACCCTGCCCCTGTTCAGCCCCTCGTGCCTTACCTAGGTGAGCACAACAGGCCACACGCTCCTCCCACAGCATCACAGACTTGCTCCTCCTCTAAACCTACCAGCTCCGTTATAATGCCTTGCCCGACTAACCCAGACACTGTCTTCCTTATGCTGCATCTGCAGGGCCCAGCACAGAGTGTGGCACCCCACACGAAAGAAAGGAGGAAGGAAAAAAGTTGTGTTTAGCTAGTTTCAGTCCCTTTACTATTTTGTCAAACAATGGCCCCTAATGGATAGGGGGGTACTACAACTCAGCTTTATTAGACCCAATGAGGAAATAAATAGATTGTGAGACCTAATAATTTCATATCATATGAAAAATCCCCAAAATAAAAAATGTAGCAAAGGCATCAATAATAGTCATGGCCATTGTGTTAACTCTTTCTTTTAAACTCAAGTATTAAAGGATTTTTTCCCCTTTCTTTTTAAAAAAATTTTATTGATTGACTTTAGACAGGAAGTGACAGAAAGACAGAAACACCAATCTGTTCCTATATGTGCCCTGACCGGGGATCAAACCTGCAACTTTTGCATATCAGGTTGATGCTCTAACCAACTGAGCTATCCAGCTAGGGTGTGTATTAAAGGATTTTTAGATTATAAAAACATAGTGCCAATTATTTAATAATGTTTTAGAAAACCAAATTTAAATTTTATAAAGCTGGCCTATAGCCATTTCTCCTAGATCATTTCATTCCTGAAAATGTACATACTTTTCAGGTCTCAGGAGTTACTCTTAAAAAGAGGCAGTTGGGAAATTCCCAACAATGTGAATGTGTACCCTTAACACAACTGAACTGTACACCTAAAAGTGGTTAAGGTGGTAAATTATATGTTATGTAGTTTTTACCATAATTAAGTAATTTTTAAAATAAATAGCCCTCAAGCCACCTTCCTTCTTTGAGGATCCTTATAATGGAGAAAGCTGGGACCACCACAAGATAAAGAAGTACAGGTAGAGAAATTGAGATGAGTCAGCACATTCCCTGGTCCAGCCTTAGGATGAGCTGTGCCCAGGGGCAAATAGCTTGTTTCGCTCTCGTTGCTATGACCCTCTCCTGTCAGGGCTGTTCATTTATTCAGCAGGCATGTATTGAGTGCCTACTACTGGGGCTCTGAGGATACCAATAAAGCATAGGCCCTGCCTTGACTTACTCCATCTTGAATACTTGAATACTTACTCCATCTTGAATACTTACCTGAATACTTGGGCAGGTAAGAGCGCAAAAAATTAAAAACATTAGGACCAAATTCACAAGACCTCCTCATCACCAAATGCAAAAACCAAACTCCCTGGTGTGGTCTTCTACCACATAGAGTCTCCAATAGATTCTAGAGAATGTACTGCCAATATATATGGAGTTGGAGGTGAGGGAAGTGTCTTCTGAGGCTAGCCTCTCTGTGACTCATCAGTCCTTAGCAATAGTCTCACGTCCGGTCATGAGGTCAGGTGGCCCCCAGGGAGCCCAAGCCTGCTTGTAGCTAGGAATGCTCAATTTCCTATTCATTGCCAGGTATGAAAGCATCCAATATTTCATTAGCTTCCTCCCTGCTACATCCTGCTCTGACTGCCAGAGGTCCTGGGCTCTCCTCAAGAAGCAAAACAAAAGCTGAAGGCAAAATGAATGGCGGAGGCAAGGGGCTTCTGTAAGTGCCCAGTGGACAAGGAAATGTAAGCATACCTCACAGCTGTGTGTTCCCCAGGCACTGAGCCTCCTGCTCTCTGTACCCCGGAAATGCACTGAGAAGCTGTCTTATCCTCAGGCTCAATCCTAGCATTCCCAGTGGATCAGTGGGAGTTTGATTGAAAGATATAAGACCCAAAAGGGAACTTGGAGTCCAGAAACCACATTGTATAGATGAGGAAATTGAGACTCCAAGACATGAGTAAATTTTGCAAGCTCAGAGAAGATCACTGGCCCAGTCTGGACCAGAACTCAGGTCTCCTAACTTCCACCACAAT
The DNA here is from genome assembly GCF_036850995.1 of Saccopteryx leptura. Lineage (NCBI taxonomy): Eukaryota > Metazoa > Chordata > Mammalia > Chiroptera > Emballonuridae > Saccopteryx > Saccopteryx leptura. The sequence goes on from NC_089503.1 coordinate 160,319,168, forward strand.
GTATGCCAAGAGTGAGATTCCTGCATTAAGAGAATGGAAGTAGACTATTCAGTTACAGCTGGTCCGATTTCAGACTCTGGTCACATAAAAGCCTTTAAAAGTTTTCCTGGTCATTTTAAAATTCCTTTTGCTAACTCTCTGGATTTAGGCAATAGTAGCAACACCTACATCCAACAGTCAGTACCAATAGTCACATCTTACTCCGTGGATTTTATATAGAAAGGCCAGAGGGTCAACCAGGAAGCCTGCCACCCCCCGTGATTGGAGGATGTTCCGGTCTAGCTGCCTGAATACTTGGGCAGGTAAGAGCGCAAAAAAATAAACAAACATTAGGACCCAATTCACAAGACCTCCTCATCACCAAATGCCAAAACCAAACTCCCTTGTGCGGTCTTCTACCATGGAGAGTCTCCAATGGCCATTGTGAGGAGCAGGATCCAGAGAATGGGATGATGGCTACTACTGTTGGTCCCAGAATGCTCTGTGCCTTGGCATCTTTGTGAGGGTAATAACTTATCGTGAAATTCTAGTGAGGTTCTTGTCAAAGTCAAAGATGAAGTAAAAGCTATTATTACGTTGTACCTAAGTTTAAGGTGGCAGCCTTTTTACCAATACTACCTCTATCGGCAGACAGGGCCTTTTCTCTTAAGAACTCCAAGTATATGGTGCTTTATTTACAAACAAACAGAAGATGAGGCTTGCAGTGGGCCACGCCTGCAACACTGGGGGATGGAAGGGAGGGGGGCTTCCTGTCATCAAGAATGAGGCAGTCTGCTGTCAAGGTCGCGCGGGTGCCAGAGGCAAGTTTCCCAGATTTTCTCAAGTTCAGAATCAGAAGGAACATAAATACTCTGTATCATTTTGAAATGTGTGTGGGGAGCAGAGTTGATGACCTGTCAGTCATTCGGGACATGGTGACAAGTGCAGAGTCCAGGGCTCTGCCCCAGGGGCATATTGAATCTGAATGGCCCAGGACAGGGCTCAGGATTTGATATTTCTAATAACTGTCCCCAGATGACTCTGAAGCCGGCTAGCGCTTTAGAATCAGCTTCTCCTGATACTGGATCGCCCTTTGATGTCGAGACTGCACACCGGAAGCCTGAATCCACAGTGGTGGCACCCAGGGAGCCTCCCCTCCGGGCAACATTCTTTCAGCGACTTATAAGACACCACAAGCTGTCCCAATGGGGTGGCCCTGAGAAGGAGGTCACTGATGGCATTTGGATTTCAGAAGGGGGAAGGGGTCCAATTCCCATTTCCCAAAGAATGAGGGCTTCAACAAATGGTTGAGCAAGAGGTTAGTAATGCAGAGATGGCCACAATTATGTTCTGCCCAGACAGATGCTGCCCAAGGGCATGACTTACACCCCAGTCATGGGTCTGACTTTTGCGGGATCTCTGGTCTGGCATTTTCTAAGACCAGATCACTTTTCCTGTATCTGAGGTTTAACAGGATGTTTATGAACACTGCCCATACAATGCTGCCATGCGGGTACAGAGACTCTTGATGCCAGGGTTTAGCCACACCTGCTGGTTTAAGTCTAGTTAAGTCCCTGTTCCTCGGTTTCTTTAGAAACAAAACAGAAACTCTTGCTGCCCTGCCCCTGAGGGGCACAGTCAGGAGAAAAGCGGGGTTTGCAGAGAGCTAAGTGGTGCAGGGGAGAAACCTCAGCCCACTCCCAGATGCCCCATGCAAATGTACTCTGGGATTCTCAGCCTGGTCTGAAAATCAAAATGGGTCCCACCTGCTGTGGTGCATACTCTGGGTCCTGCCAAGCAGCACGCCCAAGGGACAGGACCAAAGGGAAGCCAGCTGCCCCTTCTAATCCTATACAAGGCCTTCCGTATTCCAGCACAGCTACGTGCCTCCCGCACATTCAAGTTCAGCAGCCTACCCCTCCCACTCAATGCCCCGAGCACATGGTGGCCCACTGCCAAGGCTGGGGGGTGGCTCTGTTGCTGCCACCAAGACATTTCCTGCTCAGGTGGTCCTGGGTGTGGCTCCTTTCAAAGCAGCCTTGAGATTGTTGGTGGTTTAAAACAAAACAAAAAGAGCAGAGAGAGAGAGAAGAGGGGAGGGTGGAGGGGAGAGAGAGAGAGAGATGAGGTATCAGGGAGACTAGAGATCAAAGGTGACCTACACTCAAAATCCTCGAAATCTAAAGTCTTTTGTGAGGCCTCCACATATTTGGATTCTCCAATGTCTTTTTTAAAAAGAACACTCTGAATTTAAGTGGAAGTCTCATATTAATGAAAAGACTCCAATATGACTGATTATGACTGCGAAAGTTGGCAAGATGAAACAGAGAAACTGATGTCGGTTGCTATGAACTACGTTGGAAAGACACATTCCAGGTCTGCCTCTGAGAGCCACTCATAGGCCGAGAGGATGCAAACCAGGCGGAGAGAAGGTTAGTCTACAGTTGCTGGGAAATTAATTTCCGTTAAGTCAAATTCATGTCACAACAGAGTGATCTACGCGTCCTTTATGGTATACTGGCCCTTTGCACAACCATAATACCTCTCACTTACTGAGCGTTTCCTGTTGTCTTGGCCAGTAGTGTTTTTTTTCTTACATTAATTACCTCATTTAATCTTGACAATAATTCCAGAGTTAAGTATGAATTTATCAATCAATTTTAATTGAGAAATTTATTCTTAATTATTAACTAATTAATAATTAATATATAATAATTAATTAATAATTGTTAATTCTCAATAATTATAGATGGGGACAGAGAGACTTACAGAAGTGAAATGTGGTTGTGCCCCAGTCACAACATGTGGCAGAGCTGGGATTCCAGGCTGGGTTAGTCTCATTCCAATCCGTGACCCCAAGGAGAGTGGAGCTGAGGGAAGCCCGGTCCCAGCTCTACCAGTGACTAACAGTGTGCCCTGTCACAAGTGGCTGGCCCTCAGGGCTCCATTTTCTCATCTCATCATTAAATACAAGTCTCAGACCAGACAGTCTCTAACTAACCTCTTCCCAAGTCCACCTGTCTCTAACTGCAGCTCCACTCCTCCACATTATTCTAGCTGCCGTCTGCTGCTCTCTCCCGGTTTCATGACATGATTGGTCATAACTATAACTCAGGGGGCACTCAGTCCTTAAACTCCCGGGTCTTCCAATTGCAACACTGTTCTTATGGGTAAAATACAGTCTGCTTGCCAAGTGTCTGTGTTGCCACGGGCCACGTGGCGACGTTATATCCAGGCACACAGAGGCACAGGTAAGGGACAGCTTGTTAGGCACTCCAGAGATAAGAGCAGTAACGTTTTCATGTGCTGTTCTGTCTTCTCACTGTTTCCACTCCTGAGATCCTCTGTACACCAGAAAAACTGAAAGCTGACTACATGAACATTTTATTTTACATTTTTTAAATTAACTTTAATGGGGTGACATTGATAAACCAGGGTACATTATGTTCAGAGAAAACACTCGAGATTACTTTGACATTTGATTATGTTGCATACCCCTCACCCGTAGTAGAATTGTCTTCCGTCCGTCACCTTCTATCTGGTTTTCTTTGTGCCCCTCCCCCCACGCCCTCTCTCTCCTTCCTCCCCCCCACATCCCCAGTTACCACCACATTCTTGTCCATGTCTCTGAGTCTCATTTTTATGACCCATCTATGTATGGAATCATATGCTTCTTAGTTTTTTCTGATTTACTTATTTCGCTCAGTATAATGTTATCAAGGTCCATCCATGTTGTTGTAAATGATCCGATGTCATCATTTCTTATGGCCCCATGGTATTCCATAGTATATATGTACCAAAGCTTTTTAATCCACTCGTCCACTGACAGACACTTGGCTGTTTCCAGATCTTCACTATTGTGAACAATGCTGCCATAAACATTGAGGGTGCATTTCTCCTTTTGGAACAGTGCTATGGTGTTCTTAGGGTATATTCCTAAAAGTGGGATAGCTGGGTCAAAAGACAGTTCGATTTTTAATTTTTTGAGGAATCTCCATACTGTTTTCCACAGTGGCTGCACCAGTCTGCATTCCCACCAGCAGTGTGGGAGGGTTCCCTTTTCTCCACATCCTCGTCAGCACTAATTTTGTCTTGTTTTGTTGATGAGCGCCATTCTAACAGGTGTGAGGTGATATCTCATTGTGGTTTTAATTTGCATTTCTCTAATGATTAGTGATGTTGAGCATTTTTTCATATGCCTATTGGCCATCTGTATATTCTCTTTGGAGAAGTGTCTATTCATCTCTTTTGCCCATTTTTGGATTGGATTGTTTGTCTTCCTGGTGTTGAGATTTACGAGTTCTTCATAAATTTTGGTTATTAACCCCTTATCAGACGCTATGTCAAATATCTTCTCCCATTGTGTAGTTTGTCATTTTATTCTGTTCTTATTGTCTTTAGCTGTGCAAAAGCTTTTTAGTTTGATATAGTCCCATTTGTTTATTCTGTCTTTTATTTCACTTGCCCGTGGAAATAAATCGGCAAATATATTGCTGCGAGAGATGTCGGAGAGATTACTGCCTCTTTTCTTCTAAGATGCTTATGGTTTTACGGCTTACATTTAAGTCTTTTATCCATTTTGAGTTTGTTTTTGTGAGTGGTGTAAGTTGGTGGTCTAGTTTCATTTTTTTGCAGGTAGCTGTCCAATTTTCCCAACACCATTTATTAAAGAGGCTGTCTTTACTCCATTGTATGCTCTTACCTCCTTTGTCAAATAGCAGTTGTCCACAAAGCTGTGGGTTTATTTCTGGGCTCTCTGTTCTGTTCCATTGGTCTATATGCCTGTTTTTATGTCAGTACCAGGCTGTTTTGAGTACAATGGCCTTGTAGTATAACTTCATATCGAGAATTGTGATACCTCCCGCTTTATTCTTTTTTTTCAAGATTGCTGAGGCTATTCGTGTTCTTTTTTGGATCCATATAAATTTTTGGAATATGTGTTGCCTATCTTTGAAGTATGTCATTGGTATTTTAATTGGTATTGCATTGAATTTATAAATTGCTTTGGGTAATATAGACATTTTAATGATGTTTATTCTTCCTAACCATGACCCCGGTATACGCTTCCACTTGTTTGTGTCTTCCTTGATTTCTTTTATCAATGTTTTATAATTTTCCGAGTACAAGTCTTTAATCTCCTTGGTTAAATTTACTCCTAGGTACTTGATTTTTTTTTGTTGTTGCAATAGTGAGGGGGATTGCTTCCTTAATTTCTCTTTCTGACAGTTCATTGTTGGTGTATAAAAATGCCTCTGATTTCTGAGTATTAATTTTATATCCTGCCACCTTGCTGAATTCATTTATCAGGTCCGCTAGTTTTTTGACTGAGACTTTAGGGTTTTTTATATACAATATCATATCATCTGCTAATAATGATAGTTTTACTTCTTCTTTTCCAATTTGGATGCCTTTTATTTCTTCTTCTTATCTGATTGCTGTGGCTTGGCCTTCTAGGACTATGTTGAATAAGAGTGGTGAAAGGGGGCACCCCTGCCTTGTTCCTGATCTTAAGGGGATTGCTTTTAATTTTTGCCCATTGAGTATGATGTTGTCTGTGGGTTTGTTATAGATGACCTTTATCATGTAGAGGTATGTTCTCTGTATTCCCACTTTGCTGAGAGTTTTGATCATGAATGAGTACTGGATTTTATCAAATGCTTTTTCTGCATCGTTTGAAATTATCATGTGGTTTTTCTCCTTCCTTTTGTTTATGTGATGAATCACGTTGATTGATTTCTGAATATTGTATCAGCCTTGCCTCCCCAGAATAAATCCCACTTGATCATGGTGTATGATTCTTTTCATATATTGCTGGATCCGGTTTGCTAATATTTTGTTGAGGATTTTAGCATCTAAATTCATCAGGGATATTGGCCTATAATTTTCTTTCTTTGTGTTGTCTTTGCCTGGTTTTGGAATCAGAATTATGCTTGCCTCATAAAAGGAGCTTGGAAGTCTTCCTTCCTCTTGAATTTTTTGAAATAGCTTGAGAAGGATAGGAGTTAGTTCTTCTTTGAATATTTGGTAGAATTCACTTGTGAAGCCATCAGGCCCAGGACTTTTCTTTGTTGGGAGTTTTTGGTAACTGTTTTGATCTCATTTGTTGTAATCGGTCTGTTTAGGTTTTCTGATTCTTTCAGATTGATTTTTGGAAGATTATATGTTTCATTTCATCTAGGTTGTCTAGTTTTTGGCATACAGTTCTTCATAGTATTTTCTTTTTTTAATTTATTTATTTATTTATTTATTTTTGTATTTCTCTGAAGCTAGAAATGGGGAGAGACAGTCAGAAAGACTCCCGCATGCGCCTGACTGGGATCCACCCGGCACGCCCACCAGGGGGCGACGCTCTGCCCACCAGGTGGCGATGCTCTGCCCTTCCGGGGCGTCGCTCCGTTGTGACCAGAGCCACTCTAGTGCCTGGGGCAGAGGCCAAGGAGCCATCCCCAGCTCCCGGGCCATCTTTGCTCCAATGGAGCCTCAACTGCGGGAGGGGAAGAGAGAGACAGAGAGGAAGGAGAGGGGAAGGGGTGGAGAAGCAGATGGGCACTTCTCCTGTGTGCCCTGGCCAGGAATCGAACCCAGGACCTCTGCACGCCAGGCCGATGCTCCACCACTGAGCCAACCGGCCAGGGCCTTCATAGTATTTTCTTACAATATTTTGTATTTCTGTTGTGTCAGTTGTTATTTCTCCACTCTCATTTCTAATTTTATTTGAGTCCTTTCTTTTTTTCTTGGTGAGTCTAGTTAAAGGTTCATTGATCTTGTTTACCTTTTCAAAGAACCAGCTCCTGGTTTCATTGATCCTCTGTGTTGTTTCTTTAGCCTCTATGTCATTTATTTCTGCTCTGATCTTTATTATTTCCTTCCTTCTACTAGCTCTGGGCTTTACTTACAGTTCTTTTTCTAGTTCTTTTAGATGCAGGGTCAAGTTGTTTATTTGAGCTTTTTCTAGCTTCTTAAAGTATGCCTGCAGTGCTATGAACTTCCCTCTAAGGACTGCTTTTGCTGTGTTCCATAAATTTTGAGTTGTTATATGCTCATTATCATTCGTGTCTAGGAATTTTTTTATTTCTTCTTTGATCTCATTGTTAATCCATTCGTTATTTAACAACCTGCTATTTAGTTTCCATGTGTTTGAGAATTTTTGAGTTTTTCAGTTGTGGTTGATTACTAGTTTCATGCCATTGTGATCAGAGAAAGTGCTTGATATGATTTCAATCTTCTTAAATTTGTTAAGACCGCTTTTGTGCCCTAACATGTGGTCTATCCTAGAGAATGTACCATGAGCACTTGAAAAGAATGTATATTCGGCTGCTTTAGGGTGAAAGGTTCTGAAGATATCTATTAAATCCAGTTGATCTAGTGTGTCCTTTAAGTCTGCTGTTTCTCTGTTAATTTTCTTTCTTGAGGATCTATCTATTGATGTTAGTGGGGTATTGAAATCCCCTACTATTATAGTATTGCTGTTGATCTCGCCCTTTATATCCATCAAAGTCTGCTTTATATATTTAAGTGCTCCTATATTAGGTGCATAGATATTTATAATGGTTATATCTTCCTGATGGATTGCTCCCTTTATCATTATGTAGTGGCCTTCTTTATCTCTTACTATAGCTTTTGTTTTAAAGTCCATTTTGTCTGATATAAGTATTGCTACCCTAGCTTTTTTTTCATTTCCATTTGCATGAAATATTTTTTCCATCCTTTTACCTTCACTCTATCTGCATCTTTTGTTTTAAGGTGTGTCTCTTGTAGACAGCTGGTTCTGTTTTCTTATCCATGCAGCTACCCTGTGTCTTTTGATTGGATCATTTAATCCATTTACATTTAAGTGTATTATTGATATGTAGTTGTTTATTGCCATTTTATTCTTTAAAGCTGTATTCCTCTTTTGCTATATTCTTTTCCCCATTTAATCTGTTTACAGCGGGCCCCTTAACATTTCCTGCAGCATTGGTTTGGTTGTAATTAATTCCTTGAGGTTTTTTTTTTGTCTGGGAAGCTTTTTATTTCTCCTTCAGTTTTAAATGATAGCCTTGCTGGATAAAGTAGTCTTGGTTGTAGGCTCTTGTTCTGCATTACTTTGAATATTTTTTGCCATTCCCTTCTGGCCTCAAGTATTTCTGTTGAGAAGTCAGACGTCATCCTTATGGGGGCTCCTTTGTAGGTGATAGCCTTTTTTTTTTATCTAGCTGCTTTTAGTATTTTCTCTTTATCACTTAGCTTAGCTTTGGTATTTTAATTATGATGTATCTTGGTATAGATTTCTTTGGGTTTCTCTTTAATGGACTTCTCTGTATTTCTTGAACTTGTGAGAATTTTTCCTGCATTAATTTAGGGAAGTTTTCAGCTATGATATGATTGAACAAAGTCTCTATCCCTTGTTCTTTTTCTTCTTCTTCAGAAACCCCTATTATGCGGATGTTATTTTTCTTCATGTTATCACAGAGCTCTCTAAGAGTTTCCTCAGACTTTTTGAGTCTCTTCTTTTTTCTGCTCTGCTTTCATGCCTTCATTCAATTTGTCTCCAACTCGCTGATTTGATCCTCAGCTTATCCATCCTGTTTTTAATTCCTTCCATTGTGGTCTTTATTTCTGAATTGTATTTGTCATCTCTGACTGATTCTTTTTTAATATTTCAATGTCCTTTTTTATGCTTGCTATTTCTTTATTTAGGTGTTCATAATGACCATCCATTGTTGTTCTAAGATCCCTAAGCATCCTTACAATCATTATTTTAAACTCTGCATCTGGAAGTTTGATTATTTCCATATCACTAAGTTCATTTCCTGGAAGTTTCTCTTGTGGTTTCATTTGGGTTGCACTTCTCTGTCCTCTCATTATGTCTGTGTGTTTGGGTGTATTGTTTGTAGAGCTGGTTGAGTCTAGGCTTGGTGTTGCTTGCCTCCAGTTTTCAGTTGTGTTATTTCTAGGTCTTCTTGGGTTGGCATCAGCTGTATTTTTGACTACATGAACATTAAACGAATAACTTTGATTGCTGTGGACTGTTCAGAATGACAAAAATCTTGGACGATGCAAGTAAACACAAGCACAGCTAGCTAGGACCATACATCAGACCCAGAGAAGACTCACGAGTCTCACCACCTGTCCCCCTATTGTCAGGCAAAAGAGACAGTCATCACGTGTCACCCTTTGGTTGTTCAGCCAGCCCGGAGATAAGAACATCTGATATAATAAGAATGTGGCCATGGGGCCAGACCAGGGTCATAGGCTAGTCTTCACCATACTGGTGGGAAGTTAACCTACAATGTGTTCTTCAGACTTTCTTGTTTCAGATCAAATACACATATGTCACAATACAGCATTTCTAAGAAATACCCTGAACCAGAATGTCTGAAAGGTCGGGTGCCTGCCCTGCTAGGCCTTGAAAGGAGAAGGAGCAATAAGATCATTTGTGCAGCATTTTGTTGTTTGCAAGGGGCTTTCGTACTTGGGTCCTCATAACATTCCCAAAAGTCCATGAGGCTCCAAAGAGCTCATGTAACTTGCCCAAGCTAGGATTGGAACCCAGGTCTCCTTACTTCAGAGCTTTTCTCTACACTATGTATCTCTAAATAATAAGTTTTTTTTCCCCCAATGGGAAAATAACATTATTTTTAAAACAAAATAAGGGGAAGAAAAACGTCACTGTACTTTGGAGGCAAGATCGCTGCTGGCCATCTGTCATGGTTGACTTACTATTTTTTATAAACAAGAGGCAGTAGAGTCCAAGGAAAGACCCCATGACACCCAATAGAGAACAGGGCATTTTTTAACGCTGGGGAGAAACGAGGGCAAAGAAGAAAAATGCAGTGTCAAAATAGCCTATGAGAAATGCAAAAGATAACTTTCCCATTTTTCTAAAATTGGATATGTTTCAATAAGGTCACCACCCACACCATAAGGGCTACTGAGTCACACACGGCCAGTTGGCTCCCTGGGAAGCTGAATCAACCTGGACCAGAGTGCATCTCAGATAACCTTTGCAAAAGCCTCAGTAACTTCCACATTAGATAGCAACCTTTCAAACACACAGAATCAAATTCTCCCTGTGAGCAGAGTGTCCTATCTGCCACCATAGTGATTCTTAATTATGGAGCTGATATGAATTTGGGCTTGTTTTCTTAGAATATGCCCTTTATGAACATCCCTTGAGATACTAGTAATACATAATCACAAGAGCCAACAACTGTATTAGCACTTCAGAGTTTGCAAAGATCTTTATCCCTCATTCCCTCTTTCTCTCTCTCTCACTGGGACCACACCCCTCTAGAAAGGCTGGATGATTACCGTATTTCCCCATGTATAAGATGCTCCCATGTATAAGACACATCTTAATTTTTGGGCACAAAATTTGAAAAAATATGTATTACATAAAGTTATTGAACTCGTTCTATTCATCATAAAATTCATACAACTCCTCATCGTCAAAACTCCCATTCATTAGCTTGTCGTCATCTGTGTCTGATGACGAATCACTGTCTTCATACATCACCTTGTCCTCACTTCCATCTATGGCAGGGGTCTCAAACTCACGGCCCGCCGAACAATTTTGTGCGGCCCACAGACTAATCCACGAAGTTCAAAATATTTTGGATAAAATTAAGTAAGCCTAGGGGCCTACTTGTATTTTTCATTTCTCTAGCATCCTAGCTAGATATTAGCTTAGTTAACAGCAGTTGTGATGCGAACTACAGTTTCCGGTCGTTTTGTGACACTGAGTAAACTGCATGTACGATTGTGCTTGTTGTACTGATTTTTTTTTTGTTTTCAACTGCAGTGAGAAAAGTGTTGCATAACAGTTGCCTTTTGTAGACCTAGTGCGGCCCGCCGAACGGCTGTGATCTTGCTCTGCGGCCCACATGCTGAGTTGAGTTTGAGACCCCTGATCTATGGCATTTGAAATGCCACACTTCTGCAATCACTGTATAAGATGCAATGTTTTTAGACTCCAAATTTTTCAAAAAAGGCTGTCTTTTTTGTTTTGTTTTGTTTTGGGGTTTTTTTTTTGTTTGTTTGTTTTTTGTATTTTTCTGAAGCTGGAAACGGGGAGGCAGTCAGACAGACTCCCGCATGTTCCTGACCGGGATCCACCCAGCATGCCCACCAGGGGGCGATGCTCTGCCCCTCTGGGGCGTCACTCTGTCGTGACCAGAGCCACTCTAGCACCTGGGGCAGAGGCCAAGGAGCCATCCCCAGCGCCCGGGCCATCTTTGGTCCAATGGAGCCTCGGCTGCAGGAGGGGAAGAGAGAGACAGAGAGGAAGGAGAGGGGGAGGGGTGGAGAAGCAGATGGGCGCCTCTCCTGTGTGCCCTGGCCGGGAATTGAATCCAGGACTTCCGCACGCCAGGCCGACGCTCTACCACTGAGCCAACCAGCCAGGGCCAAAAAAGGCTGTCTTATACATAGGAAATATGGTAATACTGTCCCCACTCTACTGATGAAGAAACTGAAGTTCACAGTTCCTATGACTTCCTAAACTCACATGATTTGTAAACAGCAAAGGAGGAACACGAACCCCAAACTTCTGACTTCATATTTCATGCTACTTCCAAGACACCAGCCATTCCGATGATTACGCTCCTTGATTAATGGAGTAAATATTCTTCCATCAGATGTTTATCTTTTGCCACGGTTGATGAAACTCAGAGAGCTGAAGAGCAGCACCAGACATCTGGTCACATCAGCGCTGTCAGGCAGATCTGAGAGGAGGGCCCATTTGTCAGTCACCCATTCTTCAAAGTGACTTGTGCATAGCAAAACCATCACCCGTAAGGCAGCCATAGATGTCTCGAAATAAAAGAAAAAGCTGTAAGGAAAACGCACTCAGACACTTACCACATCAGGGATACTTCTGAGTAGGAGGCTGAGATGCTGGACAGCTGTCTGTCCTGAGGATGGGGCAGGACCAAGCAGCCCAGGGAACCACTTCCAACCAACCCAGTCAACGAAGGAGAAAACAAAAAGGGGGCTACAGCTCTGGCCCCGCTGACTAAAGGCACTGAGAGAAAGAATACTGCAATCACTTCCGTTAGCTGTGCTCTCTGGGCTTCTCCCAAATTGTTCCTGATCATCCTCCCATCCTGCTGAATAAAATCTGTCCCTCACCTCCATGCCATCAAGAAAAGCTACGTGACCTCACTGCCTTAAGACAATTCTTAATGAGTCCAACCTCATACTCAAAATGTAGACTAAATAGCTGTCTGCAGTTGTGTAACAAATTATCCCAAAACTTAGCAGCTTCAAACAACAACCATACAAAGTCAAATCCACACTGACTGTCAAGGCCTGGGGTGGCGTGGCGTGGGGGAGGACAACAGGATTCTAAACTTTGATGTTGGACCTTGAAAGCTTCCTTGTGAATTTTTTCTTTTTCTCAGACCTTAATGAATCGTGAGAGGCAGCCATGAAAAACCCCCGTTCGGATCCAAGTGTTCCTAGGGCTGCTGAAGCACAGGACCACCGACAGGGGTGGGGGGCTTAAACAACAGAAAGTTAGGCTCACCGTTCTGGAGGCCAGAAGTCTGAAATCAAGGGGCCAGCAGGGCCATGCTCCCTCTGCAGGCTCCAGGGAAAGGTCCATCCTCACTTCTTCATAGCCTTTGCTAGTTGTCACACCCCTGGAGGTCCGTGACTTAGAAGCTCTGTCACCCCAACAGCAGCTTCCATCTTCACGTAGGCCTTTCCCCTGTATGGGTGTCTCTCTCTGATCTACCCATGACCTTCTTATAGGAACGCCAGCCATTGGATTTAGGGCCCACCCTACTCCACTAAGACTTCATATTAATTTAATTAATTGCATCTGCAAAGACTGAATTGAGATCATATGCTGAGGTTCTGAGTGGTCAGGACTTCTGAGGGGACGCAACTCAACCCAGTATACTAAGGATATTTCCCAGAATCCTCTTTGTCTGCTCCAGTTGGGCACCACTGATAAGGTCACTACCAAGATTACAATGAGTCTATTATCAAAGCAAATATGAAACATTCTTTTTGACCCTCCATAATTCCATTTTGGTAACCAATTCTAAGAAGAGAATCCTACATACAAAAATTTTAGGCATTGACCTCAAGGTAAAGCAGTCATGCTTATGATAGCAAATTTGAAAACAATCTGTATTGCCAAGAATAGGAGAATGATTAGTATAGGAGATACATTGATATAATGAGCTGCTAAGAAGCCTGTAAAATTATATAAAGTTTATAATAGTGTAGAAAATTTACATGTTTTTTAACAAGTAAGAAACACACCATATTTTAATAGATGTTATAACTGTTTTAAAAAGAGTAAACAAATCTCAAAATTATACATTAAAGAAAAATATTGGAAAGTAAAGTATTAGTACTGTATTTAGATAATTAAATGATTTCTTCCTATCTTTTAGGTTGTTCCAATTATATATTTCTGCATAATAAACAACCCAACTTACTTCTTACAATGCAATAATCATTTCTTTTTCTTATTAAGGTGTAATTTGGGCAGGGCTCAGTAAGGGTTGGCTCATCTGTGCCTCATGCAACAACAACAGCTGATGTGACTCAGCTGGGCCTGAAGGATCAATCAACTTTCCAAGGTGGCTCAATAACATGCTGGTGCCAGTTGTTAGATGGGAGTTCAGTGGGGATTGCTGGCCAGGGGCCTCAGTACTTCTCCAGGTGAGCTTCTCCATGGGGCTACTTGGGCTTCCTAACAATATAGCAACAGGCTTACAAGACAAGCGTTCCAAAAGGAAGAAAGTAGAACCTGCAAGTTTCTTACTACCTGGGCCGGGTAACTAGCACAGCATCATGTTCTGCCATGTTCTATTGGTCATGCTATCACAGAGCCTGCTCAGATAAGGGGAGGGGGGTCTTCTTATGTCAAATATCCTGCGGCCATTTTAATCAACCATTGTTAAATCAACATTTTCCAATTTTTTTTTTAATGACAATCATTACAAGTGAGGCCATGTTAAGTACATTTATGCTTGTAATTAAAATTTTGAGAACACCAATATAAACTCTCTGATAATCCATAAAACTACTTAGAATAGCAAATTTCTCTGCTCTTTGCCCTGAAAGCTCCTTCTCCACCTACGTACGTCTAGACAACCACACACACACACACACTCTCTCTCTCTCTCTTTCTCTGTCCCCTCCACCCCCATCTTTAGGCACTTTGCTCCTGGCTGGGTCTTCTCTCAGTTCTCTGGTGAAGATATTAAGTAAAAACTAGAGTACTGCTCATGGTGGTTTGTGGTACGCCCCACACCACTTCTAAAGGGCTACTGACCAGGCTGTGTGTGCACACCAGAGCAGGCACCTGCCCCCTCCCCCCGCCACCACATCTAACTCAGTGGTTATTAAACACTAAAGGGCTCATAGTTGCCTAATACAGTCATATTGATTCTTAGAAGCTTTTCTCAAATTGGCTCACATCTCATAATATTTGCTCTTAGATTACTCAAAGAAGTGCTCAACCTCAGATGCTGCCTTCATGAAGTTTCTGATGGAACAGAAGGTTAATAACCTTTCAAAGAATAAACATTAAGGTCTAACTCAGTAAGAGTAACTGGTGAAGATTAAATGGGAACCAGTGTGTCACAGGTTTTTTAGTTGTTTTTTTCCATTTGGTTGTGTGTGTGAGAGTGTTTTGTCCTGGTTTTCAAGTCTGAGTAGCCTAATCTCATACAGTCTTCCTGGGAGATGATAGAGCTGCTAGCAATACCCAATGTCCCAGAATTTTAACTAACATTGTGGATCCTCCTACAGAAAAGTGTCCATGAGCGTAAGCAAAGTGTGCTGTGTACTTGGGGGGTGAGTTCACAGATCTCTGTCGAGGTTAAGAAACCCCATGCTAGAGTCTTTGTTGACTCAGGATGGGAGGTGACTGCCTGAAGACGTCATGGTGGCTTGTTGGGCCATGTCAGGGACATCACAGACCACTTTACAGTTCTGCTGCTTCCTTAAGCCATCCCAACAGTTACCTGTGAATAAATCCCAACAGAGAAAGGCAAAGCAGCCCAGACGCAGACCAAGCTTCGGAATTAATGATCCTCTTTCTCATCTGTGAGGCGGGAACTTCCCATACCTGATGCTCTTCTAGCCCTTCCTCCCCCTTTCCTGTTTCTCTGCTTTCCTCTGCCAAACACTTTTTTTTAAAACAATTTTTTTAAATGTTTATTTTATTGATTTTAGAGAGAGAGGAAGGGAGAGAGGGAGACAGACAGGAACATCGATCTGCTCCTATAGGTGTTCTGCTTGGGAATCAAACTGGCAACCTCCAAGCTTGCAGACGACGCTCTCACCAACAGAGCTACCTGGCCAGGGCTTCCATTTATATGCTCACAAAAATTAGGGGATATTTCAAAATGAATATGAAGCGATAAAAAAAAGCATTTGATTTTTTTTTTATTAAAGAAGACATCAGAAAAGCAAACGAGAAAGAAAGTATGATGGTTCCTCAAAAAACTGAAAATAGAACTACCTTATGACCCAGCAATCCCTCTACTGGGTATATACCCCAAAAACTCAGAAACACTGATACATAAAGACACATGCAGCCCCATGTTTATTGCAGCACTGTTCACAGTGGCCAGGACATGGAAACAACCAAAAAGCCCGTCAATAGATGACTGGATAAAGAAGATGTGGCACATGTACACTATGGAATACTACTCAGCCATAAGAAATGATGACATCGGATCATTTACAGCAAAATGGTGGGATCTTGATAACATTATACGAAGTGAAATAAGTAAATCAGAAAAAAACAGGAACTGCATTATTCCATACGTAGGTGGGACATAAAAGTGATACTAAGAGACATTGATAAGAGTGTGGTGGTTATGGGGGGGAGGGGGGAGAGGGAGAGGGAATGAGGGAAGGGGAGGGGCACAAAGAAAACTAGATAGAAGGTGACAGAGGACAATCTGACTTTGGGTGATGGGTATGCAACATAATTGAACGACAAGATAACCTGGACATGTTATCTTTGAATATATGTATCCTGATTTATTGATTTTGCCCCATTAAAAAAATAAAATTATTTAAAAAAAAAAGAAAAGCAAAAGACAAGTCAAAGAAAGCTGTTCAATTATGCAAATGAATGCAAAACCAACTTGGTGAAAATGCACTTATATAAAAGGCTGAAAGTACTGGCGTATCTGTATGTTCTCTGATCCCCTAATTTTTGTGAGCAGTATACTTAATGAACACCTTTTAAACCCCTTTCTCAGGGTTAGGGTCTAGGAAAATTCATGTGAAAGAAATCTGGCTCTTCTCATTCATTAAACAAATTCATTGAATATTCCCAGAACCCAATGCACTTTAGTTTTTACAGTCTACACCCACAAGCCATGCACTTTTATACACTTACAGTGCAACACAAAAGAAGGCTATAGTGGAGAGATGTGTTGGCAACCATGGGGCAGAGGAGTCTGCCAGAATGGGTCATGGAAGGCTGATCAGGAAAAGTGAACTGATCCCCATATTTAAAAAAAAAAGCAGACAAGGAAGGAAGAGGGAACAATATGTGCAAAGGCTTTCAGGTGCCAATGAATATGGTACTTTCTGGGTTCCCTGGGCTGGACCTAGGATGCATGCAAGGTCAGCAAGTTAAAGCAAGAAAGATAGGAGAACCCAAATCTTGAATGTTCTAAGCACCATTCCCCCACTCCAAAAAACAATAAAAAAATTAAAATGGCCAGAACTACTGACAAGGAGCCTCTGGAAGGCTCTAGGCAGAGGAATAAAACAATAGGCTTGGGTTTCAGAAAGCTAACTCTAATGGCAGAATAAAAGATGCATTAAGGCCTGACCTGTGGTGGCGCAGTGAATAAAGCAATGACCTGGAACACTGAGGTCGCTGGTTCAAAACCCTGGGCTTGCCTGGTCAAGGCACATACAGGAGTTGATTATTCCTGCTCCTCCCCCCTTCTTTCTCTTTCTCTCTTCTCTCTAAAATGAATAAATAAAATCTAAAAAAAAAAAAGATGCATTAAGTGAAGACCAAATCAGAAACAGAAAGATTAGTTGGGAGGGAGGCTCCTGAGAGGATCAGGGGAGATATAACAGAGGGTCTACATTCTACCAGGGGTGGTAGGGAAAGAAATGGTCAAACATAAGAGGTTCAAAAGACAGCGTGAATAGAAACTGGCAAGTGGTTAAATGAGGAGTCGTTATTATGACTTCCAGGTTCCTTATTGGAGCAAACAGAAATGTGAGAGGGTAAATACAGGAAATACAAGCGTGTGGGGTAAGATAACGAGGCCCGAGGGGCGCGCGGAGTGTGAGGGCCTATAGAGACGTCCACCCCGGTGAGAGGTGACAGGCTGAATGAGCACCACCACTTGTCCAGCCCTGGGGTTCTACGGTCCTCGTTCACCAAAATCGACACTTATGGGTATTTTACCAACTTTGGATGGAAAAAATCGTGTTTTATAAAACCTTCTCGAGTGAGATAGATCATGTCAAGCATGACAAGGGCCACTTGTGTTGTGGGTAACAATGAGAAAAGCATCTTCATGCTACATTTGCCTTTCACTCCCCTTACATCATAGCAGACGCTGCCAAGCCCACTGCGATGGAGTTTATCCCTCCCTCCAACCCTCCTCGCGTCTTCTGGCTGTGCAGGACGAATACTTCCATATGGTGCGATGTTTATGTTAAGATGGGGGGAAATATGAAATGCTTTCAGTAAATTTTATCCAAGAAGCAATAAATTTACAAATCCTAAACAGCTGGAACAAAATATTGGCCTGTAACTGATTTGGGATGAAGGTATTTCAGCAGGAATAGGAAACGTGGGGCAGTTTGCTAGCTGCCGATGTTTAGGGGTCTTGGATGTCTTCAGACAGCCCTCCCTAATGTAATCTCAAACAGGTTATTTGCTGTCTTGAACTTCTTTTGTCTGGTCTGTAAAATGGGTTTAACAATTTTACGGCACTCACGGGTTTTTGGGAGGATTGAACCAGCTAATGCAGGTGAAGACCTCAGAGTCGAAGTGATCAACTGGCAGGGACTCAGAAATGTTTGTTCCTCCTCATCTCACCTATAAGCTACGTGACAAGGGAAGGGGAATGGAACAGACTGGAGCTGGGGGGAGGTGGGGGGAAGAGGACAGAAGAGTGGACAAGAATGAACGTTCTTAGGATTACTCCATGGAAGGGTGCCCATACTACCTGGAACAGTAGAGGTAAGAAAGCTGTGTGAGTGGAAGTGGTTGTTCAAAAAGATTTTTTGGGGGAAAGGGTGATTTGCAAAGCCTGTAGAACCAGGAGCTTTGTGACTTATATTTTGGATCACTCACTTTTACAATTACTTAATTCACTGAGACAAATGAGAGCAAGAAGGCAGAAGGCAAGAGTACTAAAAACCCAGAGTGGTCTAGCAGGAACCATTCGACATGCAAAAACTACCCCATGTCTGTGAAATCATTCCACAGGATTTTATTCTATTGACTCATTATTGTTTTGGACAAACTGCCAACTTTTGTTTTAGTTTTCTAGTCACAAAAGCACAAGGATCTTTCAGAATGATTTTTAATGTGGTCTACTTACATAGCTCTACTTTTACAAAGCATTTCTACACCTAATTGAATACTGATAAAAATCAGGCAGAGGTCTATTTTTATCATTAGGTCTATTTTTAAAGGGCAAATATTGAGTGGTAGATTTACCACATGCCAGGTGCTATAGTAAACATTCTACAAGGAATGTCTCATCTAGTCCTTTTTATGAACTAGCCAGGGTGGTACAGTCATCATCTGAGAGGCTAGAAGAGAAAAATTTAACAACTCTCCGAAGGTGACCTAGACGGTAAGAGCCAAGGCAGGATTTGAACCCATATCAGTCTGACTTCAAAACTCACTTTCTAACTCCTAACCATGGTATTCTGTTGTTGAAAGATCATCAGATAAATACACGTTCTTTCCTGTATGGCAAATGCTTTTAGTCTGAACTCAGCCTAATTGTTTACAGTTAAACTCTTAGATGTCTATTTCCGTACTCTGCACTGAGGCCGGCTTGAGACAGACGTCCGCCCCAGCACACACACCCTCCCCCGCCCCAGGCTAGGAGACTCTGCACAAGATCAATAATTGATGAATAAAGTTTCCAAATACCTAAAGGACTTGGTAATAGGCGAAGAATCTGTTTCTGATTTACTTATAATACAGTTTAAGAGTTGTAGATAAGAAAATGTAAGCATAGTTTTACATAGAGGAGCTACCAATCTTTTGAATAGTTCAATAAAGCAAAGGACAAAAATCTGTTCATAAAAATGTATTTTTAATTGTATTGAAAAACAAACAAACAAACAAAAAAACCTGTTCAATATCCCTCTCCCTCATGCAAATAGCTCTCATATGAGATTCTTCAAATTTTACGTTTTTTCCATTCTGGCTCATTCTTTGCTTCCTCGTCATCAGATTCAACTTGTGCAAACATGGTTTTGGGCTGAGTCCTAAAAGTTAAAGAGAAGAGAAAAAATGTACTCAGCAAGTGTTTATTAGATTAGACTTTGCTACTTTTCATCGAGTAGAAACACATTGGGGAAATCAATTACAGTTCAATTATTAAATATCAATCGTTAAACTTCTGGCAAAGGAAAGGATAATGAAAATTGAATAATGTTCAAGAAAAGAGCCGAAGAGTCTTTTAAAGGTTCTCCCTCTGTGGTAGACTACGGGTGCCACCCTTCCGTTGAATAAGACGAAAACAAATCAAATTCAGTGGCTCCTCACACATCCATAAGCACACTCAAGCTAACCAGAATCATTTGGGAGGACAAATTCCAGCCACCAAGCAAGAATCTGAACCCTCTTTATTTATAGCTCTCTAGGCTGCCCCTACACTTAAGCAGTCCAAATAATATGATTACGGTACTCATGGATGGGAGAATTTGAGTTAGTAGTTATTGTATATAATGAGTTTATAATAGTAGATAACATGAATAGTAATTTGAGCACCGATAGCAAAAACAAAGCAAAACAAGCAAAGGCGCATTCCCTCCAACACTGAGATCAGCGCACGGAAAGGGCCCGCTTGCTGGGCAATGTGGCGGAGCTTCACGGCCGTGGTGCCAGGAACCTTTGCGTGAGGACCTCCTGCACTTTGCAAACATACCTGTTGAATGACACTTGTTTTACACCGTTCTCACAGAGAGGAAGTCCAAAAAATGTCAAGTGGTTATAATCTGCACCCTTTTCGTCATGCTACTGCTGATGTCCTTTTAAAAACAGCTCTATCACATTAGAAGGCAACATAAAGCATTATATCTGAAGATGATATGTTTTAGCTTACATCTTCATTTAGAGTTCAACTCATTATATCAAAGTAATGGATATAGACTGGTAAATATAATATCAACATCAACATATCCTTTTATGTGGCAAGTGGAAACAGGGTTCAAAGCTTATATCACAGCTTGTTGTTTCTTTATTATCCTAGGGAAGAAGGTACACTATGCGGGCTCATGCTGATGGCGTTCTGATGCAGGCACACACTGCACTTCCTCACGCATAATCTCGTCACAATTCCCATCTCTCCAATTACCTCACACACGTGCCCCGTGCGCCCAAGCTGTCCCTGTACACAACCCAGTTGGTTAAAGTTGTTGTCACTTCCAGACACTGTTATGGCATCTACAAACAAGCCATGGCTCTAACGTTTCCAAAAGCAGCTGCAGACTTTCATAGGTCATGAGTTGCTGAATTACTAGAAAGCAGGACCACTGGCTTTCTAACATTCCATTGGTGCTCGTTACATATTCCATCTTCTGGCAAAGACAGTAACCACTTAGGGACAGACAAACCATGCAGGAATAAATTTGTCTGGTTTTAAAAATCCTTTGAGTTAGATATTTAATTTAAGAGAAAAATAAAAAGAATACAGTCTCCTAAGGATATCTGACAATGCTCATCAAGTTTAGTTGTAATGAGACTTAAGTACTAAGATGCTGTAATGCTTTAATGGATAGTTCTAAAAGAAAGAGAACAAACAACATATCACAGGAAGAACCCTAGAGCTTGGATAGGTTCTTTCACTGCAGTAGTTACTCTTTTCTCTTTTACCTACTTTCAAAAGTATTTTTAGCAGTTTGGTGGCTAACACTGAAGAGCATAGCTTTAACAAGGGGCAGAAGGGGAGTAACAATTGCAAAGAGGCAGGGGGGAACATTGTGGGGGGAAGGAAACAGTCTATAATCTTGATCGAAGTGGTAATTCCACAGATGTATACATTTGCCAAGGCTTGAAATGAGTGCTTTTTGTGTTGTACTGTACGCAAATTATACCTCAATAAAACTGACTTATAAAGAAAACCAAAACAAAACAAATGAGTCAAAGGTCAAGAAGCAAGGAATGAAAGGGTATGTCACTGAGCACTGAATTTCCTAGCAGCCGAGACAAAAGGAAAAGGAGAGTTTCTCCAAGGAGATAGCTTTGGCCCCATCCAGCATTGAACTCACCAAGATTCACTGAGTGAATTTTAACACGACGGTCACTTACACAATCACTTTCTATTTCTAGACCACACAGTTTCCATTTCCTATCCAGTACTTTAACTTAGAGGATACCGACTTGTTCAGAAGGTGGAATGGTCTTCTTTGATAAACTGCACAAATTGTATTTTAAATCCCACTTTTGAACTAATAACAATGTTGTCAGCAAAACAGCTGACAACAAATTTAACAACAAAATACAAAATTATGTGTATGCAGTGTCAAACCATGACAGTTAGCTTTCCTATAACCATGCTCCCCTTCCCTAAATTGCCAAAATCGAAGCATAAACCAGTGTCCAAACTTTGCCAGTAACACTTATTTGTCACCTGTTTTTCATTTTGTTGGCCAACTAGGGAAAAAGTGAGTGGAAGAACTAGGCTCCTTTCAGTATACGGTGTTGGCAAAACTGCACATCCAAATGCAATGAAGGAAGAAACTAGACCAGGTGTGGCCAACAGTTTTTGCCCCCGGGCCAGATTAGAAAGAAAACTATCTTCACGGGCCCGACAAAATATTAAAATTAAAAAATGTTAAATACAAAAATGATTCGTATAAGTAAACAAAATTTTATTATGTAATTTGTGAATAAATGTGAGTGAAAACATTTTTAATATACGATATTATTTTAATAAAATATAATTACATACCGTATAAATATCCAAACTGTATGGCAATCAATCGAAACAATTTTTAATTAATAGAATGAGCTTGAAGGGGTTATATCGCAAATAAAACAATTATTTTGTTCTACAAACAGCCTGGACACGTTTTCAGTTATCAACTGCAGCTATTGTCTATGCTACAATGCCACTTGATTCAGCACACTTGACCACAAAAATAATGAATTGTTTGACCTTGGGTGCACACTGGCAAACTCCGCCTAAAAGAATGTGGGTTTCACATTGCCGCTAAATGCCAAACAGTTCATATCGAGTACAGACGAGTACAAAAGTTGTAAATCTTTATAATGAAATATTTTTTAAAAATAAAGAAGTATCGCGAATCCATTCGACCAATTATTGGAAGTTAACCCTAGATTAGTCACACACGGAATTCTTTTCCGCGTATCACTATCTTCTTAAATATCTCGATTTCCAATAATCAAAGACGCTTCTGCTTCTGAGTAGCTGAGATTTTAAAGTAGTGGAAGAGTATTAAAAATTTAATTGCAGGCCGAATAAACTCATTATGTGGGCTGGATCTGGCCCGTGGGCCAAATGTTGGCCATGCCTGAACTAGACCCTAACCTTAAACCAGATACAAAAATTAACTAAAAATGGATCAAAGAGCTAAACCTAGGAACAAAGCCTAGAAACGACTAGCAGAAAACGTAGGGGATATTTATCCCCCTACTTCAACACAGCATTTCCATTACCCACCCATTCCCTGTCTTCTATGTAGTCAGCTCCTACAGAATTTTATACTTGCTCAAGAGACAGGAAGTCATCAACTCAAATTTATAGCCTCAATGCAGATTGATCTCAGGTGCCCAAAACAAAAGCCTATAAAGGGATCAACTTATAGAAAAAGAAAAGAAGGGGAACAATTCATTCAGCCAAAGGTAGGTACTAAACAGGGCAGTGGGGATAAGGTGAGCCTCACTGAGAAGCAGTAAAGAATCCACCTTATTGAAATCAGCTTTATCCAGACTATTTTATTACTGGCTTAAGGCCTGCCCTTTCCCATTATTCTGTTCATTGGAAACTTAAACATACAGAAAACTGATGTGAAACTTGTGATTTCCAGTTTGATTAACTCACCTTGTGAATAGTAAACATTTTTCACTTGATTATACATGCCAACTTGTTTATTAGAGTTACCAGGAAAAGAAGAGCAGATTAGATATCAACATAATTAGAGATGCTAACCATTAAATAAACTAATCAGAAGTGAGCTGAAGGGTTTTTTTGTTCTATTTTGTTTTTGCTCCAGTAAATTCTGTATTTGCTAATAGTTATTATTTCTTGATGCAAATATAAAGGTTAAGCAAATGTCCTTCTCAAATTTATAAATTATGATTATCTGATATTTTTTGCTAATTAACTTCCCTTTGGAACATCTTAAAAACTAAATTCTCAAAGCTGTTTGTACTAAGTGAGTCTTCATCGGCAACAGTGGGCTATAGAAAAATGACAGTCCCGCCATCCACATTTGCAGCCAAGAATTTCATGTAGAACAGTCAGTAGTGAATAAAGATCTATCTTCCTGGCAACCTTCTAAGAGGGCGTTTGGGGGGTGTACTGTCTATGCGAGAGATTCCGAGTGTGAGCAGGGCTGCCCTTCTCTCTGGCTGGCTCCAACCTAGGCCTCTGACACCCCTCCAGCCCAGGCCAGAGTGAAGTCTCAGAATGTTTTCAGCTGCCATGAAAGGTCCACAGGTCAAATTCTTTTTAATTATAGATATTCTTCAGATAGGATTCATTCAAAAAGCATCAAGTACGCTCCAGGGTAATAAAATGGATATGAGGGAAATCACTTGTAATATTTAGTCATCAGCTTTTTTGGCTCAGAGCCCACAAGCTTTTTTGGCTCAGGGCCCATTGTTTATTATGAAGGAAAACCTCAAAGCCAAAGTCAATTATAGCCATGACTTGACAATCTGACACACTTGTTAACCCTGTTAGAATGAATACGGTCCAGATGAACTCTGACCCAATCATCACAATTATGGAATTATTAAGACTAAATAAAGAGTTTGACCAAAAGATTCCACTTGAAATGATCCCTTCTTTCCAGCGAAGAGCTAATCAAAGATAACTTTTTAAAAAACATATTAGGGGTACATAAGAAGATGAGAAGTAACAAGATGTTTCCAGATAAAGAAAGTTCTATTTTCTTCAAGAAATGGACAATATTTTGGAAATTGGATAAACATATCTCAGACTCATTAAATAGGGCATACCAACTCACAATGACATGGATGAGAGCCCAAAGACTGGGTGAGGATGGAGAAAGAACACGCATGAAACCCACAGAGACTGGAAACAAAAAAAGAGAAAGAAAAGAAAAACAAAAGAAGCCTCTAAAATCAGCGTTAGCTACCTTACAACAGAGTGGGTAAACAAGTTAGAATGACTTCAACTTTAACGAGCACACAGCCCTGAGACAGCCCCCTCTAAGCGCACATGTATAATTTAGGTGACAAGTATGTGCCACAATTTCCATTTAAAACATGGATGCATGCCGGGCAGCCCGATCCCTTATGTCACAGGTGGGACACAGTCTCGGAGAAGGTGAGGACATCTCGGGGCAGGAGCTAAACCCCAGGACTTCTGCTTCTTAGGCCACGATGGCTCACATAATAATCTTTTCAGCTTCCTTATTACTCAGCTTTCCCAGTAAGTTCTACCAGTAGCTTTCTGATGAGGCAGTACATTGGAGGGGTCAAAAGCAGAAGTTTGACTCTGAAGCCAGACCATTGTGCTCAAATTCCAAGTCTGCCACCTGCAACTACATAGCTTTGGTCAAGCCTCAATTTCCTTATCTGCAAAATGGGGACAATAATATCAGTTACCAAAGTGTTATTAATTATATACCTTTTTATATGGAGTAAGGAACACATCACTCCATATAATATGTATATCTTTAAAATCTTATATTTAGAACATATTTGATATAATTTATATATCAAATATAACATAGCTGGTTGCTATTTATTTTTAAATCCTGAGGGAAATACTTTTGTTATGTAATCTGTCTTCAGTATGAATCTCTATAATCAAAATAATCTATTATGAACAACTGAATTTTCTTAAGGGCAAAGCACTTGTGGTCTATTTTAAATAATCACTTTAGTATTATTACCAAATTTTGGCATGCAAAATAATCACCTGTGAAACTTCTTAAGATACAAATCCCCAGGACCAGTGTCACAGGCTAATGGAGTTGGTGGGGCAGGGGCTAGAAGTCTGCATTTTTAACCTTTCTACTTCTGCCAACTCTGACACGGACAGTCCACAAAAGCACTTCAAGAAACACTGGCCTTCACACAGGAATATGGTGGTCAGCAATAATCAGTCAACTAAATATAACTCAGGAAAAAAGTTATATTTTCCTGTGAGTTTATGTCTCTTGCTGACACAAATAAATCTTTTCTGCACAAAGAATAACCTCTGTATTGCCTACTAACTCAACATGACTTTCAATGCATCCTTTATGGGTGGGAACGGTGTTTCGATACACACATATATCCACATATCCCTGTATCAGACAAAACATGCACACTGAAGGTGAAATGGACGGAACCAGCAGCAATGGCGGCTGGCCTGGCAAGCAGTGGCGATGACAGACAGAGCCGTCAGGCTGCCGGGCTGCTGGCCAGGGTCCAGCTCCCACACGCATCCATCCCTGTCTTCTGTGTAAGCTAACAGCGCTCTGGATCTATATCCTGCCCACTCCCCAGCCAGCACACTACCCCTCCCCCCAACATCTTTTAACAAGAAACTGTAACCAAATCTGCCCCTGTGTGACTGAATAAGCGTCCTCTGTGATCCTGCTGTGTTTTATAACTTTCATGGCTACCCCACTGCCAGTGCCAGAAATGAAATTGAAACACTAAAGTGATAAACGTCAAGTGTTCAGAGATTCTTCGTTATCACTGGAGGACAAATGTGGGTGTGTGTCATGTGCAAACAGGTTGAGTTGTGTGAAGTCTAATGCTGCTTTTCTGTGATAAAATAAGATGCAGTAAATCTTCGTTTCATCACTGACAGAAGTCAATTTCAGTGAAGAAAAACAACCAGACACACATTCTCAATTACAGTGACCTTTACGAAAGGATCCTTTTAAATATTAGCTTCCCTTCAAACACTTTGCCACTTGGCAGTAAACCGTAGACGCTAGCAGGTGAACACAGGAGAAACAGCACTCCAATGCTGGCTAACAAATTGCATGCCACAGACAGTGCCATGAACTTAGTTAGCATGCAATAAATGAAAGGTGACAAAATTGGGTGGAAGGGAAGAGAAGGGAACAAAATGAGGCAGCTGAAAGGTGGACACGAAGAGCTCAATAAATTAGAGATCAGAAGAAATCCAGTCTAGTTCTAGTTGAGATTCATTGTTAATTGCAGTCCCTAAGCTTCGGTCTGCTTACTTGTAAGGCGAGGATATGACAATACCTAAGGTGAGTATGTGACAATACTTGCTCAACCCACTTTGCAGAGCAGCTATTAAACTAGCATATGATTAAATTGTAAATAGAACTAAGCCGCCGTGTACAGTGCAGGAAAATACTATTTAATGGTCAATAATGAATAACAACAATTTCCACTTCAATAAATTTCATTTAAAGAAAGTTGAAAATCTGGATGAATGATTTTCTAAGAAAATGTTAATTACAAAGCAGATTCAGAAGAGTCAGAAAATCCAAATAAACTCGCGAGGTGAAAGGAAAAGAAAGACAGAAATTAAGGAATTACTATTCACCTTGCCCTCCACAAAAGCACCAGGCTTGGCAGTGTCAAAGGCAAATTTTATCAAACTCTTACAAAGTAGGTCTAATGGTACTTAAAACAGTTTGGGAACATACATAAAAAAGGAAAGTATACGAAATTTTTACAAAACCAGCCTAACACCTTACAAAGAATAGGCCAGAACCTTGTGAGAATCATACAAAGATGCAAGAATGATTCAATATTAGGAAATTTAGTAACAGAACTCATCATATTCATTGATCAAAGTAGAAAAATTCTACAATCACTTCCAAAGAGATACGATGAAGGAATTCAATAAAATTGAGCATCTACTCCAGATGAACGTGCCTCTGGTCTTCGTTGAGTGTTTTCTCTGCATGGGACGCTCTTCCCTTGGGTAGCTGCTGGCTCACTCCCTCAGTTCACTCAGGACAAAGATTACTTTAGCAGAGGTGCTACCTGATCACCCTACAAAAACCTGCACCCTTCTCTCCCTGGTGACTATATGTCTTTCATCCCTATTTTAGTTTTCTTCTTTGTACTTGCTACCATCCCACTTTTGTGGATTGATGTATTTTCTGTCTCTGTCTACTGAAACATAAGCTCCATAAACACTGCTGTATCCCTACAGCCTGGAATAGTACCTGACATATAGCAGGTGTTCAATAATCTTTATGGAATGAATAAATAAGTAAAAGGTAGATTCCTCTGTAATATCTTGTATGTGTGTGTTTTCAAAGTTATGGCTGGCCTATGGTGGTGCAGTGGATAGAGTGTCGACCTGGAATGCTGAGGTCACTGGTTCAAAACCCCAGGCTTACCTGGTCAAGGCACATATGACAAGTAATCAATGAACAGCTAAAGTGAAGCAACTATGAGTTGATACTTCTCGTTCCTCCCCCCACCTCTCCTCTCTGTAAAATCAATAAATAAAATCTTTAAGAAAAAGTTATCAAGATTTATGGAGAAATACCATTAAATTGCCTAGATTGCTTATAATTGACTTTTCTCCACCTACAAAAAGGGGAATAACATGTTGTAACCTAACAGTTACTCCTGTTAAAATTCAAAGTGAGAAAAAGATATGTACTATCTTTGATATTTAATGTTGTTTTGGCAGTACTAATCAATATAGTTAGATAAGAAAAAGAAATATTAGGTATAAAAATTGGGAAGAAGGAGGTAAATTTCTCATTATATTTGCATATGATATAATTTTATGTCTAGAAACCGCCAAGAAAATTGAGTAAAAATGTATTTACTACATTAGGAAAACACAGTAAATAGCTGAGTGTGAAACAAACATGTATGCATAATTTAATAATACATCTATATATATAGCCACATGGCATTTCCATATACAAAGGAGTTAAACATTCAGCAGAAGGAAAGATCCTACCTGCAATAACTAAATAAAACACTCTAATTAAATTAATATATACATGTAACTAAATTGCAAAAAAAATAGCACTAAGAATTTTTTTTTGGAGGTGGGAGGTTTAGTATATAACTTGGGGTAAAATCATGAAAACCTGCAAGAATTTATAGAAAAACTCTGATAAAAAGAATGATAGCAGGCAGCTCTATAATAATGGGAATTGTTTGGTACTGACACTTGAACAGACCAACAGAACAAAACAGAGCCCAGAAACTAGCTAAAATTCATATGTAAGCCCAGTGTGTATAATAAAGAAATCATTTCGATTCAATGAGTAAAATTAAATTATCCAATTAAAAATTATTGCAACAACTGGCTAACCAACTAGAAAAAATTATGTTGGAGCTCTACTGTGGTAGACCAAAGATGCACACACTACCTCAGGGGTCGGGAACCTTTCTGGCTGAAAGAGCCATGAACGCCACATATTTTAAAATGTCATTCCATGAGAGCCATATAACAACCCGTGTATGTTACGCATTATCCAATAAAAATTTGGTGTTGTCTCAGAGGACAGCTGTGATTGGTTCCAGCCACCTGCAACCATGAACATGAGCGGTACGAAATGAATGGATTGTAATACATGAGAATGTTTTATATTTTCAATGTTATTATATATATTTTTTATTAAAAATTTGTCTGCGAGCCAGATGCAGCCATCAAAAGAGCCACATCTGGCTCTCGAGCCATAGGTTCCCGACCCCTGCACTACCCCCTCAATAGCTATCTTAAAACCCTGGAACCTGTGAATGTTACCTTATTTGGAACAGAGGTCTTTGCAGATGTGATGAAGGATCTTAAAATGAGGAAATAATCCTGGATTATCAGAGGTAGGCCCTAAATGACACCATAGGTATCCTACAAAAGAGAAGAGGAGACCCACACGAGGAAGAGGCCCTGGGCAGGCAGCAGACTAAAGGAACGTGGCCCCAAACCCGGCAAGCAGGGAACCGACAGAGCTGGAAGAAGTTCGGAACAAATTTTCCCCTGGAGTCTGAGTATGGGGCAAGGCTCTGGCTAATGTCTCAGTTTCAGACTCCTGGCTTCCAGACAACGTTATCTTTTGAAGCCACCAGGTTGTGGTAACTTGTTGAGGTGGCCATAGCACATGAATATACCCACATCACTCAAGTAATTCCAGGTGAATCAAAGATTTGACTCTTAAAGAGAGCATTAAATAGAATGGGGAATTTAAAGAATAATCTTGTGAAGTGAAATGAGTCAGAGAAAGACAAATACTATATGATCTCTCTTAGATGTGGAACTCCCAAAATAAATAGCTACAGAGAACATAAAGGGTGGTTATAGAGGAGGGGGTATGGAAGGGGAGGAAGAAATGGGTAATGGGGGTCAAAGGTAAAAAAATTTTTTTTTTTTTTTAATAATCTTAGTGGAGGTCTTCCTAACTAGAACAAAACCTGAGAGAGAAAAAAATTCTAAAACTGACATTAAAATAAAATTCTTTTCACATAGAAAAAATGCCATAAACAAAGTAAAATTAAAATGACTGACCAAGAGAAATATTTTCAATATGTGACATACAAAGGATTAAGATCCTTACTATAAAGAATTCTTACAGATCAATAAGATAAAGATCAACCAATAGACCAAGGGGCAAAAGACATGAATAGAAAGTTTGCAAGAAAAAAAGGATTTTAACATATGAAAACATGCTTCACAATGTAAAAATGTAAGTGTAGCTACAATGGAATACAAGTTTCCACCTACAAGGTCAGCAAAGATAAAAGCAAATACTCTCTCAGCAAGGATGAGGGGAAGGGGGCAGTCACACATCAGGTAAGTTGGCTGTAAAGTCTGAAAAACTAGGCACTAGCTATATGAATTTAAAACACAAATACCCTTTGACTTGGCAATTCTATTTATAGAAGTTTTGCACATGTGGGCAAATATGTATGTCCAATGATGTTAATGCCAGTATTGTTTATGAAAGCAAAAGACTGAAAACAATGTAAACATCTTTCAATGGGATCTCGTCTGGGAAAGGTATATCCATCAGCGGAAAATATCAAGAAGTATAAGGAATGATGTAAATACATATGGTTGGATCTAGTCCAATCTCTTAAGTAAAAAAATAAAGCGAAAAAACAACCACCAACAAAAAAACCGAGCTTGGAAAACATGCTACATATCCATGTTTCAAAATAATGAGTGCATCCATACACACATCTGCCCGTTTTCTCCTGGACTGTCTCTGGGACGAAGCACGAGACCCTGCTAGTGGTGGGTGCCCCGAAGCAGGACAAGGGAGGAACTGCGGGTTTAAGTGAAAGGGAGGCTTTGAAATGTCCACTGTCTACCCTTTAGCATTGCACATGGGTTTCTTTCCACCATGTGCATGTATTACTTAAAATGTATTACACGAAAATCACATATGAACCTGAAGACTGACCCTTGATCAAAGTAATTAGTTGTTAGAGGTGAGAACAATTGCCTGGGACTTCTAAGGGAGCTTCCTGGCCTGATTCTAGCAATGACTGCCATCCAGCAGGCCATAAAGTTATTTTCTTAATGTCTCTTGTTCTTCACTAGGAAGTTAGGTCACTGACACCGTCTTCCTATGAATTATATATTGTATGTTTAGAAATTTTTAAACCATGGTTCTGTTTACTCTCCTTAGCTAATTTTTGGTATGTTTCTAAACAAGTGTTTTTTTTAATTAAAAAAATATTCTAATAATAGAAAATAACCGCTCCATTAAAAACGGAAGTGTCCACAGAGGCATAATCTATAAGCTTATCTGACCACCAATGATGCGGCAATATAGCCTACACACACACAAATTCCATACAAATGAAGGCTAAATGCACTGTTCAGCTGGTCAGCCTTGATATGACCCTCTTGGCTATTGTAACGCTATCCAGGGATTGCTCAGAGATGTTGCATCTGTGCTGTCCAGTTAATACATAGGGTGAACAGGCGCCATGGACATCACCCAGTCAGGAATGTCCTGCCACAGCATGTGCAGCAGAGGACACAGTGTACCCAGAGCCCCCGAATCCCCTTAGCATTGCTATGCAGGGGCTTTCGCTCACAACATTATCACAGAGAGCTGTCGGCAGGTAGCTAAAGCCCTGGACATCTGGGAGTACCTGGGAATATCTCCCCAGCCCCATCTCCAGCCATTACCAGTGACCAGCAGATACTGGAGCACAAACACTCCAGTTCCTGTGCCTCAGACCAGGGCATCCAGGGTCGCCCTATGGGATGGAGTCAGTGGTCCTTCCTGGAACTCTGCTTGGCTTTGGTACCTTCACTGGGCTTCACTACACTTCTCCACTCCCCTACTGGTTTTTCTGGGAATGCTTTCTAATAAATTGCCTTTGTAAGAGGCTTTTATCTCAGGGTTTGTTTCTAAGGAATATAAGCTAAGATGACGTGCTTTTCTTTTATGCAAAGTAGCTCACCATAATTAGTCAATATGGGACTGATATTAGTGCTACATATAAGTTCAGCTGGTTCATAAGGGATTTTTCCCCAGCATACTAATATGCTGAAAAGTGATCAGGGTTTAGCTTTCTTTTTTATTTTTTTCCCCTGAAGTTGGAAACAGGGAGGCAGTCAGACAGACTCCGCATGCGCCCAACCAGGATCCACCCGGCATGCCCACCAGGGGACGATGCTCTTGCCCATCTGCCGTGTTGCTCTGTTGCAACCAGAGCCATTCTAGCGCCTGAGGCAGAGGCCATAGAGCCATCCCCAGCGCCCGGGCCAACTTTGCTCCAATGGAGCCTTGGCTGAGGGAGGGGAAGAGAGAAACAGAGAGGAAGGAAGGGGGGGGAGAAGCAGATGGGCGCTTCTCCTGTGTGCCCTGGCCGGGAATCGAACCCGGGACTCCTGCACACCAGGCCGATGCTCTACCACTGAGCCAACCAGCAAGGGCCCAGGGTTTAGCTTTCTTATAATTGAAGAGAAAGCTTTAGCAGTACATAAACACATCAGGAAAAAACTAAGTGCACTTCCAACAATACAAAAATATACATGAATAAATTTACTCACTGAGGCATTGTTAGTAATTGCAAAATAATGGGAACAACTTGGATACCTATACATAGAAAAGGGGTTAAATAAATCATGGAACATCCATATAATGGAGTACTATGCAGCTATGACAAAGAATGGGATAAACTCTATTTATAGGGCATACTGCTAAGAAAAAAGCAAAACCCCAATGAGTATTGATACCATTCTACCCTCAATGCAAGAAAGGAGATATATATATATATATATATATATATATATATATATATATATATATATATATATATATATATATATATTCACGCTCATCTGTGTAATAGAAATATAAGAAAAATGAGCCAGGAACTAGAGAGACTGGTTACCTACAGGGTGAGGGTGGGAAAAGGACTGAAATAAGGGGGGGTATTGGAACAGGGAGCAGGGATGAAGAGGTAGTGAGTATACCTCTTTTAAAGTTCTGACTCCTAGCATCACAATAATATTTCACATACTCTATATGTACACCCTAAAAATATAACAAAATGTGGGGAAACACAGAGCATGAATTAAAAACACTAACAAATGAGCGTTAACTATTTCTAATGAATAGCATAACCACATGGATAGGAGTGGAGAAGAAAAGATCTAAACTAAGTAACTTTGGAAAACAGTATCTTGACTCCATACTGTAAGGTTTAAAAAGAAAGAACTGTACACACATGCTGTAATCTAGTCACGGGACTTGCTTCTCACTGGGGGGTGAGCAATTCTGACACTGCTGTATATTTGCACCAGAACTGAACAAATAAATATAGTATTGTAGAAACTGAGAGCTGGGTTTCTTATCATTGAGAAAGAAGTTACAAATAGAGAAAGGGGGAAAGGTTAATGAACCCTGTGGTACAGAATTGAAATCAGAGGCATCAGCTCACACTCATGGTTTTAAAATACAAATACAAACAGCTATACACAAAAACACACATGTGTGCACATGCACAGGTCAGTGTACATACATGGACTTCCAGCTTTGCCAGTTGAGACCTAGGAGCCATGACATTTCAGTAGCAATGAGCATGACCAGAACCAACCTCTTGGTTTCTAAACATCATTCTCCAACCAAAGGAACCAGGGCTCTTTGGAAAAGTGTTTGCTTCTAAGACTAGGTCAAGAAAAATGAAGACGAGCCTGGAGCACCTTGTGGTGCAAGAAAATGAGGAAGTGCTAAGAAAACACACAGGGAGTTGCTGTAGGCAGACGGGGCCTGTCTGAAGGAGACGCCACTGGCCAACGCTGGAACAACAGAGCCACAAATTACATGATGATGGGACTGGATTAACCCATAAAATAGAGCATCTGAAAGTCCATACGAATACAAAAAATACTTGAAAAGTGAATAAATGTGGAAGGGACAATTCTTCCTTTTAGTGACAATCCATTAATCAATGCAGAAGAAAAGAGGGAAACAGAGAATCAGCCTTCGGCAAGCACTGCAGGAATAACTGTTGCAGGCAAACACATCTACGGATGACAAAATTTAAAAAGTTTAAGGACCATCCATGTGGTAAATGATCTGATGTCATCATTTCTTACGGCTGAGTATATTCCATAGTGTATATGTGCCACATATTCTTTATCCAATCTTCTATTGGAGGGCTTTTTGGTTATTTCCATGTCTTGGCCACTGTGAACAATGCTGCAATGAACATGGGGCTGCATGTGTCTTTACATACCAGTGTTTTTGAGTTATGGGGGTATATTCCCAGTGAAGGGATTGCTGGGTCATAAGGTAGTTCTATTCTTAATTTTTTGAGGAACCACCATACTTTCTTCCATAGTGGTTATACTATTTTACATTCCCACCAATAGTGGATGAGGGTTCCTTTTTCTCCACAGCCTCTCCAACACTTGTTATTACCTGTCTTGATAATAGCTAATCTAACAGGTGTGAGGTGGTATCTCATTGTAGTTTTGATTTGAATTTCTCTAATAGCTAATGAAGATGAGCATCTTTTCATATATCTGTTGGCCATTTATATTTCTTCCTGGGAGAAGTGTCTGTTTATGTCCTCTTCCCTTTTTGTTATTGGATTGTTTGCTTGTTTGTTGTAGAGTTTTATGAGTTCTTTGTATATTTTGGATATTAGGCCCTTATTTGTGCTGTTGTTTGAAAATATCAACAACATGGATGGACCTAGATAACATTATACTGAGTGAAATAAGTAAATCAGAAAAAACTAAGAACTATATGATTTCATACATAGGTGGGACACAAAAATGAGACTCAGGGACATGGACAAGAGTGTGGTGGTTACCAGGAGGAGGGGAAGGAAGAAGAGGGAGGGGTAAGGGGGAGGGGAGGAGCACAAAGAAAACCAAATAGAAGGTAACAGAAGTAAATTTGACTTTGGGTGAAGGGTATACAACATAATCAAATGTCAAAATAACCTGGAGATCTTTTCTCTGAATCTATGTACCCTAATTAAGCAATGTCACCCCATTAAAATTAATAATAATAATAAAGTTTAAGGAGAGACAGGATTTGCAGAGACTTACAATATCACCCCAGGAAATGCATTAATTCAAAATGTAATGATAGTAACTTTACAGTGGAGAAATGTAGCAGACACAGTACTGTAACCAAGTGACCAAAGTCAGCATCACCTGTCGTAACACACAGTGAGATGAAGTCCTTGGTATCATGCACTGAGAAGGATACATAACCCTTGTGTTATTTTTGCCAAAATGCAGAGTTCCATTCCAGTCATGAGAAAACAGTGGACAAACTGACATAATAAGAGACTGGTGTTGACTAAAAGTGTAAAAGTCATGCAGGAGGAAGAGAAAGGGTATTAGTGGAACACCTGAGGAAATCAAATAAGGTCTGTAGCTTAGTTGGCAGTATTGTACCAATGCTAACTTTGTATTGTTGCTAATTAACATGGTTATGGAAGCTGTTAATGTTAGGAGGACTTGGGTGAAGAGTATATATGAATTCTCTGTACTGTTCTTGTAACTTTTCTGTAAGTCTAAAATTAGCTTAAAAAATGTAAAACCCCTAAGGTATCTGGTTTAGCTGCCTTCAGAGCCACTACATGTTCACCCATGTCAAACATTACGAGAACCTGAGCAGGCAGGCTCTCTTCTGCCTACGTGAGTGTGACCTACATGTTCAGCTCTCTATATAAAAGTTAGGCCCTGGCCGGTTGGCTCAGTGGTAGAGCGTCGGCCTAGCGTGCGGAGGACCCAGGTTCGATTCCCGGCCAGGGCACACAGGAGAAGCGCCCATTTGCTTCTCCACCCCTCCGCCGCGCTTTCCTCTCTGTCTCTCTCTTCCCCTCCCGCAGCCAAGGCTCCATTGGAGCAAAGATGGCCCGGGCGCTGGGAATGGCTCCTTGGCCTCTGCCCCAGGCGCTAGAGTGGCTCTGGTCGCAATATGGCGACGCCCAGGATGGGCAGAGCATCGCCCCCTGGTGGGCAGAGCGCCGCCCCATGGTGGGCGTGCCGGGTGGATCCCGGTCGGGCGCATGCGGGAGTCTGTCTGACTGTCTCTCCCTGTTTCCAGCTTCAGAAAAATGAAAAAAAAAAAAAAAAAAAAAGTTAGTCTTTTTTTTTTTTTTTGGTTTTTATTTTTTTTTTTGTATTTTTCTGAAGCTGGAAATGGGGGAGACAGTCAGACAGACTCCCGCATGCGCCCGACCAGGATCCACCTGGCACGCCCACCAGGGGCGACACTCTGCCCACCAGGGGGCGATGCTCTGCCCCTCCGGGGCGTCGCTCTGCCGAGACCAGAGCCACTCTAGCGCCTGGGGCAGAGGCCAAGGAGCCATCCCCAGCGCCCGGGCCATCTTTGCTCCAATGGAGCCTTGGCTGCGGGAGGGGAAGAGAGAGACAGAGAGGAAGGAAGGGGGGGGGAGAAGCAGATGGGCGCTTCTCCTGTGTGCCCTGGCCGGGAATCGAACCCGGGTCCCCCGCACGCCAGGCCGACGCTCTACCGCTGAGCCAACCAGCCAGGGCCTAAAAGTTAGTCTTAATAACAGACCCACATACTCCTCCCTCAGGTGCTTTAGCCCTGCTCAACTAAGATAATGCAGTGATTTTTCTTTTATCATAGGTAGAAGGAGCTACACATAATTAATGGGTTTACACTAGGCTGGTACTCTGGTGGAACTGGCCAAGTTTGGAAATTCACCACTGTGAGTCCTAAGATAAAAACAAATGCACGGGTCTCAGAACTAAGAATACCTGGCCTCTTTTTCATGCTCAAGAATAAGACCCCCAAAAATGAAGAAGTTAGAACCTCAAAGCAGCCACTCTTACAATCTTCTCAACTCATTAAACATCGTAACTTTTGCATTTTAAAGGCCATTTCCTTACTTGGAATACGCTGGGGAAACCCAATACGGGTTGTCTTCAGCCGCTTTGGCATGGCGCAAAATGGCCTCCCGGGGGTTGCTGTCATCGGTTTTATCCAAAGCAATGTTCTTCACGATGTATGACGACAGAGTGCCCCCATGGGTGCCAACCCGGCCGCCACGACCTGGTTCAAAGGAAAAATCCCAAGTCAGACACAGAAAGAGCACAACAATACAGAGCACACCCCGTGCACGCCCTGCTTCTCTGGCTAGGTTGGAAGCCCTCAGCGCTGCGTCCAAGGTGGCCGGGTGAAGGGCTGCCAGGGTGGGCCCAGGGCTCCAGCTCCGCTCGAGCAGGGTCATTCCCTACGGGATCACGATCTTGAGCACGCTGGGACTGGGGCTCCTTCAGACTTGTTTGAAGCACACAAACCTCAGGAGTACTTGAGTATCGTCCCCTCAGCTTTCATTTATGATAATCACAGCCAAAGTAGGAACTCACTACACCTCAACTTCCCCGTAACATTTTTAGATAGAGACATTTTTGTTATGTCATTCTGTGTGAGGGCTTACGGCCTTCCAAGTGCTTTGTAGGAGAGAAAACAAACGAGCTGAACACACCGATTCACGCCATTCACTGCACCGCCATTGCACTAGCGGACAAAAAGCTTCGCAAAGGCAGTGCTTTATTCCCCAGTGAGTCCCCAGCACACCTGGTATTCAAAACTGTATAAACTTTTAGGACAATTTAAAAAATGAAAAAAATATGAAAAGCCGAACAGCTTTTAGGAAAATTTAAAAAAAATTAAAAAAAACATGAAAAGCTGAACAGCACAAAAAGATTAATTTTATAAAAGTATGAAGAGACCAATTAAGGCAGTAATAATAATTAATTGCCAAAGAATTTGTATGACCAGCAATTATCACAGCACTCAGGAAGGGGCCAGCTCTTCAGGCTGAGGTTGTGGGGGCGGAGGGGTCTTTAGAAAGAAGAGATGAATCCAACCCGGGAAAGCTCACAAGAGAGAGAAGGTTATGTTCAATGAGCAGACGACTGAAGTACAAACATACAGAAAGGAAAACTCAATGGGCATTTGGGGGCAGGACTGAACCAGCAGTCACGTCAGCAGTCTGAGTAGGGGAGAAGTGAGGAGTAGAGCTCAGAAGTGGTCAGAGTTGGACTGTAGAGAACTCTGAATCTCCAGAAACACAACCAGACACTGGGGAGCTGTGAAGATTGGGGCAGGAGCACTAGGAACTCAGGGGAGCTGGGAACAAAAGCTGTGTCAGACATATGCGGGCCGGGTGGGGAGGGGCGCGAGTCGAGGCAAGGTGCCTAGTTAGAAGGGCTTTCAGTGATCCAGGCCAGAGTATTATTTAGGAACTTTGATTAGGATGGCAGCAGAGAAAATGTTAAAAAAAAAAAAAAAAAAGAATTGGCATGTGACATAGTTTTCATGATAACGGAGCAGGTCAAACAGACGTGGGCCCAGAACTCAGGTTCGGATGGATGAAGAAACAGGTCACAGGCTGTAGGCTCGTGAGCCCCAGACAAAAGAAAACTGCACAGGTGATGACAGAAAGTGTGGGCCCTGGGTAGAGGTACGTGCTGTCCTGCAGCCAACGCTGCTTTGTCTTCTGCCGGTCCAGACTTTGGGGAAAACTCTAGGGACTTTTATTCCTCTTTAGGGCAATGGGCCACTCCATTTTACCCACACAGCTCTAAGTGAGGGCCATGTTCTGCCTGTGGGAAACCTAACCCAGTCTGGATCCTGGTCCAAGTACCCAGTGTCACACTGAGCCAACCCTTAGGGCCGTGGTTTACCAGTGGCTCTGGGGGCACAGCGTCCCACCCAGGGCCCCATCAGGCTCACCTACAGAAGCCGAGCAGACGGGCCCCAGGACGCCTCTCTGCATCGGAACCACAGCTCTGTTTTACCAGCCATACACACTAGAATTCCGCATTATATATTTAAGCAAAAACTTCTGATGCTAAAAGAAAATGTCTTGAAAACACTGATTTAGGTAAACCTCTCTGAAGACAAAGACGCATCCAGGACCAAAAGATCATCCCAATTCTAGATCAGTTCCCCCCATGCTGCCCCTGGCCCCCTGTGCAGGGCACTGGCCAGATCACGTCACCTGGGCCTGCGACAGGAGGCTCGGGCTTGTGCGACTTCAGGGGGTCCAGCCTGTCCTTCTCCAGCTGCTTCCGGGTGCTCCGCTGCCGGGGCTCGCGGAACATGGGCAAGGCGTGCGCTGCGGGAAGTCACGTTTCAGAAACTTCATTATAATCATAACCCTCCCATCCACAAACATAGCTAACGCATGACTAACTGCAAGATGAGATGGAAGTCATAATGACAGCCTTCCCCTAATAATAAAAGCCAGTCTGACTGTAACCAATTAGCCAGTTCTGTGTGAGGCCAGACTCATTGTTCACTTCTGCTGGCAGCCAGGGGCTCTCAGGAAACACTGTCGGGCCCTGTCACGGTGACACTGCTGAGGCCATGCATCTCCCAAGCCCTGGGGGGCAGCTCAACTCAGTGTCTGTGGTTTTGAGAAGAAACATCGGAGGGGACGGCCCCTTATTTTTTCCATATAGGACCCAAACGTGGAGAACGCCGACAGGCTGCCCATTAGCCCTGAGGTCTCCTCAGATGCCTTGCAAACACTGGAATCACTTCACACATTTCTGAAATGTGACCACCTCTCGGGAGGAGAGGACAACACTGAGTAAGCGGAAGGGAGGGGCCCTCGGGTTACTGAAACTGGGATAAAGGTTGCCCGACGCACAGAGTGCCTCCATCTCCCCATGAGGGGACTTGACCGGGACTTGCTCCTACTGCCGTGTGGTGGACAAAACAAAATGATAAAAATCAAAGCAGCATTTGTCCAGTTATGTTGCTTGTTTACTCAGTGTTGGAATTAAATTTCAGAATATAAAGGAGCTCACGAAATTAAAAGGGAAACTGATATTCCAGAGCAGAAGGAGAAGATTGATGGGGGAGGGAATTAAATAATTTTTTTACACCAAAAAAAAAGCACCCAAATAATTTCTTTGGATGCTTATGCGCAGATTAAAACCTCCTTTAAAAGAGAAACTCCTCCCAGAAGACTGAGACAGCACGTGAAGGAGTAACAGGGATTTACCAGAAACTTACAATAACGTGAATGACAGAAATGTCTATACCGCCTCCAGAATGCTTCCCATAGCCCCTGCCCTCGACCCCCACCAGCCAGCCTGGGCCAGGACCATGTCACGCACCAGGGAAACATGCCCGCCTCGAGTCAGGGGAGCTAAAAAACACAGCCACCCGTCACCCTATCAGGCAACACGACACAACAGTATTTTTAGGAGGGGGAAAAATAGCTTTTCACTTCAAACGACTGGAGGAATTCAAGTAGGCCGCGTGTAATTACATGAGCCAGGCTGGTGATGGCACCGACTCGAACGCTTCTACTCTTGCAAAAAGGGTCATGGGATCTCTTTGCTGAGCCTCAGCTCCAAGGGAGTTGGTCTTATAGGAGACCCACCATCCGGGAGGAAACCCAGCAGTACAGCGCCCCCTGGGCCTTGGACTGAGACACTGAGGAAGTCCGCAGGGGCACCTGCTGATGACAATCGCTGGAGCGTCCAAAATTTCCTCCCTTGCGCTACCTGTGAGCCGCCTGAGACGGAGGCTCTGGGGAAACAGGAATCTGCCAGGTTAACAAGGTCGTGTGATACACCCAGAGAAGCTGCTGTGTCCTGGTAAGATTTCTGATCATACTCCAGGCAGTTACTCTTATAGCTAAATGTCCCCCGGGTCAGTCTACCTCATGGTCACAATTTCAGGGGGACGTGAGGGACAGCCTTCATGTAGTCTCCTCCCTCTCCTGATACAGCTTCGCTGTCCAGCATCACAC
Organism: Saccopteryx leptura; assembly: GCF_036850995.1. Lineage (NCBI taxonomy): Eukaryota > Metazoa > Chordata > Mammalia > Chiroptera > Emballonuridae > Saccopteryx > Saccopteryx leptura. The sequence continues at coordinate 160,359,723 of NC_089503.1, forward strand.
CGCCAGTCAGTAACTGAACGAGGCACCTCCTGCTCCCCTGATTCTGAGACAAGCACCCTTTCTTGTTTATTCTTAGAACAGATTGTTATTCTTTAAAAGGCTGCTATGGAGTCATGCGTTAAACTCAAACAGGCTTTTCCGTTTGGGGTTGAAAGCTACATGGAACAACTCTGTCTCCGTTATGAGTCACAGAAGCTATGGGGCTGAGCTATTACATGGCTCGCAGCCCTGTCCACATGAATGGGACAGTCTGTAAGACACGCCTGAGCTCGGAGGGCTGTCCCGTCTCTAGAGCCAGCAAGTCAGCAGCAGCACACGAGGGCCGGAGAGAGCTGTAAGGTGAGGACGATGCGAATCACTCACGGGTGATGATGTAGTCCTGGGTGAGCGTCTCGGCTTGTTTTGCCTTCCGCTGCGTTTTAACCACGCAGAGCTTTGCTCCCCTGAGGAGGGTAAAAGCATATTATTTTCTTTATTTGGTCTATGTTGAGAGCATCAGGGACTTTCAGGACCACACCCTGCACACACCATCTCACCAAGTCCTTGACCTTCTCGGGGATGGCCCAGATGAGGCCCTCAGTGACATGAGAGCAGCCATGTGGGAAAGCAAGCCCACCAGTCAGTGTCTACCGTCTACTGCCGAGCGAAGGCGCGGCAGAAGGCAGGTTTAAAAAATGCATAGCAATAACTTAAAATTAAAATCATAAGGAGATATTAATAAAATTAATAAACCTTTTCACCCTAATGGTCAGAGGTTTCAAATCTTCATTTATGTCCCAGATGAAAGCAACCTGAGTGGTCTAGACCCTAAGAAGCGTGTGTCCACATCTCAAACACAAGAGTCCAGTGTCTGGAGCTGAGCCAGCTTGGTGGTGTTGCCAGGGAGCTACGGCCCAAGAATGCGTGGGATTAGCCGAAAGTGTGCTGAGACCACTCACCTCTCCTTAGCAGTACGAGCTAGCCCATTCAGGAGAAGCAAAGAAAAATAAGCACAGTTCTGAAAGAGTTCAAAGACAGTGCTTTCTAAATGGGCGCTATCAGATGGGGTTCATTGTGTCCTCAAGTGGAATGGACCCCCTCTCATCCTCATTATATTAGCATTTTCAGTTTCTTTATTGAAAAACAAAGTCCTATTTGTTCTTAAATACCACAATATATAACCTTATTTTATAGGACAAGGGTTCCAACCGTAGTCTAGAAAGTTCTGAAGAAAGACAGGACTGTACACTTTCATTCAGAGCCAAATGATGGTCAATGAATATTCATTAAGAAAGCAGAGGTTTCATTTTGCCCTAAGGATGTGGGGCCTCAAAGCAGGTTTATGAGGCAATTCCAGTGAAATTAGCTTGTGAGTTTTAATACTAGCTAACAAAGTCTTACTCTAAAGAAAGCCCTATTCAATCACTGCACCCTAACAGAAAGAAATAAAACCATCCTTTCCCACGTCCACCCACATCCACCTCGGAGCCCAAGGACAATGGGAGTAACTGACGGACCGACTGAGCTTCTAGTGAAGTTCTCTGAATGCACTGGAGTGCTTACATGTGGCACTTGGGGTGGGCACAGGGTTGGGTGGGAGAGTGTCTGTACCTTCCCTTCCTGCCAGCAGAGAACCACCCTGGCAAGCACCCAGTCCTGTACCTGATAAAAGGCCAGACAGAACGGGAACAAAACAGACTCGCTGTGCCCGCTTCCTGTAAGGGGTCTTTCCCTGCTTTGCTAATAATCCCCGGGATGCACCGCTGCTAATGCCACTGTCCAGGGTGGTATGCTCAGTGGGCAGGGCTCCCCCCCACACACCTTGCATGCTACATTTCAGCTAAAGAGCTGCAAAGTCCCAGGAAACTTTCACTTTGAATTCTGTATGGATCAAGGATGACATCCAGATCCTCTTTAAAGCACAATGCTAAAAGTTTGAGGCTTTACCCGTGCCAGCTGCATTGTCTAAAAGGGTGGGTCCCCATCAAAGGAGGAGATAAATGAAAGCAGGGTGGAAACAAGGCCCCATTCCCAGCAGCTGTCATCCATTTACAACAGGCAACGCTCCTGGGTACCTCTGACTCTTATTGGGGTCGTAATAGACTTTGGCCAGTCCGTTTCCCGTTCCCACCATGATCTGGTTCAGCTTCGGATGCCAGAGGCAGCGGACCACGCTCTGAAAAGGAAAGGCATGGTGATCAACAACAGAGGCCAACTCCAGGGGAAGAAAGCCTGCCGCACTCTGATGGCCAGTTCACTAAACTGCCTATCCACCCAACAGCCGCCTCTGTAACTTTTAGGACATTTTCTTCTAAACCAGAGGGTCATATTCCTCAGGTTAAGTGCCTTACCATCACTTACTCTCTGTGTGACACCTATAAAAATAAAAAGACATTCTCTTGCTACCATTCTTCCTCTCTGTTCCTGAAAGCCTTGTGAGCACAGCGTTAGGCTTCCCCAGCCCCACCGGAGACTGGCCTTGTGCAGCGCTCAGCGCACGGAACTCAGGTCTGTCACTTCTGAAGCAGATTTAGATCTTGGTGTTTTGTGCTTTTACATACACAGTATGTCCCTCTGGACAGCAGATTGAGGCCAGGTGGCTATTGCTTTCAGTTTGCAAAGATCCAACTCTCATAAACCTTTCTCAGGAACAACACATATTTGCAGGCATTGAAGAATGCCTCCCTATCTATGAGATAAACCAGCAGGACAACAGCAGAAGTAAAGCAGAGATACAGAGTACAAAGACTTGACATTAACCTAAATGAAAAGCTGTTTAAGAGAAGGTTTGCTGGAAGTTCTGATCCTCTGGATTCGCTGCTCAGTGGAGTGAGTGGTGCTCTGGAGTCAAAAAGAACAGCGCGTTCTCAGTGAGGACTGCACCTGTTTTTAATTTTTGTCTGCAGTGAGCGGGCAGAGGTGGGAGAGACGGCAGGGATAGAATTAAGGGGGAAAAGATGAAGCTGCGCTTGATAGGAACAAATGTCACATGCTAGGTTCTGCAGCTCTGTGATGGGAAAAGAAACAGCTATTCAATGTTTATTAACAACCAATCATGCACCAAGCAATGTACGAAGACTAAGGAAAGAAGGGGACAATTAGATACTAACATTTTACTGTCTAATAATAAAATGACAATCATGGAATTTCTGTCTTCTAGATCTACCATGGGTTGAAGTTTGGATTCTTCTCCCTAACCACCCCATTTGTTTGTTAAGACAGAATATCTGGGAATCTCTGTGGTCCCTTTTAATAGAAATTCTGGCTCTCATCGGACTGGCAAAAAATATACATAGTTAAATGGCTACTAATCCTTCTCTGAGATTCCTGAGGAACTAAGGAGGAAATGTAGAGAAGTCTGCAGGACTTCCAACCCATGTCTGACAATCAATACTCCAGAGGACTGATTCTTAGGCTCTGTACCATGGAAGAGGGTTGAGATGGTCTATTGAGGAAAATCAAGTCAGAACAGCTATGTTTTCCCTGTGGGTACAAGGGAAATATAGCTAAAATGGTAGATTTTCATAATTTAGGTTTTCTTTCCACAATTCTTCTTAAATCTATGGTGCCTGCTACCTAATGTTGTAAGCAAGTACTTAAAGATATATAATGTTTTTTTCACACACTCAATAGTGAGTGACCGTTTAACAGAAAAATCTGAAATATCAGAAATCACATACAGTTTGACTTTTGGGAGGGTTATCACTACTTTACACACATGCTTGTGGCACCTATTTTAAAATGCATGCATTTTCTCCTAATAAAACTATGCTGGTTGGTAAGGTGGAATTAAATATAAAATATTTATGGTCCACAAAACCAATCCTGACTTGCAGATACTACTCTACTGACACTAATTTGAGAACCATTGCTAGACCATTAGAAGTTTCCAGATGGTCACGGCCAGGTATGGAAACATGAGAAAAGTCACAAACAAACTTTCATAACCCATACCTCAAATAAGTTCATCCAAGCCAATATTCATCTCCTTTAAGTCTTTGTTTAAATGCCATTGCTACGGAGACCATCCTATATAAAACTGTTCCCCACAACTCCCATTACTCTGCTTTTTTTTTCTTCACAGCCTGTATCACCTTTTAACATCATATATAATTTACTGTTAATTATGCTTACCATCCTGCCTTCCCTGAACATATGTTCCGTAGAGGCAGAGATCTTGGTCTGCTTTGTGTAGCAATATATACCAAGTGCATAGATTAGTATCTTGTACTTAATAAATTTTTGCTGAAGAAATGAATTAAAAGTTATAGTTCATCCAAGCCTAACTACATAGATGATCTGCTAAGTGGAATTGGATGTGATTTTCAAGTTAAAATATTACTACCTAAGAGGACTACTTTATTCCTCCAGACCATTACTATACTCAAGTATCCTACACTTGCGATAGGGTCAGTTCTCTCCATCGGTGGTCCTAAAATGAGGAATATGCACGGACCAGAGAGCAAGAGAGGTAGTGAGAGGGGCTTTCAGGAGCCTTCAGAAATCCTAGCCACTCACAAATGGCCCTAGGACAGTCTTAAGGACATAGTATTAAAGTTATTTCTCTGCCTTGGTTCTAGGAGGTCTGGCTAAGCAGTCTAAGATTACTGGTTCTCAAATATGTTTTCAAGTGAACAAGGTGCAGAATTGGAAAAGACCCACAATGTCAGCCTGGTAAATTCTAAGACACTCGGCCAAACAGGCAGTTTCCAGGGGCAGTAGGTCACAGTTACTCTCTCCCTCTATGTCAAGGGTGTAAATATCGGAGACAGGCAACTGCCCAGGTGAACAGACCAATGTCTGATTGCCTTTCAGGGAGTCCAAGCTTGGGCACTGCACCTCCACCCGATCACAACCGTTCCCCTCTAAGCTCTTCGGCACACACATGGCTGGTCAGCATTAGCTCTTCATGGAGAAGCACATTTACACTCCTTTTTCCCAGAGAAGCAAGAAGGCAAGTAAGACCCCTCGCTCTAAACAGTCATTCCAGAGTTCCATCCATCCACTGTGACAATGAGTCACCAGTGTAGCCAACAGGGGCTCTCTGAGCAGTCTGACTTAGCAAAGGACACTTGAGGTTCAATTACCCTAAGACTGGTTATTAATCAAACACTACAGGAATTCCAAAACATGGAATGGAGAAACAGAATTCAAAGTCAAAGGTGGGTGGGCCTTCTTTGTTTATTAATATTTATTGTGTGTGTTTAGCTAACCTTCATAAACTTTGCAGCTAATGCGGCTCCGCACTTTGTCCTGTCAGGGAAATGCATCTTATAGCAGAGAGCTGGCCATCTGCCAAACCAAACAATCTCTGAGACGGCGGCGAGGCTGGGAGCAAGTAGGGCTGCTGCGCTGCTAACTTGTCAAACACACATACTGGGCTTTATTTTACAACAATGGGACACGTGCCTGCTAGAAGCCCGAGGAACTATCAGAAGACAGATGAGCTGCAACTACTTGAAAGAGTGCGTTCACTCAATCAACCATCCACCCAACTTCCTGCATCCTCTGTCTTAGAAGAGGTGCTTCTGTGGCTGGGTTCTTGACACATTCAGACCGACACACTTACTGAACCATGCAGCAAATGAAGAGAGCACATCTGAATCACGCGATGTCTAAAAAGATCAAAGCGAAAGCCTGCACGTTATATCATGAGTTTCAAATGGCAGACCGCTGTAGTGCAAAGAACTAGGTTCTGAAATTAGTCTGCATATTTAACTTGCTGATTTGCTCAAATGGATAAAACATTTTATCAATTTAATCCAGTGCATCTTACCAAAACATGTGGGACCACTCATGGCTTCCCCTAGTTGCCTAAGCTGAACTCTACTTTAGCATAAAATTAGGTTTAGTGTTTTAAACCAAAGCCTACTTTTATTTTCACATTAGAAGTTGGCAGTGCACAGTAAGTAACCCCAGCCTGCCCCAAAAGCACTTAGCTCTAGCAGCAGCCATGAAGAAACAATAACAGGAGCTGGGGACCATAAGCAAGATGACAAGGAGGAGTTACAAGACTTGAATGTGCTCAACACAGGGATCTTTCTTCCCCGCAGAGACCAAAGGGCCAGGAAAGAAGACAGCTCTGTGTGTGAAGAGCAGTGTCAAAATTCCAAAACAGGAATTTCGGAATTACCCCTGAGCAAAAGTGGAAAGTCCACAAATCTGTGGTTTTCGGGTTTATTATAAGTGAAATCACGGAAGCAAATGAGGGAAAAAAAACCAATGGGAGAAATAAAATGTGTATTTTAGGACATGGTGGGAAGGGAATCATTAGGTATCTGGAATTTGACATTATTTAAAATAATTGAATCCTCACAACCATACTACAAAATTAGTAAATTTATTTCCATTTCACAAGAAAAAAAACAACACATGAGGTTTGTAGGAGGGTGGGTAACTTCCCCAAGGTCACAGCCTTATACATAGAGCAGCTGGGACAGCAGGGAAATTTTTCCAACTCCAATGCTCCCTCTTTTATATGACCAAAGTATGCAAAATTCTATTTTAGAAGATGGAGAGGAAGGGACGTTACAGATTTTATATCATTTACAAACTGACCTACCCCAGAAGTAGAAGTCTTTGCAAGTTTCTGTTCAACAGCAGATGGTATTACTAAAATCATAAAGGAAAAAGGCCACTACTACCCGGTTCACAAATGTTATTACAAAAGAAAGAAATGCTTCTGTAACATCTCAAGTGTCTGTGATGTACATATCCAACACCGCCCCTGTTCTACTTCACACGCTAAAGGAAGCCCAACACCCTTCATAATTTTATATTAAAACATGATGATGGTGAAACACCATTTCCGGACCCTTCCCGCTGCTGACCCACACTGTAAACCAAACTGCCTCTGGTTTTCTCCTGTTTTGTCTTTGTCATTAGGTCCAAAAGTGGATAAGCTAACTCAGCGAGTACTTGGGAGAACATGTTTTTTTTAGAATTTTTGAATGAAGAGCCTTGTGCCCGCCTGTGAAGAAGCCTGCCACATCGTCCAGCAGGCTTGCACAGAGGCAGTCTCGTGGCCATGAGCATCCTCAGGACCATGCAATACATCAGAATGGGCATGTGCACATGTTGATCCCCAAGGCTAAGAACACAGAGCAAGACGTGAGTCCAAGACCATTAGAGAGAACTCAGATGAAAATGGAAAAGTACTGGAGAAGAGTTTCATAAGTTTTATTTCACAGAGAAAGAAAAATTGCTTTCCACATTAAAATCTTGAGCCAGGGAGGTAGACGAGTAAGACAGGAATTCTTTAAAATTTCCAGGCTCTGTCATTTCCTCCCAAAACCTTGCTTTCCCCAAATCTAGATTATTTTGTGGCATATACATAGGCCCCGGGGCTTGGCCTCATCCCTCTGACGTTCAGGAAGCAATCCTGTGAGTCAGCTTCTGTCTCCAATAAATAAGGCCCTTCGACAGCCACCTGACCTCCGCGAAGACATCCCTTGAATGGAAAAGGTTGAAGACATTTTCTCTACTCTGCTCTTCTCCTCTCTCTAAGCAAGCTCACGCCTGTCCTGTCTTCCTCCTCCCCATACCTCTGACTCCAAGGAAGTTCTATCACAGGGCCAGACCTGTCGCAATTGTCATTTTGAGCTGGAAATCTTCTCAGTCTTCCCCCTCCCTTGTCCCAGATGATTCTCTCTCTGATAAACCAGGCAGAAGCGCAGGGGTGCAAAGGGAAAAGATGCCACAGCACTTTGAGAAATGTAGGGGTTGCTGCAGAGAAATCGGACAAGGAGAAGAGAGGCTTCACCCAGCCACAAATATTTGATACAGATGCAGATTACACTTTCCTAAAATTGTCATTGAATTATCAAATTAATCCCCATCAAGTCCACTGAAAATGCATGTATTAAAATCAGTGTGATTGCAGCCTATGCTCTAAAATTAAGGTAACCACTAAAGCAGCAAAAAATGTGGAATCTGGTAGTTGTCCTTGGCACTAAATGAGTCACATCTGTATCTGATAATAAACTTGCCTAAAGAATTTCATCACAAGAAAAAGTTCTCAGAGAAAATGGAAAGTCTCTTGGGTAAGAAAATTAAACACAATTTTGTTCATCTAATTCAAAACACTCAATTTCAGTTTGGTCCAATCCGGCTATTTGAGAAGGACTCATAAAGGCAAAGAAAGCACCAATTATAATGGAAGAAAATCAAGTAATTATTCTTATCGATGACAGTCTGGGAGCAGGAAACAAGCCGGAGTCTCCGGGGTGAGTAACATGAGTGGTGGCCCCACAAGGCAAGTGCCCCAGGGGCGCTGGACCACAGAGGGCCACAGAGAAGCAACACTTACTGGAAGACCTTCCCAGCATTCCAGCAGAGCTTCCCACTGTGGGCACAGACGGGGTGCAGGTGTGCTTGGATATGGAGTGCCCGGAGGCCTGAGAGGGCCCCGCGTGCTGGAGCCTCAGGCAAGGCACGCCCAGCAAAGAGGAGCCTTATCTGTTTGTACCATGTAGTCTCCATTTTGGAGGCAAGGCTGTTAGAAAGCATGGGCAGCACTACCTACAGTCACCTCTCTCCATCAGATCCACACATTCCCAGGCCACGTTAGCCTTCTTCATTCATCAACAGTTAGAGATGGGCACAACGATAACAACTATAAATCCTCTGTTCACATGAATAAACAAAGCAAAACAAAAAAAGAATAAAACTATTAGATCTCTAACTACTAGATTAGAAACATACATGATCAGATCGTGGAAATTATCAAGTAGGTAAAACCAAAAAAATACAGGAAAAGCTAAATCTTCAAAGATGAACTCTTCAGGATATGTACAGCATAGTACAGGAAAAGATGTTTTATAAATCATACTCTTTTATTTAGCTCTTGGGGGGGTCTCACAACCCCTCTTCATATAAGACACAGCATTATCTATCATTCCAAAGAAGGAAAAAAACACTACCCTGGGATATATGTTAATTACAGACCTCTTTCTTCCCCCTACACTATCTATAATAGTGAAAGTCTGGCCAGAGTTCTGATAGAACAGCTGGAAAACTTGTTACTAAAGATCATTCATCAAACTCAGGTTGGGAGAAGAAAACCTGTCGTAGAAAATTCTGCAAGACATCGAGTCCTTCACTCAGTCTTGATTCAGTGGGATATGATATGGTGCTGGGTTTAGACAAGAAAGCACCAGTTATTATTGTATTGTATGTTTATACATTATGTAAAGAACAGTGTGTCATTTTGAACACCTTTAAACATCTACAAAATCAAGTTCTCTTGTTTTGATAGTTCATAGAGGAGTCAGATATGTTTACTCCTTCAGGTCTGTGTTATCCAGGCCTGACTCTCTGTTCAGTGTTGCTCTTCATGGCAATCATGTCCAGATAAGGAAATACAGATACATTTAAACACCAATTAAATAAAATCAAACTCTTGTATGGAGAAGGGGGAAAGTTTCTGTTTAATCATGAGGGAAATGCTGACTTTTCCCACTGCTCTTAAGGACTGGTTATGAAAGTAACATAGGAAACAAAAAACATTTCTTTCAAACTACTGGCACCGAGAAGTAGTCAATGCCTCTTAGGACAGACAGTGTGTCATAGGATTAGATGACACTAGAAAACGGACAAACTGTTAAACCAGACACGCCTTCCATCCTCATTCTCCCGCCTTCAGTGGAGCAGGAAGCGAGGCGGCATGTGGCAGGCACTTCACCAGTGCCACTCCCCAAACAGGGTCACGGTCAGATAGATGATTATGGAAAAAGACATGGCACTCTAAGTCTTGAATCTGAATTCCTACAGTAAACATGATTTCAAAGAAGAGAATGTTGATAGAGAATCAACATAACTGCACCTGAATTAAGAGTCTGTTGGTTTAAATAAATTTATACAGTTGCTCTTTGAAAATGAACTGGAGATGAGACCAGAAATGAAGTGATAAGTGCATCAGAATGTCTTCACTTTTAAGGAACAACAACGATTAAATGTCTCATAAATACAGTAACAAATTCCAACAAATAATTTTTACTTCAAAGCAGAAGGTGTTCTACAAAATAGATCCAGGGCACAGATCATATTCATTAACACTGTAACCACCAAAACAAATTATATTCATTAGAGTTTTAAATTACCAGTATTTTAAACATCCACAGTAAATTTGTGTTTCCTCCATAGAACTCGAAACACAGCTCTTTTTAGTAAGACTGAAGAGGGACCACCTCAAGTCTTAAAGAAGCAGACAAAATAAAATGTGTACTTCTTTCATCAAATCTGAAATAAAACATTTCTACTCTGAAATTCCAACTTTAAAAACAAAATCTATTAACAAAATCAAAAACAGGAGAGGATGATAGGGATAGGCCATTGCAGTAAGTCTCAATAAGGACATACTATTATAAAATAAAATAAAATAAAATAAAATAAAATAAGAGGTAAAGCAGAATTAACAGATACATTTTCACTAAGCATCTACTATGTGCCATGTATCGATATTATGCTAAGCATTAGGAATATAATGCTTTTAATCCCCAAATGGCATCAAGGAGACTTATTCCAATTTCGTCACTTAAGAATCTAGAAATGGCTGAAAGAGAATATCAAAGACAATAATAGAGTGTTGAGAAAACATCCTCCAGGGAAATGTTAAAAAAAAATGACAATAACAACTGAGTGTGGTTCACTTAGATGAGAGAAGACTGAACAGGAACTTTATAATCTTCAGGGAAACACAGGATTCTGACCAGCTGTTCTCCAACTCCATGAGGACCAACGAAAAGGATGTGGGCTCTAAGAATGTGAGGCTAAAAGTAAAGAAAAAAGGTCTGAAGGTAAAGGCTTTCATAAACAGGAATGAACTCTTTAGGTAAACTCTTCCTTAACAGTAGGTCTCATTTTCACACAGGAGAGGTAAACCACAGTTCTCAGGTGGGCAAGAACGGGGACTCCGGAAGACATTAGTGAGAAACTGAGAAGGGATTCCAGATGTCAGGTGGCAGGTAATGAAGGAAGAGCCAGCTGCTTTGCCTGCGGTGTAGTTAGGTCAGGGGAGCACGCGCCAGAGTAAGCTCCCGCTGGGACCCGTGACGCTACTTTCTTTCCTACAATATGAACGTCCCTGCGACTGTACAGCAACCGTGGAAGCGTCCTCCGAGGCACATCTGCTGCAATCCGTACTACTTCATTTTAAGTTTTCCACCACTGTTGTAATTTTTTTTAAATATAAAAAATCCTTCTGGTTGTAGGTGAGATAGAGGAAACGCATTTGACTTAGAGTCTCCCTCTGAATGCATTATAACACCTGGACAACACGCATGGACCACCTAATTGAGGGCTTTGAAAAGTAAGAGTGCTATAGGTGGGTTGGGGAATTAGTAGGGAATTCAAAGCATCACTGAAGCAGAAGTGAGCTCACCTTGTCTCCTACTCTGTTACTCTACCCCCTCAATCTGTGATGAACAAAGTATCAAAATTTTAAATAGAGAAAGGATCAGACCAACTGATTTTTTTCTTTTGCTTCAGGCTTTAATACAGCTTGGCCTAGCACTGCTGGAATCCCATTTTTATTTAAAATATTGGTATTTATTTATCACAATTTTTACAATAATTTATATATAATGTTACATTAAAATGTTATTTATCTTAATTACTGAGTTTTACAGCACATCCTTAAGTTTTGTGCTGAACCTGACCCTAGTCCTGGCCTTACCTCAACCTGTCTCTCCCTCTATTACACAAAAAAATTAGCTCAAAATAGACCACACCTAAATGTAAAACAGAGAACTTTTAGAAGAAAAGAAAGAAGAAAATCTGTGTGGCCTGGGGTCCGTCAGGAGTTCTTAGATGCAACACCAAAAGTACATTCTATAAAAGAAAACAGCTGATAAATTAGACTTTATCAAAATTAAAATATTTTGCTTTATAAAAGACACTATTAAGAAAAAGTTAAAAAAACAAGCAACAGATTAGGAAAAAATATTAATCATATATCCTAAAAACAAAACAAACAAAAAAACCTGGTATCTAGAATATATAAAGGACATAAAATTTAACAGTAAGAAGACCCACGACCTGACTTTAAAGTGGTCAAAAAATTTGAATAGGTACTTTATCAACCACAATATAAAAATGGAAAATGAACACATGAAGATATTCAACATCATGAGCCATTAGAAAAATGCAAATTATAACCACGATGATATACTACACTACACATATTAGAATGTATAAAGTTCAAGGTGCCAGCAATTCAAAAAATGTTGGTGAGGATGTGGAGAAAGTGGAAAATGCATACACTGTTCTTGAGCATGGAAAATGGTATTGCTTCTCTGAAGACTGGCTTGGCATTCTCCTATTAAAATAAACACACACTCACCATATGACCCAGCCAGTGTACTCTTAGGTGTTTACCCTAGAGAAATGAACACTTATGATCATACCAAAAAAGTATGTATGAATGCTTACAGCAGTCCTATCCACAATCTCCAAAAACTGGAAATAATCAAATGTCCTAAACTTTTTTATTTATTTATTTATTTATTTATTTATTTTACAGAGACAGAGAGTGAGTTAGAGAGAGGGATAGACAGGGACAGACAGATAGGAACGGAGAGAGATGAGAAGCATCAATCATTAGTTTTTCGTTGCATGTTGCAACACCTTAGTTGTTCATTGATTGCTTTCTCATATGTGCTTTGACCACGGGCCTTCAGCAGACCGAGTAACCCCTTGCTGGAGCCAGCAACCTCGGGTTCAAGCTGGTGAGCTTTCGCTCAAACCAGATGAGCCCGCGCTCAAGTTGGCGACCTCGGGGTCTCGAACCTGAGTCCTCTGCATCCCAATCCGACGCTCTATCCACTGCGCCACCACCTGGTCAGGCTCAAATGTTCTTTAACAGATAAACTGTGCTATACAGTGGAAAACTACTCAGAGATAAGATGTAACAAACTATTGATTCACACAAATGACCAGACAAATCTCAAAGGCATTCATTCTGCAGAAACAAGTTGGTTTAAAATGTTACATTCTATATGAGTACACTTACAACACATTCTTGAAAAGGCAACACCATAGTGATCCAGAATAGACCAGTGAATGCAACAGGGAGGGGTAAGTGTAACTATGAGGGATAGCACAAAGCAGTGTTTTGGGGGTGATGAAACTTCGGTATCCTGATTGTGTTGACATTGGCTAAATGAACGTATACATATGCTTAAAAGCACAGAACTGTATACTTTTAAAAAGAGGTGAATTTTACTATATGATTTTTTTAAATAATCACAAAGAATCAGCACTAATCTAGTTCATGTTTCCCTACCTAAAACATTTTAAGACTTCATAAATGTTTTAACAGTTAAAGCACCATGAAACTGATGGTTTCTTTACTCCGCACTCTCATGCGTCTACAGGTGAGCACTCAACTGTATTCTCCAAAGCCTGAAAACTACTGTCCCGGAATATCCATAGCATGGTACCTTGAGGTTCAATGAGACCTGAGAAGCAGTTTCATCAAGTCCAGCTGGAAGCAGTCCACCTTGGACACTGTGAAGCTGACTCAGGAGGGGACTCCAGCTGAATGCCATTTGCTATCTAAACTGAACTCTGGTAGGTACACTGCTTGCTTCAGGAAATCCCAATAAAGGGATTACTAAAGGCATTACAATAAAGGCATCTCTTTTTCTCAGCGATTAAAGAAAATACTTGTACAGGAAGCAGTACTGGCTGATCACTGTGCTCCTTGGCAGTAAAATATTGTCCTAAAGGCCACGCTAGAAGTTAGCTCTGGACCCTGGAAAGGGCAGTGCTAGGCAAATCACTACGTAAGTGCTAGATTGGCAGATTTACACTAAAATGCCACCATCTCCTACTTACTCCCAGGTTTCCTATCAAATATTCATAAATCTCAGAAGATGAGGATACAATCAGTGCTCACATGTCCTGCTTCTCTGTCCCTAACTGAGCAAACGCTCTGTACAGTATACTGTCTCACCATTTGGCTGTGGGAAAATACTTATTGCATTAAACATAAATATGTTCATTAGGATCTACCTAGAATGCATTGTTTAATCTTCCCAAGGAAATAAATTACAGTAAAATTTCATTAAGCTGACATCTCTTTATCCAAAATAATACATAATACAGAACAACTGCTATTCTCTGGTCAACAAGTTGCCTGGTTGCTCTTTAATAAAAATCAGATAATGGAAAGCTAGTTAATTCAAAGCCTATTTTTTTCCATCCCTGTGTGCTACACATTAAAAAGATTTCACTATATTATAGAAAGCAGATAAATACCAAATATAGTCTTCTTTCAAGTTTACTTTCAGTTGGTATTTGCACTGCCTGCCGATAGTTCAAGTTCCCTCTGTGTACCATTTCTTGTATAATCCTGACTGGGCAAGGACACGCTTGACTCATTTCTAGAAAACTTTTAAAGAGGTGCAACTCTGCCTGAACTGAACCTTTGTATCTATAAGACAGATCACGAGTCTATTCCCAGTCCCAAAGGGAAGAACAGATGAGCTCCGCAGCTCATTCAGAGACAAGCCTTCAGAGGCACAGCTTCATTCATTTGTTAAAGTGAATTTCCAGATTAGTTATATCTCTATTCAAGTGTGAGAACAACGATACATTCCAAAGCCAATTCTGAGGACTTCTGGGATATCTATTAATTTGAATGGCCTTTCTGTTCTCCTCCAAATACACAAATAATGGAAGATGACTGTGGTCTGAATGGTCAGCATGTTCCTTACACTTAGAGATGAAGATAAATAGCTATCACGGAAGGTTTATTACTTAATCGCTCTGTTATACCCATTTATTCTCCGTCTTCAATCTCTTTGGATTTAAAATACCAATATCCTCTCCTAATAGGAACACAAACACTTTTTTTTAATTTATTTATTAAATTTAATGCAGTGACATTGATAAATCAGGGTACATATGTTGAGAGAAAACATCTCTAGATTATTTTGACATTTGATTGTGCTGTATACCCCTCCCCCAAAGTTAAATTGTCTTCTGTCACCTTCTATCTGGTTTTCTTTGTGCCCCTCCCCTCCCCCAAACCCTCTCTCCTTCTTCACCCCATCCCCCCTCCCCCCACCCCCCACCCCTGTTGCCATCACATTCTTGTTCATGTCTCTGAGTCTCATTTTTATGTCCCTTTTATGTATGGATTCATGTAGTTCTTAGTTTTTTTTTCTGATTTACTTATTTCACTCCGTATAATGTTATCAAGGTCCATCCATGTTATTGTAAAGGATCCGATGTCATCATTTCTTATGGCTGAGTAGTACTCCATAGTATATATGTACCAAAGCTTTTTAATCCACTCGTCCTCTGACGGACACTTGGGTTGTTTCCAGATCTTTGCTATTGTGAACAATGCTGCCACAAACATGGGGGTGCATTTCTCCTTTTCGAGCCGTTCTATGGTGTCCTTGGGGTATATTCCTAAAAGTGGGATAGCTGCGTCAAAAGGCAGTTTGATTTTCAGTTTTTTGAGGAATCTCCATACTGTTTTCCACAGTGGCTGCACCAGTCTGCATTCCCACCAGCAGTGCAGGAGGGTTCCCTTTTCTCCACATCCTCGCCAGCACTTATTCTGTGTTGTTTTGTTGATGAGCGCCATTCTGACTGGTGTGAGGTGATATCTCATTGTGGTTTTAATTTGCATTTCTCTAATGATTAGTGATGTTGAGCATTTTTTCATATGCCTGTTGGCCATCTGTATGTCCTCTTTGGAGAAGTGTCTATTCATTTCTTTTGCCCATTTTTGGATTGGATTGTTTGTCTTCCTGGTATTGAGATTTACGAGTTCTTTATAAATTTTGGTTATTAACCCCTTATCAGACGTATTGTCAAATATGTTCTCCCATTGTGTAGTTTGTCTTTTTATTCTGTTCTTGTTGTCTTTAGCTGTGCAAAAGCTTTTTAGTTTGATATAGTCCCATTTGTTTATCCTGTCTTTTATTTCACTTGCCTGTGGAGATAAATCGGCAAATATATTGCTCCGAGAGATGTCCGAGAGCTTACTGCCTATGTTTTCTTCTAAGATGCTTATGGTTTCACGGCCTACATTTAAGTCTTTTATCCATTTTGAGTTTATTTTTGTGAGTGGTGTAAGCTGGTGATCTAGTTTCATTTTTTTGCAGGTAGCTGTCCAATTTTCCCAACACCATTTGTTAAAGAGGCTGTCTTTACTCCATTGTATTTCCTTGCCTCCTTTGTCAAATATCAGTTGTCCATAGAACTGTGGGTTTATTTCTGGGTTCTCTGTTCTGTTCCATTGATCTATATGCCTGTTCTTATGCCAGTACCAGGCTGTTTTGAGTACAATGGCCTTGTAGTATAACTCGATATCAGGAAGTGTGATACCTCCCACTTTATTCTTCTTTTTTAAGATTGCTGAGGCTATTTGGGAACACAAACACTTTTATTTGAAATAAAAGTTGCAATATTTTCATTTTATATGTTAACCCATATAACAATTTTCTTGAACATCAAAATTTATTAATGTATTTGTTATATGTGGGACTAATCAATGGATGATATGATCACATATGATACCCTTTTTAACAATCTTTACTTCATTGTCAATTTCTTAGATTTAATATGTACTATTTTCATAATCAGAAAAATACATTTAAAATAGAAAAAGCTAAGAGGAAAAATAATGTGAACTCAAGTTCACTTTACAACTTCACCTAATTAAATAAAGAAGAAAGCATAGTTGATGTCTTTATGGGAATTTTATATATTTATTTATTTATTTTTTCCCTGAAGTGGGAAGCAGGAGTGGGGAACAAACAGAAAGACTCCCACATGCGCCCTACTGGGATACACCTGGCATGCCCACCAGGGGGCGATGCTCGGCCCATCTGGGGCATTGTTCTGTTGCAAACTGAGCCATTCTAGTGCCTGAGGCAGAGACCATGGAGCCATCCTCAGCACCTGGGCCAACTTTGCTCCAGTGGAGCCTTAGCTGCGGGAGGGGAAGAGAGAGATATAGAGAAAGAAGGGGGGAAGGGGAAAGAAGCAGATGGGTGCTTCTCCTGTGTGCCTTGGCCGGAATCAAACCTGGGACTTCCGCATGCCGGGCCAATGCTCTACTGCTGAGCCAACTGGCCAGGGCAGAAATTTTATTTTAATAAATCATGCTCTCCTCAATATATGTAGTAGGCTACCTCTATAATCATGGTTCTTTAAAAATTTCCCTCCTTTTGGTAAATATATAAACTGTAACCTAACATAATTTTAACAATAATTATATATTTTTAAATCAATATCCATAATAAGCGGCATAAAAATAGCTTGTAGTAAGAAAGTAAATAGATTTAAAAAATTAATCTGGTAGGAAAACTTCAAGTTCTCTCTGTCTCAGGAAAAGGTCAGAGTTAATATTAACAACAACATTGAAGTCATTATTTTTATTTCACTTTCCTCCACTTGATGAAGATGAAAATAACAGATAAAAGTTCCAGGAAGACAGATCAGAAATATACTTTCTCTAACTGTAGAGTTGGCTCCATGAAGAAAAAAAAAGTAGGATTTCAAACTGATAAAAGCAACTTAATTTGACATTCCGAGTGGGTTTTTGTTTTTTTTTAAGAACATAAATGGCTGGACCAGGTGGTGGCGCAGTGGATAGAGCGTCGGACTGGGATGCGGAGGACCCAGGTTCGAGACCTCGAAGTCACCGGCTTGGGCGCGGGCTCATCTGGTTTGAGCAAAGCTCACCAGTTTGGACCCAGGGTCGCTGGCTCGAGCAAGGGGTTGCTTGGTCTGCTGAAGGCCCACGGTCGGGGCACATGTGAGAGAGCAATCAATGAACAACTAAGGTGACACAACGAAAAACTAATGATTGATGCTTCTCATCTCTCTTCATTCCTGTCTGTCTGTCCCTATCTATCCCTCTCTCTGACTCTCTCTCTGTGTCTCTGTAAGACAAAAAAGGGGAAAATAAAAAAGAACATAAATGATATGTGCATAACCTAGGTTTCATTTCTCATGGAAGGGGATATTCTGGAGAACACGTAAAAAGAAGCAAATACCGAATATATTCCTATTCTTTGCTATCTACCCTCTTAGGTGGGTAAAAATTTTCCTAAAGATAATCTATTATTCTTTAGGTAATCACAAATACATTGTTTTCTTCCCTAAAAGACCTTTTACTATTCTATTTCTTATGTTGATACTCGGATCCTCGATCAACTTTGAAATGCTTAAGGCAGTCTAGTTAAAAATATCAAAGCAAATTCCCCTTCGCTTCCCTTCCCTTCACTAGATCAGTTGTGCTAGATGTTATAGCTGTTTCAAAAGTAAAAGTTTAAGGTTTTTTCTTTCTTTTCCTCACTTTGTTCAATCAGTGTTTATAGAAATAGAGCTTCCCACCAAAGTACCTAAGCAAATAAATCAGAAAAGAAGTCAGAGTCAGGTGTAAAATTTCTGGCTTCTTCCTTTCCGCCTTTCCTCTCTTTGTCCAAGGAATATCTACCATCTCTTTCAAATTATTGCCCAAAGCAACTGAGGTAAAGAGGCCTCCATTTTAAATAACAGCAGGTCAAAACAACTTTATTTCACTATGCTTGGGTTAATGAATATTTATAAATGGTAATAATATGCCAGTACAGTTGCATAAACTATGTCCCTTGAATTATATCCATTAAAAAGGAAAATCTATTAGTCACTCTGCAATAAATTATCGCTAATAATAGTTTATAATGTTATTGAGGAGCATTTCCTAAAAGAACTAGAATGCTGAAAAGGTTTTAAATTTTTCTGTTTCTTCTAAACACAGTTATATTTTTAATTGATTCATTGTCTCCAAATTATATTTTTCCATTCTTTTACTCCTACACATTTATTGCATAAAAGGTAATAAAAGCCTTTTATACAATATAAAAAGTCTGCGCTGCCATTCACAAAAACAGCAGTGTGAGTGTGTAAACTCAAGATTCAGGTTATATTCTGGAATCCATCTTAGAAAAGAGGCTGATCACACTACTCAAGTCACAAAGAATTAGATATGTGAAGAATATGCATGCATTTGTTTTTTTAACTTGAGGAAATGCAATTGAACTACAAAGAAAACATCTAAAAATAACTGCAGCAGAATTATAAAATGTGTATAAACATCATACAGGGAAGACATAAATGTTAAATATTTGTCATCTCCTAGTGAAGAGAGTTGAGAATCTCAACATTGAATAGAGAAAAAAATTTCAGAGCATATGATAATACAGACAGTAAAGTTATAACTAGTTTTTTTTCTAAGTTTGTTTCCAAAACAAATATGGGAAGTGTAGTTGTTATATTTTTAAAAACTATTTATTGTGAAGATTGTAGAACAGCTTTTATAGTTATTAGGAAATTAATTATATAGATACTAACATCCCCTGACTGAAAACAATTTTTGGCTCTATATACATGTTGAGCTTAGCATTCTAGAACATCACTATGTGGGAGTTTATTCTGTTTCAGAAGAGGGTGTGTGAAGAATACAATCCATCACACTTCAGTGCAGTTAAAGGACACATCTAGGATTTCCTGTGCCTAGTCCAACAAGCACACTACTGAAGTGTTCATCCCTTATCCATTCCAAAGAACGCATCTGTTTATCATCTTTCATTCCAAGAAGACTTAAAACTTGAGAAAATAGATCATAAAGGCAGTTTAAAGTCTCTTTAACATACCATTATTCTACATAAATAGAAAAACAATGTTGTCTGATGTTAATAACAACAAAAAGGCAAGCAAATCCTAAATCAATACTTTAAAACAGGGGTCCCCAAACTACGGCTGCGGGCCACATGCGGCCCCCTGAAGCCATTTATCCGGCCCCCGCCACACTTCCAGAAGGGGCACCTCTTTCATTGGTGGTCAGTGAGAGGAACAAAAGGATGCAGATGCTGGAGTACTGTATGTGGCAGCACCGCAAAGTGCAGTGTCGCTCACGTACAGTACTACTTCCGCGCCTCACGGCTCTGGAAGTGCGTCATATCACTTGTTATGGCTAGCAGTGACAAATATGGAACCGGACATTGACCATCTCATTAGCCAAAAGCAGGCCCATAGTTCCCATTGAAATACTGGTCAGTTTGTTGATTTAAATTTACTTGTTCTCTATTTTTAATATTGTATTTGTTCCCATTTTGGTTTTTTACTTTAAAAGAAGATATGTGCAGTGTGCACAGGGATTTGTTCATAGTTTTTTTAATAGTCCGGCCTCCAACGGTCTGAGGAACAGTGAACTGGCCCCCTGTGCAAGAAGTTTGGGGACCCCTCCTTTAAAAGGTCCCTGAAAGGAGTGTGGTTTGTCCCTATTTGAAGGTCTCTCTCTTCCATCTATTAAAATGGACTTCTAGATCTGTCTTCTGGCCTTTCTAAGATAATTCAATATATGGACTATTCCATTTACTTACTGACCCTTCTCCTTTGTTTCTCTTCATTTGTTCACCCCTTAAATTCTGTGGTGAACCCCTTAAATTCTAGGGCTCATGCATTCTCTTCTTTATGCCCTTTCCTTAGTCTAACTCAGCTGTTCTCAACCTGTGGGTCACGACCCACAGGTTGAGAACCACTGGTCTAACTAATCAGCAACACATTTCAACTATGAATTATAAAAGCTCTCCCAAAACTGTCTTCTTTCTCTTCAGCCCAAACTCATTCTATCCATCTACCAGAGATCCTGCAGGTGCTTCAAGCTCAACATAGCCACAACAGAAATCACTGTCTTCCTTCCAAAATCTGTTCTTTCTTTTCCTTTTTAAATCTAACAGAAATTGACCCAGTCTCCCAAGTTATAAACTTCAGCCTGCATGTATGAATGAACACCAAATATATAAATCTAAACTTCAGCATGACCTGTGGTGGCACAGTGGATAAAGCATCAACCTGGAAATGCTGAGATTGCCAGTTTGAAACCCTGGTCAAGGCACATATGGAAGTTGATGCTTCCTGCTCCTCCTTCCTTCTCTCTCTCACTCTCTCTCACTCTCTCTCCCCCTCTCTCTCTTCTCTAAAAAAATATAAATAAAAAATATATATATATTAAGTCTAATCTTAAAACTTCAGTAAAAATTAACTGCTTTAAAGCCTGGATCTGAATCTGCCATTCCTTTGCTTTAAAAAAACAAAAAACAAAAAAGGGGAGACAAGATGGCAATGGAGTAGGCAGACGTACCAACCTCCACTTCCCAGAACCAAAGTGGATTACAAACTAATTTTAAGAACTATCATCTGGAAAAACCAACTTTGGACTAAACTAAGAGGACTTTTCAACCAAGGAACACTGAAGAAGCCACACCGAGACTGGTAGGAATAGCAGAAACGCGGAGAGGGCTGCCCAGAGCCCTGGAGTGAACGGCAGCCAGGGGAGACTCGTGCGGTGGGAAGTGAGTTTAGCAGAGAGGGGAGGGTCCTGAGCCCCAGGAACAAAGCCCCAGCCTGCAGCCCCAGAACCTAGAAGAGGCATAAGGACAGTATTTAGCTGGAAACAAGTCAGGATACTGTTTGTGAGAAAGAGACAGATTTCTCAGACCCAGGATTCTTCTTAAAGGGACCCCGCAGAAAACCTCTCTCACAACCACTCACCCAGGGCTCCAGGGGATGGGAAGAGAGGAGAGGACCGGAGTAGCAGGAAGAGAGTGTAATCTAGGAGGCACAGGGAGAAACATTTTGGGAGACAGCCACCCTAACCCCTGGGACGAGTCATTCCCCAAACCTGAAGCGAATATTTCCCCTGGAAACAGCAATACCAGCAAAGGGAAGCAGGACACCAGCCAAATAAGCTCTCCCGCAGCACTCAGAGCAGAGTCACTTAGAAGGAGGGAGCTTTCGGGACTACAGTAGTGAGTGTTAGGGTCTGAGCTGCAGCGCCCCCACCCACAGAGCTGAGGGCTCGCCAGAGGGTGGGTGGCAGCGGGATGCAGAAGTGCGGTTTGGTCAGCAAGGGAGGAAACCGGCTGGCCACCACTGGGCCCAGGTGTGAGCTCAGTCTTGTCTGGCTGGGCAGGAGGAGACGTGCAAAAGTGGTCAAGCCCAGCTGTGGGCCACCTGCAATCCAGCCTGCGGGGGGAAGAGCGGAAACCCCAGAAGGGGTGGAGACCGGCCCTTGAGCAAGGGCACAGGAGCATAGCCTTGCCTCGCCCGTGGAACCAAGGCTTGTGGCCTGACTTGGGAGCCAGATCCTCCCACGGGGCTGGAGTCAAAAACCCAGAGCAGGCAGAGTCCCCCTACTGAGTGTGGGCACACAGTCCCGCCTGGCCTGTGGAGCCAAAGCTTGCAGCCGTCCCACAAGTAGGCTCCTCCTGCAAGGGCGGGGGCGAAAGCCCGGAAACAGGCGGAGACCCGCAGCTGAGCAAAGGTGCTCGCCACTACTCTCAGGGCTGAGCATAACGCCACCCACAGGGACAGGTGAAGGCCAAGACCACCAAGGCTTGAACACCCGAGCATGTTATCACAGCCACTCCTGTGAAGGAGAGGCGGAAACCACAGCAACAGCCCCAGTGGGCAGGCACTGGCAATGCCCATACCCAAAAGCCCTAGGCAGAAAGAGTAGAGGAGTTGGTGGACCTGCAGACAGACCATACCTAGGGAACAGAGGCCACAACCAGTGGACTCCAGTGGAAAAAACTTTCTTTTACAGAGAGAAAATGAGAAGGCAGAGAAATGCAACACAAATGAATCAAGAGAAATCCCCAGAAAGGACCTGAATGAATCAGATATAACCAAATTAACAGATGCAGAGTTTAAAATAATGATTGTTAGGATGCTCAAAGAGATTAGAACAACAACAGATGGTCATTACGAACACCTAAATAAAGAGATAGCAAATATAAAAAAGGACATTGAAATAAAAAAGAATCAGTCAGAAATGACAAATACAATATCAGAAATGAAGAACATAATGGAAGGAATTAAAAGCAGGATGGATGAAGCTGAGAATCGAATCAGCAAGTTTGAGGACAAGATAAATAAAGGCACGGAAGCACAGCAGAAAAAAGAAAAGAGTCTCAAAAAGTCTGAGGAAACTCTTAGAGAGCTCTGTGACAACATGAAGAGAAATAACATCCATATCATAGCGGTTCCTGAAGAAGAAGAGAAAGAAAAAGGGACAGAGACTTTGTTCAAGCATATCATAGCTGAAAACTTCCCTCAAATAAGGCAGGAAAACATCTCACATGTTCAACAAGCACAGAGAACTCCATTAAGGAGAAACCCAAAGAAATCAACACCAAGACACATCATAATTAAAATACCAAAGCTAAGTGATAAAGAGAAAATATTAAAAGCTGCTAGAGAAAAAAAGAATATCACCTACAGAGGAGTCCCCATAAGGATGACGTCCGACTTCTCAACAGAAACACTTGAGGCCAGAAGGGAATGGCAAGAAATATTCAAAGTAATGCAGAACAAGAGCCTACAACCAAGACTACTTTATCCAGCAAGGCTATCACTTAAAATTGAAGGAGAAATAAAAAGCTTTCCAGAAAAAAAAAAAAACTCAAGGAATTCACTACAACCAAGCCAAGGCTGCAAGAAATGCTAAGGGGCCTGTTGTAAACAGATCAAAGGAGAAAAAGAATATAACAAAAGAGGAATACAGTTTTAAAGAATAAAATGACAATAAACAATTACATATCAATAATAACCTTAAATGTAAATGGATTAAATGATCCGATCAAAAGATATAGGGTAGCTGCGCAGATAAGAAAACAGGACCCATACATATGCTTTCTACAAGAGACACACCTTAAAACAAAAGATGCACAGAGACTGAAGATAAAGGATGGAAAAAAATATTTCACGCAAATGGAAATGAAAAAAAAGCTGGGCTAGCCATACTTATATCAGACAAAATGGACTTTAAAACAAAGAGATAAAGTAAGAGATAAAGATGGCCACTACATAATGATAAAGGGAGCAATCCAACAGGAAGATATAACCGTTCTAAATATCTGCGCACCTAATATAGGAGCACCTAAATATATAAAGCAGGCTTTGATGGACTTAAAGGACGAGATCAACAGCAATACTATAATAGTAGGGGATTTCAATATGCCACTAACATCACTAGATAGATCCTCAAGAAAGAAAATTAACAAAGAAACAGCAGACTTAAAGGACATACTAGATCAACTCGATTTAATAGATATCTTCAGAACCTTTCACCCTAAAGCAGCAGAATATTCATTCTTTTCAAGTGCTCATGATACATTCTCTAGAATAGACCACATATTAGGGCACAAAAGCAGTCTCAAAAAATTTAAGAAGATCGAAATCATATAGAGCACTTTCTCTGATCACAATGGCATGAAACTAGAAATCAGCCACAACAGAAAAACTCAAAAATACTCAAACACTTGAAAACTAAAAAGCATGTTATTAAATAACGAATGGGTAAACAATGAGGTCAAAGAGGAAATTAAAAAATTCCTAGAAACAAACGATAATAAGCATACATCAACTCAAAATTTATGGGACACAGCAAAAGCAGTCCTGAGAGTTCACAGCATTACAAGCATACTTTAAGAAGTAGAAAAAGCTCAAATAAACAACTTGACCCTACATCTAAAAGAACTAGAAAAAGAACAGCAAGTAAAGCCCAGAGTTAGTAGAAGGAAGGAAATAATAAAGATCAGAGCAGAAATAAATGACATAGAGGCTAAAGAAACAACACAGAGGATCAATGAAACCAGGAGCTGGTTCTTTGAAAGGTAAACAAGATCAATGAACCTTTAACCAGATTCACCAAGAAAAAAAGAGAGAGGACTCAAATAAATAAAATTAGAAACATGAGTGGAGAAATAACAACTGACACAACAGAAATACAAAATATTGTAAGAAAATACTATGAAGAACTGTATGCCAAAAAACTAGACAACCTAGATGAAATGGACAAATTCCTTGAAACATATAATCTTCCAAAAATCAATCTGGAAGAATCAGAAAACCTAAACAGACCAATTACAACAAATGAGATTGAAACAGTTATCAAAAAACTCCCCAAAAAGAAATGTCCTGGGCCAGATGGTTTCACAAGTGAATTCTACCAAATATTCAAAGAAGAACTAACTCCTATCCTTCTCAAGCTATTTCAAAAAATTCAAGAGGAAGGAAGATTTCCAAGCTCCTTTTATGAGGCGAGCATAATTCTGATTCCAAAACCAGGCAAAGACAACACAAAGAAAGAAAATTATAGGCCAATATCACTGATGAATTTAGATGCTAAAATCCTCAACAAAATATTAGCAAACCGGATGTAGCAATATATGAAAAAAATCATACACCATGATCAAGTGGGATTTATTCTTGGGAGGCAAGGCTGGTACAATATTCACAAATCAATCAACGTGATTCATCACATAAACAAAAGGAAGGAAAAAACCACATGATAATTTCAACAGATGCAGAAAAAGCATTTGATAAAATCCAGCACCCATTCATGATAAAAACTCTCAGCAAAGTGGGAATACAGGGAACGTACCTCAACATGATAAAGGCCATCTATGACAAACCCACAGCCAACATCATACTCAATGGGAAAAAATTAAAAGCAAAAAATTAAAAAGTTCCCCTTAAGATCAGGAACAAGGCAGGGGTGCCCCCTTTCACCACTCTTATTCAACATAGTTCTGGAAGTCCTAGCCACAGCAATCAGACAAGAAGAAGAAATAAAAGGCATCCAAATTGGAAAAGAAGAAGTAAAACTATCATTATTTGCAGATGATATGATATTGTATATAGAAAACCCTAAAGTCTCAGTCAAAAAACTACTAGACCTGATAAATGATTTCAGCAAGGTGGCAGGATATAAAATTAATACTCAGAAATCAGAGTCATTTTTATACACTAACAATCAACTGTCAGAAAAAGAAATTAAGGAAGCAATCCCCTTTACCATAGCAACCAAAAAAGTAAAGTACCTAGGAATAAATTTAACCAGGGAGATTAAAGACTTGTACTTGGAAAATTATAAAACATTGATAAAAGAAATCAGGGAAGATACAAACAAGTGGAAGCATATTCCGTGCTCATGGTTAGGAAGAATAAACATCATTAAAATGTCTATATTACCCAAAGCAATTTATAAATTCAATGCAATACCAATTAAAATACCAATGACTTACTTCAAAGATATAGAACACATATTCCAAAAATTTATATGGAACCAAAAGAGAACACGAATAACCTCAGCAATCTTGAAAAGGAAGAACAAAGTAGGAGGTATCACATTTCCAGATATCAAGTTATAATATAAGGCCATTGTACTCAAAACAGCCTGGGTACTGGCATTAGAACAGGCATATAGATCAGTGGAACAGAACTGAGAACCCAGAAATAAACCCACACTTTTATGGACAACTGATATTTGTCAAAGGAGGTAAGAGCATACATTGGAGTAAAGACAGCCTCTTCAACAAATGGTGTTGGGAAAATTAGACAGCTACCTGCAAAAAAATGAATCTAGGCCACCAACTTACACCACTCACAAAAATAAACTCAAAATGGATAAAAGACTTAAATGTAAGCCGTAAAACCATAAGCATCTTAGAAGAAAACATAGGCAGTAAGCTCTCTGACATCTCTCGCAGCAATATATTTGCCGATTTGTCTCCACAGGGAAGTGAAATAAAAGACAGGATAAACAAATGGGACTATATCAAACTAAAAAGCTTCTGCACAGCTAAAGACAATAAGAACAGAATAAAAAGACAAATTACACAATGGGAGAATATATTTGACAATACGTCTGATAAGGGGTTAATAACCAAAATTTATAAAGAACTGGTAAAACTTAATACCAGGAAGACAAACAATCCAATCCAAAAATGGGCAAAAGAAATGAATAGACACTTCTCAAAAGAGGACATACAGACAGCCAATAGGCATATGAAAAAATGCTCAACATCACTAATCATTAGAGAAATGCAAATTAAAACCATAATGAGATATCATCTGACACCAGTCAGAATGGCGCTCATTAACAAAACAACACAGAATAAGTGCTGGCGAGGATGTGGAGAAAAGGGAACCCTCCCGCACTGCTGGTGGGAATGCAGACTGGTGTAGCCACTGTGGAAAACAGTATGGAGATTCCTCAAGAAATTAAAAATCGAACTGCCTTTTGACCCAGCTATACCACTGTTAGGAATACACCCCAAGAACACCATAGCACTGTTTGAAAAGAAGAAATGCACCCCCATGTTTATGGCAGCATTGTTCACAATAGCGAAGATCTGGAAACAGCCCAAGTGTCTGTCAGTGGATGAGTGGATTGGTACATATATACTAATGAATACTACTCAGCCATAAGAAATGATGACATCGGATCATATACAACAACATGGATGGACCTTGAGAACATTATACTGAGCGAAATAAGTAAATCAGAAAAAACTAAGAAGTATATGATTCCATACATAGGTGGGACATAAAAATGAGACTCAGAGACATGGACAAGAGTATGGGGGTTACGGGGTGGGGGGGAGAAGAGGGAGGAGGTGGGGGATGGGAGGGGCATAAAGAAAACCAGTTAGAAGGTGATGGAAGACAATTGGACTTTGGGTGATGGGAATGCAGCATAATCAAATGTCAAAATAACCTAGAGATCGTTTCTCTCAACATATGTACCCTGATTTATCAATGTCACCCCATTAAAATTAATAAAAAAAAAAGGCACAACACAAAGTCACTTTCTTGTTATGGTGTCCAAGGTCAGCTGGCCTTTCCATCTCCAGATACCTCTCTCTTGCCACACTCCGCAAAGACACACCTGTGCCCAACGATATGCATTTCTCACTTGCACTCCCAAGTGTAGTCCTCCCTCGGACTCTTGTGGGGGTTTGGTTCCAGCACCTCTGTCCCATACCAAAAGCTATGGATGCTCAAGCCCCTTTTATAACATGCTATACTCTTTGCACATTGTCCCATATACTCAAAATCATCTCTAGAATACTTATAATATTAATACAATGTAAACACTATTACTCTATTGTTTAGGGGTTGACTTTCTGCAAGTTTTAAAAAAATATTTTCAGTCTAAGGTTGGCTGAATCCACAGTTGCAAAACCCATAGATATAGAGGGCTGACTGTATTCCATTCACTCATTCAGTAAATACTGATCAAACACTGTCTATGTACCAGGCACTCTTCTAAGCACTGAGGATATCGCAGTGAACAGAGCAGACAAAGTTTCTGCGCTCATGGGCTGATATCCTGGCAGCAGAAGACAGACAAACACAAATGTACAGTAGATAAGGAGGTAGTGGGAAGTGCTATTGTAAGAAAGATCGACCTAGAAAAGCAACTTAGAGCATCACCGTGAACAGCATGTTCTGCACGCCACAGATATCAGCAAGTCCTTACAGATGCAATCATACTTCTACATCCCTTAATTTATTACATTTCAACTTAAATTACAATTCAAAAACACAACACAACAAACATTACTGAAATGTATAGTCATTGAGAGGCAAAAGAGAACAGCTCAATTATAATAATTTTATTTTGTGAGATTAAAGTTGATAGAATCAAGAGTGTTTTTCTTTGATTCTAGTGTTTCAGTTGGCTCCTGAATGCACCCAAAAAAAGTATTATTAGCACTGGCACATTTCAGATGATGTCATGAGATTAGGATCCATAAAACCTAAGTAACTCATCTAGAATTGGCCACATTGTTATTTCTATATTGACTCTAACTCTACCATGGTTTCAAATTTAAGGCCTACAATTAAGACTCCAAAGTAATACTAGAACATTAGAGACAGAAGATTTTTACTGGTGATTTAAAAACAGTTGTTCAATTGTCTGAATCATTTAAGTGCTTAATATGTCTTAAATGTTTACAAAGAGCTGAAACAACTGGAGAAACCTACATAAGAGCACTGTTTAAGATATAGGATATTACTAAAGAATTTGACAATAAGCCAAAGAAAATTTACACAGACATTAATTGGCCTGTTTCATACGCAGAAAATAACAATGATTTGCCTCACCATCTAAATAATAATACGCACTTTGAAAGACTTTAAAGGAATTCAGATTTTCCTCTGGGAACCTTCACTATTATTACATTATGATATCATGGCCAGTCTCAGGACATGAATGAATGAATGAATGAATGAATGAATGAATGCTGTTGTTATAGTTCTCTTAGTAATCTGTAAAGAAAACTAAAGGGTATTTTTTGCAGAAGTTAAATTTAAAATGTCTTAAATTTCCAAATAACTAAATAGAAATTAGCACACTGTGGATAAAAAAGTAGCGAGCTACCATTGCACTGTAAGGGCCGGGGCTAATGTTCTAATTAAAAACCAAAACCAAAACAAAAGACAGCTAACAGGCAAACTTCACTCCATTCTCAAGGCTGGGAAAAAGAACACACATACCGCATCCGTGATGTCTATTTCATAGACCCTTTGGAAAGTCCTGCGCTCGAAGAAAACAAGTTTGCCGCTGCCACATCCCCTCTGAACAGATGTGCCGGTTACTACGAGCTTGTCATCTGGACTGAAACAGCAGTCGGTCCTGCAGACAAAAAGAGTGAATATAGATAAGCTTATGGCCCCACAACAGTGCAGCACTGATGAGCGAGTAACTAAAATATAAACAAGATCATTGGAAGAAGAGGTAACTCTTAAATAGGACTGATAGTAAGTCAAGCACTTAAATTAATTCACTTTATCTTCACAATAACCCTATGAGGTAGATATTATTGTACCCATTTTACTGATGAGAAAACTGAGGCAAAAGGAGACACTAAATAAACCTTGTCCAATATCACAAAAGTGGTGCAACTGGGATTCAAACTTAGGCAGTTTGATTCCAGACTTTGTGCTTTTAACTTCTACGCATATTTTTTTATAATGCAAAGAGAAGCTCCACAGAGACATCAACAGTATCTATACACAAATAGACACTGTATGACTAATGCCTAAGTAGTGATGACTTTGACTAGTTTTAGAACTATTTTTCACCATCACCACTCAAATAATTTGAGTTTTGTCAACTCGAGCACCATGAAATGAGGAACAGGCCACACTGCTGAGAGCCTGCTCAGTGGCTCTGAGTCAACAGCTCTCAGAGGTCTGGCCACTGACTGAATGATGTAAGTCACGATCCAAACAAGTCATAGAGTTAGCATTATTCGTAACAGGCATCAGAGCTCAAAAAATTGTCATCAGCTAGAAATGTCTGTTTGTCCATCTGTTTGTCCTAACAGACACATGCCGTGGGCAACAGGCTGTGTTGGAGTTGGTGCTATTATTACTCAGCTTCCCCCACGTGATGCTCCCCTTAACACAGATGTGAAATTTTATTTCTGCCAAAATAGAAATTTTTGCTTAGGCTCCAACTGTAGGACATAGAGGTCCAATTCCACCTCGGCTGCCTCAGAAAATCTTTGAATGCTTCACTTCCCAACTGAGCAGGAGCATCCTGCGACCCAGAGCAAGACAGTCTGAACAAGTGGAAGTTACTAATTATTGACCGGAACTATGAGAAAGAAAAATTAATGAAATGATATATTATAATACTTGCTAACTATAAAATATTGCTTTGATGGGAAAGGGTTCAAATTTTAAAAGACAACAAAAATGTAGTCTTTTACCTTGTTACTCATACAATATTATAAGAACAATCACTTCAAATAGTTTTATTAGCCCAA
Organism: Saccopteryx leptura; assembly: GCF_036850995.1. Classification (NCBI taxonomy): domain Eukaryota; kingdom Metazoa; phylum Chordata; class Mammalia; order Chiroptera; family Emballonuridae; genus Saccopteryx; species Saccopteryx leptura. Next base: position 160,390,340 of record NC_089503.1, read on the forward strand.
GGCCTGTGCATGCATCCAATATATACATTTACACACAAACACATAAACACACATTATTTAAAGTTTGAAAAAAAATTTACAGCCTAAAGAATGTGCAAAATAAAAAGGAAAAATAATATCTGTTTTTCAAAAAACCTATTTCAATCACTTTTGAATTATTTTTTAGGCGATCTAGAAGACATGTGATAGAAATTAACATTAAGGTGAGTAAATGTCTTTTCCATTCTCTTATGCTTATCAAACATTAAAAATACACTACTTACATTGGGAACAGGGTGGGAAGACCTGAGGCGGAGAAAAGTGGCTTACTAAACTGTCGGATGTCCCATAATTTTAATGTGTCATCACCTGATAGAGGAAAAAGAAAGAAAAAAAAAAGACAGAGTGAATTGTGCAAAAAAGAACTCATTCCAAGTTCAGAGTTGCTAAACTTAGTGTACAACTATTAGAAGGGAAAAAAAAGGCAGGAAGGGAGGGAAGGAGGCAGCCATAGACACGTTTTCCTTCTTTAACTGCTTGAGGAGCTTGAAAGCAGTAGTTACGAGAACAGTAGATGTGCGACAGTGAACTGGCCGTCTAGCAATTACTTTTCCAGATTGATGTAGCATCTGTATGTAGAAGGAACCCTAGAGAACCAACTTCTGACTCTAAAGAGCGATTGTAGAACAGATGGCGGCTCCCCTGTGATAGACTTGAGCATAGCCTGACTTCTTAAGAAGACATTAATTTAACAACCATGAGGACCGAAAGTAGCTCAATGCACAACAGATTTTCTCTCTGGCGTGTCTGTGAAGCTATCCATTAACATTAATGAGGGTGAGTCACATGATTCCCTTCCCACCAGTGTAACTGTACCTGTGGCTGTCATTCTTCACTTCGCTGGGAGTACAACTGCTCCAAGTTACTTAAAGTATAATGAATATTCTTTTAAGAATCACGTATTTATATTTCTATAGGGCTACTAACTAATTCCTGACCATAACGAAAGCCAAAACTCACATGAGTAATGTCTTCGCTGTTCTTTCTCCCCAGTGTCCACAGCTGAGACTTGCCTCAACCCCTCGGGTCCAGCAAGAAATCAGTATCAGGTGCAAGTGAGGTGAGTGGAGAGTTCAATAAAAATCCCTGCGCTCCCCAGAGACCCTTCCTCTGAAACCCAACTTTTGGCAGGTGCATTAATCCACAAAAGGCTGGACCAGGGACCTGCTTATATTGGAAGAGCTTTGTAGGACTCATCTTTTTGCTTTAGTCTTCAGAAAAGGTTGTGTATCCTCCCTCACAATTCTCTAACAGTATGAAAACATTAACCTCCACTGAACAGTTTAGCTGACCTGGCAGGGTCCGGAGCTAGCCGGAGCACCCTATGACACCCTGGAGACTCCGCTGAATAGACTCGCACCTGCCATTTCTGTACAGCCAGGACGGAAGGGGAAGGTACGAGTTACCACCAAAGTGACTGACTGAAATGGGGTTAGTTTTATACCTCTTAGGGAGTGATTATCAGCTGGTGGAAGCTGGCCTATATGAGAATCCTCTGGGAAGAATTTCTAACTCTGCTTCCCTCTTATTCCCCTCTTCTCTTCCTGCCTTGGAAATTTGGGTACACCACTCCAAAGATGGAAGACTGAATGTCAGCATTTCCAAGTAGAGCATATATCATCTAAAAAAACTTCCTAGCAATTCAGAAATCCTTTCGGGTCAGAACCACAGTCTTAATTAAGAGTCATGTTAGGACTCAAGTAGCAGGTTAGAATGAATGGACCAAAATACATATGTTATACATATCCACTGTTACCATGTATATCTTAAATAGGAAATACATACACACGTGCTCTGACTTAGCTCATGGATGTGAAGGGAGTGTGGATATAACAGGTGAGACTTCTGGAGGAAAGAGAATCTGAATGGAACTCCTGAGGGTAGAAGGCCCTGGACAGTTCCAGCTGAGGGGAAGGCTGTGCCGAGTCTCATCATCTTGGCCCCCTCCCACCACCCTCTACACCAGGCTTTCAGGGGAGAAACCTTTCTGTGATGCTCACAGTTTATACCCATCACCTAGCATAAGGCTAGCTCAAAGCAGCGCTCACAATGTAGCAGCAGAGTAATGAATGAATGACTCTGTGCACTGTTGCCAGATTCATTGACCTACAGAACAAAGACTAAGTCCTTTGCGTGGTCTTTAAGGCCAGCTGTAATGTGGCTGCAGCCTACTTCCCCTGCCATCTCTTTTCTCTCCCCACCGTGGGTCTTCCGGAAGAGCCTCAGTCATGTCCCATACTTCCCCATAATGCCCTGCTCATAAGCTGTTTTCTTTATTCTCTTATTTCCTTCTAGCAACACACAGCTTATCCAAGTGAGAAAGACTCAGCAAAAACTTAGAAACAACCTCGGTTCAATCATATAAGAGTAGATAAGTAAAGTTACAAAGACCTATGTGGCTATTAACAAGAATATCCAGGTGTACAACTTTTTTTTTAACTGAATTCAGTTAGTGTTTGAATTGAAAAAACTCAATGGCCAGCAAACAGAAGACTCTAAAATACCAGACCCAGAATTATAAAACCATATAAAAAACGGAGAACATGATCATCTGTAAGACCACATAAGGTACAGGCAAAGTCATCCTTGGAGGCCTCAAACTCAGATGAAATTTGAAGCCAAAATAAAAATGTAAGCAAAAAAGTACATATTTTCTAAATTTCACTTGATATCATTAAATAAAATAATATTGTCAAGTTGGGCATGAATTTTAATGAAAATGAAAAGCAGACTGGCAAAGGTAGATTAAAAAGCAAAGCTAGCGTTACTAAGTGTTAGAATCTAGTGTAACATTTGTTAGAGTTAAATATGATTATTTTATATCTAGAAACACAACAAAAAGGGAGTTTTTAACCTACCTCCACGAGAGGCAAGGACATTACCATCATAGGAAAAAGCCACACAGGAAGTGTCTGTGCCTGGGTCATGAGCCTGCTTGTAGTGGAATTTAGGATGAACCTGTTTAAAAAGACAAGCCAAGTGTTAATATCTAACCTGAATTCAAATGAGAACATTTCTGCAGCAAAAATATTTTACGTTCTTGTCCAGAAAAATGCTATACATCTTTCTACATGTAAAATATTAATTTCTTCTGATTATGATTTACTTTATTCTGTGAAGTTTTAAAATGCTTTCAAAAACATCTAGTTGTTTTAATAAAAGGCAAAAAAAGAGATAAGAAATGTCTTAGTTGAAGATATTTTTCAGACTGCCTTAGTAAGCTCTGAGCAACTCAAGACTACTATAGCATTTATTTTTTCGTATTATACTTACAAAGTATATTACATAGCTGTCAGGACCATTTCTTATAGTTTTCTGAAAGTAAATATAAATAAAAATCACAGCTGAACTTATTAATAAACGTATCATTGTATGCATAGTGTACAGACACCGTGCACACGGTTGTAGGTCTTGAACTATCTTTAATATGCCTGTAAGACAATGTTGGTGGTGGTGATCATGATGATGATGATGATAGTGAGGATGACAGCTAACACTTTCACAATGCTTATTACATCCAAGGCACTATATCCTTTATTATCTTGTCTAGTTACTACTCACAATCACTACCATTATCACCTCCATTTTGCTGAAGCACAGAGACTTGAGCACCATGAGCAAAGTCACATATCTAGGGAGAAATGGCACCATGAGGAGCACGACCGACAAATCTCCCCAAAATTTCAACAAGTTCATCAACCAGAGACAGAAAAATCTATCCTTGGAGTATCCGGGAGTTCGACACACTGAAGGCGAAGGTAGGATCGAGCGAAAAATTGACTAAATATATAATCAACCCTGAAGGAAGTAAGTCGGACAAAGGAACACTCTGCCTTCCTCACTAACCTGAGCAAAGGCTGCTTTCGCTTGGAACTGAGAGTGGGGGGGGGGGGGGCTAAGGGCGTGGAGGAAGCTAGGCTGCGGCACGGACGTTTGTTCAAGCTGAGGAAAGAGTGTGCCTGTGGTGAATCAGCCCACACGAGCAGACGCCCGCGCCTTACTCTCCATGAGAGTTACACTCCAAAACCCTTAACTCTCTCTCTCTCTTCTTGTTTTTTTTCTTTATTCTTTTCCTTTTCCCCTTTTTCTTATTTCTCCTTCTCTATTAGTTTCTTCTTTTCTCCTTTTACTTTTCCTCTCATTCAATCCTCAATCATGAACAAATTATTTAATTTGGGACTCAAGTTTTTTTTTGTGGCATTTTGGGTGCTTTTTACTTTGCTTTTTAACTCATTAGCATTCCTCCCAACCCAGGATCTCCATTCTATTTAGTTTTTGCTCCACTTAATACAATAGTTTTTTTTTCCTTTTTCCCGTTTCCCTCTTACCCCTCTCATTATATCTCTTAGTAGACCATCACTTACAAGCAAATCATTTTATACTTGACCCAAATTTTTTCCTTTTTTGCATTTGGGTCCCTATTCCTTTTTTGCCCCTTGAACACTTCCCCCAAATTCAGGCCCTCTGGTATAGGCAGTTTTTTTTCCATTAAGCATAATATAATTCACAGTTCATCATGATATTCCTGAGGAGGAGGGGAGAGGAGGGGAAGAGAAGAAAGAAAAGGGGGGGGAATAATAAATTATTATTGGGTTTTTTGGTGGAGTTTTTTTCCTTTTTTTTTTTACTTTTTATTCGTTATTAATTCTCATTAGTGCTATCAACAAGACCACCCTCAGATGCCATTAATAAAAATGAAATTGAATATCATGGATACAAAAGATAGAGAAGTAGCACAGATAGATGTGGAAAAATCTATGGAGAAAAAATTTAATATGTTGGAAACCTTGGAGCTAAATGACAGAGAATTTAAAATAGAAATCCTAAAAATACTCAGAGATATACAAGAAAACAGAGAAAGGCAATTTAGGGAGCTCAGAAAACAACTCAATGAACACAAAGAATATATTAGCAAAGAAATTGAAACTATAAAAACAAATAAAACAGATGAAAAACTCAATTCATGAACTGAAAAACAAGGTAACAAGCTTAGCTAATACAACAGGCCAGATAGAAGGTAGGATTAGTGACATAGAAGACAAGCAGGCGCTGGCCAGTTGGCTCAGCGGTAGAGCGTTGGTCTGGCGTGCGGGGGATCCGGGTTCGATTCCCGGCCAGGGCACATAGGAGAAGCGTCCATTTGCTTCTCCAACCCCCCTCCTTCCTCTGTCTCTCTTGGCCCTGGCCGGTTGGCTCAGTGGTAGAGCGTCGGCCTGGCGTGCAGAGGTCCCGGGTTCGATTCCGGCCAGGGCACACAGGAGAAGCGCCCATCTGCTTCTCCACCCCTCCCCCTCTCCTTCCTCTCTGTCTCTCTCTTCCCCTCCCGTGCGAGGCTGCATTGGAGAAAAGATGGTCCGGGCGCTGGGGATGGCTCCTTGGCCTCTGCCCCAGGCGCTGGAGTGGCTCTGGTCGCAACAGAGCAACACCCTGGAGGGGCAGAGCATCGCCCCCTGGTGGGCGTGCCGGGTGGATCCCGGTCAAGCACATGCGGGAGTCTGTCTGACTGTCTCTCCCTGTTTCCAGCTTCAGAAAAATACAAAAAAAAAAATGTATAAATAAAAAAAAGAAGACAAGCAACTTCAGGCACAACAGAGAGAAGAAGAGAGAGACTCAAAAATTTAAAAAAATGAGAAAGCCCTACAGGAATTGTCTGACTCCATCGAAAAGAATAACATAAGAATAATAGGTATATCAGAGGGAGAAGAGAGAGAAAATGGAATGGAGAATATATTCAAACAAATAATAGACAAGAAATTCCCAAACCTGTGGAAAGAACTAAAGCCTCAAATTCAAGAAGCAAACAGAACACCGAGTTTTCTTAACCACAACAAACCTACTCCAAGGCACATCATAATAAAAATGGCACAAACCAATGACAAAGAAAAAATTCTCAAGGCAGCCAGGGAAAAGAATACAACATATAAAGGAAGGCTTATTAGATTATCATCAGATTTCTCAGCAGAAACACTACAAGCTAGAAGAGAGTGGACCCCAATATTTAAAGTCCTGAAAGAGAGGAACTTTCAGCTAAGAATACTATACCCATCAAAGCTATCCTTCAAATACGAAGGAGAAATAAAAACATTCACAAATACAGAAAAGATGAGGGAATTTATCATCAGAAAACCCCCACTCCAGGAAATACTAAAGGGGGTTTTCCAACCAAATTCAAAGAACAAAACAAAACAAAACCACAAGTAAAAGCTCCACCAAGAACACAATAAAACCAAATTTAAACTGTGACAACTAAAGGGAAAAAAAGGGGAGAGGACGGAGATTACCAGTAGCAAAGGATGATGAAGTGCAGAAATACTCATAAGATAGGGTACTACAATGAATATGGTAGGTACCCTTTTCATTATTTAATGGTAACCACCCTTGAAAAAAACACCACAGAAGCACATGACTTAAAAAAGGTAGCAACAGAGGAAAGAAGTATGGAATACAAACAAATAAAAACAAATGATAGAAAAACAAAAGAGAAGAATCAAACTAGATACAAAACTAACAGAAAGCAATTTATAAAATGGCAATAGGGAACACACAAGTGTCAATAATTACACTAAATGTAAATGGATTAAACTCACCAATAAAAAGACACAGAATAGCAGAATGGATTAAAAAAGAAAATCCAACGGTATGCTGCCTACAAGAAACACATCTAAGCAACAAGGATAAAAACAAATTCAAAGTGAAAGGCTGGAAAACAATACTCCAAGCAAATAACATAAAAAAAAAAAGCAGGTGTAGCAATACTTATATCTAATAATGCTGACTACAAGACAGAAAAAGTACTCAGAGACAAAAATGGCCATTTCATAATGATTAAGGGGAAGTTGAATCAAGAAGACATAATAATCCTTAATATATATGCACCAAAACAAGGAGCACCAAAATATGTAAGACAGCTACTTATTGACCTAAAAACAAAAACTGACAAAAATACAATCATACTTGGAGACCTCAAAACACCACTGACGGCTCTAGATCGGTCATCCAAACGGAGAATCAATAAAGAAATATTGGTCTTAAACAAAACATTAGAGCACCTGATATGATAGACATCTACAGGACACGTCATCCCAAAGCGACAGAGTATACATTTTTCTCTAGTGTACATGGAACATTCTCAAGAACTGACCATATGTTGGGCCACAAAAATAACATCAGCAAATTTAGAAAAATTGAAATTGTACCAAGCATATTTTCTGATCATAAAGCCTTGAAACTAGAATTCAACTGCAAAAACGAGGGAAAAAACCCACAAAAATGTGGAAACTAAACAACATACTTTTAAAAAATGAATGAGTCAAAGAAGAAATAAGCGCAGAGATCAAAAGATATATACAAACAAATGAAAATTACAATACGACATATCAGAATCTCTAAGATGCAGCAAAAGCAGTAAAAAGAGGGAAGTTCATATCACTTCAGGCCTATATGACCAAAACCAGCCGAAGAAAGGAAATAATAAAAATCAGAGCAGAAATAAATGAAATAGAGAACAGAAAAACTATAAAAAAAATTAATAAAACAAGGAGCTGGTTCTTTGAAAAGATCAACAAAATTGACAAACCCTTGGCAAGACTCACCAAGGAAAAAAGAGAAAGGACTCATATAAACAAAATCCAAAGTGAAAAAGGAGAAATCACCACAGACATCATAGATATACAAAGAATTATTGTAGAATACTATGAAAAACTATGCCACCAAATTCAACAATCTAGAAGAAATGGATAAATTCCTAGAACAATATAACCTTCCTAGACTGAGTCATGAAGAAGCAGAACACCTAAACAGACCAATTAGCAGGGAGGAAATAGAAAAAACTATTAAAAATCTCCCCAAAAATAAAAGTACAGGCCCAGGCGGTTATACTAGTGAATTCTATCAAACATTCAAAGAAGACTTGGTTCCTATTCTACTCAAAATCTCCCAAAAAATTGAAGAAGAAGCAATACTTCCAAACACATTTTATGAGGCCAACATAACTCTCATACTGAAACCGGGCAAGGACGGCACAAAATAAGAAAACTACAGACCAATATCTCTAATGAATACAGATGCTAAAATACTAAACCAAATACTGGCAAATCGAATACAACAACATATTAAAAAAATAATACATCATGATCAAGTGGGATTCATCCCAGAATCTCAAGGAGATTTCAACATACGTAAAACGGTTACCATAATACACCATATCAACAAAACAAAGAACTAAACGCACACGATCTTATCAATAGATGCAGAAAAGGCATTCGATAAAATACAACACAACTTTATGTTTAAGACACTCAACAAAATGGATATAGAAGAAAAATATCTCAACATGATAAAGGCCATATATGATAAACCATCACCCAACATCATATTAAATGGCATAAAGCTGAGGACTTTCCACCTTAAATCAGAAACAAGACAGGGTTGTCCACTCTCTCCATTCTTATTTAACGTGGTGCTCGAAGTTCTGGCCAGAGCAATCAGACAAGACAAAGAAATAAAAGGCATCCATATCAGAAAAGAAGAAGTAAAGGTATCACTTTTTGTAGATGATATGATCCTATACATCGAAAACCCCAAAGACTCCACAAAAAGACTACTAGAAACAATAAACCAATACAGTAAGGTCGCAGGATACAAAATTAACAAACAAAAGTCCATAGCCTTTCTCTATGCCAACAATGAAATATTAGAAAACGAACTCAAAAAAATAATCCCCTTCACGATTGCAACAAAAAAATTAAAATACCTAAGAATAAACATAACAAAGAATGTAAAGGACCTATATAACAAAAACTACAAAGCATTGTTAAAGGAAATCGAAAAAGATACAATGAGATGGAAAAATATTCCTTGTTCTTGGATAGGAAGAGTAAATATAATCAAAATGGCCATATTACCCAAAGCAATTTATAAATTTAATGCAATTCCCATCAAAATTCCTATGAGATTTTTTAAAGAAATGGAACAAAAAATCATCAGATTTATATGGAACTATAAAAAATCCCGAATAGCCAAAGCAATCCTAAGGAAAAAGAATGAAGCGGGGGGCATTACAATACCTGACTTCAAACTATATTATAGGGCCACGACAATCAAAACAGCATGGTATTGGCAGAAAAATAGATACTCAGACCAATGGAACAGAATAGAAAGTCCAGAAATAAAACAACATATATATGGTCAAATAATTTTCGATAAATGGGCCAACAACACACAATGGAGAAAAGAAAGCCTCTTCAACAAATGGTGCTGGGAAAACTGGAAAGCCACATGCAAAAGAATGAAACTCGACTATAGCTTGTCCCCCTGTACTAAAATTAATTCAAAATGGATCAAAGACCTAAATGTAAGACATGAAACAAAAGAGTACATAGAAGGAGACATAGGTACTAAACTCATGAATCTGGGTTTTAAAGAGCATTTTATGAATTTGACTCCAAAGGCAAGGGAAGTGAAGGCAAAGATAAATGAATGGGACTACATCAGACTAAGAAGTTTTTGCTCAGCAAGAGAAAGTGACAACAAAATAAACAGACAGCCAACTAAATGGGAAATAATATTTTCAAACAACAGCTCAGATAAGGGCCTAATATCCAAAATATACAAAGAACTCATAAAACTCAACAACAAACAAACAAACAATCCAATAAAAAAATGGGAAGAAGACATGAACAGACACTTCTCCCAGGAAGAAATACAAATGGCCAACAGATATATGAAAAGATGCTCATCTTCATTAATTATTAGAGAAATGCAAATCAAAACTGCAATAAGATACCACCTCACACCTGTTAGATTAGCTATTATCAACCAGATAGGTAATAGCAAATGTTGGAAAGGCTATGGAGAAAAAGGAACCCTCATTCACTGTTGGTGGGAATGTAAAGTAGTACAACCATTATGGCAGAAAGTATGGTGGTTCCTCAAAAAACTGAAAATAGAACTGCCTTATGACCCAGCAATCCCTCTACTGGGTATATACCTCAAAAACTCAGAAACATTGATACGTCAAGACACATGTAGCCCCATGTTCATTGCAGCATTGTTCATAGTGGCCAAGACATGGAAACAACCAAAAATCCCTTCAATAGAAGACTGGATAAAGAAGATGTGGCACATATACACTATGGAATACTACTCAGCCATAAGAAATGATGACATTGGATCATTTACAACAAAATGGTGGGATCTTGATAACATTATACGGAGTAAAATAAGTAAGTCAGAAAAAAACAAGAACTACATGATTCCATACATTGGTGGGACATAAAAACGAGACTAAGAGACATGGACAAAAGTGTGGTGGTTACTAGGGGTGGGGGTGTGGGGGGGCGCAGGAGGAAAGGAGGGAGAGGGGAAGGTGGAGGGGGAGGGGAGGGGCACAAAGAAAACTAGATAGAGGGTGATGGAGGACAATCTGACTTTGGGTGATGGGTATGCAACATAATTGAATGACAAGATAACCTGGACATGTACCCTGATTTATTGATGTCACCCCATTAACATTAATAAAAATTTATTTATTAAAAATAAATAAATAAGTTGAAATAAAAAATTAAAATAAAAACAAAGTCACATATCTAATGAGCAGTAGAGCTGGGAGTATGGACCAAAAATTCTGCTCTTAAACACTATATTACAGTCCTCTAATAATGTATGTTTATAGTCTTTTTAATTCCAATGTCGCTTCTACACAGTTGATGACTTACAAAAGTATCTCTACTACATTAACTTTGCTGCTCAGTTATGATGATCCAGCAACCAGCACTGGCCAAAGGGCTAGGGAGTCAATTGTCCCAGATCCACAAGACTGGATATTTCCATAGAGAATGGATAGGGAGATGACTAGTGATGATCAGAGATTAGGAATATTTTGCTCCTCAGAAAAAACAACTCTGCCATCAACCTCAATAAAAAAATTTGCCACCTTGTTATATTTCATAAAGTCAGAAACTACTAAACCCTAAAAAAAAAAAAAAAGAAGCAGCAGCAGCTATGGAAAGATATTGTAGTGGTAACAGTTTATCAAAAAGTCTTATACTTAAATTTGGCCTCTCAGTAAAATTAACTTAGTTCTTTTCTTATTTGCTGTAAGTGTTTTGTGTTTAATGCTAGTAAGTACAAATAGGCATCTAGACAGAAGGAAGACCCGCACTTCCTGAGTGGTAAGGCAGCATGTTGCAATAGAAAGAGCACTGGGCCAGGAGATAGGAAATCCAGACTTAAATCGAGTCAAAATCTAGCAGTATGACCAGGGACAAATTACTTAGCCTTTCCAGGTTGCAATTCTATCTTCTATAAAATAAATGATTGAACTAGATGATTTCTAAGGTCACTTACAGTAATATGATTCTTAAGGAAAAAACAAAACCCAGCAAATACAGTATATTTTATAATTTGGCTAACTTAATCGATATGTACCTTTTAGCATTAATAGGACAAAATAGATCTTGAATGCCAATACTGGGAAATATAAACACACATATACATATAGATGTGTACATACACATATACCAGTACCGGGGGAGGGGGGGTACTTTAAAAGGTGTAGAATCCACAGGAATCGTATAAACTGCAGCATGAGCCCAGGAGCAAGCAGGTAGTTGCACCTGATGGTCTAATTCTAACCCTGCTGCTCCCGGGAGGGATGAAATAGGGCTGTGACCCTGCTGCTCCCTAGAGCGGTCTTGCCTCCTTATGCTTCCTACTGCCCTGAGTGAGGTTCTAGGGTGTAAGGAAGAATGCCATGTGGTGCTCAAGTAAAGAAAAGGGATCTGTTCCAAAACTTAAGATTCTGTTGGATCTAACAGATGATGGTGTACATACAAACAATGAACTAAATGGAAAAAGGGATGTTGACCAAAGGTGATTGTGCCTTAATCTAGCAAGAAAGGACTTTACCAAATGTTCATCTGCTATACTTCTACGTCTCCTCTTGTAAGTACTACTTAAAAAGACCATTCTATTGAGGTCGGGTGTTTCAAAAGTTTTACAATTCGTTATTTACAAGGCAGAAAGGGTGAATGTATGCCACAAAGACCCACCATGTCTTTCTGACTTCCCAAGGTATTTTCTCTCACTATATAGATTTCCATCCCAGTGCAACAGCCTTTAAAGTAACAACACATGGCTGCATACCAATTAATATTTCGAGGACAGGGAGAGATGGAATTCAAAATATTCTAATCTATTTCCTCTTTTAAAAGTCCTAATGAAATAAAGACGCAAATGTCTTAACATGTGATGGACAGCTCACAGGTTTTGTGTCAAAGTGCTCTTCTATTATTAACTTCACTTTAACCAGTAACAAAAGTTTATCCAAATGAAATAAAACAGATAGCCAGAGGAGACTGTGGACTTGCATAAAACATCAACACATGGCCTGACCAGGCAGTGGTGCAGTGGATAGAGCGTTGGACTGGGATGCAGAGGACCCAGGTTCGAGACCCCGAGGTCCCCAGCTTAAGCGTGGACTCATCTGGTTTGAGCAAGGCTAACCAGCTTGGACCCAAGGTTGCTGGCTCGAGCAAGAAGTTGCTCGGTCTGCTGTAGCCCCACGGTCAAGGCACATATGAGAAAGCAATCAATGAACAACTAAAGTGTTACAACGAAAAACTAATGATTGATGCTTCTCATCTCTCTTCGTTCCTGTCTGTCCCTATCTATCCCTCTCTCTGACTCTCTCTTCTCTGAAAAAAAAAAATCAACACATGCACAGTCCATGATGACATAACCCTCACACTTTGAAAACAAAGTCAACCTGACTGAAATCCAAAATTACACCTTCTTCTTCACCTGCTTTTGTAATCATCGTAGGCAAAGAACACTGTTCTCCAGGAAAGTTGAGTTATTAACTCCTTTATATAGGTTTCCTATTTTTAGGGGTGCCTTAGGTTATGATTGTGAGAGTATCGAGTCTCAAATGTTCAGAGTGATGAAAAATACAAGCACAATAACCTAGAGTTTTAAAGGGCCTCTCTGAGATCACACAGTATAAACTACCAGTTGATAAAACTGTCCCTCCATCCCTTCTTAGGAGATGATTATGGAGCCCCTGGCAATACAGAACTCACTACATAACAAACAATGTCAGTCCAACATTGGTCTATTACTGGGTGGCTGTAATTGGCAACACCTCTTTTAAACTGGCTCCAAGATGCCCTCCATCTAGTCCTGGCCCTGCCTTCTGTGACTGGGCGGACTAAATCTAGTTTTTCTTCTCCAATGCAGTCTGCTGAATTCTCAAAGAAAAATGTGATGTCTTTCACAAAAGTCTTAAAGATATATTTTTAAAGCTATTCCACAATGTCTGTCAATTTTTGGAAATCAAAGTCTTTCATTTTCTGAAATCCTAAATAATCCAAACATTCTATGGCAGTACCAATGGTCAATGCATTTACCTCTAGCAGCTGCCTTGATCCCAACATCTGTCTGTTGCTCGTGTGTGTTTATCAATGCAAGAGGAAAATCAGCCCTCAAAATGACCAAAACATGTTCTGTAAATAATAGAAACAGTGGAATAAACGATTTTGAGTGAAAGAATTTCAATGAATTGCTGGACTGAAGACAGAGAAAAATCCGATGAAAAAAATCCCGGTCCTAGAGCCAAGCCACATTAACCTAAAATAACCACTTACTACGTCTTTCTCTTTCGGAGTTGATTAATCTTTAAATAGGATGCCCTACACATCGTCCCACTCCGACCATTCTCCCAATTCCCGAGGAGACTGAGGTACATTTGCCCTACCTTCCCCATACCTTGTGCCAATACCACAAACCTATCAAGTCTGCAGTGGGCACCCCCCCCCCGAAAGCTGCTGAAACAAACGGTGCTACCTAAAAACGGGGAAAGCAAGATGAAGACGATGCTCGGCTACCTGACAAGTGAGATGTGACAACATTTGACTGTCCTCTCAAATCCACATCAGGGACCTCTCAACTGATATAAATTTTCTTTCTCTTTTATAAATTTTTATTTTCACTTCAAGCTTAGTGACAACTAAGGAATTCCAGTAAAGTCTATTTTTTCTATCACAAATTCGGGTTACTTACCCCAGGATTAAAAATATGCCAAGATTTTTTTTTAGGTACCAAGATTAAAAAACAGAATACATATAGGTCTAGACTGAATATGACTCCCTCCCGTTTCTCTAATTTTAGAGACTCAGAGTAAGGATAATGAGGATGATGTATTCAAAAGTATAGAAACCGTCATATAAAGATGCTCCAACTCCCTATTCCCAAGAAGCCTTCATTTTAGTGAGGGAAAATGGACAATAAAACCTCCCCATGTGATTCTCTAGTTATTCAAAATAATAATCAAATTAATATATCATATAAAAATATGGTGTAACGACAAAGAGCACAGAATGAGAAGCCAAACTGATGAGTTCAAATCCAGGCTCTGCCACTTGACCCTACCTGCTCCTGGGCTAGTAAACCTCCCTGTGCCCCCCACGCCACTTCTGGAATGAGAATGATAAGAGCACCCACTCTGTGAGCTGCTAGGAGGCATTAATGAGTCAGTGCAAGTGTGGCACAGTCCTTCGCAACAGAACTTGGCCGTTGTTTTCAGCAAGATGTGGCGCCCATTCCCAGCCTGGAGTCTGGGGATGGGCATGTGACTTATTTTGGCTTACAGGAGACGTAGACATGAACATGTGCCTGTCAGACCTCCCAGTGTGACTGGCACTGTCACTGTGCCTCTGTGACCAGGCCAGGCTTTCCGAGGGCGGCTCCCAGCTAATGACTGAGCACGGGGGATAAAGAACTCCTAACTAGCCTGACCGAAACTTCCTTGGCATTGTGCTTTAGTGTAAGACTGTTTCTGCACATCTCTCATTTTATTTATCTAATAGTTTTATTAATATAATTTACATACCACAGGATTTGTCCAGTTAAAGTATGCAATTCGATGTTTTATAGTATTTTCAGTGAGTTGAGCAAACATCATCACAATCAATTTTAGAACATTTCTGTCACCCCAAAAAGAAACCCCATACACATTATCAATCATTCCCCACTTTCCCCTAACCCCTCCGCCATAAGCAACCACTAATTTAATTTCTATCTCTGTATAATTTAGTGGCAATCTCTATATATTTGCCTATCTGAACATGTCATGTAAATGAAATCATACAAAATGTTAATCCTTTGTGACTGGCTTCCTTCACTCAGCATAATGTTTCTGAGGTCCACCCATGGTATGGTATGTTTCAGTACTTCATTTATTGTTCCTGTCAAAGAATATTCCAGCGTATGCATGCACCACATTTTATCTATCCATTCTTCAGTTGATGGGCATTTCACACTCCTTTCTTTCCTGCATCATGCTCTGACTCTCTCTAGCCTTCTCATTCACCATTTCCCTTACAGGCCTTTCCCAATAAACCTCTTATATGTTAATTCTGTCTTGGTGCCTGCTTCTCAGAGGACCCAGACTCACACTCGCGGTGCCAGGAGTGATCTGACCACATAGGTGGTAAGGTGAGAGTCAGGCACTGCCTCATTCCTTGCCTGCGAGGGAAGGAGGACATTGTCCTACAGGAATAAGGAGCACAGATACTCTCTAGCACTTAACAGTGGTCCCACTGCTACAGATTTCAGTGGAGGTGGCCAGAGAAAACTCCCTGGTACAGAGGGATGTCCTTGTAGGTAAAATGTTTTAGGCATTGAAAAGATGCTGGGGGAATGGTGACAAAGACGATAGTGTTGGCTGGTTACTGCTAAGTCATATGGATACCCTGCAGAGGGACAGTGAGCAACTGAGTGCCGCTAACAGTTAAAGCCTAAGCGGGAGAGGCAGAGGGCCACTTCAGTCGCTTCCAAAGGGACTGTCATCGGCTGCAGTGGAGGAACAGGCACAGCTGAACAACAGACAAAAGAGCCCTGGTAGTTAGATGCACAGAGCTCCAGAGACACTTACATGCTCAGCCACGGCAGGTCTGTTGTTCTACGGTCGGGGTGCGAGTGAGGAAAACCTGAGGTCCTGACACATAAGGATAGGATATCTGGCTGGGTGCCCACAGCATGCTGGATCTGCAGAGCCCCCGGAACACCCACAGCTCACAGAGGTAGCCATTCCTGCCTAGTGAGAGCTAGAACTTCCTTTGTGCTAGAAGTGCGACCACTGTCCCACACCCACAAGGCAGCAGGTACCTTCTCTTAGGACCTGCCCCTACTTTCTCTCCTGGCCGCTAGGCCAATAAGCAGGGGTGAAGCCCAGCATCACTCACTGGGGAAGTGGCTGGGCCAGACGAAAGAGGACACAGACTGCACACCGAAAAAGATAAAAGGGTTAGCGAGCAGCTACTGCCGGAAGCCAGGAAGTACCTCGAGCTTTAGATTTTAAATATACTTAATCAAGGTCAGCAGGATTCACTGATTTGGGGACACAGTTCTGGACAAGGACAGCAGGAAAAGGGGCAAGCTTGCTGCTGGGATGCAATCAGAAGCCTGGAAAAGTGATAGCCAATGTGAAGGAAAGTAAAAAACTCTGAGTGTGCTGGCAGATGGCAGAGACAGGAGCAAGACTGGGGAAGTGGGCATGCTGGGATGGATGCACTGTGGGAGCCAGAAACCCCAGAACGTTACTTTCACGGGAGGGTCCAGAGGAAATGCCGTTCACCTAGCTGTCAGGAACGCACAGGTGAGGGGAGCCAGCTTCACCAAGAAGTTCAGGGCCAGCTCTCCTCTGCGGCCCAGGCCTAATGCCACAGAGCTGGACCATCAATGTCCACAGTGCCAATGAGGCCTGAAGTAACAAAATCCAGGTTTCAGTGTTTCATTACAAGAAGCCAAAAGGCTACAATTAATAATGACGGACAAGGTCACAGAGACGACCAAGGGGGCTTTATGTGGAGGTGGCAGAGAAAACATGGCATTCTTATGGGAGGAGAGATGGGCAGACAACACAAGTACTGCTTAATATCTACAACCAAAAAGAGAGACAAAGGGAGGAGCAGGAGGCTCAGGGAGATCAGCCTGATAAAAAGTCATGATCCTTTGTTCTGTTTCCTGACCTAAGCCTGTTGACTATAGAGGTAGCCAGACTCCTAAGAGAAACCACTGTACTACACAATGGCACAATAATTCTAGTCCTTCCACAAAGGGATTGCCGTGGCTGTGCTGAAGGGGATAGCACAGCCAGAGCAGATTAATAAAGCCTGCGTTGACTTTGGCTCAAGGACTTCCCACTGGCCTGGCCAAAGAATTGTAGTGTAGCGGCCTTAGAATCTTCCTAGCCAACCCTCCTTCCTGTCTTCCCTCTTTCCTTCATAGGGGTCAGACCAACATCACCATCTGATACTCCTAGCCTCCTGTGGCTCCCCACCTATTCTTCTCTTACCGGAATTTTGGCAATAAATGTCTTACACACCAAATGCTACGTTAGCATCTGATTCTTAGCATTCCTAACAGCAGAGGACACCAGCAAAAATGACACAAGCAGAGAACTGTAAAGACATACACATTGGGACTTGCTTTCTTGCTGCTTTTGGAACCCAGCCACCTTATGAAAATGCATGAGCTAGCTTCCTAGACAAGAAGAGTCATGTGCCCAGTCATTCCTGTGGCACCAGCTGACACCCAGCCAATGGCCAGACATGTGGCTGAGCCCGGCAAGACCACCCAGCCCGGCCGGGCTATTAACTGCAGATGCAATGGATAACCCAGGAGAAATCCGCCAAGCCAGTTCACACCAGAAGTACTGACCAACTGGCCCACAGCATCATGAAAAAGAATTAAAAATATTTGTTGTTTGAAGCTACTAAGTTTTAGGGTAGTTTCTGATGCAGCAAATGTTATTTTTGTTGTTGTTTGTTTTTTAAATATTTTATTTATTGGATTTCAGAGAAAAGAGAAAAAGAAAGAAAGGGAGGAGGTGGAGAGGGAAGCATCAACTCATAGTAGTTGCTTGTCGCATGTGCCCTGACCGAGCAAGCCTGAGGTTTGAAACTGGCGACCTCAGCATTCCAGGCTGATGCTTTACTCACTGCACCACCACAAACCAGACAGCAAACGTTAGTTAATGCAACATATAAAGAATGTGGATAGTGCCTGGCAGATAGTAACCATTATATATGTGTTTGTCCCTGATGATATTACAGAAGCATTAATAACTTTTTAAGAAAGTTGATTCTTGGCCCTGGCCAGTTGGCTCAGTGGTAGAGCATAGGCCTGGCGTGTGGATGTCCCAGGTTCAATTCCCGATCAGTGCACACAGGAAAAACAACCATCTGCTTCTCCACCCCTCCACCTCTCTCTTCCCTCTATCTCTCTCTTACTCTCCTGCAGCCCTGGCTCGGTTAGAGCAAGTTGGCCCCAGGTGCTAAGGATGGCTCCATGGCCTCACATCAGACACTAAAATAACTCAGCTGCCAAGCAACAGTCCTAGGTGGGCAGAACATTGCCCCATAGGGGGTTTGCCTGGTGGATCCCAGTCAGAACACATGCGGGAGTCTGTCTCTCTGCCTCCCTACTTCTCACTTAAGGGAAAAAAAATAAAGAAAGTTGATTCTCTATCCCCTATCTTAGCATTCTTCCAAACAATAACTAACCTAAACTAGTTCTGCCTTCCCATAATTAAAATTTATTCAACTTGATCATGTCTTGTTTTTTATATAATCACTGCACTTCTCTCTTGCCTCTGCCTGTAACAGCACAGATTCTGACCAGCAATGCTTCTTATCCTTCCGATGGTTGGCTGGTTGGCACATGCATGTCTCCAGGGACTATAGTCTGCTTCTAACCTACTACAGCCTCTCCTTCCACATGTCCTTTGACACTAAGACAATAAGTGTCAATACTTATTGACAATACTTCCAGCAGACAATATTCAAGTGAGAGAAGAAAATGCTTGGGAACTCGGAGGGGAGAACTGCGTCTCAGTTGCTTTCTGTCATGGTCCTGAGGTGAAAGCGCCTTCCTTCCCCAGTCTCTGACCCTTTCTCAGTTAGGTCAGCCCCAGGTTCTTGCGTTCCCAGGCACGGCATCTGAACTCCCAGAACCCCAGTGAGTCAGAGAATGCGGCATAATAGGTTATGTATCACATATCGTGGGGCTTACAAGAAGAACATACTTAATAAATATAGCAAATGAAACTTTGAACTCTTGAACATGTTTCAAGGAAACAATATATTTCAGAATAAGTTGACAGTTTTCCAAGTTTCTAACTTTTCAAAAAAAGACAATTATTGTTCCAGCCAAGATCTTTTTCCTTTCCCTTATTCCTTCCTTCTCTCTCCTCCTCCCTCTTTCTCGCTTCCTTTTTTTTTTACATTTGATCTTAGCTAAAAAGGTTGAGAAGCGATCACCTTCCTTTAAAAAAAAAAAGGACAAAAGAAATGATATCTGAAAAGTCCATTCATCACTTCCCCATAAAAGTGTAGTAATGAAATTTTTAGAATTCACCTTTACAACGTCAAGCACATTTATTGGGGATCCATTATACACACAACACTGAGATATATAAATGGAAAGACAATATGGAATTTTCTTCAAATGATGTACAAGTTGGGAAGGGGAAGAAACACATTAAAACCCTTTATTCTTTCACAGGACATTTACTGCATCAACTTTAAGCCAGTTGAGAGGGTATGAAAATGACTAAGAACTGGCCTCCACCATAATGGGGAAGCTCACAGGACAGAGACAGAGACAGGAAGAGAGAGACAGAGAGAACCAGAGAGAGTGAACATTTATTTATGATCTGGGCTGAACTCTCCAGCAGGGTTCTCCCCTCTGCCCAGGTCCACTTTGTCATCACTGTGATTTTAGAAAACAGCGATGACTTAGCATGGATTTTTTAACTTTGTTTGGCAAAGAGATAGCCCAGCCTTCATTCATAACTAGACAATGTCAGAATGACATGCCAGTTTGGTCATCTCACCCCAGGTGACTGCATGTGTGACTACCTAGGGCTCTATCTGATGGCCAGCTGGAAGCTGTAGTTACAGGAGAGAGCTTAGCCACCGAGATGTGTGAGTCACAGGCAGAATATGACGCCACTGCTATGGAATCTTCTGGCTCCCCATGTACTTGCAACTTGAAATTCAAGGTGTTTACATTATTAGTCTGTAAAGCAAACCCCTTATGGATAAGGCATAAGTTACCTTCACATTAATCTTTCTTCTTGTAAACCCTAGCTGAGATCAGCTGGTATACCAGTTAAGCACTGTAGAGTTAGGCTTCAGAAATTTAGATGTAAAAAAAATGTTAAAGCCCTACAGAAGACCACAATTTGGGAGTTTCAAGAAGGCATGAAATAAAACTTTGGACTCTGATATTCCTTTATAAGATTTGGACATCAAATAGAATCATTTAAAGATAGGGGTATTATCTGATTAGACCATTATATACCTGGTATGTTTTGCTGTTCTGATTTTAAAGAAAGTATCACTTTTACTGGGGAGAAAATAAGGTTATACAGAATCTCTTATGATATTCTATATGTAGGTTTTCAAATGAGGACATCACCTAAATCACCAAGAGGAATGATTTAAGAAGAAAACCATTCCAAAGAAACCACTCAAAAGCAGGGTTTCCCAGAGGATGTTTTGTGTAACATCATCAGATCCAGGAGTGGAGTGGCGGGTGGGGGTCTTTCTACAGCCAAGTAAGTCTGGGAAACTGGAGTTTACTTGCATACCATGGCCCTGTCTTGAAGATTCACAATCCACGTTAGTATATTAAAAGCCAGAGTCTTTTAAATAGCAGTCCCAGAATAAATCAACCTCTTTAACATTCCCAAAGCTTATTTGACTCTGGAACCTTAATTTTATTTTTTAGACGGTACTTAACTGACAGAACTATTGTTTTCTAGACCTTAATTAGGGAAACACATATTTAGAACAAGGCCCAGTAAACTTTTTCTGGAAAGGGCCAGACAGTAAATGTTCCACGCTATCCAGTTTTGCTGTGGTAGCGTGAAAGCAGCCATAGGCAACACATAAACAAATGGATAAGACTGTATTCCAATAAAACTTTATTCACAAAAAGAGGCGGCAAGTGGATCTGGCCCACGGTGTGCCAACTTCTGATCTAGGGAGAACAAAAGTCTCAGGAGAAAGTACTCTGTCTGTAAAGTCACTGTTACATAAACTAAGGGCTTGTTTGGGATGCAATAATAATTTTAACTTGTGTCACTAGTGGTGGTGGCAATAATAATGACAAAAGGTACATTTATTGAACACAGTGCTACTACTTAGTGCAGTGAAACGTACCTCTTCTGCTCTCATTCTTCAAACAAGCCTCCTGAGGTATGCAAATACTGTATCATTTTACAAACAAAAAAACTGAGGTTGAGCAAGGCAACTTACCCAAAAACATATGACGAGTAAACTGTCAAAGCAAAAACTCAAACCCTGATTCTAACTTCAGAAACAACTCTTCACTAAAACACCTCTATTTATATATCTGTACTATATATACGTGTATGATATACATATTTGTATGCATTCTACTGTGTGTAATACACACACACACACGCAAACACACTGCCATCTTTTACCAGGCTTCTTTTGGATTTGCGTAGATTATTGTAGCAATGGCCCCAAATGAATCGTAAGTGCAAGGGAAGAGATGAACAACATGAAGGAACTGTTTTCTCCTTTGAACTACATAACATACTTTTTTACATAATTAGAGATTTCGGGGGGGGGGGGGATTCTATTACAAATTTCATCTAATGCAGAGAAGCCAGGAATCTTTTATCCATAGATGAGCAGTAAAATATCACAAATTGGTCACTGTGACCCCCATCTAGTCCCAGGCAATGGGATCTGGTACATGATAACAGTTAACATCTATTAAGCATATACTATGGGCTAGATACTGTATTAAGTGTGAGGTATGTATTAACCCCTTGACTCTTCCAACAGCCTTATGAAATAAATAAATATTATTATTACCCTCACTTTCTGGGGGTGGGGGGGCATGGGGGTGCGGAAGGTAAGGCAAATTGCCCCAGGTCAAGTGGCCATAAGTGGCAGAGACAGGATTTGAACTCAGGCAACCTGGCTGCCCGGGACTGTACTCTTAACCACCGGTATACACATACGACTCACAGCTCTTCTTTCTTCAGGATCCCTCCGCTTGGACCCCCATCTGCACCTAACCACAGGGCGAGTGCTACAGCACGCTTGCCCCTTGCTGCCTAGGCCATCCTCGGCCCCCCACCAGTGGGACTGGGTGGTGGAAAGTGTAGAGCAGCAGCAAGACTGCAGTGTGGGTGGTGGGTGGGCCCTGCACC
The DNA here is from genome assembly GCF_036850995.1 of Saccopteryx leptura. Classification (NCBI taxonomy): domain Eukaryota; kingdom Metazoa; phylum Chordata; class Mammalia; order Chiroptera; family Emballonuridae; genus Saccopteryx; species Saccopteryx leptura. Next base: position 160,412,634 of record NC_089503.1, read on the forward strand.
AGGTCCCGGAACAGGAAAAACCATCACCCATGACTAAACCCACTTAGGCCACAAGCTTAAGTCAGTCTGTGAGCACAGGTTGATCAGCCTTACTCAAGATCACACCAAGAGCTCCTAAAGAAATTTAAAACTCGGTAAATAACACAAGTTACAACTGGCAGTGAGGAAATCCCACTGACTTCGTGTGTCTCCTTAGCTGCCCTCCATAGGGTGTTGCCTTTCCCCCTCTGTCCTCACTCTCAGGTCTGGGGTAACGGGTAGGATCCCAGACGGTCTACACCACATGAGAAACACCAATGTGAACAGGGGCCGCTTCCACGCCAGCTCTCCGATTGCAGAGGAACTCGAGGGCCCTGTGCCAGCACCGGAAGCACAGCACCACGGCATGACCTGCCCAGACAGGAGGGAAAGCCCGCGGTCCCCCTTTGAAGTCCAGCTGCCTGAGATTCGCTGGCAGCCGACCTTCAAAAAGAGCCGATGCTTCCTTCCCTCGGCCTGGCCGCCAAGCTTCCCGGGCAGCTGGGCAGGTTTAGTCGCGCTCTGCCCAGCTGTCTGTGAACTCTGGCAGCCAGTTCAAGTAGGGGGGAGCGAGGCGGTGGAGAAGGGAGGCGAAGGGAGAGGCAGTGGGGAGCGGGGGTGGCGAGCCCAGCAGCGCCTGGGCGAGGAGGATGCTGGCTTTCCTAGGAGCCAACCTTATCAATATCAAAGAGCCAGTTTCCAAGGGGAGCACAATCCAACTCTGCTACAGAGCAACTTCTGAGAGGCCAGGTAGACAACACACTCCCCCACCTCCCAAAGCTGAGTGATCCTCAAAGGTGCTCTTGTCAAGATGGCCCAGTTCCTGCAGAAAACAGTCTGATCTCTAACCAGGGATGAAGGGGACAAAGCTCAGGCCAAGAGTCAAATGCATAGTCCTTTACTAATTTTGATTTTCCGTCAGGGAGAGTTTACGCTTCTTGGAGACTTTGGGGTTGTTTGTTGTGGCAACGCTTCTGTTCCCTGGCAGCCAAGGGCTGAAACCACCCTGCTTCTGCGCCTGTGCAGCAGATGCTGGGAGAGGACAGGCTCCCAGCAGAAACATCACCCATGTGTTGTTGTGTTTCCCCCTTGGGGCCCTGTGCTGGGAAGAGGCAATAGTGAGCATTGTCATCTGCAAGTGCCAAAGGGATGCAGACAGCTCATTAGTGACAAGCTTTCAAAAAAAGGCTACCTTAGAACAAGACCTCAAATTCAGTGAAGTGGGAGACTATGAACTCTACTAACATATGAGAACAGGGAGACGAAGAGTTGGAGGGTCATGGATCTGCAGCGTAGATGGAGCTGTCTGGTAGCTACATGGAAATGGAGGAAAGGCAGACTGGAAGCTGGGGGGAAATCATCATCAATTTCATGAACTCTTTTCTCCAGTTTTGCACACTTTGGTTAGGAAGGGAATGCATGGCTGAGCTTAGACAATGCACCGTGACAATATGAAGACAGGCCTAAACATTCAGCAAGACTATCCTATTAAGCCCCTAGCTATAAACACACCCTCCAACCTACTCTTTAGATCTCTTTAAAACTATATGACACAGCCGCCAGCATTAAATATGGTGACATCAAAGACATAAAATCCGAAACTTATCTAACTTGAAAAGTATAATACCAGGCCTACAGAAGCACCACCAGCTACTATGTGCTGAAATTACTCCAACTGTTTATTAACTCATCCTACAAATACTTACAGAGTCCTTGCTATATGCAAAGCACTATACAGGGTGTTACAAAGAGGAACAGATTAGTAAAATGGCACCATACTCTCAAGGAGATCTGTCTAGAAAGGAAGACAAACATAAACAAATATGTGCAATGCACAGTATAATAAATACAGGTAGCATCCACTAACTACATAGTAAACCCACAAAATAATGATCAAGTCTACCATGGTAACATTATGGGAATGTGTTAGGAGTAGAGGAAAGAGAAATCAAGTAAAATCTGATGAGAATTCTTGATTGTGGTCTTTGAAGGTTAAGTAGAGATCCTGGGTATACCAAGAACAGTAACTCCAACAGAGCCTCAGAGTATAAAAGATTCAGAAGTGTGAAATAGCACATTGCTTTGGAACCACAGGAGGCAGTAAAACAGACCAGTAGCACAGGAGATGGAAGAGCTGCAGGTCAAATTATTAGTGGCCTCATATGCCCTTCTATAGAGTTTGAATTTGTGAGCCATGAGCAATGCTGAGCTTCTGAAGGGTTTTAAGGAGAGACAGGTCATCTCACGAGAGATGGATGCTAACAGCTCACCTGCAGCAGTGGGAAAGATGACTGGACAAGGGAGGACTGAGGACAGGGAGATGAGGTAAGAAACACCTGCACTGGTCCAGGTGAGCAAGCAAGGGCTTGAAGCTGAGTAATGAAAGAGGATGTCCAAGAACAATTTAAGTTGTAGTCAGCGGCTTTGGTATGGGCAGTTTCAATGAACCTGCAAAGTGGACACAGCACATATAGTCTGTTCTGGGCAGAAACCTGGCAATGAAAGAAGGAAGAGTTGAAGGAGGCTTTGGTCAAATAAATAAAAAAATAGAAACTTGAGCATATTTTCTAGGAGCCAATAGGGATGAAAAGGATAAAAATACAGGAAAGGGAGGAACTGATAGAATGAGGTCTCAGAGGAAGCAGGAAGGACACGATCAAGCCAGGCGCACAGGTGGCCGGATTAGTTAGGAACTAGAAGAGAAAGACCTCCTCCTTGCAGAGTGCAAGGAAGGAGGCTGAGAGGCCAAGGAGGTGTGAACACTTGTACACGTGCAGGTGCAGCGTCCTACAAGGGTCCTGCCCGTTGCCCCTCTTCTTCCATGTAAAGGAGAGGAGGCACTGAGTAGGACGCGAGGGACTGTAAGATGAACCAGAGAAGAGTGGGGTCAGTTTGAAAATACCCCAAGAGATGAAATGACACAGCTAACTGGACAGGAAAAAGGAAGCAATTACCAAAGGCAAGAAGGCCAAGGAGAAAATGTACCGTATTTCCCCATGTATAAGACGCATCTTTTTTCAAAAAATTTGGGGTCTAAAAACTGGGTGTGTCTTATACAGTGGTTGTAGATTTTTTTACTTGCATTTCTCGCTTTTTTGCACTTGTTTTTTGTGCTTATTGTTGAAGACAGTGATTCGTCATCAACACAGATGAGGACAAGCTAATGGATGGGAGTTTTGACAGTGATGAGGAGTTGTATGAATTTTATGATGAATAAAACTTGAGTTCAATAACATTATGTAATACTTTTTTTTTTCAAATTTCAGGTCCCCAAATTAAGGTGCGTCTTATACATGGGGCGTCTTATACATGGGGAAATACACGATATCATAGATCTGGAATGGTACCAGCTGCAAAACTGTAGGTTCTATCAAGTTGGACTTACAGCTAGAGAAGAGAGCAGAAGAACTGTACTGCTGGGCTGCGGGACGGAAAACGAAATACAGTTTCATATCTCGGACTAAGTATACAGCACATGTCAGATTTTTTTTTTCCTTTTCTCCATGCATTACATCCCAGAGTTAATAGGCTGACATTTGTGTTTCTGCCCAAAAGTCAAAGTTGAGGTCAATGAAATGCAACTTTAACTTGACAGCTCAATTACAATATAAAACTTTTCTCCTTCTTCAAATGGATCCTGTATTAGAGAAAATGGCTTCACAACCAAAAATGGTAGTATCAATATTTTGCTTATTCTGAAAAAATTACTTTGCTTATTCTGAGCACAGCATTAATTAATTTCAAAAAATGGTGTTCCAATTTGGTTCACATAAGATACTACTAATTTGAAGCCAACATGTACTGGTTGACTACTAGGTCTCTGGCATGATGCCATGCTTGTAGGGCAGTTGCAAACACACAATTCCTGCCTTCAAGATGATTATAGTCTAATTTGTATTTTAAGCTTTTAAATAACTTTTGTTACTTTTTTTAAAAAAGTATACACTTCCTAGTTTATAAACATTTTACCATTTTCTTGTTTGCTACATTTGTTAATGATCCTAGTGATGTGACTTTCAACTAAAACCACAAAAACAAACATTGACCAACTAGTAACTGTCAGAGAAAGCTTTAAAAATAAAGTATTTTCATTTCTTTATTAATTTGAGGAAGAGAGAAGATGAAAGCAACAAAAATTTGTAACGATCTACAGGCATTCCAGAAATTACGGCTGCCCTGAATAAACTACAAGACCTGCCTGACTGGTGGTGGTCCAGTAAAAAGTATGTCAACCTGAGGGCTGAGGTCCCAGGTTCGAAACCTCAAAGTCACCAGTTTGAGTGAGGACCCATCAGGCTTGAGCATGGAGTCGCCGGCTTGACCGTGGAGTTGGCGGCTTGAATGTGGGATCACCAACATGATCCCATGGTCGCTGGCTTGAGCCCAAAGGTCACTGGTTTGAAGCGCAAGGCCACTGGCTTGAGCAAGAGGTCACTGGCTCAGCTGAAACACCCCGGTCAAGGCACGTATGAGAAGCAGTCAATGAACAACTAAAATGGTGCAACTATGAATTAATGCTTCTCATCTGTCTCTCCTTCTCTCTCTCTCTCTCTCTCTCTCAAAAAAAATAAACTGAACAAACTAACACCCCTTATTTTCTTTCACATTACAATCATAGGCAGATAGAGACTGTACCTAGAAAAACCATCCAGCTTTCACCGAGTTTTTCCTTTACCAGTCACACTTCACTTCTGCTACTCTGGTCATCAAATGGGGTATGCCCCACACCAAGCAATTCTTTATGACACCAGCTTGGTGTCCCACAATTTAACTCAATTCTTCTGTCTTAAAATTTAATAAAACAAAAGCCATGGTGACAAATGGTTGGGAGAAGGCAAGTGCTAGCCTATCATTTTTGTCAAAAAGCTGAATTGTGGCCCTGGCTGGGTAGCTCAGTTGGTTAGGGTGTCGTCCTGATACACCAAGGTTGCGGGGCACATTTATAAATGCATAAATAAGTGGAACAACAAACTGAAGCTTCTCTCTCTCAAAAAAATAATTTAAAAACCTGAATTATGGCTATTTGTGGATTTCTATCTTACTCATTAATTCATCCAGTCCTTAAGCACTTATAAAGCACCTGTGAAAGGAGAGCTAGGAATATGGAAGCTGCTTAGGGGAGCTGGCAGGGGTGTGGGGGAGGACTGGGGGCCTGGGGGGGTTGGAGAGCAGGGGGTGGGAGGACAGCAGGAAGGGCTCTCAAGCAGGCAGAGAGAGGAGTGACTAATTCTGCCTAGGGGGCAGGAATGTTTTTACAGGGGTAATGACATTTAAGGAGTGTTTTGAAGGAAAACTAGGTCACCAGGCAAGAGAAAGGGGCAAAATATATTCTAAGAAAAAGGAACACTATTTTCTAAGGCAAAAAAATGGGAAAGGACATAGCATAGTTAGAGATGATGAGGTAGGCTGACATTCATGCTGTCTCTTCTCATGACGACCTAGGATTAGAAAGCTGATTCTATTTAAGTTTCCACTGCAAGGTATCTTCTGTGAATATATAAATCTTATTTAACTAGCAAATGAAATATTTAATGGGAAAATTAGAACCTATGCGCACAAATATTTTCTATTTGCACTATAAAACAGAAATAGTATGGGAGCATTAACCTATAACCACATTAATCAATTTTCATACTTTTAAGAGACTATGATCATTGTTTAATTAAAAACAAGTCACTTAAACAACAAAAAGTAAAGCTTAGGTGTCCTAATTCCTTTTCAAAAGTTATCATTTAGGTAAACACATCAACAGTATGATTAAGGTGTGTATGCCTCAGTATTTGTATACCTCAGTGTATGCCTCGGTATAGAGGGGGTGTCAAAGTGAAAAACGGGCAATAATTTATGAAGGAAATGAAAAAAAGTGTTATTCTTTTAAGTCTGGATTTGAAGACACTAGGGTTTTAGTGGAACAGACCAGGCAGTTGCTGTTGCTCTATTATAAACACTCAATTCATATAATTACTGAGTTTCTACTAGAAATGAGGCCCTGTTAGGTCCCTTAGTGAGCAAGGAAACTGCAACAGGGTCCCTGACCCCCCAAATCTCCTAATGTAGAAAAGAAAATAAAAATGTACACAACTGTACAATTCATATCTCTATGAATAACAAAGAATGAAATCCCTGTTGTGGTTATAAGATATAATAATCACCATAAAACAGCATTTACTAAGTATTTACCCTGTGCCATGCCCAGGGTGAGCACTTTATTTATATTATTTTATTTTATCTTTATAAAATTCCCCTGAGGAAACAGGCCAGATACTTAATTAGAGCTGGGATTTAAACCCACAAAATCTGACTCTGGAACTTGACCTCTTCTGGATACCTGATAAAAAAAAAAATGGGGGAAGGCCTTGGCCAGTTGACTCAGTGATACAGTGTCAGCCCAGCATGAGGAAGTCCTGGGTTCAATTCCCAGCCAGGGCACAGAGGAGAAGCACCCATCTGCTTCTCCACCCTTCCCCCTCTCCTTCCTCTCTGTCTCTCTCTTCCCCTCCCAAAGCCAAGGCTCCATTGGAGCAAAGTTGGCCCGGGCACTGAGGATGGCTCTATGGCCTCTGCCGCAGGCACTAGAATGGCTCCAGTTGCAACACAGCAATGCCCCAGATGGAGCAAGCATCGCCCCCTAGTGGGCTTGCCAGGTGGATCCGGGTCAGGCACTGTGGGAGTCTGTCTCTCTACCTCCTCGCCTCTCACTTCAAAAAAAAAAAAAAATTTGAGGGAAAGCAAAGAAAGACGAGTACTTCTTTCCTGGCAGAGTGGTGACAGTCTCACAGAGACACCGCTGGAGCTGGGCCTGGAGGACAAGGTGGGAGGAGTCCCTAAACTGAGGACACTGCCTAGTCAAAGGTGTGGAGGCAGGCAAGCCCACAGCACGTTTGTGTGGTTAGAGTACAGAGATGTGGCAGGTAAGGCAGGAAGACTTATGGGGGCAGATTACCAGGGCCTACTGACAGGCACAACCTGCTGCAATGCCCAGAGTAAGGGACTGAGACTGCAGTAGATGCTCTGTCCCAGGGCTGCATCAGCCGACTTAGCCTCAACCTTCCTCACCATCACACCAACTTCAGCACCAGAGTCTCTGAACCAGTATAAGAAATGAAGCAGGACAAGTACTTATCCAGAGATAGACTCTCCATCCCCTTTTGAAGCCAGTGATAAGTAGCCAGTTAACTTCTTTAACACTGTGCCCCTATAAAAATAAAGTACATTTTGGCCTGACCAGGCAGTGGTGCAGTGGAGACAGCGTCAGACTAGGATGCAGAGGACTCAGTTTTGAAACCTCAAGGTCACCAGCTTGAGCGTGGGCTCATCCAGCTTGAGCACAAGCTCACCAGCTTGAGCATGGGGTCGCTGGCTTGAATGTGGGATCATAGACATGAATCCATGGTCACTGGCTTGAATCCATGGTCGCTGGCTTGAGCCCAAGGTCGCCGGCTTAAGCAAGGAGTCACTCGCTCTGCTGTAGCCCCCAGGTCAACATATGAGAAAGCAATCAATGAACAACTAAGGTGCCACAATGAAGAACTCCTCAACTCTCTCCCTTCCTGTCTGTCTATCCCTATGTGTCCCTTTCTCTGTCATTCTCTCTGTCTCTATCATAAACAAATAAATAAAGTAAGTAAGTACATTTTGTTGACTGATGTTCTAAAAGCCCTCAGGGAAGTTCTGATGAGGAAGTGTTGCTGTTCCAAGACAGTCTTTAAAAAAGGGGCGGGTGTGCCTGGCCTGTGGTGGCACAGTGGATAAAGCATAAACCTGGAACGCTGAGGTCGCTGGTTCGAAACCCCAGGCTTGCCGGGTCAAGGCACATATGGGAGGTGATGCTTCCTGCTCCTCCTTTTCTTCTCTTTCTTTCTCCTCTCTAAAATGAATAAATAAAATCTTAAAAAAAAAAACCACAGTGATTATTTCTGAAGAATAAGATTACTGATGGAAGAAGGGGTGTTAATATTAAAAAAAAAAAGATAAAAAAGGGTGGGTGGGTGAGCAATGGAGGGAGTTATAAAGGACTTTCTTTTCCTCCTTAAATAGGGAGCAGGCACGTGAGGGAGAGAATGGGAGGGAGCAAATACACGCACAGTTTGCCCTTAAACATGTCTGCTTTCCTCTCCACACCTATGATCCGGGGCCCAGGGAGGCACAAATGAGCTCCAAATTTCTATCTCACTCTCTAACTTTCTCTCGAACAAGGCCTTGTGTTTAATATATATTAACCATTTCCACTTAGATATACTATCTCTTCCAATCAATATTCTTAGAATGAAACTCATACATTTTTACCCCCAAGCCTGCTCCTAGTCCTGCCTTCCCTATTTTAGCTAACCTATGTAACTTTTTTCAGTCACTAAGCATCACTTTTGATCCCTATCAAGTATCCCTCTCATATCCAATGCCTCCATTTAGTAAGGAGCATGATGGCTTACCCTCCCCCCCTCTGGCTGCCAATAAATGCTGATAATAATATAATAAATAATATCAGCCTAAGTGTAATTAAGCTTCACAGTTTACAAAGCATTTTTATATGGACTATCACAATTCATGCTCACAACAACCCCGGGAGACAATTAGGAGAGATATTTTTATTCCATCTATTGTCCACATGCAAAACCCTTGCAGGGTCAGAAAGGTAACTAACCTGCTCAGGATCACAAGTCCCATTTCCCATCATGCTCCTCTGTTTCATCCCAGTCTTCATTCTTTTTTTTTAATTTTTTCATATATTTTTTATAAATTTTTATTAATTTTAATGGAGTGACATCAATAAATCAGGGTACATATGTTCAAAGAAAACATGTCCAGGTTATCTTGTCATTCAATTATGTTGCATACCCATCACCCAAAGTCAGATTGTCCTCCATCACCTTCTATCTAGTTTTCTTTGTGCCCCTCCTCCTCTTCCTTCCCCTCTCCCTCCCTCTCCTCCCCCCTCTCCACCCCCCCCCAACCACCAGACTCTTGTCCATGTCTCTTAGTCTTATTTTTATGTCCCACCTATGTATGGAATCGTGCAATTCTTGTTTTTTTCTGATTTACTTATTTTACTCTTCATTCTTATAATAACTTAAGAAGAGATCTCCTTTCTTTCCTTTCATCCCAACTGTCCTGTATACACCCACCAAGTTAACCTTTCTAAAACTTTCTGTTGATCATGTTACATCCATATGTGTAGACCTTCAGGAACTGTCATTGTAAAATAAGAAGGTACATAGGTAAATAGGTAAGAAAGTAATTAAATGAATGAATAAATGTCTAAAATCAGGCACAACAATATTCACATTCCTCCATGGTAAAACCCAAACCTAGCTTCCTGGTCGGACTTCCTACTACTCCCGTGAAAATCCTTTGCTCTAGGTCTAGATAAACTCAAGCGGTCACTGTCACTTAGACTTCCACTGTCCACTCTACACCTTTGCCTGTTGCTCTTGTCATTATCCTGCACATCCCAGACTAGGCACCTTTTGCTATAAGAAGCTTTTCTGCCCTGGCCGGTTGGCTCAGCGGTAGAGCGTCGGCCTAGCGTGCGGAGGACCCGGGTTCGATTCCCGGCCAGGGCACACAGGAGAAGCGCCCATTTGCTTCTCCACCCCTCCGCCGCACTTTCCTCTCTGTCTCTCTCTTCCCCTCCCGCAGCCAAGGCTCCATTGGAGCAAAGATGGCCCGGGCGCTGGGGATGGCTCTGTGGCCTCTGCCCCAGGCGCTAGAGTGGCTCTGGTCGCAATATGGCGACGCCCAGGATGGGCAGAGCATCGCCCCCTGGTGGGCAGAGCGTCGCCCCATGGTGGGCGTGCCGGGTGGATCCCGGTCGGGCGCATGCGGGAGTCTGTCTGACTGTCTCTCCCCGTTTCCAGCTTCAGAAAAATGAAAAAAAAAAAAAAAAAAAAAAGAAGCTTTTCTAGTGTACACACGGCATTCTTTTTAAAATGCCTTTTGACATGGTATTGGCAGAAAAATAGACACTCAGACCAATGGAACAGAATAGAAAGTCCAGAAATAAAACCACATATATATAGTCAAATAATTTTTGATAAAGGGGCCAACAACACACAATGGAGAAAAGAAAGCCTCTTCAATAAATGGTGCTGGGAAAACTGGAAAGCCATATGCAAAAGAATGAAACTGGACTACAGTCTCTCCCCCTGTACAAAAATTAACTCAAAATGGATCAAAGATCTAAACATAAGACCTGAAACAATTAAGTACATAGAAGAAGACATAGGTACTCAACTCATGGACCTGGGTTTTAAAGAGCATTTTATGAATTTGACTCCACAGGCAAGAGAAGTGAAGGCAAAAATTAATGAATGGGACTACATCAGACTAAGAAGTTTTTGCTCAGCAAGAGAAACTGATAACAAAATAAACAGAAAGCCAACTAAATGGGAAATGATATTTTCAAACAACAGCTCAGATAAGGGCCTAATATCCAAAATATACAAAGAACTCATAAAACTCAACAACAAACAAACAAACAATCCAATAAAAAAATGGGAAGAGGATATGAATAGACACTTCTCCCAGGAAGAAATACAAATGGCCAACAGATATATGAAAAGATGCTCATCTTCTTTAGCTATTAGAGAAATGCAAATCAAAACGGCAATGAGATACCACCTCACACCTGTTCGATTAGCTGTTATTAGCAAGACAGGTAATAGCAAATGTTGGAGAGGCTGTGGAGAAAAAGGAACCCTCATACACTGTTGGTGGGAATGTAAAGTAGTACAACCATTATGGAAGAAAGTATGGTGGTTCCTCAAAAAACTGAAAATAGAACTACCTTATGACCCAGCAATCCCTCTACTGGGTATATATCCCAAAAACTCAGAAACATTGATACGTAAAGACACATGCAGCCCCATGTTTATTGCAGCATTGTTCACAGTGGCCAGGACATGGAAACAACCAAAAAGCCCATCAATAGATGACTGGATAAAGAAGATGTGGCACATATACACTATGGAATACTACTCAGCCATAAGAAATGATGACATCGGAACATTTACAGCAAAATGGTGGGATCTTGATAACATGATACGAAGCGAAATAATTAAATCAGAAAAAACCAGGAACTGTATTATTCCATACGTAGGTGGGACATAATAGTGAAACTAAGAGACATTGATAAGAGTGTGGTGGTTATGGGGGGGAGGGGGGAATGGGAGAGGGAAAGGGGGTGGGGAGGGGCACAAAGAAAACAAGATAGAAGGTGACAGAGGACAATCTGACTTTGGGTGGTGGGTATGCAACATAATTGAACGACAAGATAACCTGGACTTGTTATCTTTGAATATATGTATCCTGATTTATTGATGTCACCCCATTAAAAAAATAAAATTATTAAAAAAAAAAAAAAGGTACATAAAAAAATAAAATAAAAAAAAATAAAATGCCTTTTGAAAAATTTCATTTGATCTGATTTTTATAAATATGGGTATAGAAATATGCTTTCAGGGAGTTTATCATTGAAAATTCACATTGTTTAGTTTTATGTCATTTCTAAATTATTTCTTCAGATCACTTCAAAAATCAGTCAGGTAACAACATTAATAATAAAAAGCAAATTAATGTCCTCAAAGTAAAATTCAACAGGATAATGAGTAGCAAAACTCAACAGAATCAATGCAACTTAGGAGATAAAAACAAAATATGGCAGAGAAAATTCTTGTTCCAAATTATCATCTTTCTGGATGTGCTCTAACATTTTAAAATTCAATTTATTTAAAATAAAATTTTTTTTAAAAACTCACCTATTTCTCCCACACCCTAGGCTCCACCTCTGGCAACCACTAATCTGTTCATTTTTTTAAATGAATTTATTGGGATGACATTGGTTAATATAACAATACAGGTTTCAGGTGCCCAATTCTATAACATAAACTTGGTTTTTTAATAAATATATATATTTTTTAATTCCACATATAAGACTGATTATATGGTATTCATCTTACTCTGCCTGACTTATTGTACTTAGTATAATGCCCTCAAGGTTCTACTATGTTCTTGCAAATAACAAGGTTTCATTCTTTTTATGGCTAAATAATATTCCACTGGGTATGTGTGTATAACACAATTTATCAATATATATATACTCAATTTATCAATATATATATAAATTTTATTTATATATATATATAAATAAAGTATATATATATTTATCAATATATATATGATATATATTGATATATCAATATCAATATATATATACTTTATTTATATATATATATATATAAATAAAATTTCATATGGGAAAATTCCAGTTACTTTTCCTTTCATAAAAACGACACACTTAGGCCCTGGCCGGTTGGCTCAGTGGCAGAGTATCAGCTTGGCGTGCAGGAGTCCTAGGTTTGATTCCCGGCCAGGGCACACAGGAGAAGCACCCATCTGCTTCTCCACCCTCCCCCTCTCCTTCCTCTCTGTCTCTCTCTTCCCCTCCCACAGCCAAGGCTCCACTGGAGCAAAGATGGCCCGGGCGCTGAGGATGGCTCTGTGGCCTATGTCTCAGGCGCTAGGATGGCTCTGGATGCAACAGAGTGACGCCCCAGAGGGGCAGAGCATCGCCCCCTGGTGGGCATGCCGGGTGGATCCCGGTCGGGCGCATGCGGGGAGTCTGTCTGACTGCCTCCTCGTCTCCAGCTTCGGAAAAATGCAAAAAAAAAAAAAAAAAAAAAAAAAAAAAAGACACAGCCTGACCAGGCAGTGGCACAGTGGATAGAGCGTCGGACTGGGATGCAAAGGACTCAGGTTCGAGACCCCGAGGTCACCAGCTTGAGCGCAGGCTCACCTGGTTAGAGCAAAAAGCCCACCAGCTTGAACCCAAGGTCGCTGGCTCCAGCAAGGGGTTACTCAGTCTGCTGAAGGCCGGCAGTCAAGGCACATATGAGAAAGCAATCAATGAACAACTAAGGTGTTGCAACGCGCAATGAAAAACTAATGATTGATGCTTCTCATCTCTCTCCGTTCCTGTCTGACTGTCCCTATCTATCCCTCTCTCTGACTCACTCTCTGTCTCTGTAAAAAAAATAAAAACAAATTTAAAAAAGACACACTTATTTTAGCTATGAATCAAAATCCTGTGAATAACTACAGAGAAGTAGCAAATGCTTAACTGCACAGGGCTGTCTTGTTAAAGTCAAAGAAATATCTCAAACTGCTTTTTTTTTTTTTTTTCATTTTTCCGAAGCTGGAAATGGGAGGCAGTCAGACAGACTCCCGCATGCGCTCGACCGGGATCCACCCGGCATGCCCACCAGGGGGCAATGCTCTGCCCCTCTGGGGTGTCACTCTGTTGCATCCAGAGCCATTCTAGGGCCTGAGGCAGAGGCCACAGAGCCATCCTCAGCGCCCGGGCATCTTTGCTCCAATGTAGCCTTGGCTGTGGGAGGGGTAGAGAGAGACAGAGAGGAAGGAGAGGGGGAGGGGTGGAGAAGTAGATGGGCGCTTCTCCTGTGTGCCCTGGCCAGGAATCGAACCCGGGACTCCTGCACGCCAGGCCGACGCTCTACCACTGAGCCAACCGGCCAGGGCCTCAAACTGCTATTTTTGTAAAGAAACTACAGATGACAAAAATCTGGTAGAGTACCAAGCACATTTGTTGATGTTTTATTTTACAGTGACTTCTGACAATTTAGCCACCAACAGATTATCAGTAAAAGAATAGCTCTTTTTCTCTGGAAAATTCAATTCTTTTGGGGGTGTAAATTATATTTTTAAAAAGTTAACAAATTCAAGTCAATATTGAGATTAACCATAATGAGGTTTTAAATTACAGCCTCATAATTTACATTAGAATGGGTTCATAAATTTATATATAATACAAACAGAGGGACATTCAACATGCCTGAAAGACAGGACCTCTTAGAACCCAAAGGTTCTTCATACATTGCAGGTGTGACTTCCACCTCAGGCAAGTAAAGTGAGAAAGATACTGAAGAACAGTAGTTATTAGAACAGACTCTCAAAATAAACATTTCCTTCGATCTTTTTATATATTTACTGATGAGCTTTTTTTCGTTTTCAGTGTGGGGTGGGGGGTTCTTTGTGGGGAGAAATCTGAAAAACAAATTGTTTCCATGAAACAGCTATTTTATATTTTTGAAACTTTCCTTTACACACATTTCAGTCTGTCAATAATATTTATTGAGTGCCTCCTGTGTCTGAGGCACTTAAAGCTAAAATATAACTTTAGTTCAGGAGGAAAGTATTGACATTTAGCATTTTATGTCACACAGTTAACATACAGACATTTGGTTATGTTTGATGTACGACAGTGTGAACTTGGAAAATGGCCAAATGAGTTCACGAGTGTCACAGACACAACACAGAATAAAAGATACTAAACTTATTCCACTGATTGGCAAAGTTTATAAAATAAATTTCAGCTGTTCCACAATTCATTTTCACTATGGCATAGTTTAGCAAGGTTAGAAATATCACAGGTTATCAAAAAAGCAGAGCTGTTGTTTTTCTTTTATAAATTATGAGCTACCTAGAAGAACAAGCATCCACTCTGTTTTCCAATCTCATGAGAAATTTCACAAAGTTCAGGCGGCCTTTTGCGGGACATATCCGGTTACAGTCTGTATAGCATCACTGCGGTCACACATTATATAAAATGCTGCTGGAAAGGACCCCATCTGGGTCACTACCTTTTGTGAAACTCTTTAGTAGCAACAACTGCAGAAACAAAGCTCTAGTCCTTCTGCAAGAAAAGCCGGAAGGGAATTTGCTCTTATTTGGTCTTTTTGTTTGAGTGAAGTGTTAAAAGATTTTAGAAAATCTAAAAATTATTTCTCAAAATGCCCAAGGAAGTCATGAAAAAACTGAAACTTGACAATGTTTTTGCAAGTTTAATGCTCATTTTCTAAAGAATGTTTTACCTCTCATCTAATCCTTTATTTGACAAAAGTAAGAACTATCATTAGAACTTCAAAATACTTTCGAATTTACAAGTTAATTAGCAAATGAGCTTTTGTCCTCTTCAGGGAAACAAATTATTTAGTTATTGCTCACCAAAAAGCAAACAAATAAAACTGAAAAATGTATATGCATAATGCTGGCCAGTTCTGAACCATTTTCATACTTTGATCTAGATCATAATCTTATAAAATAATGGACCTAGCAATAGTATTTCTGCATGATTTATTAGCTGAACTGAGAGTGCTAGGTTTTTTCTCTGTTTATGGACATGTGCTGGAATCAGTTAGAAGCTGGCAGTAAGAAACTAAAGACATAAACACAGCTACAGGATGAGCTCTCATGGCTCTCCGTCTTTCTGCTCCTCCTCTTACGCCTCCCTCAGATAAGTGGGGCAAAGCCTTTTTCTTGCATTACTTCATGAGTCAATATACAATGCATGCTCACTGTGGACTCCGAGGCAGTGTGCCTCCAACAAGGTTCTCTTTTCTAATTTTAATTATACTTCTCCACTTCTTAGTTGTCATGAGCACCTGGTATGTGTCCTATCTGGACAGTTTTATGCTGGAAATACTGTCTTTGAGAACATCTTAAATGAGACCTCTTAAATATCGTAATCTATATGCTCATTTTTCAAATGTCTCCTCTGTGCTCCTATCTTAAATCTTGGCAACAGAGATCAAGATTTAAGTGTCAAATATAAATGACAATAGGACAAAGAATATAATTCTTATTTTCTAAAGTTTAAGAATTTAGTTAACTATTACTTTCTGTAATAAAATGATAAAGAAATAGAGGGAGAAAAAAACAAAGAAAGAACTCTACTGAGCATTTGGGAGGAAAAACTAGAGATAATATAGATAAGAACAGAAGAATAGACCAGGTAATACAATACTATGGGGAGGTGGTAATAGTGGGCTAAGAAATTAAAATGTGAAATAAATCACCAGTCAGTTGATCTTGAAATAAATACTTGTGAACTTTACATAACTGTAGGGAATTTATATTAACAAAGGGAGACCTACTCTAAGTAAACAGGTACCACAATTTTAACAATTATGCTTTCAAAGCTCCTTACGGATATATTTAAATCAAATAGTCTATTGACATTTACTAGCTCTAGAACACTAAAATTAACCTTTAATGCCTGACCCGTGATGGTGCAGTGGATAAAGTATTGACCTGGAACACTGAGGTTCCTGGTTCAAAACCCTGGGCTTGCCTGGTCAAGGCACATATGGGAGTTGATGCTTCCTGCATCAACTCCTCCCCCTTCTCTCTCTCTCCCCCTCCCTCCTTTCTCTAAAATAAATAAGTTTTTAAAATCTAAGAAAAATTAACCTTTAATTACACCTCTATCTCCACTAATCTTCCCTGTCCATAGAGCAGGTCTTTCTAAAATAGTTTACTATACAGAACAACAAACATCAGTTTGAAAAAATAAGTGTTTCAGTAGTCAGTATCTAGAGCAGAGAAGCGAATCTGAGGTTTGTACTTCCTGCCACTAGGAAGCACTGGGCAGGGAAATCTGAGAGAGAAATTCTAAGTATAAGAAAGTGTGTATGAATCAGAGAACTAAAAGAGAAAAGGCTAAAGGTCATAGTCTTCAGTGGTTTGTGGTGGTGGTAGAACTGAGAAAAAATAGTTCAAAAGACCCACAGAAATTTTCTTGTAATGAATAGAATATCGGAAAACAAGTGAAATGTCAATTATACTAACTCAATGAAACAGGCTGTGTTTAGGGTAGAGCTCACAAACACACTCTTACTTTACTGTCCTTTAGTTAATAAAAGGTAATCCTAAATAGAATTTTAAGGATGCTACACTATACTTCACTTTATTCAAGTGAGTACGAAGTTTTGTACTTTCAAACTGCCTCAAATTTCTAGCTGAAATCACTGAAATCACTGATTCCAATTCTTCGAGGGGACAGAACAGAAAAGCACAAACTTGTTTCTTTAATTATCTCCTTTAAGTGACTAGTGAGTTTTCATTTCATATAGTATTTCCAAATCTGGAAGGACAATTTAAAATTTACTGAAGGCAAGAATGAGTGCTGCTTTAAGATCAAAAGGTAAGCTACTACAGAGAGCAAGTATCTGTTCAGAGTCGAAACCCAAAATGTGACCTACTTTTAAGACTTCATAGCCTAGAGGAAAAAGTCTTTAGATCTAAATGTCAGCATGTTCTTTTAAAATTATTATTGTGATTATTTTTAACTTCATCATTCTCTCAAAGAAAAAAACCACACAATAGTCTATTTATCAAAGACTAGTGAATACTACATCAGAAAAGCTAAGACACAGCTATAGAAGAATATCATGGAAATACAAAATGTATCAGCACTGACAGCTACTACCAGGAATGTGCTCTCCCATAAAATAGCATTAATGTGGGTTTTTCGATGTTAGAGAAATGACATAAGATGTTTTTAGAATTTTTCCTTAATCAATGAAGACAAATCAGTGAAATGCTCTTGTTTTTCAATGGTAGGGTATTAGAATTATGATGACTCTCTATAGCATTCTAAAACAAAACAGAAAAGAATCAACAGCATATGCAAATATCCAGGGCATGCAAAAAAGACCGTGATCAGTGATTGACAGCAGTGCCTTTGGAGTCAGATAGACCCAAGTTTCTTGGCTTTACTATTTCTAGCTGTACACAATAGGCAAGCTATCTCCCTTCTTTAAGCCTTAGTTTTCTCATCTGTAAAATAAGAAAATAATATCAATTTCAGAATTAGATAAAATAATAAATGCAAAGTGCTCAAACATACTTCTGGTACCCAGAAAATGATTAACAAACAATAGCTATTATTTTTGTTTTGAGATGACACAAGCAATTGGAAAGCAGATGAGTATTAAGAAATAGCTGCAATGTTATTAAACCTTAAGACTGTGCTAACCGTAAGTCAAGAGTATACTTCAAATCAAAGGAGTAAACCACTTCATCATCATGATAACCATCAGGGTGCTGGAGAACCCAAGCCAAAAGAGTCACTGCCCTCAGGCAGCTTGTAATCCGAAACAGATGACACTGGCATCAAGCGAGCACAGAAAACCCAGAGCACCGACTGAGCTGTGTGGCAAGCTCAGACCTGAAAGAGCTCACCGGCCAAGAAAATGAAGGGATTAGGACAACATTCATGCATAAGCAAGACCCACCGTTCAGAGTTCCTGAATCACAAATGGGGCAGGAAAAGTACTTAGAGAGTAATTTTTAGCTTCTTCCTGTCTCACTGGCAGCCCCAGTGAGCTCTTCGGCTTTCCTTTGAACAGACTGCTAACCAACTGCAGTAAAACTGATGAACATTTTGATGTGTCTTTGCAGATGGGTAATGATGTCCATATCCACTGGGAAAGAACCATGGTCATGTTGGAGTGATTAAAGTCGCTTCACCGAGTCTCAATCACATGGGCAAAAGTGTGAAATTGCAGGGAAATTTTTTCAGGATTTTTTATCATATTAATATAATTCTTTAAGGAAAACTTACTCCAATAGGCGACACAATAACGCCGTTGTTCATTATTTAAATGGATACCCTCTCTGGGGTTATGTTTATGTTCTTCCATTTCTTCTGGATGTTCTAACTTACTCATCCCTTGGGCATCCAGTGAATAGCTTGATTTTGTTCATCTGGCTAATAAAAACCCATTTAATTAAGTTACATTTTTAAGTGTCTATGTATTAAATTATTCTAAAAATATTTAAAAATAACTCATTGAAGCCAATTCAATTTCCTCCTGAAGTGACCACTTTCACTTATAAGCAAATCAGCTGAAAATAAAGATATTGTACATATTCCAATAACTGCCAAAAACAGAGTTGATTCAGCAACACAGCAGTTCACAAAATGTAATCTCAGATGTCAGCGTCAGTGTGAACTTCCTTCTAGAAGACACATACTAGGGCTCACCATGGGAAAGGTACTATGGATACAAAGGGGGTTCACGGACCTGACATATTAAATCAATCAGAAAAACAAACATAAATAAACTTCCAAATTGATGAGAATCAAAATAATAATGATAGCTAATACTTAAACAGAGAGCTTACTATCTGCCAAGCTCTGTTCTAAGTGTGTCTACACATGCACACACACACAAACACAGCACACAGGTGTACACACATACATACATATGTAAATATACAGATACACACACATATATACAGATACACTCATTTAATCCTAAAAAGCCTAGGAGTAGGTGCTGTTAATATCCCCACTCTATAACAAGAGAACTATTACTCAGGTAACAAACTGCAGAGCCTGGACTGGAATTCTGGCATATCTCCAGAGTGTACACTATTAACTATTACACTATAAAGACTCTCAAACTCAACTTACTAGCTCAACACAATACATAGAAAAGCACATTTAACCTTGAATTGCTAAAAAAATGTATATGCCTCAACTCTTGCAACATATTTAGTGTCCTAACAGGTAGGATAAGAAAGGTGGAAACAGTTTCAAGTCCTAGCTAGTTCTCTATTAAATAACAGGAAAAACTTATTAAATCCACCAAAATCATGCTAAAGGACTCTGTCTTATCCCTCACATTTTGACTAATATCTAAACATTAGACCTGTCCGTTACAGTTAAGAGTGCTCAACTGCAGCAGAAAGTGAATGACGACATGGTGGCTGTGAAGACCTAGCCTAGCATCCCCTCTGCACTACAGCACTGTGTCCTCTCCAACCCCCCAAAATGAGTGCAGAGGGACATGGAGAAAATACAATCTCTGAGAAGAATCACTGTCCTCTCTTTCCCAAGTAGATGCATCTAGAAGGGATTTTGATCCAAAGCTGAGTAAGGGAGGTGGTAAAAATCATAGTTCAATGGGGGACAGAAGTCCTCAGCAAAGTGGTAGCCCAGATACAGAAGGCACAAGGACAAGGCATGGTAATTCAATCAGCAAAAACAAGGATATTGGGCGAGGAGATCATAGAGGAAAGAATCAGATCTCCATGAAGTTTTGGAAATGGAAGCCCAGCCTCAAGCCAAAAAGTGAGGGCATTTTCAGTCAAAATTCAGGGAAACAGAGTAATAGACATGGAGACACAGTAATTAGAAAATTCATTCATTTATTCAATTGAGTTGGATATGGAGTTGAAGATTTTGTGACTCAACACATCCAAAACCAACTTCCGTACAGCCTTTCCTTCTCCCCAGACTTCCTCGGGCAAATCTCCCTGCCATGGTGGGTGACTGGTACTCCAGACAGTCCCTCATCCTTCATGCCTCAGGTACAAACACCCCCCAAGTCACATGTGCCTTACACCCCGATGCCGCTCTAACTCATGTCTCCCGATTGGTCTCCATCCTCACTCCACACATGTGACTAAGTCCCTCACTTCTGCTCGTTCGGGACTGGGCTCACCTTAAAGCTTTTAACCGACACCCCCACACACACACCCTGCCTCCTGCCTTAATTCCCTCTGATTTATCTTCCAGAGGGACAAAGTGATTCTTCAAAAACTGAAGTCTGATCATGCACCTCTCTTGCTTAAGCCATCTGCTGAAAGGGGAATAAAAGTAGGCCTCCCTCTTGACATCACGCAGCCCCACACCACAGAGAGAGGCGTGCAAAATCACTGTGTGGGGAAGGATGCGGATTCATTTGAAAAGCACAATCTGTCTACTGTTTGTCTTTCAGAGTACAGAACGTAAAGCTTTACAAAGTCTTAACTAACGGAAAACACAGTATGTATGGGTTTTTTAAACACTGAAAAATACTGTCCTGTAAGATAAAATAGAAGCACTTGCTCCAAATCTACCATACAAATGAGCAACCACTATCAAACTCAAACACTCAAATGCACACACACACACACTCACACAACGACTATATCAGCTTCAGGTTTATACAGGAGGGTCACTTTCTAAGAATGTGGATTTAGGGATATGACATAGAATTTTTTATTTTCTTAGCTTATCATATCTAACAAAAGCACTCTTAATTTATCAATATAAAAATAAGTTATCATGTATTTTGCAACAGGTTCAAACTAGTATTTCAGTGAAATGTCTAAAATATATTTTCCTCTTTGAGATACACATTTAATCTGTGGGAAAACATTCAAGCCCCATGCAAGTATCTTTAGTACCTCCATATGTTTTAACTCACAGGCTTTGGAGAGTTTGCTCTCTTACTAAATGGTTTATAGGCAAACCTTCCTAGGTTTAAAAATAAAATAGCAAAACAACTGGCTACTAGATCTAGTCAATGACAAAAATCCTATTTAAGTTATGGCCATTTAAACTTAGCAAATATTTTAATTTTATACCGTTTCTTGATTCTCTATCTCAGTAATAAAATATATAAAGCATAAATGTAACACAGAATGAATTCTTTTTCAATTTTTGTGGAGTCCACACATTATTTTCATCAGGAGAAATAGAAATATAATTTAGAAGTAATTCCAAGACAATTTAGGTGATAGTGCTTGGAAATACAGCTAATGGGGAAAAACTCTGGTGGTCACTGCTTGCCTAATACTTGAGTCTGAAGTGACTTCTTCTTCACCCTCTATTCCACTTCGATGTCTGTTGACTGTAGTGGAAGGGCACGGAAATTCCCTTTGCACCATGTCCCCTACCCCTTCCTTCTCCCCTCGTTCCACTCCCCACTCACCCAACTCTGCAGGCCCTCTGGACAGACAGGTGAGAGCTGGATCTCTTCCATGTGAACAAGATAACTTTATCAGGCATTTGTGCCCTTGATAATATGCACTTCCCAGCTTACAAACAACCTTCAGAGGAGAAAGAGCCCCCCTCCCACCTCATGTCTCTTCCTTGCTGATGGCCCCTCCAGTTGGAGAGGAAGAATGGGAAACCGCTCTCTGAGGAACCCAGGGGAGAGTGGTTCAAGTGCAGACTCTGGAGCCAGACTGCCTGGAGCCAAATCCCAGATCTACCTACTCTTTACTGTGTGTGCTTAGGTATATGACTCAGTCTCAGTTAGCTTATCCTTAAAGTGAAAATAAGACTATTAACCTTAGAGCTGCATAACTAGCAAATACAATAAAAGTATTTAGAAAAGTTCTTGGCCCTGGCCAGTTGGCTTAGTGGTAAAGTTTCGGCCCAGCATGTAGAAGTCCTGGGTTCGATTCCCAGTCAGGGCACACAGAAGAAGAGACCATCTGCTTCTCCATCCCTCCCTCCCTTACCCCTCCCCTGACCTCTCTCTCTATCTAACTCACTCTCTTCCCCTCCCACAGCCATGGCTTGAATGGTTCAGCAAAGTTGGCCCAGACACTGAGGATGGCTCCATGGCCTCACCTCAGGTGCTGAAATAACTCAGTTGCTGAGCAACGGAGCAGCAGCCCCAGAAGGGCAGAGCATCACCTGGTAGGAGGCTTTCCAGGTTGGTCCTGGTTGAGGTGCATGTGGGAGTCTGTCTCTGCCTCCCCACCTCTCACTTAATTTAAAAAAAAGTTCCTGGCCCTAGCTGGTTGGCTCAGTGGTAGAGCATCGGCCTGGCATGCAGGAGTCCCAGGTTTGATTCCCAGCCAAGGTACACAGGAGAAGTGCGCATCTGCTTCTCCACCCCTCCCCCTCTCCTTCCTCTCTGTCTCTCTCTTCCCCTCCCACAGCCAAGGCTCCATTGGAGCAAAGTTGGCCTGGGTGCTGAGGATGGCTCCATGGCCTCTGCCTCAGACGCTAGAATGGCTCTTTGCAACAGAGCAACGCCCCAGACGGGCAGAGCATTGCCCCCTGGTGGGCATGCCAGGTGGATCCCGGTCGGGCGCATGCGGGAGTCTGTCTGACTGCCTCCCTGTTTCCAACTTCAGAAAATAAAAAAAATAAAAAAGTTCCTGATACATAGTAGGTGGCCAATGTTAGCTTCTGTTCTAATAATTATGATTACTATTACTCCTGCCACTACCACCGCCAGCCACCATTACTACGGTTGGAGCAGGTAGCAGGGAAAGGAGGTCAGGTTCTATGGGTCATATCAGAACAACGCTGCCTGATTTATGTAGGCAAATTGTCTTGACGCAGTTCTATAATACACTAAAAAGGCAATGAATATAAATGACTTAGTAAAAGGATGAATACTTACTGACCTTCTACTAAGAACCAGGCACTGCATGAGGTACTTTCACAGAGGTTCTTATTTGATTCTTATAACCAGCTGGAGATTTTATTATTCAGTGAGGACAATGAGGTTTAGAAGGCAAAGTACTCTCTTTATCACACCAGAGTTACCCCTGGGGAACTTAAAGAAGAGCAAAGAAAGATGAGCCACATGGGCTATTATAGAATATTCACCACAACAACTAACATTATTAGTTATGGGGAAAAGTATACACGGGCCAAATAATTTAGAACCAGTGAATTTACAGAATATAATCCACTTGTTTACTGACTAGTATCAGTTTTATCTTCTAAATGTTAACTGTGCATAAATTAATTTTTTGCAACAAAGATTTACATTATTTGAGAGTAGTATTTGTCTTTTCTTTAAAACTCTCAAAGCAGCTAGTTCACTATTCGGTAAAAACCTGATTTGACACTATCAAGGACAATGATGCACATGCACTCACCACCCTTAGTAGAACACACTGTGTTCTGGGTTCAGTTATAGAAAACTATGGGAGTAATTAATGCACAGTCCCTTTACCAAAAAGGTGAATGAGAGGGGCTGAGGGAGGGATGACTTCAGCCAGAGCAAGACAAATTTTAGCTGTGGTACAAGAGAACAGCAGTAAGTAGCAGTAAACTCATAGCAAGAATGTTGCTTTTAAAATTCTCAAGCCTGACCAGGCAGTGGCGCAGTAGATAGAGCATTGGACTGGGATGAGGAAGGACCCAGGTTCGAGACCCTGAGGTCGCCAGCTTGAGCACAGGCTCATCTGGTTTGAGCAAAGCTCACCAGCTTGGACTCAGGGTTGCTGGCTTGAGCAAGGGGTTACTCGGTCTGCTGTAGCCTCACAGTCAAGGCACATGTAAGAAAGTAATCAATGAACAACTAAGGTGTCGCAACGAAAAACTGATGATTGATGCTTCTCATCTCTCTCCGTTCCTGTCTGTCTTTCCCTATCTATCCCTCTATCTGACTCTCTCTCTGCCCCTGTAAAATTAATTAATTAATTAATTAATTAATTAAAATTCTCCTTCAATCCTTCTAATTATACTAAGCAAAAAGTCTTGACTTAGCATTCATTTGTCTTTAATACTTCCACAACACTAGCTAATATCTTTTTAACACAGAAAGATTTCAGACTCCGATCCTTGGCAGACAATGGTATCTGGCTAGTATTTATAATTGCTTTACTTTTAACACAATTTTTAAAACTGCTATGTTCTATTTATAGTGACACTAGCCTTTTATCTTTAGCAGTTTTAAAATGTTTCTTTTAGGGAAGAGGGAATGAGGAGTGATTACTTAATGGGCACCGCATGTCCTTATGGGGTGATAAAGTTTTGAAACTACAGATAGCTGGTAGTTGCACAACACTGTGAAAACATTTTTAAAAAAACCAAAACACTGAATTGCACATTTTATAATGGTTAGTTGTATGTGCATTTACATCAATTTTTTAAAGTATTTATGTTTTTTAAATAAATCTTTTAAATTAAGTACACAATAAGGTGGTATATAGATATGAAAGAATTATAAGACTAGCATGCAAACAAATGAAGTTTAGAAAACAGGCTTAACTAAAGAAAAAGGACTGGATTAGTATGGACGGGATTTCTGGCAGGGGCATGATGCGAGTTTCATAGGTAGAGCCCTGCAAACTAATTCTGGTAGCTCAGTAACCTAGTACCTTGTAAGCACAGGTATTTCTGGTGGCATACCAAATGTCTTCAGGGCTTAGGAACAATCCCCAGGCAGGCAAAGCATCTTCTGCCTCCATCTGCCTCCTGTTCTGAATCTCTGCGGCTCTGCGGCCCCTCCCTCACCAGTCACGAGTCCACCCTGTTCATGATGACCGCTGGTCACACAATGCCCCAAACCACTTCTTCAGCATTGCCAACCAAAGTTCTCTCCCTCTCCCTCTCTCTCTCTCTCTCTCTCTCTCTTTTCAGTGTAGGCTTAACTACATTTTTTTTTCATTTTTATTAAGTGAGAGGCAGGGAGACAGACAGACAGACTCCCATATGTGCCCCGACCGGGATCTACCTGGCAAGCCCCTACAGGAGGATGCTCTGCCCATCTGGAGCTGCTGCTTTGTTGCTTGGCAACCAAGCTGTTTTAGCATCTAAGGCAAGGCCATGAAGCCATCCTCAGTGCCCAGGGCCAACTAGCTTGAACCATGCAAGCCATGGTTGTAGGAAGGGAAGAGAAAGAGAGAAGAGGAAGGGGAGGGGTGGAGAAGCAGATGGTCACTTCTCCTGTATGCCCTGACTGGGAATCGAACCTGGGACTTTCACATGCTGGGCCGACTCTACCACTGAGCCAACCAGCCAGGACGGCTTAATTACATTTTGAAAGAATTGATATTAGCCTTTCCTACCTCACAAGGTTGTTGTAAAGATCAAATTATAATTGGGACATGCTTTGCAAACTCTGGATTCTAACTCATTAGCGGGTCACAAAATCAATTCAAGAGATTATGATCAGTAATTTTTAGAAATAAAGTAAAATGAATGAAAAATATTAGAACGAAAAGTACTATATAAGCATGCATTGTGCACTGCAAAATTAGAAACTGTTATGGTGAACGTCTATTTCAGCTTTGGGTGTATGTGTAGGTAGTGTGCATTGTGTCGATCTGTGGTTGGTCACAATGTAAAATGTAGTACACAGTAAGAAAAAGTTTTCCAAGACAAGTCCTTTCCCTCTCTGTTATATTTTCAGATTGAGAGAGTTTAAGAACTGTTTTTTGGAATAAAACAGGGTTATCACATGATGTGCACAAGAACGGGCTCCTCTCCACTGTTGGTGGGAATGTAAAGTAGTACAACCATTATAGAAGAAAGTATGGTGGTTCCTCAAAAAACTGAAAATAGAACTACCTTATGACCCAGCAATCCCTCTACTGGGTATATACCCCAAAAACTCAGAAACATTGACTTGTAAAGACACATGCAGCCCCATGTTCATTGCAGCATTGTTCACGGTGGCCAGGACATGGAAACAACCAAAAAGCCCATCAATAGATGACTGGATAAAGAAGATGTGGCACATATACACCATGGAATACTACTCAGCCATAAGAAATGATGACATCGGATCATTTATAGCAAAATGGTGGGACCTTGACAACATTATACGGAGTGAAATAAGTAAATCAGAAAAAACCAGGAACTGCATTTTTCCATACATAGATGGGACATAAAAGTGAAACCAAGAGACATTGATAAGAGTGTGGTGGTTACGGGGGGGAGGGAGGAGAGGGAGAGGGAAGGGGGAGGGGGAGGGGCACAGAGAGAACTAGATAGAGGGTGACAGGTCAATCTGACTTTGGGTGATGGGTATGCAACATAATTGAACTTTAAGATAACCTGGACATGTTGTCTTTGAATATATGTATCTTGATTTACTGATGTCACCCCATTAAAAATAAATAAAATAAAATATAAAAAAAAAAAAAAAAAAAAAAAAAAAAAAAAGAACGGGCTCCTCAACCATCTGTCCCACGAGCCTCAGTGCTTTCTACCCACAAGAGTAAAACTTTTCCAGAAAACAATACAATAGTTCCCCCCTGGCCAGTTGGCTCAGTGGTAGAGCATCGGCCCGGAGTGTGGAAGTCCCAGGTTCGATTCCCAGCCAGGGCACACAGGAGAAGCACCCATCTGCTTCTCTACCTTTCTCCCTCTCTTTTCTCTCTGTCTCTCTCTTCCCCTCCCGCAGCCAAGGCTCCATTGGAGCAAAGTTGGCCCAGGCACTGAGGATGGCTCTGTGGCCTCTGCCTCAGGCACTAGAATGGCTCTGGTTGCAATGGAGCAATGTCCCAGATGAACAGAGCATTGCCCCCTAGTGGGCATGCCGGGTGGATCCCAGTCAGGCCATGCAGGAGTCTATCTCTTTGCCTCCCCACTTCTCACTTCAGAAAAATACAACAACAAAAAAGTACAGTAGTTCCCCCATACCTGTGGTTTCGCTTTCCAATGTTTCAATTACCTGCATTTAACCATGGTCTGAAATATTAAATAGAAAATTTCAGAAATAACTAATTTATAAGTTTTCCATTTTGCACAGCTCTGAGTAGTGTGGCGAAATCTCACACTGCCCTGCTCAGGAGCACCTGGGTGTTAGCCATTCCTTTGTCCGACGGTGGAGCTGCACTGTATACACTTTCCGAACGTCAGTCATCTAGCCATAGTGCCAGAGGTCAACAGTAACCTCAGGTTACGTCACAATGCCTGTCATTCACCTCACTCATCTTTTCACGTAGGAATTGTACCCTCCCACATCATCACAAGAAGAAGGGTGAGCACAGTGCTTAAGATATTTTGAGTGATCACAGTTCCATAACTTTTATTACAGTATATTGTTATAATCACTCCATTTTATTATCAGTTATTGCTGTCAATCTCTTACCATGCCCAATTTATACATTAAGCTTTATCAGAGGTATGTGTCAGTACAGGAAAAAACATGTAAATAGGGTTTGGTGCTATCTATGTATCAGTGGTTTTAAGCTTGGGCTGGGGGGGGCATGAAACTATTTCTTGCACATAAGGGGGGCTATTGTAAAATTCTTTATCCAATAGCTTAGAGTGAGAGTAAATCCTTTTATAACTAACTGTAAACAATTTGAGGCAATAACTTCAAAAATAATTCTGAATTAAGATCTGATCCTTGCACTCTTTTGTAGACTAGAGTTGTAAGTCACAAAAACTCTAAGTCGTAAAATGGGTAAATATTTAAAATATTCTGAATTTTTGAGGTTTAACAGAATCTTGCAATGTTCTTCCATTTGGGTCTCACATACAAAAATAAAAGTTTGTGAGGAGTGGTAAGAAATGTGGAAAATTATTAAGGCTTGGGCAATGAGTAGAAGAAGGAAGGACAAAGCAAAAGCCAGGGTGGATTCCCCAAAGCACCTAGAGCTTGAGAAGCCCATCAGCACGGCTGCGCCCCCGGCCACGGCAATGACAAGAGTCAGAGCAGGCCAAGGGGCGGCTTGCAGAGCACAGGGCTGCTCCACATTTCTGGCTCAGACATTACCCTCTGTATATAAAAGTCCTACTAGTGACTCTACTGAGCGAACATTTAACATTTACTATTTTGTTTATAATGGTTAGAACAGTAATGTTTGGCCTCGTCAGCTTACAGAATAAATCATGGCTGTCCTGACACTGAGAGGCACGGCTCAGGAAATCTCTCTCCTAGAGGGAGGCAACCCTTATATAGGCTTTCTGGAGACTGCGGCCAGCCTGCAGAGAGACTGGCCACTCAGAAGACACAACAGTCCCCCCGGACAGCTGCAGAGGACTCTACTTGTGCTATAGAAAACCCCAAAAGCCTTTTTAAAAGAGAATTTGGGAGTATTTATACCACACTGTCAATTAATAGAAGATCATAATAGAAGTAACATTAGCTGTTCAAAATTAGCTAAACTAACACAAAATTGAAGCAGGCTTTCATGCAATCCAAATTCTCAACTCTCAAATAGCCTACTCAACATTAGAAAAATCAGGCATCGTGAAAGGTAATAATCAAATGTGTTCTACTGAATCATCTGCCAAATGAATTTATCTATATTATATCAGTGTGCAAGTCTTTAAAAAGGCATAATTTAAAATTCTGTGGAAAAGTTGCCTTTATATTAAATTGTACCAATTTGTCGATTCTAGCTTTAAAAACCTCTTTAAAGTCTAAACATCACCTCCGGCACAAGCACTGTCACCCAGGAAACTACCTGGACATCCGCAGCCTGGGCCCCCAGCCAGTCTCCTCCTCCACCTATCTCCTCCTACAGTCATTCTCCAGGCAGCATGGCCAGAGGGATTCCTTTCAACATGTCACTTAGATGATGTCATTCTTCTCTGAAGTCTATTGGCCCCACTGCCCTCTGAAGAGTCTTCAAACTCTTTCACATAGCCTCCCAGGCCCTATTCCATCTGATACCCTCTGCCTCAACCTTTCCCGACAACAAAGGTAGTTTATTAATCTGACTTGTGAATGTGGGAAGAACTCATTGAGAATGCTGGCTCAACCCTTCCCTCTTCTATCTTGAGGGAAACTGCCCTTAGGAAGTTATTCTCTGCTTCCCCACGCCAGTCCTCCTGGGGTAAGGCTGGCCAGGTTCAGTGTTGGATGAGGTGGGTGGGGCGGGGAAGGGGAAGGGGGTTCCAATTCCAGGAACTAGTTAGCTGGCTTTTGGCTTTCATTCTCCTCTACCATCTGTAACAAAGGTGGACTCTGGCCTTCGTCTGTAATGCTTTAGGGATTATTAGTCTTACATCTTAATTTGCTTAGAAACCAGGTAGGGAAAAGGGATGCTAATCATTAGGGCTAAAATAAGCTCCAAAACACTGAAACAAATACTCATACACAAGGTGCACACACCTTGTATATGAGTACAGAAAAGAATCTAGAAATGCTCATCTCCGGGTAGTGGAGTCACAGGACTTATTTTCTTCAGATGCTTTTCTATTTTGGATGAACATTTTTACACATAACTATGAATTACTTTTATAATCAGAAGAAAACAGTCAAAATGAACTTTCTTTGGAGGCCATTAAAGAGTGCAAAGCTTGAGATCTGGTTTTCAGAGGAAATTATGAGCTATGTTTTGGATACATATCTAATGAAATTGAAAACAGAGTTACAAAATGACTCTATAATCCTAATTACACACAGTGCAGGTAAAAATGTCCAGCCTTTTTCATAAATATTTCATAATTACTTTCACTTTAACTTTTTGGCTAAATTCAAGTCACCAAATAGTGACAAAAATTACATCATCCTCTTGAACCTATATGTATAGTCTCTCTGGACTATTTTATTCAAGATAATGCAAATACAAGATTATACTAACTGCTTACTTATCATGTTTGTCCATTTGACTCCATATGAACCTTTTATTCATATATTTTAAACTAAAGGTTTTTGGTTGATGTCTGAGTTCCCTTTTTTCTCTCCTAAGTATCAACATATACCCATAAGTATTCATATGTTTTCTATTCCTCTCATATTTAGAAAAAATTATTCTATTTTTACTTATGAGTTAAAATGTTTTAAGAGTACTTACACAATTTTAAGTTTTAAGTTTTAACACTACTTATAAAACCACAATGAGATATCGTCTCACACCCTGTTAGAATGTCTCTAACCAAAAAGATGAGAAGTAAGCAGTGGTGAGGATGTCCAGCAAAGGGACCCTGGGCACTGGCGGTGAGATTGTAAACAGGCTCAGCCACTACACAAAACAGTGAGGAGGCTCCTCAGAAAATTAAAAATAGAACTAGCACACGATCTGGCAATTCTACTTCTCAGTGTTTATTTAAAGAAATCCAAGGCACTAATTCAAAAAAGTATATGCACCCCTATGTTCACTACAGCATTATTTACAATAACGAAGATATGGAAGTAACCTCAGGAACCATCAGTAGTTGAAGGAAGAAAGATGTAGTACACATATACAATAGAATATTACTCAGCCATTAAAAAAAATGAAACCTTGCCATTTATGACAACATGGATGGACTTAGAGGATATTATGCTAAGTGAAATAAGTCAGACAGAGGAAGACAAACACCATATGATTTCTCTTATGTAAGGAATCTAAAAGACAAAATAATCTAAACAGAAACAAACTTACAGAGAACAAACTGAAGGTCACCATATGAGGGGGGTGGGTGGATGGGCAAAAAAAAGAGAAAGGGATTGAGGAATACAAATTGTCAGTTATAAAAATAGTCATGGGGATGTAAAGTATGCCATAGGGAATATAGTCAATAACACTGTAATAACTATGTATAGTTCCAGGTGGGTATTTGAAATATTGGGGTGATAACTTCTTAAGGTA
The DNA here is from genome assembly GCF_036850995.1 of Saccopteryx leptura. NCBI lineage: Eukaryota > Metazoa > Chordata > Mammalia > Chiroptera > Emballonuridae > Saccopteryx > Saccopteryx leptura. The sequence goes on from NC_089503.1 coordinate 160,443,510, forward strand.
TATAAATGTCTGATCACTATGTTGTACACCAGAATTTAATATAATATTGTATGTCAACTATAATTCAAAAATTAAAACAAAACAATAAAATTAAAAAATATACACACTTATAAATCTTTAAATAAAGTTAACTCAGTTTTATTTTTTCTCCAAGCTTTCCTGAGCAACTTTGATCTGTATATGATCATCTAAACCTAAAAAATTTATTCACACATCATTTTTATTGGTTATATGTTTTCCTTCTATACATTAATGTCTACAAGTCAAGACCACGCATACGTTTTGCCTTCTAAGGACACTGAGTATAGTCTATATTTCAAAATTAAGAGTATGAAAGCAGGATATTTTGGATAAGATTTAAATACCTAGGGTGCAGATACAGTAAACCACTGAAATTTAATACAACAAATATTTAAGACTCTACCACATATGGTTTGCATACCAGTGGGTCTAAAGGTGAGGAACAAAGAAATTCTCACCTCCAATGAGTATATTACAGTGCCACATAAACTTTTCGTCCGTGGCCAACGTAGGGTGAAAGATTACCTACTTCATCTATACCCCTATTCCAGTGGCGAGGGAACTCAGGGTCTAAAGTTCCATGGTGATGCAGTTTTGAAAATATTATAATTCCTTTTAAGAAAAAATAAATGATTCCTTACTTTTTAAAACAGTTTTATCGAACTGTAACTTAATACTATAAAATTCATCCACTAGAAGGATACAATTCAATGATGTTTAGTAAATTCACAGAGGTGTGCAGTTTGACACCACATCTACTTTAGAATGTCTTCACCAAGCTGATCCACCTTGAACCTGAACCACGAAGCAGCGTGCGGCACAGTGACTGCGTGTGCGGGTTCTAGTGCACACTGCCTATGCCCGCGACTTCGCTGCATGACCGTGGGCAAGTTGTTCAACTTCTCTCCACGTGCTTTAGTTTTCTCATCTAATATATGGGGTTAATAGTAGCATATCTTCACAGTATTATTCTGAGAGTCAAATAAATTAACATACATTGCCCTGGCCAGATAACTCAGTTGCTAGAGTGTCAGCCCGAGCACAAAAGTTGCCAGTTCGATTTCTGGTCAGGGCACATACAGAAACAGGTCAATGTTCCTCTCTCTCTCTCTCTCTATTCTTTCTCTTTTTCTAAAATCAATAAAAAAAATTAATTAAAAATATTAACATATAAAGCACTTGGAACAGTTTAATGTCAAAAAGTGTTAAATAAAAATCAGCTATATTATATGTTTAAAATAGGCTGAAATGCTGATACAAATAAGCATCACTCCATACTGAGGGCTAAATCAAACAACTAATGTCAACACATTTATTTGATAATACTGAACATTAGTAACACTAATTTAAAATCTAAAAACAATAATAGCACCTGACCAGGTAGTGGCGCAGTGGATAGAGCATCAGACTAGGACACAGAGGACCCAGGCTGGAAACCCCGAGGTTGCTGGCTTGAGCGTGGGGTCGCTGGCTTGAGCGTGGGATCATAGACATGATGACCCCATGGTTGCTGGCTTGAGCCCAAAGGTCACTGGCTTGAAGCCCAAGGTTGCTAGCTTGAGCAAGGGGTCACTTGCTCTGCTGTAACACCCCCCCCCCATCAAGGCACATATGAGAAAGCAATCAATGAACAACTAAGGTGCTGCAATGAAAAATTACCATAATGCTTCTCATCTCTCTCCTTCCCTGTCTGTTCCTATCTATCCCTCTGTCTTTCTCTGTCTCTCTCTGTCTCTCTCTGTCTCTCTCTCTCTCTCTCTCACACACACACACACACACACACACACACACACACACATACACACACAGAAAAATAGCAATTGAAAACCAAACCTACTCATGATAAAAACCTATGATGCTCTGATAGCATCCATTCAGCCATTTATTCTGCAAAAATTTACTGGAAATACATACTACTTATCATGGTCTCCTTAGATATACAAAAATGAAAATAAGATTAAAAAGTCTCTGACTTGCCCTGGACGGGTAGTTCAGTGGTTAGATTTTCATCCCACCATGCCAAAGTTGCATTGTTCAATCCCAATCAGAGCACCTACAAGAACCAACCAATGAATTCATAAATAGTGGAACAAATTGATCTCTCTCTCTCTCTCTCTCTCTCCCTTTCTCTCTCTAAAAATAAATATATAAATAAAGTCCCTAATTTATGAAGCTTAGAGGGAGACAAAATTAATGAGCAGGCAGTGAAAAATAAAACAAAATAATTACACAGTGGCATTATAAATAAAACAAGGCAGAAGGGATTCGGTCAGCAGTTACTGAAAGTAATGACATGCTGAACTTAAAACAATTCGTCTCCTTAACAGGGGACTAGAAAAGAGGGCATCCTGTTACTCTAATATGGAGACAGAGGGGCATCCAGCCAGTGAAGGAGACTGAGAGCAGTAAGAGTAAGGTGACCATCACACCTGTCCTCGAGGCTGCTTAGCTGCCTTGAGTCTAGAGGGTTGGAGGGAAGTTGGCAGGAGAAAAGGCTGTTTCAAAGAGTGGTGGTGTCAATAAGGAGAAGACAGACTATAACAAGCAGCTGAATTTGGTGTTTTTAAAATTTTATTTTATTCTTAAAAATGCTGAAAAAAGCTTGAGCAGGTGGTAGCGCAGTGGATAGAGTGTTGAACTGGGACACAGAGGACCCAGGTTTGAAACCCCGAGGTGCCAGCTTGAGCGTGGGGTTGCTGTCTTGAGTGTGGGATCATAGATATGACCCCATGGTCGCTGGCTTGAGCCCAAAGGTTGCTGGCTTGAAGCTCAAGGTTGCTGGCTTGAGCAAGGGGTCACAAGCTCTGCTGTAGCCCCACCACCACCACCACCAAAGCACATATGAGAAAGCAAGCAATGAACAACTGAGGAGACTAAGGAGCCGCAACAAAGAATTGATGCTTCTCATCTCTCTCCCTTTCTACCTGTCTGTCCCTATCTGTCCCTCTCTCTGTCTCTCTGTCTCTGTCACACACACACACACACACACACACACACATACACACATATACACACACACACAAAAATGCTGAAAAAATTTACTTCTACTTCTGATCACCTCCCAAATCTTCATAGAGCTTCTTATATTTAAATAAGCTGGTCCACAGGTTTAAAAATAATTACCAGGTAATTCCTAGGTGATATTATAATCATCAATAATCATAATTTAACCATTTTATATGTTTTTAAAAAAAAACATAAATCTTTTTTACATAATTGCCAATATAACGGAATAAACTCTAGCGATTGATCATACTTGGAAATGAATTTGTGGGTTTTTTTAAGTTCTGAAACTTTTGGGAGAGAAGGGAACCTAATTCCATCCTCCCTCCTTTTTATTTTCTCTTTCTAAAACTGGTCAAATACTGGATCTTAAATTGACCCTTTTAAATCTATCTTTTCTGTCTTACTGTGTTTTAGTATTTCCTTGACTGTATTTTTCAAAATATTTCTGTGGATTTCCCCCATGGTATCATCAGTTTAATTTCTAAAAGCTCTCTCTTGAAATCTAAATGTTCAGAATTTTTTGTATTCTTTTTTTCTGTGATATTAAATATAATTTTTAAAAATTATCTTCTGTTTCTTTTTTTCCCCTTTTTCCAAGTGATAGGAGCGGAGATAACCAGACTACCACATGTGCCCCATCTGGAATCTACCCAGCAATCTGTCTGGGACTGATGTTCAAATCAACTGAGCTATTTTTAGCACCTGAGGCTGACACACTTGGACCAACTGAGCTATCCTCAGTGCCCAGGGTCACACTCGAACCAATTGAGCCACTGGCTGTGGGAGGAAAGAAAAAGAGAAGGGGGAGAGGGAGAGAAGCAGATGGTCGTTCTTCTTGTGTGCCCTGATTGGGAATTGAACCCGGGACATCCAAATGCCAGGATGATGTTCTATCTACTGAGCTACCAACCAGGGCCTTATCTTCTGTTTCTTACATTATCTTTCTCTCTCCTCTGAGTTATTCTGTTTCTTTTAGTTTCTGTATTTTATGTTAGAGGATTGTCTTAAATGTTTGGTAATTTTTTCCCCATTAATCTAGGAGTAAGATAATGGAGAGCTGATTAGGAACTCCATGTAAGATGTCATAATCTTATTCAGTAAAGGACCAGACAGTAAATACTTTAGGCTTTGAGGACCATATCGTCTGCTGCAATTACTCAACTCTGCTATTATAGTGTAAAAGCAGCCACAGACAAAACAAAAATGAATGATCAAGGCTGTTCTAATTAAATTTATTTGTAGACACTGAATATTGAATTTCACATAATTTTGATGTGTCATTACATAGTTATCTTATTTTGATTTTTTTTAAATCATTGTTCCTAATGCTTGGAACCTGTGAACATGTTATCTTACGTGGCAAAGGAGCATTAAGAGTTCAGATTGAATTAACACTGCTATTCAACTGATCTTAAAATAGGGAGATTATCCTGAGTTATTCGAGTAGACCCAATGTCATCAAAGAGTCTTTAAAAGTGGAAGAGGGAAGGAGAAGAGGAGGGCAGAGTTGTAGCGATATAAAACGAACTCAACTCACTGTTGCTGTCCTTCAAGATGGAAGGCACAAGGGACCATGAGCCAAGGAATGTGGGTAGCTTCGAGAGACTGGGAAGGGCAAGGAAATGGATTCTACCCTGACGCCTCCAGAAAGGAACGGTCCTGCCAACACCTCGATTTTAGCTCAGTGAGACTTCTAGCTTACAGAGAGAAATGTAAGGTAATACGGAGCATTTGAGATCTTGCCCCAGGAAAGTTTAGTCCATTTTGGCTCAAATAAACTCTTATTTTTTTAAGAAAAAAAAGTGTAAGATAATAAATTTGTGTTGTTTTAAGCCACTGTGTGTGATAAATTTGTTACAGCAGCCATAGAAAAATGATACAACCATTTAAAAATGTAAAAACCATTCTCAGCTTGCGGGCCATACCAAAGTCGGTGGTGGGCTCGGTTGGCATGTGGGTCACAGTGCTAATCCCTGGTACAGATGCCTGAGCCAGACTGCCCGGGACTGGCTCCCAGCTCTGTTACTCACTAACTGTGATACTGGGGAGGCGACTCAGCCTCTTTGTGTGTGGGTTTCCTAGGCTGTTCAATGACAGTAATAGTATTTACATCACATAATTGTTGTAAGAATTAAGTATTACATGTAAAGTAGTATTTAAAATACCGCCTAGCCCACGGTAAGTACCCAAATAAATGCCATTACAATAATAACAATAGAGGAGTGGGAGAGGAAACAGCCGTTTCCCCTTATCTCAGCTTTGTCTGGACAGACCAGCTCTACAAGTCATCTTCGGTCTTCCAGGATCGGGGCAGGTGCAGGAGAGCAAGTCCTCTGGCTGCACAGGGCAGAGGGAACTGCAGGGTAAACCAGTTGTCTTTTACTCGCTTCCATCACCTAGCTAAGGTTTTGGCTTTCTCTAGTGGTCAAATCAGTTACCACTCATGCATCTGGTTTTTAGCTTTCAAAAGTATCTTGACTTTTCTTTTCTGCTGCCATCTTATTTTCTTCATCCATAGAATAAAGACATTTTAAAAATGTCTTTTCTGTCATTTCAGGCAGGATCAGACCTGAATGATTTTGTTGTTGAACTTACTATGTTCAACTGAAAATCTTATAATCAATTATTGCATTATTCCTAATCCCAAAAAAGTAAGAATAATTATTGAAAGCCTTTTATTCTTTTCTTTTTCTTTTTTGTATTTTTCTGAAGTGAGAAGAAGGAAAGCAGAAACACAAACTCCACATGCGCCCAACTGGGATCCACCCAGCATGCCCACCAGGGGGCGATGCTCTGCCCATCTAGGGCCACTGCTCTGTTGCAACTGGAGCCATTCTAGCACCTGAGGCAGAGGCCATGGAGCCATCCTCAGCACCTGGGCCAACTTTGCTCCAATGGAGCCTTGGCTGCGGGAGGAGAAGAGACAGATAAAGAAAAAGGAGAGGGGGAGGGGTGGAGCAGATGGGCGCTTCTCCTGTGTGCCCTGGCTAGGGATTGAACCCAGGACTTCCACACGCCGGGCCAACGCTCTACCACTGAGCCAACCAGCCAGGGCCTATTGAAAGCCTTTTAGCCTAACTTTTTTCAAAAAGCCAGTATATTCTGATATTTTTTAAATTAAGTGAGAGCAGGGGAGGCAGAGAGACAGATTCCCGCATGTATCCCCACTGGGATCCACCCAGCAAGTCCCCTATGGGGCGATGCTCTGCCATCTGAGGCATTGCTCTGTTGCTTAGCAACTGAGGTATTTTTAGCATCTGAGTGGAGGCCACAGAGCCACCCTCAGTGCACAGGGCCAAATCATTTGAATCAGTAGAGCCATGGCTGTAAGAGGGGGGTGCTGGGGGGGAGGGGAGGGGTGGAGAAGCAGAGAGTCACTTCTCCTGTGTGCCTTGACTGGGAATCAAACCCGGGACATCCACACACTGGGCCAACGCTCTACCACTGAACCAACCAGCCAGGGCTATTCTGATGTTTAAAATGTTGCTTCCAACAGTATATGACATTTTACAAGTGCATTAAAAGTAGAACTTTAAAGCTTTCATTAATTGACAAATTAGAATTTTAGAACCTATAGTAATTTCTCACAGTTTTGATGGATGTTTATGTTTTGTACTAATGATATATTTTTTGAAAAATAACATGTCAAAAACACTACATAGTAATATGTATTTCAGATGTTTTCTCGTAACTGTTTGTAAAAAATAACTAAAATTCATACATCTCTTCAGGCACACTAATGAGAATGTAGCACTCTTATTTATTGATGGTGGTTGTATTTTAACACAGTGAATGACTGCCTATAGGAGAGACCTGCATTCCTATTTTCCTAAGCCATACCTTTAGTCACCAGAATACCTGTGAGACTCAGGTTCATGACACTTTCATAGGCATAAATACCACCCTGAGATCTAACTTCATCATTCTACAAAAACCATGAAATGTTGAGGAGCTAAAAAGAAAAAGGAGGAAGAAGACCAACAGTTATTAAGAACCTGTTCTGTGCAACAAGTCTTATTCTGGATGCTTTAAATGCATCACCTAATATAAAACTCAAAATGACCTGAAAGGTGAGATCATGCCCTCGTTTCATGAATAAAGAAGATGAGGTGTAGCAGCTAAGGAAACTCAGAACCGATAGACAGTTCCATGTACTTGCATGTCTAGGTACCATTTACAAAATGTGCTCCAGAACTCTGCAGTAGACTGTTAGCTGTCCATATATAGTTCGCTAGATTCCCAGTATAAAGTCTAATGACAAGATAAAAATCTGTTTGAATTTTTAATATTGCTGTTTATATTTTTCCAAAGATACACCATTTTTTCTCAAAAAATGATATTAGAATAATTTTACAAATAATTTGATTTTTTAAAATTGTTTTAAAAATGTCATTTGCCCCTCATAATGTACTTCTTTCCCCTATATGCAGTATTTCCCTGTTTTAACTGGAACAGTTATTGTGTAAAAGCTGTGAATTGTTAAGTGATCAGTCTCAGAAGAAAGAAGGGAAAAGACGCCTCTGTCTTTTGTCTCTTTCTCAGTGAGGCCATGGGTACTCAGAAATACCAGGTGAAATATTCCTGATCTACAGAGATGGCTAGGTCCATAGATCTATACAATTACAGAGTTGTGAAGAAAAGTACAGAGGGATACATGCCAAGTCATTTGCAAGCATTTGGGGGTTGGGACAGGATGATGAAATTGGAAAGGAAAGGCAATTAATAATATCAATAAAATAACAGTAATAACAATAAGTTTTTGGAAAGTATATATTCTACGTGTATAAAATCATGATTCCATTTAAATAAAAAAAATTGAAAAGAACAAATTAGAACTGTATCTATTCACTTGCAAGGTTGTCCATGCTACACTTAATTACATTAAGTAAACTGTAAATTCTCTGTGTTAAAACAAATAAAACCTTTTAATCTGCATATATACATGTTAAAGGGAAAGGTATGGAAGGATGTAAATCAAGCTAATCCTAACATGGGTTATCTGCCAGTGACAGGAGACATCTGAAGCTCTGTGGTACACTGGATGTAAGTTACCACTGGTGACTTTATTTCCTGTATTCTCTCTCTTCCATACCTGCTCTCTTATCCACCACGGCCTTATTTTCCAAGAAGCCTATCCCCTGAGGGGATTACTAATTCTTGCTCCAGCTTTCCGATCCAGACCACCCATTCCCTAGCAGGGCTGAGAGTGTGTGGGCAGTGATCAACCACTGAGCTGGAGCAATGTCTGCAGTATCTCGCAGGCTTGAGGCTTACCTGGGAAGGGGTTGTAGTGTGTGGTCATTTTCACAAAAGGGACAGACCCAGAACCGAGGCTGGGGTTGCGGGCCAGGGGAACAGTAGGAAGCAGTCAGGTGGAAACTGGGTCAAGTTGCTGGTAGGACTTATTACCAAATCAAACTTCAAATATTATTCCCTCCCATCACCCAATCTAGGGAAGGCAAAACTCCATGAATATAATGAATCCCCATTTTCCTGCCGATACCTTAGTACCCTGGTCGGCAAACTGTGGCTTGCGAGCTACATGCGGCTCTTTGGCCTCTTGAGTGTGGCTCTTCCACAAAATACCACGTGCGGGCGCTACCTCGATAAGAAATGTACCTATTTATATAGTTTACGTTTAAAAAGATTGGCTCTCGCCTGACCTGTGGTGGCGCAGTAGATAAAGCGTCGACCTGGAAATGCTGAGGTCGCTGGTTCGAAACCCTGGGCTTGCCTGGTCAAGGCACATATGGGAGTTGATGCTTCCAGCTCCTCCCCACCTTCTCTCTCTCTTCTCTCTCTCCCTCTCTGTCTCTCTGTCTCTCTCTCCCTTTCTCTCTCCTCTCTAAAATGAATAAAGAGAAAAAAAAATAAAAAATAAGAAAAACAAACAAACAAATAAATAAATAAATAATAAAAAGATTGGCTCTCAAAAGAAATTTCAATCGTTGTATTGTTGATATTTGGCTCTGTTGACTAATGAGTTTGCCAAACCTCTGCTTAGTCTACAAATAGTGATTGTAATACAAGAAAATAAAGAAAGTATTTTCAGTAAAGAGTCTAGCATATTGCAGATTCTCAATAGCTATTAAATGACAGCAACACTGCTTTGAACAAAATATGTCAAAATACTTTGATAGGTGTTTTCATATGAACAGAAGTCACTAGGTATTCATAAGACCATACTTGCTGGGAATACTTTAAAAGCCAGAAATTAGACTTGAGAGAGACATGAAAACAATTTTTAAAAATCCACCTACGTTAATACAAATTATATGTTTATACATTATTAAGGACATACCAAAACTTACCTCACTATCTCTCTCTGTCATATTCTACCTCATTATGTTTTCATATAACTAAGACAATTTTTATGTACTGTTTTTTCTACATTCAGTATTATTTTATGTTACTTTTAGGTGTACAGCCTAGTGGTTAGACAATCATGTAATTTATAAAGCGATCCCACCAATATTTCAAGTATCCACCTAGTATCATATTTAGTTATTTCATTATTAGTATCTAATGCCAGGGCCAAATTTGTATTTTTTGAGTGTACTCACTTTTATTGTTAAAAATAGCTTTGGGCAGGCCCTGGCCGGTTGGCTCAGCGGTAGAGCGTCAGCCTGGCGTGCGGGGGACCCGGGTTCGATTCCCGGCCAGGGCACATAGGAGAAGCGCCCATTTGCTTCTCCACCACCCCCCTTCCTCTCTGTCTCTCTCTTCCCCTCCTGCAGCCAAGGCTCCATTGGAGCAAAGATGGCCCGGGCGCTGGGGATGGCTCCTCCGCCTCTGCCCCAGGCGCTAGAGTGGCTCTGGTCGCGGCAGAGCGACGCCCTGGAGGGGCAGAGCATCGCCCCCTGGTGGGCAGAAGTCGCCCCTGATGGGCGTGCTGGGTGGATCCCGGTCGGGCGCATGTGGGAGTCTGTCTGACTGTCTCTCCCCGTTTCCAGCTTCAGAAAAATATGAAAAAAAAAAATTGCTTTGGGCAGTGCCAGGTATGTTTGTGAAATTACAAATTACCTTCCTTCTTGGAAGGGGCCATTGTTATCTTAATGTTTGCTGGAGTAGAGGTTTTCAAGACAAAAAAAGTTTTAAAAGGAAGAGTAAGGAGAAAGAAGCCAAGATGGCAGGGAGAGAGAGAGAAGCCATTTTTGCAGAGTGAAAGCAGAGAAGAGAGAAGGTGTGCAGACAGGGAATGAGAGCTGAGGGGCTTTTGTGAGCTCCACTGAGACTGGGGGGGGGGGGGGGGGGCTTTGATTTTAGGAGAAACTGGAGAAGATCCTGGTTGTGAGACCGGAAAATGTGTCAGTGGCTTTGGGAGCCCTGTGTGTTTGCTCGTCAGCCGGTGTGAGACTTTAATAAAGGAATGGCCCACCATTTTTTGGCTCTGTTTCTTTACCATCTGTCTGAATCTAATGGGAACCTGCATGTGCATAGCCACGATGGCCGTGACTACTGGCCATATAATTGGTTAATAACATTATGTAACTTTTAGCTGTACAAGTCTATAATATATTATCTGGAGACTGCACTGTGTGCTCTCCACCCAAAGTCTAGTAAAAATCTGATTTTAAAAGCAAGCTGCATTGCCCTAGTTGGGTAACTCACTGACATAAATCGGAAGAACAACAAATTGATGTTTCTCTCGCTCTCTTTCTCTCCCCCCAATCAATCAATCAATAAATAAAATTTATTTTAAAAATTCTTTTAAAAAATAAATAAAAATAAAGCCAAGCTGTATTTCCTGCTACCAAGCCTCTTCTCGATTTGACAAATTCACATCCGAATGTAAGAATATAAATGACATATAATGAGTGGGATGTGGTTTAATAAGCTATACATTTGTATACCACCAAGTTCTAACAAAATAGAATCAAAGACTGCGATTAGAAGAATGGCCAGAGGCCCTGGCCGGTTGGCTCAGCGGTAGAGCGTCGGCCTAGCGTGCAGAGGACCCGGGTTCGATTCCCGGCCAGGGCACACAGGAGAAGCGCCCATTTGCTTCTCCACCCCTCCGCCGCGCTTTCCTCTCTGTCTCTCTCTTCCCCTCCCGCAGCCAAGGCTCCATTGGAGCAAAGATGGCCCGGGCGCTGGGGATGGCTCTGTGGCCTCTGCCTCAGGCGCTAGAGTGGCTCTGGTCGCAACATGGCGACGCCCAGGATGGGCAGAGCATCGCCCCCTGGTGGGCAGAGTGTCGCCCCATGGTGGGCATGCCGGGTGGATTCCGGTCGGGCGCATGCGGGAGTCTGTCTGACTGTCTCTCCCTGTTTCCAGCTTCAGAAAAATGAAAAAAAAAAAAAAAAAAAAAAAAAAAGAAGAATGGCTAGAAAAGATTTGGTGGCTGGGGGAGAACTGGCATTCAGACAGCTTTGTATTCTACAAAACCAGAAACAAAAGAAACTCATTACTTCAAGGCCAGGTTTTAAAACCTACATTCAACTTTAGAAAAATATAAAGGTCCTAAGAGAGGGACACACATATATATGTACCATACTACACACTCCACTATTACAGCTACACAAGAAAACGTCATGGTTTAGAATTTCTATGTTTAAATCAACAGCACCCAGAGATGATGAAAGCCAGTTACTAAAAAATTTATTGCTTAGTTAAAAGTCAGTTTACAATTCAAAGGATTTTTAAAATCTCTGTGCTATTATGAAACTTTATGGGGTTTACAGTGAAGATAAAAACAGAAATAAAAGGGTCTGACAAACAGAAAATGCCAAAAATAGTTTCAGCATTATAAACCTGGTTTCTTTTTTTCCCCTATCATTACTTTTTACCTTATTTCAAGAACACAGACTTTAACTCACCTGCCTGAAAGGTCAACTCTGTTTCCTAGGATCCCTTTCAAAAGGTAAATATTTGATGGGCAATTTTATTTAAAAGACATTACTTTTATAATTTTTAAAAGGAACTAGAATGTAAACTCCATGAGGGCAGGAGTTTCTGATAATCCACAATACATCCAGTGCCTAGCACAGCACCTGCAAAATAGCGGTCACTTATCAAATATTTACTGAATTAATTAATCATTAGACCAGAACCTTTCACCAAAATAAGATAAACACGTTGTATTATAACATTAGTGTATATTTTCATTTCAACATTTGTACCATAGAATCATTCCATTTATCAAAAATTCTTATTTTACCACCTATACATATAAAGCCTTCTTTAAAGCTTTATTGATAATTCACAGATTTAGTCAAAGTCTCCTATATTTATTATTTCTATGGTTATAGAATTCTATATTCCCTTCCAATTCAACAATTCAAAATTTATTTATTCCAATAATGACCTAAATTCTAAAGGAAAAGTCCAAAACCCATTCAAATGTAATGTCATTGAATGCTAAGACAAAATATTATTTAAATTACTATAGAAATAATTGTTAAAAAACTGACAAATCATCCTGGAGATGCCTGATTTTTTAAAATCTTGTCAAGAATGTTTTCTAGTTCTCTGTTTAGTCTTGTTTTATATTACCATCAAGTCCTTCACTTTCAAACTCAAGCACACTGATATGCCATATAATAAACTACACTACTGTGCTTTTTAAATTTTTATACCAAAAGACCTAATTTATTTTAAAAACAAAATCTAATACGCATTGGTACATATGAAGCTGGAATGTTTGCTGAGATGCTGTTTACAGCGAAAGTTCCAATGTTTTATCAACTAACACTGAAGTTCAAATGAGGACTAACCTCAGGAAATTGACCTTCATAATAACCCTGTAACATGTCTGTCTTATAGGTGAAGCAGTTTTCTTCTAAGACAAACAGACAGATGCCCTTGACTTACAGTCAGGTTTCGGTCCCAGATCTGGATGCTCCCGTTCTGGCAGGCAGCAGCTATGAGGCTCCCGTCTCTGCTGTATGTGCATGTGGTGGGAATGACCTTCTTGCCCTGCATTGTCCGCGGTTTAAACACACTTTTTTGCTTCTTTGGATTTTCAACTTCCCATGTCCTAACAGTCCTAAAAAGAATAAAGAGATTTTCATGTACCATGTACCAAAAAGAAAGGAATATAAAATACAAAAGAGCCATTAAGACTGCTTCAACTTTTAAACATATAAATTGAATAGTTATTTCAAAAAAATTTTGCAATTTAAAACATTCTTCAGGTCCTGGCCAGTTGGTTCAGCAGTAGAGCATCCGCCCAGCATGTGGAAGTCCTGGGTTCGATTCCCGGCCAGGGCACACAGGAGAAGCACCCACTTGCTTCCCTCTCTCCTTTCTCTCTGTCTCTCTCTTCCCCTTCCACAGCCAAGGCTCCATTGGAGCAAAGTTGGCCTGGGCACTGAGGATGGCTCCTTGGCCTCTGCCTCAGGTGCTAGAATGGCTCCAGTTGCAACAGAGCAGTGGCCCTAGATGGGCAGAGCATCGCCCCCTGGTGGGCGCACCGGGTGGATCCTGGTTGGGCGCATGTGGGAGTCTATCTTTGCCTCCTTGCTTCTCACTTCAGAAAAATACAAAAAAAAAAAAAAAAAACATTCTCCAGTTATAAGGGAGGTACGTCACTAAAATAAAGTGAACCATCTGTGTCATGTTGCCAAATCAAATAGCAAATGGCAAACACTACTTCCAATCTACCAGAGCTATTAGTTCTGATCTTCGAAAGCAGTGGCCACCAAACACATCTGACTACACACTCTGACCAGTAAAATTGTTGCACGTATACCCCCAAGGTACACACATTAATTTCTAAATTACTTATATGTTAAGGCACTATTATATAAAATACACTAAAAAATACACTGAAAAAAAAATAGGTCATTAAAAAGGTATGGCGTCCTACCCAAAAGAATAATAAAAGAAAAGAGATGGTGCAGACCCTAGGCAGATCAATATTAAAAAATAAAAATACAGACCTTACTCTTAAGGAGCTCATTTTGTAGAAGGAAGAGATGTTAATATGTGTAATTACAACTTACATGATTGGTGTTATAATATGGGAGTTAGAATATGGAAAATGGTCAAATTCCCTAGTTTTGTTCTTTTCTCAAAATTGTTTGAGTTGTTCCAAGTTGTTTGCATTTCCATGTAAGTTTTAAAATCAATTTACCTAATTTCTATGTCAAAGACCCGCTTCTGGAGTTTTGAGAGATTGCACTGAATCTAAAGATGTGTTAGGGGAGAATTGAAATCTTACAGTATTGACTATTCTGATCCATAAATACAGTACTGTATATCTTCTAATTTATGAAGATCTTTCATTTCAACTGCTCTATATCCTTGAAAGCAGTTGGTATTACCAGCTGTTTTAAGTCATTCTAATAGGTATGTACTGGTATTGTGATTTTAATTTACATTTCCTAAATGACTAATAATATTGGGGTTCTTCCCATTTACCAGCTGCTGTCCATTTTTCTTCACTGTGAAGTATGTCTTCCCATCTTCTGCCTGTTTTACATATTCAGTTGTTTATTTATTGTCTGTTATAGCTATTCTAGATACATGTTCTTCATCAGATATGTGTTCGGCAAACATTTTTCAAGTCTATTGCATGCCTTTTGTTTTTTAAAATAGTTTTTCAAATAGCAGATGTTTTAAATTTTGATAAAGTCCTATTTATCAAAATTTTAAATATTATATCTAAGAAATCTTTGCCTAACCAAGGTCACAGAATTCTCTTTATGTTTGCTTCTACAAGTTTTATAGTTTTAAGTTTTACATCTAGGTTTACATAATCTATTTGAATTAGTTTTTACCTGGTAGGAAGTCAAGGTTCTTTTTTTGCATATAAATATCTATTTGTATCTTCACATCATAAAACCTTACCCCCTGCTGAATGTATTCTGTATTGCTCACTTGTCTCCTATCTCTTTGTTCACTATGCTTCCCATAGTTAATATGCACAAAACACTGAGAAAGTCCTTGTGTGCCTTTTCTTTCTACACTTGGCTCTACAACAGTGGGGATAAATGGATAGTTTCTCCGTTTTTTATAACTGAACATCTCCAAAAGTCAAATGAAACTTTAGAATTACAATATGAAAGGCCGCACACGAGTATCATTATCATTATGTGGCTTGTTTAAAGTTCTTCGTCTCTAAGACTGGGATAATACTACCACAATGAGGAGCTGTGAGGATTAAATGAGATTAGGGATGTAAACGTGTCTGGGACAATACTTGGAACACAGCAGACACTCACTAAATACTAATTAATGCCTTTCTGCTCTTCTCAGACCATAAATAAAGTATTAAATCTAATAAGCCCAGCAACTAAGTATGTTCCTTTTTTTTTTCAGTGGCATATTAACAGGTTGAGCTAGTCCTCAAAATAATAGAAGGAAAAAAAGCAACTGACCTAGCATATAGATGTATGAAGTATAAATCTACATTCCATCTGCCGGTGACTAACTACACTATGGTTCTATGGCTCAAATTTTCTGAATCTGTGTCTTCTAAAATGGATGCTAAAGCACTAGGCCATTAGGTGTCTGTCAAACATTTTATGCTGAGGAACGCATATTTTGAAACTTGAAGTGAGATCTGGTCTTATAAAATTAAAACTGTGTTTCATAAAAAAGATTTAAAAATAGAAGAAGTATCTGCCTATGCCTTTCTGGAAACACAATGAAAACACCCAGAAGACAAGAAAAAGGCACAGGTGGGGTCCTTATATTGCCCCAGGCACAAATGCGTTCTGCCTTAAATATCTGAATTCTTTCCAGATAAAAGTTCTAAACTTTCTGGCATCTGCTGCATAAATGTATCACTGCATTTGGCAGAAGTCGAGGGAAGCATTAATTTTGTATGGAAATCACTTAAGGGATCTTGGTTTAATTTTTTCTTGAAAGACTACACAAGCAGCTTAAGTGATGTAAGAGTCTGAAACTTTCTGGCTCCCTCGGCAAAACAAATCCAACAAGAACGACCTTCTTTTCAAAAATGCCCAAATATTAAGATATTAAGGTTCCACAGAAATGGGGGAAATGTTCTAGCTTTGATATAAACTCACAATAATCTTTATACACACACAGAATTCACATATGTACAAAAAGTAACTATAATTAAGAACGCAATTGCACTTAAGAGAAATGTATTTGGTACGAATGTTTTATACTTACAATGATTAAAATGAGGCCTTATGAAATCTAGCATTGGAGTAAGGAATGAACAGTACAACAAATAACCATTTATATGCTTACATTTATGGCCAACTGATTTTCAGCAAAGATGCCCAAATAATCCAGTCAAAAAAGAACGGTCTTTCCAAAAAATGATGCCAAGACAATTGGATATCCATATGCAAAAGGTGAGTGTGGACGTTTTCTTTGCATCATACCAAAATTAACTTAAAATGGACCATAGACATAAACCTAAAACTCTTAAAACATGACCTTGGATTAGGAAATGATTTATTAGATATAACCCAAAAAGCACAAATGATAAGAGGAAAAAAGGATAAATTGGACATCTAAATTCAAATTTTATCTGCTTGAACGACAGAGTATACATTTTTCTCTAGTGTACATGGAACATTCTCAAGAATTGACCATATGTTGGGCCACAAAGACAATATCAGCAAATTTAGAAAAATTGAAATTGTACCAAGCATATTCTCTGATCATAAAGCTTTGAAACTAGAATTAAACTGTAAAAAAGAGGGGGAAAACCCCACAAAATTGTGGAAACTAAACAACATACTTCTAAAAAATGAATGGGTCAAAGAAGAAATAAGCGCAGAGATCAAAAGATATATACAGACAAATGAAAATGAAAATACGACATATCAGAATCTCTGGGATGCAGCAAAAGCAGTAATAAGAGGAAAGTTCATATCACTTCAGGCCTATATGAACAAACAAGAGAGAGCCGAAGTAAACCACTTAACTTCACACCTTAAGGAACTAGAAAAAGAAGAACAAAGACAACCCAAAACCAGCCGAAGAAAGGAGATAATAAAAATCAGAGCAGAAATAAATGAAATAGAGAACAGAAAAACTATAGAAAAAATCAATAAAACAAGGAGCTGGTTCTTTGAAAAGATCAACAAAATCGACAAACCCTTGGCAAGACTCACCAAGGAAAAAAGGCACAGGACTCAAATAAATAAAATCCAAAATGAAAGAGGAGAGATCACCACAGACATCATAGATATACAAAGAATTATTGTAGAATACTATGAAAAACGATATGCCACCAAATACAACAATCTAAAAGAAATGGATAAATTCCTAGAACAATACAACCTTCCTAAACTGAGTCATGAAGAAGCAGAAAGCCTAAACAGACCAATCAGCAGGGAGGAAATAGAAAAAACTATTAAAAACCTCCCCAAAAATAAAAGTCCAGGCCCAGGTGGTTATACTAGTGAATTCTATCAAACATTCAAAGAAGACTTGGTTCCTATTCTACTCAAAGTCTTTCAAAAAATTGAAGAAGAAGCAATACTTCCAAACACATTTTATGAGGCCAACATAACCCTCATACCAAAACCTGGCAAGGATGGCACAAAGAAAGAAAACTACAGACCAATATCTCTAATGAATACAGATGCTAAAATACTAAACAAAATACTGGCAAACCGAATACAACAACATATTAAAAAAATAATACATCATGATCAAGTGGGATTCATCCCAGAATCTCAAGGATGGTTCAACATACGTAAAACGGTTAACGTAATACACCATATCAACAAAACAAAGAACAAAAACCACATGATCTTATCAATAGACGCAGAAAAGGCTTTCAATAAAATACAACACAATTTTATGTTTAAGATTCTCAACAAAATGGGTATAGAAGGAAAATATCTCAACATGATAAAGGCCATATATGATAAACCATCAGCCAACATCATATTAAATGGCGTAAAACTGAGGACTTTCCACCTTAAATCAGGAACACGACAGGGTTGTCCACTCTCTCCACTCTTATTTAACGTGGTGCTAGAAGTTCTGGCCAGAGCAATCAGACAAGACAAAGAAATAAAAGGCATCCATATCAGAAAAGAAGAAGTAAAGGTATCACTTTTTGCTGATGATATGATCCTATACATCGAAAACCCAAAAGACTCCACAAAAAGATTACTAGAAACAATAAACCAATACAGTAAGGTCGCAGGATACAAAATTAACAAACAAAAGTCCATAGCCTTTCTCTATGCCAACAATGAAATATTAGAAAACGAACTCAAAAAAATAATCCCCTTCACGATTGCAACAAAAAAAATAAAATACCTAGGAATAAACATAACGAAGAATGTAAAGGACCTATATAAAGAAAACTACAAGGCATTGCTAAGAGAAATAAAAAAAGACACAATGAGATGGAAAAATATTCCTTGTTCTTGAATAGGAAGAATAAATATAATTAAAATGGCCATATTACCCAAAGTAATATATAAATTTAATGCAATTCCCATCAAAATTCCTATGACATTTTTTAAAGAAATGGAACAAAAAATCATAAGATTTATATGGAACTATAAAAAACCCCGAATAGCCAAAGCAATCCTAAGGAAAAAGAATGAAGCTGGGGGCATTACAATACCTGACTTTAAACAATATTATAGGGCCACAATAATCAAAACTGCATGGTATTGGCAGAAAAATAGACACTCAGACCAATGGAACAGAATAGAAAGCCCAGAAATAAAACCACATATATATGGTCAAATAATCTTTGATAAAGGGGCCAACAACACACAATGGAGAAAAGAAAGCCTCTTCAACAAATGGTGTTGGGAAAACTGGAAAGCCACATGCAAAAGAATGAAACTCGACTACAGCCTGTCCCCGTGTACTAAAATTAATTCAAAATGGATAAAGACCTAAATATAAGATCTGAAACAATAAAGTACATAGAAGAAGACATAGGTACTAAACTCATGGACCTGGGTTTTAAAGAACATTTTATGAACTTGACTCCAATGGCAAGAGAAGTGAAAGCAAAGATAAATGAATGGGACTACATCAGAATAAAAAGTTTTTGCTCAGCAAGAGAAACTGATATCAAAATAAACACACAGCCAACTAAATGGGAACTGATATTTTCAAACAACAGCTCAGATAAGGGCCAAATATCCAAAATTTACAAAGAACTCATAAAACTCAACAACAAACAAACAAACAATCCAATAAAAAAATGGAAAGAGGACATGAACAGACACTTCTCCCATGAAGAAATACAAATGGCCAACAGATATATGAAAAGATGCTCAGCTTCATTAGTTATTAGAGAAATGCAAATCAAAACTACAATGAGATACCACCTCACCCCTGTTAGATTAGCTATTATCAACAAGACGGGTAATAGCAAATGTTGGAGAGGCTGTGGAGAAAAAGGAACCCTCATACACTGTTGGTGGGAATGTAAAGTAGTACAACCATTATGGAGGAAAGTATGGTGGTTCCTCAAAAAACTGCAAATAGAACTACCTTATGACCCAGCAATCCCTCTACTGGGTATATACCCCAAAACCTCAGAAACATTGATACATAAAGACACATGTAGCCCCATGTTCATTGCAGCACTGTTCACAGAGGCCAAGACATGGAAACAACCAAAAAGCCCTTCAATAGAAGACTGGATAAAGAAGATGTGGCACATACACACTATGGAATACTACTCAGCCATAAGAAATGATGACATCAGATCATTTACAGCAAAATGGTTGGATCTTGATAACATTATACGGAGTGAAATAAGTAAATCAGAAAAAAACAAGAACTACATGATTCCATACATTGGTGGAACATAAAAACGAGACTAAGAGACATGGACAAGAGTGTGGTGGTTACCAGGGGTGGGGGGAGGGAGGACGCAGGAGGGAGGGAGGGAGAGAGTTAGGGGGAGGGGGAGGGGCACAGAGAAAACTAGATAGAAGGTGACGGAGGACAATCTGACTCTGGGCGAGGGGTATGCAACATAATTTAATGACAAGATAACCTAGACATGTTTTCTTTGAATATATGTACCCTGAATTATTAATGTCATCCCATTAACATTAATAAAAATTTATAAAAAAAAATTTTTTATCTGCTTGAAAAAAATACTATGAAGAAAGTTTGAAGATAAGACAGACTTGGAGAAAATATTTATAAATCATATATATGATAGACTGGTATCTAGAATATCTAAAGAACTTTCATAAATTAATGACTCAAATTTCTAAATGGACAAAAGATTTAAATACATGTTTCACTAAAGAATGTATACAAGTGCCCCATAAGCCCATAAAAAATATGCTTGACATTATTTGTCATTAAGAAAATAAATGTAAGTCAAAATTACAATGAGATACCACTTCATACTACCCACTGGATAGCTACAATCAAAAAGAAACAACAAACCTGACCAGGTGGTGGCACAGTGGATAGAGCGTAGGCCTGGGATGCTGAGGACCCAAGTTCAAAACCCCCAGGTTGCCAGCTTATGCATAGGCTCACCAGCTTGAGTGCAGCGTCACTGGCTTGAGCCTAGGATCATGAACATGACCCCATGATTGCTGACTTGAGCCCAAAGGTCACTGGCTTGAGCCTAAGGTCACTGGCTTGAGCAAGGGGTCACTGGCTCTGCTGTAGCCCCCCCACCCCGGTCAAGGCACATATGAGAAAACAGTCAATGAGCAATTGAGATGCCACAACTATGAGTGATGCTTCTTATCTCACTCCTTCCTGTCTGTCTGTCCCCCTCCCCCTGTTTTCTCTCTCAAAAAAAAACAAAACAAAAAAACACAACAAATAAAAGACCTTAAATATAGAAAAGAGGAAGGGGGAAGGGGAAGGGAGAGAGAACTGAAAACTCAGATGTATAACCAATGTTGAGGCAGTAGGTTGCTTTCGCTCCCTCTAAACCCTTTTATATTAACCTATGATGAAGCTCACAGGAAATGTAGTAGAATGTTTTAAGAGAACACCCACAGGTAGATGCTGAGAATTGTTCTGCTCAGACTTAAGGCAAAAATACTTCTCAAGTATTTCAAAAGAATACATGGAAACCTTCATACACCTTCTACAATGCCAAATCAGAATAATCCAAACAGATATCCATTTTGACTCTTTCATTCTCTCAATATCTAGGATTATTTTGCACACATAATGCTTTTAATAAAATTAAAATCTTATACCACATGTATAGAATTATATCTTTATACAATACATATTTATAATGTATACATTATATATCTATCTTTCAGTATTGCTCTACTCTTGAGTTCTCCTAAAATGTTCTTCAAAATAATTTGCTCCAATCTACTTTCTAAAAGAAAGAACACTGTCCTGACTCTGAGAAAACTAGGAATGAAGAGCACAGGGCCTTTGCCTTCACAGAATTCACACCTTGGTTGGTGGAAATGACCTACAAGCAGTAAGCATAGGGCCACAAGTCAACAAATACATATTGTCCTTTCTATAGGTGAGGCATCTCGGTAGACAACTGTGGATACAAACAACGACACATAATCCAATGGAGAAAAACTGGGGAACAATGTCATCACATCCTGAGGCAGCACACAGAGAAGAAAAGAGGTAGTTCATTTGGAAAGATCTGGGGAAAATTCCACAGATGTGTTTATTTTGGGAAGAGTTGAAATTTTGTAGGTGAATCTCACAGTTATGTGGGGGGGGGGGGGTAAATCCTAGAAGATATAAAGATAAGGAGGAGTGCAAAAGCATAGCTCTTCAAGTTTGTTTTGCTTTCCTAAAAGGATGAGGTGCCCAGTGGGATAAGTGGATGCTGGAGATTGTAACCATCACTGGCAATGACCAGATTGTAAAGGACAGCCTATAACATGTACTGCAATTATGGGTTTCACCCTCTAGAGATTACGAAGCCACTATAAAGAGAGTGACTTAAATTGTATAACCAGACTTGTGTTTCAGAAACCCACTCGGATGGCAGTGAGGAGACCACCTGGAAGGGACAAATCTGCAGGTTGGACAGGTCAGGTGAGAAACAATCAAGGCCTGGGCTAAGGCCATGAGGTGGGGAGGATGTAAAAGAAAAATACCTTTGGGGGCTAGGGAGGTAGTGCCATTCATTCAGAGCCGCAGAGTTGTAGGAGGTGGGGGAGAAGACAAAAGATAATATTAAAGAAGGTAAGAGCAGACTAAGGTTCAGACACTTGTGTGACAAGGTGAGAATCGTGTATAGGTAAAAGGAATACAATTAGGAGTCATTAAAATGTCCACAGAGATTCAATTGTGGAAACTGCAAAAGGCAGACCTCTGGGAAGCAAATCCTTAAGGAAGAGGCAGCAAAAAGGGAAGGAGTGAGAAAGGAGACACAAGGAGTCTGAGCAGCAGGAGAGGACAGGGTTAGGAAAGCCAGCGGAGAAAGTCTGAAAGGAAGGCATAATACAGAGTGTTGATGTCAAAGAGATACTAAATAAAATGAATGAAAGGGCTTCACTGGATTTAATAACAAGTCATAGATGGGGTGTGAAGAAGTAATTTCAGTAGAGTGATGGGGACACAGGTCAGAATGCTATGGAATTAGGAGTGGGAAGTAGTGAGGGAGAGAGAGCAAGTGAAGTGTGCTCCCGCATGAAATGCTATCTAAATACAGATAAGAATCCCACAAAACCTGGGTAGGAAGGAAAGGAATGGAACTAGGGAAGGGAGGCTAAGGAGAGGATACAACATTCAGTTGGGCTCCTAAGTGGGAAGAAGGAGTCGTGAGGTATGTTTGAATCAGGGAATTTATGGCAGAAGGAACATTGAAAGCAAAGGCCTGGAAGGAATGGTGAATAGTCTGACATGGTATTTGTGCATGTGTGTGTGTGTGTGTGTGTGTGTGTGTGTGTGTGTGTGTGTGTGAGAGTGTGTGTGTGTGTGTGTGTGAGTGTGTTTTCAAGGAGAGAAAGGGCTGCATACATGACACGTCTTGAGATGAGAGTGGAAACAGGCTTAGGGAATGTGCACAGCATTCTGTAAACTTTGGAAAGCAACAGAGAGTCAATAGCCATAAGGGGTTTGGGACAGTGAAGGGCAGGCCTGAGCTCCTCTTCTGGGCAAGCAGTATGCCCCAGAGAGAAATGAAGACAGTGTCCCTGACGAAGGTCCTGCACAAAGGAGAATGATGCTATTATTAACATAAATGGAGAATCTGAGAAGATAGAACATGAAATTAAAATAGAAAAGATCCAGTGCTTCTTATAGGATCTATTTTTGACCAACTGGAAATGAATATGAAGAGGTCATTGATGACCATCAACTCCTCTGGAGAGGGCACTGAGAAGAAACAGCAGAATTCTGTAATCCTCCGGCTGCATAAAGCAAGAAACTCAGTGTAATTAGTCTTCTAACATGCATCAAGATAAGAAATTATAAGTGAATTTGGCCTTAAAACATCAAGAAAGATGTAGTGCGGATGTAATTACAGATGACTTTAATTATGTTAAGAAGTGATTGCTACCTTCTGACAAGAGCAAGAGAGAGCACGGTGGGTGGAGGTGGGAACAGGGAGGTTCGGAGGAAGAGAAGAGAGGGTGTGGAGGACAGATTTTACAGAAATCTGCCTCCACCCACCCTCACCCGGGTGCTGCCAGGGCTCAGTAGTATTTCTGGACCAACGTCTCCCTGGATATTAGCAGGTGCAGGCAGGCCTTCCAAAAGGCCACTGAAATATGAAGCCATTATTATTTATTTTTTTAATGCCTCTGAAATACAATACATATATGAAACTTTCACTCAACGGACCAAGTTTTGAAGCAGCAGGCTCCACATCTGTAAAACAGATCCTAAAAGATAAAATTTTACATGCCAAAGAGTGATTCAGTGCAAATTTGAAAATGAGATAAATATTCTTCTTTTGAAAGAGAGTGGATGGTTTTTCCTGACTTAAAAGTTAAACAATGCTTAATCAAGTTGTAGAGTTAAGCAGTGAAGTCAATGTTACTTTAGAAGTTTACGCTAAAAATAGTGAACCTTTTCAACATCTCTAACAAATTCATCTACAACAACAGAACTCTTGGACTTGAAGGATTATTTCCAGAAGTCACGAACGCCAAATGTGTTTGATAATGAATTCTAAATATTGAACTAATAATCTGAATAAAAGTAAAGATTTGAACTAATAATTATAATTGCTAACATTTAGGTGTTCATAATGAGAAAAGCACTATTCTCAGCACTTTATCATTTAATCCTCACAACTCGAAGAAGAAGATACTATTATTGTCTCTATTTTACAGAGGAGAACTAAAGAACAAAAGGGTAAAGTGATACATGTCAATATTCAGATAAGTGGAGTAGTCTACTATACCTACTGCCTACTCAAGGTTCTTAGTCTTCCATGTGGATACATAAAAACAGGTAAGGTCACGAGTTTGGGATGCTATAAAAAAAATTGATGGTTCAAGTCATACTTTTACTTGAGAAAGAATACAGTACTGCAAAATTGCCATATCTTGCAAGATAAAGCTGAATATTATTTGCGTTTTGCATCTTTTGGAAAAGCAAAAGGAGTAAGTGGTGACTTAGAAAGTCTCGCTGTTGTAAAATATATTGTGTTACAGACATGTTGTCCTTACTAATCAATACAGAAATACCAATTTTTCACTTCCAATAAAGATAAGCAATGAGAAGATACTGTGATCACCTATCTGTCCCCCACCCCTCACATTCTCCCACACCTCCAGACCTGTGATACATTTGTTCATAAGCTGCCATTTCCCTTGAATGAGCTCATTTAAAATACATTGAGGGGATAAATGTTCTGTGTGGAGTGGAGGAGAAAGAACATGCAGAAGAATCAGCAGCAGCTGATGCACGAAGTTCAAACAGGTAAATAAACACGGGTGATCCAGGAAAAGCTTTGAAACTGACACACACAGCTTAAACCTGGCAAAGAGGCTATGGACTTCTAGGATCGACAGAGCAGGGGAACCACCTAGGACGCACTCTGCCATCAAGAATAGATCGGCCGACAAGGCTCCATTGGAGCAAAGATGGCCCGGGCGCTGGGGATGGCTCCTTGGCCTCTGCCCCAGGAGCTAGAGTGGCTCTGGTCGCGGCAGAGCGATGCCCTGGAGGGGCAGAGCATCGCCCCCTGGTGGGCAGAGCATCGCCCCTAGTGGGCGTGCCGGGTGGATCCCGGTCGGGTGCATGAGGGAGTCTGTCTGACTGTCTCTCACAGTTTCCAGCTTCAGAAAAATACAAAAAAAAAAAAAGAATAGATCGGCCGAGAAAAAGCCTTGTTGGAGACCACGCTAGAGAAAGAAGTGTTACACACCAGCACAATCCGCACTGAAAACAGAGGCTGAAATTCAGTGAACCCTCCAAGTTCTCGCTGGTCCTAATGCCCTTACGGTCACAAAAGAGAGGTTCACTGTCAGCAGCATTACTGTCAGGTATAATAATGTTGAAAAAGCTAAACATGTCTTAAGTCTGTGTGAAACAGCACTTTGCTGAGGTCTTACACGTGGCATCTCATTTTAAGCTCGGTATTGAGGTAGGCACCTATTATTCTCACTTCTTGAACGAGGTTCGAGAAGTGTGTAATTTGTCAGATGTCACACAGTTAGTGGCAGAGTTGGGAATCTACTCCGGGTCGACCTGGTTACAGAGGTACCTAGTACCTAAAGGAGAAGTGGGTATAGACTTCTGATTGTTTAATCTTTGAATACAATTAGGCCACACACTAGAAAACAGAGTATTCTAGGGTGTATTGCTAGATGTCTGATACAGGGACTGTAAAAAGTACTGTTTACAGTATTGTTGGTCTAGTTTCCAGAGACATTTACTACATCTCCCTAAAATATTAAAAGGTTTGATTTTATAGCCTGGCTTTCACCTGTCCATATAGTTAATTAGTCTAAATTAAAGTGGTCAGCACAATACTTAAAATTTAATCTGGGAGAAATGGGACCAGAATACAACTGCTAAAATGACCTGTCCTATGATTGGTTAGTGTGACCATCGAATGTCACATATCCTAGCAAATTTAAATAAATAATTAAACATTTTCATATACTTCCCCTATCCCCAGGAATTGTCTAAAATCCTGTGAGATGTGGAATTTAGAATCTAGTGAAATATCTCCTGGCTTATGACTTAAGAAGAGACAAGCCACCTAATGTTCAACAGCCAATTAATACAAAAGGATTTGTTCCCATTTAGCATGTTTAACATTAATCAAAGTTTACTGCCTTGGACGCTGCCCTAATCTAGATCTATGGATTGGTTTTGTGGGGGCGGTCAGTGCATTGCCTGTAATAGCACATATCTAAGAAAAAGTCTGTAATGTCTCCTACATCATCAGAGACACCCAACAGAGGTTAAGAACACAGCGCTAGGTCATCTATATACATTTTACCGCTGGCCCAAGGAAGACCTTTGCAGCCCAAGGAAGAGAGCTGGCTGCAAACTTAGACTGCAATGGATTGACACCCTCTTAGAATGGTTTTTCTTGAATTACATTTTTGGGGGTTTCTGCCTTTGATGTTGAGGAGTACATCAGAAAATAGCAACATGGATATAATACAGAAAAATAAAGGGTGAGGAAAATTAAGTCTGTTTTTAAATTTGCCTGTGTTTAAACCCTCTATCCCCACTTACTATGTTGTGGACAAGTCAACCTCTCGGAGCCTGTTTCCTAATCTGAAAATAATTACTTCACAGAGTTATTTTAAGAAAATATACAGCCTGACCTGTGGTGGTGCAGTGGATATTGCACCAACCTGGAACACTGGGGTCATTGGTTCAAAACCCTAGGCTTGCCCGGTCAAGGTACATACAACAAGCAATGAAAAACTAAAGCAAAGCAACTATGAGTTGATACTTCTTGCTCCCTGTCCCTCTCTCCTCTCTCTGTAAAATCAATAAATAAAATCTTTACAAAAAATTATTTTGAAAAGAAAATATACAAAAAGCACTTAGCACAGTGCCTTGTCCATCATAATGCCCAATTACTATAAATATATATTGCTGTGTTTACTGTAAGGATACTGTCTACACTCTACATCAACCGGAAGGACCTCTGTATGAGGGCACTTGGGAAACATTTATCTTTTATAATTGGAAGCTCTATGTTTTCATCTTGGGGATCCTGAGACTTTCAGCTGAGTGTGTCTCCATCTTTGCTCCAGTCACTAGCAAGTTTAGAACTGAATCTACAGCTTAACTCTATCCACTGAGTGGCAAACCTGCTCCTGCTAATATTTTGTGAACTAACCTTACCCTTCGCCCTTACTTTCCATGGCCCTGGATGCTTGCTTTATTTTTTTACAACATATGTTACTATGATTATTATTTTGAGCTTCCTTGAATTCTGTTTTCGGAATGAGGTAAGATGCACAAAAATAAACAAACAAATTAATAAACCAATAGAAAAAATAAATAGTGTTGTTTTGAACTGATGATAATTTGAGTTAAATAAACACTGTTTTCCTAATGAGTATACTAGCTACAGAGTCAGGAGAAATTGTAATTTTTTTTTTTTTTTTTTTTTTTTACTTCCAGAAGTAGGATCTTCCCTGGACTAATTTAGACTCTCAAAGGAAAACGGAATCAAGAGTCATCAGTAAAATAATAAAACAGATCACCAGATGGAGATGGACGTCCACATGAAGAGTAGTGAAACAACAGAGAGTGTAGCAACATGCTGTTCCTCTGAGGTGAATGCTCACACTCTCCAAAAGTTGAAGAACTTCTGTTCACTGAGGGGTATCTCAAAAAGAAACAATAAATTCACAAGAATGGGCTTCATTTTATCGCTTCCTAGGAAAAACAGAAGTTCCCTGCCTTTAACTGCATTGGACCCACAGCAAGGGCAGGTCACAACCAGGCTGACTTAAGAGCCTCTTTATTTTCTGACCCGGACGGAAGGAAATGTGCTGTGGCTGTCGTGTGTTAAGCAGATGGGACACCAAAGGGGCTGAGCTGTTGGCCAACGACAAAGGGGGAAGAAATCAAATTGTAAGCAAAGAAGCCTTCCTTAGCTGCTTGGCAAGGCAACTTCTAAGTAAACCATATTAATTTGATTCACATGTGGTGAGTGGAAAATTAAAAACAGGGCAGCAAAAAAAAAATAAGTGAATTTACTAAACTGATAAACGTATAAAGCAGTTTCACTATGATATATTGATATATGATATCTGGATTATTTGAGTTTCTAGAGATATCATGATATTGATACCTTTTCGAAGTTATATTATTGCCTTGGGCACACAACAGATCAGATAAATACTTGAGAAGCCAATGTTTTTCTAAGAAGAAAAGTATGATCTCTAAAGAATCAGTGAGATACAATAAAATCCAAGGACAGCAAAATTAAAATGGATTGTTAAGGAAATACAAAAGAGTAGAAATATGAAGACAGCGTGGAGATGATCTTCCAAAGAAGAATGTCCTACAGAACGTTTGGGAGACTTGTTTGTCAACACTGTTGCCTATCACAGAAGTTCCATTGTGAGTGCCCCATCTATTGAAAGTTGTAAGAAAGAAAATGACTCCGTGTTGGAGTATTCACAATAATGAAACAGATAAAAGCTGTTACATTGAGATTCAAATTTCTTTCAGACTATAATCAAGTCTCTGATTATTCTAAACAGAGTTGGATTTTCGTCCTTTTTCTTTTCCTTTGCTCTACCAGAAGTGAATATATTTTAAATTTTCCTTCCTTTCTTCTCTCCCTTCCTCCCTTTTCTTCCCATTGAGTCAAAAAGGATCCACAGCCCTCCTGATAAGCCAAGCACTGCTCTACATGCTAGAAATCCAACTTCAAACAAAACAAAAAACAGCCGTGCTCTGCTGATTCATTTGTTAGTTTCTTCATTTCAATGGCAATTTATTATGTGCTGTCAAGAAACACAGAATTTGGAGAAACACATTATGAATCAGAGAACAAAATTGAATGACAACATCAGGGTGAAGACTATGAGGCAAATTAAAACTTCAAATATGCTATTCGGATGAGAACACAACATGTGAAAGAGACGGGTCAGGTTCAGATTCCAGCTGTGGAAGCACCACCCTACTTCTCTTTTTTCTGTGTGTCTATAGGGTTGAGTATGTTACAGTTCTTGTATAAAACTTGTCACATTACGACATATTTTGATAACGTGCATTTTTCTCTCCCACATCAGACTGGGACCTCCCTAAGGAGAGAATCCAGCTGTGCACATCTTTGGGTCCCGAGCACCAAGAGATGTGCCTTACAAATTAGTTCAAATATGTTTACTGATTTGATGGCATTTAATTATAGAATATTACCCAAAATGTTATATCTTAATCATTGAATTAAAAATATAAGCCCTGGCCGGTTGGCTCAGCGGTAGAGCGTCGGCCTAGCGTGCGGAGGACCGGGGTTCGATTCCCGGCCAGGGCACACAGGAGAAGCGCCCATTTGCTTCTCCACCCCTCCGCCGCGCTTTCCTCTCTGTCTCTCTCTTCCCCTCCCGCAGCCAAGGCTCCATTGGAGCAAAGGTGGCCCGGGCACTGGGGATGGCTCTGTGGCCTCTGCCCCAGGCGCTAGAGTGGCTCTGGTCGCGGCAGAGCGACGCCCCGGAGGGGCAGAGCATCGCCCCCTGGTGGGCAGAGCGTTGCCCCTGGTGGGCGTGCCGGGTGGATCCCGGTCGGGCGCATGTGGGAGTCTGTCTGACTGTCTCTCCCTGTTTCCAGCTTCAGAAAAATGAAAAGAAAAAAAAAATAAATAAATAAATAAAAATATAAGACACAACTTATTTTGCCCTTCAATAAAACTAAGAACCACCTGGCCCGTGGCGGCACAGTGGATATGCAGAACGCTGAGGGCCCCAGAACGCTGAGGTCCCCAGTGTGAGGCCCTGGGCTAGCCTGGTTAAGGCACATGCGACAAGCAATCAATGAACAACCAAAGTGAAGCAGCTATGAGCTGATACATCTTGCGCCCCCTCCCCTCTCTCTCCTCTCTCTGTTAAACCAATAAATAAAATCTTTTTTTAAAAAATTAAAAAACTAAGAGCCATGTGGTATACAGCCAAGGAATCAGTAAGTTATTACAATTTCATAACTAGGGTACAATCCAGCTGAAAGTCTAACTACTAGAAGACTGCTTCCATGGGTTGATTAAACTGTGACTCTGCAACTTTCTGACACTCATATGTCCTCCACCAATAGTGCACGTGTTACCCGTAGAGCGGTGAAACACAATGACAGTGCTCTGGTACAGAGCCTGAGAAAAGACAAAGTGAAATAAAAAATGGTAACGTATTTATAATTATTTAAATCATTCTCCTTCTCTCTCTGCCTGGATGGAGGGGCCACCTTGAACAGCAAGTCCCCTGACTCCACCGCTGCACACACCCCCTTCTCCACCAACACTGCCACTTTTCTGAATCTCAGTTCTGATAGACCAGCAAACCCCTTGGCTGTCAAATACAACAGGGATGAGTGCCCTTGACCTTTTTTACCTTGAAGCCTTTTCTTCCTCTGCTCTTAAGTTTTCCTGTCTCTTCTGCTGAACCATATCTGACTTGTGCCTTTAAATAATCACACAAAGCCCTATGGCTTCCACCACCACCAATATAATGAATGACCCTCCAGCCTTTGTTTACTACACACATATCTATTGCCTGGGATGTAATTCTTCATTTCCAACTAGCAGGCAGGCACGCGGTTTCCCTACACACACCTAGAACCTCACGTGTCAAATATAGAATGCAGTGTCTTTCCCCTCAGACTGGCTTCGCCTCCTACCTTCCCTGTCTCACTCGGAAGAATCCGCATTAATGCAACTGCTCAAGGAGGTGATCCCTTCCTCACTGACTCCTTCATGCCCATCCCCTGCCTTCAGTGCATGTGTGGTTCCTTCCATCTCCAACATCATCTTCCCTCACAGTTGTTTCTCTCTCCTTCTCTGCTCTCAACTAAAATGTCACCTACTTGAAGACCTCTTCTCTGACCCCTCTAATAATAATCCTCAGCATCTTCATGATACCATACAATCTGACCCTGTCTGTTTGATTCAAAGGACTGACTACAAACCATAATTATGAAGTCAATAGTGTCTTTCTCCCCCACAAGCCTGGGGGCTGTCTTTTCCCCTAAAACCCAGGCCGTGACTCAGAGTTGGTGCAGATAACTCAGATGGAAAGTCGTGGTGAATCCCACTCTGCACATGTGCCCCATCCCTTCCCTATCTTCCACAGTGCCCCGGGCTGGACCTGTTGCCTGCACTCTAGAAATAACCTGTACTTGGGCTCACTGTCTTTAGCTTCTCTTTACCATCATAAAAATGATTACCATATTTCCCCATGTATAAGACACACCTTTTTTCAAAAAATTTGGGGTCTAAAAACTGGGTGCATCTTTTTTTTTTCTTTTTTTTTTTCAAAAAATAATTATTATTTTTTTAAATTAAATTTAATGCAGTGACATTAATAAATCAGGGTACATATGTTGAGAGAAAATATCTCTAGATTATTTTGACATTTGATTGTGCTGTATACCCCTCCCCCAAAGTTAAATTGTCTTCTGTCACCTTCTATCTGGTTTTCTTTGTGCCCCTCCCTCCCCTAAGCCCTCTCTCCTTCTTCACCCCATCCCCCCTCCCCCAACCCCCCACCCCTGTTGCCATCACATTCTTGTTCATGTCTCTGAGTCTCATTTTTATGTCCCTTCTATGTATGGATTCATCTTAGTTTTTTTTCTGATTTACTTATTTCACTCCGTATAATGTTGTCAAGGTCCATCCATGTTATTGTAAATGATCCGATGTCATCATTTCTTATGACTGAGTAGTATTCCATAGTATATATGTACCAAAGCTTTTTAATCCACTCGTCCTCTGACGGACACTTGGGCTGTTTCCAGATCTTCGCTATTGTGAACAATGCTGCCACAAACATGCGGGTGCATTTCTCCTTTTCGAGCCATTCTATAGTGTCCTTGGGGTATATTCCTAAAAGTGGGATAGCTGGGTCAAAAGGCAGTTCGATTTTCAGTTTTTTGAGGAATCTCCATACTGTTTTCCACAGTGGCTGCACCAGTCTGCATTCCCACCAGCAGTACAGGAGGGTTCCCTTTTCTCCACATCCTCGCCAGCACTTATTCTGTGTTGTTTTGTTGATAAGTGCCATTCTGACTGGTGTGAGGTGATATCACATTGTGGTTTTAATTTGCATTTCTCTAATGATTAGTGATGTTAAGCATTTTTTCATATGCCTATTGGCCATCTGTATGTCCTCTTTGGAGAAGTGTCCATTCATCTCTTTTGCCCATTTTTGGATTGGGTTGTTTGTCTTCCTGGTGTTGAGTTTTACAAGTTCTTTATAAATTTTGGTTATTAACCCCTTATCAGACGTATTGTCAAATATGTTCTCCCATTGTGTAGTTTGTCTTTTTATTCTGTTCTTGTTGTCTTTAGCTGTGCAAAAGCTTTTTAGTTTGATATAGTCCCATTTGTTTATCCTGTCTTTTATTTCACTTCCCTGTGGAGATAAATCAGCAAATATATTGCTGCGAGAGATGTCGGAGAGCTTACTGCCTATGTTTTCTTCTAAAATGCTTATGGTTTCACGGCCTACATTCAAGTCTTTTATCCATTTTGAGTTTATTTTTGTGAGTGGTGTAAGCTGGTGATCTAGTTTCATTTTTTTGCAGGTAGCTGTCCAATTTTCCCAACACTATTTGTTAAAGAGGCTGTCTTTACTCCATTGTATTTCCTTACCTCCTTTGTCAAATATCGGTTGTCCATAGAACTGTGGGTTTATTTCTGGGTTCTCTGTTCTGTTCCATTGATCTATATGCCTGTTCTTATGCCAGTACCAGGCTGTTTTGAGTACAATGGCCTTGTAGTATAACTTGATATCAGGAAGTGTGATACCTCCCACTTTATTCTTCTTTTTTTTTAAGATTGCTGAGGCTATTTGTGTCCTCTTTTGGTTCCATATAAATTTTTGGAATATGTGTTCTATATCTTTGAAGTATGTCATTGGTATTTTAATTGGTATTGCATTGAATTTATAAATTGCTTTGGGTAATATAGACATTGTAATGATGTTTATTCTTCCTAACCATGAGCACGGTATATGCTTCCACTTGTTTGTATCTTCCTTGATTTCTTTTATCAATGTTTTGTAATTTTCCGAGTACAAGTCTTTAGTCTCCTTGGTTAAATTTACTCCTAGGTACTTTATTTTTTTGGTTGTAATTGTGAAGGGGATTGTTTCCTTAATTTCTCTTTCTGACTGTTCATTGATGGTGTATAAAAATGCTTCTGATTTCTGAGTATTGATTTTATATCCTGCCACTTTGCTGAATTTATTTATCAGGTCCAGTAGTTTTTTGACTGAGACTTTAGGGTTTTCTATATACAATATCATATCATCTGCAAATAATGATAGTTTTACTTCTTCTTTTCCAACTTGAATGCCTTTTATTTCTTCTTCTTGTCTGATTGCTGTGGCTAGGACTTCCAGGACTATGTTAAATAAGAGTGGTGAAAGGGGGCACCCCTGCCTTGTTCCTGATCTTAAGGGGAACTTTTTAATTTTTTGCTTTTAATTTTTTCCCATTGAGTATGATGTTGGCTGTGGGTTTCTCATAGATGGCTTTTATCATGTTGAGGTATGTTCCTTGTATTCCCACTTTGCTGAGAGTTTTGATCATGAATGGGTGCTGGATTTTATCAAATGCTTTTTCTGCATCTATTGAAATTATCATATGGTTTTTCTCCTTCTTTTTGTTTATGTGATGAATCACATTGATTGATTTATGAATATTGTACCAGCCTTGCCTCCCCAGAATAAATCCCAATTGATCGTGGTGTATGATTTTTTCCATATATTGTTGGATTCGGTTTGCTAATATTTTGTTGAGGATTTTAGCATCTATATTTATCAAAGATATTGTCCTATAATTTTCTTTCTTTGTGTTGTCTTTGCCTGGTTTTGGAATCAGAATTATGCTCGCCTCATAAAAGGAGCTTGGAAGTCTTCCTTCCTCTTGAATTTTTTGAAATAGTTTGAGAAGGATAGGAGTTATTTCTTCTTTGAATATTTGGTAGAATTCCGTTGTGAAGCCATCGGGCCCCGGACTTTTCTTTGTTGGGAGTTTTTTGATAACTGTTTCTATCTCATTTGTTGTAATTGGTCTGTTTAGGTTTTCTGATTCTTCCAGATTGATTTTTGGAAGATTGTATGTTTCAAGGAATTTGTCCATTTCATCTAGGTTGTCTAGTTTTTGGCATACAGTTCTTCATAGTATTTTCTTACAATATTTTGTATTTCTGTTGTGTCAGTTGTTATTTCTCCACTCTCATTTCTAATTTTATTTATTTGAGTCCTCTCTCTCTTTTTCTTGGTGAGTCTACTTAAAGGTTCATCAATCTTGTTTACCTTTTCAAAGAACCAGCTCCTAGTTTCATTGATCCTCTGTATTGTTTCTTTAGCCTCTATGTCATTTATTTCTGCTCTGATCTTTATTATTTCCTTCCTTCTACTACATTTGGGCTTTACTTGCTGTTCTTTTTCTAATTCTTTTAGATGCAGGGTTAAGTTGTTTATTTGAACTTTTTCTAGCTTCTGAAAGTGTGGCTGTAGTACTATGAACTTCCCTCTCAGCACTGCTTTGGCTGTGTCCCATAAATTTTGAGTTGTTGTATGCTCATTGTCATTTGTTTCTAGGAATTTTTTTATTTCTTCTTTGATCTCATTCTTAATCCATTCATTATTTAACAACCTGCTATTTAGTTTCCATGTGTTTGAGAGTTTTTGAGCTTTTCTGCTGTGATTCATTTCTAGTTTCATGCCGTTGTGATCGGAGAAAGTGCTTGATATGATTTCAGTCTTCTTAAATTTGTTGAGAGCACTTTTGTGCCCTAACATGTGGTCTATCCTAGAGAATGTACCATGAGCACTTGAAAAGAATGTATATTCTGCTGCTTTAGGGTGAAAGGTTCTGAAGATATCTATTAAATCAAGTTGATCTAGTGTTTCCAATAAGTCTGCTGTTTCTTTGTTAATTTTCTTTCTTGAGGATCTATCTAGTGATGTTAGTGGGGTATTGAAATCCCCTACTATTATAGTATTGCTGTTGATCTCGCCCTTTAAATCCATCAAAGTCTGTTTTATATATTTGGGTGCTCCTATATTAGGTGCATAGATATTTATAATAGTTATATCTTCCTGTTGGATTACTCCCTTTATCATTATGTAGTGGCCTTCTTTATCTCTTACTATATCCTTTGTTTTAAAGTCCAATTTGTCTGATATCAGTATTGCTACCCCAGCTTTTTTTTCATTTCCGTTTGCATGAAATGTTTTTTTCCATCCTTTTACCTTCAATTTATGTGTGTCTTTTGTTCTAAGGTGTGTCTCTTGTAGACAACATATGTATGGGTCCTGTTTTCTTATCCACGCAGCTACCCTATGTCTTTTGATTGGATCATTTAATCCATTTACATTTAAGGTTATTATTGATATGTAGTTGTTTATTGCCATTTTCTTCTTTAAAGGTGTATTCCTTTTTTTGCTATATTCTTTTCCCACTTTGATCTGTTTACAACAGGCCCCTTAACATTTCCTGCAGCATTGGTTTGGTTGTAATGAATTCCTTGAGTTGTTTTTTGTCTGGGAAGCTTTTTATTTCTCCTTCGATTTTAAACGATAGCCTTGCTGGATAAAGTAGTCTTGGTTGTAGGTTCTTGTTCTGCATTACTTTGAATATTTCTTGCCATTCCCTTCTGGCCTCAAGTGTTTCTGTTGAGAAGTCGGATGTCATCCTTATGGGGGCTCCTTTGTAGGTGATAACTTTTTTTTCTCTTGCAGCTTTTAATATTTTCTCTTTATCGCTTAGCTTTGGTATTTTAATTATGATGTGTCTTGGTGTAGGTTTCTTTGGGTTTCTCTTTAATGGAGTCCTCTGTGCTTCTTGGACTTGTGAGAGTTTCTCTTGCATTAATTTAGGGAAATTTTCAGCTATGATATGATTGAACAACATCTCTATTCCTTGTTCCTTTTCTTCTTCTTCAGGAACCCCTATGATGCGGATGTTATTTCTCTTCATGTTGTCACAGAGCTCTCTAAGAGTTTCCTCTGACTTTTTGAGTCTCTTTTCTCTTTTCTTCTCTGCTTTCATGCCTTCATTCCAGTTGTCCTCTAACTCGCTGATTCGATCCTCTGCTCTATCTATCCTGTTTTTAATTCCTTCCATTGTGGTCTTTATTTCTGATATTGTATTTGTCATCTCCGACTGGTTCTTTTTTATACTTGCTATTTCTTTATTTAGGTTTTCAAACTGCCCCTCCATTGTTGTTCTAAGATCCCTAAGCATCCTTACAATCATTATTTTGAACTCCGCATCTGGAAGTTTGATTATTTCCATATCACTCAGCTCATCTCTCAAAGGTGTCTCTTGTGGTTTCATTTGGGTTGCACTCCTTTGTCTTCTCATCATGGTGTTTTATTTGTAGAGTTGGTTGAGTCTAGGCTTGGTGTTGTCTGCCTCCAGTTTTCAGCTGCGTTATTTCTAGGTCTTCTTGGGTTGGTATCAGCTATTATTTGTAATCCACTTTCGGATTTGGGCAGCTTTGAAGTCTTGATTTGTTTGTATTCTTAACAGGTGATAGTCTTGTTAACTGATCTCAGCAGGGGGCTTCCTTGAAACTGTAACCAGGAATGCTGTGGGTGTAACTTGAGACGCTGAAGGTCTCTTCCACCAACTAATCTCACTGGGGGCAGGGTTTTTTCTCAGCTTCAGTAGGGGGAGGTGTATCTCAGATCTCCATGGAGACCTGAGTTACTGCCCCTCCTCCCCACTTCTTGTTTTCAGCTGTGTCTTGTTGCGCTGATTGGAGCTGGATAGATGTCCAGAGATCTCTGATCCGGAAGCACTTCAGCTCTGTTTTGTGAAAGGTTCAGTCCCTCCCCCAGCTATGGCCGCCTCCAGCACGAATGAGTCAGCTTTTTTATTTCGTTTCTTGCATACCTTAGCCCCTCACAGTCTGTCCCTCTCCCTGTCCTTTCCACTTGGGAGATAAGCTGGTCTTTTCAACCCACCTTGCTCCCTGGTCGCCAGGTAAGTGGCTGTGAGCAGTAGTTTCTGCTCTTTTTCCTCTGTGAAATCCTCTCTGAGCTCTCAGCCTCACCCACCCTCCTTCCGTTCCTGTAAGCAGAGGAGATTCAGGCACTCCTTACCAGGATTATTGTGGCTTCCTCTTTGCTCCTTGGTTTTTGAGAGCTGTTCTTGCAGTTCAGTGTTGGTTTTTCATGCTGATTTTTCCTAAATTGATTTGTATTCCAGTTTGGTGTTGAGAGCTGGGCGTCTGTGCGTCCGCCTACTCCGCTGCCATCTTGGAGCCCCCTAGGTGCATCTTAAACAGTGGTTGTAGTTTTTTTTTACTTGCATTTCCCACTTTTTCAAGTTTGTTTTTGTGTTCATTGTTGAATACAGTGATTCGTCATCAGACACAGATGAGGACAAGCTAATGGATGGGAGTTTTGACAGTGATGAGGAGTTGTATGAATTTTATGATGAGTAAAACTTGAGTCAATAACTTTAGGTAATACATTATTTTTTCAAATTTTGGGCCCCAAAATTAAGGTGCGTCTTATACATGGGGGCATCTTACACATGGGGAAATAAGGTATTTTTCACCAAAGACATGAGGGGGGATAAATTCAATGATGTCACTCTACTGAAAAAAAGCCCCTGCAGGTTCAGAAGCTCCAGAAAAAGTCCCAGACACCTACAGCATAGCCCAGGCCCTCCTAAAAGGATCACCCTAAAAGGGGGGCGGGCAACATTGCAGGAAGAGGAATGAGCTGGTGCTAAAGCCAATGAGTGGGAGAGAGTCCGGTTTACGGGAGGGCCAGGAACCCAGCTGCTGTGGCCGAAATAGACAGCCGGGACCAGCTGTGCAAGGCCATGTGGGAAGTGACAAATACAGGTTGAGCAAAAGTAGGCTCACAGCTGTAATACAAATAAATAATACAAGAATAAACTCTTTCATGTACTCACAACTGTAAACCTACTTTTGCCAGTCCTGAAATTTCGGATTTTGGCCTAAAGCCTAAAGGTTTTGTGCTGGGGCATTCACGTGACCTGTTTTGTGATTTTCAAAAAGGATTGCCATTTTTTTGCAGTGAGGGTAAACACACAAGCAAAAGACACTGAGAGTTAATGGTCATAGGAACATAGACAGTTAAACACATTCATTCATTCAAATCATATTTTTTAAAACTGAGAGAAACAAATGAATTCAGAATGTATTTTCACAAGGAACATGTATAGAACTGGTGAAAATGGGGTTAGAAGAAAGGGAACTCTCAGTCTTACTTCCTAAGACTGACTCAATCAACTGAACAGAATGGTTATAATGCCCAACAGAGGTGCACCAGCTTCTCGGGTCCCCCCGGAACCACATATACCCAGTTCCCTTTTCCTGGGTGTGCCAAGTCGTTCCCAGTCCCACCGCAACACCACAACACTAAAAGGCACAATTGTGCAACACAACTGTAGTATACAATACAGGCTTATACAGCAAGTTTCTTCTTCAATGCTCAGCTATCTCATTTTATACCTGAGGGAATGGATTACCTACTGGAGTTGGAATCCGGTCATTATATTAATGCTGTTCTCTTGACCTTTACATACAATTTTATACATATTTCAGGAACAGGCTGTTAGCTCTGAGTCCAGCAATTTACTTACAGTTGGTATCCACTACCTTCTACTTTTGGCTTTTCCTGGGAATTAGAAATCCTTAACATGAATTATGAGCTGGTCTCTTCTTTCTCCTTTAATCTAAGACATTCATTAAATTCCATAAACTGGATTGTAACACTCTTTAGCCTTTTGTTTTACATTGCATAGGTCATTCTTCTGCTCCTGTAGTTAGTTTTGAACATCCTTTACAAGCACAACAAATGAAGTCCTTATCATCCTCAGAAATATATACAGGTAATAATATATATATCATACATACATATATATATGTATCAGAAAGATATAAAAAAGGAATTTCAGTAACTAAGTACACTTAAATTACCAGGAGAGGGGAAAGGGATGTGAACAATTTTTAAAGTTACAACCAAAAATGTAAAGCACATAATATTACGAGTGTTGCATGCTCAGTCAAAGACAGCTACTGCCTCAGTATACTCCTGTGAATTTTAAAAGTAAATCTCTTCCAGTGTAAACCCATGGGGTAGCTTAACCATTCAGCAGGAAGTGTCTCAATGCACTGACTCCAAATAGACACATGAGCTTAAAATTATCCGCTAAAATTTACCCAATTTATCCCTAACCTATAGGCAAGAACTGACTATTTGACTGACTCTTACATATCACTTTGGATCCACAAGCTCATTAGAGAAAACTAAGCAGGTACATTCCTGGCCAATTACAGAAAACTATCGCTCGTCCCCCTTCTCCAATGTTATATTAATAATGCATATTAAGAACAGGAATTATTTTGTATTGTGAGTATTATTAGAAAAAAGAGTTCATCCAATAGGCATTATTTAGAAATTTTGGTTTTAAAGTGACGTTAATGTGCAGTTTTAAATGTTGCTTCTACCTAGGATTATATTTAAAATCAAGCATTCAAATCCACAAACAATTATGAGGCAACACTTATTTTGCTAAGCACTGCAAAGAATGTTGAGAAGCTAAGCATGAGTATATACAATCCTGGTCCTAACAGAATTAAAGCAAACTTGGTGAGTTCAGGAATTTATGTACTATCTTGTCAGGGTACACAGATAAACTCAGATCCATCTGTGAGAATGCTCGCCTATGCTACACTAGCTATGAAACCACAGCAAGGAAATACCTTGCTGGGAGAAGATGTCACAGAAGAGGGGACACATGAGAAACATCTTGAAGGGGAACTAAGAGTTTAATAGGACTCCAATACAAAAATGGATAAAGAACACTCCGAGTGGACTCAACAACTTGTGCTTAGAAACAGTGGCCATGTTCCTAAAACCAAAGGACATTCTTCAGCCTGACCAGGTGGTGGCGCAGTGGATAGAGCGTCAGACTGGGATGCGGAAGACCCAGGTTCAAGACCCCGAGGTCGCCAGCTTGAGCGTGGGCTCATCTGGTTTGAGCAAAAATTCAGCAGCTTGGACCCAAGGTCACTGGCTCAAGCAAGGGGTTGCTCGGTCTGCTGAAGGCCCATGGTCAAGGCACATATGAGAAAGCAATCAATGAACAACTAAGGTGTCGCAATGCACAACGAAAAACTAATGATTGATGCTTCTCATCTCTCCGTTCCTGTCTGTCTGTCCCTGTCTATCCCTCATTCTGACTCTCTCTCTGTCTCTGTAAAAAAATTAAAATAAATAAATAAAATTTTAAAAAAAATAAGAAAAAAAAGGACATTCTTCAGACCTCACTTGACCTCATAGGAGCTTTGGATCCTGCTGATCATTCTCACACCCCTGACACACTCTCTTGGTTGTGTGACACGACACTCTGTTTTCCTCCTCTCTCTCTGGCTGATTGTAGTATTCTTTGAAGACTCCTCTTTGTCTCTCACACAGTGTCATCTCCCCTGAGTTTGGTCCTGGGTCCTTGTTCAGAAATAAAAACCCCTGCCTAGCTGCCTCATCTCTCCTCCATGCTTTCAAGTATCATATACTCATGACCTCAACGCTTGTCTCCCAAACAGATAGTTCCTGAGTTTGAGGGCCAAGTACCCGCTGTGTTCTGGACACGTCTTTAAATTTTCACAAGTACCTAAAACTTAATTCTTTCCAAATTAAGTTGTCTTCCAAACCCCCTCCTTTTGTGATTGCCCTCCACCTCAGTGAATCAGCCAGCCAGCTGGCCAAGCCAAAACTGGAACACTACCCGTGACCCCTCACTCTTCTCTCCATTACGCTCACCATTTATTGAGTCCTT
Organism: Saccopteryx leptura; assembly: GCF_036850995.1. NCBI lineage: Eukaryota > Metazoa > Chordata > Mammalia > Chiroptera > Emballonuridae > Saccopteryx > Saccopteryx leptura. The sequence goes on from NC_089503.1 coordinate 160,484,337, forward strand.
TTGTCCTGTCAGTTTGGCCTTAATTCATCTACTTCTCTTCAGCCCAGCTGTTCTAATTTAGGTCCCATCATCTCCTGCATCAGGTACTGCAAAATCCTTCTAACAAGACTCCCATACCTCTAGTCTTGCTTCCCTCCAACCCGCTCTCTGCAATGTGTCTGACAGCACTTTACGTGATCCAGTTCTTAATCACATCCTGGATCTACTCCGACCACTAGCTCCTACATATTCTCTAGGACCTGCTGGACTCAACCACGCCTCTTGTCCTTGGGCTATTTTTTTTTTTTTTTTCTGAAGCTGGAAATGGGGAGAGACAGTCAGACAGACTCCCGCATGCACCCGACCGGGATCCACCCAGCACGCCCACCAGGGGGGATGCTCTGCCCACCAGGGGGCGATGGCTCTGCCCCTCCGGGCGTTGCTCTGCCGCGACCAGAGCCACTCTAGCGCCTGGGGCAGAGGTCAAGGAGCCATCCCCAGCGCTTAGGGCTTTCTATATGCCATATTTCTCCATGTATAAGATGCTATTTCTGGTCTCTTTCTCACTAATTCCCACTCACCTTTCAGATCTAAAACTACACATCATTTCCTCAGGGGAGCCACTGGTCCCCAAATGCTTCCCCTTTCTTTTTCTTTTTAATGGGGCCATTTTTGCTTATTTCCTTTTTTAAGGTATAACTGACAAATAAAATTGTAATATAAAGTGTACAGTGTGCTTAGCTGGCTGGAAGCTGGGGGAGTCAAGCTCCTGATGGACCACCCACCAAGCCCGAGGCTCGCAGTGCCTCCTGAATGTCCCCACGTCAAAGCACACCCAGCCATGCCTGGCTCCAATGCCTTCCCATGAGAGCCATCACCTGCACTCCTACTCTGTTGTTATGAGGTCGATTTTTTTTATTTGATTTGATTTTTCTTTTTAGAGAGAAAGGAAGGAGAGAGAGACGGAGAAAGAAAGAAATACTGATTTGTTGTTCCACCTATTCAGGCCGTCATTGGTTGATTCTTGTACATGTCCTGACCAGGAATCAAACTCATAACCTCAGCATGTCAGGACGATACTGTAACCAACTGAGCTACCTAGCCAGAACCTATGAGGTCACTTCTTGTTTTTATAGAGTATGCGTATAAGTGACACCATGCAGTATCTGTCTTTCTCTGTCTGGCTTTTTTCACTTAGTCATGTCCTCCAGGTCCACCCATGCTGTCACAAATGGCAAGATGTCTTCTCTTTAAAGACCAATATCCCACCTGACCAGGCGGTGGCACAGTGGATAGAGTGTAGCACTGGGATGCTGAGGACCCAGGTTTGAGACCCCGAGGTCGCCAGCTTGAGCGCTGGCTCATCTGGTTTGAGCAAAAGCTCACCAGCTTGGACCCAAGGTTGCTGGCTCGAGCAAGGGGTCACTCGGTCTTCTGAAGGTCCACAGTCAAGGCACCTATGAGAAAGCAATCGATGAACAACTAAGGTGTCGCAATGCACAATGAAAAACTAATCATTGATGCTTCTCATCTCTCTCCGTTCCTGTCTGTCTGTCCCTGTCTATACCTCTCTCTGACTCTCTCTCTGTCCCTGTAAAAAAAAAAAAAAAAAAAAAAGACCAATATTCCATTGTGTGTGTGTGTGTGTGTGTGTATATATATATATCACATTTTCTTTATCCATCATCCATTGATGGACACTTAGGTTGTTTCTATACCTTAACTATTGTGAAAAATGCTGCAATAAACATTGGGGTGTATTTCTTCAAGATAAAGATTTTGTTTCCTTTGGCGGTATACCCAGAAGTGGGATTGCTGGGTCATAAGGCAGTTCTGTTTTTAATTTCTTGAGGAAAGTTCATACTGTTTTCCATGGTGGCTGCACTAGTTTATGTACCGACCTACAGTGCACAAGGACTCCTTCTTCTCCACATCCTTGCCAGCATTTGTTCCTTCTTGTCTTTTTGAAAATAGACATCCTAACTGCATGAGGTGATAATTCATCATGGTTTTTATTTGTATCTCCCTGGTGATTAGTGATATTGAGCAGCTTTTAGTGTACCTGCCCAACAGCTTCGGGTGCTCCTATCAGAGGTGCTCCTACGCTACTCTGCAATAGCTCCTCCTGGCCATGGGGGATACATTCCAAGACCTCCTGTAAATGCCTGAAACTGTGGATAGTACCAAACTCTATATACAGATACTATGTTTTTTCTAATATACATACCTATGATAAAGTTTAATTTATGAACTAGGCACAGTAAGAGAATAACAATAACAAATAATAAAATAGAACAATTGTAACAATATACTGTAATAAAAGTTATATGAATGGGGTCTCTCTCAAAATATCTTATTGTACTGTACTCACTTAAAAGAAACACTTTATGCATCTTTTGGGCATATCGGAATCACCAGCATCACTACTCTTGCCGTTGGGGCATTGTTAAGTAAACTAAGGGAGACTTACTTGCACACAAGCTCTGCAATGTTGTAATAGTTGATCTGATAACCAAGATGACTACTAAGGAACTAATGGGTGCGTAGTGTATACAGAGTACACAACCCGAGACGCTGAACAAAGGGATAAACATCTCCAGTGGGATAGAGCTGAACAGCCCAAGATTTCATCACACTACTCAGAACAGCATGCAATTCAAAACTGATGAATTGTTTATTTCTGAAATTTTCCGTTTAATATTTTTGGGCCACTTGATTGACCACAGGTAACTGAAACCCCAGAAAGTGAATCTGTGGATATGGGGGGGACTGCTATATTTTAACTTGCTATTTACTGGTCAGTTTTCGTAGACTATAAGCTCACAAAAGCCCTCAGTTCAGTGCCTAGCATAGCGTTACCACTAAACAAATGATGAGGAAATCCTTAACACACTGCATCAAAACACTGAGCACACCAAAGATGGAAAAATGGATGCAAGATGACAGATGACTTCCTGTGGTCCCCCTCTAATAAAGCCCACAGAACAAATATTTGAAATGGCATTGTAAAAGGACACCAAGAACAACGAAAGGATAATTTGAAAGAACATTGATAATTCAATCCAACACACTTGGGGGCAGCCGACAGCAACCGAAGTCAGTTGCGTTGTCTTCGATTCACTAATTTTGCAGAAATATCATTCAGGATAATTTTCTGAGAAAGCAACAAGTTTGACAAAAACGTAAACTGACATCTAAAACATTTTTTTCCCCTAGAGAAACATGTTCTCAGACCAATATGTATACAAGTTAGACACTGATGCGTAACAAACTACTCCAAACTCAGGGACTTAAAACAAGGAATATTTCTCACTCTTCACTCCACAAGTCAACTGGCAATTCCCTTTTGGCTGTGCCCTCTCATGTTTTTGCAGTGGTCCGGTAGGTCGGCCAAGACTGGCTGGCTTATCTGAAAGGCCTTCCTCATATACATTGTGGGTGGTTGATCTCAGATGCAGTGACAGGTGTGATGGGGACACAGCCAGCAGGCTAGCCCAAGCTAATTCTCATGGCAGCTACCCAGGATTCCATGAGCAGAAACGATAAGACCTCTTGAGGCTCAGCTTCATATTCGATACTCCATCGCCTCTGCCATATCTATTAGTCAAAGCAAGTTACAAAGTCAGCCCAGCTTCAAGAAGTGAGTAAACAAACTCTTCCCCTGCAGGGCCATATGCAAAGAGCACAGATACAGAGAGAGAAAAATCCAGGTGATTAGTTCAGTATATGATATTACAATGACGATTCTGATTCAGCAAGAGGCTAAATAACACTTAGTATATTAGAGGCAGAGATGTATATTGTAAAAAGCTTTCCACAGTAAGAACGCAGGTTAGAAACTTTTTCACTACACAGCTCCCTTTGTTGTAGTGTCATTCCCACAGATTTCAGAGAACAGTGCTATACCACGGTGTATTTGGTTTGTTCACTGTAGGTGTTATCAACAGGCTGGAAAAAGCCGTAAGACAGTTCATTGTATCCCTGGTGAGAGGATCCAGTTAAAATAAACAAGGCTAAGCCCAAGTCAGACGTTTTTAATATACAGAAAAAATCTGTATTTACAGAATTCAGGAAAAGGACCAGGCCATGGACTCACTTCCTAAACACCTGCCACACAGAGATAAAATTCTCTAAAACAATGATAGAATCGCTCACCATAGCCCTGTACCACAAGGAGCCTGGTGCATGGATGGGCTAGGGCTAAATGAACAGTTCTTACAGCAAATACCAATAACCCTAGCACCCACCAGAAAGAAAATCAGGTTAAAATGGAAAAATACTTTCATATGTGCAAACTGGTATTAGTATTTTTCAGCAGCCACAAAATCTATGCTGGGCTTGAATAGGTAAATAGAAACCAGACCAAATTACAGATAAGCTTAAAAGCATGCAGATCTTCAAATCCAAGTGATATTACTGGGTGCACTTGATCCTTAGACTATGTGGCCTAGTTTTGCTGGATGACCCTCTAATTTCTGAAAAGTGCTACAGGATCCTCCTGACAACGACCTCTCCTAACTTCAGCACGGGAACTCTTAGCATTTCCGATGTGGATTTGAGAGACAAAGATAGAACACTGAGACCTGCCAAGACTGAAAAGGATATCACTTTCAAAGGTTAAAAAAAAATCCCCCCCTTTTTTCTGATGACTACCCAATTACACAAGCCAGGCATGATAACTGGGAGCCATGAAGAAGGCTTCTATAGGCATGGACAACACTGCCTGTTCAAACTCAGCTGGGGAAAGAAATACCACGAGACACACAGAAATAAAATGAGTCTTCTGGGGGCTGCACGTGGAAGCTAATCTAGCATGAAAAAACCTTTTAATATAACACAAAAAACTCAAAACCTAATTATATTATTAGAACTTCTTATCAGGGCCTCCGTCTGTGATAACTAAACAGTTGTAGCTTTCTTTCTTTCTTTCTTTCTTTCTTTCTTTCTTTCTTTCTTTCTTTCTTTCTTTCTTTTCTTTCTTTCTTTCTTTCTTTCAGCTTTCTTTCTTTCTTTCTTTCTTTCTTTTTACATAAGAGCATCAAGTGATACAAGAGATTTATTCTGAAAAGTCTGTAGGCAAAAAAAATTCTGTAAAATGAAACTCATTCTTCCTCTGAGAGCTATTATAAAATCTAACATGTGTATCTATATATAAGCATGTCCCTGAGACGATGGATTTAGGTTATATTTTTGTGCACCACAATAAAAGTTGTAGTGTGATGTCCACTGGTGTGACAATACCCGTCTTCCACCTGCTCAGTTGATTTAGGCTCCAAGCATCTCTGTCAATATCCCACAATGACAATGTTTTAGTCCTCTTATTTACAACTCAAAAATAATGTGTTCATTTTATATCCAGAGGAGAAATCTGAGGGATAAATTCAAGAATGTAGTGCCTTTCAGCCTGTGGGGTTTTTTAAGTATCTTAGATATTGAAGGTATTTGCCATTGCTTATTATTGCAGAGACAGTGAAAAATAGCAATTAAGGAATAGCTACTGTAAACTACTCTTATTTGTTTTTGGAGACCCTAGTTTCTGTCACCAATTCCAAGAAGAGTCAGAGAATCCTTACAGTGATGTTCCTAAGTAAAGTCTTGCTCCCAGAATTCTTATATAATCAATTTCACAACCTCTCTTTCCTCCATACACATGTTGGAGTTTTATACAATTACAGTCTTAGGATGATTCTCTGACACTTCTCAGCTAAATTAAGTCTCAGGTGATCTCTAAAACCAATCTCTACACTAATGATCCTCAATACACCTGCCATCTTCAAAAAATATTCCACTTTCCTCTCACTCTCAACTCCTGATTTAACCCAGGCAAAACTAGACTAACTTTGTATGATGAGCAAATACTTGTGATTATTAATCCACTGGTCATTCAATCAGGTGCCCAAAGTCACCCAGCCAGCAATAACCTAAAAGTTTGTATGAGTGAATAAATAAAAGAATGATAGCCTGACCAGGTGGTGGCGCAGTGGATAGAGCGTCGGACTGGGATGCGGAAGGACCCAGGTTCGAGACCCCGAGGTCGCCAGCTTGAGCGCGGGCTCATCTGGCATGAGCAAAGAGCTCACCAGCTTGGACCCAAGGTCGCTGACTCCAGCAGGGGGTTACTCGGTCTGCTGAAGGCCCGCGGTCAAGGCACATGTGAGAAAGCAATCAATGAACAACTAAGAAGTCGCAACACGCAACGAGAAACTGATGATTGATGCTTCTCATCTCTCTCCGTTCCTGTCTGTCTGTCCCTGTCTATCTCTGCCTCTGTAAAAAATAAATAAATAAATAAAAATAAATAAAAGAATGTCAACTGTTCGTGTGCAAAAATGGGATGTTTCTAAGATTGAGAAAAAGTGCAAAGTTTAAGTTATTTTAAACATTACTTCTATTATAACTGCTGTCTAAATACTTATTTTTCCTGCAAATAAGTATTCTAAACAAAAATAAATGCAATCAAGTTCTTTGTTTTTATCCCAAGTTGGGAGTTAAAGAAACATTTATCTCAAATTTTCAAAAACAAAAACAAAAAGACGTAGATTCAGATATACTATTATACTATGCCCAATGAAAGCATGCAATGAGTAGACACTATTGTTCACAACTGGAGGAAAACAAAACCTTTACACATTGCTACAAATATTGAATGATACAAAACTTATTTACATATAGTACTTGCACTAATATGAAGGATCAGTGGTATTAAACTATTATTTATTTCCATTTCAATACATCACTTTATAATTCAAAAAGTAAGAGAAAGTACATTAGTGGTTGGCATGGCTGAGGAAAGGAGAAAATGGGGATTAACTGCTAATGGGTGAGGGATTCATTTGGGGGCAATGAAAATGTTCTAAAAACTAGACACATGATTGCACAATTCTGTGAATATACTAAAAACCAATGAACAGTACAAAGGTGAGCCAAAGCAGACTTACAGCCATGAGTACATGAAAGTTTATTCTTGTATCATTTCTTATTAATGATTGTATTATTTCCCATCCAAACAACTATAAACCAAATTTGCCCCACCCCTGTATACTTGAAAAGGGTCCGTTTTATTTTTTTCTCACTCCCAGCCATCATGGTGGCTGCTCTTGGTTGGGGGCCCTCCTACACCCAAGGCAGAAAAATGGTGGCAGTAAAAAAGATTAAAAAAAAGTCACTGGAGTCAACCAACTCTAGGCTCCAAGATATTATAAAAAGTGGGAAGGACGTGCTGGGGTACAAGCAGACTCGGAAGATGAGCAGACCAGGCAAAGCGAAACTGGTCATCCTCGCCAACAACTGTCCCGCCTTGAGGAAATCTGAAACAGAGCACTACGCCATGTTGGCCAAGACTGGTGCCCATCACTACAGCAGCAATAAGATTGCATTGGGCACAGCGTGTGGAAAATACTAGAGAGTATGCACACTGGCTACCATTGACCCAGGTGATTCTGATACCATGAGGAGCGTGCCAGAACAGACTGGCGGAAAGAAAATCGTGCAAAATTTTTCTTTAATACAACTGGCCAAAGTTTGCTATAAAAAGGGGGGGGGGGTAAATTTCATAGCATGTGGATTATTGCTCAATAAAGGTATTGTAAAAAAAAGTAATGATAACCATTTTTATTACCTATGTGAATTTCTAAAAAGAAAATACCTATTTATTTAAGGGTAATATGCTGAGTACATTCAAATCTCCTGTCTGTAAAGTACTTTGTCTATTATCTTCTAGGAAATTATCTCCCTGCCTGGTTACTTTAATGACCTAAATATATACAGGCTTCTAACAACTCTTTCAACAACTTATAATTCTTATAGCAACCTATATCCATAGGCTTCTAACAACTCTAAAACATAGAAATGACACTAAATATTGAAGAGTTTGACATATCAACAGACCTATTTTTTTTCAAAGGTTTAAATTCCAGGGGGCTACATAATATAAAGACACCTGTTTTCCTGAGAATTAACAGTTGTAAATACAGACAACATAAGTAATTTCACACATCAAGCTGATGTGTAATAAAGTAAATCTACTCAAGGTTCTTCTTTCAACAAGATAAGACTCTAACGATAAATGGCTACAGCTCATCTTGTTAAGATCAAAAGGGAATGACTTCTGCAACGAAATATGCCTACCAGCTAAGCTATTTCACCAGCTCAGTTACTAACCACACAAAAGCAGTCTTGCACCAAGCAGCAAAAAAAAAGGAAGGGAAGATTCTTAAATGACCCTATTTGTCTAAAATGTTCAGTTTTATGTACCCAGATGAATATCTCTAAATTGTGCTGACAAGCAACACAATAAACTTTTCCTTAACTAGCAAGTTCTCTGTAGATATTTCAAATCCACCAAAACTATAACAGGGTGACACCAAGAAAGAGAAAAATCTGTACAATCATCTTCTGTGCCCTCATATAAAATGTCATATAAAGTGGTACATTTTTATGGTGATCCTATTTAGAAAGGGCTATAAAAGAGTTGATTTTGTATTTAAATATTAACTATGTGAATTACTGCAAATATTTGTGCATAAAATATGAGCTGCATTTAAACTGTCTTTGAATAAAACAAACACAATTAGAAAAATGTCAACATAAATAGAAAAAAAAATTTTCTAAAACCATAATTCAGAAATACTCCAATGAAAAAAGGTAGTTATTAGTGAAAATTATAATAGCATTAAGCAGAAAACCTCATGCTTTTTATATCATAATTTTATCAGTACCATCACAATTTCGTTGCAAGAGAGAAAAAAAGAAATTTTTTCCAGTCTAAAGACCTAAGCTTCCTCCAATACTAACATGCTCACATAATGGTCAATGAGGCAAGTGAGCCTCAGAGTTACTGACTGGGTAGCTCATAGGTTTCAAACTTAAGTCTTCTAATTTTTCTAGGATGTCATTTTAAAGTACAAAGGAAAATTCCCACTTGACTACAGAAAATCTGAATAGGCTTTTGATGATATATACTCATATATAGTCGCCAGGACATGAGTGAATCTTGGGTCGCCATAGAGGGGAGCCCAGAGTGCTTGCCCTGTCCCATTCCCTTCAAATGACTTTTTACCCTCTACTGTGTCCTTCAGTCTCAATTCTCTAAATCCACAAGTTCTTTTTAACGTTTCCACACTAGCCCATGAAACAATTTTACATATGCAAATAGCAAGGGCACTTACAACTTCAGATGCTATCTTTATGTTAAATCAACAGAGAACTTTTCTAGTTTACTACTAAAAAGGCAGTGTCAGCCCTGGCCGGTTGGCTCAGCGGTAGAGCGTCGGCCTAGCGTGCGGAGGACCCGGGTTCGATTCCCGGCCAGGGCACATAGGAGAAGCGCCCATTTGCTTCTCCACCCCTCCGCCGCGCTTTCCTCTCTGTCTCTCTCTTCCCCTCCCGCAGCCAAGGCTCCATTGGAGCAAAGATGGCCCGGGCGCTGGGCATGGCTCTGTGGCCTCTGCCTCAGGCGCTAGAGTGGCTCTGGTCGCAGTATGGCGACGCCCAGGATGGGCAGAGCATCGCCCCCTGGGGGGAAGAGCACCGCCCCTGGTGGGCGTGCCGGGTGGATCCCGGTCGGGCGCATGCGGGAGTCTGTCTGACTGTCACTCCCTGTTTCCAGCTTCAGAAAAATGAAAAAGAAAAAAAAAAAAAAAAAAAAAAGGCAGTGTCATAATAGAAACTATAACAACAAGAACTGTACCCACGAGAGGGCTGAGCTTTGCCAGTATAAGAGACCCGCTTTATAAAAATAACCTTCATAATGATATGGCCTGTTGCCGAGACCCTCCTACAGCAGATCTTGTCCTTGTTGGGGACAAAACAAGCTTTAGCACCATGCCAACATAACAGCTGCCAAAAACAAATTCTTCTTGTTCTGAAGAATTGTCACTCAGTTTCCGCACCAAAGTAGCCAATCTTAGCTATTATGACCATGTGTTTTGACCATGTATCTCACACAAACATTTTATACAGTTTTAATTAAACAGTTGTTTTAACACTGTGCAAACCATCTCTGTGATACAGATTAGTGAGGAAGCCTTCATTTCTAAACGAATTCAAAATTATAAATTTTGAGGTTCAACAAAATAATTTCATCTCTTAGATGTCTAGATTAGTTAAGTCTATATTTCAAAAACGTTGAGAGAGGCTACAAGGGACATAAAAAATGCAAAACATCCTGGCCTTCGAGGCACTTAAGTAATATTTAAAGAGATAATATTAACAGAGTTGAAAATACCCAGGAGGTGAGATACGGTGTGTCTTAGTTGTCAGTCATAAACATGCTTCTCAGTAGATCTCTCCCAACAGCACGTATAATAGACCACGTGTCTCAAGCAATTAAAGGAAGTGTGTAATTGATATAACAGTAGTGAGAATGTGCATGAGCTGCCAGTCATAGGTACCGTGTACCCCACTGCTGGCTCAGCCAAAGCCAATGCCAGAGTAGATAAACTGTTTTGACTTGTATTTTTTTTTCCCCTCAAGACTGTCTTCTATAAGCCTTTTGTGTGTAATACAATAAATTATGAGTAGCTAGCTGGTTGGGTGTCCTGGGAAGGCCCAGTGACTCCAACTGCCACAAAGCTTCTAACATATAAAACAAGTCCCTGTTTTTAAAGCATTTCAGACAGGTTCACTTATAATTGACATATGCAACAACCCAGTTTGAAAAAACTATTACAGGAATTAGCAATAACTAAGAATACAAATTCATGTTTAGCCAACGGTGTGCATTTTCTTAAGATCTGAAACAGCACAAAACATAAGAAAGAAAGGTGTTAATCTGATATATACAGATAATAGCTCCTAGTTGACTTACCAGACAGACTCTCTTATTTGACTTTAAATAGGAAGTTCTGGGGAGGGGACATACTGTAGCTGTTAAGTGTATATTTAACAGAAGGAGCTGAACTAGTGATCTGCCTGTCAGTAGAACTGTATAACTTTAACTAAGGGACAAATGTGACACCACAGATCAGAGAGACGCCTTTGCCATGAGTAGAAAAAACTGACTCATCAAAAGGCAGTGCTTAATCCACAAGGACACTGAGGAGCACCTGGCTCTGACCTAGTTCCCAAAACCACCACAATGTGAGCATTTCATAATATTTACATTTTCCTTTAAAAAATGTAGTTTGCTATCTTAAGCAAACTATATCTCTCTATCCTAAATTATATTAACTCCTAATTCAAGCTGCTCTGGGAGCATTCAGTTATTAATGGCTTTTCTTGGTTTTAAATTTTCCTCATATCTTGTTTTGCTTAAATTGGTTAATAAAATATCAAAAATCTGTTCTGCTATCAAAAAAGTATAAAAAGGCTTTTCTCCCAGGAGAAGTGCCCGGCAGGGTTCCTTTCTTCCTTTCAATAAAGCCTGTTACTCTGGTCTTTCAGACTCCCATGGATTCCAACATTTGGTGCTGAAACCCAGGACAGGGTACTAACTGCCTGGACGATCCCTCTTTGCCGTCCAAACTTACAACCAGGGAAGCAATGGGCAGTGGCAGCTCGTCCCGGGCTTACTCCCTGATTCTGTTTGGACATGTAATTGTAGATTGATTGGCCGACAGCCTAACCCTGTCCTGAATCCCTGCCGGATCATAAAGTTTCTTACAGAACGGCATGCAGACCTTTGCCAATCAGAAAATTGGAAAAATCTACCTAACCCTACATACCAACCCTGAAACCTGCCCTCACGAAACAAAAAAATCTGAAACCCTGTATCAGCAAACCTCCTAAATCCTATCTTTCAACCCTTACAGGTCCCCTAGCCCTAAAGCTCTCCCATATCCCTGAAGAACTAGGAGAATGAATAGCATTCACCTCTTAATGCTTCTCAGTCTTTTTACCCTTCACATAGTAAGGGGACAAGATCGCTGGGTCTTCTTGGCTGAAGAAGAGCCTACAAACGGACATGGAACATTTCTTTTAGCTCAAACTAACTGCTCTCTCCAGGGCTGCCAGGAAAGAATATCTCTACCTTTACCATGGAAGAACTTTCACCCCCACTATACAACCCTCCTTATCTCTGCATTCCTAATTTCCAAATACTGGCCCCCTTCTTTATCAAGTTCCTACAGGCCCAGATGAGAGAAATCTCTAGGATTACCTATAATCAAATGCTCCTACACTCCTATTCCCCAATGCCCCAAGGAGAACTTCACAAGGGAAATATCAAATAGGTAGGGATGACAGCAGGAAGAAGCCGCCCCTCAGCCCGAGAAGTTCCCTCCTGAATGTTCTCCAAACCCCCTTCCTTTTAAACCACATATATTCAGTCCTTCTAAAAACTTACACCAACAGGTTCCCTGTCTCTAAAAATCTCCACATGTCCTCCCATTTGAGAGGAACCAGACCAGCACGTCTCATGAGACTCATCCAGGAGACCATGTGTCACCATGTCACCCTGTTCAATCAGCACTCGCAGCAAGCAATTCACAATTATTACCTCGCAAAATTTTTTACTTCCTCACTCAGGTTTTCCAAAACATCACCTAGTTCAGACCTCACAACACAAAAATTGACGACCTCCTTAACTGGATGGGGGACTTGGCTTAGCAAGGTTCTTTTCTTGAGTTCTCTTCAGAAGAAGTAATAATTTTCCAATTTTTTCTCATCACCCCTCACTGTATATTGTAAAATTAATAACTGCCTTTCTTTTATATGTAACCACAGAGCTGAGAAATGATACGTGAATTCCAAACTGCCCTCTTGATGTTCCGCTTATCTGTCAGACCTCAGGCAATACTGGACTATCACCCCTGAGACAGAGGAATTACAGAAAGCTGATCAACCTGCCCCAAGAAGGAGCATTCCAGAAAGCTGAAATCCTAAAACTGTAAAAGGGAACATACCAGAACTTTTGACTCAATATATATATATATATAAACCTATAAAAGTTATCTATAAAAATTATGAGCATAAGCAATAAATAAAATAAAACAGAGTTTACCAAAGAAAAACAAACTAAGTAATTAAGAAAGGTGAAAAATTTTAATGTAAGAAAAACAATGAGTAACTATATATTATAAAGTAATAATTTCCCAAGCTTTTAAACAGCTTGATTAACACATTTCTGGTAATCAACAACACCCAAATGAATCAGTATTTCTATACAACTTTACAAGAGTATACTCTTGATTAATAATTGTTGAGAGAGATTACGGAGGAGGAGAAAGAGTGAACGAGAAGAGGGAAAAGGGGAGGAGACGGAGGGGAAGGAAGTGAAGGAAAGAGAGGAAGAGTAGAGAATGGGGAAGAATATACAGGAAGTGATAAGGAATGTCACACCAAACTAAGAAAAGTTCATTACACTTTGCTTAAAGATAGGGTGAGAATACACATAATTATGAGGAAAGTATCCAAGAAAGACAAATTATTAATATTCTAGCTAAGGGGTGGAGTGGGGCTGGTATAAGGACCAAAAATCTAGGCCTTCTACCCTCAGAATGAGATCACTGTGGGGCCACCTGCCTCTCTCCCCAGACAGAGTAAAACTATAAATAATACAGACAGTAAAAAAAAAAAAAAAAAAATACAGACAGTGATAGATGGAGCAGAACAGAGAAATACACTTTCACCAGGAAGGGGGCATTTATGAATCCAGGAATAATATTAAATATGCTGAGTTCAAAAAAAAAATTAGGGCCAACAGATATTAACATGGTCAGCAGCTTTAAAATGTAAACAGCAAACTACGTCAGAAAATCTAGACAGATTACAACATAATAAGTATTCCTAAATAAATGTCGGCTATCCCTTTTAAACCTGATATTCAGAAGGGCTTTCTCTGCATCTAAAAATGACTAAAATTCTTACAAAATATTTGAAAAACCAAGGCAGTTAACATATTTAGAATGCAACAGAGTGGTTATGCTCATTCTGTAGGGACTGTAATATTGCTAAATATTATTAATATTAAGAAATTGATATAGTTCAGCGGTAGAGCGTCGGCCTAGAGTGCGGAGGACCCGGGTTCGATTCCCGGCCAGGGCACATAGGAGAAGCGCCCATTTGCTTCTCCACCCCTCCGCAGCGCTTTCCTCTCTGTCTCTCTCTTCCCCTCCCGCAGCCAAGGCTCCATTGGAGCAAAGATGGCCCGGGCGCTGGGCATGGCTCTGTGGCCTCTGCCTCAGGCGCTAGAGTGGCTCTGGTCGCAATATGGCGACGCCCAGGATGGGCAGAGCATCGCCCCCTGGGGGGCAGAGCACCGCCCCTGGTGGGCGTGCCGGGTGGATCCCGGTCGGGCGCATGCGGGAGTCTGTCTGACTGTCTATCCCCGTTTCCAGCTTCAGAAAAATGAAAAAAAATAAAAAAATAAAAAAATAAAAAAGAAATTGATATAGTTATAAATCAATATACATATTTCAAAATAACAAGAGGAAATATAAGTTAGATGTTCACAAAATTCAAGTCTATATCATTTCCTATTTTATAGTCAACTCTTGTGTGGTAGTTTACCTCATGTATGGATTCATCATGAAAAATGTTAATTTGATAAGATATATAGAATTACTTGGAACCAGAATAAAATTCTTATTGAAAAATGCCTAACATTTAAAACTATATAACATGCAGGCTCACCACTGACTCTACCATAACTTGGAAACTTCTCTTACCACTAAGACTATAGCACCTCCCACTCTGACAAAGTACATCCCCAGAACAAAGCAGTGATATTTCACACATTGTAAGTCTGCTTAAGATCAATGACCTCTAAAAGAAACTTTCACTTGTGAATAAAGGCCATACAATGTATGTTATTGTGATTCAAATATATACACTAAAGATTTCAATACAAGTGCCAGAAGAGCAACTAAGTAATTTAATAAGATTTTTTCTCCAGGGCCCTGGCCAGTTGGCTCAGCAGTAGAGCATCGGCCTGGCATGTGGAAGTTCCGAATTTGATTCCTGGCCAGGGCACACAGAAGAAGTGACCACCTACTTCTCCACTCTTCCCCTGTCCTTTCTTTCTATTTCTCTCTTCCCCTCCCACAGCCAAGGCTCCACTGGAGCAAAGTTCGCCCAGGCGCTGAGGATGGCTCCATGGCCTCTGCCTCAGCGCTAGAATGGCTTGGGTTGCAACAAAGCAATGGTCCATATGGGCAGAACATCACCCCCTGGTGGGCATGCCGAGTAGATCCCGGTCAGGCCCATGCAGGAGCCTCTCTGCCTCCCCGCTTCTCACTTTAGAAAAATACACACATACACACACACACACACACACACACAAAGATTTTTGCCAAGAATCAGTAAACTAACTAGTTTTTCCAATAAAATTTTCATGTCCAAAACAGGTAAATAAGGAAATCCCATTGGGACACTTTACCCAGTCCTCTGATCTGCCATATATTATATAAAATACAAACTGGAAGGTAGTAACTACCACAGAACTGATCACATAATATAATTCAAAAACTAAGCACACAAAAATAAATTCTTTGAAAAATTTCACTCTGATTTTTCCAAATATTTTTCTGCATCTAAATGTGGGCACTTCTGGTAAACATACAGTATTTTTTTTCTTTTTTTTTTTTTTTTTTACAGGGACAGAGAGAGAGTCAGAGAGAGGGATAGAGAGGGACAGACAGATAGGAACAGAACAGAGAGATGAGAAGCATCAATCATTAGTTTTTTGTTTGCACGTTGCAACACCGTAGTTGTTCATTGATTGCTTTCTCATATGTGCCTTGACCGCGGGCCTTCAGCAGACCGAGTAACCCCTTGCTGGAGCCAGTGACCTTGGGCTCAAGCTGGTGAGCTTTTGCTCAAACTAGATGAGCCCTCGCTCAAGCTGGTGACCTTGGAGTCTCGAACCTGGGTCTTCCGCATCCCAGTCTGACGCTCTATCCACTGCGCCACCGCCCAGTCAGGCTACAGTACTTTTTTTTAAAAAGGGAAGAAAATCCAAAATATGAAACAAGATGCATACATAAAGATATTCAATAAAAAAGTAAAAAAATAAAATAAAAGGTACATCACAGTATGGAAAATACTTTTTTATAAGGTTATACAGCCTCTGGCATAAAGTTAAGAAAAAATAAGATTTTGTGTCATCTGTAATTTTAGGTATGTTCAAGTGCGTTTGAAAATACTCTTTCCTCTCTTCATCACATTGCCCGACTGGGCGGTTGCACAGTGGATAGAGCGTCGGACTGGGATGTGGCGGACCCAGGTTCGAGACCCCGAGGTCGCCAGCTTGAGTGTGGGCTCATCTGATTTGAGCAAAGCTCACCAGCTTGAGCCCAAGGTCACTGGCTCGAGAAAGGGGTCACTCGGTCTGCTCTAGCCCTATAGTCAAGGCACATATGAGAAATCAATCATGAACAAAGAAGGAGCCACAACAAAGAATGGATGTTTCTCAACTCTCTCCCTTCCTGTCTGTCTGTCCCTCTCTCTGACTTTCTCTGTCTCTGCCACACACACACACACAAAAGAAAAATCAACATATTATTTATAGTAGGGAAAAATAGATAACAATGGCTTCATAAATTATGGTACTTAAGGCTGAATATTATGCCATAATTAAAAACTATGTTAATAAAAAGTACAGCATAATAGGAGGGAAAGAGGGGGGAGAGGTAAAAGAGGGGAAGGGGAGATAAATAGTGAGGGAGGGAGACTTGACTTGGGGTGGTGAACACACAGTACAATATACAGATGGTGTGTTATAGAATTGTACACCTGCAACCTGTATAAATGTATTAACCAATGTCACTCCAATGAATTCAATAAAAAAGTAAAAAAATAAAATAAAAGGTACATCACAGTATGGAAAATACTTTTTTATAAGGTTATACAGCCTCTGGGATAAAGTTAAGAAAAAAATAAGATTTTGTGTCATCTGTAATTTTAGGTATGTTCAAGTGCGTTTGAAAATACTCTTTCCTCTCTTCAAAAGACTAGAAGTTCTAGTACAGCAGTGGGGATCAGTGCGTGAGGGTCTGCTTCTCGTAACTGCCTCAGATCGCTCCAGTGTTGGTATACAACTTTATAAAACATGTATTTTTTTCTAAATAAGCAATAAGGAAATACAAATGGCACTAGAAGAAATGGCATGAACTTACAACTTCATAATTTTGAGGGATTATTTGTCAATCTTAAGCATTTCAGAACTTCATTTCTTATGTTTATCAGGGGTCTCAAACTCGCGGCCCGCGAATATTTTGAACTTCGTGGATTAGTCTGTGGGCCGCACAAAATTGTTCGGCGGGCCGCATGCGGCCCGTGAGTTTGAGACCCCTGGTTTAGATTATCAGAATATTGTACGATCAAGTGGGGAAATGACACAATTAGTTTAATGACTATTAATATAAATGCTGAAGGATTCTGTGAAAAAAGATGACCGCATCTCCCTACATTATACTAATTATTCTTTGAACTGGGTTGGGCTTTTCCTGTCGAGTCCTAGGAATTTTTCCGATGCACACATTGCCTGCAATCTAGCAGCTGCCATTAGGTGGTGCCTGCTAATGGGAGTTGAGGACCAGACAAAGAGAAGGCACACAATACAATTCTGTAAGCAGAAGAATATTTTATCAATAATCATCATAATAAAATCTAGCTAACTATTCACTGTAAGATATGGTTGGCTATATGAGAAATATAATTTAAATAAAAACAAATAATTCTCTAACACATATCTAAGTTTTGTTTACATCTTCCAATAAGTATTTATAAAAGTCTATTAACTGGTATCCTAAAAGATAACAGCATCAAGTTTGTTGTTTGCTCCATCTGCTTATTCTTGCCTTCCTATGACCATTTTAAAACTCCCAGGCTTCATAGCTTACTGGTGCCAGGAACTATTTTCCTTTAACTACTCCCCTAGAAGACTCCTACTGATCCTTCAATCCCAAACTCAATATTATCTCCTTTGCGAAGCCGTCGCTGAACACCCAAGCAACATCTCCCTCCGAATCTGTCAGAGACCTGGGGGCAGGTGGACCCAGGAACACTACTAGTTAGGGAACCCTCTATAACACAGCGGACCAGGACATGCACATTATTTTGTGAGCTGGCAATGCTGGCCTAGGACCAGGATTAAAGCAGTTCATAAAGTTAGGCTGCTCTTCCCAAGCCAAGATCTGGTGGAGTCAGCTTACAATTGTCCACAATAACTCTTACACAGACACATGCCTTAGTAGCTGTCTTTGGTGGTGCTGGCCAAATAGGAACCATCCGACTGCATAAAAAAGGTATTTCACTAAACCAGTGGCAAAGTTAGCATTCTTGTAGCATAGGAAAAATTTGTAACAAATTAATTAACCAAATAATCAAAGCTATAGAAGGCTGTTGTTAAAGAAATATGTCCACAACCTCTCTAAGAAAGATAAGCACCTTACAACCACACTAACACTAACAGCAAATAACTCATGGAGTGCTATTCTGAGACAGACACTATCCTAAGCACCTTAGATCTATAAAGTCATTTAATGCTCACACAACCCATTTCACAGAAGACAAAACACAGGTAAGGAGATGCAAAAGAACTTGCCAAAGGTCACACAGCTAGCAACTGGCAGAGCCTGGATTCAACCCTTGTAGTCTGGCTCCAGAGTCCATGCTGAGAACTACTACATTTTACTGCCTTAGAATTGAAATATGGAGTGTTTTCTAAGCCCGGAGAAAAGATCAGTGGTACACTTGTGACCACATCCTATGCTCAAAGAAAGGAAGCAACTGTCACATAGTAGAAAATACATTTTACTAAGACCCAGCACATACGCACACCCACTCACCCCTCTACTCACCACCCGCCCCCACTCACACAACTGAAACAGACATTTCAGGAATCAGTGCTACCTGTAACAGCCTGATGATTTCTACTCTATTTTATCTTGTAAAAACTGCAGGTCATGATCTAAAAAGGGTCACACAATGGAGTTTGAAAAGGGGATAGAGCATCAGTCCCACATATGGACGTCCCAGGTTTGATTCCTGGTCAGGGAACACAGAAGAGGCAACCTTCTGCTTCTCCCTCTCCTCCCCCTTCTCTCTCTCTTCCCCTCCCTCAGCCAGTGGCTCAATTGGTTCAAGTGTGGCTCCCGGCACTGAGGATGGCTCCCATTGGAACACATCAGCCTCAGGCACTAAAAATAGCTTGGTACTGGAGTATTGGCCCAAGACGGGGTTGCCAGGTGGATCCCGAACAGGGCACATGTGGGAGTCTGCCTTACTATCTCCCCTCCTCTCACGTAAAAAAAAAAAAAAAAGAAAAGAAAAACACTGCACTAACCCCAGGATCAGCTTTACTATACAACCATCTATGCAGATGGTTGTGGGCTTAAGATAGCTAAAGGGAGGGAACACGATATAACTAAGCCAGACCTGAGTTCCAATCCCTACTCCGCCCCTAAAGAGAAGTGTGACCAGCAAGTCACTTTCCTCTTCGACCTATACCGTGAGGACCAAGACCGAGTACATAGAGCTGCGGGTCTGTAACACATGGAAAGAAAGGGTTACTTTCTTCCCGCCACACCAACTCTTGGAGTTGACTCTGTCAGTGTAAATTAAAATGTTCGTGCACCTTAAGGAGCTTTTGTTTATATGTGTCATATCTATGGTTTAAAGTAGCTTTCATAAAAGCAGAGCTTGGGGTCATTTTGAAATGGGAAAAAATCTAGAAATTGATACTAGGACTTACTGAAGACTAAAGCAACATCTTATCTAAAAAAAGCTTTCTCTTTCCCAGGTGAGTCTGAGCTAACCAGCAGACTGAAAAGTACCAACAGGAAAACTCTGCTCCTGTGTTATGGGATCAGTGTCTCTTAGCAAATAGGGCTGTGACTTCATTTTTAAATAAAATGTCTACTGAATGCCCAGTCCAAACAACCACGATTCATCTATTGATAGTTCTCTCAAATAAAAATGATGAACCATGCATTTAAGTAGCTGACAGCTCTGTCACCAAAGGGCCTTTCCCCCAGACAGCCGACGCACTGCCGCATGCAGCGGAAGGCCTTTCTACGCTCTTTTCATTTTGTCATAAAGGATAGTGAAAAGGCATACTCAAGCATTGAGAATTAATAACACTAATTAGTTTCCAGTTTCATCAAGGATATTATTAAATAAAACTGACACTTAAAAAAAGAAAAAGAAAACCATTATGAGCACATCACAGTAAATACAATGATTACTACTAATACAATTTGGTGCCACGGTCTTGATTAAGACCAAGATACCAGGAGCCTTACCCACCATTGGTGTCATTGGTGCAAATATCAACAAGGTGAAAATGCCAGATGAGGCCTTCATCTTATTACAAAGATGGTTTTGACCCTGTGGACCTGCTGGAAGAATCTCCGAGACCTCAGAGGGCCGCAAATAACACCCTGAAAGGTGCTGCAGCAAACCATTTTTGGATTCAGCACTGTCTTTCATATGCTATCTTTACATTAGAGAATTTGCAACATATATTGTATCCAATAGCCAAACCAGTTTGTAGTAAATACATTCTACTCATTGATGATGTCAGTTTCCTAAATGTAAGAGAAGTTATGTGAAAAGGGCTCTGAAAGATTTTCTCGACCGTGAACTCGGCCACTGGCTAACTGTCTATGCGACCCTGGGTAAATCGCTTCTGTCAGCGACACCAGGCGAGAGCTGGACCCGCTCTGTGATTCCCTCCTCAGAGATGGGTCGTGTGTGGGTGGAGATTGGAACCACTACAAATGATGGGCAGTGCGACTGTTCCGGGTACGTTTCAAACGTGAAAACTCTACAGGTCAAAAAAAGGAACCACTGACCTAACAGTGTGAAAGCCGTTCATTACAAAAATCTTAGGATATGGTTACAACTGCCCTAACCTGCACCCCTTCAATTTATTCTCCAAAGAGATGACAGTAACACTGTAATATAAATCTAATTATGTTACTCCCCTGCTTAAACTCCTCTCATCTTTTATCACCCTTGGAATAAAATCCAAATGTGCTCAATCAACATGGTCTACCAGGCCCTGCACAATCTGGCCCCACCCACTTCAGCAAATTCCTCCTCCCTCTGCTCCACCTCCTGCTCCCTGGGCTCGGCCTCTCGCTCCCTCTGTGTGTGATGCTGGATCTCCCTCAGCTCCACACCTCCTCCAGCAGACATTCTGCCGTGATGTTTCCTCTGTCTGGGACGACATCCTCTCTCTGCCCACCAATAACAGTTCCTCTTCCACACCTCGGCTTAAGCACCGCATCCTCAGAGAGGCGTTTGCTGACTCCCCAGGCTACGGTCTGCCTTCCTCACCTATTGCTCCTCCACAGCATCTCACATACTTGTAATTATTTACTTACTCGTAAGTATTTTCACTGTCTAATTCCACACTATATTATAAATCCTACAAGAGCAATAACTGCTTCCTTTATCCACAGTGTCGAGCTAAGCCTGGGTATAATAGTAGCTGCCAATAAATATGTATTTGCTGGTTCACAGAGATAAAACGATTTTACAAGAACAAAATGGAATTGAGAGCATTAAAAGTTATTTGTTAGTGGCCCTGGCCGGTTGGCTCAGCGGTAGAGCATCAGCCTGGCATGCGGGGGACCCGGGTTCAATTCCTGACCAGGGCACATAGGAGAAGCGCCCATTTGCTTCTCCACCCCCCTTCCTTCCTCTCTGTCTCTCTCTTCCCCTCCCGCAGCCAAGGCTCCATTGGAGCAAAGATGGCCCGGGCACTGGGGATGGCTCCTTGGCCTCTGCCCCAGGCGCTACAGTGGCTCTGGTCGCGGCAGAGCGATGCCCCGGAGGGGCAGAGCATCGCCCCCTGGTGGGCAGAGCTTCGCCCCTGGTGGGCGTGCCGGGTGGATCCCGGTCAGGCACATGTGGGAGTCTGTCGGACTGTCTCTCCCCGTTTCCAGCTTCAGAAAAATATATAAAAAATAAATAAATAAATAAATAAATAAATAAGTTATTTGTTAGTAAAGAAGATCTTTTTCTGTGAAAATGAATTAATTATGTAATGGGTTATGAAAAAGAATTGCAATCTTCAGAGCGTACGGCACATTTAAGTAAAGCTGCCTAGGTAAGATAAAGGATGTTAATTAACTAGAACACACTCGTGCAGTATAAAACAAAGGCTCCCCTTCCTCTTCAGTTATTCCATGAAGAAATGAAGCTCTGTAACCAGATTTTGTTTGAAAGAATGTCTTCAGTGAGCCTATTTCCTCCACAAAGACACAGCTATTGACTGATACTACAAGACCTGAGTAACCATATGAAGTGCCGTTAAACCTTGTTTGGCATAGACTTTCTCTGCTAGCTCTATTTGTTGATAGGTTAGTACAGCTTCCCCAAAATATCATGTTTTATTTTAATTAACAGAACCCAGCCCATTAAGGAAACATGTATCAAAGGGAAGCCTGTAATTAATAACTTGCGAGAGTTCTCTATTTTATAGTCTACTTGATTTTATTGCTATAACAGAAAATTATATCAAGGGAAGAGTAAACTTTTCACTGGGAGTACATATTCCTTTTAAATTTATTTTATTGATGGGTTTTTAGAGAGAGACAGGGAGAGGGAAGAGAGAGAGAGAAACATCTATTTCTTCTACTCACCCATGCATTCACTGGCTGATTCTTATATGTACCCTGACCAGGGATCGAACCTGCAACCTTGGTGTAGGGACGAGGCTCTAACCAACTTAGTTGCCTACCCAGGGCTGGAGCACATTTTTAAAAGCAGTAACAAAAACTAACATTTTCATCAAGACAAATTTTAAAAGTATTATCACAGAGAAAAACATCTTGTAAGACAGAAATAGTTTTACAAAGTCATGTAAATTTACAAGATTTAGAAAGAGGCAATGGAAAAAGGCAAGTCATTATTCACATTTCCTTGCAAGTGCCTGTTTACTTGCCACCCTAACTTCATCAGCTGTCAATCTGAAACTGAAAAGATGAGGTGACCATTCTTTTCTAAGCTGAGAATGGATTCAACAAGTTTATACAGCATAAAGAAAAGAAGGGATTCAGAAATAAGATACATACAAATTTGCCATGGAGCACAGAAATTCAGAAAAGAAATGGAAAGGATAATTTAAAAAAAGAAAAACTACTTATTGCAGTCAAGACTTTCAGAAAAAGATAATCAAAACAAAAAAAAATTATTTTTATTACAAGTTCCAAGAATTGAAAAATCCACCATATAGAGATACCTTTATTCCCATTTCTGCAACTAAGTTCAATTCATCAATTTTCATAGGATCAATATCCTTCCACATATACGACTACTCCATAAATGGCCAACAGAGCCACCACACACCACAGAGGACTGGTGCATTAGTCATACATACAGATTCACTTAGTCACACATGTAGTGGACTGGTTGTACTTATGCTACCTTGCCTGACCTAGAAATCCCCAGAAGAAATTCAAACTGTCCTCTCTCAAATCCTCAGTTAATTACGAATGCCAGTAAACAAGTATACACTCCAACATTTGGAGGCATCCACATTCTTCTTTAAATATATATATATATATATATATATATATATATATATATACACACACACACACATATACATATATAGGAATAAGTAAATAAATATTTTTAAAACTGAATTTCTGTAACAGTTAAAGAGACGTACTGATGATAAAGCAAATTTTTATATGGACATCAAGATAAACGCTAAATAGCATCCTCTACAGTTTATAATCCAGATACAGGAATTATTGTTCACAGCACTGATGTTTCTATAGCCAAAATAAATTACTGATTAACAACTGTAAGAAGTATGTAAAATTAAGTAAAACATAGCAAAGGTAGACTTTATCACTTTCCTCCAATGTTTCTGGAGGTGTGAACATATTACTCTTATTACATATGGCAATATAGTAATATAGGAACAACATTTTACATAAAAATTACATAAAACCTACATCAAAGTTAGTGTGACATAACATTTCTTACTATTCCTAGATATAGGAGTTAAAGTTTTATAAAAAATATATCTAAGTAAGTTGAAAGTACTAAGAAAATTATAAATCAATCAAAGGCTATCTGGGCATAACAGGAATTTGAAATTAAAATGTACAAAAATTAAAATGTTTAATTATAACTAACTCTTTTCTGTTCAGGAATTTCAACTCCCCCAATATGACTTTATTCATTTATTTTAAGTTACAGAATACAAATTACCACAATTCTTCTGCATTGGTTTCATTATTAACACTGAAACGCTGTGCGACAATTTTTAAGACATTATATATTGGGTTTTTTAATGGGCCAAATTATGTCATCAGTAAATGCAGTCATATACAATCCATCTCTAAAGTTAAGTATGAAAATCCTCTAGTGCTTTGGCTACTTTAGACCAGCATCCAATTACCTTAAATCACCACAAAACCAAAATATAATAAATCTCTACACTGTTTTTTAATGTGTTTTCAAATCATTTCAAAATAACTGATTACATAAAGCCCTATTTTCTCCTCTCACCAATTCCTAAGGGAAGACTAGGTCTAGAATTCCAAACAATGCATGGTTTTCTATAACTGTCAATTTCACTTTCCAATTAAAATAATATGTTTGCAGAATTTTAAGATTCACAGTATTGTTTCATGACGGAAACTGAGAACACTGACATTTTTGCATTTAAAACAGAAGACATGACAAGCTACCAAGAAATCCAACTTTATCCTTCAATGTAACAAGTTAACTCACATTACAATTAATAAAAATGCTTTCTCTAATCAAACATTATAATTCAGACTAAGGATTCTAATGGTTGAATTAAAGGCAGAGAATTAAAATTACAATGATCACACTTAAACCCGAGTGGCAATATTTAAAGGGCGACCAAAATCATAAACCCTAATTATAAATTCTAAATCTGACCTTTCAAGTAATTTATACTGGTAGCTCTGCAATGCATCATATTGTTTTTTGTTTAATCTTACAGACCTTTTACCCACTTGTGTTTCTTAATATAATAAAAATCAAATAAAGCAGAGTAGAAGCAAACTACAGTGTGTCCGTAAAGTCATGGTGCAGTTTTGACCTGTCACAGGAAAGCAACAAAAGACAATAGAAATGTGAA
Source organism: Saccopteryx leptura (assembly GCF_036850995.1). Lineage (NCBI taxonomy): Eukaryota > Metazoa > Chordata > Mammalia > Chiroptera > Emballonuridae > Saccopteryx > Saccopteryx leptura. The sequence goes on from NC_089503.1 coordinate 160,509,331, forward strand.
ATCTGCACCAAATAAAAGGAAAACTCTCCCAGTTTCATACCTATTCAGTGCAGTTCGATGTGGGCTCATGCACAGATATTTTAGGGCTCCTTAGGTAGCTATCCCGTATAGCCTCTACAGACTCATCACTGATTGATGGCCTACCAGAACGGGGTTTCTCCACCAAACTGCCGGTTTCCTTCAACTGCTTAACCCACTGAGTAATGTTATTCCTATGTGGTGGTGCTTCGTTGTAAATGCACCGATATTGACGTTGCACTTTGGTCACGAATTCGAATTTAGCAAGCCACAGAACACACTGAACTTTCCTCTGTACCGTCCACATCTCGACGGGCATGGCTGTGGGCTGCTCCGCTGTATACACAATGTTACGTCATCATCTGCGCGTGCGCACATGCTGCCACATCATCCTACAGAAACTGGGAGGGTTTTCCTTTTATTTGGTGCAGATTTCATATTTCTATCATCTTTTGTTGCTTTCCTGTGACTGGTCAAAAGTGCACCATGACTTTACAGACACAATGTATTTCAAGAGGAAGAAAATCAGGTAAAGCAAATGAATTCATGAGAAAATTAAAAGATCTACACCTTCCCTGCAATCAAGACTACAGAAAAACAGTTTGTCAATAAATCACACTAACACTGAAATGCACATATCTTGATTTCAGCAGTGGTCTGAGAAGAGATTCTCATTACTCTCACAACTCATGAAGGAGAAAAGCTTTAAAAAGTATCTGAGTAAGTTTTGCCTTTTATCACAAGTGTATTTTACCATAATCAATACATCTGAATGGGAATATTTTTAGAAGTTAGGTTCTACTGTTAAATCCTAATTAACTTTTCAACAGTTATCGGTTTCATTTTAAAATTTCTATTAACAAATGCTTTTAAAATGAATTGATCGATTTTTAATTACCCACACAATAACAATAAAATCAAAGCTACAAAGTTTTAAATGCCACTAGCCAGCAAAATAATTCAAAAGGCATCCTTATGACTTTAAAATTTAAAAATTGAGAGCATATTAAAAAATAAGTAGGCCCTGGCTGGCTAGCTCAGTGGTAGAGCATCAGCCCGGCATGTGGAAGTCCTGGGTTCGATTTCCAGCCAGGGCACACAGGAGAAGTGCCCATCTGCTTCTCCACCCTCCACCCTTTCCTTTCTCTCTAATCTCTTTCCTCTCCTCCCACAGCCAAGGCTCCATTGGAGCAAAGTTGGCCTGGGTACTGAGGATGGCTTCATGGCCTCTGCCTCAGGCACTAGAATAGCTCTGGTTGCAACAGAGCAATGCCCAGGATGGGCAGAGCATCGCCCCCTGGTGGGCTTGCAGGTGGATCCTGGTTGGGTGCATGTGGGAGTCTGTCTCTCTGCCTCCCTGTTTCTCACTTCAGAAAAATTTAAAAAAAATAAAAATAATAAAAATAAAAAATAAGTAAAATTGGATAAAATAATCCAAGAATTAAATTAGATAAAAATGATAACAGATATTGCAGAAACATGATCTACACAGTATATTTTGTTCCTATGAGGACATCACCAAAAAAAGAACCATTAGGAATATAAACTCCACCTTACTTAATTGGTAGCAAAGGGCAGCACAAAACTTTGCCCCGAACCAGGAATTAAGCAAGAAGAAGTCCCCTCGCAACCAAAGATGGTAAAAATTAATGTGCTGAAAGAAATTAATACACTATACCTCTGGTCAGCAAACTGCGGCTCGCAAGCCACATGCGGCTCTTTGGCCCCTTGAGTGTGGCTCTTCCACAAAATACCACGTGCGGGCGCTACCTCAATAAGGAATGTACCTACCTATATAGTTTAAGTTTAAAAAATTTGGCTCTCAAAAGAAATTTCAATCGTTGTACTGTTGATATTTGGCTCCGTTGACTAATGAGTTTGCCGACCACTGCGCTATACCAATAGCTTATTCCTTCTTCTGTACCAGTTCCAAAAGCTTGACCCACCCTACCTAGCCCCAGTCCAAAGCTTACCAGACACACAAACTGAGGAGGGAACCTGAGGTGCTCAGATAAACTGTCACACCAACAGCAGCAAGAAGGAACAATGAACAGAAAAGAAAACCAAAAAATAAAAACAGCAGTCAAGAACTCAAAAAGCTGTATATATCTATATTATGCCAAGATTATCTGAGGCAAATCATACAACAGTGTAATAATTTATAAATGATGATGCTAAGTTATATTCAAAACACTTACATGTAGGAAATGAATGTAATATTTTAAGTTTCCCAATAAAATATGTAAAATGGGGGGAAAAAAACTTCGAGTTATACAAAAGTATACTTTACAGCAGAGGTCTCAAACTCGCGGCTCGCCCGCTGAACAATTTTTTGCGGCCCGCAGACTAATCCACAAACTACAGTTTCTGGTTGTTTTGTGACACTGAAAAGTGTTGCGTAACAGTTGCCTTTTGTAGACCTAGTGCGGCCCGCCGAACGGCTGTGATCTTGCTCTGCGGCCCACATGCTGAGTTGAGTTTGAGACCCCTGCTTTACAGGGATCCATTTATGTGAACTATCATTCCTGGGAGAACTTTACAACTGTGTTCACAGATGTTATTTATTATAAAAATCAAGTGTAATTTGCATAGCAGCCTTCCAGCAAAAGCCTGTGAGATTGAACTTGGCCCACACATGCTCTCAAATAGGACATGCTCATCAAGGTGTGATTGAAACTCTGAGAAAAACTAAAGACTGAAAACTATATGCAGCCTTAATCCAATTCATATGAATCCAAGACTAGTCTTATGCATGAACACTATGCACAAGGTTTCCCACATTTAATCCTTATTATAATCTTGTGAATCAGTAGTTTTATCCCATTTTATAGGAATCTGAGACTTAGTGGTAAATTACTACATCAAAGTCATGACTAGTGGTGGAGTACCCAAGTTCCTTAGGTCTGGAAACTGCACACTATTATGCCATGACCAATTTGTCAAAAATTTAATTGCATAATTCATCTGTACAAGATACAACCAAATAAAAATATTTATAATCTTTGGAACCCCACTGTCAAAAGTATTCACTAGTGGTGATCTTCATTTTCCAAAGGGCAGTCCTTGGAACAGTACACCCACAGTGTAACAAGTGTCACTGGCTGTGTGGAAAGAGAGGGAGCTGGATCAATGTATATGGAAAATGCTGGTTTCTTTAGTTGAAGTATTTCTCAGGACCTTTAATGTACTTAGTCTTTGGCATGGTGACTCTCCAAGTTTAGAAGGTAGCTAGCTGAGTACAAACTGGTCCAAGATGGATGCAGGTGGGACAGCAGAACCCTCCCCCAACAGATCTTTCATTCCCCTCCAGAGCTTGATCAGACAGTGACGCCATGTTCACAAGAGTGGAAGCACGCAAGAACCCTAAGAAGCCTCTGCTCAGAAATGGCACAGTGCCATGTTGTCACCTTCTGTCGGCCAGCCCAGATCACGGGGTGGGAAAAGAGAAGCTGGCTCTATGGGAGTAGCTACCAAGTCACCCTGCACAGGGCATGGACAAAAGGAAAGACAAAGAATCGTCACCATTTTTTGTGATAAATCTGTTATATCACCTATTTTCAAATTTCCCCAATGGTCCCCAAAATTCTCTTTATTGCTGTTATTTGATTATGCTTTCCTGTCTTTCTTCTCTTCCTTTTCTTCAGAGGAAATGAGATCAAGTCAAAAGTTCACATATCATGTGGTGTGTATAATACTCACTGCGAATCCTTTCATTTAGAACAAGCTCCTTTTATTTCTTTCATGATATTGACATTTCATGACATTCAGTTACTCAAAAGAAAACTAAATTGACTAGATTGTAATGTCTTCAAATATTCATGTCATAGTACATAAAATAAAACCTAAACATGAAATTATGTTTTTTACTTATAGGTAAAATCATCTAATCATGGTTCACTATATATTTTGCACGTTCCAGAGGGCCCAACTTAAGATTTTCCTGTATACTATAGAACAACTCCTCCCTCATCACATCCCTACTCTTCCACAAAAGGAAATTCAGATATGTCAAACCCGTGTAAACCTTTCCCTGATCCTCTCTAGAAAGTAAGTTACCAACTCTTCCTCTGTGCATCCTATGTACTTGCACTGTGGCTAATGAAGGTTTTCAGTACTGAGTGCACAGCCTGACTTTCCCCAGATCATTGCAGCCTGGTATCAAAACTGGTCTCACTTGGATTTTTTTTTAAGTCTCTAGTTCTCAATTCTGTCAGCTATTATAGGATTCTAGCCCTTAAAGACTCAGTCATTTTTCACATTGCTTACAAATGGGTCTTGTGGCTATTTTGTGATATCCACCTGTTCCTCCTCTTTTTTTTTTTTTTTTTTTCTGAAGCTGGAAATGGGGAGAGACAGTCAGACTCCCGCGTGCACCCGACCGGGATCCACCCGGCACGCCCACCAGGGGGCGATGCTCTGCCCCTCTGGGGCGTCGCTCTGTTGCGACCAGAGCCACTCTAGCGCCTGGGGCAGAGGCCAAGGAGCCATCCCCAGCGCCTGGGCCATCTTTTGCTCCAATGGAGCCTCGCTGTGGGAGGGGAAGACAGAGACAGAGAGGAAGGAGGGGGGGAGGGGGGGAGAAGCAGATGGGCGCTTCTCCTGTGTGCCCTGGCCGGGAATCGAACCCGGGACTTCTGCACACCAGGCCGATGCTCTACACTGAGCCAACCGGCCAGGGCCATTCCTCCTCTTTTACTCCAAGAATAGATCCACTTTCTCTGTGCCCACTTATTTTTAATTACCACTGGTCAACCATGACCTACCTATTCATCCACACTTCATCTCCCCTGACTGTCGAAGGAGATGTTATTTTGTGAAGTGTTGTCATCTGCCAGTTTGTTATTCTTATCTAATCTTGTCTCTTTTTCTACAGTAACCACCTGTGAAATATTGGTCTGTGCATTTTATTATTTTCCTGCTTTTTCTTGATTGTTAACTGATCATAGAGGCAGAAGATGTCATAGTAGACCTGAATAAATTCTGAGATACAAATTCCTGAGCAAGTAATGAAAACCCTCCGGGCAGAGAATGGAAGCACCTGATTTACTCACCAGTACCTACAGACAGAGCTCTGTGCTGAGCTGGACTTGCTGAGCACAGCTTCTGTATTAAGAAATCAGGTTACATTAGAATGCCTTCACTCTTGTTCTGCACACCACTACAAGTCAAATTATAAAGTGGCTCCACCTCAGATTACATACATTGACAAGTAGAATTGACTTCCTCTGGATAAATAAGCATTTTTATCTCCATTGCCGTCTGGCTTTCATTAACATTTACTTCCAGGCAGAATGTAGTAATCTCTACTTTAATATCAATGTTTCATCCTCGTAAACTTAGGAAATCCAAAAAGACTGCCATCACCCTCTTCCTTTTTTCATTTCATCCCTAAATTGACCTGATCCCAGGTTTGTGTTTCATACGGAAACTCTTAAAATCAAAAAGTTTAGGCACTAGCATGTCCAACTCAAACTCAGAAGAAATATCCAAAATTTAACTGGGTGTACATGAGGCCAGAACAAAACAGTGAATGCCGCCTTAGATTCCAATGGATTAGTTTCTCACTTGGCCATCTGATTCTTCAATCCTACTGCATCTCAATATACTCATAATATGAGCAGCTTATGTAAATGGCTGGTATTGGTCTGGCCAGGACTCCCCATCTCTTCCTACACTGTTGACAGCCATAGCCTTCGATTCTTTCTCTGGCCTTTTATTTTATCCTTTATACTTATTACTACATAAAACTATATTCACTTATTAATGCTAACTGTATCTTGTCTGTCTCTCAGCACATACCTCCAATGAAATGTAAACCCATAAAGATAGAGACTTAGATCACACAGTGTGCCTGGTACACAATGAGAACACTATTTGTTGATTGAACTAGGTATCTGGAATGATTTCCCACAGCTTAGCAGATTTGTAATTATTACACTCAAAGTCAAAAGCTAGAAAAAAGTCAATCAAATGACCTGAATTTATTTTATGGCATATTTCTCAAAAAAGTGGTAAAGAATATGTATAACAGGAGTCGATGTAAAGCCTCCTGATCTTCACATAGAACTATGGACAGAAAAAGCCCAATTTCTACAGTGTGAAAAGAAACTGAAGCACATTTTCAAAGGTGCAACAGACTAGTAAGTCAGTGATTTGGGCGGGGAATTGCTCTTTCAAGGAATAGGATAAACTACATTTAATACCCAGTATAATGATGTCATGCTTTAGAACTTTATCCCAACTGCTGTTTAAAGAATTCACAAAGTTAAATACGGTTCTTTATACCCTATTCAAAACCATCTAAATGTTTATTGTGGATCACCGGCCTGGGAATATAACATTCAAAGTTTCTCAGACTTATTTGACCTTGGAATGCCTTTCTTTGACCTTACTAATTTACATATCCTGGAAATCAATTTGGGAAAAGCTTCTATAGAGCTCATAAAAGTTGTGTTGGCAGCTAGGAAAAACCATCACACAGCCTAATCCTTAAATAGTTCTCAGAACAAGAGGTTTTTTTCAATTGCTTTATTCCGCTTAAGTTTTTAAACAGAATAGTCTGAATCCTCTGTGTTTTTTAAATAGTGTATTTGTTCTCTTCCAACAGTATCAATTTATTAATTTTCTTATCTTACTACTGTATAAAGCCTCTAAATAGTTGTGGGCATCACTGTCTTGTTTCCTATGTAAGTACAAGTAGCTTCAGTACTCCAGTATATAATAATACAATATTTACTTAAATTTTGATAGTTTTTATCAGATTTCAGTAATCTCTTCCTATTTCTATTTTACTTAAAACTTTCACTGAGAAAGACTACTAACTTTTATAACATGTCAATTTTATCATACAATAAAATCACCTGAGGCCCTGGCCGGTTGGCTCAGTGGTAGAGCGTCAGCCTGGCGTGCAGAAGTCCCGTCCCGGGTTTGATTCCCAGCCAGGGCACACAGGAGAAGCGCCCATCTGCTTCTCCACCCCTCCCCCTCTCCTTCCTCTCTGTCTCTCTCTTCCCCTCCTGCAGCCTAGGCTCCATTGGAGCAAAGATGGCCTGGGCGCTGGGGATGGCTCTGTGGCCTCTGCCTCAGACGCTAGAGTGGCTCTGGTCGCAACATAGCGATGCCCCCAGATGGGCAGAGCATCGCCCCCTGGTGGGCAGAGCATCAACCCTGGTGGGCGTGCCGGGTGGATCCTGGTCGGGCGCATGCGGGAGTCTGTCTGTCTCTCCCCGTTTCCAGCTTCAGAAAAATAAAAAATAAATAAAAAAATCACCTGATTGCCCTGGCCGGTTGGCTCAGCGGTAGAGCGTCGGCCTAGCGTGCGGAGGACCCGGGTTCGATTCCCGGCCAGGGCACACAGGAGAAGCGCCCATTTGCTTCTCCACCCCTCCGCCGCGCTTTCCTCTCTGTCTCTCTCTTCCCCTCCCGCAGCCAAGGCTCCATTGGAGCAAAGATGGCCCGGGCGCTGGGGATGGCTCCTTGGCCTCTGCCTCAGGCGCTAGAGTGGCTCTGGTCGCAATATGGCGACGCCCAGGATGGGCAGAGCATCGCCCCCTGATGGGCAGAGCACCGCCCCTGGTGGGCGTGCCGGGTGGATCCCGGTCGGGCGCATGCGGGAGTCTGTCTGTCTCTCCCCGTTTCCAGCTTCAGAAATGAAAAAAAAAAAAAAATCACCTGATTTTTTACCTTTCATTTGTTAAATAATGGATTATATTGAAAATTTCTTGATGGTAAAATTTCCTAATTGTAAAATATTCTTGAATTCCTAGAAAAAGCCTTAATTGGTCATGGGGTACTATTAATTTAGATTAGCTGCTAGATTTGATTTTTTTTTTAATGCTGAAGTTAGGAACACCACTTTAAACATATATAATTAAACTATATGGCAAGAATAAGACAAAGATAAAAAGAAATAGGGGTACTGGGTGAAAGAAGGTGGAGGGATTAGCCAGAAAACATGCACATAACGCATATATACAGTCAACAGTGTGCTGACTGCAGAGGGAAAGGGGTAGAAGTGGGCAGAGGAGGAAAATGGGGCTGGAAAGAGACTTTGCAGGGGTGAGTGGAGCACAATGTGACGTGAGACGGTTTTATTGAGTTGTACACCTGTAGGGTTTTGTAAACCAATGTCACCCCAATAAATTCAATAAATAAAGAAATAAAACTAGATACAGCAAGTCCTAGAATAACATCATTTCATTCAAAGTTGTGTTGTTATAACATTGCTGAGGGGGGAAAATTGATTTCCTGCTGTGTCCACTATCCGTGTAGGGTTTGCATGTTCTCTCCAAATCTGCATGTGTTTTCTCCTGGGACTCTGGTTTCCTCCCACGCCCCAAAGATGCGCACGTTAGGTGAACTGGCGTGTGTGACTGTCCCAGTTGGGGTGCGTGTGGGTGGGTGTGAGCAGCCCCGCGATGGAAGGGATCCCGGTCCGATGTTGGTCCTACATCACACCCTGGGGTGCTGGGATAGGCTCTGGCTACCCACGACCCCAAACTGAAATAAGCAGATTAGAAAGAAATTCTTCCTTGTTTTTATTAATCTTTCTTAAAAGTATGTGTGATTCACATTTATTTTAATATTATAAATATTTTAGGTCTTTATTTAGAAGTAAAGTTTTTTGTTTTTTTGTATTTTTCTGAAGTTGGAAACAGGGAGGCAGTCAGACAGACTCCCACATGTGCCCGACCAGGATCCACCTGGCACGCCCACCAGGGGGCGATGCTCTGCCCATCTGGGGCATTGCTCTGTTGCAACCAGAGCCATTCTAGCGCCTGAGGCAGAGGCCACAGAGCCATCCTCAGCGCCCGGGCCAACTTTGCTCCAATGGAGCCCCGGCTGTGGGAGGGGAAAAGAGAGACAGAGAGGAAGGAGAGGGGGAGGGGTGGAGAAGCAGATGGGCGCTTCTCCTGTGTGCCCTGGCCAGGAATTGAACCCGAGACTCCTGCACGCCAGGCCGATGCTCTACCACTGAGCCAACCAGCAGGGCCTAGAAGTAAAGTTTTTATGGCCCGAAACATGCTGTAGGAACTGAACTCTTGTTTATATCAATTAACCTATGGGAAAATTGGTTTTGCTATACTTCATTTAACCTAAAGTCACAATTTCCAAGAACCTATCAAGGACATTAAGTGAGGACTTACTGTGGTTCTATTTACCAGAAATTTTAATCAAAAATATTCTTCTTTTCAGTCATATTCTGTTAAGATTTCCAAATTTTAGTTCCTTTTAGATTGTTAATTTTTAAACTATGCTCTGTGAGTAAAATTATGTCTTTTGGCTGTTATCTTAAAGATTAATTTCAGCACACCTAAAATATCCAAGAATGTGAACAGCAATTTTGAAAGTTGATGAGACAAATTTTAAATATCAGAAATCAAAAAAGCTAAAAGACAAAATAACCTAAGAACAAAAATTTTTTTATCTAAAATGATAGTTTCATTTAAATAACACCATCTATGTTTTTTAATTTATAAGATTTTTATTGTAATTTTTCTGTAATATTACAAAAAACACATTCTTGTGAACTATTCTTAACACTAAAAATGAATTATACAATATGACAATACAGGAAAAAGCTGCCTAAATACTTTCTGTAATATTCTTGAGTCCTAGGTCAACAGATATAATGGAAAAGAATCTTAATAACCAATTTTTTTCAGTTATTCTTGCCAAAAAACAATCATTTAAACAATAAATTTATATTAGCTATAAGATTCAGATGAAAATCAGTCTTTATTACAAAAAGTAACAAATTTTAGTCATAATTTCAAAGTCAGTTGAGTCCACTTAATACCATCAATCTGATCCATTGTGCTCCCTAATAAACTCTACTGGAATTTATGCTAACTCTCATTTGCATAGTTTCTATATTTATTTTAACAAAACTTACACTACCAAATAAAGTCAAAGTAAAGAACAGAATATATAAACATCAGGATTCCTAGTACTCTATCTCCCACTTTACTGGCAAGATTGTTACAATACAAATATTACAGAAAATATTAAAAGTTATGAATTAGCAATAATACTCACGCATCATTTGAGCAAGTCATAAATTCCCCCTTTATTTTGGGATGCCACGAGCCAGTATGAAGCATTGCTGTGTGACCCTTAAAAAAAAATAAAAAGATGTTTAACAAAGGTAAAATAAATAAATAAGTACACTAACCAGAAACTGACATATGCTTAAAACTTTTTAGTCCTCCCAAAGGAACACTATTTTAATAACTAATATTATTTTTATCTCAATTTTACTTCATAACTTGATTTGTTTATTTCACTTTGTTTAATTCACTATGTAACATACCCCATCCCATCCCTCATATCCAGAAATTAGCACAGTGCTTATACGTAACAGGTGCTTCATAAGGAAGGAAATAAAGGGGGAAATGGCAGCCTCTCTTAAGAAAGAAAGAGAAATTAAGTACATCATTAAAGACATTTTTTTCTCAATGGAAAAGAATTTAAAAGATAGAAAGTATTTACAAATAATCATTGCAAAAGCAAGAGGTAGGGAGTAAAATAATCCATGCTTCATAAAAATGTGTCAAGAATCTTGATTCTATAATACATCTGGAAGAATAAACATGTGGGAAAAGGAAAAACATCTTTAAAGTTATTCAGGAACCTTCGCCTTACTAAGTATAGAGTATAATATAAAAACACTTTAATTAAAACAATGTGATGTTGATATAAGAACTGACACAGAAACTATCTCAACCACAGAGTACCTATCAAACATAAACACACACATACACACATACTTCCCTCCTAGGCAGCAAAGTCAGCTAGAGTAGTCCCATAGAATAAGTCAGGTTCAGATGGGACAAAAAGAGCCTAATTTTTTTTTTCATGTAATAATGATAAGGTCTCTTATTCTGAAAGGGTCAAAAATAAACCTTTGCTATAGAAACAAAATTTGCATATTTAAATGACTTAGATGGGAAGTAACTGTGGTTCTATGGAAAGAATAAATTGGAACTGCAGTACCTACATGTGGGCCTGGAGACCATCTCCAGTCCAAATGCCTACAATGCCTCAACTAGTAGGTGGCCAACTCCTGACATTCTGTTCATGTTTATGGGATGCCAGTGGGAACCAGAGATGTGGAACATCTTCTGCAGTGGGGAAGAATGGGTCATATTTAGTTAAGTAGAGGACCAGCAATACTTATTTGAATAAGTGGCATGTAAACTGAGACCGAAAGAATGAGAAGAAGCCAGTCATGTAAAAGTAGAAGAAGGAGCCTTCCCACAGATGGAAAAGCATGTGAGAAGGTCCTCGTGCAGGAAAAGAGCTAGGTGTCTTAGAGGAACTGAAAAAAGGCCAGTGGGCTACCGCATGTTATGCAAGAGGAGGCACAAAATTAGTGGACATGTAAAGAAACAGGAGTCGAAATAGCTAAGTCGTTGTCGTCCGTCCAAAGAGGTTGGGAAGCCACTAGAGAGGCATTTTTGTGGCAGTATATTTTTAAAGGATTCTATTGATTAGAACACAAGCCAAGAGTACAAGTAGAGAGACCAGTAACACATCTTTTACAGGACGTAATAACTAATGTCAAGGCATGGGAGAATGTTGTAGGAGTGAAAAGGAGAAAAGTGGACAGATTTGAGATAGATTTTGGAGGGAACTAACAGGACCATCCAGTAGACTGAATCTGGCTGAACAGAGAGGATTTGGTGGTTTTGGTTATTGTAGTATTTAAGGATGACTTCCAAGTTCATAGCTTTAGCAACTAGAATAGAGTTTTGCTAGCAAATAAAGTGGACAGTAAGAATCAAGATCTCCCTACTGGAACTACTATGTTTGAAAGGCCTATGACATGCAAATGACATTGTCAATTTAGTAGCTGAACATACAAGTCTTGAACGCAGAAGAGGAAAATGGAATCTCATAGATAGAATGGTGTCCCCCACCCCCCAAAAAAAGATATGTCCACATCCAAATCGCAAGAACCTGTGAATGTGACCTTATTTGGAAAAAGAATATTTTCAGATATAATTAAGAACCTCAAAATTATATCATTCTGCATTATCCAGGTGAGCCCTAAATCCAATGAGAAGCATGGTCATAAGAAACAAAAAAGAAGCCCTGGCCGGTTGGCTCAGCAGTAGAGCGTCAGCCCGGCATGTGGAAGTCCGGGTTCGATTCCAAGCCAGGGCACACAGGAGAAGTGCCCATCTGCTTCTCCACCCTTACTCCACTCCTTCCTCTCTGTCTCTTCACCTCCTGCAACCAAGGCTCCACTGGAGCAAAGCTGGCCCAGGGCTGAGGATGGCCCCATGGCCTCCGCCTCAGGCGCTAGAATGGCTCCCTTGCAAAGGAGCAATGCCCCAGATGGGCAGAGCATCTCCCCCTGGTGGATCCCGGTCGGGCACATGCGGGAGTCTATTTGCCTCCCCACTCCTCACTTCAGAAGAATACCAAAAAAAAGAAAGAAAGAGAAAAGAAAAAATCACAAAGAGTATATAAGGCTCTGTGAAGAGGGGCAGAGATTGGAGTTACACAGCCACAACCCAAGGAACGCCTAGAGACCCCAGAAACTGAAGAGGAAAGAAAAGATTCCCCTAGAGCCACTGGAGGAAACATCACTGTGCCAATTCCCTGATTTCAGACTTCTGACCTCCAGATTTGTGAAAGAATAAATTTTTGTTGTTTTAAGCCACCAAGTCCACGGTACTTCGTTACAGAAGTCCTAGGAAACTAATCATACTCTCTCTAAGTCTGAAGACCAAGAAAACTGTAAATAAATACTGAATTTTAGTTAATCCATTTGTTTCTTTTTTGCAGTGGTAGGCATTAACGATTCTGAATCTGCTTTCGGTATAATGAAGAATTAAGCAAAGGAGAAAATATGTTGAGGAGAAAGACAGTCAAGGTTTTCACTGCTGAAAAAGCATTACAAAAGTGAAAAGAGCGTACTCCCTAGCCTCAAATTATATTACAGAGCAACAGCGAGGCATGGCGCCTTTCACCAGCACCTGTGTCCTGAATATTGGCATTTCAGGACTGGCAGGCAGCAGAGCCTGAGGGTCGTTTACTTGGTTACAAAAGCAAACATGAAAAGATGCTCAACTTCACTCGTCATTAGGAAAATGCAAATTAAAACAAGGAGATCTCATTAAACACCTATTAGAATGGCTAAATTCCAAAAAACTGCCCATCCCAATTGTTAGCAAGGATGTAGAGCAAAAGGAACTCTCATTCATTGTTGGTGGGAATGAAAAATGGTACAGTCATTTGGAAGGGTTTGTCAGCTTCTTAAAAGCTAAACATAGTCTAACCACATGATCCAGCAATCTCACTCCTATGAATTAACCTAACTGATATGAAAACTTATATCTACACAAAAGCTATGCATAAATCTTTACAGCAGCTTTATGCATAAAACCCAATGGCAAAACAGAATTTGCCAATGGGACAGATGTGGGGTGTGAGGGGAAGAGAGGAGTCAGGTAGAACACACAGGTTATCAGGTTGATCAACTGCGACATTGTGATGCTATTTACTAAAACAAGGGTGACTGTGAAGGTACAAGTTAAGAAAGAAAAATCTAGATTTCCTTCTTGGAGATTTTATGTTGAAACAGCTATTATACATCCAGTAAGTCTTTGAAGTATGTAGTTGGTCATACTGGACAGGTGAGAAGACAAGGAAAGAAATATGAATTTGTAAGCCCTCAGTGTCTATACATGGTATGGATTTAAATACTAAAAATGTATCAGAGTGCACTGCTTGCTCTCTCTGATGACCTTCAGGCTGATAGCTCCTGCTAAAAATGTGCTAATTAACTAGAGGAATCTGCTTGAGGCTTGAGCATCCTCTTGGACGGCAAAGTGGGAAAATACACACAAAGCAATGACTGTTTTTCAAAGATTTACAGGAGTCTCCAGAATCATACTCAGATCAGAAAGTGGGGGGGGGGGGGGGGGGTCAATGGATTGATCATTGGCTCTTTTTGGGGGTCTAGCTGTCTGTAGTCCCCACCCACCTCTTGCCTCAGACATCCAAATTTTGAGTTCTCTTAGGATGGATTTGAGGATTAGTTCTCCTATCTTCTCAAGCTAAGCCTCCTTGATCAATACCCTTGCCCAAGCTCTGATATATTGAATACTGAGTTCTGACATATTGAATATTGCCCTTTCTTTTGAAGCATTGGGCACATAGACCTTGCACCTGCAACACAGAGGGCTCAGCACCAAGCCCTGGGACACCCACCATTTAGAGCAGAGGTCCCCAAACTTTTTACACAGGGGGCCAGTTCACTGTCCCTCAGACCGTTGGAGGGCCAGACTATAAAAAAAAACTATGAACAAATCCCTATGCACACTGCACATATCTTATTTTAAAGTAAAAAAACAAAACGGGAACAAATACAATATTTAAAATAAAGAACAAGTAAATTTAAATCAACAAACTGACCAGTATTTCAATGGGAACTATGCTCCTCTCACTGACCACCAATGAAAGAGGTGCCTCTTCTGGAAGTGCGGCAGGGGCCGGATAAATGGCCTCAGGGGGCCGCATGCGGCCCGCAGGCCGTAGTTTGGGGACCCCTGATTTAGAGGATAAGTGGGAGAGGAGGAGCACACAAAACAAGAGTGACCAGGTGTGCTACTGACGAAAGAAGGAAACCAGGAGAGGAAAATAAATTTGAACTCAAGCAAAGAAGGCATTTGGAGGACAGAATTCTCAGTTGTCAAGTACTGCTGAATGTTACAGTATTATAAGAACTGAAAACTGGGGGGGGGAGGGGAAGGGGGAGAGGAGGGGCACAAAGAAAACTAGATAGAAGGTGACAGAGGACAATCTGACTTTGGGTGATGGGTATGCAACATAATTGAATGACAAGATAACCTGGACATGTTTTCTTTGAATATATGTACCCTGATTTATTGATGTCACCCCATTAAAATTAATAAAAATTTATTTATAAAAAAAATAATAATAAAAAAATAATAAAAATTAAAAAAAGAACTGAAAACTGATCATCAGATATGGTGGCGAGACGACAGCCATGAGCAGGGAAGTGAGCTAGGGACCCCTCAGTTCAGTACACCTAAGGTACTGAAAGACAATAACTGACTGGCTGATAAATAAAAATGCATAGGATTGTCAGGGGTCCCATTAATCTCTTTCCAAAATAGAAATCTGTCAGGCTAAGCTTAAGGAAAAAATAAAATAAAAGAATTTCTAATGCCAAGCAGTAAACAGATATCTGGTCTAATTTCACCCCACTAAATCCCTGCCTGTGGGCCAGGAAAACAGCACATGATTTGCAATAAAAACAAAAACAAAACCACCTCAATAATCCAAGAACTGCCCCGCCTTCAGGGACTTGGCCCCTACACTGCCCTGGCTTCCCCAGGCCTGTGCCGCACTGCTTTGCACCTTCGTTCTCCTCCTCTGCTCAACACAGCCTCAATGCCAACTCAGGTACCTTAGCTGACAACCCTTCACCCACTGCACAGTCTGCTGACCCCCAGGCAGTTCCTTACTTGCCTTTTTATTTATGTTTTATTAACTTATTGGGGTGACATCGGTTAATAAAATTATACAGGTGTCAGGTGTACAATTCTATAATACGTCATCTGTATATCGCATTGTGTGTGTGTTCAGCATCCCCAAGTCAAGTCTCCTTCCAACACCATTTATCCCCGCTGTACCCCCCATACCTCCCTCAACCCACCTTTTCCTCTGGTAGTCACCATGCTGTTGTCTGAGTCTATGAGTTTTTGTTGTTGTTGTTTTCATTTCTGCGAAATCTCTTCACCTTTCTTAACCAGCCCCCACTCCCCGCTCCCTCTGACAAGCTGTCAGTCTGTTCTCTATCCGTGAGTCTTCCTATTTTGTTTGTTAGTTTAGTTTGCTCATTAGATCCCACACATGAGTGGGATCATATGGTACCATTTTCCTCTCCCACATGCGGGCTCTGGCATTCTACATACGGATGGATGCTGCCCAGCTCAGTCCTTAGGGCCTCACTTCCCATACTTTGTCCTAACAGCAACCCCATGACCAGCCCAGCCTGTGCAGGTCTTTCACTGAGATTTGATTGGAGTTGAAATAGCATATTGGACTACAAAGGATCCACAAGAAAATTATCTCGGTTATAAAGAACATTAGGATAAAAGGACATGTGGTCACCTTAGCTGCTGAGTACCCAGAATATGAATATAAATAGCAGGTTAAACTGAAAAAAAAATCTAAAAGACTATTCACAGTTTCTTGTTTGTAAAGATAGAAGCATGACAAAGGCAATGGGAATGTTAAGTACCGGTGTATGAAAACAGGGACCAAGATTAGTCATAACAAAAATGAAGTTCAACTAAGGATTTTTAAATGGATTTAAACAGAATTAGTACCATGGATAACATTAGTAAAAAAAATAATTTTTAAGTGACATCTATTAAAGAACAGGCAGTGGTTAAAACACTTTTTTATCAAATAAACTAGCTTTTCTTCTTTCTCCTTTAGCTAAACATAGGCCCTCCTGAGGGGGGGGAAATCCCTTCCTTTACTTAACAGCCTTCACTGCCAACAGCCTGGAAGAAAGAGTTAAACATCTATTTGTTTTTCATAAAATGCTATACTTTGCAAACAGAGAGGACATTAATGATCCATGACGAATATAGGCTTCCCTGCGCACACACAGAGGTGTGCTGATCTGTACTATTCAGTCCAGACTCTTACGGTTGCCCCTATGACAAAAGGTGCAAAAACAGGTGCCTTCCTGAAGTGCCACTTGCAGTCACTGAATGAGGCGAGGCTGTGTGACCCACAAAATACAAGGACCCGTGTCTCCGGAATGATGTGCTAACATGCAACGCAGCAGGGAATGCTATACTATGAGCTTTGATCCAAAAGTTCTTCTTAAACAAAGTCCATTCGTAGGCTTTCAGGAATCACCAAACTGTCTGAAAATGTCACCAAAATTTTTATGTGACTACACTTTGCTGGAGAAAATGTTAAGAGCTTTCATTTGCAAGTTGGCGAACAGTTTCTCTGCAGGTCCAGATAGTAAGTGTTTCCGGCTGTGCGGGCCACACGGCCCCCGCGGCACCACTCAACTCCCTCACGGCAGCACAAAAGCAGCCAGACAATAGTAATGAATGGCAGGCTGGTTCCAACGAAACATTTATTTACAAAAACAGGGTGCAGGCTGGATTCCATCCACAGGCCTTAGTTGGCCAAGACCTGTTGTGTAACCCATTACAATCTTAGTCATTTCCTTCTATGAATCAAGAACTCTGAAGTCCAAGTCTTTCTAATTCCTAAGCAATTTAAAAATCCATTTGAACACATCAAAGAGATAAATTACTTCTTCTTTGATCTACTCAACTCTAATAATTCCTTTCAAGTTATTTCAGCAGCCCCAACGATGGCTAAGTCTTCCTAATATTACCATATGTGATTCCTTTTCTGATATCATAAACTATCAATACTTTTTTATTTTAACAAACATTTATCACCTGATATGTTCTAGGCTCTAGATATTCTATTTACTAGTCACACAACCTAACTTCCAGTTATTTACCTTTCTTTATTTTCAATATTCTAAACTTAAATCACTCTCAGCATACACCTGAAAATCCTTTGGCTGTACCTACAATGTACAACTTTTATTATGGAATAACTCCCTTCTTCCCATCATTGTATCCCATTCAAATACCCAGGCTTCTAAATAAGACCCAAGAATATCATATGAATATGTAGAATGATTGTCTCTACAAGTCTACATTCTATAGCTCTTAATGCCAATTCTTCTAGTAATTTTTCTCTCACAACCATTGTTATTCTAAGTCTTTACTATCCTATTGAAGGCCTCATCCCAGCATCTGCAAACAACAATAAGAAACGACCCTGCCAGTCAATGGTGACACATTCAACTTCCTGTCTAAGGCCCACCATCTCTAAACATGCCTGCACATGAGTCCATCCTTATCTCTCCATTCCCTCCTCACAGTCAAAGCTAATTCTCACTCTTGGGCTTGATAGCAATCACTACCACCTCCTCAGAAACTTTCATTTTTATTTAATAATTAGTTTCTATGTTTTGTTTGGTTTTGCAGAACTGTATTAGTTTCCTATCACTGTGTAACTAATTACCACAAACTGGGGCTTAAAACACCTTCAGATAATTAGCAGACAGTTTTTTAGGTCAGAAGTTCTATCACAATGTGGCTGGAGACTCTTCAGGGGCTCACAGACTGAAGGCAGGATGTCAGCAGGGTGGCATTCCTGTCTGGAGGCTCTGGGGAAGAATCTGACTCCACGCTCACTCAGGTTGCTGGCAGAATCTAAGTTCCTTGCATCTGTGGCACTGAGACACCTATCTCCCTGCTATTTGTCGGCGGAGAGCTGCTCCCAACATCTAGAAGCTGTGTGCCTTCCTTGCCTCCATCTCCAAAGCCAGCAAATGAGAATCTCATGCCGAACCTCAGTTAGACAGAAGATATGCCCCCCAAATCTCTGCAAAACAATCCCTTCTTAATCCATGCTCCTGCTGAAATAGATAAGGAGTAATATCCTTCTCAGAAGTCATCTGGTGTCCTTGAGAATATCTGGGGGGCACACACTTAATTTCTTGAAAGAGCTTTTAAGGTAACTGACTTTTTTCTCTTCCTGAGGTTTCAGTGAAAGGTTATGTATACAGCCACATCCTTGACTTGCTTTTTTTTTTTTTTTTTTTTTGACAGAGACAGAGAGTCAGAGAGAGGGATAGATAGGGACAGATAGGAAGGGAGAGAGATGAGAAGCATCAATTATTCGTTGCATCACCTTAGTTGTTCATTAATTGCTTTCTCATATGTGCCTTGACCAGGGAGCTACAGCAGACCAAGTGACCCCTTGCTCGAGCCAGCGACCTTGGGCTCAAGCTGGAGAGCCTTGCTCAAACCACACGAGCCTATGCTCAAGCTGGCAACCTCAGGGTTTTGAACCTGGGTCCTCTGCATCCCAGTCCATTTCTCTATCCACTGTGCCATCGCCTGATCAGGCTTGACTTGTTTTCTATACCACACTTTCAGACACAATTTCTTCCTTTTAAAAATCTTTTTAAATTTAATTTTGAACGTAAACACCTATATAGGTTTAAAATTAAAATTAACTAAATCATCTAGCCCTATTATCTTTTAATAAGATTTCTTTCAATGTATCAGTCTTTTCTCCTAGTTTTTGTTTTTTTTGTTTTTTGGGGTTTTTTTTCATTTTTCTGAAGCTGGAAACAGGGAGAGACAGTCAGACAGACTCCCGCATGCGCCCGACCGGGATCCACCCGGCACGCCCACCAAGGGCGACGCTCTGCCCACCAGGGGGCGATGCTCTGCCCATCCTGGGCGTCACCATGTTGTGACCAGAGCCACTCTAGCGCCTGAGGCAGAGGCCACAGAGCCATCTCCAGCGCCTGGGCCATTTTTGCTCCAATGGAGCCTTGGCTGCGAGAGGGGAAGAGAGAGACAGAGAGGAAAGCGCGGCGGAGGGGTGGAGAAGCAAATGGGCGCTTCTCCTGTGTGCCCTGGCTGGGAATCGAACCCGGGTCCTCCGCATGCTAGGCTGACGCTCTACTGCTGAGCCAACCGGCCAGGGCCTCTCCTAGTTTATTATAAGCAGCAAAAAGCAAAAAACAAAAAAACGGGCAGTACCTTCAACACTTTGCTTGGAAACCTCCTTAGTTTCTGACCTCAACACTCAGTTCTGCTGCCCCAGTCAGAGCCAGCCACAGAGACCATCCCTTTTGCCAAGAAGAACCCAGTCCCTTTGAGGGGCTCACCTGATTAGGCTGGACCCAATAAGAACAATCCTCCTTTCTTAAAAGTCCGCTGTACTGTACACTATAACCTAATCACAGGAGTATCTCATCAAACTCAGGCTGCCAGCCACACTCAGGGGCAGGAACAGGGGCAGGGAATCTTAGGGGCTGCTCAGAATTCTGTCTACAATAAAGACTTTAAGTGTAGAAATTCTGAAACTACTTTCTGTGTACCATATCATTGAACAAATGAGCAAATATAATGATAATGTTGCCTGACCCATGGTGGTGAGGTGGATAGAGTACTAACCTGGAACGCTGGGGTCGCTGGTTCCAAACCCAGGGCTTGCCCAGTCAAGGCACATATGACAAGCAATCAATGAACAGCTAGAGTGAAGCAATTACTTTGTCACTCCCCTTCTATAAAATCAGTAAATAAAATCTTCATATATATGCATGCCTTGTCTGGTTGACTCAAAGGTAGAGCATCAGCCCAGAATGTGGATGTCCCATGTTCAATTCTAGGCCACGGCACACAGGAGAAGTATTCACCCTTCCCCTCTCGCTTCTCTCTCTCTTTCTCTCTTTCTTCTCCCCTCCTGTAGCCATGGCTCAACTGGAGCAAGTTGTCCCCAGGCACTGAGGATGGCTCCATGGCTTCAACCTCAGGCACTAAAAAAAAAAAATGACCCCAGGCTGCAAAGGAGCAAGGGCTCCAGATGGGCAGAGCATCGCCCCCTAGTGGGCCTGCCAGGTGGGTCCAGTTGGGGCACATGCAGAAGTCTGTCTCTGCCTCCCCTCCTCTTACTACTACTACTACTACTACTACTAATAATAATAATAATAATAATATATATTATATATGTATATATATATACACACACACACATACACATATACTGATGATGTTGGAAGCCAAGTTTCTCACTGTTGGAGAAGTGAAATACAATTTTGAGATGGTTAAATGCTAGGAAATTGAATTAGAATTTGATGTATCAAGTTGGTGTTTATTTTTATTAATTGGTTGGCTTGTCTCCCACTCCAGCTCTGTCTGCTGAAACAGCCTGGAAGGATGACACCCCAGCAATAAGGAACAATGAAGTGTCCAGATCATGATTTATTAATAGAAACCCCCATGAAAAGGAGCCGTGGAGTTCTAGCGGAATGGGCAACATCAGCAAGAAATGCACAAAACGAGCCTGGAACATTCTGTTGTGCCAGAATGTGAAAAAGTACTCCCAGAATTGTGGGTATATGTCAAAGCACAGAAACCAGTGTGAGGAAGTTTCTCTTAGAGAAAAAGATCTGGAAATATTCAGAAAATGGAAAGAAACACATGTACTTCAAAGCATTGCACTTCTTAGAGTTTGTATTTGCAGTTAAAACCATCAGTTAAAACTGCTTAAAGAAACAAAAATATAGCTAAACTCACAGTTTAAAATATTTCACTACTTAGGAAACAGTCTTTACTATTAAAAGAACATGACTGATATATTTCACCTATAAACATAAAAGCAATTTTTCAGAGCAGCGGGATATCAGAATAACTACATGTACTATTGAAATACAAAGCATTTGAAAACATCTTCGCCCAATATTCCTATTCAAGCTTCTAATTTCCATAACTCAAGTACACTCATGGAGAAAGCTCCCATTAAAAGGACAGAAGAGCCTGTCCTCTCCCATGTTAGTAAAGTACCAACAGGCACCATTTAACAAAAAGGACACACTCTGAGAAACGCACTGTTAGGAGATTTCTTCCTTGTGAGAACATCACAAGGGGTCACTGGCTCTGGCTCAACTGGAGCGCCCCCACCCCACCCTGTATCAGGGCACATATGAGAGAGCAATCAATAAGCAACTAGAGTACCACAACTACAGTTTGATGCTTCTCCTCTCTCTCCCTTCCTGTCTGTCTGTCCCTATCTGTCCCCCAGCCCTTGCTATAAAAAATAAAAAATATGCAAGTGTAATTACTCTCCCTGTATTATGCTGTGCAATGTAACAGGAAAAAATGTATTTCTGTACCACAGGAAGCACATTTTAAAAAGAAAAAAAAAAAAAAAATATATATATATATATATAGCCTGGTTGGTGGTGGCTTGTGGTTGAACTGGAACACTGAAGTAACTGGTTCAAAACCCTGAGCTTGCCTGGTCAAGGCACATACAACAAGCAACCAATGAACAGCTAAAGTGAAGCAACCTTGAGTTGATAGTTATCGCTACCCCCATCCTCTGTAAAAATCAATAAATAAAATCTTTAAATATACATAAACACACATATACACATGAAAATAATAATATAAAGATTAGAGATACAAATGTAACAAGATAACAATTTGACATTATAATTAGAAAGGCCTGTTTATATTTGAAGTACATAATATTTCATCATAATAGATCAGATATACGTAATTATTTCCTTTAATAACCTATTTGTTGAATTTTCCAGCAAAGTCACAAGTTACTAATTACTCTTGGAATCAGAAAAGAGGTTAAAGAGTTAAGAAAAAAAGTGTCCCAAGAAATCTACTCTTTTCGAATAATAATTCTTGCATTTCCAAAAGCCATTACTCGAGCCAAAGACTGCAATTAAGGTATCAGTAACATTTCGTAAATGAGTAAATAATCAATCAATTATATTTGCTTCTGGGAAATAAAGAGAGTAAATATTAACCATGATTTTGAAATCAAAATGGAGATAATATTAGGCAGGTGGGGGAAGTTATAGTACAGTGGTACCTTGAGATATGAGTGTAATTCATTCTGTAACTGAGCTCATAAGTCAGTCAACTCATATATCAAACAAATTTCTCCCATTTAAAATAACTGAAATAGATTTAATCCATTCCAGCCCTGTGAAACATCCCCAAACCATCCTAAATTATGAAAAAAGACATGTTTTTAATTAAGAAACACACATGTATACTTTACCAATGCAGAACAAAATATATGAAATAAAGGAAAAAAGTATTATTTAGTACTGTACTGTATTTTTACCTTGGAGACAGACGAGTGCAGCTAACGGAGGTGAATGGCGGAGAAGGGAGGGAGGGAGGGAGGGATGCAGGCACTGTAGACATGTAAACTAAAACTGTACTTTCTTAAAACTAAATGTAAACTAAAGCTGCATTTTCTTTACTTTAAACAAAACTAAAACTGCACTTTCTTTACTTAAACTGAAACCACAAAAACTTAATTGTAAAAAAATGCACTTTCTTAACTTTAAACTTAACCTAAGCTTAACATTACATATTTTTCATTTAATCATCACCTGTGGTTGCCTTTTTGGCTGCACTTTCGGCACTTTCACGTGCAGAATTTTTTTTTTTTTTTTGTATTTTTCTGAAGCTGGAAACGGGGAGAGACAGTCAGACAGACTCCCGCATGCGCCCAACCAGGATCCACCTGGCACGCCCACCAGGGGGCGACGCTCTGCCCACCAGGGGGCGATGCTCTGTTGTGACCAGAGCCACTCTAGCGCCTGGGGCAGAGGCCAAGGAGCCATCCCCAGCGCCCGGGCCATCTTTGCTCCAATGGAGCCTCGGCTGAGGGAGGGGAAGAGAGAGACAGAGAGGAAGGAGAGGGGGAGGGGTGGAGAAGCAGATGGGCGCTTCTCCTGTGTGCCCTGGCCGGAAATCAAACCTGGGACTTCTGCATGCCAGGCCGACGCTCTACCACTGAGCCAACCGGCCAGGGCCTACAGAACTTTTGAATAAAAATCTATCCAAAGAGGTTTGCTTTTGCCTGCATTTTAAAATGTTATGGAAATGTGACAGACAAGTGTCATTAAAAAGTGCCAAAACACGACCAGTTGAAAATTTTTCTGGGTGTTTCTTTTCAATGAAACTTGAAAGCTTCTCCCACATTGCCAGCATATCTTTAATTTCACTTGTAGAAATCAATTCCTCTGACTCTACCTCCCCCTCACTACTAACCTCTTGCAGAAGCTCCCTATGTTACATCATCTGTAGCTCCTTCAACTCCTCAGTTGAGAGTTCTTCCTCACGTTCCTCGACAAGCTAGTTTATGTCACCCTCATCTACCTCCAGACCCATCGACTTTCCGAGGGACACAACCTTTTTTGTGTGGTATCATGGGGCCGAAGAAAGTGAGTGTAAAGGACAGTGGTGAGAAGAAGAAGAGAATGATATCAATAAAAGTAAAGCAAGAAATAATAGAAAAACATGAGCATGGTGTATGAGTGATTGAACTGGCAAGGCTGTATGACTGCAATACATCTACAATTTGTACCATCCTTAAACAAAAGAATTCAATCAAAAGTGCAAATCCAGCAAAAGGAACTACAATTCTGTCCCAGTTAAGGACAAATATCTATGAAGAAATGGAGAAGCTTCTGCTGGTGTGGGTGAAAGAGAAAGAGCTGGCAGGAGATACACTGATGGAGACTGTAATATGTGAAAAGGCACGTAGTATTTATGGCGACTTGAAGAAGAAAGAACCATCAACCTCAAAAAAGGCAGCAGAAGATACGTTTAAGGCAAGTCACGGCTGGTTTGAAAATTTCAAGAAGAGATCTGGCATCTACTTGGTAGTGAGGCATGGTGAAGCTGTGAGTGCTGACGGCTTCTACCTCGGTCTCAGTCTCTGGTTCAAATCCTTCGAAGTCCCTGTCTGCAACAGCATCACGCCGTAACTTTTACCATGCCGAGTTCAAGGTTCTTCTTGTAACCTCTTGCCATGCCAAGTCAATAATGCGTAAACATATCACGATGTTGTAGTGATCTTTCCAAAACTCTCAAAGGGTTAGATTTGTATTCTCAGTCACCTCAAAGCAGCGGCAGAACAAGTGCTTTGTGTAAAGCTTTTTAAAGTTGGAAATGACCTGCTGATCCATAGGTTGCAAGACTGAAGTCGTATTAAGGGGGAGGTAGAGGACTTTCACGAATTTGAACTCATCAAGAATGTCATCTTCAAGACCAGGTTGGTGGGCTGGAGCATTTTCAAGGATTAGTAATGCTTTCATCAGGAGTTTATTTTCTTGAAGATATTTCTTCACTGCAGGACCAAAGACAAGATTTACCCATTCAATAAAAAACTGCCACGTAACCCATACCCTAGCATTGGCACGCCACATAACCTGCAGTTTTTCTTTAAGAATCTTTTGAGTCTTAAAGGCTCGAGGATTTTCAGAATGATACACTAGCAGTGGTTTTACTTTACAGTCACCGCTAGCATTTGCATACAATACAAGGGTCAGACTGTCCTTCACGGGTTTATGGCCTGGCAGCTTATTCTCCTCTGCAGTGATGAAAGTCCTCCAGGGCATTTATTTTCCAATACAATCCTGTTTCGTCACAGTTGAACACTTGTTGATGGATGTAGCCTTCCTTTGCGATAAGCGCAGCAAAACTGCGATGTACTCCTCAGCTGCCTTAACATCAGCACTCACAGCTTCACCATGCCTCACTACCAAGTGGATGCCAGATCTCTTCTTGAAATTTTCAAACCAGCCGTGACTTGCCTTAAACGTATCTTCTGCTGCCTCTTTTGAGGTTGATGGTTCTTTCTTCTTCAAGTCGCCGTAAATACTACGTGCCTTTTCACATATTACAGTTTCCATCACTGTATCTCCTGCCAGCTCTTTCTCTTTCACCCACACCAGCAGAAGCTTCTCCATTTCTTCATAGATATTTGTCCTTAACTGGGACAGAATTGTAGTTACTTTTGCTGGATTTGCGCTTTTGATTGAATTCTTTTGTTTAAGGATGGTACAAATTGTAGATGTATTGCAGTCATACAGCCTTGCCAGTTCAATCACTCATACACCATGCTCATGTTTTTCTATTATTTCTTGCTTTACTTGATATCATTCTCTTCTTCTCACCACTGTCCTTTACACTCACTTTCTTCGGCCCCATGATAGCACACAAAAAAGGTTAGTAAAATATGCAAAAATGATGCAAGAACAAGTACAGTACATGAGATTCAATCTGATTCTGCAGGTAACACATGAGAAGGAACGAGATGCTGGTGTTGTGCTGCCGATACTGGACCCATGCGCCAACACGCCAACTAGCGGCAACTTTCTGAATCATGACTCATATCTCGGAATTTCGCTCAGATCTTGAACAAAAATATGGACCGAGTCACAGCTCATATATTAAAAAATTCGTATGTTGGTCTGCTCGAATCTCAAAGTACCACTGTATAGTATGACATGGAGTTTTTTACATATAGTACTGGTAATTAATAGTATTTTAATTTCATGTATTTTTACCTAGATTTGTTTATCCAACCTTATCCAGGTTTCCTAATTATTTTACTATATATATACTGTATGTATAAGTATGAGATTATAGAAATGGCCAGACACAAAACCAACCAGATTCCTTTCTTTTTGAAATTTTCTTGGCTAAAACCTAAATCAACGAAGTCTTGGTGTCTTTATAATTTAAGAAATCCTGAGTGACTACGATCATTAAGAAGAACTTGGAGGCAGGTAAAAACTTCTATTTCTCACAGTTTTTAGAAAAAGTATCTATTGCTTGACCAGGCAGTGGTACAGTGGATAGAGACGCTGAAGACCAAGGTTTGAAGATCTGGAAACAGCCCAAGTGTCCATCAGTGGACGAGTGGATTAAAAAGCTGTGGTACATATACACAATGGAATACTATGGGGCTATGAAAAAGAAGAAAATATTACCTTTTACAACAATATGGAGGGACCTGGAAACTATTATGTTGAGTGAAATAAGCCAGGCAGAGAAAGAAAAATATCATATGACCTCACTTATTTGAGGAATCCAAGGAATAATGAGAACTGAGGAATGGAATTGAGACAGAGGAGGGATCAAAGGGACCAGAGGAAAAGAGGACAGAGGGAAAGGGGATGAAAGGATGGGATAAACCTGAAGGGAAGGGGGGAGGGCGCTGTAGGGAGGGGGACAAGGGAGATGTTGAGGGGAATAGGGGGTGGGGGGAGGCATTCAGGGTGACCCTAGAATCTATATAAACACAATTAATTAAATTTAAAAATGTTAAAAAAAAAAAAAAGACCCAGGTTTGAAACCGCAAGGTTTCTGGCTTGAGCACAGGCTCACCAGCTGGATCGTGGGGTTGCTAGCTTGAGTGTGGGATCATAGACATAATCCCACGGTCACTGGCCTGAGCCCAAGATCGCTGGCTTGAGCAAGGAGTACTGGCTCAGCTGGAGCCCCCTAGTTAAAGCACATATGAGAAAATAATCAATGAACAACTAAGGTGCTGCAACTACGAGCTGATGCTTCTCATCTCTCTCCCATCCTGTCTGTCTGTCCCTGTCTGTCTGTCTCTTTCTCCCTCTCTCTCAGTACAGCAGCTGAAAAAAGAAAAAGTACCTATTATAATCACAAATTAATAAAAGAATAAATTAAATGACAGTTTTTAAAGCTTTCAAGTCCACACACCAGTTGTTTAAGTAAAGTTTTGGATTGCCAGAAGTTTCAAACAAAACAGATAAAAACAGAACTATTTGAGTTTAAAACAGAAAAGTGATCTGGAGACCCATTTGCTTTACTTCCTTACTGCCATCACCCTAAAAATTACATCTCTGTAGGCCCTGGCCAGTTGGCTCAGGGTAGAGCAGTGTTTCCCAACCTTTTTTGTGCCATGCCCCACCTTAACCTTTCTAAAATTTTTATGTCCCCCCCTATGTAACATACATAATTTTTAACATTAAAAAAATTGATTTGTTCACTTAATAAACATAAATGATAGGTTCTAGGAAGAAATCACTATGAAATTGTTAACAAAACACAATAAGTAAAATTTCAAAACATATAATGAAAAACAGAAATTTAAATTCCAAATAATTTTAATACAGATTTTTCTATATTAATTTATTATTTTAATTTAGTGTGATCCTTGCGCTTGATGCTTGCTGCACAGAGATTTTATATTAGGTTCCAATTTGGTTAGCTTTAGTCTCAAGTCTCCACATTGTGTTATATCCAGCCAATTTCTTTTTTTTACCAGTAAATCATTTACAGCACTAAATCTACATTCAGCTAAAAATGAAGATGGAAACGGTAGCAATAGTTTTCTTGCACATTTGGTTGAATTTGGGTATTTGATTTCTGCTCCTCACAAAGCCATGCCATCGCTCCTTTGATATTAAATAAAGCTTTAACTGACTCATCATTTTGCAATTCTGCGAGTTCTTCTTGATACCGCATATTTGATATATCAGACAAATCCACTAACATTGGCTGCATCATCCATGTTGGGAAATCAATTTGTTTTAAATCAGAAAATCTTTCTTTTAAATCAGCCGATAGAATATTCAAATGATTGACAATAACAAGTAAAGCGGTATCAGTTACTTCACATTTTTGGAGCCAATGAAACTGTTTAAAGTTTTTGTTGTTAATATGTTTCTGACATAACTCAATATTGGTAATGAAACCAAATATCTTTGCTTTTGCATCGACAAGAGTTTTATTTGTTCCTTGAAGTTGCTTATTTAATATATTTAGTCTTTCAAAGATATCGGCTAAATAACTCACAAATGCTTTACCATCTATTGTTAACAGATACTTCATTTCAGGTTTGTCGCTTAAAAAATCACTAAGAGTATCAAACAGTTCCATAAATCTTTTCAAACAGTTTCCTTTAGATAGCCATCTTACTTCATTATGAAGTAAAAGTCTCACATGGTCTTCATTTTGTTCTTCACAAAATAGCTTGAAAAGACGCTCACATTTGGCACTAGCTTTAATAGCATTAACACACTTTATTACTGTATGTAATACTTCATTCAGAACAGGCGAGATGTTTTTAGCTACCAAGTTTTCCCTATGAATAACACAATGCACAAGAATCATTTCTGGATTCGCATCTTTCATCAATTTTAAGCAGCCATTTTTCTTGCCCATCATATTGGGAGCACCATCTGCAGCACAAGATGTTCTATTTTTCATTGGTATATCATTGACATCTAAGTAGTTTTTTAGCTTATTATATATATCTTTGGAGGTAGTGGTGCTTTCTAATCTTTTACAGAAAAACATTTCTTCAGCAAAATGTCATTTATCAATATATCTTACGTAAGTTATCAATACTGCCTCACTGTCTCTCAAAGTTGATTCATCCATTTGCAAGGAGAATTTTCTTGTTTTCAGCTTTTCAATAAGTTGTTTTTCAATATCCTCACTCATCTCGTCTATTCTTCTGCTAACAGTATTGTTACTGAGTGGCATAGCTTTTACATCTTTGTCATCTTTTTCAAGAACCGTTTTAAGAAATGCTGATATTGGCCTGACCTGTGGTGGCGCAGTGGATAAAGCGTCGACCTGGAAATGCTGAGGTCGCCGGTTCAAAACCCTGGGCTTGCCTGGTCAAGGCACATATGGGAGTTGATGCTTCCAGCTCCTCCCCCTTCTCTCTCTCTGTCTCTCTCTTCTGTCTCTCTCTCTCCCTCTCTCTCTCCTCTCTAAAAATGAATAAAATAAAAATAAATAAAATAAATAAATAAAAAAGTTCAAAAAAAAAAAAAAAAAAAAAAAAAAAGAAATGCTGATATTAAAATATGTGTTAAAATATATTCAATGTGACATAGAGTAAACGTATACTAAAAATTCATATTTATTTAAATGTATATAACACATTTACTACACTACCACCGCAAATCAAAAGGTATCTATATTTTTCTTTTTTTTTCTTTTTTTTTTTTATAATAAATTTTTATTAATGGTAATGGGATGACATTAATAAATCAGGGTACATATATTCAAAGAAAACATGTCTAGGTTATTTTGTCATTAAATTATGTTGCAAACCCCTCGCCCAAAGTCAGACTGTCCTCCACCACCCTCTATCTAGTTCTCTGTGCCCCTCCCCCTCCCCCTAACTCTCTCCCTCCCTCGCTCCCATGTCCTCCCTCCCCCCACCCTTGGTAACCACCACACTCTTGTCCATGTCTCTTAGTCTCATTTTTATGTTCCACCAATGTATGGAACCATGTAGTTCTTGTTTTTTTCTGATTTACTTATTTCACTCCTTATAATGTTATCAAGATCCCACCATTTTGCTGTAAATGATCTGATGTCATCATTTCTTATGGCTGAGTAGTATTCCATAGTGTATATGTGCCACATCTTCTTTATCCAGTCTTCTATTGAAGGGCTTTTTGGTTGTTTCCATGTCTTGGCCACTGTGAACAGTGCTGCAATGAACATGGGGCTACATGTGTCTTCACGTATCAATGTTTCTGAGGTTTTGGGGTATATACCCAGTAGAGGGATTGCTGGGTCATAAGGTAGTTCTATTTGCAGTTTTTTGAGGAACCACCATACTTTCCTCCATAATGGTTGTACTACTTTACATTCCCACCAACAGTGAATAAGGGTTCCTTTTTCTCCACAGCCTCTCCAACATTTGCTATTACCCGTCTTGTTGATAATAGCTAATCTAACAGGAGTGAGGTGGTATCTCATTGTAGTTTTGATTTGCATTTCTCTAATAACTAATGAAGCTGAGCATCTTTTCATATATCTGTTGGCCATTTGTATCTCTTCCTGGGAGAAGTGTCTGTTCATGTCCTCTTCCCATTTTTTTATTGGATTGTTTGTTTATTTGTTGTTGAGTTTTATGAGTTCTTTGTAAATTTTGGATATTAGGCCCTTATCTGAGCTGTTGTTTGAAAATATCATTTCCATTTAGTTGGCTGTCTGTTTATTTTGATATCAGTTTCTCTTGCTGAGCAAAAACTTTTTATTCTGATGTAGTCCCATTCATTTATCTTTGCCTTCACTTCTCTTGCCATTGGAGTCAAGTTCATAAAATGTTCTTTAAAACCCAGGTCCATGATTTTAGTACCTATGTCTTCTTCTATGTACTTTATTGTTTCAGGTCTTATATTTAGGTCTTTGATCCATTTTGAATTAATTTTAGTACACGGGGACAGGCTGTAGTCAAGTTTCATTCTTTTGCATGTGGCTTTCCAGTTTTCCCAACACCATTTGTTGAAGAGGCTTTCTTTTCTCCACTGTGTGTTGTTGGCCCCTTTATCAAAGATTATTTGACCATATATATGTGGATTTATTTCTGGGCTTTCTATTCTGTTCCATTGGTCTGAGTGTCTATTTTTCTGCCAATACCATGCTGTTTTGATTATCGTGGCCCTATAATATAGTTTAAAGTCAGGTATTGTAATGCCCCCAGCTTCATTCTTTTTCCTTAGGATTGTTTTGGCTATTCGGGGTTTTTTATAGTTCCATATAAATCTGATGATTTTTTGTTCCATTTCTTTAAAAAATCTCATAGGGATTTTGATGGGAATTGCATTAAATTTGTATATTGCTTTGGGTAATATGGCCATTTTGATTATATTTATTCTTCCTATCCAAGAACAAGGAATATTTTTCCATCTCGTATCTTTTTCGATTTCTCTTAACAATGCTTTGTAATTTTCATTATATAGGTCCTTTACGTTCTTTGTTATGTTTATTCCTAGGTATTTTATTTTTTTTGTTGCAATCGTGAAGGGGATTATTTTTTTGAGTTCGTTTTCTAGTATTTCATTGTTAGCATATAGAAAGGCTATGGACTTTTGTATGTTAATTTTGTATCCTGCGACCTTACTGTATTGGTTTATTGTTTCTAATAATCTTTTTGTGGAGTCCTTCGGGTTTTCGATGTATAGGATCATATCATCAGCAAAAAGTGATACCTTTACTTCTTCTTTTCTGATATGGATGCCTTTTATTTCTTTGTCTTGTCTGATTGCTCTGGCCAGAACTTCTAGCACCACGTTAAATAAGAGTGGAGAGAGTGGACAACCCTGTCTTGTTCCTGATTTAAGGTAGAAAGTCCTCAGTTTTATGCCGTTTAATAGGATGTTGGCTGATGGTTTATCATATATGGCCTTTATCATGTTGAGATATTTTCCTTCTATACCCATTTTGTTGAGAGTCTTAAACATAAAATTGTGTTGTATTTTATCAAAAGCCTTTTCTGCATCTATTGATAAGATCATGTGGTTTTTGTTCTTTGTTTTGTTGATATGGTGTATTACGTTAACCGTTTTGCGTATGTTGAACCATCCTTGAGATTCTGGGATGAATCCCACTTGATCATGATGTATTATTTTTTTAATATGTTGTTGTATTCGGTTTGCCAGTATTTTGTTTAGTATTTTAGCATCTGTATTCATTAGAGATATTGGTCTGTAGTTTTCTTTCTTTGTGCCATCCTTGCCAGGTTTTGGTATGAGGGTTATGTTGGCCTCATAAAATGTGTTTGGAAGTATTGCTTCTTCTTCAATTTTTTGGAAGACTTTGAGTAGAATAGGAACCAAGTCTTCTTTGAATGTTTGATAGAATTCATTAGTATAACCGTCTGGGCCTGGACTTTTATTTTTGGGGAGGTTTTTAATAGTTTTTTCTATTTCCTCCCTGCTGATTGGTCTGTTTAGGCTTTCTGCTTCTTCATGACTCAGTCTAGGAAGGTTGTATTGTTCTAGGAATTTATCCATTTCTTCTAGATTGTTGTATTTGGTGGCATATAATTTTTCATAGTATTCTACAATAATTCTTTGTATATCTATGATGTCTGTGGTGATCTCTCCTCTTTCATTTTGGATTTTGTTTATTTGAGTCCTGTGCCTTTTTTCCTTGGTGAGTCTTGCCAAGGGTTTGTCAATTTTGTTGATCTTTTCAAAGAACCAGCTCCTTGTTTTATTGATTTTTTCTATAGTTTTTCTGTTCTCTATTTCATTTATTTCTGCTCTGATTTTTATTATCTCCTTTCTTCGGCTGGTTTTGGGTTGTCTTTGTTCTTCTTTTTCTAGTTCCTTAAGGTGTGAAGTTAAGTGGTTTACTTCGGCTCTCTCTTGTTTGTTCATATAGGCCTGAAGTGATATGAACTTTCCTCTTATTACTGCTTTTGCTGCATCCCAGAGATTCTGATATGTCGTATTTTCATTTTCATTTGTCTGTATATATCTTTTGATCTCTGCGCTTATTTCTTCTTTGACCTATTCATTTTTTAGAAGTATGTTGTTTAGTTTCCACATTTTTGTGGGTTTTTCCCCCTCTTTTTTCCAGTTGAATTCTAGTTTCAAGGCTTTATGATCAGAAAATATGCTTGGTACAATTTCAATTTTTCTAAATTTGCTGATATTGTCTTTGTGGCCCAACATATGGTCAATTCTTGAGAATGTTCCATGTACACTAGAGAAAAATGTATACTCTGTCGCTTTGGGATGAAGTGTCCTGTAGATGTCTATCATATCCAGGTGTTCTAGTATTTCGTTTAAGGCCACTATGTCTTTGTTGATTCTCTGTTTGGATGACCGATCTAGAGCCGTCAGCGGTGTATTGAGGTCTCCAAGTATGATTGTATTTTTGTTAGTTTTTGTTTTAAGGTCAATAAGTAGCTGTCTTATATATTTTGGTGCTCCTTGGTTTGGTGCATATATATTAAGGATTGTTATGTCTTCTTGATTCAACTTCCCCTTAATCATTATGAAATGACCATTTTTGTCTCTGAGTACTTTTTCTGTCTTGTAGTCAGCATTATCCGATATGAGTATTGCTACACCTGCTTTTTTTTGGGTGTTGTTTGCTTGGAGTATTGTTTTCCAGCCTTTCACTTTGAATTTGTTTTTATCCTTGTTGCTTAGATGTGTTTCTTGTAGGCAGCATATAGTTGGATTTTCTTTTTTAATCCATTCTGCTACTCTGTGTCTTTTTATTGGTAAGTTTAATCCATTTACATTTAGTGTAATTATTGACACTTGTGGGTTCCCTACTGCCATTTTATAAATTGCTTTCTGTTAGTTTTGTATCTAGTTTGATTCTTCTCTTTTGTTTTTCTATCATTTGTTTTTGTTTGTTTGTGTTCCATACTTCTTTCCTCTGTTGCTACCTTTTTTAAGTCAAGTGTTTTTGTGGTGGTTTTTTCAAGGGTGGTTACCATTAAGTAATGAAAAGGGTACCTACCATATTCATTGTAGTACCCTATCTTATAAGTATTTCTGCACTTCATCGTCCTTTGCTACTGTTAATCTCCATCCTCTCCCCCCTTTTTTTCCTTTGTTGTCACAGTATAAGTTTGGTTTTATTGTGTTCTTGGTGGAGCTGTTACTTGTGGTGTTGTTTTCTTTTGTTCTTTGAATCTGGTTGGAAAACCCCCTTTAGTATTTCCTGGAGTGGGGGCTTTCTGTTGATAAATTCTCTCATTTTTTCTGTATTTGTGAATGTTTTTATATCTCCTTCATACTTGAAGGATAGCTTTGATGGGTATAGTATTCTTGGCTGAAAGTTCCTCTCTTTCAGGGCTTTAAATATTGGGGTCCACTCTCTTCTAGCTTGTAGAGTTTCTGCTGAGAAATCTGATGATAATCTAATAGGCCTTCCTTTATATGTTGTACTCTTCTTTTCCCTGGCTGCCTTGAGAATTTTTTCTTTGTCATTGGTTTGTGTCATCTTTATTATGATGTGCCTTGGAGTGGGTTTGTTGGGGTTAAGAAAACTCGGTGTTCTGTTTGCTTCTTGAATTTGAGGCTTTAGTTCTTTCCACAGGCTTGGGAAATTCTCGTCTATTATTTGTTTGAGTATATTCTCCATTCCATTTTCTTTTTCTTCTCCCTCTGATATACCTATTATTCTTATGTTATTCTTTCTGATGGAGTCAGACAATTCCTGTAGGGCTTTCTCGTTTTTTATTATTTTTGAGTCTCTTTCTTCTTCTCTCTGTTGTGCCTCAAGTTGTTTGTCTTCCATTTCACTAATCCTATCTTCAATCTGGGCTGTTCTGTTAGCTAAGCTTGTTACCTCATTTTTCAGCTCATGAATTGAGTTTTTCATTTCTGTTTGATTTGTGTTTATAGTTTCAATTTCCTTGGTAATATATTCTTTGTGTTCATTGAGTTGTTTTCTGATCTCCCTATATTGCCTTTCTGTGTTTTCTTGTATATCTCTGAGTATTTTTAAGATTTCTATTTTAAATTCTCTGTCATTTAGCTCCAAGGCTTCCAATATGTTAAATCTTTACTCCATAGATTTTTCCACATCTATTTGTGTTACCTCTCTTTCTTTTGTATCCATAATATTCGATTTCCTCTTTCTTATCGGCATCTGAGGGTGGTCTTGTTGATAGCACTAATTAGAATTAATAAAGAGTAAAAAGTAAAAAAAAAAAAAAAAAAGGTAAAACACCCCACAAAAAAAAAACAGTAATAATTTATTATTTCCCCCTTTTTTCTTTCTTCTCTTTCCCTCCTCTCCCCTCCTCAGGGAAATATCGTGCCTATAATGGAGGGCCTGATTTGGGGTGAAGAGTTCAAGGGGCAAAAAAAGGGAGTAGGGACCTACTAAATGAAAAAAAAAAAAAAAAAAAGAAAAAAAAAAGGAAGAAAATCTTAGACAAGCATAAGATGATTTGCTTGTAAGTGATGGTCAACTAAGAGATATAATGAGAGGGATAAGAGGGAACCAGAAAAAAGGACCAAAAAAGAATAATAAAGAAGAAAAAAATAAAAATAATAAGTAAAAATCTGTTGTATTAAGTGGAGCGAAGACTAAATACAATGGAGACCTTGGGTTGGGAGGACCCAAAATGCCACAAAAATAAACAAACAAGAAAAAAAATAAAAACAAAAGCAAAAAAGAAAAATAAAGCCAAAAAATGCCTTGAGTCCCAAATTAACTAATTTGTTCGTGATTGAGGATTAAATGGGAGGAAAGCAAAATGAGAAAAGAAAAAACGAATAGAAAGGAAAAAATAAGAAAAAGAGAAAAACGAAGGAAGAAATAAAATAGGAAGAGAAAAAAAAACAAAATAAAGCAAGACAAAAAAAAACAAAAGAGGAGAGAGTGAGAGTTAAGTGTTTTGGAGTATAACCTTAAAGGAGGGTGAGGATGAAGAAGAGAAATAAAATGTAACACTCATGGGTAGTGTAGTTCAAGAAAAGGGAAGCATAAGATGGGCAGAGAATAGAAGGACCGAGGTGGAGGAAATAAAGGCAATAAGATAGAAGAAACAAACAACAACAACAAAAAAAGAATTAGTGGAACAAGTTGTAAAGTCTGTGGATTTTTCTTGATTTTGAGAGGTTAACTTCTTCCTTTTTCTTTTCTCTCCCTCTTCCTGGTCGGTGACTCTGTACCCCAGGCTCTGCCCCTGTGTCACACTTAGGTAGGGATTTGCAGTTGATGGGATTCTATGGCAATGTCATATAATTGGCTTTAGTCTTGCTGGTAGTCAAGGCTTGTTGGCGTTTGCAGGGTCCAATGATGAGAGAGTTTGCTTTCCTGGATTCTCTCTCCTAGTCCCCCCTTTCTGAATTAGCAGCCTGGTGATCCAGCTATAAGGCTGAAACTGCTTCTGCCTGGGGAGTAAGAGGCTCAAAGAGCTGGGAAATCCCCACTCTATCCCCACTCAGTGCAAAGCTTTGGGAAAGGCTCTGGCAGTCAGGGCCTCCAGTGTAATCAGGCGGGGGTGGGAGTCAATTGTTGTTAAGGTGACTGTTCAGCGCCTATCATTCAGTTGGACCTCTCAACCCAGGCTTTCCACACTTTGTAGCCTGTTTTTGCTGGGAAGAAGAGGCACTAGTCTCTGCTTGCGACTAGTGTAGTATAGATCTTATTATCTGCCAAGTCCTTCTTGTTAGCGTTTATCCCTGAATATGGAGGCTCTATCAATCAGAAGTTGCCCCCGCCCCTTTAGCGAGAGGCACTAAAAAATATCACGCCTCTTGTCTTGGATCGCTGAACTGAGAGAGATCTTATCAATTAGAACCGAGGGTGCGCAGATTTCATGGGTTAAGCTAATTTCAGTGATTGGGTCGCAGCTGTGCTCCCGAAGGTATTTTAGGCTGCCTGCGCGCGCCCCTCCCCCAACGCTTGATTGTTAGCTTGAATGGCTGGGTGAGGTGCCCCGCCCACGGAGAGAATCTCCCAAGCCTCTCCCGCTCGCCCTGCCGCTGGCGGCTGGATCGCACCAGGGGCAGGATAATGGGGCCCCCTGGGTGTGCGGGCCAGTAGGGCGCTCTGGACGCGTGGAATGCCCAGGGCACGCGTGCGAATGGGGTGCTCCGGGCACCGGTGGCTGGCGACTCTCACTCGTAGTGCGCGGGCCACTGGGAACGTAAGCGGTGCTCACTCTGCAACCGGACCAGGCGCGCGCCCCGCGGCTCGCGGCGGCTCGGCTCGCGGTGGCTCGGCTTGCGGCGGCTCGCGGCTCCCGAGTGTGGGCTAACTCACCACAGGCTCACTTCCTCGCGGCTTGAATGAACGTCCCTGCGGTAGCTTCCTCCACACCTTCGTCTCTCAGATTCAAGTGATAACAGTCCTTTTGCTATCAGTTTGTGTGGAATTCCGGAATGCTCTGAGGATAGATTTTTCTGTTTCTAGTTGATAAATTTGTTGTGATTTAGGGGAGAGCTGTCGGACGCGCAGCTCACGGCGCCATTTCCATGACGTCACTCCTATATTTTTCCACTTGACAAAATTTTCTGGAAAGTTATGCTTCTAAAATTAAAATTGTCGTGCATGCACTATTATAGCCCCAATAATATTTATAAAATATTATTGCTTTCTAGCCCTGATGCAAGAAGTACTTAATAAAGAGTTTAATATTGATAAAAATAAAATCAAATACTTACCAATTATATCTATACAATATATATGTATATTTATTAAATCAATGAGCTTTTACAACAGTTTTGACTGACACTTATTTCAAATTAACACCAACTGAATGATGTGAAACACTACAGAAGTTGCGATGGGCCAATTAGGTGAGAATAACTGCGTTGTTTAGTGAGTTTTTAAAACGTCCGGGGTTCCCCGCGGCAGATGGCACGCTCCGCGGTGAACCCAGGACGAAGTTTACTTGATGACGCCAATCACCCAATTGATATTTGGTCTCGTCAAACGAAATTATACTTAATAATTATTTACCACAATTATTTAAGAATTGCATTTTTTGTTAAATTTGGCACCGATATCTAGCATTGCATTTAAATGGCCCGGGGTGAAAGAGTTAAAGTTTTGTCGAGTCCATTTTCAAATTGCCCCCCTTAACTATCGAATTGCCCCCCCGTGGGGCGTGGGCCCCACGATGGGAAACACTGGTGTAGAGCATCGGCCTGGCGTGCAGGAGTCCCGGGTTTGATTCCCAGCCAGGGCACACAGGAGAAGTGCCCATCTGCTTCTCCACCCCTCCCCTCTCCTTCCTCTCTGTCTCTCTCTTCTCCTGCAGCCAGGGCTCCATTGGAGCAAAGTTGGCCCTGGGTGCTGAGGATGGCTCCATGGCCTCTGCCTCAGGTGCTAGAATGAATGGCTCTGGTTGCAACAGAGCATCGCCCCCTGGTGGGCATGCTGGGCGGGTGCATGCGGGAGTCTGTCTGACTGCCTCCCTGTTTCCAACTTCAGAAAAATATTAAAAAAAAAAAATTACATCTCTGTAAAACGTCGACCTGGAACACTGAGGTCACCGGTTCAAAACCCTGCACTTGTCTGGTCAAGGTACATATGGGAGTTGATGCTTCCTTCTCCTCCCCCCTTTCTCCCTCTCTCTCTCTCTTTCTCTCTCTCTCTCTCTCATTCTCTCTTCTTTAAAATGAATAAATAAAAAAATAAAAAATAAATTTAAAAAATTACGTCTCTGGTGGAATCCCTAGGGCAATGGTTGTTTAAGGCAAGGGGAATGAGAAACTCTAGTGGAATACATGGAAAGAAAAAAACTATTCAAACCACCATTATATTATAATTGTATGTAATTTTATGTTTAAATTACATCTGAACTATGTTTGAATCATCTAACACATACTGAACACCCAATAAACAATTAGTCAACAAACACAAGAACAGTCATCAGGTTATGGCCCACACTAGGGTTGAGAGGCACTCCAAGAGGGCTCAACAAGGGGCGGTTTGAAACATACTGTACTAATTCATTCCAACAGCTCAACTAAAGTCCCTAATATAAATTACATCAATCCTCATTACAGTAGTTATTGTTTATAAAGTTCTGAAAACATTTAATTATTGAATAGAGAGGTTCCTGAAAGCCTCTGGTCAGATGTTCATCAACCAATCAATACGTAACTTTGTTTTACATGTGTGTGTGTAAGGACACATTATTTTATACATACACGCACATGCGCACATGCACACATATTTGATTCATTAACACTGAGCTCCAAGTCAACAATGCTATAACTCATTCCTGAACGAAGCTTCTATGACACATGGACTCTCTCTGATGCGCCTTACACCACAGACTTCTTAGGAACACTACTGAGGACTATAGTACTTCAGCACGGCACTTAGGGGCCATTTTAAACAACAAAATCACCAACAAAAAGCACAAAGATAAGAAAAACACAGCATTAAATAGACCACAAAAGGGACCCTGATTACAGTGCAGCAGCTGAAGTAAGAAGGCAGAGGATCACCCTGTTCAAATTTTTTGTTTTTCTGTGCAGTGACTTCAGCAAATGACTATGAAAGTGACCTGAGGCCCTGGCCGGTTGGCTCAGCGGTAGAGCGTCGGCCTGGCGTGTGGGGGACCCGGATTCAATTCTCGGCCAGGGCACATAGGAGAAGCGCCCATTTGCTTCTCCACACCCCCCCCTTCCTCTCTGTCTCTCTCTTCCCCTCCCGCAACCAAGGCTCCATTGGAGCAAAGATGGCCCGGGCGCTGGGGATGGCTCCTTGGCCTCTGCCCCAGGCGCTAGAGTGGCTCTGGTCGTGGCAGAGCGACGCCCCAGAGGGGCAGAGCATCACCCCCTGGTGGGCAGAGCGTCGCCCCTGGTGGGCGTGCCGGGTGGATCCCGGTCGGGCGCATGCGGGAGTCTTTCTGACTGTCTCTCCCCGTTTCCAGCTTCAGAAAAATACAAAAAAAAAAAAAAAAAAAAAGTGACCTGAGTACTGACTTTGCAGTTACAGAATAATCTTAGCAAGTGAGTCTGCAAATACAGAACCCATGAATAATGAAAATAAACTGTATTTTCTCAAACAATCAAATCTCATATAAAGTTTTGATATAGGCACAAACTGTGAGTTAGTGTATTAGAAAAGATGTCAGGCAGATAAGGGGGAGAAAGTAAAAATCAAAATTAAAATGAAAGTTCAAAATTCTGCATCCATCACATCCACTGACATTTTAATATATCCGCCGTAGATGACATTATTGTTCCCAATTCATCAACCTTCCCTGGATCCACATTTTTGACATGTGATACTAAAGTTCCTCAATAGAGACCAGACCCATTTCTCCACTGCATTGTTACCCATGGCCATGTGATTTGCTTTGGGTAATGGAATGTTCATGGACACAACATGAGCCAAGGCTTGCGATGTGCTTTTTAAGTTGGGGTTTCCTTCTTCTGTTTCTCCCATCACCTTGAGAAAAACCTGTCTTCACACAGCCCTCTGGTGCAAGGAAGAACAGACACAGAACAGACCTAGACTCCATCTGCAGCCCAAAGCCAAGCCCAGCCAAGAGCTGCCAACCCACAGATATGTCAGCAATTATAAATAAGCCATTTAGTGTCACAGCATTATTGTGGCTCTAGTTAATTGATATTTAAATTCCTTACACAGCCTGATCAGGCGGTGGCGCAGTGGATAGAGCGTCAGACTGGGATGCGGAAGACCCAGGTTCGAGACCCCGAGGTCGCCAGCTTGAGTGCGAGCTCATCTGGTTTGAGCAAAAGCTCACCAACTTGAGCCCAAGGTCGCTGGCTCGAGCAAGGGGTTACTTGGTCTGCTGAAGGCCCACGGTCAAGGCACATATGAGAAAGCAATCAATGAACAACTAAGGTGTTGCAACGCGCAACGAAAAACTAATTATTGACGTTTCTCATCTCTCCGTTCTTGTCTGTCTGTCCCTGTCTATCTCTCTCTGATTCTGTCTCTGTAAAAAAAAAAAAATTTCCTTACACATTAATTTTATAATAGCATCATCCTATTAAAAATTTTTGTTTAAAAAACATTGATGAGACCCTCTTTCCTTTTTGTCCCAACACCTAGTACACAGCAGGTCTGTGGTAGACTGTGTTTCCAAAATGGCTGCATCCACATCTCCCACCGCATGCGATATTTTAAATATAATCTTGCCACTGACACATCAGATGGTGGAGTCTATCTCCTCTCCCCACAAATTTGGACTGGACCTATGTTATGTAAGACTTGAAGCCAGACCTTAAGAAATCTGAAGTTTCCATGTTCATCCTTCATGGAACCCACTCATCAGTCAAGAGGTCAAACCCCAGTTAGTCTACCCCAAACTAGACATGTGAAAATCCCAAACTAGACATGTGAAAAGAAAAGAGGGGGGAGAGGGGGGAAGGGAGTAGAGAGAGAGAGAATGAGATGCCATAGGGTACAGCAACCTCAAATCCATCTGAGCGAGGCCATTTGGACCTTATAACCATCCTAGTGACCCAAGTGATACTATATGAAGCAGAAGAACTTCCTGGTAAATCAGAGAATTGTGAGAAATAACAAAGGGTTTAAAACTATCTTTTGCAGTAAATTACGGCAACTCAAACAAATTGTTAATAAGTGTGTGCTGAGTTAATTAAATTCAGTAAAATGTTCTGTTTAATGCTTACCTTGGTGTTGGCCATGTCCACAATATACTGGTCTCCTTTTATACATTCCATTACTTCAAAACCATCTCTGTCAATCACTTTGGCTTGAGAGCTTCCAGATACAACAAGAATCATGTCCCCTGTGTTACTATACTGTAATGACTTGATTTGATGGCTATGCAAAAGAAAAAGAAGGTACTTTGGTAAGACACTGAGCATGATATATATACTTTAACCACATTAAGCACTGACTGAGAAAAAGTCACAACCGCAGAAACTGATAATTCTACAATCAGGAACATCACCCTCAAATGCACCCTCACCCCCAGTGGCTACCTGTTAGTGCTCTCCTCTCACTCTCCACAGCAATCTGTCAAAATCTTCTCTACTCATTTTAAATCTTAACTCCATCCAATTCCCCCTCTCCCAACTGTTGAGTCCTCTTGCTCTTTCCCAGAAAAAAAAAAATGAACTGCCTCAGTTTCCTCCCATTAATGTCATAATCATAAACTGACTTGCATGTGAACTCTCTTCTTCCTTCTCTTCAATTACACTACTGAAATGAACCTTCCTGCACGAGGCAGGTCCACTACCTACAAGCTGGACCCCACCCTTTCCCGTCTCCTGAGGAATTGTCCATGCTCTCCTCCCCATCACAGGTCAGTTGTTTGAACGGGTTATCTCCTCCCTTATTTCTCTAGCACTACAATATCCTTCCCACCCTCACCACTCCGTTAAAACTGATCTTGCCGTGTGGCTGTGGTGAATTCTGGGGTGTGCCACCCTGATCTACCCCTTCAGGACTCAAGTACTCATTACCCCAGCCTCCAGGACTTGGCCTGCTGATGGCTAACAGCTGAA
This sequence comes from Saccopteryx leptura, assembly GCF_036850995.1. Lineage (NCBI taxonomy): Eukaryota > Metazoa > Chordata > Mammalia > Chiroptera > Emballonuridae > Saccopteryx > Saccopteryx leptura. The sequence continues at coordinate 160,551,515 of NC_089503.1, forward strand.
CCCTCAGGAATTTCCCTAAGTTGCAGAGAACTCCCTCACCCAAGGTTCTGTTACCATTCCAAAGCAGCCCGCATTCACTGACTGGGTGGCAAGTAGTAAAACGGTCCAGCTCTGTTTCATTGTGGGATATCTTGGAAGGTTATTCCAGCTTCAGCTCTCCCTGTAGGAATAGCTGAGGCTGCTCTTGCGATTACATGGCAACTCAATTTCTCCATCTTCCTCATGCTGTTACCCTTGCACCTTCTCTCATGGGGGTTGATCCCAGAACCACTTCTCAACAAATCTGCATGTAAATCCTCAAGTTTCAAAGTATGTTTTGGGGGAGCTTGACCTGACACAGTTTGTATCAAAAGTGGTCCCATGAAATTGATTCCCAAGTAAGACTTTGGAGCAATATCAGTCACCGACTAGCTAGCAATAAGAAAGAAAACTACCACATCAATAATTGCAATTCTGTCACCACCGTACACAGTAAAGCCTAGTGCTGTCCAACAGAACTTTCTGTGACAATGGAACTGTTCCATAGCTGTGCTGTCTAGTACAGTAGCCATGTGGACTGGTCAAGCATTTAAAATATGAATACTGCAGTGCTCACTTCGGCAGTACATATACTAAAATATGAATACTGCAACTAAGGAACTGAATTTTTAATTTTATTTAATTTTAATTTAAATAGTCACATATGCTAGTGGCTAGTGCACTCAACAGTGCAGCCATTAACAATATGAAATAAATATAAAACAATCTCAACCTTGGAACAACAAAAAAGTCTTACCGCATCATAAAGTAGATGAAAAATAAAATACTAAGTTAAGTAAAATGTTGATTTAAAACAAAAAGAAAAAAAATCTAATGAAATCTATAAAAGTCCATTTGGACGACAATACTACCAGTACTAAAAAAGGTCATTGTCCAACCTCTAAATGTAACTTTCAGTTACAAATTTAGAAAGGTGATTGATGTAAACACCTCAGGTAAAAATTCCTATTTACCTTGCTTAAAAGCACACTATAACATTCTTAGAGATAGCATGGTAAACTATCCCAAAGAGCAACCTTAGAGGTATGTCATCACAGGTGCCATGCTTAAAAAAGAAATTCTCAAATGAATATAAATGCAACCCTGGCCAGTTGGCTCAGTGGTAGAGCATTGGCCCAGTATGTGGAGGTCCCAGGTTTGATTCCCGGTCAGGGCACACAGGAGAAGCGCCCATCTGCTTCTACACCCCTCTCCCTCTTCCTCTCACTTCTCTCTCTCTCTCTCTCTCTCTCTCTCTCTCTCTCCCTCCCTCCCTCCCTCCTGCAGCCATAGCTCGATTACAGCAAGTTGGTCCCAGGCACTGAGGATGGTTCCATGGCCTCCATTTCAGGCACTAAGAAGAGCTTGGTTGCCAAGCAATGGAGCAACACCGCAGATGGGCAGAGCATCACCCTATAGTGGGCTTGCCAGGTGGATCCTGGTCAGGGCACATACAGGAGTATGTCTCTTTGCCTTCCCTCCTCTCACTGAATGAAAAAAAAAAAAAGAATTTAAATATGAATGGAAAGCAAAAAATTATGCACCTGAGTGCTTGCTTTGGTAACACATATACTAAAGAAAAATTATGCACCTTAAATAGATATCAATAACAGCCTGACCAGGTGGTGGCGCAGTGGATAGAGTGTCGGACTGGGATGCAGAGGACCCAGGTTCAAGACCCCGAGGTTGCCATCTTGAGCGCGGGCTCATCTGGTTTGAGCAAAAGCCCACCAACTTGAACCCAAGGTCGCTGGCTCCAGCAAGGGGTTACTCGGTCTGCTGAAGGCCCGCGGTCAAGGCACATATGAGAAAGCAATCAATGAACAGCTAAGGTGTTGCACCGCGCAATGAAAAACTAATGATTGATGCTTCTCATCTCTCTCCGTTCTTGTCTGTCTGTCCCTGTCTATCCCTCTCTCTGACTCAGTCTCTGTCTCTGTAAAAAAATAAATTTAAAAAAAAAGTAAATAGATATCAATAACAAACCCATAAAGAATTCTTGTGGAGTACCAACTTAATGATCAAAGTCCCAAACATAAAATTTTTCTATCAAAATTAAAATGAACATCTTTTTAAAGCTATCTTCATAGCTTCCTTTATGATTCATCCAAACAGGCCAATCTCAAAATAAAATAAACTCCAGCAATAAAACAATTTAAACAAAAATTTAAGCTATTTAGTCCAATTTACTTTCTAAGTCTATAATTTCAAGGGTGAGAAGTAAGTGGGTATTTCAGAAAATAATTCTGTCCTCTAGCAACAGAACATACATAAAAAGTAAAATCTCTGTATGTCTACTAGGTCTCAACAGTATTACTCTTCCTGGTTGGTTACCAAATCTAAACCAGATATTTAGCAATGGAAGTGCCTTTCGGCACAGCCTCCACTAGAAACTGCTGTTTAGAATTTATACTGTTTCTCCTAAAACGCTGAAATTCTAGCTGAGAGTTTCTGAAATATTTAGTCTTCAAAAAGCCATTCCTAATGTACTGATTCACAGCACTGCTTAATGGCAAAGATAATTCAAACAAAGACCTGAGTGGGCTCTGAGGTTAGAATGGTTACAGAGTGAGCAATTTCACTACAGTGGCCAAGATGCGGAGGTAGATGAGAAACTGAAGCTCCCAAACCAGATGTTTATAGCAAAGGAACCTAGAAAAGTAAAAGTGAGGCCCACTGGCCGTGCGGCATCCCTCCTGAAACACTGGGAGGAATGAGGTCCTCAGCAGAATCCTGACTAGGTCCCAGATTTAAATGTAAGTTCATGAGGAGGCACCAATAATAAGATATAGAATTAAATGTCTAATCAGATGTTCCAGTTGTCCATTTATTGCCTCTCAGCTCCAAATTCACCTTCACTGCCTGCTCTGCAAAAATGGATTTGGGCTCTTCCAGTATTTTCCTTTGCCAGTTGCATGATGCTACGTTTTGAGCCTAGAGGGAGTTGGAGGACCAGTGCAAGAGGAAGGGGTTTGCTCCTGGTCTGGTGAGCTCCTCCTGGTGGGCGCCTGCACTGCACGGGCCTCCCCAGGGTTTGCCTGCTGCTGCATGCATAGCCTCTCCACCACCAGGCTCCCGAGGGGCATAGTGGTCCACAGCTGGAGAAACCGGGAGCCCCTTCCCAGCACCTCCTTTGTGGTTCTGCAGCAGAGGTACCTTGGCAAGGCAGGTTTCTGGCAAGTTTTGCTGTCATAGCAGTACAGCAATGTCTTTAGCATCCAGGGAGCCACAGCCTCGCCCTCTCCAATAAGGTCTGGCTCTCAGTCGGAGAGACCTCTCCCTTGAATGTTCTAGCTCTACCCAAGGGCAGTGGCTACTCCTTTTATTTGCTATATTCTTTAGAGTTTTTACTAGCCAATCCCTCGTTAGCCCAACCGCCTGTTCAGTTAGTAATTCTTTATTATAAAATACCCGTTCCAATTACTGTGTGACCTCTCCTCATCAGATCTCGACTGAGACACCAAAGTTCAAGCGATTAGACACTGAGAACAGCATAGGCTATTGAGTCCAATATTTTTTATATATAAACAAACAGATCAGATCTTTGGTAATCAGAGAGTTCAGACTACTAAATCCAAGTCTTGTAGAGCAGGAATGGAACAAACCAGTTAGCTCACACAGTGTATCTTTGTTTACAGGACTCCTATTTGGAGTAAGTCTTAATTTTCCTCACTTAACTATGAAAGAGCAAGTACTGTATGCAATCACTTTTTTTTTCTGGTGAATCAATTTAATTTCCAAAGGGGAAGGAAAATCTTAAAAACACAGTAAAAATTTTAAAAGACGAGGTAGTAAAAGGAGTCAACGGCTCCATTTCTCTGGCTATTTGCCCTACCAAACTCTTCTATTTACATTTGGAAGGAAATAGAAAATCTCAGTAATCCCACACCAATAGTCACCTAGCTTTCTTAGCTCTGTAGGAAAACTTAGCATTTCCCTCTGTGTCACTGTTTCTCACCTTTGCCAACATTAAAATGAAATGTTCAGCATTAGGCTCACCATTCCTGTCTCACTTTGCTCCTAATTCTGCCAGCCAGAGTTAAAAGGGCAGGATTAAGAGTTATTAGACACAGTACTAAGGAGAATTAAAGGGCTTGTTCAAGGGGAATAACATCTGCTCCTCAAATTCCTACCTAAACAACTAAGATTCCGATCAAAGAGAAGAGAGGGAAAGGCAATCTGACAGCAAACTGGAGTCACGAGGAAGTGAATGTTCTCCCAGGGGGTAACTCCACCACCAGAGGAAGGCTCGGTGACATTGCACAATTCCTTCTGTGAAGTTATTCATGGGGCGAGTGGAAGCACATGAGTGTAAGTGGAGGGGAGTGGAAAGGTGAAGATTGAGGATCCTTTTAAGTAGTTTTTACCCCGCTAGCAAAACAAGCTGAGACATGCAAGACAGATAAACACAGCTGTTTGGGGCTGTCACTTGGGGCTCAGGAACCAAGTCCTGATGTAGTGAAAAGCACACCGGAATGCGACTCAGGACGCCAGAGATTTGTTAACTAGCTAACTAGCTGTGTAATGGTGAGCCAGGCTCTCAGCTTCACGAGCCTCACCCCCCCCCCCCATCTTTTCCTTTTTATTTTTCTAGAAAATCAGTAGATGGGACCAAATGGCAGAGCTCCTGGACTAGCTGCATATCATCACCGTGTCCTGGTTTCCTCCACTGGAAACCCGGGAGAAATAATACCTGTAGGAGTGGAAACTGAAAACAGCGCACATAAAGGGACCTCGCCCAGTACATGAAACATTAGTTGCTGTTATTATTACTTTTTATTCCCAAGTTCTCCTCAAGAGTATTTGAGGGAAGAAATATCAGAAATGGAAACTGAAAGAGCAACTGAAATTTTTATTGGAAAAGGACCAGACTGATTAGAAAAACACCTCCCAAAAAGGGTACAACAGCCTCATGTGAAAACATCCCACAAACCATGAACTCCTGGGGCAGCAGGTTCTCAAACTAGAAAGGCTGCCCTTATGGAAACAGTTATCACAACATTAGACAGCTGGCAGCTGAAAAGAACGTTCAATGGATGACACGGTTCACAAAACAAAGATGCACCAACTAGTCAGAATCCTAACAGAAGAGCGTCCTCGAAACATCCACCACCTAGAGAGGAGACTCCCCTGTTAGGGTCACTCTCAGACCCAGCCCCCCAGAAAATCCCTCAGACCACAGGCTCGGTCCACAACTACGAGACATATCAGCTATAAACTTAGGCTATAAAACAGCTTAAGGAAGCGAGGAGCTGCCTGCTTGTCACCAGGCAAGGAGAGTAAAATAACAAGGGGGTTGGGAAGAGGTTCCAGAGCAGAGGTCCGCCAACTTTTCCTGTAAATAGTTTAAGCTTTGCAGGCCATCTACGATATCTGTCACGTATTCTTTGTTATATTTTGTTTTACAATCCCTTAAAATTATAAAATTCCTGGCCCTGGCCGGTTGGCTCAGCGGTAGAGCGTCGGCCTGGCGTGTGGGGGACCCGGGTTCGATTCCCGGCCAGGGCACAAAGGAGAAGCGCCCATTTGCTTCTCCACCCCTCCCCCCTCCTTCCTCTCTGTCTCTCTCTTCCCCTCCCGCAGCCGAGGCTCCATTGGAGCAAAGATGGCCCGGGCGCTGGGGATGGCTCCTTGGCCTCTGCCCCAGGCGCTACAGTGGCTCTGGTTGTGGCAGAGCGACGCCCCAGAGGGGCAGAGCATCGCCCCCTGGTGGGCAGAGCGTCACCCCTGGTGGGCGTGCCGGTTGGATCCCGGTCGGGCGCATGCGGGAATCTGTCTGACTGTCTCTCCCCGTTTCCAGCTTCAGAAAAATACAAAAAAAAAAAAAATTATAAAATTCCTAGTTCAAGGGCCACACAAAAAGTAAGCCATAAACTAGATTCGGCCCTCTGGTCATAATTTGCCAATCACTGTTCTAAAGCAAAAAAGACAAAGACTATAGCTGTGAGGTTTTGGGGGTCTTTTTTTCCAAGATGTTTTTAGACCACCATTGCTTTGTGTTAAAAATAAAATTCAAGAAAACATATTACATACAATGCTGCAATAAATAAACTTATTCCTTGGTCCCAGTGTGGGTGTATCTATCAGAAAGGTTCCTAAAGCAGGTTACTGGATTATAGAATGCCTGTGTTTGTAATTTGGAAGATAATGCCAGATTGCCCTCCATAAAATGGTACCAACTTATATTCCTACCAAAAATGCCTGTAAATGCTGTAGATCTCCGAATCTTGTCTTCTTGGTTCACATTTTCCATCATGATGTTATCAAATTGTTCTGCGGCGGAGAGGTGTAGTGCTGGTACCCCACAGTGCCTCGTCCACATTCACCAGGACAGACCTTTCTCCTCTCTGCCAGTATCATAGATGACAGGCAGCACCTAGCTGGCATTTTCATTTTTCCTACTTTGATTGTTAGTGAAGTTGAGCATTTCTTTTCATGTTTATTGACCAGTTGTATTTCTTCTGCTATCTGTTAATTCATTTACTTAGACCAGTTTTAATTTTCAAATAGTCCTTTCATTTTTATTTTTTTCTCTCAAATACCCTTCTTTGACTTGTAAAAACTAAAGGTATTATAGATAGTAGCCCATTATTACCAATTTGTACCTCAACCTTTTTGAGTTTATAATTTATCCTTTAATTTTGTTTATACTGAGGCCCTGGCCGGTTGGATCAGTAGTAGAGCGTCGGCGTGGCGTGCAGGAGTCCCGGGTTCGATTCCTGGCCAGGGCACACAGGAGAAGCGCCCATCTACTTCTCCACCCCTCCCCCTCTCCTTCCTCTCTGTCTCTCTCTTCCCCTCCCACAGCCGAGGCTCCATTGGAGCAAAGTTGGCCTGGCACTAAGGATGGCTGCATGGCCTCTGCCTCAAGCGCTAGAATGGCTCTGGTCGCAACAGAGCAACACCCCAGATGGGCAGAGCATCGCCCCCGGGTGGGCATGCAGGGTGGATCCCGGTCTGTCTGCCTCCCTGTTTCCAACTTCAGAAAAATACAAAAAAATAAATAAATAATTTTGTTTACACTGTCTTTAGTTTTCTGAAGTATATCTTTTTTATTAAAAAAGCAATTCATGCTGTTTTGCTCTATTGTGTAGGAGGAGAAAGTGAAAGTTCTCCATACTCCTCCCCCGTAATGCACATCCATTCCTATGCTGTGACCTCCAAAACCTCCCCTAGTAATTGAAAAATATAAATAGGTAAGTTATATATTACAAAGTGGGATTTTTTTGAAAATTATTTTTCACTTAAATATTTGAAGAAATCTTTCCACCTAAAAAAACTTCAAGAAAACATGGTTTATATCAACATAAACAGAAATTGGGCAAGGACTTTAAAAGCACATTAACACTGCTCTTCAAAAGACACTGCTACGATAAGGCACAGACTAAGAGGAAATATTTTTGAAATGCATATCTTATAAAAAAACTTTATCAACCAACCCAAGAAAAGAACCCAATTTAAAAGGGGGAAAAATACAGCCCAGGAATTTACTCTTAAGTATTCATCCAACAAAATTAAAACATCTATGCACAAAAAAAGATCCATACGGAATATTCATAACAACTTAACATTCATAGTATCTAAACACTGGAAGAAACTCAAATGCCTGTCACTTGATGAACAGATAAACTGTCACATATTCATATAAGGAGTACTACACAGCAATGAAAAAGGGGAGGGGACCTACTGGAGTGGCAGCAACAAAATGAGAGCAGTGATGGCCTGGAGGTCAAGAAAAGGGACTGACTGCAAAGAGGCTGGGAGGAGCTTTTTGGGACACTGTAAATGTTCTATAATTTCACTGTGGTGCTGGTAACAGGACTGGATGCAATTTTCAAAACCCACAGAACTGAAATAGAATGGATGACACTGGATGTACATTATACCTGAATAAACATGATTTTTAAAACGCTCATTAAAAATAAGATATGAAATTAAGAGACAGCATGAATTTCTGAAACGGCCTGACCAGGGGTTGGCGCAGTGGATAGACCGTCAGACTGAGATGCAGAGGACCCAGGTTCGAGACCCCGAGGTCACCAGCTTGAGCGCGGGCTCATCTGGTTTGAGCAAAAGCCCACCAACTTGAACCCAAGGTCGCTGACTCGAGCAAGGGGTTACTCGGTCTGCTGAAGGCCCGCGGTCAAGGCACATGTGAGAAAGCAATCAATGAACAACGAAGGTGTTGCAATGTGCAATGAAAAACTAATGATTGATGCTTCTCATCTCTCTCTGTCCCTGTCTATCCCTCTCTCTGACTCACTGTTTCTGTAAAAAATAAATAAATAAATAAAATTTAAAAAAAATTTTCTGAAATGGAAATTCATTTTAACATTTATAAATCAAACAGAAATAGCAATTGCTTAAAGCAAGAAACATCTGAAGAAAACCAGTAGAATTCATCTACTTGAAAAGGTTGAACACTTGACACAAATGACTAACTGTTGGAAAGCACATCAGACAGTAATAAAAACTGCAAAAGTTTTTCTCAAAAGTGAATATAACTAATACACAATCAATACTTAATACTTATTGTGTATGAAATTTTGTTGCATCTAACTAAACAACATTTGGTTGACTAAATTATCCCAGAAATTAAAGCAGAAACACCTGGCTTATAAATCTCCAAATTACTCATTAACTTATTGATCTGTCAGCAGACCAAAAATCACAGTAAAGGGATATAATTTATTTTTTATAATAAAGTGTTTCTATATGTATAATTGAGTTTCTTCTTTATTTTTTTCATGTCAAATACAGAAAATCCCTGCTTTGCATGGTTCTGATATGCATGAATTTCAGTTATATAAATAATACCAGGTCCCAACAATATGGTTCAAATTTTAGTTACTACAGTATATTAACCGAGTAATTGTATAAAGTACAAATTTTGCTGCTAGCTCTTCATTCCAAAAATCACTATATAAGTAGCAGATGTGCATCCTAATTAATGACCAACCACATCACTCTTCCAAAGTCTGTCACTAACTGGTCACTGTGAATGCATTACTTAGTTCAAGTTCAGGCAGCAAAGCATGTAGCTGTAGCTGTGTCTCCCAGTGATAAACCCATATGGCATTTTATGAAATGGATAAACAAAAGAGAGATGTTTGACAATGTCAAAACTTTTAAATGTGCACAGAAGACATTTCACTTCTTGTTATCTGTTCTTGAGAAACAGTCGATGGTGTCAAGATAATTATTTCATCATTTATTTGTAATAGCCAAAAAGTAGCCACAATGCTCAAGTCCTTCAATGAGAGAACAGCTAATAAGTATAGCAGTTCAAAAAGTGTGTCATCAGACCAGGTACACCACAGCACCTGGGAACTTGTTAGGAATGCAAGTTCTTGGACCGGAACAGATCCAAAGAATTAGAAAATCTAAAAGTGACATCTAACTTTTAACATTTTTTAACAAGCCCTTCAGATAGTTCTGATGCCTATTAAAGTTTCAAAACCACTGAGCTATGGAAAGTTATACTAGTATGTTATGCAGCACTCAGAAACAATATAGTATACATGTAGTAATATTAAAAATCTCCAAGAACCCTGGCCAGGTGGATCCCTGGATAAGTGTCATTGCGGCATGCCAGAGGTTACAGGTTCAACTCCCTGGTCACAGCACATACAAAAAGTAATCAATGAGGGCCCTGGCTGGTTGGCTTAGTGGTAGAGCATCGGCCTGGCGTGCAGGAGTCCCGGGTTCGATTCCTGACCAGGGCACACAGGAGAGGCGTCCATCTGCTTCTCCACCCCTCCCCCTCTCCTTCCTCTCTGTCTCTCTCTTTCCCTCCCACAGCTGAGGCTCCATTGGAGCAAAGTTTGCCCGGGCGCTGAGGATGGCTCTGTGGCCTCTGCCTCAGGCGCTAGGATGGCCCTGGTTGCAACAGAGCAACGCCCCAGATGGGCAGAGCATCGCCCCCTGGTGGGCATGCCGGATGGATCCCGGTCGGGCGCATGCGGGAGTCTGTCTGACTGCCTCCCCATTTCCAGCTTTGGAAAAATGCAAAAAGAAAAAAAAAAGCAATCAATGAGTATATAACTAGATGGAACAACTAAGTGAAATAATAAACTGATGCTTCTCTCCCTTCCCCCTTTTTCTCCCTTCCTCTATCTTTCTCTCTCAAATCAATAGAAAAAAAATTTTTTTAATCTCCAAGAAGTATTGTGAAGCAAAAAACAAATTATGGAATAACAACCATCTGATACCATTTATAAAAACAAAATATAGTATATTCTGTCTTTTGATAGGTAAAAATATTTGTTAACTCCATGGAAACCCCCACGAATATACTATACAGCAAAATGAAAACAGTGATAACACCTAGGAAACAAATTAAAATGAAGATAATCATGGAAGAACTTCAGTTGTATCTGTAATGTTTTAATTTCTGTATGAGAACATAACTTAGGTATTATTTAATTAAAATGGTTTAAAAAGAGTAAATTGAGAGTAGCCATTTCTAAGTTGGTAAAAGATACAGAATTCTTCACTTAGGTTACGTAAGTATTCCAAAAACTCTTACAATTTTATGAAAAATTTTACTCCATCTATCTTTTTTCTTGTATGGACGGTTCAGCTGAAGGAAGGGTTTGTGATCCCAAGAATTCTGACACAAACCTACATATGTAATTATTGAGAGTTTGTGAGGTAACAAAGAGAAAGAGAAAGATGACTAGCCAACTAGACCGGAGAGAATGTGGTACTGATTTTCTCTAGATGGGATAAAGGAAGACTTCAGAAACTAGAGATCCACAAATCTAAAATTGATGCTGGGCAGAAGCTCAAAACAAACTATTAAATAGACTTCAAAATACTAAAAATAGAAGATGCATGACAAAGAGATTGAGCAACACAAAGAAAAGCACTTTTTAAGATCTGATTTTCATAACAGTAGATCAAGAAAACATTTCACATCAGTCCTTCTAAGGTGTCCCAGGGGAAGGAGGACAAGGCCAAAAATATTGCAGCATCAAAGAGTCCTTTGGAGAAATTCATCAGAGGTATCCCAAATCCACAACACCTCCCCCCCAGGCTCTCTCCTAGACTTAGTTCTACTTCTCCTCCAGAATGGCTATGGGGTCCTTGGTGTGGAAATGCCTCTTCGACACTCATTTATTTACCATATTGCTGCCTCCTGGATATGAGCCCAATTCTGACATCTGCTCGTACAGGTGAGGAGGTGGCCTGAAAACAGCATCCTGTGCTTTTATATCTTTAAGACAGTCAGCAAATTTCCTCAAGTTTTCTTGGCAGATGATATAGGGAACAGTGTAGATGGGTGACAAAAAAGTTATGGAAGAATTTAGCTGAGTTATAGGCATACATGGATTCTATAAGGGATGAATAACTGAATCAAAAAGTTGTTTAACAGATCAACATCAAAATAAGGAAAGGTTTCCAAGGGCATACCAAAGTCTGACTCCGACATATTTAACAGTTGTCAGTAGAATGAAAACTTATTGCATAGTGATCAGATTTGCAATTGGCAATAAACAAGGATTGATTATTAGCATGTTGGGTGTCAGAATCAGAAACTGGAACAATGAGCTAACAGAATAAAGAAAATGAACTTGAACAAACAAATATACCTATATTGTACTTTTTTCTTTATTCATAAAATTAATGTGAACCCAATTTAATATTATATAATACAAACAGGCATACAAGTATAAATCCTAAAAGATTGTTTGTGTCCTATAAGGCCTAAAATACTTACTATCGGACCTTTTACAGAAAATGTTTCACAACCCCTGGTCTTAACCAGTTAAGTCTTTCCTCAAAAATACGTTCTATCTCTTAATTTGAGTACAAAACTCAAAGCCATTAAATAAACGTTCTGTAACGTTATATTTAAATTGGAGAAGGGTTACAGATTTACAGTTCTGAAACTGCATCATACACAGATGGGTGTTAAACAAACACATACACAGATGGGTGGTGGGAGTCAGGTTCCTCGCTGTTGGAGAGCAGAGGGTTTCCAGGGAGGAAGGAGAGGGTAGGAGGTTCAACACACACGCAGGTTAGCATACACGCACATACTTCCAGCCAGCGCACACGCAGGTTAGCATACACGCACATACTTCCAGCCAGCGCACACGCAGGTTAGCATACACACACATACTTCCAGTGCACACGCAGGTTAGCATACACGCATATACTTCCAGTGCACATGCAGGTTAGCATACACATACATACTTCCAGTGCACACACAGGTTAGCATACACGCACATACTTCCAGCCAGCGCACACGCAGGTTAGCATACACGCACATACTTCCAGCCAGTGCACACGCAGGTTAGCATACACGCACATACTTCCAGTGTACACGCAGGTTAGCATACACGCACATACTTCCAGCCAGCGCACACGCAGGTTAGCATACACGCACATACTTCCAGCCAGCGCACACGCAGGTTAGCATACACACACATACTTCCAGTGCACACGCAGGTTAGCATACACGCATATACTTCCAGTGCACATGCAGGTTAGCATACACATACATACTTCCAGTGCACACACAGGTTAGCATACACACACATACTTCCAGCCAGTGCACATGCAGGTTAGCATACACGCACATACTTCCAGTGCACACGCAGGTTAGCATACACGCATATACTTCCAGCCAGCGCACACGCAGGTTAGCATACACGCACATACTTCCAGCCAGTGCACACGCAGGTTAGCATACACGCACATACTTCCAGTGTACACGCAGGTTAGCATACACACACATACTTCCAGCCAGTGCACATGCAGGTTAGCATACACATACATACTTCCAGTGCACACACAGGTTAGCATACACGCACATACTTCCAGCCAGCGCACACGCAGGTTAGCATACACACACATACTTCCAGCCAGTGCACATGCAGGTTAGCATACACATACATACTTCCAGTGCACACACAGGTTAGCATACACGCACATACTTCCAGCCAGCGCACACGCAGGTTAGCATACACGCACATACTTCCAGCCAGTGCACATGCAGGTTAGCATACACGCACATACTTCCAGCCAGTGCACATGCAGGTTAGCATACACGCACATACTTCCAGCCAGCGCACACGCAGGTTAGCATACACGCACATACTTCCAGCCAGTGCACACGCAGGTTAGCATACACGCACATACTTCCAGTGTACACACAGGTTAGCATACACACACATACTTCCAGCCAGTGCACATGCAGGTTAGCATACACATACATACTTCCAGTGCACACACAGGTTAGCATACACACACATACTTCCAGCCAGTGCACATGCAGGTTAGCATACACGCACATACTTACAGTGCACACGCAGGTTAGCATACACGCATATACTTCCAGTGCACATGCAGGTTAGCATACACATACATACTTCCAGTGCACACACAGGTTAGCATACACACACATACTTCCAGCCAGCGCACACGCAGGTTAGCATACACGCACATACTTCCAGCCAGTGCACACACAGGTTAGCATACACACACATACTTCCAGCCAGCGCACACGCAGGTTAGCATACACGCACATACTTCCAGCCAGTGCACACACAGGTTAGCATACACACACATACTTCCAGCCAGTGCACATGCAGGTTAGCATACACGCACATACTTCCAGTGCACACGCAGGTTAGCATACACATACATACTTCCAGTGCACATGCAGGTTAGCATACACACACATACTTCCAGCCAGTGCACACGCAGGTTAGCATACACGCACATACTTCCAGCCAGCGCACACGCAGGTTAGCATACACGCACATACTTCCAGCCAGTGCACACGCAGGTTAGCATACACGCACATACTTCCAGTGTACACGCAGGTTAGCATACACACACATACTTCCAGCCAGTGCACATGCAGGTTAGCATACACATACATACTTCCAGTGTACACGCAGGTTAGCATACACACACATACTTCCAGCCAGTGCACATGCAGGTTAGCATACACACACATACTTCCAGCCAGTGCACACACAGGTTAGCATACACGCACATACTTCCAGCCAGTGCACACGCAGGTTAGCATACACGCACATACTTCCAGCCAGTGCACACGCAGGTTAGCATACACGCACATACTTCCAGTGTACAAGCAGGTTAGCATACACACACATACTTCCAGCCAGTGCACATGCAGGTTAGCATACACATACATACTTCCAGTGCACACGCAGGTGAGCATACACGCACATACTTCCAGCCAGCGCACACGCAGGTTAGCATACACACACATACTTCCAGCCAGTGCACACACAGGTTAGCATACACGCACATACTTCCAGCCAGTGCACACGCAGGTTAGCATACACGCACATACTTCCAGCCAGCGCACACGCAGGTTAGCATACACGCACATACTTCCAGCCAGTGCACATGCAGGTTAGCATACACATACATACTTCCAGTGCACATGCAGGTTAGCATACACACACATACTTCCAGCCAGTGCACACGCAGGTTAACATACACATACATACTTCCAGTGCACACGCAGGTTAGCATACACACACATACTTCCAGCCAGTGCACACGCAGGTTAGCATACACGCACATACTTCCAGCTCTGTTGTCTTAGAAGGGACACCCAAGGGCAACAAGCATATGGAAAACCTAGCTCTTCTTTTCTGATAACGCACTCCTAGGAAATATGACTGATTCTAGGACTAGGGCAGGATAAATATGAGTCGGGAGCATCGGATAGTACCAAAAAGTAATAAAGTACTTGAAACAAATAAAAATAAAACAGAGGCATGTCAAAGAAAGGAAAGTAAGAGTCAAACGGAAATAGCTCCCAATAGCCACAACTGAAAAAATCTGAGCAACAAAGTAGGTAACAGAGGACTGGCTTATAACCCAAGGCAGGAGATAAGCAGCCAGTAGTCGATACTGGTAGAGAAAAAAAAACCAATTAAATAAACAAATGGGGAAAAGAGATCATTCTTTCTTATAGAAGAATTCTAGGTAGTTTATGTAAATACCATTTTCTCCGGGAGGTAAAGCTTAATTTTTCTACTCTCCCAAGTATGAGCAGCATTTATTAACTTGCTTCCAAAATATTAGCATATGGAAAGGGGAGGGAAAAAGTAACTTTACAGTGAAAAAAACTTTAAAACTTGATACTATATACACATGATATGTATGAAGGCCACTTCAACTCCATCCAAATTCAGCCCAAAAACCCACAGCTCCCGTCTAACTGTGATAAAAAACTTAATTTAAGAAAAGCAAATCAAAAAAACCTGACCAGCAGTGGCACAGTGGCTAGAATGTTGACCTGGGATGCAGAGGATCCAGGTTCAAAACCCCGAGGTCTCTGGCTTGAGCGCAGGCTCACCGGCTTGAGCATGGAGTCATCAGCTTGATCATAGGATCATAGTCATGACTCCACAGTCATGCCTTAATGCAAGGTGTCACTGGCTCAGCTGGAGCCCCCCTGTCAAAGCTGGAGCCCCCTTGTATGAGAAGTAATCAATAAACAATCAATAAACAATCAATTAACAATACGAGTTGAGGCTTCTCATCTCTCCCTTCCTTTCTGTCTCTTTCTTTTTCTCTCTCTCTCACCAAAAAAATAAAATAAAAATAAAAATCATGGAATATTCTACAAAATACCTACCACGACACCTCAAAACTGTCAAGGTCATGAGAAACAAGGGAAGACTGAGAAAGTAACATGACGACTAAATGTAATGTGGTATCTCGGAAGAGACACTAATGTAACCAACAAAAAGTAAAATCCAAATAAAGTTTGAAGTTTATTTACAGTAATGTACCAACATTGGTTTAATTGTCACAAATGTACCATGATAACATAAGATGTTAAAGAGAGAAGAAACTGGGTTAGAGGCACACCTGATTTCTGGACTAACTTTGCAGCTTTCTGTAAATTAAAAAATATTCTAGCCCTGGCCGGTTGGCTCAGTGGTAGAGCGTCGGCCTGGCGTGCGGAAGTCCCGGGTTCGATTCCCGGCCAGGGCACACAGGAGAAGCGCCCATCTGCTTCTCCACCCCTCCCACTCTCCTTCCTCTCTCTCTCTTCCCCTCCCGCAGCCAAAGCTCCATTGGAGCAAAGTTGGCCCAGGTGCTGGGGATGGCTCCGTGGCCTCTGCCTCAGGCGCTAGAATGGCTCTGGTCGCAACAGAGCGATGCCCCGAATGGGCAGAGCATCGCCCCCTGGTGGACGTGCCGGGTGGATCCCGGTCGGGCGCATGCGGGAGTCTGTCTGACTGTCTCTCCCCGTTTCCAGCTTTGGAAAAATAAAAAAAAAAATTAAAAATAAAAAAATTAAAAAAAATTCTAAAATTAAAAGTTTTCTAAAATTTTGAAATGAAAGTATCAATACGATCTTGTTATTTAAATACACATATCTATATTTTCCATGTCTTTCCACTGAAAACATCAGGAAACAATACTACCCCAGTATCAATGAGCATGTTTAACACCCAGATTTGGTCTCTAAATACCATTTCCATTTAAAAGAAACAAACAACAAAAAAAAGCAGGTCTCCACAGGACATGCTGACTCCAAGACTTGGAAAGGAATGTACCAGGAAGCCTACATCATGTCATGCCAGAAAATAAGTAAGCTTTTAAAGACTAATGAGGTCCTATCAAAACTACATAGCAATCAGGGACTCCCACTGGCCAAATCTGGGACAAATTTAAACATTAAAAAGAATAATGACTGCAATTGACTGAAACACATAAAAATTTAATATCATAAATACTGATACAAAAAAAAGAAAAATCCAAAACAAACAAACAATAAAATGCCATCACCACAAATAAGAGCAAGAACTCATTTATCACCACTAACCCTTAAGCTAAAAATGGGAAATTAAAGAAGTAATTAAGCATTTATCATGCTTTTTCTGTACAAACTGTACTTCAGGATAACCAAATCATATTCATTACTGAGGGACAGTTCTTTTAGAAAAATGCCAGCAAACAAACATAGATGAAATAATAAAATTAGAAAATCAACTTGCAACCCTCGTTAAAATAACTGATTTAAGGGCAAATAATCAGTAGATACTAAATTTAGTAAGTAAAGAAATGACAAGACCTGGATATTCACATTATACCAAACTATCTCCTCACAAAGTTCTTGCCTATTTCAAGTATATATTAACTTTGTAATAGAGGAATCAGATGTTACCAGCTTGATTCACAAATCACTTTAATTGCTAGTCACTAATAGTGGCAACAACTACTAGACCATATATGCCACCTGATGTGATAAAGTATGAATGATAAGCCTTTGGATCTTCTACAGGAAACACTGGAGAAAAACAGTTAAATGATACCATTAGGAAGCAATCAGAAAACCAGGGAGGAAAAACCTTACAGAGGACAACTGGACCTGTCTGTTTAACAAAGTCATGGGAAAGAAGTGGTAGGAAGGAGACACTGTTCTAGATTAAAAGGTATGTAAGAGAGGTACAAAATAATTGTGATGTGTATTACAATTGGATCCATTTTTGACAAACTAGCATAAAAACATATTTTGTGGGCAAATGAGAAAATTTAAATATGGATTGGTTACTAGAATATTAAAGATTTCTACAGATTTTTGTTAGAAGTAACAATGAAATTATGTTTATATAGAAAAATGTCTATATTTTTATATTTATTTTTATTGAATGTGATATTGTTTAATAAAATTATTTAGATTTCAAGTGTACAATTCGATATCATCTGTATATTGTATTGTGTGTTTACCACCCAGAGTCAAACCTTCTCCTATCACCATTTACCCCCCTTACCGTCTTCTACCTGCCCCACCCCCTCCAGTAATCACCACACTGTTGTCTGTGTCTAGGAGGCTCTCTTGGTTTTATTTTTTGCTTAATCCCATCATCTATTTCGCCTAGCCCCTCCAACCTCTCTTCCTTCTGACATCTGTCAGTCTGTTCTCTGTATCTATGAGTCTGTTTCTATTTTCTTAGTTTATTTTGTTTATTATATTCCACATATAAGTGAAATCATATGGTATTCATCTTTCTTTGACTGGCTTATTTTCATTTAGCATAATTCTCTCCAAATCCATCTATGCTGTCACAAAAGGTAACATTTCCTACTTTTTTACAGCCAAGTAGTATTCCATTGTGTAAACGTACCACAGCTTTTTTATCCACTCATCCACTGATAGGCACTTGGGCTGTTTCCAAATCTCAGATATTGTAAATAGCACTGCCGTGAACACAGGGGTCCATAGATTCCTTCAAATTCGTGTTTCTGGTTTCACCAATCTGTATTCCCACCAACAGTGTATAAGGGTTCCCTTTTCTCCACATCCTCATCAATACCTGCTTGTTGATTTATTGATGACAGCCACTCTGACAGGTATGAAATGATATTTTATGATTTTAATTTGCATTTCTTGATGATTAGTGACATTGAGCATCTTCTCATATCTCCATTGGCCCATCTGTATCTCCTCTTTGGAAAAGTGTCTATTAGGTCCTCTGCCCATTTTTTAATTGGATTGTTTGTTATTTTGGGGCTGAGTTGTATGAGTTCTTTATAAATTTTGGATATTACAAAATTAACATACAAAAGTCCATAGCCTTTCTATATGCCAACAATGAAACATTTGAGAACGAACTCAAAAAAATAATCCCCTTCACAATTGCAACAAAAAAATAAAATACCTAGGAATAAAATTAACAAAGAACGTAAAGGACCTATATAATGAAAACTACAAAGCATTGTTAAGGGAAATCAAAAAAGATACAATGAGATGGAAGAATATTCCTTGTTCCTGGATAGGAAGAATAAATATAATCAAAATGGCCATATTACCCAAAGCAATATACAAATTTAATGCAATTCCCATCAAAATTCCAATGACATTTTTAAAAGAAATGGAACAAAAAATCATCAGGTTTATATGGAACTATAAAAAACCCCAAATAGTCAAAGCAATCCTAAAAAAAAAAAGAACAAAGCTGGGGGCATTACAATACCTGACTTCACACTATATTATAGAGCCACGACAATCAAAACAGCATGGTATTGGCAGAAAAATAGACACTCAGACCAATGGAACAGAATAAAAAGTCCAGAAATAAAACCACATATATATGGTCAAATAATCTTTGATAAAGGGGCCAACAACACACAATGGAGAAAAGAAAGCCTCTTCAACAAATGGTGCTGGGAAAACTGAAAAGCCACATGCAAAAGAATGAAACTCGACTACAGTTTGTCCCCTTGTACCAAAATTAATTCAAAATGGATCAAAGACCTAAATATAAGACCTGAAACAATAAAGTACATAGAAGAAGACATAGGTTCTAAACTCATGGACCTTGGTTTTAAAGAGCATTTTATGAATTTGACTCCAAAGGCAAGAGAAGTGAAGGCAAAAGTTAATAAATAGGACTACATCAGACTAAGAAGTTTTTGCTCAGCAAGAAAAACTAATAACAAAATAAACAGACAGCCAAATAAATGGGAAATGATATTTCCAAACAACAGCTAGATAAGGGCCTAATATCCAAAATATATAAAGAACTCATAAAACTCAACAACAAACAAACAAACAATCCAATAAAAAAATGGGAAGAAGACATGAACAGACACTTCTCCCAGGAAGAAATACAAATGGCCAACAGATATATGAAAAGATGCTCAGCTTCATTAGTTATTAGAGAAATGCAAATCAAAACTGCAATGCGATACCACCTCACACCTGTTAGATTAGCTATTATTAACAAGACAGGTAATGTTGGAGAGGCTTTGGAGAAAAAGGAACCCTCATGCACTGTTGATGGGAATGTAAAGAAGTACAACCATTATGGAAGAAAGTATGGTGGTTCCTCAAAAAACTGAAAATAGAACTACCTTATGACCCAGCAATCCCTCTACTGGGTATATACCCCAAAAACTCAGAAACATTGATACGTAAAGACACATGTAGCCCCATGTTCATTGCAGCATTGTTCACAGTGGCCAAGACATGGAAACAACCAAAAAGCCCTTCAATAGAAGACTGGATAAAGAAGATGTGGCACATATACACTATGGAATACTACTCAGCCATAAGAAATGATGACTTCGGATCATTTACAACAAATGGTGGGATCTTGATAACATTATACGGAGTGAAATAAGTAAATCAGAAAAAAACAAGAACTGCATGATTCCATACACTGACGGGACATAAAAACGAGACTAAGAGACATGGACAAGAGTGTGGTGGTTACTGGGGGGGAGGGGGAAAGGGAGAGGGGAAGGGGGAGGGGGAGGGGCACAAAGAAAACTAGATAGAAGGTGACGGAGGACAATCTGACTTTGGGTGATGGGCATGCAACATAATTGAATGACAAGATAATCTGGACATGTTTTCTTTGAATATATGTATCCTGATTTATTGATTTCACCCCATTAAGATTAATAAAAATTTATTTATAAAAAAATAATAAATAAATAAACTATAAATTTTGGATATTAACCCCTTATCAGATGTATCACCGGCAAATATGTTCTCCCACTTAGTAGGTTGGTTGTCTTTTCATCTTGTTGATGGTTTCCCTTGCTGTGCAAAGACCTTCTAGTATGATGTAGTCCTGTTTGTTTATTTCATCTTTTGTTTCCCTTGCCTAAGGTTTATCGGAAAAGATATTGCTACAAGAAATGTCTGAGATATTACTGCCTATGTTTTCTTCTAGAATTTTTATAGTTTCATGTCTTACACTTAGGTAGTCTAGTTTCTTTTCTTTTTTTTCTTTTTTTTGGCATATATCTGTCCAATTAGGAAAGCATCTATATTTTTTAAAGACACACAATGAAATATTTCAAAGTAAAATTTATGGCTTTTACTTTGAAATACTTTAAAAATTACAAAATAAGTGAAGCAAATACAGGAAAATGTTTGTAACTTAAATCTAGGTAAAGGGCAGGTGGCTATTAGAGTCATCCTTCTACTTTTCTCTATGTTTGAAATTTTTCACAGTAAAAAGTGAACTATACAAATGAATATATAAATGGGTATAAAGCACACATTGATCAAAGAAAACTTCTGTCATAAAAAGTAGTCATATTATTTAGACAGTTTTGAATAAGTCAGTTTATAGCTGCAAAGGCAGAAGGAGAACACATCCCTATATGAATCAAGAGACTGTCATGTGGGGTGAAGGGATTAACAACATATTGTAAGTACATTGAAAAGGTCATCACACTAACTCAAGATAACATGTTATTACTTTAAATAATGAGAGGTATTTTAAATCCAGTCATCAGTGGAGGTATTCAGTTTTTTCAAAAATTTATTTTTCTTTTTCCAATTGATTATAGATCTGCTATGTTCATTTAGGAAATTCTCAAGTATTTTCTAGAGAGCTTAAGAGTTTTGACTTCAAAATTTACAAATCAATATGATTTGTAGAAAAGTGACCAGAGCCACTTTAGTCAAAATGGTTATTTGCAAAACAACTGTAGTTGCCAAACAAAGTTGAAGTCTCAGACCCAATTCTGATCGACAGGCAGATATTTGCTACTTAAGCATTTATTAGCAAGTAAGAAAAAACAATTCAGATGACCCATTCTGCAGACTTAAAAAAAGTTCAGCTCTAAACTTTTGGATGCTCCAAACACTGCTTTGATAAATAATGGAAGCGAAGCAACCACCAGCAACCCCCAGAGACAGAAACTATTTCCATGGAGCTGATGGAATCTAGAGTTTACAGGTGGATATTACATTTAGCAAAAGAACATCATCCCTAAGAGTTTAGATTAAAGGTAAAACTAGACTCTTATACCCCACTCATGCAAATAGAGGAAATCAGGTTGACGTCATCTTAGCTAATCCATTTCCCCTGACTCTCTCTGTCATCAAAGAGTCCAATTCCAACATACATTGTGCAAGTTAACAAGACTCCAGTTTGACCAATAAAAATCTATTTTTTAGCCTGACCAGGCAGTGGTGCAGTAGATAGAGCGTCGGACTGGGATGCGGAGGACCCAGGTTCGAGACCCTGAGGTAGCCAGCTTGAGCGCGGGTTCATCTGGTTTGAGCAAAGCTCACCATCTTGGACCCAAGGTCACTGGCTCAAGCAAGGGGTCACTCGGTCTGCTGAAGGCCCGCAGTCAAGGCACATATGAGAAAGCAATCAATGAACAACTAAGGTGTCGCAACAAAAAACTGATGATTGATGCTTCTCATCTCTCTCTGTTTCTGTCTGTCTGTCTCTATCTATCCCTCTCTCTGACTCTCACTCTATCTCTATAAAAAAAAAATCTATTTCTTATATCCAATATGCTAATAGATCAAATACGGTTAAAATAGAGCTAAGAGGTTGGCGGCAGAAGCAGTGTGTGAAGCCCTTTCTGACACACTAGCTGACCACCCCTGCACAGCGCAACACAGACTAGCACCTGGGGACTGCTTAATGGGTCTCATACGCAGACATCATACTACATAGGATTTACTGCAGGGGTTTTTTTTGTTTGTTTTTTTAATATTTTATTTATTGATTTTTTAGAGAGAGAGGAGTGAGAGAGAGAGACAGAGAGAGAAAGAAGGGGGAGGAGCAGGAAACATCAACTCCCATATGTGCCTTGACCAGGCAAGCCCAAGGTTTCGCACCGGCAACCTCAGTGTTCCAGGTCGACGCTTTATCCCACTGCGCCACCACAGGTCAGGCCTACTGCAGGGTTTTAAAAATAAATTAGGCAAGGTTAACAATTTCTAAATAAAAATATATTTTTAAAAACTCAAAAGACAGTGTCATAAAACATAGGCTAATGAAACAAAATGAAAGAAATTAAGGTACATTTTAGTTTCATGTGAATAATGAAGGTAGTATTCAGCCATATAAACTGACTGAATTTTGGTGCAAACATTATAGATGAAATTCTACACATGGAATTCAAATGACAGCAGCACTCTGTCTTCAGATGCGAAGGCATGAGGTTGAGCAACACATACCATTCACAGGGTTGGAGGGATCGGAATGCCTTAAAAGAAGCGTCCATTCCAGCAAAATCCCAAAACTTGACATCATAGTCGTATCCTCCAGTCACCAAGCGAGCACCTGAGGGATCCAGACCTAATGCAGAAACCTGGTTTAAAAAAAAATCATTGGAGAAAAGCTGCTTACAGTCTATTATAACCCCCGCTTCCTTCCTGAACCCACTCCCTATCTTATAGGCATTGGAAGCACAGACCAAACACTGTTGATACTTCTGAAAAGTGAGAACAGACAGCACCTTCTTTATTAGTTGATTCCAGTATTATAATTCCTCTTCAGATAATAAAAAGAAAAACATTTAAATTTCTCTAATTGTCAGCTTTCTCCCAATTTATCTACCACGTACCCAGAATAGTTACCATTGCAATGACATATGATAAACTAAGTTGCATTAGTACAAATCTCACAAACAATTCAGCTTTTTTTAATAAACAATTTTGAGGGAATCTTTCATGATAATTTAGCACTAAATGAAGAACACATGAGTCTAAAAATACCAAAATGAGTAACGCCAATGGGAATGTTAGGAAATCTATTTAACAAAGTAGGACAAAGTAGAAATGATCTTGTGCATATGGCTAAATGACTCATCATAGTCACCTTAAATAATTATTTTTAGGAAATTCACCTAATATTAATGACAGATCGTAAAATATTTTAGTGAATTTATTTAGCTCTCATATCTGAGCATTTCTATTTGACATCCTGTTACAATTCATCATTTTACAAACGTGCCATTTTATAATGATAATGCTAGTTTTTAAAAAGAATTGCCTACTACCAACTACTCATTAGTTTCTACCACTAAATTATTAAAATAAATCCCAGAATTTAAAATGCCCCCCCCCAGACACATGATGAGCTGCAGGCATCCTCAGTGTGTTCCGGGGAAGAGGAGAGCACGGTAGCGGGCTTGCAGTTTCCAACTTCCTGGGGGTCACTTGGAGTTCAGTGTAAACTGGGAAGAACATGCTCGCTCACACAGAAACCTGAAAGAAGGAGCTCTTCCCTAAAAATGTTCTCTTTACCTTGGATGTAAATTCTTCGGTTGGAAAACAGAATTAGCATGATGTTACTATATTAATAAAAAGAGAAGTGGATGTGATTCATGATTTAGAACCAAAGAATGTAGAGCCTTTAAAAAAAAATAAAGTTGGAAGTGGATTCCTTGGGAAGAACTGTTCCCACTGGACCAGGTTTTCTGGGAACTATGTTGTTTAATGGAACAAGGCTATGCTCCATGGCACTGGTTAGGTGTGGAGAAGAAGACCACACAAATTTAAAACCAGAGCACCAGAAGACAGAAGCACTTATATAAGTCCATTAGTTATTGATGTTATTTTGGCCCATATAATTGAGAAAAGGCTGATACACACAGATAAACATTTGTAAACAGTAATGCTATTTTAAGACACTGTAAACAGTCTGTTGATATTTTAAGACAACTTTCCAATGTCAACATACTGTTCAAACTGATGTAAAAGTGTAAAAGTGGTGTTTAAAACTATAACAGTATCTAACAATTCCTACTTCCTATTATAAACATAGAATCAGTAAAAATCACACTATATTATCTCACTCAACAAAAACATTCAGTTCACAGTATACATAGTTGACCATAGTGAGTATATTCACCAAATGAATATTTCTTCAATGGCAAGGAGGAACAGAGAAAGCAGAAGAGCTGTTATAGATTAAGAGACATAACAAACAATGATGTCTCCCTTAAGAGAGAGTCAGACATCATTTGGATACTGATGTGAACACACTAATAGTAAAAATGTGTATGGGACAATTGAAAAAACCTGGACACTAATGAAATTAGACGATATTAAATAATTATTGTAAAAAATAGATGTAATAAAGATGTTCTGATTCTGAGAAAAAAAGGAGAGGGAGAGAAGGAAGAGAGGGAGAGACAGACCAACCTCCTCTCTTAAGAGACTCATAATGAAATATTTACAGATGAAATCATGTGAAGTCTGGAATTTGCTTTTATAGAATCCCACAAGGTAGATAAGTGGGGGGTGGGGGCAATTTACTAGAAATGGAAAGGATACAGGAAGCAAGACTGGCCTTATCTAGACAATTGGTAAGGCTCAGAGACAAGTAATATGGGGATTCTTTTTAAAATTCTTTATACTTCTGTGAGTGTGTATCTTTATGATAACTAGTTGGGGGAAGAAAAAAAAAACACAAAAAACAAAACCAGAGAAAACAGTCACCTTCCTAACTGATACATTTCCAAAAAGCTGAAATACATGCCGGGCAAAGGCAGGATTAAAAAACAATAGCTAACCTAACAGTACAATTAGAAGCTTCAATTGATTTTTAATGTGTAAAATAACTTGGAATATGTTTTTAAGTATTTATTTAAAAGAAAAAATTTGATTTGAAGAAATAGAAATATTTAAATGAAACAAATGAAACCCATGAACAATCTCTCAGTTGTAAAAACTGAACTAAATGGTAAAAAAGTTTCCTTTTAAGTACTAACAGTCTATAAGTATTTCCCTTATACTTAAAAGTATAAATATTGGTAAAATACTGTCACAATTTCAGAATAAAAACATCAGCAGTCTGACTGAATTAAAAGTAGATATAATCAATAATTGGATGAAAATAATTTCTTAAGGCAGTAGTTCTCAGACATTCATTGCTTTCAATATTCTTTATGCTCCTAAAATCCTTTGAGGACCGCAAAAAGCATTTCTTTATGTGAGTCATATGAATCAATATTTACCATAGAAGAAATTAAAACTAAGGCACTTAAAAATATTGAACAATAGTTCACTTCAATTAAAATACCATTTTGACAAATTTCTTCATGAAAAAACTATTTCCAAAAACAAAACATTTAAAGAGTATCTCACTGTTAGCATCCTTTTCTATTAATTCTATTATTTGTGTTATTTCTGGGTCTATTTCTATTGACTGATTTTTTACATTCGTTATAGGATGGATTTCCTTCTTTACATGTCACACAATTAAAAAAGGTAGCTTAATTGTAAAGAAAAAGCAAGATAATTATATTCTTTCATTTATTCATAAGTAGATTTCATTTATTCAACTAGTACTTTTTAATGGGTTTACAATAAAATAAATGATTTCATCATAGGGTTCAAAAATTTTGTTACTAATCTTTAAATAAAATAAATATAAAAAATAGTAATATAACCTATAAATCTAAGTAATATAATCTTTGAAAAAATACAGTGACTAGTTTATGTTCAATTCTTATCTTAATATTCATCTAAAAAATGAACTTGGGCCTTGTACTGATATGGAAATAAAACTAAGAGTAGTGAGAAGTTTTCCCACACTATAAAAAAGAAAACTATACTTGAGTTTCATTCCTTTTATTTGTAATATTCTTATATCAAAGAAAAAGAGGTTTTAAGGCCAACAATAACATTGACAGTAATAATTATCCCTATTTAAAATGAAACCCAGTGGCTGTTTTGGCTGAACTGAAAAATAATCTTTCCTTAATGTCTACGGGTTTGTGTTATCAGTTGATTGTATAATTAGCCTTAAAACAAATGTTACCTTACTAGTGCACTTCTCCATAAGAGCCCTGGTTTTGAGAGAAAAGAATCAAAATGTTTGCACTTACTGTTTTCGTGCCATGCTTCAGCGTTATCTCATGAGAGTCAGGAATCTTTCGGACAGGATTCTGAAGAGAGAAAATTCCGTGACATCAATGAGTAAGGTAACAGATATGGAGAAATGACATACCACATTTACAGGAATAATCATATTTTAAAAATATATCATTGACGTTTTCACACAAGGCTTAAAAAATCAGGAAATTAAAAATGTGAGGACATCTTATTTCTGCAAGTCTGGATAGATCACAATTGGTCATTTTGAGCTGATAATGAATTGATCTTAAATCTCTAAAAAAATAAACCTAAAAAAACTCTCTTAGATTGTATGAAACCATAAGGCCCTCCCAGCATCTGAAATATTTCAAGTCTTCTTTTCATTGGTGCTCGGGCATACCTTAAAGTACTTATGTGCTTACTCTATAGAGAAGATGGATGGCAGAAAACAAACAAAGGGTCACAGTGAGCATCTGAATAAAAAGTTTCAGTTAGGTAAGTCTCCCTTATCCAAGAGCAGGGCAATCATATTAAAGCTTTACAGCCATTATAAATTCATGCTAGTATTATCTTGCAATCTACTTAATTAAATATGTGCAATCTAACAGACATTGGTCCTTATCTCTCCTCATTCTTTAGGATCCCTGATGAATCACTTACCAGTTCTTTCTAATTTAAATCTTTCTCCTACTATGGCTTTCTCCTCACATACAAACAATTGAAGTACTTCCCATATTACACACACACACACACACACACACACACACACACACACACACACGTCTCCCCTACATTTACTGTATATCACTGCTTTCTTCGCAATCAAGCTTCTCCACACTGCAGTTTTCACTCAGTGTGTCCACTTTCTTTCACTTTTCTAACTCTACCACCTTGGCATTTGTCATTTAACCCCTAAAGCCTAGTACAGTTCTTGGCGCTTAAAGAGACTTTCAGTAAATATTTCTTAAATGAATAAACAAATCACTATCCCTGTGCCTGGACACTATTTAGAACTTAACCTGCACACCTGACCTTTCAACAGCATAACTGCTAAACTGCTTCCACCAGCTTGAAACTGTTCTTTCCTAGGAGGAAACAAAGTTTTTAAATTTAGCTTTGTCGCTCAGTTACCCTGTCACACCCTCAGGAGAGCTATGACTCTTGGTTTCCTCATTTGCAAACTGAAGATAATAGCACCTACTCCTAATAAGAGTGTCTGGCACAAAGTGGGTGCTCAATACATGACAGTCACATTTATTCTACGGCTCGCCGCCTACTTCTCCGGTCATATTACTGTATCTCCATCTACATGTAGGCTTCTCTTCCCCTCCACCTACCTGGCCAGTGCCTCCACATCCCTCAAGACTTTGTTCAGATCTGATCTCTTGCTAGAAGCTCCCCATTTCAAACTCTGGGTTAAATGGCTCTTCTGTGCACAACCTCTCCTGTGCAAACTTATCACAACACACTGTAATTTCTGACCTGTCTCCCTCCCCCACCACATGCCAACCAAACTGCAAAGGGATACTTCTCAAAAATAATGTACATAACTATCATTTCTGCATCTCCAATCCACAAAACAGCTGGTGTGTGGCACACACACACAAAAGTTTTTAGATGAATTAACGACCCAATGTCTACCTTACAGGTCATATTAGATGGTAATTTTTCATTTCTTCCAACATTGATATTTGTGTGAATAAAGCAGAGCAGATGCTATCCATCAGTTGAGCCTAGTGAGTGAGAGTTGGGGGATAACTAAGATTTTCAAAAAGTGAACACCTCAAAGACTAAATCGCAGATTTAAAATGGAAAGTACAGAGAAAGAAAGGCACTTTTGTTTTAGGCTGTTTGCATCTGAGAGGTTGGTGTAGTCCATTATCACCACAGATCAGCAAAGAGGGCAGTTAGGAACCAAGAGGCACTAAACAAAAACACCTCAGAGTAACTGAGAAACCGCCAGAGGATTTGCAGTTTATTCCAAGACCAAGGGGTTATGGTACGGTTTGCTATGTTTTGAAAAGTGCGTCACATACATATCTCAGAGATACCAATATTCCAACACAAATTCCAAATTATTATAATTTAAAAGTTAAACAAGTGAATTCTGGAGTACCCCTAGATTAAATTAAGTCACTACTCACTCCCTTTGCAACTAACAACATTTGTAAGCAGTAAAAACTCATGCATAAGTGCTAAATATTCTTGCAAGAAACAGACTACAGCTCAAATGGTTCACTTAGAGAAGAATCTATTATAGTCTGTGTCTCATTTCATAACTAATTACTTTTTCATCACTCAGGAAACAGAAACACTGTCACCAAAAGGAGGGATAAACATTATTTCACTGAATTCAATGCAGGATGTGCCTATATATAGACAATTTCTGACATTTAAAGAAAAAACTTACAAGAACACAGAACAACTTAGTATTTACATTAGGAGTGAATTAAAATTTTAAATAAATGTTGTTTACATTTAAAACCAAAGTTTTACTGGAAATCGTGTAGGGTATAACTTATAAAAAGCCCATATAATTGGCACAACTAAATCATCTAAAATAGTAGCAATCCATCTTTTGGTAGCATATCACTTGATGGTGACTGTTCTTTTTCCAGAACTTTTTACTAATGACTCTTTGAAATATGGCTTAGTGCACAATTTGCTATAATAGTAAAATATTTTCAAGACTTGCCTGCCAGGGGACATCATAAACTACAAGACTTCATTGAAGTCATTTATTACCAGAATTCATAACAAGAGCTACAGGCATAACGGAAGTGAGGGAAAGATACCAGTTTTTGTTTTGGTTTGGTTTTAAATGCCAACCAGAGGATTATTTCCCAGGCTCTTTGGTTTACTCCTATTAACAACAACAATAGCAAACATATCTGGAATAACATGAGCAATTCCATCTGACGTACATCCTTACAGTGTTTTCAGAAGGCATGCAAATCAGAAATCATCCTTCTGGGCCCTGGCCATTTGGTTCAATGGTAGAGCATCAGCCCAGCGTGTGGAAGTCTCAGGTTTGATTCCTGGTCAGGGCACACAGGAGAGCGCCCATCTGCTTCTCCACCCTTCCCCCCCTCTTTTCTCTCTCTGTCTCTCTTCCTCTCCCTCAGCCAAGGTTCTATTGGAGCAAAGTTGGCCCGGGCACTGAGGATGGCTCCATGGCCTCCGCCTCAGGTGCTAGAATCTCCATTGCAATGGAGCAACACCCCAGATGGGCAGAGCATCGCCCCCTAGTGGGCATGCCGGGTGGATCCTGGTCAGGCACATACAGGAGTCTGTCTCTCTGCCTTCCCGCTTCTCACTTCAGCAAAATACAAAGAAAAGAAATGAAATCATGTTTCTGGGGGTCAGCTGTTACAAGTTGAAAAAGTAATTTAATTTCTTTTTTTTTTTTTTTTTTTTTTTTTTTTTTTTTTTTTAATTTTTTTTTATTTATTTATTTTTAGAGAGGAGAGAGAGACAGAGAGAGAGAAGAGGGGAGGAGCAGGAAGCATCAACTCCCATATGTGCCTTGACCAGGCAAGCCCAGGGTTTCAAACCGGCGACCTCAGCATTTCCAGGTCGACGCTCTATCCACTGTGCCACCACAGGTCAGGTTTCTGGGGGTCAGCTGTTACAAGTTGAAAAAGTAATTTAATTTCTTATATATGGTATGTATATTTTCCTGTATGCCATATGTAGTATGGTACTTATAACCCATAATAAAAAGTCTACCTAGTAATACACAAGAAAACAAAGGAGATAAAAAGATGCATATTACTAAGCCTGAGTATTTCTCAAAGCTCTAATAAACTTTAGATAAGTTCAAAATAAACCACTTATCAAATGTTTAACATCTTCCTCCAAAAATGTAAAGTTACAAGTCTAAAATATTGCAAGAAGAAAGGACAATTTCCTATCTGATTCTCACAGCTGGTTCCAATCCTTCAATTGGGAGTATTCCCAAACCACCTCTAAATTCCCTGCAAACCATTTAATGCCGTGTGGCAAACTGAACTCTTGGAGAACATTTCTCAGTAACATGACTTAAGAGCACATTATTAAAAAACTTTTTATACTTGTGTGAAGCCTGAGAAACTAAAAAAAAACAACAGTTCATTCTTATATTTTATCAGAAATTATATTATTGAATTTAGGCTCTATAATATCAATAAACACAAGTATAACAATTTTCTCTTGACCACACAACAGTGGCAGGTAATAAGCCAATGGGATTTACAGCAAATGGCACGTTTATTTTCCTTATCATTTCCTGACACGCTAAATTTTTTTAATTTTAATTTTTCAATTACTGTTTACAATATTATTTTGTATTGATTTTAGGGGTACAGAATACTGGTTAGACAATCACATATTTTACAAAGTGTTACCCCTCCCCATATTTTCAGTACCCACGTGACATTGTATATAGTGATCGCAATACTATTGATTATATTCCCTATGCGGTACTTTACATCCCTGTGACGATTTTGTAACCACTGATTTATACTTCTTAGTCCCTTCACCTCTTTCACCCAGCCCCCTTCCCATCTGGCAACCACCCTAAAATTTTATGAATATTTCAGCTCTTATTCTTATGAATAACTCTGGACTCTGTAATGAACTGTGTAGAACTAAATTTTTTTCACTTATAAAGGTGGAAGAGTTGGACTAGGTAATTCATGACATTCTATGCCGACATGGTTTACCTTCAACTTATTCACATCTGGAACTATGAGCACTACCCTATGTCACTGAAGTCCTTCCCTGAAGTCCCCTCTTCATGCCGCTCCACATTGCCCACCACCGTGATGTAACCGTTTCAATGAAAATCGTCATTTCTCACTGAAAACACTCATTGACTCTCCACTGCTTCAGTACCAACCAATCAATAACTTACAGCATTCACACATTTTTGTTTTAGAAATTTTCTACAATATTTGACTTAGGCTTCTAGGTTAAGTTTGTAAAATTAACGTTTTTAAGATGTTTCTGTTCAAAGAATATAAACTTTTAGTTATAATATAAATTAAGCTCTGGAGATCTAATGTACGGCATGGTGAGTTTAGTTAATAACACTGGATTGTATACTTGAAATTTGCTAATAGTATAGATCTTAAGTGGTCTCACTACCAAAAAAAAAGAAAAGAAAGATAACTATGTGAGGTGATGCTGTGTTAATTAACTGTGGTGACCATTTTACAATGTGTATATATAGCAAACCACCATGTTGAATACTTTAAGTATATAAAATTATTTGTCAATTACACCTCAATAAAGCTGTAAAATATCAGTAAAAAACAAAGTTTTCATACTAATCTCTAAAGTGCCTAGTAACAATCCTGTCATTTGCACTGATATTCATTTTTCATTTATCACTTATTAATGTACATATTAAGAGTCCCCCTTGCCCACAGCATAACCATTCCAGGCAGAAAGGAAAGAACGAAGGGGTTCAGCTTGCCCGGGAAAGCGGGGTGGGGGGAGGCTATAGCAGAATTAAGAAGGAGAAACCTGGCTTTCTAGGTTCCCTACAATGAAACTCCCCCCTCCCACTCCTTCACCCTAATCCCGAGAGGAGGCTTTCTTTTCCAACTATAAAGAAGAGAACTTCACCTGGAGATTGGATCCCTGAGTTTTATCATTTGTCCTATTCCTAACAATGGCCCAACTCTACCATGTCAATGGCAACAATCAACACGCTACTCACATTTTCACAAACTGAACTACTTATCCCTTTCCAGCCTCAAGTGCTTAGCTCTGTCTACAAAGAAAAAGTATTTGGCCTGACCAAATATCCAGGTGGTGGCGCAGTGGATAGAGTGTCGGACTGGAATGCAGAGGACCCAGGTTCGAGACCCCAAGGTCGCCAGCTTGAGCGCAGGATCATCTGGTTTGAGCAAGGCTCACCAGCTTGAGCCCAAGGTCACTAGCTTGAGCAAGGGGTCTCTCAGTCTGCTGTAGCCCCCCAGTCAAGGCACATATGAGAAAGCAATCAATGAACAACTAAGGTGCTGCAACAAAAAATTGATGTTTTTCATCTCTCTCCCTTCCTGTCTCTACATGTCCCTCTCTCTGTCTCTCTCTGTCCCTGTCACAAAAAAAAGAAAAAGTATTTGTTAGAATGTTTCATTTGGGAAACACAGCACCTTTTTATAAGCTCAGTAAAGTTTTCTTTATGTTTATTGTATTGATTTTAAAGGGAGAGAGAGGAAGAGAGAAGGGGAGAGAGACAGGAAAATCGATTTGTTCCTCTGACTAGGGATCGAACCCGGCAACCTCTGCCCTTCGGGATGATGCTCCAACTAATTGAGCTATCCAGCCAGGGCAAGTTGAGTAAAGATTAATACAAGCCTCAGCTTGACATCTCCACAGTTCTCATAGAAGCTAAAAATGTACTCTAATGCCTTGCTACTCAAAGTGTGGTCCACAGAACAGCACCAGGGACATCATCCAGGAACTTGTTAGAAATTCAGAATCACAAGTCTTTCCTCAGACCTACTAATTCAGACTCTGCTTTTTAACAATGCCCCCAGGAAATCTGTGTGCACATAAAGAGTGAGAAACAAAGGTTTTCTGAGATTGTACCTTAAATGCAACACAAGTTCACCAGCCCTATTACAGGATGGTAGTATATTGCCTGAGCTACATTTTAGAAACACCTTAAGATAATTTCCATTACCTAAGAAATCCACTGGAAAATCTTGGAAGTGAATTTTACTTAGCAAAACTCTTATTCTATAATTCAACTTTCCAAAAGTCACAGGTAATATGGGGTTTTCTTCCAATTCACAAAACCACTCATTCAACAGCTACCCAGTAAAAAAACTCCTGCTGTGTTAAAGAGATAAGGCAAGAAGAGCAAGACAAGAATTTGGATTCTGTCACTGACTAGTAGTATGAATGAAAAGTTCCTTCTTCTCAGAGCCTCTATTTGCTTCCATCTATTGGATATAAAGCATAATAGTATCTTGTGGTGAACTGTGAATTATATTGTGCTAAATAGAATAAACAATGCCTATAATGGAGGGCCTGAGTTGGGGAGAAGTAATAAAGGGGCAAAAGAAGGGGGTATGGACCCACAAAATGCAAATAAGGGAAAAATTTGGGTCAAGAATAAAATGATTTTGCCCTGGTAGGTTGGCTCAGTGGTAGAGCATCGGCCTGGCATGCAGAGGTCCCAGGTTGAATTCCTGGCCAGGGCACACAGGGGAAATGCCCATCTGCTTCTCCACCCCTCCCCCTCTCCTTCCTCTCTGTCTCTCTCTTCCCCTCCCTCAGCCGAGGCTCCATTGGAGCAAAGATGGCCCGGGCGCTGGGGATGGCTCCTTTGCCTCTGCCCCAGGTGCTAGAGTGGCTCTGGTCGCGACAGAGCGATGCCCCGGAGGGGCAGAGCATCGCCCCCTGGTGGGCGTGCCGGGTGGATCCCGGTCGGGCGCATGCAGGAGTCTGTCTGACTGTCTCTCCCCGTTTCTAGCTTCACAAAAATACAAACAAACAAAAAAAAAAGAATAAAATGATTTGCTTTTAGGTGTTGGTTGACTAAGAGATATGATGAGAGGAATAAGAAGGAAACAGGAAAATGGGGGGAAAAATTAAAAAATTACTATTGTATTTAGTGGAAAAAGATGTAGATAGAATGGCAAGCCAGGGTTGGAAGCACTGCTAGTGAGTTAAAAAAGCAAAGTAAAATCCCCCCAAAATGCCACAAATGTAAGTTTGAGTCCCAGATAAGATAATTTGTTCGTTATTGAAGATTGAATGAGAGGAGACGTAAAGGAGAAAGGAAGAAACTAATATAGAGGGAGAAAAGAAAGAGATAGAGAAAAAAAAAAGAGGGAACCACTAAAAGAAGAAAAAAGAAAAAAAGAAGAGAGAGAGAGTTGAGGGTTTTGGAGTGCAACCCTCACAGAGAGAAAGAAAGAAGAAAGAGAAGATAATGGGAGATGTAACACTCTTGGGTAGTGTAGTTCGAGGAGAAGAAAGGAAAAAAGGAGGGGGGAGAATAATTTTTAATTCTTTTTTTAAATTCTTTTCTATTTTTTATTTTATTAACTATTTATTCTTTATTAAATCTCATTAATACTATCAACAAAACCACCCTCAGATGCCATTAAGGAAGAGAAAATCGAATATCATGGATACAAAAGAAAGAGAGGTAACACAGATAGATGAGGGAAAATCTATGGAGAAAAAAATTTAATATATTGGAAACCTTGGAGCTAAATGACAGAGAATTTAAAATAAAAATCCTAAAAATACTCAGAGATATACAAGAAAACACAGAAAGGCAATTTAGGGAGCTCAGAAAACAACTCAATGAACACAAAGAATATATTACCAAGGAAATTGAAACTATAAAAACAAATCAAACAGAGATGAAAAAGTCAATTCACGAGCTGGAAAATGAGGTAACAAGCTTGGCTAATAGAACAGGCCAGATAGAAGGTAGGATTAGTGACATAGAAGACAAGCAACTTGAGGCACAACAGAGAGAAGAACAGAGAGACTCAAAAATTTAAAAAAATGAGAAAGCCCTACAGGAATTGTCTGACTCCATCAAAAAGAATAATATAAGAATAATAGGTATATCAGAGGAAGAAGAGAGAGAAAATAGAATAAAGAATTTATTCAAACAAATAATAAACGAGAACTTCCCAAGCCTGCGGAAAGAACTAAAGCCTCAAATTCAAGAAGCAAACAGAACACTGAGTTTTCTAACCACAATAAACCTACTCCAAGGCAAATCATAATAAAAATGGCACAAACCAATGACAAAGAAAGAATTCTCAAGGCAGCCAGGGAAAAGAAGAATACAACATATAAAGGAAGGCCTATTAGATTATCATCAGATTTTTCAGCAGAAACTCTACAAGCTAGAAGAGAGTGGACCCAAAATTTAAAGTCCTGAAAGAGAGGAACTTTCAGCCAAGAATACTATACCCATCAAAGTTATCTTTCAAGTACAAAGGAGAAATAAAAACGTTCACAAATACTGAAAAGATGAGGGAATTTATCATCAGAAAACCCCCCACTACAGGAAATACTAAAGGGGGTTTTCCAACCAGATCCAAAGAACAAAACAAAACCACAAGTAAAGCGCAACTAAGAACACAATAAAACCAAATTTAAACTGTGACAACAAAAGCAAAAAAAAATAGGGGGAGAGGACAGAGATTAACAGTAGCAAAAGACGATGAAGTGCAGAAACACTCACAAGATAAGGTACTACAATGAATATGGTAGGTACCCTTTTAATTACTTAATGGTAACCACCCTTGAAAAAACCACCACAAAAGCACATGACTTAAAAAAGGTAGCAACAGAGGAAAAAAGTATGAAATACAAACAAACAAAAACAAATGGTAGAAAAACAAAAGAGAAGAATCAAACAAGATACAAAACTAACAGAAAGCAATTTATAAAATGGCAATAGGGAATCCACAAGTGTCAATAATTACACTAAACGTAAATGGATAAAAAGACAAAGAGTAGCAGACTGGATTAAAAAAGAAAATCCAACTGCATGCTCCTACAAGAAACACATCTAAGCAAGAAGGATAAAAAAAAATTCAAAGTGAAAGGCTGTAAAACAATACTCCAAGCAAATAACATCCAAAAAAAAGCAGGCATAGCAATTCTCATATCTAATAATGCTGACTACAAGACAGCAAAAGTACTCAGAGACAAAAATGGCCATTTCATAATGGTTAAGGGGACATTGAATCAAGAAGACATAACAATCCTTAATATATATGCAACAAACCAAGGAGCACCAAAATATAAGACAGCTACTTGCTGACCTAAAAACAAAAACTGACAAAAAAACAATCATACTTGGAGACCTCAATACACTGCTGACGGCTCTAGATCGGTCATCCAAACAGAAAATCAACAAAGACATAGTGGCCTTAAACGAAACACTAGAGCACCTGGATATGATAGACATCTACAGGACACTTCATCCCAAAGCGACAGAGTATACATTTTTCTCTAGTGTACATGGAACAGTCTCAAGAATTGACCATATGTTGGGCCATAAAAACAACATCAGCAAATTCAGAAAAATCAAAGTTGTACCAAGCATATTTTCTGATCATAAAGCCTTGAAACTAGAATTCAACTGCAAAAAAGAGGAAAAAAATCCCACAAAAATGTGGAAACTAAACAACATACTTTTAAAAAATGAATGGTTCAAAGAAGAAATAAGCACAGAGATCAAAAGATATATACAGACAAATGAAAATGACAATACGACATATCAGAATCTATGGGATGCAGCAAAAGCAGTGATAAGAGAGAAGTTCATATCACTTCAGGCCTATATGAACAAACAAGAGAGAGCCCAAGTGAACCACTTAACTTCATACCTTAAGGAACTGGAAAAAGAAGAACAAAGACAACCCAAAACCAGCCGAAAAAAGGAGATAATAAAAATCAGAGCAGAAATAAATAAAATAGAGAACAAAAAAACTATAGAAAAAATTAATAGGACAAGGAGCTGGTTCTTTGAAAAGATCAACAAAATTGACAAACCCTTGGCAAGACTTACCAAGGAAAAAAGAGAATGAACTCATATAAACAAAATCCAAAATGAAAGAGGAGAAATCACCACGGATATCATAGATATACAAAGAATTATTGTAGAATACTATGAAAAACTTTATGCCATTAAATTCAACAACCTAGAAGAAATGGATAATTCCTAGAACAATACAACCACCCTAGACTGAGTCAAGAAGAAGCAGAAAGCCGATTAGAAGAGAAGAAATAGAAAAAACCATTAAAAACCTCCCCAAAAATAAAAGTCCAGGCCCAGACAGCTATACTAGCAAATTTTATCAAACATTCAAAGAAGGCTTGGTTCCTATTCTACTGAAAGTCTTCCAAAAAATTGAAGAAGAAGCAATACTTCCAAACACATTTTATGAGGTCAACATAAACCTCATACCGAAACCAGGCAAGGACGGCACAAAAAAAGAAAACTACAAACCAATATCTCTAATGAATACAGATACTAAAATACTAAACAAAATACTGGCAAATCGAATACAACAACATATTTAAAAAATAATACATCATGATCAAGTGAAACTCATCCCAGAATCTCAAGGATGGTTCAACATACGTAAAACAGTTAACGTAATACATCATATCAATAAGACAAAGAACAAAAACCACATGATCTTATCAATAGATGCAGAAAAGGCATTTGATAAAATACAACACAACTTTATGTTTAAGACACTCAACAAAATGGGTATAGAAGGAAAATATCTCAACATGATAAAGGCCATATATGATAAACCATCAGCCAACATCATATTAAATGGCACAAAACTGAAGGCTTTCCCCCTTAAATCAGGAACAAGACAGGGTTGTCCACTCTCTCCACTCTTATTTAATGTGGTACTAGAGGTTCTAGCCAGAGCAATTAGACAGGACAAAGAAATAAAAGGCATCCATATTGGAAAAGAAGAAGTAAAGGTATCACTTTTTGCAGATGATATGATCCTATACATCAAAAACCCCAAAGAATCCACAAAAAGACTACTAGAAACAATAAGCCAATACAGTAAGGTTGCAGGATACAAAATTAACATACAAAAGTCCATAGCCTTTCTATATGCCAACAATGATACATTTGAGAACGAACTCAAAAAAATAATCCCCTTCACAATTGCAACAAAAAAAATAAAATACCTAGGAATAAACGTAACGAAGAATGTAAAGGACTTATATAATGAAAATTACAAACTATTGTTAAGGGAAATCGAAAAAGATATAATGAGATGGAAGAATATTCCTTGTTCTTGGTTAGGAAGAATAAATATAATCAAGATGGCCATATTACCCAAAGCAATATACAAATTTAATGCAATTCCCATCAAAATTCCTATGACATTTTTTAAAGAAATGGAACAAAAAATCATCAGATTTATATGGAACTATAAAAAACTCCAAATAGCCAAAGCAATCCTAAAGAAAAAGAATGAAGCTGGGGGCATTACAATACCTGACTTCAAACTATATTATAGGGCCACGACAAACAAAACAGCATGGTATTGGCAAAAAAATAGGCACTCAGACCAATGGAACAGAATAAAAAGTCCAGAAATAAAACCACATATATATGGTCAAATAATCTTTGATAAAGGGGCCAACAACACACAATGGAGAAAAGAAAGCCTCTTCAACAAATGGTGCTGGGAAAACTGAAAAGCCACATGCAAAAGAATGAAACTCGACTACAGTTTGTCCCCTTGTACCAAAATTAATTCAAAATGGATCAAAGACCTAAATATAAGACCTGAAACAATAAAGTACATAGAAGAAGACATA
Source organism: Saccopteryx leptura (assembly GCF_036850995.1). Classification (NCBI taxonomy): domain Eukaryota; kingdom Metazoa; phylum Chordata; class Mammalia; order Chiroptera; family Emballonuridae; genus Saccopteryx; species Saccopteryx leptura. Next base: position 160,590,468 of record NC_089503.1, read on the forward strand.
GGTTCTAAACTCATGGACCTTGGTTTTAAAGAGCATTTTATGAATTTGACTCCAAAGGCAAGAGAAGTGAAGGCAAAAGTTAATAAATAGGACTACATCAGACTAAGAAGTTTTTGCTCAGCAAGAAAAACTAATAACAAAATAAACAGACAGCTAAATGGGAAATTATATTTTCAAACAACTGCTCAGATAAGGGCCTAATATCCAAAATATACAAAGAACTCATAAAACTCAACAACAAACAAACAATCCAATAAAAAAATGGGAAGAAGACATGAACAGACACTTCTCCCAGGAAGAAATACAAATGGCCAACAGATATATGAAAAGATGCTCATCTTCTTTAGTTATTAGAGAAATGCAAATCAAAACTGCTATGAGATACCACCTCACACCTGTTAGGTTAGCTATTATTAACAAGACAGGTAATAGCAAATGTTGGAGAGGTTGTGGAGAAAAAGGAACCCTCATACACTGTTGGTGGGAATGTAAAGTAGTACAACCATTATGGAAGAAAGTATGGTGGTTCCTCAAAAAACTGAAAATAGAACTACCTTATGACCCAGCAATCCCTCTACTGGGTATATACCCCAAAAACTCAGAAACACTGATACATAAAGATACATGCAGCCCCACGTTCATTGCAGCATTGTTCACAGTGGCCAAGACATGGAAACAACCCAAAAGTCCTTGAATAGAAGACTGGATAAAGAAGATGTGGCACATATACACTATGGAATACTACTCAGCCATAAGAAATGATGACATCGGATCATTTACAGCAAAATAGTGGGATCTTGATAACATTATACGAAGTGAAATAAGTAAATCAGAAAAAATCCAGGAACTGCATTATTCCATACATAGGTGGGATATAAAAGCAATACTAAGAGACTTTGATAAGAGTGTGGTGGTTACGGGGGGTGGGGGGAGAGGGAAAGGGGAAGGGGAGGGGCACAAAGAAAACTAGATAGAAGGTGACAGAGGACAATCTGATTTTGGGTGATGGGTAAGCAACATAATTGATTGACAAGACAACCTGGACATGTTTTCTTTGAACATATGTACACTGATTTATTGATGTCACCCTAGTAAAATTAATTTAAAAAAATAAAAAATTTAAAAAATTAATAAATAAATAAAATAACAGAGGAATATAATATATAAGTAACACAAAGAAGGAGGTATTCAACTCCATTCCATGGGAGTTTCTATAGGATAACTGCCACTAGATCAGTGAAGGGTTTGACAAGGAGAAAACATTCTTCAAGGAAAAAAGCTAGAATCCTGAAACATGAAAAGGTTCTTCCTTGATTAAAGGAAACAGCTTTGTCACATGTACCCAAAGGGCCACTGCTTACACAGACTACCAAGTGAACGGAGTTGCACTAAGTATCGCCAGGGTCCAAAGAAGAGAAAAAGCATGTTGGAACACATGAAAGCGTTCATCAGATTCAAAGACTGCTCGTAGATTGAATGGATGGGACATGAGGCAAGAGTAGGAGAGAGGAAATGCATGACCTTGAGAAGCAATGACAGGACATAGCAGTGGTAAAGAAGGCATCATGACTAAGTACGGGGACTCTGGAGTAGATTCACTAGATTCGGGACCTGGCTGCACCGTTTGCCACTGGGTGGTCTTGGGGAAGTTACTTAGCATCTCTGAGTGTCAGTTTCCTTATCTGTCAGAGCACAAAATGTGGAACAAAATAAAAACTACTGCTCAGAGGCAGAAAGGACCCACACTGGGAACCACTCCTGGCAGCCACCTGAGGACACAAAGCCTACCTGGCACTAGGAGCAATGAAGTTTGACAAGGAGGCCATGGCGGGACTAGCCTGGAAACACGAGGGTGGACTATGAATCCTGAGTTTCTACAGGATAACTGCCACTAGATCAGATGCTAACTTTGAGTCAATAAAATGTTTAGGGGCAAGAGAGTAACTATGACCATAGCCAAGGATGCTATTGATTCAACAAATATTTCTGAAGCATTTACTATGTGCTAGGTCCCGGTCAAGCCACTGGAGGTACAGTAATAAAAGCAACAATGTAGCCATCCTCATGGAACTTGCATTACTGTGAGGAGAAAGACAATGGGCCAATGAACAAAGTGTCAGATACAGCAGTGACAGGAAGAACAGTAGCATGGAGGGGGGTACTTATATAAGGTGGTCAGAGAAGTAACACTTGAACCAAGATCTAGCGAAATGAGAGAGTCATGTGAAACTCTGAGTGTCATTCCACATAGAGGGAAGAATACCCAGAAAGGCTGTCTGAGGGACAAGCACAGTTGGGAAAAGAAACAGAAAGGCCAATGTGGGTCGAGGAGAGTGAGCAGTACACACAGGGAAGGAGGTGGAGGCAGAGGTTTGAAGGGGTCAAGTCATGCAGGGCTTCAAAGGTCAAGGCAAGAAACTGTGATTTCTTAATGTGATTGGAAGAAATCGGAGGGTTTACTGATGGGGAAATGACAAGGGAAGCAGGGAAGTAATGAGATCTGGTATGTTTTTAAAATTCTGTATTACTCTGGTAATCAGAGAAATAAACCTCTTATCTGACCTTAGAAACTAAATCTTAAATTATAAAGAGATTACCCTTACTATTTCTGCCATTAAGCCTTATTCTACGCAGGCATCTGTTACTGATCTAAAAAGCTTTAAGATTTAAAAAGAAAAAAAGGAACTATAAATATATTCAAGATAATTAAATCACCAAGAATATAAAGAATTTTTTCTGGCATTATTCTTTTTGTTAATTATTCTAACATTAATCTCAATCTAAACCTCACTTGTTCTGATTTGTAGAAAATACTACTGTTTTAAGATTCTTTTTTTCCTCTTCCACTGTAGAAAAAAAGTGGATTCTTGCCAAAGCCAAAATGCCTCTATCGCCCCCTAGTGCCCATCTTAAAGAATGAAGACCTTCTCACATAAGCAATTTGGGAATGGGGAAGAATACAATCCCCGGATTTCAGAATAGAGGTTCTAGCTCCCTCTGCTGACAGAATCCCGCAGGTGTAATTAAATTTCTCTTTTAAAGAACATTAATTTTCTCTGAACTTAAAATCAAGCTTTCTCACAGTTGTTGTTTTTTTAATTTTTTTCTTTCCAGTAACCTGCAATTAAATTTAAATTGGCCATTGATCAAAAATTGGTGATCAAGTAAAACCCAGCAATTTTGAGTGCTTAGTATGTGTTTATCCCTATGTTTAGTGTTTACATGAATCATCTCATTCTCACACCAACTCCTGAGAACTAGTATGGGAGGGGTTTTTTTTCCACTTTAAAGTCTTAAACCCTTCCCCATGTGTGAGGGAAAGAGACTGACTGATACAGGTGGCTGGCAATGACCAAGGCCATGGGGATAAGAAGTCTCAGACCAGAAGTCACATAAGTGCAGTGGTGGCCCTCACTTGGACTCTCCGCCACAGAACGTGCCAGCCAGGGAGTCAGAGAAAGTTCACGGAAAACAGGTGCTCACAACCAAAAGTCACTGTACAGCTAGCCTTTAGCTACAGTCATAAAAACTGACTTTCAATTTTCTGCAGTATGGAAAATAGGACAGCAAGGAAAATGAAAATCCTCAATAATCCCAAAGTCTCCATTTAATTATAAGTCACAACCCTCTTCACCTTTTAAAAAGTCAGAATCATCCAGAATAGACATGACTTAATGTTCATTCTATTGATTTTAGAGACAGAGACAGAAACATTGATCCATCCCTATATGTGCGACTAGGAATCAAATCATCAATTTCTGTGCTTCAGAACGATGTTCTAACCAAATGACATATCTAGCCAGGGCTAGAGATGATTTAAAAATGATTTTTCACCCTAGCCAATAGCTTAAATTAAATCCACATATGCTAATATAGTAACCAAATCCTAAGAGTTTAAAGATTGTATTAATATCCATAAACTCTGTCTTTTGTTACTTTGGAAAAAGGCAACTAATATGCTCACAAAAAACAAAATAAAATCAAATACATATAGTATATATATATATGCATGTCATGAAGTATCAAAGGACTATATACAATGGCTAAAATGATCCCCCCAAAAAGGCAAATAAATAATTTGCCATTACTCTAACAAAAAGTATCAAATATTGAGTATAAATTTTTCTCACTATATAGTTGCTAGTTGGCTCCCCACCTCTATTACTCATTCTCTGTAATGGAAGTATTAAATTTTAGCTAGAATCCTGGCTTCCTAAAGTAAATATTATATTTCTCATGTAAAAGAAAGATACAAAGTTCAAAATGAGTGGCCTTCTTTATCCCTTCTGCCAGCCTACTGATAAAAATGCAAAATTACCAATGAGCTATCACCTTGCACCTGTCAAAATGGCTATAAACAATAAATCGCCTGACCTGTGGTGGCGCAGTGGATAAAGCGTTGACCTGGAAATGCTGAGGTCACCGGTTCAAAACCCTGGGCTTGCCTGGTCAAGGCACATATGGGAGTTGATGCTTCTAGCTCCTCCCCACCTTCTCTCTCTGTCTCTCTCTCCTCTCTCTCTCCCTCTCTGTCTCTCTCTCTCCCTTTCTCTCTCCTCTCTAAAATGAATAAATAAATAAATAAAACAATAAATCAACGAATAATAAGTGCTGGTGAAGATGTGGAGAAAAGCAAATTATCATGAACTGTTGGTAGGAAAGCAGATTAGTGTAGCCACTGTGGAAAGCAGTAGGGAGTTACCTCAAAAAATAAAAATGGGCCTGGCCTGTGGTGACAAAGTGGATAAAGCATCGACCTGGAATGCAGAGGTCGTCGGTTAAAGACCCTGAGCTTGCCCAGTCAAGGCATATAAGAGAAGTAAGTTGATGCTTCCCGTTCCTCCCCCTCATCTTTTCTCTCTCTCTCCTCTCTCTAAAATCAATAAATAAAATCTAAAAACAAATAAATAAAAATGAAACTGCCTTATGACCCAGCAATTCCACTTTTGGGAATATATCCAAAGAAACCCAAAACAGTGATTTGAAAGAATATATGCAGAACATACAACATCTCAAAATTGATGGGACACAGCAAAAGCAGTCCCAAGAGGGAAGTTCATAGCATTACAGGCAAACCTTAAGAAGAAAGAAAAAGCTCAAATAAATAACCCTGTATCTAAAATAACTACAAAAAGAACAACAAATAAAGACCAGAGGAAGTAGAAGGAAGGAAATAATAAAGATCAGAATGGAAATAAATGACATTGAAACTAAAAAAACAATACAGAAGATCAATGAAACCAAGAGCTGATTTTTTGAAAAGGTAAACAAGACTGATGAACCTTTAACCAGACTCATCAAGAAAAAAAGAGAGAAAACTCAAATAAATAAAATTAGATGTGAAAGTGGAGAAGGAACAACTGACACCACAGAAATATAAAGGATTTTAAGAAAATACTATGAAGATCTCTATGCCAAAAAATTGGACAACCTAGGTGAAATGGATAAATTCTTAGAAACATATACTCTTCCAAAACTCAATCTGGAAGAATCAGAAAACCTAAACAGACTGATTACAACAAATGAAATTGAACCAGTTATCAAAAACTCCCAGCAAACAAAAGTCCTGGACCAGACAGCTTCACAGGCTAATTTTACCAAATATTCAAAGAAGAACTAACACCTATTCTTCTCAAGCTATTTCAAAAAATTCAAGAGGAGGGAAGACTTCCAAGCTCCTTTTATGAGGCAAGCATAATCCTCATTCCAAAACCAGGCAAAGACACTACAAAGAAAGAAAACTATAGGCCAATATCCCTGATGAACTTAGATGCTAAAATTCTCAACAAAATATTAGCAAACCGAAACCAGCAATACATGAAAAAAATAATACATCAGGATTAAGTGGGATTTATTCTGGGGAGGCAAGGCTGGTACAATATTCACCGATCAATAAATGTCATTCATCACATAAACAAAAAAAAAAGGATAAAAATCACATGATAATATCAACAGATACAGAAAAAGCATTTGATAAAATACAGTACCAATTTATGATCAAAACTCTCAGCAAAGTGAGAATACAGAGAACATACTTCAACATTATAAAGGCCATCTATGACAAACTCACAGCCAACATCATACTCAATGGGCAAAAATTAAAAGCAATCCCCTTAAGATCAGGAACAAGGCAGGGGTGCCCCCTTTCACCACTCTTATTCAACATAGTTCTGGAAGTCCTAGCCACAGCAATCAGACAAGAAAAAGAAATAAAAGGCATCCAGATTGGAAAAGAAGAAGTAAAACTATCATTATTTGTTGATGACATGATACTGTACATAGAAAACCCTAAAGTACAGAAGACAATTTTATCAATGTCACCCCATCAAAATTAATCAAAAAAAAAAAATGTGTCTCACGGCTAATTCAGGCAGTTAGAAGAAAAGTATAAGGATGCTAATTCTGCTTCTCAGGCCACATCCTGCAAAAGGGGCCCCAAGCAAATTGGTGATTGGGCTCCTCTGATTTTGCCAATTGGATTTAAAAAAAATAGGTCAGGAACGCCCTGAAATGGAACTAACAATACATAAGCATAAATTTAAAGGACTTTTAGATACTGGAGCTGATGTATCTGTTATTGCTAAGTTAAATTGGCCTCCTTCCTGGCCCACTCATGCAGCAGCCACAGAATTACAAGGTCTAGGGCAGAGTAAATCCCCTCAACAAAGTTCTAGTTTTCTCCATTGGTAAGATTAACAAGGTCATTCTGGATTTTTTAAGCCTTATGTGCTCCCTGGATGACCAGTTAATTTGTGGGGTAGAGATGTTTTGAAAAATATGGGAGTGTTGCTTGTCAGTTCTAATGGTTTGGTCAGTACTCAGATGCTTGATTGGGGATTTTTGCCCACCAAGGGACTAGGGAAAGTACAGTGAGGAATTCTCACCCCCATAGAAATGGCACCCAATACCAGAAGGTGTGGGTTAGGATATCAAAATTTAGCATAGGGGCCTTGGTAGCTCCTGCTACCTCAATAATGCATTGTGCAGACCCAATTACTTGGAAATCAGATAATCCTGTATGCGTAGACCAATGGCCCCTTTCTCAGGAGAAACTTAGGGCAGCTGTTCAATTGGTACAAGAGCAGCTACAGCTTGGGCACATTGAACCATCTAATAGCCATTGTTGTTGATCCTTTGAAAAAAGGAACAACAATAATTTTGAGGCTCAAAACCTATAAGCTGTAAGGGTCACCTATGCCCCTTGATAATCCAGGAGGCAACAAGATCAAAATATGGTCAATAGATATTTGACAAAGGAGGTAAGAGCATACAATGGAGTAAAGATAGTCTCTTTAATAAATGGTGTCGGGAAAATTGGACAGCTACCTGCAAAAAAATGAAACTAGACCATCAACTTACACCATTCACAAAAGTAAACTCAAAATGCATAAAAGACTTAAATGTAAGTCGTGAAACCATAAACATCTTGGAAGAAAATATAAGCAGTAAACTGTCCAATATCTCTTGTAGCAATATTTTTGCTGATTTATCTCCACGGGCAAGTGAAATAAAGGACAGGATGAACAAATGGGACTATATCAAACTAAAAAGCTTTTGTACAGCAAAAGACACCATGAACAAGATAAAAAGACAAACCATACAATGGGAGAATATAAACTACACAATGGGAGAACATACTCACCAATATGTCTGATAAGGGGTTAATAACCAAAATTTATAAAGAACTTCTAAAACGCAACACCAGGAAGGTAAACAATCCAGTTAAAAAATGGCAAAAGAACTGAATAGATACTTCTCCAAAGAGGACATACAAATGGCCAACAGGCATATGAAAAAATGTTCAACATCACTAATCATCAGAGAAATGCAAATTCAAACCACAATGAGCCTGACCTGTGGTGGCGCAGTGGATAAAGCGTCAACCTGGAAATGCTGAGGTCGCCAGTTCGAAACACTGGGCTTGCCTGGTCAAGGCACATATGGGAGTTGATGCTTCCAGCTCCTCCCTCCTTCTCTCTCTCTGTCTCTCCTCTCTCTCTCTCTCTCTCTCTCTCTCTCTCTTTCTCTCTCTGTCTCTCCCTCTCCTCTCTAAAATGAATTAAAAAAAAAAAAACCACAATGAGATACCACCTCACACCTGTCAGAATGGCGCTCATTAACAAGTCAACACAGAATAAGTGCTGGCGAGGGTGTGGAGAAAAGGGAACCCTCCTGCACTGCTGGTGGGAATGCAGACTGGTGCAGCCACTATGGAGAACTGTATGGGGTTTCCTCAAAAAATTAAAAATGGAACTGTCTTTTGACCCAGCTATCTCACTTTTAGGAATATATCCTAAGAATACCAAGTCACCGATTCAAAAGAAGAAATGCACCCCCATGTTTATGCAGCTTTGTTCACAATAGCCAAGATCTGGAAACAGCCCAAGTGTCCGTCAGTGGAAGAGTGGATTAAAAAGCTGTGGTACATATACACAATAGAATACTATGTGGCTGTGAAAAAGAAGGAGATCTTACCTTTTGTGACAGCATGGGTGGACCTGGAGATTATTATGTTAAGTGAAATAAACCAGGCAGAGAAAGAAAAATATCATATGATCTCACATATATGTAGAATCTAATTAACAAAGTGAACTGAGGAACGAAATAGATTCAGAGACGGGGTCACAGAGACCAGAAGGAGAGCTGTAGGAGGGAAGGGGGGTGAAGGGACGGGATCAGAGAAGGTAAAGGGATTAGTGAAACTACATATACATAACACAGAGATATAGATAGCAGGACAGCAAATCGTAGAGGGAAGGGAGAAGGGAGTTATGGGGAGAGGGACAAAGGAGGTATAAAAAGGGACACGGGTGGGGGTGACGAAGTTATATTCAGTGGGACATTTGAATCCATGTAAACACAATAAATTAAAGTTAATAAAATGTTTTTTTAAAAAAGAAAAGAAAGAATATATGCACCTCTATGTTCATTGCAGTGTTATTTCCAAAAACCAAGATTTGAAAGCAGCGCAAGTGCCCGTCAGAAGATGAGTGGATAAAAAAGCTGTGGTACATTTACACATGGAATACTGTTCACCCATAAAAAAATAAAGAAAGCTAACTTTTGTGACAGCATGGATTGACCTGGAGAGCATTATGCTAAGTGAAAGAAACCAGTAGAGAAAGACAAGTACCATATGAGCTCACTTATATGTGGAATCTAATGAACAAAAGAAACTACAAGCAAAATAGAAACAGACTTAAAGACGCAGAGAACAGACTGACAGCTGTCAAAGGGGGTGAGAGTTGGGGACTGGGTGAAAATGGTGGAGGGATTAAGCAAAAAAAAAAAACCTCACAGACACAGACAACAGTGTGGTGACTACCAGAGCGAAGGGGGGTGAGGAGGTAGAAGAAGGTAAATGGTGGTGAACAGACAGTACAGTACACAGATGATGAATTATGGAATTGTGCACCTGAACTATATAATTTTATTAACCAATGTCACCCCAGTAAATTCAATAAGAAATAAATAAGTACAAATAAAAAGAAGCAACAAGAACCTAAATAAATGAAGGTAAAATGAATGGCTCCAGCTTGAGCATCAGTCTTGAAGTTTACATGTTGAGCATGGCAAAACAAACAGGAAAAGTGAAAGCAGCTTAAATCTGTGCCATCTTGGCCTGCCAAGTCATTCTGACCCGTTCAACCTGACTTTATTTATGTAAAAAAGAATGAAGACTTCTATCTTGTTTATGCGATTGTTATTTTCCACTCTGTCAGCCACAGCCTAAGAATGTAGTAACTGGTACTGGGGTAGTCAAAAGTAGGTTTACAGTTGTTTGTGTGGAAAACAGAATAATAATTAATAAACAACACTACAAGAAAAAACTGTTTCATGTATGTACTCACAAATGTAACCCTACTTTGGCCCACCTGAGTAGACAGGCCGGCCACTTAAAACAGGTTTCCTGCCACAGGCTTCCGAGCAGGGAGTAGGCGTGGCAATGCTAAAAGCACAGACAGCCTGCGAATGAATTGTAATTCCCCCACTTAATATCCAGATAAATGAGCAAATAAGCAAATTGGGTAAATTATTTAACCTCTATAGGGAAAAAGAATGAGAAACATTGATTATTTAGCAATACTTATTTGAATTTTCGTACTGAAAAGGTTTATGGTTTTATTGGTATTCAGACACATCTCTCACTGTGCTCACTCCTAGTTGGTTGTGCTGTTCCTATTCTGAAACAGGTATCTTTTCTCATTTTTAATGGGTTCTATCATTCATTCATTTAATGATCCACACAACTCCAATTGATTAGCCTCCTTTTACAAAGGAGAAGGTTATGTAACTTGCCCAAAGTCAGAGAAAGTGAAAGAGCTCTGGCTGGCTCCACAATCCACGGCCTTAATCAGGACCCTATTTTACTGCCTTTACCGGTGTCCTTCTCTTGACTGCCTCCTGGCTATTAGAGAACTCCAGGAGGCAGCGGAAGCTGGGGAAGGGCCTCGGGCTCCTGATGCTGAAGTGGCATGCACTGACAAAGGCATGCGTGGTAGTGGGAATGCAGACAGCTCGTGCCAGTTAGCAGAGAGACCCAGTGAGACTTGTCAATGCATCAGAGACCCAGGTGGCGTAGGAGGGAGAGAGGAACCAGTGGTGGTGAGTAGGGTTCGTAGCCTACCCATAGCAAATTTATAGAACTCAGCTTCCCACGCATTGCGTTCAATTTATTTACGTCCCGTTTCTATTTCCCTTTATTCTTCCTAATTTTGCTTTCTTATAGCATTTCATTTCATTAAATTCTTTTTGAAGTATGTCAAGATATAAACTTACTAGTACTTAACATTTATTTTATATAGTTGTCCTATATTATTGTTTGGGATTATTTTTTCCCTGTCTGTTCTAGATTTATAAATTAAGGCCTTAGTTGTCTTACAGTGAAGGACTATATAATCCTTCATTGCTCGTAACTCCATTAGTTGTTTCTAATTACAAGCACAGCTTATGATCAATGTGGAAACTGGAAAATAAAAGAGGGGAAGGCAGGAAAAAACCTTCTCATTGCCACAATCCAGAAGCAAGCAAGAGAACTCTTTTCCTGCATGTATCGTTACTGCACAAACAAGAACACCCCCTTTCCTAGTGCTACTGAAAGCAAAGCGCTTATTCAGTATGTTTGATAACTGCATAATATGTGTCACTGTGCAACCATTTACTTGTCCTTCCCCATAGTATTAGATATTTATTTACATTATTTCTAATTATTCCACATTTTATATACCAGTTCATATATCAGTTATTTTCTTCTTTTTAAGGTTTTTTTAAGACTTTATTCATTTTAGAGAGGAGAGAGGGAGAGAGAGAGAGAGAGAGAGAGAGAAAGAGAGAGAAATAGAGAGAGGGAGGGAGGGAGAGAAGGGGAGAGAGAAGCAAGAAACATCAAGTCCCATATGTGCCTTGACCAGACAAGCCAGGATTTTGAACCGGCGACCTCAGCATTCCAGATCGACGCTTTATCCACTGCACCACCACAGGTCAGGCTTTTTTTTTAATTTTTTTAATTTTTTTTTATTTTTCTGAAGTTGGAAACGGGGAGACATCAGACAGACTCCTGCATGCGCCTGACCGGGATCCACCCGGCATGCCCACCAGGGGGCAATGCTCTGCCCATCTGGGGTGTCACTCTGCTGCAACCAGAGCCATTCTAGCGCCTGAGGCAGAGGCCATGGAGCCATCCTCAGCATCCGGGCCAACTTTGCTCCAATGAAGACTTGGCTGTGGGAGGGGAAGAGAGAGACAGAGAGGAAGGAGAGGGGGAGGGGTAGAGAAGCAGATGGGTGCTTCTCCTGTGTGCCTTGGCCGGGAATCGAACCCAGGAGTCCTGCACACCAGGCCGACGCTCTACCACTGAGCCAACCGGCCAGGGCCGGTCAGGCTTTTTTTTTTTTTAATTGATTTAAGAGAGAGGAAAGAGAGAGAGGGAGAAGGGGGGAGGAGCAGGGAATATCAAGTCATAGTTACTTCCTGTATGTGTGTTGACCGGGCAAGCCTGGAGATTCGAATCGGAAATTTCAGCTCTCCAGGTCAATGCTCTATCCACTGCACCACCACAAGTCAGGCTACATCAATTATTTTCAGACATTCTTGGACATGAAGCCTTTCCGTAAAGAAAAAGTTGAGCCTGACCTGTGGTGGCGCAGTGGATAAAGCGTCGACCTGGAAATGCTGAGGTCGCCGGTTCGAAACCCTGGGCTTGCCTGGTCAAGGCACATATGGGAGTTGATGCTTCCAGCTCCTCCCCCACTTCTCTCTCTCTGTCTCTCCTCTCTCTCTCTCTCTCTCTCTCTGTCTCTCCTTCTCCTCTCTAAAATGAATAAATAAAATAAATAAAAAAATAAAAAGTTGAGCAAGCCCAACCACTTTTTTTTACCATGATATTTATTTACATTTTGCCTTTTACAAAACAGAACAAATATTACTTTCTGGAATGTCATCTTATTAGAAATACATGAGGTACACTGAATACAAAGAAATCAGTTTCTTGGTATCACCAGGGAGATGGGCACGCTCTCCTCAGTTCTCTCAAAGGAAAACAGATATGAGGGACCCATTTCCGCCCCCCACCACCACCTGCAGATACTGCTCCATGGAACACATTCTAAAAACCATACTGTGATAAACATCTTTGTGCCTAAAGCTTTTTCCAAATTTCCTCAAGATAGGGTTCCAGCAACAATATTACTGAGTTTAAGGGAAGTGAACATTTTTAAGGATCATAACAGTAATATAGTTTCAATAATAAAAACAACTGTCAGAGGTACTGGCTCACTTCCTAGAGTATTTACCTGTTCACAGCCATTCAAAGAATATGATGGCTATGATTTAGTAGGTATAGTTTGAAATAAGGCATAAAAAAAATAAAAATTAATACAATTCAGAAGGCCAGGAACTGACCATCTCTCCATTCATTCTCAGAAGCAACTAAACACTAACACTTCTAGAGAAATTAATTTTCACATATTAGGGAGAAAATATTTTTTCACAAAATAATAATCAAAATAAAATTACTTCTAATTTACTTTGGGGGAAAGAATGTTCTTATATAAGTTTTATAGGTAACCTTCCAAGTGGCTTCACTGTCATAGAGAAACAAGGCAGCAATTCCATATCTTTCTTTTTAAGAAGTATTTTGTCAGTATTATCTCACGTCCTTAAGTATCCCTGAGGCATGATACAGACCATAACTTGTGGCAGTACCCTAACCTAGACCCCAAGTGTGACTAGTTAAGTAAGCAGCCACAGAGGGTTGGGAAGAGATGTGACCACAGGTGGACGGGGAAATAGCTCACCTGGGAGCTGAGCTATGCAGGGCCACCCCAGACTACTGACTTCATCTTCAGTTACAGAGCCTAAGCATACCTATAATTTTTAATTACCAAAGATGATTTTTACAATCAGACTAAGAACCACTGGATTAAAAAAGTTATTTGATGCCTGACCAGGCGGTGGCGCAGTGGGTAGAGCGTCAGACTGGGATGCAGAGGACCCAGGTTCGAGGCCCCGAGGCCACCAGCTTGAGCGCGGGCTCATCTGGTTTGAGCAAGAAGCCCACCAGCTTGAACCCAAGGTTGCTGGCTCCAGCAAGGGGTTACTCGGTCTGCTGAAGGCCCGTGGTCAAGGCACATATGAGAAAGCAATCAATGAACAACTAAGGTGTTGCAACACGCAATGAAAAACTAATGATTGATACTTCTCATCTCTCTCCATTCCTGTCTGTCTGTCCCTGTCTATTCCTCTCTCTGACTCACTCTCTGTCTCTGTAAAAAATAAATTAAAAAAAAAAAAAAAAAAAAAAAAAAAAAAAAAGTTATTTGAGAAAAATATTTTTCTATTAATTTCAATAATACTGGGTTTAAAAAGTTACTTGAAAAAACATTTTTTCTATTAATTTCAATAATACTTGCTGAAATATTTAGCCACTTAAGTATGTGAACTTGGCTGCTTTCCTGAGTTACTCAGTAGAATGTCTCAGTGCTTTGCAAGTTTCTGAGCAACAACATAATCAAATTGTACTGGGGAATCCCCAGACGGGGTCCTCCCTGCTGTGATGGTGTATTTTTTCTCTTTTAGGGAATGAGTACTATTATTTGCAATGTGACCCACATTACAAATAGTTTAATCTTGAAGCAGTGAGGAAAAAGGGATTAAAATGAAAGATCCTAGAGGCAAAGAGATAAGGTAAGTGGTAGAAAATAAGTCTGATCTTAGATGTTGAATTTAGAATGCTGTTGTCAGCCCTGGCCAACTGCATTGGCCCAGCATGTGGAAGTCCAGGGTTTAATTCTCAGCCAGGGCACACAGGAGAAGTGCCCAACTGCTTCCCCACCCCCACTCACTTCTCTCTCTCTCTCTCTCTCTCTCTCTCTCTCTCTCCCTCTCCCTCCCTCCTGCAGCCAGCAGCTATGGCTCAATTGGCCTCAGGCACTGAGGATGGCTCCATGATCTCACCTCAGGTGCTAAAAAAATGGCTCTGGTTGCAATGAAGCAAGAGCCCCAGATGGGCAGAGCATCGCCCCCTAGTGGGCATGCCAGGTTGATCCCGGTTGGCACATGCGGGAGTCTGTCTCTCGGTTTCCCTTCCTTTAAATAAAAAAACAATTTTTTTTAAAGAATGCTATTGGCGGTCAACATGGAGACCGGTTAGGGAGCTAGGTCTGGAGTTCAGATGACATGGGGCAACACTTCCAGCCATGCTGAGGGAACAGGAGTCCTGCTGTACTACACATTTCTGCATTTAAACAGCAAATTTGGACTCAAAACAATGATTATTAGGACAAAGAAGCAAAATTTGAGTATCTTCCATTCTGCTACTCTTTGACTGCCAGGAGAAAGAACAAAAGATGGCAGACTAGGCCAGCAGAATTCAAAAGGGCAATGTTTGAACACCTCAACAGATTTCATCAAAAATATTCTAAAACAATGAATCATGCCCTGGCCAGATAGCTCAGTTGGCTAGAGCATCATCCCAAAGCACAGAGGTTGCAGGTTTGATGCCTAGTCAGGCATCTATAGGAGATGATGTTCCTGTCTCTCTCTCCCTCTCCCCATTCCTCTCTCTCTCTAAAATCAATACAATAAACATTTGAAAAATAAAATAAAACATTTAATGACAATATTTGCCATTACTTAGTCATTCTCTCTGATTTTTACAGAAGAAAACTTCAGAAGTGTTTGTGGAATATATTAGAAAATGATAAATTTTCCATAAAATAGATTTTAGTGAAAATATTTTTAAAAGATTTTTTAAGCCCCCTAGAATTAATATCAAAGGGAAAAAATAATGTCAACACTGCAGTTTTAGGAATTCATTGTAAAACAAAATTTTTAATGAAAATGTCAAATTTATTCTTATGTACTTCTTTTCCTAATATTACATACACATAAACACAAGCACATATGTGTTTCTTTGTATATATGTGTGTATATCTGTAGTTTCATGTGAAATTTTTCAAAATTAAAATTAAAAGTTTTCTTTGCATGCCCTTTTTTTTTTTTCAGACAGAGAGAGTCAGAGAGAGGGATAGACAGGGACAGACAGACAGGAATGGAGAGATGAGAAGCATCAATCATTAGTTTTTCATTGCGCGTTGCAATACCTTAGTTGTTCATTGATTGCTTTCTCATATGTGCCTTGACCGTGGGCGTTCAGCAGACCAAGTAACCCCTTGCTCCAGCCAGCGACCTTGGGTCCAAGCTGGTGAGCTTTTGCTCAAACCAGATGAGCCTGCGCTCAAGCTGGCGACCTCGGGGTCTCGAACTTGGGTCCTTCCGTATCCCAGTCCGGCGCTCTATCCACCGCGCCACCGCCTAGTTAGGCTAAAAGTTTTCTTTGGTTAACGATGACCAACATAGGTTGACAAATTTGAAATACTAAGTGGTAATGAGTATGCAAAGAATGTCCATTTTGTAAAGTCACTGACAGATTTACAAAAGCTGTTAATTTCTTTTCTGACTATTACGTGTTTTATCTATTAATGACTACTGAGAATAATTTGTCACACAGAGGATAGTGGTCCACTCCAGGTGTCAAATACACAAAGTATACCAATGGTTTTCTTTTACGTCTTTTCCTTTTACTACTTTGGAGCTTACACAATTTATTTCTATTCTTTGAGCAGTTCTTAAAATTGTAACTTACATGCCTGACTTAAATCAATCTGAAGTTAACTACTATCTGTAGCCTCCTCCAAATAACACAAGGTCTTCAAAATAAGTAAAGTGATTTCACTACCATATCTTACACATTATTTTTCACAAAAATTTCAGATCTACTTTGTTTTTAAATCCCCCAAATTTACTCATTATTACCATTATTTACTCAACGCTTATGCAGATTTAAAAAGATATTTATTAATCAATTTCCCCTTTAGCACATTGCTTCTAGCCCTCCACTTACTATTTCTGAATTCTATTTCTGTGCTCCTGAAGTACTTCCTTTAGAGTTCCTTCAACAAGGGCTTTCAGTAATAAGCTCAAATATTTTCCTCAGAATTTGCTCTCACTCATGAATAACAGTCTAGGGAGAAAATGTCAACACTACTCTAAAGACACTACTCCCCTGAATTCTTAAATTACCACTGAAATACTTACTTCCTCGTCTTCTGAATCACCACCATCATCATCATCATCATCTTCTTCTTCCTCTTCCTCTTCTTCATGAAGAGGTGGAGGTAAACGGCCAATAGCTTCCTCCATTCGATTAACTGGTTCTTCCACCATTTTAGGGGGCAAAGGAGGGCCAATTAACTCATCATCAGAAGAATCAGAACTCTCTTCACTTTCACTGCTGCTTGTATCACTGAAAATACAAAAACAGAACTCTTTGCCTCTGCTGCAACAAAGGATACACTCCAGAAATAGTACTGGTTTCTCAGGAAACCCTGACTCTCCTTTTAACAACTTGAGTGTTAAAATTGTTTTTACCTTAAGAAAGCAAAGAACTTATTTTATCTATTTATCTCCCCTAAACATAAAGTCAGAAATAAAGGTCTCAACAATTATATATTAGCAGCCCATTAGTTAGATCATCATCCCTCATAAAGGGCCAGTAGAACAGGGATATATAAGGAAAACTACAAAAATAATACATCCGCAAGAAAGAAAACCACTATGTATTATCTGAATCCAATCACTGTTTGCCCCAAGAGCAAATAAAGCCAGTCATATAAGAAAGTTTATATTATTCCCAAAATGTTTCAATATATTCTCTAAAATACAAATTATATCTCAGTTCCGATCCAAGTTTGTTGAGTTGCTAAGATGTTAAATGTGACATGCCTGGACCTTAAAAATATCATATTGATTCTCTGTTGTTTTTCTCCCTAGCCCATCTGAGAGGGAATACACACTCTCATTAAGGTCTTCACCAAACACCCCTAAGCATTCTGGAAGCCGCCCTAATCCACCATCCCTCCACCTCCTACCCCATCCCAAAGGGTTGAAATTGCATTCCTAATTGTATCAATTAATCTACCCAATACTTTATAGGACTCAAAGCGTCACTGCCTTCCGTAAGGAATTTCTGGTACGTAAGCTCCATGAAAACAGAAATGTGTCCTTTGTGCTCATTGCTGTGTCTTTAGCACTTAAATGACACCTGACACATCTATTAAAGAAAACATAGCATTTTCTTTTTACTTTCATCTATGTTAAATATTGAAAGGAATTCATTTCCGCACACAAAGGTAGGAGTTAGAAAACCTCCATAAAGAATGTTCCCTTTGTTCCTGCAACAGTCCAGCTCCCTGCACTCCAGCCCACGGGCCTTCTTTCTGATCCAATGTGTTATGCCTGGTTCAGCATGATGGTCTTTACACTTGCAGTTCCTGCTGTTGGAACTGTTGCATGGCCTCTTTCTCTCCATTGAGGTCTTCTCAAATGTCACCTCCTCAAAGAGGTCTTTAGGGACCGTTCCCTTTGTCTAAACTTTCAAACACACCCCTATCGGTCACTATTACCTTAATTAAGAAAGAGTATTTTGTCAGTATTATCTCACGTCCTTAAGTATCCCTGAGGCATGATACAGACCATAACTTGTGGCAGTACCCTAACCTAGACCCCAAGTGTGACTAGTTAAGTAAGCAGCCACAGAGGGTAGTTACAGATAGTCACAGGGGTGTAAAGTACAGCATAGGGAACATAGTCAATAATATTCTAATAACTATGTGTGGTGCCAGGTGGGTACAAGATTCTTGGGATAATCACTTAGTAAGTTAGGTAACATCTAGCCACTGGGGTGTGCACCTGAAATTAACATAATAATATATATCACATTCTCTATCTTTGGGTTTTCAAGTTAGTATTGCAGCAAAATACAGAACTATTGAAACTTTTATAATTTTCAATTAATGGAATCACTGTTTGCAAAACCCTCAGCAATAAGATAAATTCCCAAAAACATACAATAGTTTTTGACATCTTATATATCATTAAATGTTCCTTTTAGGAAAAGGAGAGGTTTATCCTCTATCATATTGAAACCCAGGAACACTGTGAGATTGACAACTGAGAAACCATAGGCAATGCAAGACTGAATTTTTTGACTAGGACATAAAGGAAAGGCACTCTATGACTAGGAGTGGCAAACTTAGGCTGGTGCTTGTCTCTTAAAGATTTATTGGAATAAAGACAAGCCCAGTCCATTTGTTTATGTATTGTCTATGGCAGAGTGGAGTAGCAGAGAAAAAGACTGTATGGACCCCTATGCCTAAAGTATTGACTGTCTTTTATAGAAAAAGTTTGCTGATCCCTGCTCTTTACTAATGTATACAAAGATGTGCGTGTGCCTCAGAGAAGAAGCAGATTAAAACTACACTGTTATGTTAGGGAAAGGAAAAATCAGACTTAAAGTCCATGTAGATATTCCCCCTCCCTTCAAAGAAACAATTGAACGGACCAAGTTTACTATGGAGTGAGAGTCTGCTCAAGAGCCTAGCCTGAGCCTGACCAGGCAGTGGCACAGTAGATAAAGCATAGACCTGGGACACTGAGGACCCAGGTTCGAAACCCTGAGGTTGCCAGCTTGAGCACAGGTTCACCAGCTCAAGTGTGGGATCACAGACATGACCCCATGGTCACTGGTTTGAGCCCAAAAGTCACTAGCTTGAACAGGGGGTCACTGGCTCAGCTAGAGCTCTTGATCAAGGCATGTATGAGAAAGCAATCAATGAACAAGCAAAGTGTCACAACGAGTTGATGCTTCTCATTTCTCTCCCTTCCTGTCTGTCCCTGCCTGTACCCACCACACCTCCCTTGCTAAAAGAAAGAAAAAAAAGAGCCTATCCTGAGATACCAAACAGCTGAACTAGGAAATAGATGAGCAAAAAATGAAATGAAATATTATAAATGGTATTTGTATATTCAGGAATTTTATGTTTTCCTACCATGAACAGAAGAAATATCAGTCCAATGGTAGCTTTTGCCATGAATAGTTTATGGAACCAATTTGATAATTAAACATATACCTAAACAACATTTGATTTTTTTTTTGTATTATTCCAACCAGATTTGATATCTACATGTCTACTTATCTTTTAAAGTTCTTCATAATTAAGATACATAGTATTAAATTTCACTTTAAAGTAATTTGAATGACTGCTTTCTCCTATAAGCCAGTAAACTTCATAATGTGTCTCTGCATACATTCTTTCTTATTATCTATTTCTATAGAGGATCCCTCCAAATAAGGTTATCATGAATGCAGAACTTGGGGGAGAGGGACAAAAGATGTAAATGTCAAAATAACAAAAATTACAAACTTGTCAGCATCTTTCCAACTTTATGTAGTTATATGCTCTGCAGTCAAAAGACATAGATTCCGGCCCTGGCCGGTTGGCTCAGTGGTAGAGCGTCGGCCTGGTGTGCAGGAGTCCCAGGTTAGATTCCCGGCCAGGGCCCACAGGAGAAGCGCCCATCTGCTTCTCCACCCCTCCCCCTCCCTCTCTCCTTCCTCTCTGTCTCTCTCTTCCCCTCCCACAGCCGAGGCTCCATTGGGGCAAAGTTGGCCTGGGCACTGAGGATGGCTCTATGGCCTCTGCCTCAGGCGCTAGAATGGCTCTGGTTGCAGCAGAGTGACGCCCCAGATGGGCAGAGCATCGCCCCCGGGTGGGCATGCCGGGTGGATCCCGGTCGGGCGCATGTGGGAGTCTGTCTGACTGCCTTCCCGTTTCCAGCTTCAGAAAAATACAGAAAAAAAAAAAAGACATAGATTCCAACATTAAATCTGGAACACTTTAGAAAAACTCAATTGATTCATAAGGTGACATAGGGCCTTCTCATGATTGTAGGGATATGCTATAGTACTGCCTAAAATGGGAGAAATTATACAAGCTTTCAATATCAGGAACTTTGTCAATTTGTGTCATAAACACCTAGAAAATAATAGTTTAATAGAATACTTTTGAGAAAGTCAAGCACCTGGAAGATGACTTAGAGCAATCTCTAACCATATTTGAGCCTGAAGATGTTGGTTCAATATCTTCATTTTGCCTTCTCAATTCTTTCTCTCTGTTCATTTCTTCCTCTTTTTCTCTTGCTTCTGAAAAAGATAAAAATTAATTTCCAACAGTTAGACTTCAAAATTTGTCTGTATTAAAAAGGCTGAGCCTGACCAGGCGGTGGCACAGTGGATAGAGCATCCAACTGGGATGCAGAGGACCCAGGTTCGAGACCCCAAGGTCACCAGCTTGAGCGCAGGCTCATCTGGTTGGAGCAAAAAGCCCACCAGCTTGAACCCAAGGTCGCTGGCTCCAGCAAGGGGTTACTCAGTCTGCTGAAGGCCCGCAGTCGAGGCACATATGAGAAAGTAATCAATGAACAACTAAGGTGTCGCAATGCGCAACGAAAAACTAATGATTGATGCTTCTCATCTCTCCGTTTCTGTCTGTCTGTCCCTGTCTATCCCTCTTTCTGACTCACTCTCTGTCTCTGTAAAAAAAATAAAAAAATTTAAAAAATTAAAAAAAAAAAAAGGCTAAAAATTGGCTCTGGCTGATGGCTCAGTGGATAGAGCATGGCTCGGCACATGGACGTCCTGGGTTTGAGCTCCAATCAGGGCAACAGGAGAAGCAGCCATCTGCTTCTCCCCTGCTCCCTCTCCCTCTTCTCTCCTTCTAGCACTCCTGCAGCCAGTGGCTCGATTGGCTTGAACATGGGCCCAGGCACTGATGATGGCGCTGATGATGGCTCCGTTGAAGCATGTCAACCTCAGGCATTAAAAATAGCTCAGTACTGGCCCTGGCCGGTTGGCTCAGTGGTAGAGCGTCAGCCTGGCATGCAGAAGTCCCGGGTTCGATTCCCGGCCAGGGCACACAGGAGAAGCGCCCATCTGCTTCTCCACCCCTCCCCCTCTCCTTCCTCTCTGTCTATCTCTTCCCCTCCTGCAGCCAAGGCTCCATTGGAGCAAAGATGGCCCGGGCGCTGGGGATGGCTCCATGGCCTCTGCCTCAGGCGCTAGACTGGCTCTGGTCGCAACAAAGCAATGCCCGGGATGGGCAGAGCATCGCCCCCCGGTGGGCGTGCCGGGTGGATCCCGGTTGGGCGCATGCGGGAGTCTGTCTGACTGTCTCTCCCCATTTCCAGCTTCAGAAAAATGCAAAAAAAAAAAAAAAAAATTTAAAAAAAAAAATAGCTCAGTACTTGAGCATCAGCCCCAGATGGGGGTTGCTGGGTAGATCCCATTTGGGATCCATGCAGAGTCTGCCTCACTATCTCCCCATCTCTCACCTATAAAGAAAAAAAGGCTAAAAATTAATAAAGCATTAAGATGTAACTTAAGAGTGTTAGAACTAACAGCAAAATAGTATCACTGTAAATGTCCAACACTGGGAAAATAACTGAATTACTGTATAGCAACATAACACAAAAAGAAGCCAATAATTAGTCACGGAAAAATGTACAAATCTGGATATAGTAACAGATATGCTAAACAAAATCATCAAGTGACTAGAGTATGAACCAGAATATGTAAAACTATGTGGAAGGTGATAAGTAAAAAAAGTATTCAAAGGTAAGATTTTTATATAACTCAGTTTTTAATTTTTTAATTATTTTTTTCAATTATAGTTTACATTCAATATTATTTTGTATCAGTTTCAGGTGGATAGCATTGTGGTTAGACAATCATATATTTTATAAAGTATTCCCCCAATATTTCAAGTACCCACCTGGCATCATACACAGTTATGACAATGTTATTGACTATATTTCCTATGCTGTACTTTAAATCCTCACATAATTTCACTTTTTATTTTTAATGTTTTAAACCATAAATTCAGCACTTTGCTCATTTCTGAAACTCACACTCTCATACCAAAATAATGAGAAAATTTCAAGTACATTATTTTTGTAGAGTTGTTTACCTTGGAAAGATAAAAATTTATTTAAGGTTCAGGTCTTAACAGTTCTGACACTAATCAGGAAACATAACGTCTGATAATCTCACCCTACAATGCAGGACACACAGTAAGTAAATGAATTATAGGCACAGCCTGGTTCTCAATCACTATCATCCTCAATAACCTGAGATAATCTTTAACAGTTGTTCCTTAATAATGAAAAACAGTACACCCAAAGTTAAGCAGTATCAAAGGGCACTTATTAATTAGAATGATGACTCTCCAGGGTCTTTCCTTGCTGGGATATGAAGGATGATGAACAAGGAGATGCCAGCAAACATCGGCCAGTAACCAGGTAGTTTTCTTTGTCAAACTTGGGACCCACACCTCTCCAGGAAGAGGTAAGGCAGTACTATGGCTCTAGCTCATGGGTTTTGTTTTTGTTTCTTAGGTTCTCCACTAAGCTTAGCTTAGGACTCAACAATCCTACACTCTGATAGCTGGAGGAGGTTGGAAAAAAACAGAGGGATACTGTCCAAATTTAAGAGTGGGCCTGCTTGGCTCCTGCCATCTTTCAGCTTCTCGTCAACCCCCCACAAACCCTCCGAGGCAGGGGCGAGGTTGGGGGTTAACTACAGGCCACCATGTTTGGATACCTGCGCTCTAGACTCAGGTCTTAGGGACAATTCTGACCCTAACCAGGACACACACCAAGGCATACATTATTAGCCACCTACTCACCCCCCTTTTTTTTTCTTGCTAAAAAAAGTTATCTCTGGGTAGGAGGCAGTACTGTGTTCAGGAGATACTGAGCCTGTCCCCACCCAGAGGGGCTAACCTCAGCTCCAAGTCAACCAAACTGCTCTCGCCAATGGCTGTTTTTGAAACTGATGTGCTGCCCTAAGACTAGCCAGGAAGATGTGAAGGCAAGTCAGCTGAGAGCACATTTGAAAAAGGTTTTCTTCCTCCTAAACATGATACAATTTCCTTTCCACCTGTGCCTGTGGTCATCTTCATGTAACAAAATTCTGCTCACACTTCTGGGTCATGAGGGCAATCAACTGAGGACAAGCCAATACCCTAAAGCTGGCAAAACAGAAAAGGGAGAGAAAACTTTGCGTCTTTCAATCAGAACTCAGAAAACGGAAGAGCCCCATTCCTGAATTCTTGTCAAGTGTGATACTAAATTTGTCCTATTTAAGAAATTTGTAATTAGCTCCTCTAGGACTTCTTTGCAAGCAATTAAAAGCATCTTAACATCAGCCTTAATTTATCATAAATAATCGCAGCTAATACTTACATGGAGCTTACTGTGTACCAGGTAGTGTTTTTAGCACTTCCTATATAACCTTTAATCTTCGTAGCAACCTCTGAAGTAGGTACTATTGCTTTCAGCTTTATTGAGGTATAACTGACAAAATTGTGAGACAAAGAGTACAATGTGACGATTTAATACACATATAAATTGTGAAAGTTTCTCAAAATGGAGTCAACGAGCACATCCATCACCGCTCAGATATACCCTTCTTTCTTTATTGTGAAAACATTTAAGTTCTACTCACTCAGTGCATTTCAATTATACAGTACAGGAGAAGTAGGCACTATCACCCTAGCATTACAACTGAGGCGTCTAAGGCACAGAGGAGTTAAGTAACAGAGGTAAGTCCCAGAGCAGTGAACTGAGTTTCCGCAACTGACTCTTTTATGCCATGACAAGGCTTTCTAGAGACTAAAATTGTAACACCATTCTTTTAACATTGTTTCTGTAAGTGATGACCTGTTATCTAATATATGACTGCAGAAACAGCCTTTTTCACTTGAGAATTCTAGGAACCAACTTCAAAAGCAGCAGACTCCGACCTTAAACCCATTCCAGCTCCAGGTTTGCTGACCTTCAACCTGTCACTTGAACAGGTTGTGTTGGCATGTATGTAGTCCCCTTACTGAGAGCTCTCAATGCCCTCCTTGTGATCCCTCTGTTGTTTTTATTCCCTCCTCCTCCATCCGTAGGAAAATCCTGCCTTTGTCAAATTGTGAAGATGGTCTTTGTGGCTAGGGTCCACCGTCTTCTCAAGCTGTCGGCTCTTGAACAGTCGGTTTTTTCCTCCCATCAGCCAATCTCTTGATTATTGGCTTTTGAGCAGCAGACAGCCAAACCTGGGTGCAGCATCAAAATTATCTAAAGAGCACCACCTATCCCACATAACAACGAGCCTGCCTCTCTCCAAAGGGCGGGAGAGTCCAGCCTTCGCTGCATGCTTGTCATCAGACGATCTGAAAATTGTGACCCTCCCACCTGTCTCACTAGACTTCCTCAGCAGTGGATAACACTCCAAGCTATTTGTCTCATCCTAGCGAAGCATCTTTCTAATTTTAATTATTATTTTTTTTTTTTTTTTTTTGCATTTTTCTGAAGTTGGAAATGGGGAGGCAGTCAGACAGACTCCCGCATGCGCCCGACCGGGCGGGATCCACCCGGCATGCCCACCAGGGCATGCCAGCCAGACCCTGGCTCTGCCCATCCGGGATGTCGCTCTGCCGCAATCAGAGCCATTCTAGCGCCTGCGGCAGAGGCCACAGAGCCATCCTCAGTGCCCGGGCACTGAGAATGATCTTTTCAAAAAACTGTTATTCCAGACACCAAAAAGATTTCATGTGAAGCTCACTTCCCAAATATTAAATATTTCTCCTATACAATTTTTCATTTTAAAACCAACTGCCTGGCCCTGGCCAGTTGGCTCAGCGGTAGAGCATCGGCCTGGCGTGTAGAAATCCCGGATATGATTCCTGGCCAGGGCCCACAGGAGAAGAGCCCATCTGCTTCTTGACCCTCCCCCCCTCCTTCCTCTCTGTCTCTCTCTTCCCCTCCCGCAGCCAAGGCTCCATTGGAGCAAAGTTGGCCCAGGCGCTGAGGATGGCTCTATGGCCTCCACCTCAGGCACCAGAATGGATCCTGTTGCAACGGAACAGTGGCCAGATGGGCAGAGCATCGCCCCCTGGTGGGCATGCTGGGTAGATCCCGGTCAGGTGCATGTGGGAGTCTGTCTCTCTGCCTCCCTGCTTCTCACTTTGGAAAAATACAAAAAAACAAACAAACAAAAAACCCCAACAGCCTGACCTGTGGTGGCACAGCGGATAAATCACTGACCTGGAATGCTGAAGTTGCTGGTTCAAAACCCTAGGCTTGCCCCATCAAGGCACAAATGAGAAGAGACTATTACGAGTTGATGCTTCCTGTTCCTCTCCTCCCCTTTTTTTTTCTCTCTCTCTCCTCTCTCTAAAAATAAATAAAAAATTTTTAAAAACCTAAGATCTACAGTGACAAGTACCAAAATAACATTCACTTGAATTTTTCCAGGAGTCCTGATGTTTAGCCCCTTCTGCTCTATCAGGTTTCATCTGTCCCTTCTCTAGTGTAAGAATGATTTGAAGCAGTGCCAAAGAAAGCAGTAGAGGAATCAGTCTCCTTCAAAGACCCTGCAGTGGTGCCTAGAATTGGCAACTGCCTGGTATCAAACCAGGTAGTCTGGAAGTTAAGTCCTTCATTAAATGTCTGACAAAACTCATTAATGCAGGGATTCAACAGCAGCGGCCACATTCACTGTATGTCTCAATTTTCTATACTGTCTGGGTCAACAGTCAGTGATGTACACAGCTTTGAGAGCCACCTCTCGCCCAGCCTTCCAAATACTGGTTCCGCTGTAAGCAGGAAAGAAAAAAATGAAATGAGAATCAGATAGAGGTGGAAAGAGAGGTAATAAAGAAACTGCTATTCTGATTCTTATATATCAATTTAGAATCTTTGTCTATAGCACACAATTCTAAAATATTTTAGCACTCAGATCTTTTTATTCTATTTAGATGCAACTTTTATCATGTCAAAAACAAAACAAAAAACTCACTTCTGCTTCCAAAGGAACCAGTACATATGGCCTTTTAACAATTTTGAACTTTTTTTTCAGTACTACAACAGTCAATATCCCTGTGTAAGGTGTATACAGTATTTAAACCAATAAAACAGCAGAGAATTTAACTTCTTACCCAGTGTTTTCCGACTTCTTTCCACAGCTGTTCTTCGAGTTTGTTCAAACATTGCTTCCAAATCAAATGTGCGAGCTTTTTTCCCTAAAATAAAAGCAAGTAGCAAACTGTGATCGACCTGCACTAATCTGGCCAAACTTTAATACTCAATACTAGTTGATCAAAAATCACTTTGTTTAATTTACATAATGGCTACAAGATAACCATAAACATCAAGAAAGGAGGTACTTCTCTGGCGATTTTTTTTTTTTTTTTTTTCCATTTTTCTGAAGCTGGAAACAGGGAGAGACAGTCAGACAGACTCCCGCATGCGCCCGACCGGGATCCACCCGGCACGCCCACCATGGGGCGGCGCTCTGCCCACCAGGGGGCGATGCTCTGCCCATCCTGGGCGTCGCCATATTGCGACCAGAGCCACTCTAGCGCCTGGGGCAGAGGCCGAGGAGCCATCCCCAGCGCCCGGGCCATCTTTGCTCCAATGGAGCCTTGGCTGCGGGAGGGGAAGAGAGAGACAGAGAGGAAAGCGCGGCGGAGGGGTGGAGAAGCAAATGGGCGCTTCTCCTGTGTGCCCTGGCCGGGAATCGAACCCGGGTCCTCCGCACGCTAGGCCGACGCTCTACCGCTGAGCCAACCGGCCAGGGCCTCTGGCGATTTTTAATGACAATCTCGTCACTAAATTGCCATTAACCGGCCAACTTTCCCATCCTTCTCAAATTCATCTGGATGCTACCCCTTAAAATGACAATACTGGTAGAGTAGGCAGGGTGGACAATGTGCATACCCCGATCTCTGAAGCCTGGGGAATACATAACACCGCATGGCAAAGTGGGCTTTGCAGATGTAAGTAAAGTTATGGACTCTAAACTACAAGATCATCTTGGCTGGCCCAATCCAAACAAAGATGTAGGACAAATATGGAAGGAAAAGTCAGAGATCTGAAGAATGAGAAGGACTGAAGGTACTGTAATTTGTTTGAAGATAAAAGGATTAAGACCACAGATAATGCAGATACTTTAAGAACCTAAAAGACTTGGCCCTGGCCGGTTGGCTCAGTGGTAGAGCGTCGGCCTGGCATGCAGGAGTCCCGGGTTCGATTCCCAGCCAGGGTACACAGGAGAAACGCCCATCTGCTTCTCCACCCCTCCCCCTCTCCTTCCTCTCTGTCTCTCTCTTCCCCTCCCGCAGCCAAGGCTCCATTGGAGCAAAGTTGGCCCTGGCGCTAAGGGTGGCTCCATGGCCTCTGCCTCAGGCGCTAGAATGGCCCTGGTTGCAACAGAGCAATGCCCCAGATGGGC
This sequence comes from Saccopteryx leptura, assembly GCF_036850995.1. NCBI lineage: Eukaryota > Metazoa > Chordata > Mammalia > Chiroptera > Emballonuridae > Saccopteryx > Saccopteryx leptura. The sequence goes on from NC_089503.1 coordinate 160,618,144, forward strand.
AGAGCATCGCCCCCTGGTGGGTATGCCGGGTGGATCCTGGTCAGGCGCATGCGGGAGTCTATCTGACTGCCTCCCTGTTTACAACTTCAGAAAAAAAAAGACACACACACACACACAAAAAAAGCTAAAAGACTCACACCTTACAGCTAGCAAGGAAAAAGGATTTCAGCCCTAAAACCATAATGAACTGAATTCTGACAATACCCAGAATGAGTTTAAAATCAATTTTATATTTGTTTTCATTGTTTTTCAAAAAATAATACCAGCCCTGGCCGGTTTGCTCAGTGGTAGAGCATCAGCCCAGCATGTGGATGGCCCTGGGTTCGATTCCCCGTCAAGGCACACAGGAGAAGCAACCATCTTCTTCTCCTCGCCCCTCTCCCTCTTCTCTCCCCACCTCCTGCAGCCATGCCTCATTTGGTTCCAGTGCATCTGCCCCAGTGCTGAGGATGGCTAGGTGAAGCCTCTGCCTCAGGCACTAAAAGTAGCTGGGTTGCAAGCATGCCTCAGATGGGCAGAGTATCAGCCCTAGCTAGAGATTGCCGGGTGGATCTCAGTCAGGGCTCATGCAGAAGTCTGCCTCTCTATCTCCTCTTCTTTCACTTACAAAAAGAAAAAAAAGTTTTTTAAAATAATAATACCTACTTTGTTAGTAAGATTATGGTAAAAATGGTATTCTTACATAACTTTTACTTTAGTAGGTGTAAATTCAAACCACCTTTCTGCTATTTATGTGTGATGCTTTTGAAATTAGGAAGAAAATTATTTTAAAGGATTGAAACAAAAATAATTACTACTGCATATTCCCACAGAAATATATAGTACTTTTGTAAAATGTGGCTCAAGACATTATCAAAATAAATGAACATAGGAAAGAATGGACAAAAAATGGACACGTTAGCCTGACATTTGATCTCGCCAAGACCAAACGGAAATGAGGTGAAAAAACAAATTACGATCATTTTTACCAACAGAAAATACTACCAGCAGGAATATTTTCAACAGATATCTATTTGAACCCTTTTAATCTCTTAGCGCGCCAAGACTAGGCTGTACAGGGAGACTAAAGGGACGATGCTGGAGATGAAAGACTTGAATCAAGAACTTAAAGCCATTATAACATCACTTAACGGCCCATCTGCTACCAAAGGGGCCATCACATTACAGACCACGGTCAGTGGTTAGCTGTCAGCCTCAGGACGCAAATAAACTCCCTCCCCCAACCAACACCCTCCACCGCGTGGGTCTAAGAGCAATCTTTCTTTCCCACAAGGCTTTCTGTAAATGTCACTGGAGCTGGTCCCAAAAGGCAGGAGGGAGTCAGACAACGGATGGAAGAAAATGTCAAGAAACCGCGAGACAGACACCAGAGCAAAAGCGATTAGGACTTGGCACAGCGGAACGTGCGCAACAGAGGTGACAGCTCCGCCACCCCTCCCGCCCTGCGCATCTTAAAACCCCTGCAAAGGAGACGGGGCTCCGCCGTGGGCAGCCACTCACCAAACCCTGTGAAGCCCATGGTGACTGCCAGCTGCGGGTCCGGTGCCGATGCATCTGAGCCGGTCCCTGGGGCCAGAGAAGAGAAGGGGGCCTCGTTAGTGCGGCGTCCCGGAGCCCCCGGTCCGATCCACTCTGCCCGACACCCCTGCCCGGGCTCGCCCCATGGAACCCACCTTCGCTGGGGCCCGCGTGCTCCATCGCCGCGGCCGAACAAGAATCAGCCGCAGGAGAATCGAGACAAACCGGGCAGGAAGTAATTCCTCGGAGCGCCAGTGCCACCTCCGAGGCCAAGAGCGGCGCCCACCGCGGAGGGATGGCGGCCGCCTGAGCAGCGCCGCCCTAGCGGCATGGCGGGGCATGAGCGCCCCGCAGGCTGCCTTCCAGCTGGGAACAGAACTGTTACCTGGAGTTTCTCTTAAGCCCTATACGTCTTAAAATGCGTTTAACGCCAAGGTGACGTAATCTCCACAGAATTCTAAAGAAAAACCAACAAAGTCCCCTTTCTTTATGTTTTGAACTTCTCTATGAGGAAACTGCCAGTTTACCATCTTTTGAGTATATCTGAAGAAAGAAATGCGTATTTACGCCATGCCTGAAAAGTACTTAAGCCAAAAAGACCTGAATAGCTGAGTTTTATCGGAAATCGCTCTACAGCTTATACTCTTAGCCCAGCCTCCCTCTATTAGCCAAAGTATTTTACTCATGTCAGTATATTTTTGCTTTTCATTGGTTTTAATCACTTTACACCATGACTTCATGTCTGTGCTATGAACTAATGTCGTTATCTTTATGCTTCTGAATTCTAGCAAAACCATGTATAAACCTAATCAATGTTGCTGAATGCAAATAATTTTCATAAAGTTACTCATTAGCCCCAGTACTGCCTTAATCTATCTCTAATTATGCTTTATCTATAAATCCTAAATGATAATGATCATTGCTTTCCATTGCTTTTAAAATAAAATCCAAAATTAGCATGATTGCCAAAGGTTTCCAATTTCATCTTTTATTTTCCACCACCCAAGTCTTCCTTCAGCTCCATTAGTAGCCACAGAACGTGACGTTCTGAAAGTTCTGACTCTTCATTTAACCCCACTTGCCCTGAAGGCCTCAAAACAAACTTCAGTCCTCTTGTAAACATTTACAGATCCTTATAGACCGCCAAGTTAGGCTCCTGTTATCTGTCACGTAATGTAACCCTCCTGGGCACTCAGTACTTGTTAAATGAATAAAATAATAAATGAATAAGAGAACGTAGATGCGAAGGCAAAAACTACTTCTCTTAAATGCAGAATGTTATATAACAGGGGTCGGGGAAACTTTTTGGCTGAGAGAGCCATGAACGCCACATATTTTAAAATGTAATTCCATGAGAGCCATACAATGACCCGTGTACGTTATGCATTATCCAATAAAATTTGGTGTTGTTCCGGAGGACAGCTGTGATTGGCTCCAGCCACCCGCAACCATGAACACGAGCAGTAGAAAATGAATGGATTGTAATACATGAGAATGTTTTATGTTTTTAACATTATTATATTTTTATTAAAGATTTGTCTATGAGCCAGGTGCAGCCATCAAAAGAGCCATATCTGGGTCGCGAGACATAGGTTCCCGACTCCTGTTATATAACTTAGCACAACAAAGTTTGGTTCCATCCCAACAGATGACTGAACCACAAGTGTCAAAAGTCAATGTAGCCTGACCAGACAGTGGTGCAACGGATAGAGCATCGAACTGGGACATGGAGGACCCAGGTTCGAGACCCCGAGGTTACCAGTTTGAATACAGGCTCATTTGGTTTGAGCAAGGCTCACCATCTTAAACCCAAGATCGCTGGCTTGAGCAAGGGGTCACTTGGTCTGCTATTGCCCCCCAGTCAAGGCACATATGGGAAAGCAATCACTGAGAAACTAAGGTGCCACAAAAAAAATTGATGCTTCTCATCTCTCTCCCTTCAAGTCTGTCTATTCCTCTCTCTGTCTCTATCTCTGTCACAAAAAAAGTCAATGTAAATTCCAATTAATAAGGCTAGCTCATTGTGCAATTAACACAGTAAGTTATTATTAACACCACTGACTCTTTTCTGAGTTACAGATAAACAGGTCTTAGGTAGTAGAACAACTCATTATGTAACCCATACCCCAAGCTTATAAATAGCTATTTCAGCTCCTCAGTAGTCAAGGGCTTGTAATGGCTTAAGATGATTTTTTTTTTAATTTTCATTGAGGCTTTAATTTTAAAGCCGCTTAAGGCTCACAGAAAAATTGAGAAAAGGCAAAGAAATTTCCCATATACCCCAACCTGCCACACATGCATACCCTCCTCTCTTACCAACATCCCCCACTAGAGTGATACACTTGCTACAGTTGATGTACCTATATTGGCATATTATAATCACTTTAAGTACATACATAGGGTTCACTCCTGATGTGGTACATTCTATGGGTAAGAATAAATGTATAATGACAGGTATCCATCATTATGACATGATACAGAAGATTTTCACTGCCTTAAAATTTATCTATGCTCTGCCTTTTATCCCTCTTCCCCACTACTACCACCAAACCCTGATATTGTACTGTCTCCATAGTTTTACCCTTTCCAGAATGTCTCAGAGTTGAAATCATATAGTACATAACCTTTTCAGATTAGCTGCTCTCGGTAATATAAAGTTTCTCCATGTCTTTTCATGACTTAATAGCTCATTTCTTTTTAGCATTTAATAATATTCCATTGTCTGGATGTACTACAGTTTTTTAGCCATTCACCTACTAAAGGATATTTTGGTTCCTCCCAAATTTTGGCATTTATGAATCAAGCTGCTATTCACATCTGTGTGTAGGTTTTACTGTGAATGTAAGTTTTTTAGCTCCTTTGGGCAGTATCAAAGAGAAAGCCTGCTGGATCGTATGTTAAGGGTATGTTTAATTTTGTAAGAAAATGAGAAACTATCTTCCAAAGTGGTTGTACCATTTTGCATTCCCATCGGCAATGAATGAAGGTGCCTATTTTTCCACTTCATCAACAGCATTTGGTGGTGTCAGTGTACCAGATTTTGGCCCTATATTATAGTAAGTAAACAGTGATATTTCATTGGTGTTTTAATTTACATTTCCTTGATGACATATGATATGGAACATCTTTTCACATGCTAATTGTCATCTGTATATCTTCTTTTTTAAGGTATCCATGAAGGTCTTTAGCCCATTTTTAATTAGATTGTTTTTTCTTTTTTTTTTTTTAATTTATTCATTTTAGAGAGGAGAGAGAGAGAGAGAGAGAGAGAGAGAGAGAGAGGAGAGAGACGGGGAGGAGCTGGAAGCATCAACTCCCATATGTGCCTTGACCAGGCAAGCCCAGCGTTTCAAACTGGCGACCTCAGCATTTCCAGATCAACACTATCCACTGTGCTATCACAGGTCAGGCAGATTGTTTTTTCTTATTATTGAATTTCCAGAGTTTTTTGTATATCTTGGCTTGCAGTCATTTATCAGATGTTTTTCCAAATATTTTCTCCCAGCCCGTGAATTGTTTTCTCATTCTCTTGACCTTGTCTTTCACAGAGCACTTTTTAATTTTAATAAAGTCAAGCTTACCAATTATTTCTTTCATAGATCATGTCTTTGGTGTCACATACAAAAAGTCATCATTTACCCCAAGGTCATCTACATTTTTTTCCCATGTTATCTTTCAGAAGTTTTATAGAAATTTAGGTCTGTGATCCATTTTGAGTTAATTTTTGTTAAGGGTATATGGTTTGTGTCTAGATTGATTTTTTTTTTCATGTGGATGTTGAGTTGTTCAAGCAATATTTGTTGGGAAGATACCCTTGTAGCTGAAGTTTTAAACTATTGAGTGCAAAAGAAAAAAAAGGAAAACGAAATTATGAACCAGTGGGAATAATCATGATCATTACAGAAAAATCACAAGTAGTATTTGCTTTGATAATAGAGAGAATAATCATACTAGCAGAGATTTGCACATTAAATTTTTTTTTCCTGGTTTGCGTGAAATATATTCACAATAAAACTGTCAAGTGTGCCAGGGAACTTTGATTTTCTTGGAGCAAAATGAATTTACTTGTAAATTTGACAGGCAGAGAGCAGTGTTAAGAAAATGAGTTCCAGGCCCTGGCCAGGTCGGCCTGGCGTGCGGGGGACCCGGACCCGGGTTCGATTCCCGGACAGGGCACATAGGAGAAGCGCCCATTTGCTTCTCCACTCCCCCCCCCCCTCCTTCCTCTCTGTCTCTCTCTTCCCCTCCCACAGCCAAGGCTCCATTGGAGCAAAGATGGCCCGAGCGCTAGGGATGGCTCCTTGGCCTCTGCCCCAGGCGCTAGAGTGGCTCTGGTCGCGGCAGAGCGACGCTCCGGACGGGCAGAGCATCGCCCCCTGGTGGGCAGAGCTTCACCCCTGGTGGGCGTGCCGGGTGGATCCCGGTTGGGCGCATGCGGGAGTCTGTCTGACTGTCTCTCCCCGTTTCCAGCTTCAGAAAAAAAAAGAAAATGAGTTCCAGAACAAGAATGTCTGTTCAACCCCTGATTCTGAAAATGGAACCTTAGGTGAGTTACTTAGGCTCTCCGTGCTTCAAACACCTCATCTGTTCAGTGGCCGGAAAGAAATAAGGACCGCTGTTTGAATAAGAGTGCTTTGGTTTCACCACTCAAGTAGCCTTCTGTTCTGTATCAAATGAAGCCTATCTCCTCTCTCCCTGCTCGTTTCTCCTCTTTCTAGTGTGGTTAACAAATACCTCATATAAAAATTATATGATGCACTTGATTGCTTTGCATTTGTATCCCTGAACGAAGTACCTTGTAAACAAGAATGCTGTGTCAGTTTGATATTCCCAGCACCGGCGCAATGCCTGACACAAATTGTTTGTTTTAGGAATTTAGGAATTCAACTTCTGCAGGACTAGGTGATTTATTGAGTGACCTCTATACCAGTCCCTCCATGTGCTGGGAATGAAGCATAACAGTCTGCTTCCTTTCTGTAATGAGAAACAATGCAGGGCAGCAGCCCTCCGCACGCAGGGAAAGATCCCCTAAACACAAAGTTCTTCACAGGAACGACACACAGAGAGGAGAGAACAGCCTGATGGATTATAATTTACACTGACGCCCTTAGGAACTGCAGTGAAATTTTGGTTCCTCTGTAAACTACCAGCAAGCTTCTAACTCCTTGTCACTCTCGGGAAGTTATCTGGCGCACCCACGACCCTGACGCGCCTACTTTTAAACAGCGGCTGTTGGACCCGCAAAGCTCGAGGCACCGAGACCCAGCTCGCGCTAAAGCGGCCGGAACCCGTGCATCTCCGCGGCCCCCACCGCCCGGCTCCCGCTCACCGGGTCCCTGCCTCTCCTCCCTTCCCACTCCTCCCGACCTCCTCCCGTCCTCCTTCCCCGTCCCTCCCCTTAACCCCAGCCTTTCCTTCTTCCCTTCCCCAAATAGCCTCCACCGATTTCCCCCTACCCCATCCCCAAGCCCCAGCCGCCCCTTCTCCGCCTCCCTATCACTCGCACCACCCTTAACGTCCAGGTCCCCTAACAGCTCGCCCCTCCCAACTTCAAAACGCAGTCCCCAGATTCCGCACCGCCGGCGCCGGAAGTGCGTCATGCACACGCGCCGAGGCGCTCGTTTGGCGCGCGCGCCCTGAGCTGTGGATCTGAGCTAGTGTCTTGGGTTTTTGCTCCTTTCTCTTTGGCTTTTGACTTTTCCCGGACGCTCGTGTCTCGGCTTTTCGCGATGCCGTCTTCCCTTCTGGGCTCTGCAATGCCGGCCTCTACCTCGGCCGCATCCCTGCAGGAAGCTCTGGAAAATGCGGGGCGGCTCATCGACCGTCAGTTGCAAGAAGACCGCATGTATCCGGACCTCTCCGAACTGCTCCTGGTGTCTGCCCCAAGTGAGTGAGCGGTGCACGTTTGGGGACTCTGCTTTCTCAAGTCGAGAGGACTCTCGCCGAACGCCCCAACTAGATCCTCATTCCCAGGGTTACATCTTGAAATCTAGGGCACTGTTTGCTACATTTTGAAGAGCGAAAAGGAGTCTATGTTCAGATTTTCCCCCTGTCTTCGTTTTTCTTCATTGCAGATACTTGAGAGGGTGGGAGTGAAGAGCAAACGCGAAAGAGGCAAAGACCCCAACCTTCCTGAGCTTCTCACTGCATCCAAGTGTTTATCGCTAAGGCCGATGGGAAGGATCGCCTGCCGCATCCTTGTTAATTGCTCATAGTTAATATTAGAGTAAAACAAACGGAAAAGCAAACGAAGTTGATTGGGAAATTTACCATGTTCTCCCAAAGATATGCTTTATTATGTATAGAGTGAGTGTAATATGAAGTGCTGGGACATGTTAAAAAGAACTGTCAGTGGAATAAAGGAACAGAACAAGACATCAGCAACGATGATGGACAGGGAGGGTAAGGCAGAGGATGTGCCAACAAGAGAAGTGGCTGGGAAATGTTTTAACAGTTTTAAATTATGGCTGTTTAAAGCATATGGTATTGCATAAGTTGCTAGAAAAAAACAGTGACTTCTTTGTGAGCTGGAAATTGGAGAAAAGCAGAGAAGTGTAAGTAAGATAGAGACAAGATTTTTGGTGAGCAGGAACCAAAGTGAAATGACCAGGATAATGTGCAGTGGGAACGTGCAAGATACCTCTGATGATTTATAAAAATTGAGTAGTCCAGAGAATCAGAGAAAAGACAAGAACATAGCAAAGATAGAATTTGTTCCTGACAGCTTCTTACCAGTGGGCTGGTCTTACAAGAACCGAGTGACCTATTGGCAGATCTTTTGAACAGAATTACTCACTTTGACTTCCTTAGGTTTGACTCTTTAAGAAACAAATACAGTCCATACATTCTGGTCTTACATCATATCTGACCCTAATCCTTCCTATCCACCTTTTCACATACCCACCTCTTCAACCTGTTTTCTATAAGAACCCTCTGCTTCAGGATTTTATTTTACGTGAACTCTTCATCATTTCTGAAATGCTTTTTCCTCCATTCCAGAAGATGGTCACTTCTCCCGTGTGCCCTGACCGGGAATCGAACCTGGAACTTCTACATGCCAGGCCAATGCTCTACCACTGAGCCAACCAGCCAAGGCCATTCATTATTAGTTTAAAGTAAATGCTTCATTTTATTTTTTTGTAGATAACCCCACTGTTTCTGGCATGTCAGATATGGATTATCCTCTGCAAGGACCTGGTTTGCTGTCTGTACCCAACCTTCCCGAGATCAGTTCCATCCGAAGAGTACCTCTCCCACCTGAACTTGTTGAACAGTTTGGACGTATCCTATTACAAATGCTTTAAACATTTTTAATTGGTATTCTCATTTTTATAATTCCTTTTTTGTGTTTAAAGGTTTTATTTAAAATGCATTTAAGTACATGGTTAGTTTTCCACGTGCCTAAAAAATTTCATGTGAAATTGAATGTTGAGGGCCTGGCCAGGTAGTTAGTCGGTTAGAGCAGTTTCAGTCCCTAGTCAAGGCACATACAAAATCCAGCCACTAGCTGTGAGAGGGGAAGAAAGAGAGAAGGGGGAGATAGAGGCGAAGAGAAGCAGATAGTTGCTTCTCCTGTGTGTCCTGACTGGGGATTGAACCCAGGACATCCACATGCTGGGCTGACTCTTCATCCACTGAGCCAGCTGGCCAGGGCCTAATCTTTGCCTGTTTTTAAGTTGAACTGTTTATAAGAGAATTTCAAATTGTCACCTAGGTCTGAATAGCATACTATATAGTATTGTATTTATTTTTAAAATAAATTTTACCTGAAACCTATTTTTATTATTTTATTCATTGATTTGAGAAAGAGAAAACAGATCTGCTCCTGCATGTGCCTGGACCAGATATCGAACTGGCAACTTGTGCTTCAGGACAGTGTTCTAACCAACTGAGCTATCCGGGCAGGGCCATGTGGGGTTTTTTTAATTACTCTTGCTCTTTACAATTGAAAAAACTGGTTCAGTAAAACAGTTTTTTAATGTCAGAGTTCAGCTGATGTTATTCATAATCAATATTCTTTTTTAAGATATCATTAATTTTAAAAAATTACTTCTTTATCCAGAACATATTTTAAGTGGGCAGATAGTGTTATTTAGAAATTATAAATTATAAGTCTGTCATACATTATTGCTTTCATTAGACTTAGTGGAAATTAAGGTATTTTATTTGCTTTTTCTATTAAAGAGTGGACAGGTCATGATTTTAATCATAAATATTATATCAAGCTCTTTTGAAGGAAGTTTAAAATGGATGAGATGGAAATCTTTTTACTTAACACCCAATACCTCAGACATGCAGTGTAACTGCATGATGGGCGTGTTTCCCCCGATCAGCAGAGCCTGGCTCACCATCGACAGTGACGTCTTCATGTGGAACTATGAAGACGGGTACGTATTGAAGGCTGGTATGCTTTAGCCCAGTTAGAATTTAGATTATCTTGATTGCGCTCATTAGACATTGCTTGATTTATCTTTCATCCATCTAAAATCTAGGCCAGTGCTTCTCAGTGTGGGTACCAATCACCTGGGGATAGAGTTAAAATAGGCAATCTGTTATAGCAGTTCTGAATGAGGTTCAAGGGTGCGTTTCTAACGAGCTCCTGGATGATGCTGCCCATCTAGGTACTACTCGGCATAGTAGGGGTCTAGGTCCCAAGCTCTTTATCCTGCAGTAAAGATAGTCTTAGTAATTCTTTGAAAGATGGTTTTACTCTTGATTTTGAGAGGATGTTTATTAAAGCTGGGGACAGTGAAACAAGGGAGGGCTTAGGGCAGAAGACGTAACAGGAGAGCCTAGGCAGGGATGCTTTGGCTCTCTAGAAATGTGATAGGAAAGAAATGAACCTAGGAAGGTCTGCTTTGGCCCACTGGAAAGTCAGAGAAGAGGGGCTTTGGAGACAGGGTCGGGGTTAGCCTGGGTTTTGTTGTTCCTGAGGTTCCCTTCAGTGGAGCACGGGTTTCAAATGTCTTTAGAATTACCTTACAACCACAGGTTGGATTGCTCAGTGTTCCTGTTTCACTCCAGCTTTTGCTGCTTTGAGCCTGACTTTCTGAAAAAGTCCTCTACTTTTCCCTGTCCCCACAATAGATTACTGTAACCTGAGACTTGCAACCCGGAGGGGATGTTTAGAGTAAGGGGCAGCATTCCTGTTTTCCTGGTTTATGCTTAGCTTTAGGCAGGCCTCTTGCTGGGTGTTGGCACTGAAACAGTATGATTGCTCCTTTATTTGTCATGTTCTATAGTCTTAGAGGGAATTGTAAGATAAAACATTTTTCTTTCTATGTATAACATGTTTTTTTCTTCAACTGTTGACAGAGGAGACCTTGCCTATTTTGATGGACTTAGTGAGACTATTCTTGCAGTGGGGCTCGTGAAACCAAAAGCTGGTAAGAAATAAAAATACAAGGATTATGTTTGTCTGCACACAGACTTCAAATGTTTTACTACTGACAACACAGTTTAAGTAGTTGAATTTACTGCTAAGGTTTTGTTTGAACTACTTTGAATTAGAAATCAAGTAATTAAGAATATTTAAGTTTACTCACTTTATGTAAAAACCACTTTGTCTTCATTTTTTTAGTCTTAATAGCTCAGGAAAGTGAGATAAGAGTTCAGAATAAATCTTAGAGAAGTCACAAACGTTTATTTCACAGTTCGACCTCATTGTGTCAGATTTTTTATCAAAGCTACTGACAAAGAGAATTGATTGATTTAATTTTAGTATGCATCTCTTGAATGTACCTTCCTACAAGAGGAAATAATAGACAAAATTCACTTGTTTGCAAGTTCTAAATAAAACATTTTTAAGGTAACAGCTGTTTTGAAATTATAATAATTCACTTAACATGCTACTTTATGCACTTTATATGATTACTCTGGAAATATATTTGCTTTCCATAGAATTTCAAAAGCAGTCTTTACCCTGATGTATGTCTTACTGCTTCATTTATAAGTTTATTCATATAAAAGTCAATAGCTGCTCCTGCCCCCTATTTAATAAGTATAAATTGTTCATTTAACACCCTTAGGTAGGTCAAATGTATATGCATACAGAGATCTCCATAATTATAAGATATTGTTTCCTTTGATTTCTATCACTGAAACACTATTTTAGGACATAATAACAGTGATAATTATGTTGTTATAAAGTATTGCAGTCCGCGGGTTACATAGAGACACCAAGGCAGGGTACAGAAGAAATTTTAGGAGATTTATTAGTTATCTGGCTAGCTGCATGGGGCACAGCCCCAAATCATGTAGGCTCTCATACAGTTCTGAGCCTTCTTTTTTTTTTTTTAAAAAGTATAGCTTGTTTTTATTTTTTTTTTAATTTTTATTTATTCATTTTAGAGAGGAGAGGGAGAGAGAGAGAGAGAGAGAGAGGAGAGACAGAGAGAGAGAAGGGGGGAGGAGCTGGAAGCATCAACTCCCATATGTGCCTTGACCAGGCAAGCCCAGGGTTTTGAACCGGCGACCTCAGCATTTCCAGGTCGACGCTTTATCCACTGCGCCACCACAGGTCAGGCCTGAGCCTTCTTTTATATAAAATCAAATACTAGTTGGGGTGGGTAAGGAGGGGAAGCATGGTGCAATAGTCAATTACTACCAAGCTACCAAGTTTACAACATTTAGCTATAGGATCTATTAAAATGAAAAAGCATTATTACACATCAAGACCACAAGATAACACAGTAGTGATAATTGTTTTACATACCCTGCAAAGACATTCCCACATCGTCTTTTAGCTTAGGATAAGGAGAGAAGCTAAATGAAATTACCTTTGCTAAAAGTGTTGGGGCTAGCTTATTAGGAAACCTATTAAGCTAGTCCCCACTTGTTTAGTTTACAATTTCAAAAGGGATCGTTATTAGAAAGCATATACATTGTTACAGAATGCAGGTTTTTCAAGCAAGGGGAGTGGGCTCATGATCCGTTTGTCTAGGCCAGGGGTCCCCAAACTATGGCCCCCCGGGCCGCATGCTACCCCCTGAGGCCATTTATCTGGCCAGCTGCACTTCTGGTAGGGGCACTTCTTTCATTGGTGGTCAGTGAGAGGATCATCCTGTGCTCCTGGAGTACTGTATGTGACAGTGTGGCATCGCTCACATACAGTAGTACTTCCGGTGAGGCAGGATGCACGCATCACAGCTCCGGAAGCACGTCATATCACTTGTTACGGCTAGCAGTGACAAATAGGGAACTGGATATTGCCCATCTCAGTAGCCAAAAGGCCCATAGTTCCCATTGAAATACTGGTCAGTTTGTTGATTTAAATTTACTTGTTCTTTATTTTAAATAGTGTATTCCCGTTTTTTTTCTTTTAAACTTTAAAATAAGATATGTGCAGTATGCGTAGGGATTTGTTCATAGTTTTTTTTCTAGTCCGGCCCTCCAACGGTCTGAGGGACAGTGAACTGGCCCCCTGTGTAAAAAGTTTGGGGACTCCTGGTCTAGGCAGTGGTAGTCAACCTGGTCCCTACCGTCCACTAGTGGGCGTTCCAGCTTTCATGGTGGGAGGTAGCAGAGCAACCAAAGTATAAATAAATAGATAGATTTAACTATAGTAAGTTGTTTTATAAAGATTTATTCTGCCAAACTTAGCAAAAATCCGACATAAGATACTTGGTAAGTAATTATTATTATATGCTTTAACTTGCTGTAACTCTGCTTTATAAATTTTATAAAGTAAAGTTACTTCCCTACTTTATAAATCACCATTACTGTGGAACCAGTGGATGGTTAGAAAATTTTACTACTAACAGAGATACAGAAGTAGACGGTAGGTATAAAAAGGTTGACTACCCCTGGTCTAGAGGTATACGTTACCCTCCGGACTCCAGGAGGAAAGAAAGAGTTAGAATCAGTGTAGGAATTTTTAATTAAGATACGGAAACATTGTCTCCTATAAAGGATCTTGAGAATGGGGAAGAGGAAGTTTTCAGGTAAGTTTTATCTTCTTTGCTGTCTAGCAGGTAGTGGCCTCAGTCCTTCCAGAGAACTGTAGTTAAACTATGATTAGTTACTAACTTTTGCCCCTTTAATCTCTTTCTCTAGGATTTTTTTTCTCTTCAGAAGGGAGGGGTAAAGGGGCCTGACTCTTCCTTTTAAAATACTAATGTTAACAATTAATGTTAACAATTTTTGCAATTCCTTGGCACCTTATCACAATGTTTAGTATCTCACATCACACCATACATTTCAAGTTAAACAATACTTTGGTGTGCATTGAAAAAAAAAGTGCTTAGTAATGTCCCCTGTGAAACTGTAAACTATCTGGTTTTGATATATAAACTCATTTGGGAAACTCATTGATACATAAACTCATTTCTGTTTCTATCAGTTTGACTACTCCAGGTACCTGATATAAGTGAGATTATATAATATTTGTCTTTTTGTCACTGGTTTTTTTCATTCAGCACGATGCCCTCAAGGTTCATAAGTTGTACTGGGTCAGAATTTCCTTTTTTATTTTTTATTTTATTATTTTTTTTTTGTATTTTTCTGAAGCTGGAAACGGGGAGAGACAGTCAGACAGACTCCCACATGCGCCCGACCGGGATCCACCCAGCACGCCCACCAGGGGCGACGCTCTGCCCACCAGGAGGCGATGCTATGCCCCTCCAGGGCGTCGCTCTGCTGCGACCAGAGCCACTCTAGCGCCTGGGGCAGAGGCCAAGGAGCCATCCCCAGCGCCCAGGCCATCTTTGCTCCAATGGAGCCTTGGCTGCGGGAGGGGAAGAGAGACAGAGAGGAAGGAGGGGGGGGGGTGGAGAAGCAAATGGGCGCTTCTCCTATGTGCCCTGGCCGGGAATCGAACCCGGGTCCCCCTCACACCAGGCCGATGCTCTACCGCTGAGCCAACCGGCCAGGGCCAGAATTTCCTTTTTTAAAAAGGCTGAATAGTATTTCATTTGGTGTGTGTTTGTGTGTGTGTGTGTGTATACACACATACACACCATATTTTGTTTATCAGTTCATCTTTTGATAGACACTTGGGTGGCTTCCACCTTTTTGGATACTGTGAATTATGCCATCAATGTGGGCATACTAATAGGAGTGTTTATATAAATATATCAATAAGTCTAAGCTATTTCGTAATATAACACTGATTTTAAATGGCATTAAATACTGAAGTGTTTATTTCCTAAAATGGTTCTTTTCTACTGTCCATTTTTTTTTCTACTGTTCATTTTTTTAAATGATCATAGGTAGTAATATTTTAACGTCAAAATGAACTAAATTAGGTTGACTTTTCATATACTTGTTAGTCGCTCGCTCATTGGAATGGTGAAACCTTATTCTACAAATGCTGAAATACCAATATTTTTTGGAAAAATAGTCCCACACCCATGTCTGTTTCATCTTAGGTATCTTTCAACCTCATGTACGACACCTCCTGGTTTTGGCAACCCCTGTGGATATAGTGATTCTTGGACTCAGCTATGCTAATTTGCAAACAGGTATAGCAACCCACGTGTTGTGTATTTTAAAATAAAATTATGTTGGTGAGTTTAATATTATAAAGTTTCACTGAGTTGACTATCCAAGCTATTTGCTTATAGAAAAAAAATTTCCCTATAGCTATGGTATCATTCAGGATCATCGCTCTACCAAAAAAGGATTTTGAACGTATTTACCCTACTAACATACACATTTTAAATGTGTGATAAAAGGGAGGGTGTATTGTAGAAGAATAGTCCATGCTAGTGAGATTTTCAGTACTGACTCCAACTTTGTTTCTGAATGTTTGAATGGACATGGAACACTGAAATGCAATACATTATTTACATTTAAGTAAGAAACCCTCAGTGTATTACAAGTACATTGATTGCTTTCTTTTGCATTGTTTTGGGTGAAATAATGTTGACTTGGTGACTCAAATTAATTATTATTACTACCACATTCTTAGGTTCTTTTCCAAAATTTAAAAATTTGGGTTTTTTAATTGATGTGTTACAATGCTACATGTTATACATTATAATTATATATTTTACAAATCTATTTTAGGTTCTGTTTCACATGAATTATTACATTGTATCAGACTTTTTAGAGTAATTTTTAAATGTATGTTATAGAAGCTTTTGAGTATGTCAATAAGAATGCAGTAAAAATATCAGTTCTGAATATAATATAGTCATTGTTTCAAACTTTAAAAAGCTGACAAACTGATTCCTGTATTCTTCCTTTTTTAAAAAAAAGGTTCTGGAGTTCTTAATGACAGTATATGTGGTGGGATGCAGTTGCTCCCAGATCCTTTGTATTCTCTTCCCACTGATAATACTTACCTTTTGACGATAACTTCCACCGATAACGGCAGGATTTTCTTGGCTGGAAAGGATGGCTGCTTATATGAAGTCGCCTATCAGGTAAGTCTGGCATTTATAAACATTTTATCTCCCTTTTGATGAAGTAGGAATGGGTTTTGTTTTTGTTTTGTAATTATAGAAACACATTAACATATTCTTATACTGAAGTATTCAGACATACAGTTAAAGCCATACTCCTGCAAAGCCACACCATGCCTACAAAACCCAGTCCTCTTTCCAAAGATAACACCTATTATCAGTAATGAGTATGTCCTTGTAGAACACAATGCATACATTGATGAGTCCCTCAAAATACATCTAGAAATATC
Source organism: Saccopteryx leptura (assembly GCF_036850995.1). Lineage (NCBI taxonomy): Eukaryota > Metazoa > Chordata > Mammalia > Chiroptera > Emballonuridae > Saccopteryx > Saccopteryx leptura. The sequence goes on from NC_089503.1 coordinate 160,634,297, forward strand.
TTTTTATATATCTTTATGTGTGTATACACATACACAAATGCATAGTGTATTTTTGTGCATCTTTTTACTCGAATTATTGCTTATGTTTTGTTCTCTAAATTGCCTTTTCATTTAACTACGTCTTGAAGTCTTTTCCTGTCAGTGTGTGTTAGACAGGTATATGTTAGGTTTGGTGATTGCTGTATAGTTTCCATGAAACAGTTATATATGGTTTACTTAATAATTTCTTTCCTAATGGACATCTAGGTTTTCAGTTTTTCTGTTTACAAATAAAGCTATATAGAAAGTGTTCTGCAGGCCTCCTTGCATATGAGTAGATATGTGTATAGTCTTAAAAGTCTCATAATTGAGTTATAATGTATATGTATTTGAAATTGTGTTCAATGTTTTCATAAATCCCTACAAGAATTTTACGCTCTGAACAGACATCTGTGGGCATATTCCAGCCACAGTCATTCTCACTAACACTGGTATTACCCAATTTACTAATTTTGGTCAGTCTGATGGAGGGAAGTCTTTTATTTGTTTGTTTTTTAAATAACTGAGTTGATATTTTTTCACGTATTTATTGGTCATTTATGTTTTCTCTACTCTGAAATGCCTTTTTGTGGCAGAACTAGGATTAGAACACGGGTCAGCTGTGGGGTTTTTTTGTTGTTGTTGTTTTACAGGGACAGAGAGTCAGAGAGAGGGATAGACAGGGACAGACAGACAGGAACGGAGAGAGATGAGAAGCATCAATCATCAGTTTTTCTTTGCGACACCTTTAGTTGTTCATTGATTGCTTTCTCATATGTGCCTTGATCGTGGACCTTCAGCAGACCGAGTAACCCCTTGCTCGAGCCAGTGACCTTGGGTCCAAGCTGGTGAGCTTTTTCTGCTTAAACCAGATGAGCCCGTGCTCAAGCTGGTGACTTCGGGGTCTCGAACCTGGGTCCTCGGCATCCCAGTCCAACGTACTCTATCTACTACGCCACCGCCTGGTCAAACTCAGCTGTTTTTTTTTTTTATGTTACATTTATACCTCTTCTTGCAGAGTTTCTCTTACCTTTGTTTTACTGGAAAATGGTTTTGCATGGGCAAACTCAGTCAGTGCAGAGAAGATTGTAGGTTATGATGGTGATAGCTGCTCTTGTTAACATTTCCTTTCAGCAGAAGTAACTCGGTCCTGCATACTTTGGGCACTTATGAACTCTGAACTCTGCTTAGTGTATTCCTTATACTTTGAAATGGTTTTTAAGAGAAAATACGAGATCACTAGCATAGTACTACCAAGTTTCTGATGTCAACATAGCTGATTTCATTGCAGGCAGCAATTTAATTATAGCTAATTACATGTTCTATTTTTTATTACAGGACTAAACACAGTCCTTGCTTTTGAGTAGTATATCTTTATTTACAGTTATTGGCATTTCACAAAGATTTGAGGATTTTTGTAAATACTGGTATACAAGTTGCCTATGATGGAGGTACCTACATTTACAAGTTCTCTCAATTTTTTCCTTTTAAGGCAGAAGCAGGTTGGTTTAGCCAAAGATGTAGGAAAATCAACCATTCAAAGAGCTCACTTTCTTTTCTTGTTCCATCATTTCTACAATTTACATTCTCAGAAGATGGTAAGTAGCAAACAATACATTTGGTAAACATAAATTTTTAACAGGTCATTGACTTAATCTTTTCTTGAGAAATTCTCATTCTTAACTAAGTTTGTCTTATTAAATACCTGTGTTACATATTCATAGGGTCTCTTAAAGGAAGAGGGATTAGAAAACAGAAACAACGTAGGTTTATTTCCAAGTTCCTATAAATGTAGCATCACAGCACATGAGTCTAAAACAGCTACACATGAGTTATTAAAGCAAAACATGAGCATGTGTGGGAACTAGTCCGACATCTACATGTTTTGCCTGGTTTAGAACAAGTTCCCAGCATAAAATGAATGTATATGAGTTTTTAATAAAATGAGAGAAGCAGGTGGAATAATTTTAAAATGTTTCAGTGAAATAAGGTAAATTAATTTTAAAAAGTTATGGCCTCATTAGGCAGTTGCACAGTGGATAGAGCGTTGGACTGCGGCACGGAGGACCCAGGTTCGAAACCCCAAGGTCGCCAGCTTGAATGTGGCTCATTTTGTTTGAGCAAAGCTCACCAGCTTGAGCCTAAGGTCGCTGGCTTGAGCAAGGGGTCACTTGATCAGCTGTAGCCCCATGGTCAAGGCACATATGAGAAAGCAATCAATGAACAACTAAGGTGCCACAACGAAGAATTGATGCTTCTCATCTCTCTCCCTTCCTGTCTCTCTGTTCCTATCTGTCCCTCTATGTCTCTCTCTTTGTCTCTGTCACAAAAAATAAAAAATTTTAAAAAGTTATGACTTAAATAAATGTTTCAATTCACATAGTGAATTATTAAACTAAACTGGCAGTTTCTTGAAGGAATCCACTAAGTATAGTTATTTCATGTGTTTCTAGCCTATAGCAAACATTTGTTAAATGTTTGTTGAGTGACCAAACAATCTAGAACTTGTTTTTGGTTTGGCTTAAAATTTAGAGGACAGGTTAACTTCTTTTTCATGTTCTCAACCTAGTCACAGTATTTGATATGTTACTTTTTTTTTAATTCTTCTTGGCTTTGTTCTTACACAAATAACTTAGAACTTTCTACAAAGCAAGAGGAAAGTGCCTGAATGCAAAGATGCCACCTTCTAATTTAGCAATTTTAATTTGTTTTACGTTTACTCTATTTGGTTTGTTGATCTTTAGTGGTTTTTTAATTTGTCTTTCAGATCCTATTGTTCAAATTGCAATTGATAATTCTAGAAACATTTTATATACACGATCTGAGAAAGGAGTAATACAGGTAACTATTAATATTATACTACCATATAAGGTGGGAATAGCACCCCTGTTTTTAAGGAAAAAGATTCAGTCACTCTTAGACTTTTCCTGTGAACTGTGTGCTTTGTAAGAAACATCCAAACTTCTTAGGGCCCTTTTCTAAATAAAATTTTAAATCTGTAAATGTTTTGATACCAAAACAAAGATTTCTAAAAAAAGCAGTCTATTTAATAAACTTGTATTAAAATGTTAATTTTGGTCCTGACCAGATAGCTCAGTTGGTTAAAGCATCATCCCGAAACACAGAGGTTGCGTGTTTGATCCTTGGGCAGGGCACATACAGGAACAGCTCAATATTCCCTTTCCCCTTCCCCCGTTCTGTCTTCCTTCTTCCTCTCCCTCCTGTGCCCTTCCTCTCTTCCTCTCTCTCTAAATGAATGAAATATTTTTTGAAAAGTATAGTCAAGTTTCAGTGACTACAATTTTTTATTACAGGTTTATGATTTGGGCAGCGATGGACAAGGAATGAGCAGAGTTGCTTCGGTGTCACAGAATTCTATTGTCTCCGCTGCTGGAAACATTGCCAGGTAATGTGTGATTTATTGTGGGACATCTCATGTGTGGGCATAACTTTACTGTGTACGTGCAGCGTACTGAAATTAGGTCCTTCCCACAGTGTCTCTAAAAGATGAGGAGGGTTGACGGAAATGATACTGTAAGTTGTGTTTGAAATACGGCTGCTAGGGACTCTTATTCTTATGTTGGAGGTTCTAAAAAGGAGGCAGACTGGTTTTACTGTGTAAAGTGCAGCTGAACATGTATTTTTCTTTGAAACTTCAGGTGGTGTAGGTAGGCCTTACAGGTGTTTTATCTAGGAAACTGCGTGCCTGCGAGCTCCCCTCAGCAACTGCTCCATCTTTGTAGCAGGCCTGCACGGTGTAAGTTATTGATCTGATAATTGATGCGAGTGCATTGTGGAAATGCAGAACTCTGCAGTTGTGTTGTCTGCATTGTATTCTTTTTTTCTGTTTTTAATTTTCGTAGGAGTTTATTTGAGCCAGCATAACATATGCTGGGGAGCGAGATCTCAAATGTTCCCCACATTGTCTTCTTACAAACTAAAAAACATTATGATTTGCCTGAAGTCTGGCTCCTAAATAAATGCTGGAAGCCAAGCTAGAAGCCATCTTATGACACAGTGATCTGCAGTTTACTTCTGGTGCAAGTGATTTAACTCAGCTACAAGAGTCTATTCTCATAGCGAGAGCCTCAAATTTTCAGCCTCTGTTATCCTATGGGCCTGGATTATTCCTTGCTATATGCAGATAACCTAGTGAAAAATCAGTATGTTTTCTTTGCCCTTAAGTGACAAAAAAAATTCTCAAGACAGATAATCTACAACAAAGGGTTTCATTTTCTTCCCCCAACTTTTTTTGGAAAATTTTCAAACCCACAAAAAAATTGACTGACCTGTGGTGGCACTGTGGATGGAGCGTGGACCTGGAACACTAAGGTCACTGGATCAAAACCCTGGGCTTGGCTGGTCAGGGCACATGTGGGAGTTGATGCTTCCTACTCCTCCCCCCTTCTCTCTCTCTCTCTCTCTCTTTTCTCTTGAAAATGAACAAATAAAATCTTTAAAAAAAACCCCACAGAAATATTAAAGTGTAGCATGGTAGAAACAGGTGTACCCTTTATCTAAATTTATCAATTAACCGTTTGCCTCATTGGCTCACTGTCAGCAGCCATTTGAAAAGTTGCAAAAGTCACGACTTTTGTCTTTAAATTTTTCATCTTCCATCTCCTAAGTTGCATAACACAATACCAATTCCACACCTTAAAAATTAAGAATTTTGTAACATTATCTTATAATTATTAGTTCATATTAAAATTACTTAATAGTTCCAAAAATTCTTTTTATCAATTTTTCATTTCATGTTTTTCCAGATTCAGTCAGAGCTCATTGGTCATTAGTTTTGTTTTGTTTGTTTGTGTTTTTCTGAAGTGAGAAGCAGGGAGGCAGAGAGACAGACTCCCGCATGTGCCTGACTGGGATCCACCCAACAAGCCCAGCAGGGGGCGATGCTCTGCCCATCTGGGGTGTTGTTCCATTTCAACTGGAGCCATTTTAGCTCCTGAGGCAGAGGCCATGGAGCCATCCTCAGCACCCGGGCCAATCCTGCTCCAGTGGGACCTTGGCTGTGGGAGGAGAAGAGAGAGACAGAGAAAGGAGAGGGGAAGAAAGGAGAAGCAGATGGCGCTTCCTCTGTGTGCCCTGGCCAGGAATCGATCCTGGGACTTCCACACGCCAGGCTGACACTCTACCGCTGAGCCAACCAGCCAGGGCTACTTTTTTTTAATATAGATCAGAACTTCCATCACCTTTTTCTTTAAAATGTTGACATTTGGGGGGAAAGGGCAATAATTTTCTAAATGTCTTTATTTTCTCATTAGATTCAAGATATCTTTTAGCTAATGTTACAGAGGTAATGTGGATTCCGTAGCATCACATCAGAATGCACATAATACCAGTTCCTACCTTTGAACAATTGGTGAACGTGGTGTTCACCAGATCTCTTTGTTATAAAGGCTTATTTTTCCTCCTATTTTATTAGTGTTAATTTTTATAATGATAATTTGATGCTCTGAGAACATCTTGTTCCCCATTAGCCATTTACCCTATACATTTATACATTTAGCCTTCCTTATGGTCTGGAAAAATGTTACTCTTAACAATATTAACGAATGTGACCCTGGCCGATTGACTCAGGGGCAGAGCATCTGTCTGGTGTGTGGAAGTTCTGGGTTCGATTCCTGGTAAGGGCACACAGGAGGAGTGACCATCTGCTTCTTCATTCTTCCCCCTTCTCTCTCTCTCTTTCTCTCTCCCTCCCTCTCCCACAGCCATGGCACGATTGGTTCCAGCACATCTTCCCAGGCACTGAGGATAGCTCCATGGAGCCTCCACCTCAGGTGCTAAAAATAGCTCAGTTGCAAGCATGGCCCTAATGGGAGTTGCTGGGTGGATCCCAGTCTGAATGCATGTGGGAGCCTGTCTATGTCCCCTCCTCTCACTTGGAAAAGAAAAAAAAAGTATTAACTAATGTAAACTGGTGGTTTTTAACCACCAGTTTACCAGGAGGACTGGCACCAGACCAGCAGTTAAAAACCAGTTAGGTAAGGCCTGACCTGGTGGTGGTGCAGTGGATAGAGCATTGGACTGGGATGCGGAAGGACCCAGGTTCGAGACGCCGAGGTCGCCAGCTTGAGTGCGGGCTCATCTGGTTTGAGCGAGGCTCACCAGCTTGGACCCAAGGTCGCTGGCTCGAGCAAGGGGTTGCTCAGCCTGCTGAAGGCCTGCGGTCAAGGCACATGTGAGAAAGCAATCAATGAACAACTAAGGTGTTGCAACGCACAATGAAAGGCTAATGATTGATGCTTCTCATCTCTCTCTGTTACTGTCTGTCTGTCCCTGTCTATCCCTCTCTTTGACTCACTCTCTGTCTCTGTAAAAAATAAATAAATAAAAAGTTTAAAAAAAAAACCAGTTATGTAAGCAACACACATTCAAGAGGTTTTGCCAGTTCTTGCTGCTATTTTGTGTTACTTTCCTTAGAAGTTAGTAGTAAACTATTTCAGCATATTTTAACATGTAAAATTGATGAAGGAAAATTTTTCTTAGAAATTAATAGACATGTTTTAAAAATACACTAGGTGTTTTTTTGGGTTTTTTTTCTTTTCTTTTTTAGGACCATAGATCGTTCTGTTTTTAAACCAATTGTTCAGATAGCAGTGATTGAAAATTCTGAGTCTTTGGACTGTCAGTTATTGGCTGTCACCCATGCCGGTACGTTATTCTATTTATATGTTATTCTATTATACTTATTCTATTTATACTTTTAATAACCTTGGAATTTTATGATTAGAAATATGTGAGACATTTTTACTTTCTGTCTGTTATAAAGCCATACTAATAATTTATAAAATGCGGAGTTCGGGAAATTGGAGGGTCCTCAGTCGTGTGGATGTAAAGGCAGGCCCGGAAGCCACGGGCACCAACCCCCGGTGCCAGAGCTGGGACGGGAGCACAGGCTCCCACGCTGGTAGTTGCGGTTCTTTTTGCCAAAATCTGTTGATTCACCTCTGAATTTCACATGATACAGTCGTGGAAACCCACTTCTACTGGAGGTGCCTGGTAATTTAAGATCAGTCAGAGAAGTGCTGGGTGGCTTTAGCAGAGGTCTGGATTTCTCTTGGAAATTGATTTAATTACACATGTCCCTGATTCTTTTATTTTCCATGACTGATTTGTAATTTTACCCCGTCATCAGGTGTACGGTTGTATTTCAGCACCTGTCCATTCAAACAGCCATCTGCACGACCCAATACACTGACACTGGTTCACGTCCGCTTACCTCCCGGGTTCTCAGCATCCTCAACAGTGGAAAAACCTTCAAAGGTGCATAAAGCTCTCTACAGTAAAGGTAAGTTCTGAAATACTGTCATATTGAAGATTGGATTTCTAAAATTATTAAAATTAGAATGTAATTGAAGGCATTTCAACATAAAGGGATTTTTTTTCCAGTAAAAGAATGTTTTGGTTTCTTATCCAGGAACTATTTTTATGTTGATATTATATTTTAAGCATTTTCAATGGGTAAGTATATAAAAACTATAGTAACTTTTAAATATAGAAGTTCTTTTTAAATATAAAAGTACTTTTAAATTGTTTTAATTTTAGATGTTATTAGCCTTATGTATATAAACTCACTGGTCAAAATTAGTGTTATATCCACTATAATAGCATCCGAACTCTCTTCCTTCAGTGTCGTTAGGAGAACTCAAATGACTTCCTGATTCATACCTGCTGGGTCACCATCTCTATGGATGTGAAGAGTTTTTGTGGAACAATTTGAAATCTTACTGACAAAAAAAGTAAATTCTAGTTAAACATCCCATGATGAGAAAGCTTTTGTAAAATCTTTGTTTTGATTTTCTAATTATTCTGAAACCTTTTCTATGTAAGTAAAAGAAGGGGAGACAGTGAGACAGACTTCCACATGTGCCCCAGTCTGAATCCAGATCCCAGCAACTCCCATCTGGAGCCAATGCTCAAATGAACCAAGCTATTTTTGGGGTCTGAGGCTGATGTGCTCGGATCAACTGAGCTATCCTCAGTGTCTGGAGCCAATGCTCGAACCAATGGAGCCACTGGCTGTGGGAGGAGAAGAGGGAGAGAGGTAGGAGAAGATGAGAGAGAGAAGCAGATGGTCACTTCTCTTGAGTGCCCTGACCAGAGGTCGAATCTAGGACATCCATATGCCGGGCTAATGCTCTATCCACTGAGCAAGTAACTGGTCAGGGCCTGTTTTCACCCTTAGATTTAGGACTTTAATCTATTTTGATTTAATTTTTTGATATCATGTGAGGGAGGGGTCTGATATAATTTTTGCATGTGGACATCGAGTTCCCAGCACCATTTGCTGAAGAGACTAATCTTTCCCCTTGAATTATCTTGGCATTATTGTCTCAGATGAATTGCCCATAAATATATGGGTTCTAGATGCTCAGTTTTATTCCCTTAGCCTATATGTCTGTTCTTATGCCTGTCAGTATGAAATACTGTTGTTTTGACATAATTGATTAGTTTGTCAGTTTTTTCCAAAACATCAGGTAGGATTTTGATAGATGAAAATTTAGATCAACTTGGGAGGGTATTGCTTTTTTAATAATATTGTCTTCAAATTCATGAACATAGTATATCTTTTTATTAAATAGACCTTTAATTTCTTACAGTATATGTATATTTTACTGTGTATGATTCTTGCACTTCTTAAATATGTTCCTAAGTATTTTTTTTACACTATCATAAATAGAATTAAGCTTTTAAAGCTAGAAGTGTATTGAGGAAAAAATAGTATGGTTTTAATTATCTTCATGTTGCAATCAAATTGAAGTTTTTCAAACTTTTATATGGTAAATTTTAAGAAACCTTTTTCTGTTGCCTTGGTACAAATTGCTCTCAGTTTTTCACAAGCTGGTTATACATTTTATTAATTACGGTCCCATCAGAGAAAACTATCCAGTGAACTTAAGATTGACATCAATAAAGTCATTATAAACGAAGCAAATTAGTGAGAGGAGCTGGAATTGAGCATAGGAGACCATATTTCACAATCAAATTGTAATATCAGCTTAGGTGTTGCTGAGATAATGCTTTTATGGTATATTTATCACTGCCTTTCCACTGCGAACTTCGTCATTATTTGTGATACATTTGAATTAACCAGTATACGAACGAACTCTTATTTCATTGAATATTAGCTGTCATTGATTGTAAGTCACAACATTTTTTATGTGTTAAACATGTTTTTTTGAAGTCAGTAATAAAACTGAGAAATCATTGATGGCAAAATATAGCCTAACTTTAGAAATGGGGAAGTGTGAAAAAGTAACTTGTTTACCTATAACAGTGCTAAATGTATTTTAATATTAATAATAGTGTTAAGATTATTTGTGATGCATATTATTTGGCATCAAGTTTTTATGTATTAAACCTTTAGGAATTCTACTGATGGCAGCCTCAGAAAATGAAGATAATGACATTTTGTGGTGTGTCAACCATGATACATTTCCTTTCCAAAAGCCAATGATGGAAACCCAGGTGAGTCATCCTGAGAATTGTAAAGAACTGTTTGTATAATCTTAAGTGAAGAATAAAATTTTAAGAAATTTTACCTTCTGATTTATTACTATTTGCTTCTAAAAATCTTGTATAATTAGAAATCACATTGAAATAATGTGTATCCTATTAATTTCTTTGTTTTTCCTCTGTGAGATTAGAAGTCATGGTAATCATTAAAAATATCTTTTACGTAAACATTGAAACCCTTATGGAATGTTTTTTCATGTACCTGAATATGCATGTATCTTTTCTGAAATTATCTTTCTCCCATTTAAATGTGTGTTTTTAGTTATTATGAGGTTGTCCATTTTAATTATGACTTAGTTATTATTCTAATGAGCTCTTTTAATTTATAATTCTGCCTAAATTAAAAAAAAATTTTTAATTCATTATTTTGAGAGAGAGAGAGAGAAGCATCAACTTGTTGTTTTGCTTAGTTCTATTTAGATGTGCATTCATTGATAGCCTCTTGTATGCCCTGACCAGGGGTCAAACATGCAACCTCTGACATTCCTTGTCAATACTTTATTTATTGAGCCACCCAACCAGGGTAAAACAATTTCCTAGTTATAGAAATTTTCAAACACAAGAGTAGAAAAAATGGTAGCTTGAATCCCACATTAGCAAAATACCAACATTTTTCCTGTCTTGTTTTCCTCTCTCTTTCCTACATAATCAAATGCACGCACACAAACACAATTATGTTTTAAAAGAGAATACCACTTCATATTCCATGAAGTCAGTGCAGAGGTTCTAGGTGGGGAGTGCAACCCTGGCTGTCTACCCCAATCCCACGCCTGGCTGCCCAGCCCAGCCCATGAGGACCTAAGGAGGGGGCCAGCGCCCCCAAGGGTATGGCCAGGGGAAACCATCTGCCCCATCCCCTTGGGGTCCCTGTCCTACCCCATCTGTCCTCCTAGATGCCACCTGTCCCCAGGAGGTGCTGATTTACACCCCACTAGGGTATAAATGTCTGATACTCTTTGGAATCATTTCTTTAAAGGCATTTTGGTTCCAACTGTCACTGGTTAGAGTGAGTGGGAAAAGGTGTGTAGACGAGAGGGTGAAGAAGCCAAGTCCCATGGTGGGTGCATGGCTTGACAGGGCTCCTCCGAGTTTCTGGGGCAGAAGTAAGAGGTTGGTAAGGAGGGAAGGCACACCTTTCTCAAATTCGTTCCTTCATTCTTTGGACTTCACTGAACACGTACTGTGTGTCTCATGTTGTGATAGACTGAGGATTCAGAACTTATAAATCCTGTCCTAATGGGAGTACATTGTTGGGATGTAGGTTTAAATTGGCTCAGTGCTGTGGCTCGGAGGACTTAATGTGTCTCTCTGGCCCTCAACTGTCTGTAATAGTCATGATAGCACCTACCACTTAGGGTTCCTGTGGGTTTAAATAAGTTCATGCAGGTAGCACTCAGAACACTGCCTGGTGCATAGGAAACGCTCAGTAAAGTCAACTTTTGTTTTTTTATGCAAATACTATACATCATATTTCCTTTGGATAGTACTTGAGTTCTCCTCAAGCAAGTATGGAGTTTAAAAAAAAAAAAAAACACGAAAAACCACATAGCCTGACCTATGCTGGTACAGTGGGTAAAGCATTCAACCTGGAGTTTGCCAGTTCAGGATCTCAGGCTTCCCGGTCAGTTACATATGAGAAGCAACTACTACCAGTTTATGCTTCCTTCTCCTCCCCCTACCTTTCTCACTCTATTCTCTCTATGAAATCAATGAATTTAAAAAATCTTAAAAAAAACAAACCACCAAATATAGTCTATGAACTTGAACCAAATTCCAGTCTCCCAGAAACAGACCTAAAAAAAATTGGGACAAAGGGGAAAATCAATATTTGTGGCATTAGACTAGAGAATTGTTAATATTCTTAAGTGTTATAATGGTGTTATAGTTATATAAGAAAACATCCTTATTTTTAGGAGAGGCATGCAAAAATATACTGCTCACAAAAATTAGGGGATATTTTAGCACTTCATATTTATTTTTTAAATATCCCCTAATTTTTGTAAGCAGTATATTTAGCAGTGCCATATCATATCCATAACTTTCAAATGGTTCAATAAAAGAAAAAATATATTGAAAGGAAGAAAGCAAATATGGCAAAATGCTAACAATTGTTGAATCTAGCTAGGTATTGGGCATATGGACATTTATTGTACTTTTAACAATTTTGGATGCTTGAAATTTTTTATACTAAAAGTATTTTAGAAAATTGAAACACTTTTTTTTTTTAAAGAAATAGCTTAGAGAAGCAAATATAACTTCAGAAGGAAGCAGAAATCTACATATCAGCAAAATACAAGCACTGAACCTACTAGTGTAGACTAGTCTGTCCTGAAAGCATAGTAGAAGATAGTCTGTCTTTGTTTATAGAAAGAACTGTAATTCCAGCAAATACTATTTATAGTTTATCTTAGAAAAATTCTACCTTTATTCTTTGGTATGGATAGATTATTTATTATGGAAGATGCCGAATTGCAAGAAGAGACAGTAGAAAATTAAATACAGACTTGAAAATATTTGTTAATGTATTAATTTATTAGTCTACACTTAGCGATGAAGTCTGTATACATTTTTCTTTTTAAAGGTTGTCCTTTATGTAACTTGAGTAATATTAGTATAAAGAGTTTCTTTCTTATATAGATGACGACCCGTGTTGATGGACATTCCTGGGCTTTTTCTGCAATAGACGAATTGAAAGTAGATAAAATAATCACACCCTTAAATAAGGAACACATTCCGATAACTGACTCTCCAGTGGTTGTACAGCAGCACATGCTGCCGCCCAAGAAATTCGTTCTGCTCTCAGCACAGGTAAGGACACGGTCTGTTAAGGTGGAGACAGAAAGAGAAGCAATATTTAATGTTTCTGTATTCTGTGATAGTTGCTCAGTAGAGACATTTACTTGCGTACTTAGGGATGTTTCCTCTTAAAACATTCTTAAGAAAGAAATAGTTTGTAAGTCCCCAAAATTCAACAAAGAGAACGTGTTCTTTTTCACACTTAAAATTTTTCTAATGTAACTTTATCAGTGGTATTCAGCAGCACAAAATAAATAAAATAAGCTAAGTTTATTTCATATTCTCACTTAAATTACTTTAAATTTTTATCTTTAAATTATTTTTTGAATAGTAATGCATTGACAAAATTCAAGTGATATAACAAAGTAAAATCTCCCTCTGGTTCAGGTCCCTTCCCTCCCGACCCCAGTGTCACCAGCATCTTTGTGTCTTTCCAGAGATATGTAACAGATCCACAAACAATACAAATATATTTCTGAACAAATGGTGGCATGTTATATGCACTGTACTATACTTTGCGTTCTATATTTCAAAAATGTTATGGAGCTCTTTTCCGTATCATTATATAAAGACTTCAGCATTCTATTTTATGTTTGAAAGTCACTCCTTTATATGGATGTACTGTTTTAACTAGGCCCCTATATAGGATCATATTTTCCTGTTATAAATACTTCTGCAACCTTGTACATGTGTCATCTTGCATGTAGAATTGCACCTGCTGGCCAGAATATGTACATCTATCCTTGGGATAGGTATTGCCAGTTACCCTCTGTACATACATACATGCATTCGCTGCTGGTGCTTGGTGAGTGGCTGTTTCCATACATCCTGCCCAAGTGCAGTGTGCCAACTTGTTAATAATGAGAGTGGCTGTTTTTTAACTCTTTATCTTTCTGTGAACTCTCTTCTGTTTTATACATACATTTTTATTGAACTGTATTTTTTTATTTAATTTATAGAAACTCTTTGTGTATCAAGTGAACTTTTTGTGATTTTAGCTTCATATTTTTTAGAGTTTGTCATTTGATTTTGTCTATTCACATTTTTCCAATATGGAGAAATTTATAAGTAGTAGAAATTTGCAAGTTATCTTTAGGGTTTATGTGATAGTAAGAAGTTTCTCATGCTGAGATTCATAAAAAAATTCACTGTGTTTCTTTTAATACTATTATTGTTTTATTTTTGTCCTTTAAATCTTGGATTTGTTTAGAATTTATCCTGGTGTAAGGTATGAATAAGGACCCAACTTCATTTCTTTTTTAAATGAACATAGTGTGCCAACATGATTAATGGATAATATAACGTTAATCTTCAGCTCTTATCATAGTCTAAATTTTAATATTTACTTGACCCTTATATCAGAACTTTCTAAATTTAAAAAAGAAAACACTGACCCCTGCAAAAATAAAAAAAGTTACTTAAAAGGGCTGACTCTCTTTAGTAAAAGGCAAAAGATTTATACAAAAGGGGCTGACTCTCTTAGACATAATATTTGATAAACCTTTATCTTATGTATGGTAATAGCACATACTGTACTAATCTAGTTTGTGTCTCACAGAGCAGTGTTTGTTTGTTTTTCCCCCAGCACCATATATGGAAGAGGCTTTCTTGTGTTTTTTGGCTCCTTTGTCGAAGAGTGTTTGTCCATATATATATAGATATATATATATATATATGTGGTTTTCTGTCTAGGCTCTTGATTCTGTTCCATTGGTCTGTATGTCTGTTTTTCTGCCAATACCATGCTGTTTTGAATTTCATGGCTCTGTAGTATAATCCTTTTGTTCATTGGATTTTATTAAATAATTTAAGAGGGTCAGTTGTTTCTAGCTAAACTTGGTTAAATGTATTATTCACATTTTGTTTTGTTTTTTAACTTCTTAGGGGAGTCTCATGTTTCATAAACTTAGACCAGTAGATCAACTGAGGCATCTGCTTGTGAGTAATGTGGGTGGAGATGGAGAAGAGATTGAAAGATTTTTTAAATTACATCAGGTAATTATTTATATTTTTTTCTAATGTGATAATTTAAACAATGGAACAATGAGAAAGATAGCTAAATTTTATATGTTAGGACCAAAAATACTGTAATTAATAGGTAATCTTACCAATCTTCCTTTTTTTACATTAACCATTATATATGTACTGGTATTTGGGAGTTGTAGTAATTCACTCTAAAGCTTGCGGTAAACTCAGAATTTTCTTTTCTGTTGTTGATGAATTCTTATTATAGTGTACTAGTAAGAGTCTGCTGTTCAAGTTATATCATAAGTGCATTTCTATTAAAAAAAAAAGAAAGTATTTATGGACAAATACTATTTAAAAATTTTTTTGCTTAATAACCTCAGGGGAAAAGTGGAGGCAGTAGTGACAGGAACATGAGTATTTCAAAGCTATGACTAGAAATTGCCACAAACCAGTGCGACTAGTAATTCCATGTCCTCAGTAGGAACAGCACAGAATTAAGAAAACTGGCTTAGAGAAAAAGGATGGGCTCAGGAGGTATCTTTGCAACGCAAGAGATAGTGTGCAAAAAGCAAAGCTCCATTCCCCAACCTGCTTTATTTATAGGGCAAAGTAAGACCATTAGCAAATCAAAGAGATCATTAAAGCAAAGTCACATTTTCAAGGCATCCCAAGAATTCTCCCAAGTGCATAAAACCTTCACCATATATAACATCTTAACTTCACAAGACAAAGGATAAAAAGAAACTTGCCTCCAGTCTTTCCGAATGACTGGGGGATAGAACTAGTATAAACAATCCAGCACCATAGCTAACATAAAGGTGTGGAAAAAAATAGTCTTTAGTAACTTCACAGAACAAATGAGGTGGGGGGTTGGGCAGACTGTCAGCTTACTGCCAGTTCCCCACACCTCTGTCCCCCAAAAATCTAAACTGCAAAAACCCTGTTGGCTTTCAGTCCCCAACATATCCCCCTTTTCTACTTTTTAACTTTAATTCGTGTGCTGTGATTTATACTCATCTGGTTTCCCATGTTCTGATGTGGAGGCAGACTGGAAAAATACAAAATAAACACAAAATTAAAATAGCCAATACTAACAGATACCAAAACAAGTGACTTAATACAATGAAAGGATTAAAGCCTTTTAGGTTATCAAGCAAATTCTTAGCTAATATAGCGGGATGTAAAATAGAACCTTTGCAGTTTTGAATGTCCTTAATATGTTAATGTAATTTCACCAAGTCCATGTTGACACATCACCACTCTACATTATCTGTAAATGTAACCTAACCCCCCTTCAATATGAGAACTGTCCCAAGGAGCAGGAGTCACACACATTCAGGAAAAGTCCACAAGGCACTGGAACTGTTGTCACATTTCCACACTCTGCAGCTAGCGTCCAAGTCCCAATGACCACTGCTTCTAGCACATTAAGCTTTTGCCTCAAGCTTAATGTCAATACTGGATCTCTGGCAATGATTCAGGTAGACTGGAAGGGCCATCTGCAGCATGTATGGAGATGGAGCTTGTGTTTTCTTTAACCTGTAGAGAGGAACCCAGTGGGCCTTTTCCTGGAGTTTTGTAGCCATGGGTTGGTCAGAAGAACCTTGGGATACACTATGCTAGGTGGTAGAAGGAAATTCGTAGAAGTGGGCAAAAAGGAGAGAGAGAGAGAGAGAGGCTCTGAATTTGGAGAGTAGGTCCTAGCCTAAAATAGGCATGGGACATTGAGGCAGGAGGAGAAAAGAGTGTGTAAAGGAGACACTATGTATTAAGGCAATGTATTCATGGAAAGTGAGGAGAAAAATAAGACCATCAACACCCACAATAGAGATCTTTGAGGGATGAGTAGAACCCGAATATTTGGGCAAGGCAGAGTAAGTGGCCCTTGTCTCTATATGAAATGCGATCAGCTTACCTGCTACTTGGATGTTTACCCTAGGCTTGTCCACGGCACGGTGACGTCAGATAGGGCCAGTGGCCCTGGGTACCTTCAGTCTTCAATGGCAAGTCTCAGCTGGCTGGGCAAGGTTAGGTCACAGGTGGCTGGAGCAGGGCTGGAAGAGACTGAACCCTCCGTTGGAGGAGCAAGGGGGCAGCCTACCTTCCAGTGTCCCTTTTTCCATAGCAGGGGCATGGCCCAGGCGGGGGCCAAGAAGCCAGGCAGGCTTTAGCCCAATGATCTTCCTTTCCACTCTTGAAGCAGGGCCCTGATGGAGTCTTAGGAGGCCCCTTAGGGGGCCTTTAAGGGTGTCTGCTATTTCACCTGATCTCTTTGGGCTCTGTCTGCCTTTTCCTATTCCTCTTGGTCATTATAAATCTTGTTGAGGGGCTTGAGGATCCTTCTCTATCTATATAAACTTTCTAGGTATATCTGGAGCTGATTGGAAAAAGACAGGACAGCGTTATCAGCTGGATCAAATGAAGGAGGGTAGGAATTTGCAGGAGAAGAAGGTTTGGAGTGTGCTAAAAGGATTTGATAGATGGAATGGGTTTGACAAAGAGAAGGACGAGAGCATAGTAAAATAAGCCTTATACAATTGTTCTTGTGAAGTGAGTCTCTTATCCTGGCTCATGGTGTCTTACCAAATGTTCAGGAACCCACTGAGGAGCTTCAGCAGAAAAACACACACATATCCTCGGTCCCATAAGAGAACAGGGTCTGGCCCTTGCCAGATTTCCTGTGAGTGGGTCCCTCCATCGCACTTCAGGGAAGGCTTTTCTTGTTGGATTCTAGAGTCTCTGGGCCACTGAATGGCCCTGTACATCAGTATTCAAAATTTTTTTAAAGTAAAAATTGTGATAAAGATTTGCAGGAGATCCAGGGCATGACTTCCCCTTTTTTCTTTTTTATAATTGACCTTTAAGTGTTTGCTGGGCATGGTTTATAATGCCTTGACTCTGAGGATTGTAAGGAAATACCTGTCCCCTGGTTAATTCCAAAAGTCTGACAAAATGTAGTAAATGCTTTTCTAAGTAACACTCCCATATTTTTAAAAACATTTCTATTCCATTAATTATCAGGCAATCTAGAGAGCACATAAGGCTGAAAAAATCTGATATGACCTTCGTTATATTATACCTATTGTAAAAAATAAACTTCGACCTTTGTTAGGGAAATTTACCTTGCGGAGTCAAGAGAAAAAAACCCACCAGTGTTGCTTAGCAGTAACAGATGCATCAGTTCAACCAAATTAGCAAGTCTTTAGGATCCACATTCCATTTTATTTCAATTTAAATGAGCACTCCTTACAAGTTCCGGTTTAAAAAAATGTAGGGATGAAACCATTTTATTTTTTCAATATTAGAGTCGGCATTTCCAATTTTTGCATGCAAGAACTTAACTCAGGCCTTAAAAAGAGACACATTTTAGACAACATTAAACAAAGACTAAACAGAAACAAGAATCAGACAAACTGGAGAGAAACCCAGGATTTCAGAGCACTACCAGATTAGAAAGATACCTGCCTGATCTTAGGGCATTTTTTGAGAGGCACTAAAGATAGATCAGACTAATCAGAACTTTCTTGAGAAAAATCTTGGCAGCTGCAAGAAAATTTTGTAGACAGATCCACCTTGGGTCCCTCATCCAAATTTCCAGACAAGAAACAAAATGATAGTTCAGAGGATTGTAGCTAAAACATTAAAGAAACAATAACAGGAAAAGTAACTTTTCTAACACCTGAGTCTCCTATTCATTATTAAATTTTATTAGCTGCTGCAACTGACAATTCAGGTTGACTATGCTGAGATTTCTTTACCTCAATTTTAGCTGGGTGGCAGACTGAGTTGACGAGGCCAGGGAAGGCTCCATTGTTCGTTTCCCTGAATCACCTGCCCTTCGGCAGTATACTTAGATTTACATTCACTTGCCCAATGGTTTCTTCTCCTGCAGCGTGGGCATAAGTCCGGAGCTTTAAGAGTTGGCTGCCCTTGAAGAAGAGGCTACATCTGGGGGGAGTAGGGCAATTTCTAGTAAAATGTCCTAAACCTCTGCATCAGAAACAAGATCCACTGGCAGAAGATCCCTGACCTTCTTTCTTTCGTTTGTTCTGACATTTATTAAAGTATTGTCTTGGAGGCCTCCCCTGAAACACTGAGGCAATAGCCAGACCTTGCATATATATGAAGGCCCAATATATATGAAGGCCCAATATCAGCACATATTCTGATGTAATCCCCTCTATCTTGAGCCTGATCTAAATTTTGTTGGAGCCAGAATCTCCAAAAGTCTGAGACAGAGACCCTGGGAGCAACTGGAGAAGCACAAGAAAGAACAGAGGGCAGTGGAGGCGCAAAGGTTAAAATGGCCATAGCTGCGACATTCTCAATATCTCCCCTGTCATCCTCAGACTCCAAGGTCTTCTCATATTTCTATCTGTCCATTTCTACTTCACTCTGATCAAACAACATCTTCTCCTCAAATAAAAACATTTGTACAGGGCCTGACCTGTGGTGGCGCAGTGGATAAAGCGTGACCTGGAATGCTGAGGTTGCTGGTTCAAAACCCTGGGCTTGACCGGTCAAGGCACATATGGGAGTTGATGCTTCCTGCTCCTCCCCTCTTCTCTCTTTCTCTCTCTCTCTCTCTCTCTCTCTCTCTCTCTCTCTCCTCTAAAATGAATAAATAAAAATAAGTTTAAAAAAAAAATAAAAAAATATTTGTACAAAAAGAAAAAGGTCCCTTTTTACCCTAACTATCCCATAATTTGTTACTCCCAATTATAATCTCCCTGAAAACTCTACTGAAAAACTTTACTTACTCTGCACACTTGGGGAGTTCCGTCACCTGCCCTTAGTTTTCCCTTCCTGAGGTCCCTGTTCAGGTGCCCCTTGCCACAAACAAGCGCAGCTAAGTAATTCCAGCTCCTGAGTGGGAACTGCGTGGAATTAAGAAAATAGGCTCAGAGAAAAAGGATGGATTCGCGAGGTCTCTTTGCAACCCAAGAGATAGTGTGCAAAAAGCAAAGCTCCATTCCCCAACCTGCTTTATTTATAGGGTAAAGTAAGGCCATTTAGCACATCAAAGAGATCATTAAAGCAAAGTCACATTTCTCAGGCATCCCAAGAATTCTCTTAAGTGCAGAAAACCCCACCATACATAACATCTTAACTTCACAAGACAAAGGATAAAAAGAAACTTGCCTCCAATCTTTCCGAGTGACTGGGGGTAGGAGGAACATGTGGGGTAGGAAGAGTGTAAACAATCCAGCACCATAGCTAACATAAAGGTGTGGAAAAAAATAGCCTTTAGCAACTTCACAGAACAAGTGAGAAGTGAGATGGGGGGTTGGGCAGACTGTCAACTTACTGCCAGTTCCCCACACCTGTCCCCCAAAAATCTAAACTGCAAAACCCTGTTGGCTTTTAGTCCCCAACAAGAAGTGACAAGGTATAGCTGGGAGTGCTAGTTTAAAATCCAGAATATCAGCCTGACCTGTGGTGGCGCAATGGGTAAAGCATTTACCTGGAATGCTGAGGTCACTGGTTTGAAACCCTGGGCTTCCTGTTCAAGGCACATATGGCAGTTAATGCTTCCTACTCCTCCCCCTTCTCTCTCTCTCTCTCTCAAGTGAATAAAAATTTTAAAAAATCTTAAAAAAATAAAATCCAGAGTATCAGATCAAAGTTAAATACAGACACTCCAGATTCAAACCACCACCGTCACCACCACAGGAGATTATTTGAATTCCATGGGCTTCCGTTTCCTTATATGAAAATTATGCCTTACTTTATAATAGAATATGATGTGAGAATTAATAAATACTAAACTCTTAAATAGTACCTGAGACATGACAGGGACTCAAATGCTAGCATTTGTTAATTATTTTCTAAAAGGTAAAAAGACAATGGAGACAGAAATTGGGGGAATAAAGCAGAAACTAAGAGAATCTAGATAAAAACAAGAGAGCATCCTTTAATAACAGCACCTGTGATAAAGTTTGAAACCAACAGTGTTTACTTCTTTTTCATATCGGTCAGCAAGAATTTACTGAGCACCTGCTCTGTGCTAGGCACAGATTGAAACACCAGATTCAGCATTAAACAAAACTTTTTAGATGTTTGTGTTTAATATCAGGGAAAATGCTCTTTTTTTGACAGGAAGACCAGGCTTGTGCAACCTGCCTGATCCTTGCTTGCTCCACTGGCGCCTGTGACAGGGAGGTGTCTGCCTGGGCCACGCGGGCTTTCTTCAGGTGTGTGTCAGCTTTCTTTGTCCTTGCCACTGTTTTAAATGTTACATTGATGAATATGATAGTTTAAGGGCTTGCCAAACAGTTGAGTTACTAAAATTTGTTTGCAGAAAGGTGAACTTGGGAAGGATTGTAATGGGAATAGAAACAGCCAGTTAGCACCCTTTGTGCATTGTTGCCCATTCTTCCGCCTGGCCCTCTTCCTGCACCTCCTTCTCCCCCAGCTGCTGCATTCTGTGTCTGGTTACTTTCCCCCACATTACACCAGTGCTTTCTGTGGGTCACTGGCACCCATGGACTCTGAATTGTGCTAGGAAACTTGGTATCAGAGAGATATTTTTATTTGGAAAATTTTTAGCTTAGGATAAGAACTTGAAATGTGATTTGACTAAAAGAATTTTTAAAAGTACTGTCTAACCATAATCTACTATGGAAATTATGGTAATGTATTGTACTGCAGTGGTCCCCAACCTTTTTTGGGCCACGGACCTGTTTAATATCAGAAAATACATTCACGGACCAGCCTTTAGGGAGGGACGAATAAATGTATCACGTGACCGAGACAAGCGTCAAGAGTGAGTCTTAGACGGCTGTAACAGAGGGAATCTGGTCATTTTTAAAAAATAAAATATCAAAGAAAAATCAAAATAAAACGTTCAGACTTAAATATAAATAAAATGGAAATAATGTAAGTTATTTATTTTTTCTCTGCGGACCGGTACCAAATGGCCCACGGACCGGTATCGGTCCGTGGCCTGGGGAATGGGGACCACTGTTGTACTGGACTCTTTAAAAAATTGCTAGTCCCTTATAATATAGTACTTAATGATTTTCAAGTCATTACTAAATAAGTATTTTTTAATGTATTCATGTACAGGGTAGGGTAAACGTAGGCTTATAGTTGTATTACAAATACATAATACACTAATTAATAAGTAATAACACAAGAGTAAACTGTTTTTGCATACTCACAACTGTAAACCTACTTTGCCCTATCCTGTATCTCACTGTTAAAATAACGTACAGAAGTCTCTAATGTTTAAAGCTTTATTTTGAAAGCTGAGCAGGAGTTAGAACAATTTCAGCTTTTAAAAGTGGATAGTTTCACTGAACAAACTCAACTTGTGTTGTTGTAATGATAGGTATGGTGGTGAAGCTCAGATGAGATTTCCAACCTCTCTCTCCACCCCGAGTAACGTTGGTCCCATCTTGGGATCTCCTGTCTATGCTAGTGAGTATAAAACATTGAAATGCAACTGTTTCTTTCTTTCTTTTTTTGAGTGGGCAGTAGGGAGAGGCAGGGAGACAGAGACAGGAATTTTGAGCTGTTCTTCTATGTGCCCTGACCAGGGAAATTATCCAGCAACCTCTGTGTTCCCGCTTGGTGCTCCAACCGACCTGAGCTGTCCAGCCAGGGCTGAAACTGTTTCTAATAGAGTTTGAATTTTAGAAACCTTGTAGCATATTTTAATGGACAAAGTTCTTAATTATCAATATATTACTGCTACTATATGGGTGAATAAGTTCAAAGGTATCTGACTCTTAAAAGTGATGATATACTGAGTTCTTAAGGTATACTAGGGAACAAAATAAGATATAACCCATAGCATTTACAGAACTCATTAGTTATTTATTCAAAAGGAAGGAAATGATTAATAAATAAACTCCTACCTCAGTGTTTTCCAAAATGAGGATTGTTAGAAAATTACTGGGAAATTAATTTGAATCCCAGATTCTTGAATAAATTATGAGTAGTGCCACTCCTCACTCCTATGCTTAAAAACAGCTTCTGTGTCTAATTTTGGTCAGATTAAAAAATTAGGAAGTTCTTTATAAATCTTTGTATTCCTGTATCCTTTTTAGGTTCTCCTCTCCCTAGTGGTGGTCCGTATTCAAATCCATCCTTTTTGGGAACACCATCTCAAGGTACCTCTTTTTTTTCTTGTCAATTAATACTTTTTTTTTTTCATAGACAGAGAGTCAGAGAGAGGGATAGACAGGGACAGACAGGAACGGAGAGATGAAAAGCATTAATCATTAGGGGTTTTTTTTATTTGTTTTATTTATTTATTTATTTATTTTACTTTTATTTATTTATATTTTTTTGTATTTTTCTGAAGCTGGAAACGGGGATAGACAGTCAGACTCCCGCATGCACCCAACCGGGATTCACCCGGCACGCCCACCAGGGGCTACGCTCTGCCCACCAGGGGGCGATGCTCTGCCCCTTTCGGGGCGTGGCTCTGTTGCGACCAGAGCCACTCTAGGGCCTGGGGCAGAGGCCAAGGAGCCATCCCCAGCGCCCGGGCCATCTTTGCTCCAATGGAGCCTTGGCTGCAGGAGGGGAAGAGAGAGACAGAGAGGAAGGAAGGGGGGGTGGAGAAGCAAATGGGCGCTTCTCCTATGTGCCCTGGCTGGGAATTGAACCCGGGTCCCCCGCACGCCAGGCCGACGCTCTACCGCTGAGCCAACTGGCCAGGGCCTATCAATCATTAGTTTTTTGTTGCGCATTGTGACACCTTAGTTCAGGGGTCTCAAACTCAACTCAGCATGTGGGCCGCAGAGCAAGATCACAGCTGTTCGGCGGGCCACACTAGGTCTACAAAAGGCAACTGTTACACAACACTTTTCAGTGTCACAAAACGACCAGAAACTGTAGTTCGTGGATTAGGCCACGAGTTTGAGACCTCTGCCTTAGTTGTTCATTGATTGCCTTCTCATATGTGCCTTGCCACGGGCCTTCAGCAGACTGAGTAACCCCTTGCTCAAGCTAGCGACCTTGGGTCCAAGCTGGTGAGCTTTTGCTCAAACCAGATGGGCCCGCGCTCAAGCTGGCGAACTCGGGGTCTCAAACCTGGGTCCTTCCGCATCCCAGTCCAACGCTCTATCCACTGCTCCACCACCTGGTCAGGCGATTAATACTTTTTTTTAAGAGCTAACATGGTGACTTATCTTTAATGTTTGTTGTGAACATGATTAATTTGCCCTTTTCTCTTAAATAATGTAATTTAATAGCAGGAACATCTAGGCAAGGACTGGCATTTGGCTGGTACGCCTTTATTTAGGAACATCGTTAGTAGTCCCTGGCAAGCCCTTTGTTTTGGTATCAGGAATTAATTACCAACCATGAAATCTATAAAATTAGTTTAATTGGACTTCCATCATGAAGGAGCCATGATTGTAAGCTGTCTTTGCTTTCCATCCTGGCTGTGATGATCATGATCGGAAGCCGACCTGGGAAGACCATTAAGTCTAAGTCACTCATTAATAAAAACCACATTCAGCCTGCCCAGGCGGTGGTGCAGTGGATAGAGCATCGGACTAGGACGTGGAGGACCCAGGTTCGAGACCCCAAGGTTGCCAGCTTGAGCACAGGTTCAGCTGGTTTGAGCAAGGCTCACCAGCTTGAACCCAAGGTTGCTGGCTTGAGCAAGGGGTCACTTGGTCTGCTGTAGGCCCCTGGTTGAGGCACATATGAGAAATCAATCAATGAACAACTAAGATGTCACAATGTTGATGTTTCTTATCACTCTCCCTTCCTGTCCGTCTGTTCCTGTCCTTCTCTCTGATTCTCTCTGTCTCTGTCAAAAAACAAACAAAAAAACCACATTCATATTCTTTATTTATTTTTTTTTTTTTCACATTCTTTATTTCAGTTTCTTTGTGACTGTTTATTCCTGTGGGTCTAGATACAATAGATGTGGGTTGTTGAGAACTCTGAATGTTCATGGTTACATATAAGATTTGCTTTCCTTACCTGTGTGCAAGGTGTGCCCCCTCCTGTCATGTCGACTCCAGCGTGCGCACCCGGGAGTCCGGCCGTTCAGGCCGCCGGCATGGGCTACATGGCTGGCCCGGAGATCGTGTACTCCGGGAAGCACAACGGGATATGCATCTACTTTTCCCGAATCATGGGGTAAGGTTTTCATGGAGTAATCAACTGTTGCTCATCGTTTTCTAGTTTGTATCATTGAATATTTTTAATTCTATATTGGGGGCATCATTTATTTCTATTAAAGTTTACCTAAAGTTTTAGTTCACATATCCATTCATAAGATTGTTTCTATCATTCAGCTTTTTAATTATCTTTCTATATTTGTTCTTGTAGATATATCTTCAAAGTATATCCTGGTAAATATTATATACAGTGTTACAAACCACCCCATCACTCAGTGACATGGGTCTGCAAGTCAGCTAGACTCCTGCATGTGTAATCAGCTAACAGAGCTCTTTGCCCTTGACTGAGCTCTGGATCACGTTTGTATGCTGGCCAGAGCGGTCCCTGCTGGGACAGCTGGGTTCTCCACATGGCCTCTCATCCTCCAGCAGGCTAGCCAGGGGTTATTCTGGTGGTGGCAGGTTCCGTGAGAACCTCTTACTCACCTGGTGGTGGCAGGTTCCGTGAGAACCTCTTCCTTGATGCCTAGGCTCAGAATTGGATAACCACTATTCCCACCTGTTATTTGACCAACCCAGGCGGACCCAGATTCAAAGGTGGGGCATGGATTCCTTATTATGAGAGCTGCATCAGAGTCATATTGTAAAGGGGTTAGGTATAGGAGGGATAAAGAACCACACCCACTTTTGCGATCAGTATACCCTATTGTTTAGTTAATTATCATGCCACTATGTAGATTTCAGATGTATGCTTTTATTCTAATTATTGGTTTAAAATTTTGGAACAGTGCAGAACTGCTTTATAAATTTGTTTTTGCATTATAAGCTTCTTGATTTATAATTTATTCCCCAGATCCTTTTGAGTTTTCTTTAACAGTATTTTAGTTAGTTAAATAACAGATATATCAGGTTTTGAAAACTTTGTTTTCTTTTTTTCAGATAATTTAGTAAAATGTTAAATGAAACGATTGCTACATTTTAATAAACACATAGAGAGGAATTGACTACATGTTGTAATTATTTTTATTCATCCGCAGCATAATTATTAAAACATCTTTTTGTTCCAGAAATATCTGGGATGCTAGTTTAGTTGTGGAAAGAGTATTCAAGAGTGGCAACAGACAGATCACAGCGGTAAGTGTGCTGTGTAATAGTAGTATTCACTGCTCGTATGTAACTGGGTTATGTTGTTATTGGTTGAGTACATTTTTACACATTTCTTGTTTCACATAAACAAGATGCATTGATTATTTATGTATGTGTTTGCATACTTGCCCAGTGAACTGTCCAACCCCTGGCTTAAGTCTCTCCTCTAACATTTATTAACAGATGAGTAGATTTCTTAACATTTCAGAGACCTCACTGTAAAATGGGAATAATCTATCTCCTTCATAAGGTTTATGTGAGAGAGTAAGTCCTAATACTTAATGTTGCCCAGAGCTACTATTGAAATATTTTGTTAATATACCGACAAAGTCCATGGACCCACTACTGGTTTCCATGTACTTGTGTACATTCTAGAATACTCTGAGGAAGCACAGTGTAGAACTTTGTATTATAATAAAGTCAGTTAGTAACCTTGGTTTTAATGTGGAAGATGAATGCAATGTATTTTAAGCTATTTATTTTTTAAATGAAAAGATTCCAAGTATCTTTTCAACTCTGCTAGTCTTTTTATGTTCACATTTCTAAGAATAAGCACGTTTTTACTTATAATGTACATGGTTTTATTTATGTAAACTTAAGAACAGGCTAAACTAATCTGTAGTGATAAGAGTTAGGAAAGAAGCTACCTGGGAAGTGAAATGCGTGTGGGGCACTAAGGAACTTTCCTGGGTGTTGGAAGTGTTCTGTATTGTGGTCTGGCTGTTAAAATGTAAGAAGTTAACAAGATGTTCACTTAAGATTTGTGTATTTTATTGTCTGTAAATTATGTCTAAGTCAAACCAGACTAGGAGGGGAGGGATGTGGTACCCAGCCATGCACTCTTGTTACCAAGTGTGAATTGATAAAAGAAATAACTTTACTGTTTATGAAGTGAAGGTACTTCAAAATTAAAATTTATATAAATACATCATGTGTTTTTTATATATACATGCCTTTTCGCTGTTTTTAAACTTGGAAATACTTTTTTTTTACAGATTGAAAGTAGTGTTCCCTCCCAACTGCTGGAGTCGGTGCTGCAGGAACTAAAAGGCTTGCAAGAATTCCTAGACAGAAACTCCCAGTTTGCAGGAGGACCATTAGGAAACCCAAAGTAAGAATAAATGGATTTACTAACTTTTTTCCTGAGGTATAATTCACATATTCTAAAACTCATCCTTCTACGGTCATTACCAAGGCTTTTAGAATGCAGTTTCTCATTTGCCATGGACATGACCACAAAACATTTTCCCACTGGGTTTTCTTTCTGCTATATTGCTAGCATTCAGCCTATTGGGAACATTTTATTAACTCTTATTTTCTTAACACAGGCTGTAGGTGATTTTGTAATAGCCATTGGTAATCAGTGAGATTTTATAATAGCTGTCTCAGACCTCTGGAGATTGATCTTGTTAATTGTAGGTTGCTAGGGACTAGATAGTTTGTGATCACATGATCATCTCTATTACTGTTGCATAGGACTGAGTGACTGACATGACAACTGATTGAGCAAAAAACGGGATTAAGACTCAAACTCTGGAGGAACTGCAGTGAAGAGCTCACAGTGTGTGAAATTCCTTAAATAAAAATTAATTAACTTTAAATAATTGTACCTATGTTACACATAATAAAAAAAAATTTACACTTTAAAAATAAACTCATTCTTCTAAAATATGCAGGTTAATGCTTTTTAGTATTTTTACAAGATTATGCAATCGTCAACCACTGCTCTGTAATTGCAGAATATTTTCATCACACCAAGAGGAAACCCTATGCCCATTAGTCGACACCCTTGTCTTAGTTCAGGCTGGACTAACAAAAACATAGGCTTAAACAACAGTTATTTCCCCCGGCTCTGTAGGCTGGAAGTCAGAGATCAGGGTGCCAGCATGTTCTGGTTCTGGGAGGACCCACTTCCTGGCTTAGACATAGCTGCTTTCTTTCCCTGTCCTTACATGGAAGAGAGGAAATGAGAGAGAAGCTCCCTGCTGTCCTCTCATGAGGGCACTAATCTCATTATGGGGACTCCGTTTTCATGGCCTCCTCTAAACCCAATTAGCTCCCAAAGGCCCCACCTCCAAATACCATTACTTTGGGAGTTAGGGCCTCAACATCTGAATTCAGTGGGGACATGAACATCTAGGCCTCAGCACTTGTCCGTTCCCCTTCCCCTGTCCCTGGCAACCACTGGTCCATGTCTGTGGACCTGCCTCCGGTAGTAGTTGCTCTTCGTATTCTGTCCAGGTTTCAGTTTTAGTGAGGGAGCCTGCAGCAGGCTTGCTCCCTCTTGGCCACTGCTGTCAGCTGAGGTTTTTATTTAGTGACATTCTTAATCTATGGTTTTAATAGTGCAGTCTATTGCAGGTTGCTGTTTTTAATGGAAAATTGTTCCATATTTTGCCTCTTCCAGTTGCTCTTGACTCATTTTGACAGTATTCTTTAACAGTTTCTTTGCTTTCTGTGATAAGAGCCTCCAGGCTCATTTGGTTTGATTCCTACCATGGACATGCAATCAGCCATTTCTTCAGGAGCCCTGGCTTCTCCTGGTGGAAGAGGGTGTTGGAGGCAGTAGCTAGGGCTGCTTGCTGTGCACTCCCCTGGGCAGGCTATAGGTTGTTTTGTTGTTTCTTTTTAATAAAACAAAATCACAACTTGTAGTATTATTTTGGTTCAAATTTGAGAACACAAGATATTTTCTCAATTCTTTATGGTATATTTGTATTGCTTTTACCCTAAAAATCTTATTTTCTAACAACATTGACATAATCACTTATTTGCTTTCTCCTACCATGTACCAATTATAGCTTCAGTAGTCATATACTTTTAAGTTAAAAATCTTTTATTTTTGTGGCAGAGACAGAAAGAATCAGAGAGACAGATAGGTACAGACAGACAGGAAGGGAGAGTGATGAGAAGCATCAATTCTTCGTTGCAGTTTCTTAGTAGTTCATTGATTGCTTTCTCATATGTGCCTTGACTGGTGGGCTATAGCAGACCGAGTGACCCCTTGCTCGAACCAGCGACCTTGGGCTTAAGCTGGCAACCTTGGGGTCTCAAACCCGGGTCCTCCACGTCCCACCCAATGTTCTGTCCACTGCGCCATTGCCCAGTCAGGCTAAATTAAAAGTCTTAATGTAGGCCCTGCCGGTTGGCTCAGCGGTAGAGCGTCAGCCTGGCGTGCGGGGGACCCGGGTTCGATTCCCGGCCAGGGCACATAGGAGAAGCGCCCATTTGCTTCTCCACCCCCCCCTCCTTCCTCTCTGTCTCTCTCTTCCCTTCCCGCAGCCAAGGCTCCATTGGAGCAAGATGGCCCGGGCGCTGGGGATGGCTCCTTGGCCTCTGCCCCAGGCGCTAGAGTGGCTCTGATCGCGGCAGAGCGACGCCCCCTGGTGGGCAGAGCTTCGCCCTGGTGGGCGTGCCAGGTGGATCCCAGTCGGGCGCATGCGGGAGTCTGTCTGACTGTCTCTCCCCGTTTCCAGCTTCAGAAAAATACAAAAAAAAAAAAAGTCTTAATGTATATTTTACTGAATGTCAGTTACTAATACTCCTGAAATCTCATCAGTCTTTTCCTTTTATTCCTGAGTTTGCATTAGAGCTCACACGTCAGATTCTTCACCAGTTGAGCACCAAATGCACTTACTACCACTCATGTCTCTCAGTGGCCAGCATTTCCTTACAGCAGAGTCTTTGCTTTTCACTTTTGTCCTAAAGTTTTCTCGTGTGTAAAACGGGATTCTTAATAATTACTACAATAATTTCCTACAGAATTATTGTATTAGGTTAAATACTGGTGCAGGCAAAAAGCAAGTGTTCAATTAAAAAAAAGTATTGTTATTATTCATCTATTCAGTGAAGCTTGATGCATCTAAGAGATTAAAACGCTTCCAGTTTAAAATATCATTGATTTACCAGTGCTATTTCACTCTAAGGAGGAAAAATATATTTACAGCAGTTTGTTTATATGAGATATTCAGAAAAGGCAGATTTCTAGACACAGGAAGTAAGAGGAGTGGTTGCTTAGGGTAGAGGTGGGAGAAAGGGGGAGGTGGGGGTTGACAGCGAATAGAGGGTTCTGCAATTAGATTGTGGTGATAATTGTGCAGCCCTGTGAATTGCTGACTGTGTGGTATAGGGATTCTGTGTCACTAACGCTGTGAAGTCACAGGCATACATTCTGGAGTTTCTGTTTCAGCACTACTGCCAAAGTGCCACAGAGGCTGATGGGACTCATGCGCCCTGAGAACGGCAATACCCAGCAAATGCAACAGGAGCTGCAGAGGAAGTTACATGGTAAATAGTTACTTCTGGTCATTTAAACGGTACATAAGCCTGGTAAAGAGTTTTATTAGATGAATAGAAAATAAGGCACATCTTTCAGGAAGATCTAGTTTGTGGTAACAAATACTTTTTAATAAGTATCATCAGTGTAATTTGGAAAAGTAGGACAATATGGATGTCATGATGTAGTTCCATAAATTTTTTTTTTTTTTACAGAGAGAGTGAGTCAGAGAGAGGGATAGATAGGGACAGACAGGAATGGAGAGAGATGAGAAGCATCAATCATTAGTTTTTCATTGCACGTTGCAACACCTTAGTTGTTCACTGACTGCCTTCTCATATGTGCCTTGACCGTGGACCTTTAGCAGACCGGGCAACCCCTTGCTGGAGCCAGAGACCTTGGGTTCAAGCTGGTGGGCTTTTTGCTCAAACCAGATGAGCCCGTGCTCAAGCTGGTGAGCTTGGGGTCTTGAACCTGGGTCCTCTGCATCCTAGTCTGACACTCTATCCACTGCGCTACCACCTGGTCAGGCATAGTTCCATAACTTTTAGCCCATAAATTTTTCCCTTACTCCAGAAAACATGATACACATCTTTTTAAAATGAGTTTTTATTGTCAAATATGCATAACATAAAATTTACCCCTTTAGGCCCTGGCCGGTTGGCTCAGTGGTAGAGCGTCGGCCTGGCGTGCAGAAGTCCCGGGTTCGATTCCTGGCCAAGGCATACAAGAGAGGCGCCCATCTGCTTCTCCACCCCTCCCCCTCTCCTTCCTCTCTGTCTCTCTCTTCCCCTCCCGCGGCCGAGGCTCCATTGGAGCAAAAGATGGCCCGGGCGCTGGGGATGGCTCCATGGCCTCTGCCCCAGGCGCTAGAGTGGCTCTGGTCGCAACAGAGCGACACCCAGGATTGGCAGAGCATCGCCCCTGGTGGGCGTGCCAGGTGGATCCCGGTCGGGCGCATGCGGGAGTCTGTCTGACTGCCTCCCCGTTTCCAGCTTCAGAAAAATACAAAAAAAAAAAAAAAATTTTTTACCCCTTTAACATTTTTTATTTTTATTTATTTTTTTGGTATTTTTCTGAAGCTGGAAACGGGGAGAGACAGTCAGACAGACTCCCGCATGCGCCCGACCGGGATCCACCCGGCATGCCCACCAGGGGGCAATGCTCTGCCCCTGCAGGGCGTCGCTCTGCCTAGACCAGAGCCACTCTAGCGCCTGGGGCAGAGGCCAAGGAGCCATCCCCAGCGCCCAGGCCATCTTTGCTCCAATGGAGCCTTGGCTGTGGGAGGGGAAGAGAGAGACAGAGAGGAAGGAGGGGGTGGGGGTGGAGAAGCAAATGGGCGCTTCTTCTATGTGCCCTGGCCGGGAATCGAACCCAGGTCCCCCGCATGCCAGGCCGATGCTCTACCGCTGAGCCAACCGGCCAGGGCCTACCCCCTTTAACCTTTTTTAAATGAACAAGATAATGACACTTAGTATATTCACATTGTGCAAACGTCATCACTGTTTATCTGTAGAACGTTTTTCATCTTCCCAAACTGAAACTACCCCATGAATCATTAACTCCTCGTTTTACCCTGCCCCCAGCCCTGACAGTCACCATTCTTCCTTTTTTTGTTTGTTTTCTCTGAATATTACTACGTGGCTACCTCCTGTAGGTGGAATCATACAGCATTTATCCGTTTGTGATTGGCTGGTTTCACTTACTATACCGTCTTCAAAGTTTCCTGTGTTGTAGCATATATCAGAATTTCCTTCCTTATGAAGACTGAATAATATTTTATTGTGTACATACCACATTTTGTTTATCCATTCATCCAGTAGATATGAGGATTGGTTTCATCTTTTGAGTGTTGTGAGCAATTCTGCTGTGAACACGGTAGTACAAATGTAAATCTGAGTCCCTGCTTCCAGTTCTTCTGTTGTGTACCAGAGTGGGGTTGCTGGGCCCGTGGTCATTCTGTCTGTCATTCTGGAGGAGCTGCCACAGATCCACGGCTTTACACCCTGCACCCACCATTGGGACACAGGCTTCCCGTTTCTCTCCATTGCACCACTTACTTTTCAGTATTTTAAAATAATATCCATCCTAATGGTGTGATAGAGTATCATTGTGTTTTGATTTGCATTTTATAATGACTAGTGACACGCTTATTTTATAGGGTTAAAAATGTGAATCAGATTTTTGGTTGTTTAAGGGAACCAAAAATTCTTATAATCTTCAGTTATTTCAGCTATGAATTGGATGATAATTACTGCTTAAATTTTGCCTTCCATATAATTTTTTTTTTTAATTCTTTTGCTTTCTATTGTTTGAGCCAATTATTTTGGCTGATAGAACTTTGCTAATTAAGACCCGGCCATTTACCTTGTCCTGAGATACAGTACTTTCTTCCTGCTGGCCCTGTTTTCTGTTCACTGTTTTATCAGTTCTCTTTTCAGGACTTCAGTAAGTCCGTAAGCCTGACATGACAGTACAAGCAGTCATGGGAAGGATTTACACACATGGGAGCATTCCGATTGCTGGCCGTAGTCACTGAAATGCTCCCTTTCTAGGGCAGTTTGGTGCAGATGCATACATGCTCACAGCTGGCAGTTTTTCCCCTTGACACACATCCTGGAACTCACAGTCTGACTTTATATGTTACCCTTGACCCAGATGTTTAAAAGTATACACACACAACTGAAACAGAATTTTAGGAAATAACTGTATCTGTTTTACTCTCCAAAATTTCTTCCTTTTTTTATTCTATTTGACTTTATCTTAAAGAAAGATAAAGCTACCTTGACCGTCAGAATTGGTTTTATGACTTGTCAATGCAGCCTAACCCAGGATTTGGGAAACTCAGCCCTAGAGAAGCCAGACCACGCTTCCAGGAGACCCTCTTAGGGATATTTATTGCTATTCTTTTAGTAGGAAAACTGAGGAAAGTATATATAAATGTTCTTCAGGTGGACAGTGGACCTAATCGTAGTATACTTACATGATGGAACTCTCAGCAAGTAAATGTACTAGATTTATATGGTATGGACAGTCTGCAGAAATACAACTAATGGGAAAAAGCAGTGTCATAAATTATTTAAAAACAGCAGTATTTTTATTGTTTATGTGTGCACACAAACAAATGCGTGTGTATATAATAGTGAGCAGAAAACATAAATACTTCAACTTGTGCTCGTGATTGCCTGTAATCAGGGGGAAGAAAATGATGAGAATTTCTTCTTACTATTACTGTTACTAATATTATTATGCCATTATGATAATCTTAATATTATACAACTTAATAGTTGTTTTTATCTGAGGTAAAGTATTGTTTTACTTTGAAATAAAATAGCCTATGTCATCTCATAAAACTTCATTCATTGTCTTTTGTAACTAGAGGCTCAAGTGAGTGAAAAGATTTCACTTCAGGCAATCCAGCAGCTGGTTCGAAAATCCTACCAGGCCCTGGCTTTGTGGAAACTTCTCTGTGAGCATCAGTTCACTGTCATTGTAGGTGAACTTCAGAAGGTAGGGTGTTCTTCTTCCCTTAAGACCAGTGTTGATCCTATGCTTAGTTTTTCTTTTGAGTGAACTGGAATCTTACACTTTGATTTGGGAGGGGGTTATTTTGGGGAGCATCTAGGTGATGATAAAGCTAGTGCTGTAGGAAGATTGCACTAAAGATGGAGGGATTGCTCGACCGTTGGTGGCTCAGGTAGGGCATCAACCCCGAACACTGAGGTCGCTGGGTCAAAACCCCAAGGTGCTTAGTGGTTTTATTTCTTTATTTCTTTTTTAATTCAAAACAAAACAAACAAACAAAACCCTCAAGCTAAAATGTTTAATTATGATAACTTTTCCATACCAGGTAGAATAAGTTTTGCTGGGTGCTAAATATAATATAGGTAAATTTTTAGCCTAGACATCTTTTTTGTGATCCATCTTTAAAGTTCTACATATTTCTTGCATACAAAATTTGTTCTACAAATTACTTGGCAGTACAAAAATTTGGACATAGAGTGTAATTTGCTGAAATTTAGAAAAAAGAATTATCAGTCAAATCGCTAAGCAATATTTTTGTATAAATTACCTCTGTAATTTAAAATTCTATTTAAGCAGATTTGTTTAAAACAAGATTAAATTCCAACATTAGTAGGGCTTGAATAATAGAATTGTAACATGATTTAGGAAAAAGAAATGTAAGCCCAGACTTTTTAATGTAGCTGATTGTTTTTCCCTGGTTGCAACTGCAGTCAGGAGACATGGCTCTAATTGGGCTCTGTGTGAGCCTTGCTTTCTCCTCCTTTGTGAAGTGAGAGATTTGGACTAGACATACTGTGTGTTCTTTTTAAATTCTGTATGATTCTATGAAAATTTCAAAAACGTGTTGGTTTTGTATAGTTTCAGTATATTTTCACTTTTGAATCAAGTCTGTTAATGTTTTTGGTTAAATTATGAAAGCAATTTTATTCTGTATGGAAATACGATATTCCTATAAATTTCATAGAAGAAAGGATTCTTTTTTTTTTTTATATTCTAGGAATTTCAAGAGCAGCTGAAAATTACCACCTTTAAAGATCTGGTAATCCGGGACAAAGAACTGAGCGGGGCGTTAATTGCTTCCCTCATCAACTGCTACATCAGAGACAATGCTGCTGTTGATGGCATTAGTTTACACTTACAGGACATCTGCCCACTCCTGTACAGCACTGACGACGCCGTCTGTTCTAAGGTATGAGCTTTGTTGCCGGTTCAGTGTCTCTTACAGAAGAGGTTTCACGGTGTAATGAGCGGCATGTTAGAATCAGAGTGGGGGACCATCTTCTTGTACTTAATATGTGACCTTGAGAGGTTTCTTAACCTCTCTGGGCCTCAGAGTCCTCATCTGTGTAAGAAGGGGTTGGAATACGTGAGTTCTTAACATCCATCTTCATTTAAGTTTTTCATAAAGAATCTTTGATGGTAGTTCTAGGCCGTATTTAAAAAGACAATGGTTAGCCCTGGCCGGTTGGCTCAGCGGTAGAGCGTCGGCCTAGCGTGCGGAGGACCCGGGTTCGATTCCCGGCCAGGGCACAAAGGAGAAGCGCCCATTTGCTTCTCCACCCCTCCGCCGCGCCTTCCTCTCTGTCTCTCTCTTCCCCTCCCGCAGCCAAGGCTCCATTGGAGCAAAGATGGCCCGGGCGCTGGGGATAGCTCTGTGGCCTCTGCCTCAGGCGCTAGAGTGGCTCTGGTCGCAACATGGCGACGCCCAGGATGGGCAGAGCATCGCCCCCTGGTGGGCAGAGCGTCGCCCCATGGTGGGCGTGCCGGGTGGATCCCGGTCGGGCGCATGCGGGAGTCTGTCGGACTGTCTCTCCCTGTTTCCAGCTTCAGAAAAATGCAAAAAAAAAAAAAAAAAGACAATGGTTAATATACCTCTCCTTAGAAATTAAGGCAAATCACTAAAAACTAAAGTAAGTCTGTAATGAATCAGAGTTAACTGGACAATTTTTATTGATCCTTTCCTACAGGTGGAAATAATTTAAAAAATCAGTATCATGTGGACTGCCTGCTGACCAATAATGTATTGACTAGGCAAGGAATTTACCAGAAAAATCTATCTTGCTTAACGTATTTCTGAGAGGAATTAAGAATAGCTAGCATTTTTTTGGTCAAAAGTTTTCTGCCTAAAATTAAGTAAGTTTGTAGAGTTGTCTTTTTATTGATTATAATAAACCAGATGTAAATTTGGACATAGACTAAAACATATTGATAGCATCATCTATATACTTGATTTTATGTCTTTTTAAGTTCTTATCATTTCTACTTCAGGCAAATGAGCTTCTCCAGCGATCCCGACAAGTTCAAAATAAAATGGAAAAAGAAAGAATGTTAAGGGAATCATTAAAGGAATATCAGAAAATCAGCCATCAAGTTGACCTTTCTAATGTTTGTGCTCAGTATAGACAAGGTGAAAAACAAAATGTTCTTCCTAACTTTTTAACTAAGGGGACAAATGATTTTGTGACTTACATAAGTCAGTGATGAAGAGCTTCTTCCCAGAGGCAAATCTTCCTTCAACTTTATTGGCTCAAGTCTATGACATAGGAAATTCAGTCCCTGTGTTTTAGTTTGGGTGACTGCACTGGCCCCTGCCAGGCTAGACTGCTCTTCTCTATATTCCAATATGTAACTTTTAAACATTAGTGTTTCAGTCCTGGTCCTGGTAAACTACTGTCTGGATGAGATTGCTTTTTGGGTTGCATTTAATTTTAAGATGCTTAAAAGTTTTTGATTAGTTCTTAAAATATTACCTGCCTACTTTCTTTAAGATTACGTTAAAGTTAAATCTAACATAATATATAAAAGTAATAAATGTTGGCAAAGATATTGTTTGAATCCCAAGATTTTTTTTTCTTTTAAGATAAAGAGCGAGAAGAAAGGAGAGGAAGGATGAGAAGCATCACCTTGTAGTTGGTTTCACTTTAGTTGTGCATTAATCGTTTCTGAGAGGGGAAGGAGAGAGTGAGAAGCATCATCTTGTAGTTGTTTACACTTTAGCTGTGCATAGATTGCATCTCGTATATGCCTTGACCAGGGCCGAGCCAGTGTCCCTTGTGCAAGCCAGCAACCTTGGGCTTTTCACACCAGCAACCTTTGGCCTCAAGCTGGCGG
This sequence comes from Saccopteryx leptura, assembly GCF_036850995.1. Classification (NCBI taxonomy): domain Eukaryota; kingdom Metazoa; phylum Chordata; class Mammalia; order Chiroptera; family Emballonuridae; genus Saccopteryx; species Saccopteryx leptura. Next base: position 160,670,756 of record NC_089503.1, read on the forward strand.
GCTTTGGGATTATGTGAGCAATTCTCCCATTCAAGCCAGTGACTCTGTGCTGATGAGCCCACACTCAGAGATGGCGACTTTATGAGTCCCCAGATTTCTTTCAACAAGGAACCAAAACTCTCCTGTTTGTTATTTTAAATACAAACTTTTTTATTTTTTTAATGAAGAAAATATATTTAATAGCCAGCTTTTAGGCATTTTAGGGCCTTGTTCTTCGGTAGACTCAACAAAAAAATTCTATATGATATTGTCACCAGGGTGACTATTGTACAATAGAAACAAAATAATATTGATCAGTATTTTTATGTCAGCTAAGAAGAAAACCGTATTTTGCTTAATAATAAGCATTAAGTCTGTCCTTTTTCTTTCCCACTAGTGCGTTTTTATGAGGGTGTAGTGGAGCTTTCTCTTACTGCGGCAGAAAAAAAAGACCCGCAGGGTCTTGGACTTCATTTCTATAAACATGGAGAACCAGAGGAAGATATCCTGGGCCTTCAGGCTTTCCAAGAAAGGCAAGTTTTATTACCTTGACAGACTTCTTTGTGGAAATAATACTTCAAATACAACCTTATAAAATTCAGTTATGCTTTCACTTTTAAACAGCTTTCTTTATCAAAGGCATGAGTCAGGATTGTAATTTCTTTCCTGGAGATAAAATTGTGGTCTGGTAAAAATCCCTGAGATCTTATAAATGTTTTAGAAGTTGCTTCTGTGGTTTTTCTGAGATTTTATTAATGTTGATTTTAAATTAGGTAACTTACTTACTTGAAAATAAAACTAGCTTTCCCCTCACCTCAATTTTTAGTTCTGGGTGAAGTATTTTATTTTAAAGGATTATTTTTAAATGTTTACAAATTAGTAAAAACTATTCAAGGGAAAAGTGTATGTCCATAAAGGAAATACATGCCCTTTCTAAGTAAGGCTTGGTACTTGTTAATACATTCATTTTTATGATTTTATTCTTTTATGTTTAGCCAAATGCTTCACAAATCTATTGAAAAAGTATATGATTTTTATTATTTATTTTATTTTTTATTTATTCATTCTAGAGAGGAGAGAGAGAGTGAGTGAGAGAGAGAGAGAGAGAGAGAGAGAGAGAGAGAAAGGGGGGAGGAGCAGGAAGCTTCAACTCCCATATGTGCCTTAGACCAGGCAAGTGCAGGGTATTGAACCAGCGACCTCAGCATTCTAGGTCGACGCTTCATCCACTGTGCCACCACAGGTCAGGCAATTTCTATTATTTTTAATACCAAATATATACATATATTTATTCTCCAAAGTAGTTTTAAATTCTTGTGTGTATTTAAAATCAGGTAAGATAAATCAGTTACTGTCTAATTAATGTAATTGATTCTTCCCCATTCTTTTTCAGACTAAACAGCTACAAGTGCATTACAGATACACTTCAAGAACTGGTAAATCAAAGTAAAGCTGCCCCTCAGTCTCCCAGTGTACCCAAAAAGCCGGGGCCTCCTGTGTTGTCATCTGATCCCAACATGCTGAGTAACGAAGAAGCAGGACACCACGTAAGGGACACAGCACGTCTTCATTCTGAAGATGCACTGTGCTTAGAACTTCTGTGTGGTAGTGGTGGCATGTCACCTTGGGGAGGGTAGCAGTTCTTAATACATGTAAGGATTCTGGGTTTCTTCCCAGGGCTGAGTAAGGCTAAGGGTTCTTGATGTCCAGCAGCAGAGCCTTTGTGTGTGCTAATTTTTCCTCTTGCTTTCTTTCAGTTTGAACAGATGCTGAAATTGTCTCAACGATCCAAAGATGAGCTCTTTAGCATTGCCCTTTATAGTTGGCTCATACAGGCCGACCTTGCAGATAAACTGCTACAGGTAAAAAATGGATTTTTATTCCAGCAATATTAATTTCTATTAAGTAATACAATATCTTTTTCTAGTGGGCAAAGTAGGCTATTGCTCTTCATTTTTTTTTTATCTGTCTGCTGATTGGGACAGTTTACACTGTGGGTCAGAAATCACTGGGTTTTGAATCAGGAGATCTGAACTTTGTAGTGGCTCTACCATCAGTCACTATGTGACTGCACACGTCTCTTCACTACCCAGTATCTGCTTCTCAGTCTGTAAAATGAATAGGTGGCCTTTGGTCATTTCCAGGATTTCTTTGAGCTCAGAGTCTAGGACTCAATAGCTGTGTTTGAAGGGTTCATTGAAGGATTTATATTGCATTATAGTGAGTTATTTTTATCAACCTAATGCATCTATCATAGCACCCCTCTCATCAACTGGTAAAACAAAAATCATTTACAATGAGAAAAATTGCCCTCTCTTTTATCTGTTTTTGGATTATTGTTTTGCTTATGTGTTCATAAAATGACGCACGCCTGTGGTTATCTTTAAAATGTTATATTTACTGTGTAAAGAGCAAGTAGGTGCTGAGACAATATTTCTGGGTAACTACAATTTCAGATTGCTTCCCCATTTCTGGAGCCACATCTAGCTCGAATGGCCAAAGTTGACCAAAACAAAGTTCGCTATATGGATTTGCTCTGGAGGTATTACGAGAAGAACAGAAGTTTTAGTAATGCTGCCCGGGTCCTGTCCAAACTGGCTGACATGCATAGGTATGATGACAATATTCTCAATGAAGATTATAACCTAGCTATGTCTAGCTACAGTCAGACTCCAGAATTTAAATAAAACCTCACTCAGGTTATACATACATAGAATTTTTATGCTTTTATTTGGATTTATCTAAAGATTACAGTTTACTCTTTTCATTTGATTTGTTTTTAATAATGTGTAGGAGTTTCTAAAAGAATATGTAAGACCCTTTCTATTCAAACTGTCTTTCAACCCTTTTCTCTAACATATGTTTTAAGATTCTTCCTACTAATGGCAATTACTATTCTGTGTGTGTGTGTGTGTGTGTTTTTCTTCTTTTTCCAAGTGAGAGGAAGGGAGATAGACAGACTCCTGCATGTGCCCCACCAGGATCCCAGCAACCCGTGTCTGGCACCGATGCCCTGCCCATGTGGGGCCATGCTCACAACCAAGATATTTTTAGCATCTGAATTAGAGGCTCCATGGAGCCATCCTCAACACCTGGGGCTGATGTCTCCAACCAGTTGAGCCACTGGCTGTGGGAGGGAGAGAAAGGGAGGGGCAGGGTGGAGAAACAGATGGTCACTTCTTCTGTGTCCAGGAATCAAACCCAGGACATGCACACGCCAGGCCAGCACTCTACCACTGAGCCAACCAGCCAGGGCAACACTTACTATTCTTAATTATAAGGACAAAAACTGATTCTTAAAGGCTTTAAATATTTTACCAATTCCAGACTAATTTTCTCTGCTCTGACATTGGGATAAATGACTAAAAAAGTCTTAGAGGATTATTAAGAATCCTGTTAAAGAAAGCATTGGGGCCCTGGCCGGTTGGCTCAGTGGTAGAGCGTCGGCCTGGCATGCAGAAGTCCCAGGTTCGATTCCCGGTCAGGGCACACAGGAGAAGTGCCCATCTGTTTCTCCACCCCTCCCCCTCTCCTTCCTCTCTCTCTCTCTCTCTCTCTCTCTCTCTCTCTCTCTCTTCCCCTCCCGCAGCCGAGGCTCCACTGGAGCAAAGATGGCCCGGGCACTGGGGATGGCTCCTCCGCCTCTGCCCCGGGTGCTAGAGTGGCTCTGGTCGCAACAGAGCGACGCCCCGGAGGGGCAGAGCATTGCCCCCTGGTGGGCAGAGCTTGGCCCCCTGGTGGGCGTGCCCGTGGATCCTGGTTGGGCGCATGCGGGAGTCTGTCTGACTGTCTCTCCCCGTTTCCGGCTTCAGAAAAATACAGAAAGAAGAAAAAAAAGAAAAAGAAAGCATTGGGATTTCTAGGTAGGTTATCATAAAGGCAGTGGAAGAAAATTAGGGTGCGTGTGTTTGTGAAGTCAATGATTGTTCTTAAAAGTAGAGAATTCCTGAATATTTTGTAACAAAAACTTAATTGTTCTAACAGGGAAAAGGTTAATATCCAGGGAAGGGATACAGAAAAGGGGTTGAAGATCTTGAACAGGGAGCAGGTGGAAGGAGATGAGTTTGGAAAAGCAAGTTAAGGCTGTTGGAGGGTTTTAAGAAAACATATGACATCTGATTTTTGGTTGGGTTTTTTTTTTCATGTCTTTGTGTTTTTCAGTTTTTCTTCTTCTGATTGATATCTAGTTTCATACCATATGGTTAGAAAAGATACTTGATATGATTTGAATTTTCTTAAACTTATTGAGACCTTTTGGTATCCTAACATGTAGTCTATCTTAGAAAATGTCCCGTGTACATTTAAAAGAATGAATATTCTGTGCTTTGTGGTGATGTTCTAAAGATATCGCCTGACCTGTGGTGGCGCAGTGGATAAAGCGTCGACCTGAAATGCTGGGGTCACCGGTTCGAAACCCTGGCTTGCCTGGTCAAGGCACATATGGGAGTTGATGCTTCCAGCTCCTCCCCATCTTCTCTCTCTGTCTCTCTCTCCTCTCTCTCTCTCTCTCCCTCTCTGTCTCTCTCTCTCCCTCTCTCTCTCCTCTCAAAAAAATTTAAAGATATCTAACACTGGAGAACAAAATTTTTGTTGCATCCACAAAAACACTTGTTCTTACCTAATTCAAGTGTGCTGATCTCAAATCTGACATTAGTTTTTCGTGATTTTTGGTCTTAAGTGGTCACTCTAGTTGCTGTGTAGGAGAACAAATGCAGCGTTGGCCATGTTAATGCAAAGAATAGAAGACTGAGGAGCAATAAAAAATACGGGGTTTTTTTCCCGATTGAGAGAGAGAGGAAGAATAGAAGGGAAAGGGGGAGTGGAAGAGAAGCATCAACTCATTGTTCCACTTAGTTGTCCCGCTTAGTTGTAGACTCATTGGTTGCTTCTATTACATGCCCTGACCGGGGATTGAACCTGCGGCCTCAATGCACTATAATGATGCTTTATCCACTGAACTACCCAGCCAAGGCCAGGAATATTTTTTAACTTAATTTTACAAGAATCCAAGGGGTTTTTTTTGTTTGTTTTTTATTTATTTATTTATTTTTCTGAAGCTGGAAACGGGGAGAGACAGTCAGACAGACTACCCCATGCGCCCGACCGGGATTCACCCGGCACGCCCACCAGGGGGCGACGCTCTGCCCCTTCCGGGGGGTCGCTCTGCTGCGACCAGAGCCACTCTAGCACCTGGGGCAGAGGCCAAGAAGCCATCCCCAGCGCCCGGGCCATCTCTGCTCCAATGGAGCCTCGCTGCAGGAGGGGAAGAGAGAGACAAAGAGGAAGGAGAGGGGGAGGGGTGGAGAAGCAGATGGGCGCTTCTCCTGTGTGCCCTGGCCGGGAATTGAACCCGGGACCCCTGCACGCCAGGCCAACGCTCTACCACTGAGCCAACTGGTCAGGGCCAAGAATCCAAGTTTTAATATCTTCCCCTCCCCCCCACAGGGACAGAGAGAGAGTCAGAGAGAGGGATAGATAGGGACAGACAGGAATGGAGAGAGATGAGAAGGATCAATTATCAGTTTTTCATTGCGACACCTTAGTTGTTCATTGATTGCTTTCTCATATGTGCCTTGACCACAGACCTTCAGCAGAGTAACCCCTTACTCGAGCCAGCAACCTTGGGTCCAAGCTGGTGAGCTTTTTGCTCAAACCAGATGAGCCCGCGCTCAAGCTGGCGACCTTGGATCTTTCCACATCCCAGTCCAACGCTCTATCCGCTGCGCCACCGCCTGGTCAGGGCAAGTTTTAATATCCTGAACTAAAGTTTTAAAATAAGTAGTTACATTGTTGGACACAAATATAAGGATTTCTTTATTTGTTGTATTCAACTGTTGATATTTTTTTTTGAATTAGAAATCCTCTAATAATTTTTTTTTAAGTTATATGTCTATTTGGTATAAAATAGTACATCATAATTGATGTGTTTGTATCTTGGAAGGAACCTTAAGAATTCTTCACAATAAAAATAAGTGTTTTTCCCCCAGCACAGAAATTTCTCTTCAGCAGCGATTGGAGTACATTGCTCGAGCCATCCTTAGTGCCAAAAGCTCCACGGCCATTTCTTCCACGGCTGCGGATGGTGAATTCCTTCACGAATTGGAAGAAAAAATGGAAGTAAGTGAGGCACATACTTCAGCTTTGTCCATACTGAGTAGTACAGTCACGTGTTTCCGACTCTCCCTTCTTCCCCTGGTAAATGATAGGTCTAGAGTAGTCAGTATTATTCATTCTACTACTCTCTTCTGCCTATATTTTTTCATTTATTTTCATATTTAGATATAAATCTTTAAAAATTTCAGTGATACAGCATTTGGGTCTCAGGTTATTGCTGTAATTTAAAACTTATCTCCGTGGCATGTCTAAAGGTTTTTTCCAACAATTCCAATACGGAGCTGATTATATCATGTGGAGTCGAGTGGACTAAAGACACCCAACTGCGTGTAATGGCCCCAGTGCGGAAGCTTATTTCTCAGTCACAGAAATTCAGAATGGGCATTTCTTAATGACATTTTGCTTTTTTTTTTATTCATTTTAGAGAGGAGAGAGAAAGGGAGAGAGAGAGACAGAGAGACAGGGAGAGAGAGAGGAGAAAGAGACAGAGAGAGAGAAGGTGGGGAGGAGCTGGAAGCATCAACTCCCATATGTGCCTTGACCAGGCAAGCCCAGGGTTTCGAACCAGCGACCTCAGCATTTCCAGGTCGACACTTTATCCACTGCACCACCACAGGTCAGGCCAGAATGGGCATTTCTGATCGGCAGATGGCTTTCTTCCACTTGGTTGGTTTGGGGACCCAAGTTCTATTTCCTGGCTCTGCTCTTACCTATGGGCTTATTTTTTTCCTCGGTCAGAAGGAGAAAAGGAAAAAAGCATGTGGGACGCCCAATCACTCTTAAAAACCTCAACTCGGAAGCGTTATACTTGACTAACTCTTGTTCCTTTGCAGAGAACTTAGTTTTATGTCCGTGCCTCCTGCAGTGGAGGCTGGGGGAGAGTCCAGCCGTCCGTCTGCCATGGGGTTGGTGGGCAGTAAAGACCCCTCACAGGACGTTTCCTGGGAAATTTCGTGATGTGAAAAAAAGAGTTACTAGTCTTTTATGATAGAAGTCTTTGGTTTTTTTTTTGTTTGTTTGTTTGTTTGTTTGTTTTTACCAGAGAAAGAGAGTCAGAGATGGATAGACAGGAACAGACAGACAGGAACAGAGAGATGAGAAGCATCAATCATTAGTTTTTTGTTGCGCGTTGCAACACCTTAGTTGTTCATTGATTGCTTTCTCATATGTGCCTTGACTACGGGCCTTCAGCAGACCAAGTAACCCCTTGCTCGAGCCAGCAACCTTGGGTCCAAGCTAGTGAGCTTTTTGCTCAAACCAAATGAGCCTGTGCTCAAGCTGGTGACCTCAGGGTCTCGAACCTGGGTCCTCTGCATCCCAGTCCGACGCTCTATCCACTGTGCCACCGCCTGGTCAACAGAAGTCTTTATTAAAACATTAATTTAACAAACTTAAAGTCACATCCTAGGACTCATTTCTTTAAGTGCCACTGACTTCATAATGAAATGAAAACTTCATTTTTTTTTTCTGTCCAAAAACAAGGTTGCTAGGATCCAACTTTTGATACAGGAGACACTGCAAAGGCAGTATTCCCACCATGCGTCTGTGCAGGATGCGGTTTCTCAGCTGGACTCTGAGCTCATGGACATAACTAAGGTAATGAGATAGCAGGTGCGGCCCCTGCAGCAGTCAGGCAGTCACCGCACAGCTATAGGCTTCGTTTCATTTGGATTTTTTCTTTCATGGGAATGATTCACCTGCTTCCACAGGGTAAGACAGGTGTCCTTGGCAGCCTGTCGCTGGGCTGGCAGATCCCGGCCGGGGTCTGACTCACAGAAACAGCTAAGTTTCTTTCCGGGCCAGTCACTGTCGAGAGTCAGCAGCATATGGGGCCTGGTTAAACCTCTGTCAGTAACTTTATTGCCTTGTGTCTTGTCTTGAAAAAGTAATCCTTTTGCTTTTCTCTGCAAGCCTTGCTGTACCCTTTTGAGCAGTTCTTTCTTTGGTTATTCTTGGGCATGGCCTCAGTACCCCTTACATTCACGCCTTGAGATTTGCCAGTGTTCCCATGAGTCTTCAAACCCTGTTTCAGACAACACTAATTCTAAAAGAAGTCATTATGACACCTTTCAGCCCAGGAAAAAAGCACACTTAGTGACGTATATTTGAGTGTGTTTATTACCATTTCAAAGTTACGGCCGGCTGTGCTGCATCACATTTTTATATAATATTTTAGGAGCTTTACACAAAATCTTTGGTTTCTAACTTTCAAGGAGTGTTTCAGTATGAATTTCTGAACACTGGCCTCTGGCTGGATGTATAATGTTGACATTTTCTCCCACAGCTTTACGGGGAATTTGCTGACCCATTTAAACTTGCAGAGTGTAAACTTGCAATAATTCACTGTGCTGGTTATTCAGACCCTATCTTGGTACAGACGCTTTGGCAAGATATCATAGAGAAAGGTAAGCGTCCACTTGTCGGTGTATTTAGCATACATTATTTAGTGCTTGATAGAGGAGCACAGACTGCTAGTGGCTCGTATACCCAGGACTCAGCCTCAGTGGAGGGTATGTGGAAGGCACCTGGATACTGTGGAGGGGGGTCTTCGCCGTGGTTTTCAGTTGCTTGCCCATCTGTCAGAAATTTCATGCCAGTCTGTGAAAGAGTTAACCACCCTCATCAGGGGGGACCAGTGGTTGAAAACATCTCTAGATAATGAGCCCAGTGGATAATAGAGAGGACCCTCGCAGAGTCCCACTTTGGGGTGTGCACTGCTTACTAAGGGAGACCGAAACCCTCCCCCCTGAATCTCCTGGCCACCTCCCTGGTAGGACAAGATAGGACACCAGGAACTAATGGAAACGGAGAATCTGTGCATTATATTAATATGAGTACCGGCCCTGGCCGGTTGGCTCAGCGGTAGAGCGTCGGCCTGGCGTGTGGGGGACCCGGGTTCGATTCCCGGCCAGGGCACATAGGAGAAGCGCCCATTTGCTTCTCCACCCCCCCTCCTTCCTCTCTGTCTCTCTCTTCCCCTCCCGCAGCCAAGGCTCCATTGGAGCAAAGATGGCCCAGGCGCTGGGGATGGCTCCTTGGCCTCTGCCCCAGGCGCTAGAGTGGCTCTGGTCATGGCAGAGCGACGCCCCGGAGGGGCAGAGCATCGCCCCCTGGTGGGCGTGCCGGGTGGATCCCGGTCGGGCGCATGCAGGAGTCTGTCTGACTGTCTCTCCCCGTTTCCAGCTTCAGAAAAAAAAAAAAAAAAATTAAAAAATACGAGTACCTGTTCTAGGGTATTTCATTCCTCAAAACAAAATAAACTAGCCAGTTTAAACCCTTCACATTAAAAATGCTTTGGGTTTCTAATGACAGCCTCTGTCTTTCAGAACTGAATGAGAGTGTGGCGCTGAGCTCCCCGGACAGAATGCACGCGCTCAGCCTGAAGCTCGTCATCCTGGGCAAGATCTATGCCGGCACACCGCGCTTCTTCCCTCTAGGTCCGCGCAGCCACAGTGCGGGCTGGGCTCCTCTGGGCGGTGTTCTTCACCCACATGGAAAAACAGTTATCTTTAGACTGCAATTGTTTCCTTGTTGCTATTTAGTTGAACAGTTTAATTCTACTTCTTCAAAAAGGAAGACCCCCAAAGAATAGCAGAATTTGTTGATGAATAGTTTGGTATGGAACTTTCTTTGACTGACTTTCCAAGTTTACATACCTATCTTGGCATAGTGTCAACCATAGTGATGATATTTTTGGTAGTCGTATACAAATTTGTAAAGACAAAATAAAAATGGCTGGTGTTTACATATGTTTTATAAATAGATGAAACCTCACAATTTTAATAGTAAATATACCACATTCTATACAGTGCCTTTTGAGGGTATTTCTGCTTTTGACTTGGATTTTTAATTTGGAGTCAGTAGAGTTTAGGGTAGAAGAGGTTTTCCTTTTTCTGTCTCAGTGACAAACAGGCTCCATGGAGAGTTCAAACTAGAATAAGAGTTGAGTGTCTGGAGTTCTTACTCCCTATGCCGAGTCTTTGTGAGGAGAACTGCAGGGCAGAGGGAGACTGGGACAGCAGCCTCTCTCTCTCTCTCTCTCTCTCTCTCTCTCTCTCTCTCTCTCTCTCTCATTGTTCCTACGATGTTCATGTTGCTCAGTCGCAGGCTTCAGTATCATAAATAGTAATGTGAATGTCACTGTTAGGATCTTATTCATGATGTGACAGGTAGTAAAAGTGAAAGTGGGTTAGCACATTAAAACAATCAAAATAAAGAATTTAGAGTCCGGAGAAGGTAAATTTTCAAAACAGTTAATATTTCTGAAGTCAGGATGCAAGGGGCCTTTCTTTCCTGAAAAGTTGTTAAATCGAGGATATAATACATTAATATGTTAAAGAAATATCAGTGGGTGCTTTCTAGTAGTGGCTTTGTGAGTGTGCTCTGTTTTCTTATACCTTCCTGTATTTTCCCAATTCACCAAAATACAGTTTTTTCCTAATAGCTTATGATTTCAGATGCTCACAGAGCTTTGTAACCATCACCGTTACATGTAGGTCATTTCGTCACCCCAGAAAGAAACCGGGGAGCAGTCACTCCCCACTCCTTTGGCCCCAGGCTGCACTGATCTGCTTTCCATCTCCAGAGATTGGCTGATTCTAATATATGTGTTATTTTTATTATGTAAAGTTTTTTGAAAATAATTTTTAAAGTATTTCTTCTTATAAAGTGCTCATTTATGAATAAGGTCTACTTTTTATTATCACAGTTAACAATCCTACAAAGACAACAGAAAAGAATAGTAATTATGTTAGGTGAAGGATTTGTTAACTAACCTTACTATGTAGTAAGTATTTTGCAGAATATTTGAATCAAATCATGTTACATACCTTAACTTTACACATTGTTATATGTCCATTATATCTCCATAAAGGTAGTGGGGGGGAGTTAACAGTTTTAATTTCTCATTTTTTTCCTTCTCCAGATTTTATCGTGCAGTTCTTAGAGCAGCAAGTTTGTACTTTGAACTGGGATGTGGGTTTTGTAATACAGACGATGAATGAAATTGGAGTGCCGTTACCTAGACTGCTGGAAGTGTATGATCACTTGTTCAAGTCTCGGGTAAGGAAAATAGCAACTAACAGAAAATTATTTACTTAGTTAAAGTTCAGTAGCTGTTTCTAGATATGAGGAGATTCTGATTGCATATTTGTATGTCTCTTATTGTCTAATACATCACCAGTTTGCTTCATTGGTTTAGTGTGGGAAATTATCATAATTCAAACTTCTAAAACCAATAATAAGAGTGGCTTTAGCCTGACCTGTGGTGGCACAGTGGATAAAGCATCGACCTAGAACGCTGAGGACACCGGTTCAAAACTCTGCACTTGTCTGGTCAAGGCACATATGGGAGTTGATGCTTCCTGCTCCTCCCCCTTCTCTCTCCCTCTCTCACACTCTACTCTCTAAAAAATAAATAAAAATAATATATTGTTTTGTAAAGTGGCTTTGCTGTAGATCATGATAAAGTCAAATATTACTTTTTAATGTTAACACAATGTATGTTTTACTCTTAGAACAGGCTAAGTGCATTACATTAAGAATGATCGTGTACTTTGGAAGAATAAAATAACAGTATTAACTGTGACCTCATCTAAAATGGCAATGATCTTTCTCACTATATGGAACCTTATTAGACCAGAGATTTTCAGCCTTTTCCATCTTGTGTCACACATAAACTAATTACTAAAATTCTGTGACACATCAAAAAATATTTTTTTTGCCTGACCTGTGGTGGCGCAGTGGTTAAAGCGTCGACCTGGAACCCTGAGGTCGCTGGTTCAAAACCCTGGGCTTGCCTGGTCAAGGCACATATGGGAGTTGATGCTTCCTGATCCTCCTCTGTTCTATCTCTTTCCTCTCTCTCTCTCTTCTTTCTCTAATAATAAAAATGAATAAATAAAATAAATTTTTTTAAAAATTCTCATAAAAAAATATATATATTTTGCTGATCTGACCAAAAACATAGGTATAGTTTTGATTGATTTATCAAAAAAAAAAATACATATATATATATATATGTAGTAATTACCCTTTTGGTTCAAAGTGACTTTTAAAAAAATTAGGAGAGTTGCCTGACCAGGCGGAGGCACAGTGGATAGAGCATCGAACTGGGATGCGGAAGGACCCAGGTTCGAGACCCCAAGGTCACCAGCTTGACTGCGGGCTCATCTGGTTTGAGCAAAAGCTCACCAGCTTGGACCCAAGGTCGCTGGCTCCAGCAAGGGGTTGCTCGGTCTGCTGAAGGCCCGCGGTCAAGGCACATATGAGAAAGTAATCAATGAACAACTAAGGTGTTGCAAAGCACAATGAAAAACTAATGATTGATGCTTCTCATCTCTCTCCGTTCCTGTCTGTCTGTCCCTGTCTATCCTTCTCTCTGACTCACTCTCTGTCTCTGTAAAAAATAAATAAATAAAATTAAAAAAAAAAATCAGGAGCCTATACTTGTACCAAGAATTAACCAATCAGACACAACCTTATTATGCAACATGACTAGTAAGATGCAACCCTGTTCTATGACATGTATTTATGGTTCAAGATGGGGCATTCACACCAGATAGCTATTGTGTTGGCTGTTGCCAATTTGATAGTCTAAGGGGAACGAGGTCTGTGCCCTTGACGAAATAGTTCAGTATTGCATGTTTTAAAAATTCTTACATTGCACCAGTTGAAAAGCACTATTATTAGTATACATTGTAATTTTTATCCTTCGATAAGAGATCCAAATAAAACCTTGTTGAACTAGATCAGTGGTAGTCAACCTGGTCCCTACTACCCACTAGTGTGTGTTCCAGCTTTCATGGTAGGCAGTAGTGGAGCAACCAAACAGCGCCGTGATTACATACTAATCGACTAACTGTTGACCAGTCAAGATCAGGACAGCGGTCAGACTCTGTTAACAGGGCATTTGTATTGGGACCGCACCCGACCTCTTTCGCGACCAGCTGGCCCGCATCCGCGAGCGACCAGGTACCTGACCCCGGGGTCTACACCCGCCGCCTGATCTGGCGGGCAGTTTATGACTGCTCTTGTCGCCCCAAAACTAGCAGTTTGTCGTTTTATTACCCCGTAGACAAAGAATTCCATGATTCGACGCTTCTTTCTATGACAGAAACTGCCAGGCAATGAAGACACCAATTAACTCATATTTTCGTCTCAATTCCCGGATTTTAGGGTAATAGGGTGACATTCTAGGAACCCCCCCCTTGGACTGCCAAAACTAGCTGATGTCTTGCTACTTCACCCCAATCGCAAAGAAGTGATGCCATTGGCCAATACCCGCTGCATAAAATTTTATAAAACGCACAACTACGGATACTAACTTAGTCTCGTCTCGACAAACTCAACTACGACACTTGTAACGTCGCAATTACGCAACAGATTTCAAGCTCATAAGTTTTGTTCACGTTATGTAAGTGAAGCTAAATCGTTATGTAATCAAAACTAAAGTCAGTATGTAGTTAGATTTCTGAGAGCAAGCACGTGCTTACAGCTTCAAATAAAATATTGTGAAATATCGTGAGCCCATGTCTCAAAAAAAATGCACATGTGGCTATTCGCCAGAGTATCTGAAGATGGGTTTCATAGAATCTGTTGCAAATAAACAACATCCAATGTGTTTATTGTGCCATAAAACATTATTCAATGAGGTAATGAAGCCAAGTCAATTGCAAGAACATCTTTCTACAAAGCGTCCAAATGACAAGGACAAGCCCATTGAATATTTTCAGGAAATATATAAAAAATTTCAAAATCGTTTAACTATCGTTGCATCATTTAAGAAACAACATACAACGAACGAAGATGGATTAATTGCCACTTACTGCATTTCACAAATAATTGCAAAAAGTGGTAAAAGCTATAATATTGGAGAAACTAATAATACCCTCTGTAAAAGAATTTATCTCAACAGTATATACCTCAAATTTTAAAAACGTTGCCCCTAAGCGATAGCACAGTAAAGCGATGAATTGATGAAATGGCAGTTAATGTTGAAAACAAACATAATTATTCTCCAAAACTCTTCATTTTCCATGCAATTGGACAAATCTATCATTGCAGATAATGATGCTTTATTGATGGTATATGTACGCTATTTTGATGAAAACAATATATTACGAGAAGAAATGCTATTTGCAATAAATCTAATCACAGATACAAAAGGATTATATTTAATACTGTGAGAACATACTTTATAAAAAATAATATTCCTTTGAATAATATTGTTGCATGCGCTACTGATGGAGCACCATCAATGGGAGGTCACTATCGTGGATTTGTTGCTTATTTGAAGCAGGAAGTGCCAAATGTTTTATGTATTCATTGTGTGGTGCACAGACAACATCTTGTAGGAAAACATCTAAGTACAAGTCTCCATCATTAACTATAGTAATTCAAGCCATAAACAAGATCAAATCCAATGCAAAGAATGATAGAATGTTTTGGCAGCTTTGGCAGGACAATAATGAAGATTTTATTAAGTTACTTTTGCACACAGAAGTTTGGTGGCTATCAAAGGGTACATCTTTGGCTAGATTTGTAGCATTATATGATAGTGTCATACAATTTTTTGAAAGTAATAATGAGACCAATCTGTGTCAACAGTTAAAAACAGTAAAGAATGATGCCTTTTACTTGGCAGATATTTTCAAGAGATTTAACGATGTCAATTTGCAGCTTCAAGGAGCTAATAAAACACTTATAAGTTGCCAAAGTATTGTGCTATTATTTATTGACAAACTTGAACTACTTCGTCATAATCTATTGAAGAGAGAATTTCGTCAGTTTCCTCAATTATTATCTATAAAAGATGATGTAACTCCAGAGGATATTGACAGATTCAGTAGCCTCCTCAATGAACTTAAATTGGACATGGAAAAACGACTTGAAGATATTTTGAAATTGAAGGTATATGACTGGATGAAAAATCCTTTTACTGCAGATATTGAAGAGGCTGATACAACTTGCCAAGAAGAACTGTTAGAAATTAGATATGATGAAGAAAGTAAACAAATTCAACAGTGGTGGATATGAAAACCTATGGCAAAATTTAAAAATGCCGGTCTTGTATCCAAATATGTGGAAAATGGTATTCAGTTTATTGATCCCTTTCCCTACCTCATATCTTGTGGAATCAGGATTTAGCAGTTAATCATATTATGATGAAAGAAAGAAACTGCCTGATTGTTTCCAAAAGGGGAGACTTTCGTTTGTTCCTCCCAAAAATTGAACCGGATATTTAATATTTAGTTTCCCAGCATCAGCCTCAGGGATCCCACTAATAATTCAATTAACTAATGTAATTTCTATGTATGCAAAGTATAAATAAAAAGATAGATTTAACTATAGTAAGTTGTTTTATAAAGGTTTATTCCGCCAAATTTAGCGAAAATTTGACATAAAGTACTTGGTAAGTAATTATTATTATATGCTTTAACTTGCTGTAACTCTGCTTTATAAATTTTATAAAGTAAAGTTACTTCCCTACTTTATAAATCACCATTACTGTGGTTAGAAAATTTTACTACTAACAGAGATACAAAAGTGGGTGGTAGGTATGAAAAGGTTGACTACCCCTGAACTAGATTGTGTCTTTTAAAGTGGCATTATTAAAACACACATCGTGATTTAGAAGGTGCTTGTGTCTCTCATTTAAGCCTCACAACGAGCAAGTAGTAGCATCCCCTCTTCTACTCCATCTGACCAAGGGCAAGTATGTTAAATAACCTGCTCAAGTCACATGGCTAGTAACAGGTAAAGCCAGAACTAGGATTAAGATTCTTTGACTATATATAGCCTGACCAGGCAGTGGCGCAGTAGATAGAGGATCGGACTGGGATGCAGAGGACCCAGGTTCGAGACCCTGAGGTTGCCAGCTTGAGCGCAGGCTCATCTGGTTTGAGCAAAAAAGCTCACCAGCTTGGACCCAAGGTCGCTGGCTTGAACAAGGGGTCACTCAGTCTGCTCCACCCCCACAGTCAAGGCACATATGAAAAAGCTATCAATGAACAACTAAAGTGCCACAATGAAAAACTGATGATTGATGCTTCTCATCTCTCTCCGTTCCTGTCTGTCTGTCCCTATCTATCCCTCTATCTGACTCTCTCTCTCTGTCCCTAATTCTTTGACTATAAAATTAATCTCTTATTTAAAACAGACACAGTTTACATAGGTTCGAAGTAAGAGTGATATCAAAGGAGATAAGAAGAGATGGGCTATTTCTCTTACCTCTGGTTCCTAAACAAGAGATGTACATGCTCGATAAAGTAGATTGGTGTCAAATATTCCTTATAAATAACATCACAGTGCAGTTCTCAGTGCTACTCACATATTAATCATAACCAGGTAGGGATCTTAGTAACCCCATAATATTAAATACTTGTTTTGATATTAGTAAATTTTGCCTTGTAATCTGATGGCTATTTTAACTACCATAAATGGTTGAGAAATCAGTTGACAGTTTCCTTATAACTCACAATGTGTATTTTCTTTATAGGATCCATTCTGGAACAGAATGAAGAAGCCACTGCACCTTTTGGATTGTTTACATGTACTATTAACAAGATATGTTGAGAATCCTAGCCAGGTTTTAAATTGTGAGAGGTAAATATGAATTAGATATTGCATTACAGCAGAAGCTTTTAAATGTTTCTAATAAATATCTAGATAACAAATTTGGAGAGAATGAGGAAAGCTATCGAGATTATAAAGAAGTATAAGAGATTTGGGCTCGTTTTTATGTCAGCAGTAACTATTGAATGCTGTTGATTGGCATGTATGAAGAGTAGGATTTTTTCCGTTTTTCAATCCTTATCCCGAATTCTTTCTACAACTAAAAGGATATAATTTATGAATTACTTCTAAACTCCTGCTATGAATTAGTGACTAAGGACAGTTTAATTAGGACTTTGTGATGATATTGGCCAATTCAAGATATGTTTGTTTGAAAAGACCAGAAGAATGTAAATAATTTAACATCAATTTAAAGAATCGTCCTTTACTGTCTCTTCATCATAATAATCTTCAAAAGAAAATTGGTGGTTGCGTGGTAATCCACCTGCCCCCGGGTTTCCTTCTCTGCTTTCATTGATTTGCCATTTATTTAAGCACATGATCCTTGCTCTTCTCTGGGAATATACGCAAGATTAGCGGAAGCTGTAGGGACGTCCTGTAGGAACGAATGTTTGTGAATGTCTAGACAGTTGATCTCGTGTCTTGTCTTTTCCAGGAGAAGATTCACAAATCTCTGCCTGGATGCTGTTTGTGGTTATCTGGTTGAGCTACAGTCTATGAGCTCTTCACTCGCAGTGCAAGCCATCACAGGGAATTTTAAATCTCTTCAGGCCAAATTAGAACGGCTTCATTAATTGTTGTAATGTATTTTTATCCGTGTATTTTGATCTGTAAAATAAAATCTTAGCTGAGTCCAGATATCAAGTGCTGTATATCTAAGAAATTAAAAGCAATGTTAATAGAATTGTGTTTTTAATAGGTGCCTAGTACTTACAAACAATGTATTTGCCAGATAAATTCTTTTTACTACTACTTTGTTTTATAATCAGTTTTAAAAACAACTGAGATAAGATTTTTTATGCTGTTACTAACACAAGAACAAGAAGTTTTTATAAACTCTTATTTTGAATTACCACAGGTAGAAATTTTGAATTTTCAATATTCATTTTCAAGTTAGTCCAAAGATACTGATACTGGAATTGAAATAGGCTAGCTGAGCAGGTCATTCCCAAAATACTGGACTCGAACAGTCCTTAAAGACACAAACAAGCACTGTCTCTGTTTGAAAGTTTTTTAGGTGTTAAATTTATCCTTAGAAAGAAATTTCCACCAACTACTAATTTTGTCAGTTACATATGTACCTGCTTGTTTTTTGAGCAGATGATAAACTTGTAACTAATGTTCTATGTCCTAACTTGCAGGGGTCGTCAAACTTTTTATAAAAACCGCCCACTTTTGCAGTGCTGGTCAACCTGGTCCCTACCGTGCAACCAAACAGCGCCACGATTGGCCCATCATGAAAGCTGGAACGCCCACTAGTGGGCGGTAGGGACCAGGTCTACCAGCACTGCCAAAGTGGGCGGTTTTTATAAAAAGTTTGACGACCGCTGCGAGAGATACTGTTCTTCCTAGTGTCTACCTAGTTCTTTGGCCTTGTGACTACTGATTTTGTTAAAGCAATGCTTCTCAGAGTGTGCGCACCAGGTACATCACTACCATCTGGGAATTAGTTACAATTTCAGGTGTTTGAGCCTATTCCCAAACCTGAACCGATAGTTTGGGCTGAGGCCCAGCCCTGTTGTCTCGCCAAGCCCCCTAGGGCATGCTGGTGCACGTCCAGTCTGAGAACCCTGCATTACCGGGTACAGGGTACAGCCAGCTTGTGGATCAAGCTCCTGGCCTGATTCCTCCTCCTCCCTCCCCCCTCTGTAACTACAACCCATGAGTTCTACCCAAGACACACAATATGTAAAGCGAAATTGTTAGTAATGTAGTTTTTAGACTTTAAGAAAATTTAAGTAACTAGACCGTGTGCTTACAGTCCTGGCAACGACGAGGGAAGGGGAGAGAGTGAGAATGACCAGGACTGGCAATAAGTTAAGAATATGGACTCCTTTCCTCTCATTGTGATGCTACCGAGAGTAAGTCCCTTCTGTCTGTTGTAAAGAATGCGTGTTTCATAATTTTTAAAATACATTGTGTAAGTATTTTTCCTTGTACTTCTATTTATTTTCCTGAGACCATGGGTTGCCCTTTTCATTTTTTTTTTTTTTTAACAACTAAAATTGCTGGATACTATTTTATTTTTTTTATTTTTTTATTTTTTAAATTTTTTATTCATTTTAGAGAGGAGAAGGAGAGACAGAGAGAGAGAGAGAGAGAGAGAGAGAAGGGGGGAGGAGCTGGAAGCATCAACTCCCATATGTGCCTTGACCAGGCAAGCCCAGGGTTTCAAACCGGCGACCTCAGCATTTCCAGGTCGATGCTTTATCCACTGCGCCACCACAGGTCAGGCCCTTTTCATATTTATTCTCTTAAAATTTAACTATCTCGCTCCTATAATATTTAATTTATAATATTTAAATAGAATGTCAGAATATCATTTATTAGGCACAAGTACCTCTCATAGTTTTCAGATTTCCAATTGTTTCTTTTTTTTAATATGAAAAATGAATACATGTTATACTTTGTTAATTCTGTAAATTTAAAATTCTGTCATGTCTATTTAAAATGAAAGTCTTGCTTAAATATTAGTTCAGTCATAACTCTAGTTCTGCCTAATATACATCAAGATTTTTATATAATACACTGTTAACTATATATCGTATATACTTGTATAACAATGTCATATTTATATTACTCTTTTATAATATATAAAACATAATTATATATCATATGTAAATATATATTAACTATATAATATATACTTACATATAACAATATACCATACTTATAAAATGTAACTATATAGTTTTAAGTACATTTACACACAACCACATTAATGTATATGTTAAATAGACTCAACTCACAATATTGAAGCTACAGTACTTCTTTCCAAAGGGCGACAGGCTAGCATGGCTAAATGGTGCTGAGGAGCCAGGAATCTGAATACTGTCCCTTCCATTCATATAGCACCCTTTGAGAGGCTGTAAGAATTCCAGCTGCCCAGAGGATGTTTTCAATATCCTTTGGGTAGGATAAGATCCCTAAGAGAAAGGAAATTAGGTCCCCTCCCTTTGAGTCCTCTGGAATGGTGTTTCTAAATCTTTGACATTTGCCTGACCTGTCGTGGCGCAGTGGATAAAACGTCAACCTGGAAACACTGAGGTTGCCGGTTCAAAACCCTGGGCTTGCCTGGTCAAGGCACATATGGGAGTTGATGCTTCCTGCTCCTCCCCCCTTCTCTCTCTCTCTCTCTCTCTCTCTCTTCTCTATAATGAATAAATAAAATAAAATAAAAAAAACTAAAACTTTGACATTCATAAGACTCACCGGGACAGCCTTATAAAACATTAGTGAGCTCTACCTCCGCTGTGCTCGATGGAGTAAACGTGTAGTAGCATTGTGCCAGCACTTGTATCCATGGCATCGGTATGCTTTGTACTTGGTGTTCATTCAACATATTTCTTTATAGTGACTAGTAAGTGTATATATAGGCAATGAAGACTGAGTAGAACACAGTGAAGAGTCAGTGAAGGCCTTGATGGTTACATATTTATATTTTAGGTAGAGCGTGCTAGTGTGGCAAGATGGTTAGGAAAAAGAGAAAAACCTATTCTGAGTAACTGCAAGGTGTGGATATTGACCCTGAAAGGCGTGTGATGTATGTTCAACATTTTTTTAGTTACAACATATCTCCTAGTGACGTGTTCATTGAACCACTCTGCTAATCACATAAACTTCCTCCACTTTTATGTTTTATAATGAACTTCACCTCAGGATTCACAGGATATTCTTTCTCTTCCACAGAATACTGCCCACCTCCATCTTTTCCTCTTGTTCATCAGAGAAAAAATTACAATGATCATACAGCCGTATCGAGGAAATGGGGAACTAGGAACATTAAATCTATAGGTCTTAAAAGAGCACACAATTTTCTATCAATTTTTTCATTTAAAGTCTCAATAATAAAACCTTTAAGAATTTTAATTTTTGAGTCCTGTAGTAAATCATTTAAACAAATTTTGTTTTGCTCAGGAAGTTTTCCTCACAAGCAGATTGAAGCTAAATATAAGACTTTTTTAAATTCAAATTTTATAACAGCCAGTGTAATCTATTTTTATTCAGTTTTGTTCTGCTTCAAATATTGGAACAGTGACAATAATATTTTTACTCTTTCATATCAAATAAACATTACTTCTGCTTTATGGTATGTTTGAAATTAATATTTGTTTTAAAACTCTTAGTTATGCTTTTTGCATTTTAGCAACTCCTATCATCAAGAAAATGAACTCTTTCTTAAGATTAATCAGTTCACCACATGGGAGCCAGGCCTGTCGTATCTCCAGCCCACACGAGTGTCCACCTGTGTGATGGACATTTCCACTGGGATGACCTCCAAGTGCCTCAGGCAGAAAGTGACCAGACCTCCCTCTCTCTCTGCCTCTGCCCACTCTTGATTTTCTACCTCAGTCTTTTTCATCTAGTTACACAAATCCAAAATATGGGTATCATCTTTAAATTCTACCTCCAAATCCAATCAATTAGCAATTTCTAAGCAAGTCTATTTTCTTTTTTTTTTTTTACAGACAGAGAGTCAGAGAGAGGGATAGACAGGGACAGACAGACAGGAACACAGAGAGATGAGAAGCATCAATCATTTTTTGTTATACATTGCGACATCTTAGTTGTTCATTGATTGCTTTCTCATATGTGCCTTGACCGCAGGCCTTCAGCAGACTGAGTAACTCCTTGCTGGAGCCAGCGACCTTGGGTCCAAGCTGGTGAGCTTTGCTCAAACCAGATGAGCCCATGCTCAAGCTGGAGACCTCGGGGTCTTAAACCTGGTCCTCCACATCCCAGTCTGACGCTCTATCCACTGCACCACCACCTGGTCAGGCAAGTCTATTTTCTTAATATCCCCCCATCTGTCCAATTGTCTCAGGTTTTTAGGGCTTAATTAGTTAACCCTATTTCACTTGGATGCCTACAAGCAGTCCCTCAGTAGTCTTTTCTGCCTCTAACTTGAGCCCTCCCTCATTCCTTTTTCTACACTAAAGTTAGAGTGGTCTTTTAAAAATGCAAACCTACAATATTATACCCCCACCTTTTCCCTCAGAAGAAATGCCAGATTCCTGGGATTCCTGGGGTGGACTCCATTGCAAATGGCAAAAAAATTTTAAATCTCCGTCGGCCTAGCATGCGGAGGACCCGGGTTCGATTCCCGGCCAGGGCACACAGGAGAAGCGCCCATTTGCTTCTCCACCCCTCCGCCACGCTTTCCTCTCTGTCTCTCTCTTCCCCTCCCGCAGCCAAGGCTCCATTGGAGCAAAGATGGCCCAGGCGCTGGGGATGGCTCTGTGGCCTCTGCCTCAGGCGCTAGAGTGGCTCTGGTCACAACATGGCGACGCCCAGGATGGGCAGAGCATCGCCCCCTGGTGGGCAGAGCATCGCCCCTGGTGGGCGTGCTGGGTGGATCCCGGTCGGGCGCATGCGGGAGTCTGACTGTCTCTCCCTGTTTCCAGCTTCAGAAAAATGAAAAAAAAAAAAAAAATTTTTTTTAAATCTCAAGTTAGTTTATGCAAAAGAATTTATTGGCCCTCAAAACTAAGAAGTTAAGTATAGAGCTATTTCCACATGGTTAGACCCAAAGCCTCAGTACCTCCAGGGCTTTTTCTCCAGGTCAGTCTGGTCTCCTCATATTCATTCTTCATGTCTTTCTGCACTTTGCTCCATAGACTCCTGGGAGAGCGTAGGCAGGGTCAAATTCTTCCTGTTTAATCCAGATGTGTAGTCAACAGAGAAGTCATTGGAAGGGTTCTGATGGACCAGTCCTGAGTCATGGACTCAGTCTTGGAGTAGAGGGTACCAGCTCATCGCCCAAACCATACAGAACAGGAAAGTGCCTTCCTAAAGAAGCTTGCAAGCCATGGCTGAGTAGCTTGGTTGGTTAGAGCTTCATCCTAAGTGCAGAGGTTGCTGGTTCAATCCCCAATCAGGGCACATACACAAACAGATTGATGTTTCTGTCTCCCTCTAAAATCAATTCAAAAAAATTTTTTTTAAAGTTTGTCAAACATGAAAAAGGTGTATTCAAAACTGAATCATACTAGGCACACATGAGTGTACTAGATCTGCCCACCTACCTTGCTTACCACTCATTTTGATGAAAACTAAAAACCCATCACTAAAGCTCAGTGAACCCAAAGCTAGAAAAACACAAAATCACACCAAAGCACATCACAATCAATTCTCAGCAAACTGGAAATAAAGGGAACTTCTCAGCCCGGTAAAGACATGTATGAAAAACGTATAGCCCAAATCACATCTAATGCTGGAAAACTAACCACTTTCTTTTTAAGTTGAGGAAAAAATACGGATGTTTCTATCAATATAATATTGGAGCCCAGTGCACTTTGGCAAATGAAATGTAAGACAAGTTGGAAAAACAGACATAAATGTGTACTTACTCAAATATTTAAAATAACATTAAAAAACAATTTAAGACTTTTTTTTAAACTAAAGTGGTAACACCTTTACAATGCAAACTACAAAACAGTGCTGGAAAAATTAAACCCTAAATATGAGAGACATATAGTGCTCACTAATTGAAAGACAACTTGTTAACACATTGATACATAGATTTGGTACAAGTCCAACCAGAATTCCAGCAGACTTTTTATAGAGATTGACAAACTGATTTTAAAATACATACAGGAATGATAGGGCCTAGGATAGCCAAAACATTTGAAACAGAATATATTTGGAGAACATACTCTACTCATTTCAAGATTTTATTACATATATATTTCCTGCCTTTAAGGATATCACAAGTTGGTGAGGAGATAGATGATTGTATATATGTATGTATGTATATTCTAACCACTTGTGCTAAAAACTAATTGCCATTACTAATGCACATTTCCCAGCCTCCCTGCAGTTAGATGTGACCACGGGATTAAGTTCTGTCCCATGCAGCTTAAGCAGAAATGGGTTATTTCTGAGCCCAGGTCTTGAGACTGGGGGCAAGATCCCTTTACCTCTTTCCTCTGGCTGGAAGCCACTGTGACTGTCTTGACTATGCAAAAAGATGCTAGATGACAGAGCAAGGATCTCAAAAGAATCTATATCTCTGAGTGACTGTGGAGCACAGCGACTCCACCAAATTGAATCACTCACCTTATAAGAGTTGCACAAGAGAGAAATAAGCGTCTTATGTTCTTTAGGCCATGGATGTTCTGACACTGCAGCCTCATCTAAATGATTCACCACTCCATCTTATCACAGACCTCATCTTATCATGACTCCCTTGTGGAGAAAGAATGGACTCAGAAACAAAGACAAGCCCTCAGCAGCCATTTCTGTACTAGGTGATCCTAGTCATAGCTGATTGATCCAGGAGTGAATCTCTCACCCAAACGGCATCATTTGTATGTTCCTCCCAAGAGATTTGCACTTTTGAACTGAGACAGAGCTGAGACTAACTGCAGCTCAGTCACGTTAATGGCAAAGCTTTGAAGCTGCACTGTACAATATAGGAAACGAGCCACATGTGGCTGTTTGAATTTCTGGGAAATAAAATAAGAAATTTAGTGTCTCAGTTGCTCTAGCTACAGTCCAGGCACCTAATATCATTTGTAGCTTATGGCTACCATACTGGTCAGAGCAAACAACATTTCATCAGCACAGATGTCTCTATAGGACAACAGTCTCTCCTGGTTCCTGTCTCCCAAAAATTGGTTGAGAACATTCCCTCGATACTGTGGGATACACCAGATTCTCTACAATACATTCCCTCTCTTGCTCAAGCTAAAGTCAGATGTGATTTTATTAGTTGCTACCAAAAGACCTCAATTATAAATCTGGCACTATAACTACAAAACACCAGATCTGATGGGGAATTCTCAGGCTTATTTTTACTTGAGTTTGAATTATCTTCTATTTCATCCCTCTCACATTCTTGTAAGGATGGGCATGGTATTCTTGCCTGACCTGGTGGTGGCGCAGTGGATAAAGCGTCAAACTTGAACATTGCCATATCAAAGCACATACAAGAAGGAACTACTATGAGTTGATGCTTCTTGCTCCTCCTTCCCCTTTTTCTCTCCTCTCTATAAAAAGCAATAAATTGCCCTGGCCGGTTGGCTCAGTGGTAGAGCGTCGGCCTGTTGTGCAGAAATCCCAGGTTCGATTCCCGGCCAGGGCACACAGAAGCGCCCATCTGCTTCTCCACCCCTCCCCCTCTCCTTCCTCTCTGTCTCTCTCTTCCCCTCCCGCAGCAAGGCTCCATTGGAGCAAAGATGGCCGGGGCGCTGGGGATGGCTCTGGTCGCAGCAGAGCTATGCCGGGGAGGGGCAGAGCATTGCCCCCTGGTGGGCAGAGCGTCGCCCCCTGGTGGGCGTGCCAGGTGGATCCCGGTCAGGCGCATGCGGGAGTCTGTCTGACTGTCTCTCCCCATTTCCAGCTTCAGAAAAATACACAAAAAAAAAAAAAGTGCAGGCTGAAGGAGAAACTGATACATAGCTTATATAACACTGGGGAACAATTTTTTTTTTTCATTTTCTGTTGCATGAGGTTTTAGAAGTGTTTCTATATATTTCTGCATCGCTGATTCCAAATCTGAAATCTGTTTTTTGGTGCATACTCTACTTTTTATGCAATTTTAATTTCTTTTCTTACAGTTAATGGTATGCATTGGTTTTTAAATTGGAGTTAAATTTCGACTCTTGGATTGAACATAACCACGAGGCAATTAATGTTTTACAAACATTATTTTACATAATTGTATTTTTAAATGTAAAAAATTATTATATGATAAAAAAACACCCTCTTATTTTGTTTTAAGATTGAATCATGGCTTCTTTGAGTAGGCGTAAATGTAAGAACAGTCCTGACACCTTCTGTTATATTTGTGGCTGTTACACACTTCAACGTCAAAGGCACAATATTTCATCATTTGTGACACATGCTTATATTGCCTATTTTCAAGTTCCCCTTGGCGATCAAGACAAGAATTGGGCTCCTCATATTGTGTGTCATAATTGTAAGAAAATGCTTGGTGACTGGACAAAAGGAAAACACAAAGGAATGCCTTTTGGTATTCCCATGGTTTGGCGTGAACCTAAGGACCACAGCAGTGACTGTTATTTCTGTCTGATCCATACAAAGGGCATCGGCAAGAAAAAAACAGCATATGATCGCATATCCTAATATTCCTTCAGCAATATGACCTATCCCACACTCTGAGACACTCCCGGTTCCAGTTTTCAATGGTCTTATTCCTGCTAAGGACAAAGAAAGTGAATATGGTGATCAAGTGTATTTTGATAAGATGCATGAGGAAATAAATGGTTGTAGAGTCTGAAGGGTCTTCTTCTGATGCCAAGCATTCATTAACCCCTCAGCAGTTTAGCCAACCAGAACTGAATGACCTAGTAAGAGATTTGGGCCTCAAAGAAAGCAGCCGAGTTATTAGCCTCCAGTCTTCAAGAAAAGAATGTACTTCACCAGTCAGCTAAAGCATCCCATTTCAGGAAGTGTGAACAAATTTTTGTGGACTTTTTTCCCGAAGACAAACACTTTGTTTACTGTCATGATATCAGTAGTCTTCTCAGCCAGCTAGGTGTTACCACTTACAGTCCAACAGAATGGCGGCTATTTCTTGACAGCTCTAAACAGAGTCTGAAATGTGTTCTCCTACACAACGGTAATGTTTATGCAGCGGTTCCAACTGGTTAATCAACTCATCTGCGAGAAGATTATAATGACATAAAAATTGTTCTCGACTTTCTGAAGTATGAGGAGCATAACTGGATCATTTGTGTGGATCTTAAAGTGATAAATTTCCTGATAGGACAACAGAGAGGTTTCACGAAGTATCCTTGCTTTCTGTGTTTGTGGGACAGCCAAGCTCGGGAGAAACACTAGACACAGAAGGAGTGGCCGAAACGTGAAGCTCTGGAAGTAGGGATGCAAAATATTGTGAATGAACCTGTAGTTAATTGAGACAGGATCATTTTTCCCCCACTTCACATCAAACTTGGCTTAATGAAGCAATTTGTTCGTACTTTGAATAGAGAAAGTGAATGCTTTCAACATATTATTTCTGCTTTTCCTGCCTTGTGTTTCGAGAAGATAAAAGCAGGTGTATTCGATGGACCTCAAATTCAAACCCTTACATGTGACGAAGAATTTGCCAGGAAGATGAATAAGGAGGAGAAAGCAGCATGGCAGTCTTTTGTGGCAGTTACAAAGAACTTCCTTGGCAACAAATAAGCAGAAAACTATGAACTTCTGGTTCAAAGGATGCTGTTGGCTTTCTGTGACATTGGCTGTAACATGAGCATCAAGATTCACTTCCTGAACAGTCACCTTGATAAGTTTCCTGAAAATCTTGGAGCTATTAGTGATGAGCAGACTACTGCTGGAGCATCAAATGAGATCGTCTTCAACAAGTACACAAATGCAAGAGCTACAAACACAAATTTTTGTCTGAATAGAATTTAAATAAGTTTTGCGCAAATTTTATGATTAAAATAAGTGTTTTAATATGTTTTATTTTGAAATTGTAGAAAATTCTGATGCAATCATATCATTTAGTGTATTAGTGTATTTATTGCATTATATAAATTATTATATTTTCACAAAGATGATGCCCAAGAAGACATCAACTTCATTATGTTAAACTAAATGTTAAAAATTTTACTATAAGCCTGATCAGGCGGTGGCACAGTGGATAGAGCATCAGATTGGGATGCGGAGGACTGAGGTTCGAGACCCCGAGGTTGCCAGCTTGAGTGCAGGCTCATCTGGTTTGAGGAAAAGCCCACCAGCTTGAACCCAGGGTCGCTGGCTTCAGCAAGGGGTTACTCAGTCTGCTGAAGGCCTGTGGTCAAGGTACATGTGAGAAAGCAATCAATGAACAACTAAGGTGTTGCAATGCGCAATGAAAAACTAATGATTGATGCTTCTCATCTCTCTCCGTTCCTGTCTGTCTGTCCCTGTCTGTCCCTCTCTCTGACTCACTCTCTGTCTCTGTAAAAAATAAATAAATAAATAAAAATTAAAAAAAAAAATTTTTACTATAAGATGAAAACCTAAAATCTTGAACTGCAAAGAGACTGTAGCTTACAGAGAAAAACTAATGTCAGATTTGAGATCAGCACACTCGAATTAGGTAAGAATAAGTGTTTTTGTGGATGCAACAAAAATTTTGATCCCCAGTGTTATCTATATCTACAGTCCTCCCTTTGGGGTTCTGAACCTTGTATCTAATTGTTCACTAGATAGTCCCATCTGGAAGAAGTCCAAAGGCACCATCAGATGCATGTGCTTCAAGTTGAATTGTTCTCCACTTAAAACCTAGCTTAGATATTTGTGACCTCCCCATCTCTAAGATGAAGAAAGTGCAGTCTGCACACTATAAATCTTTTAAATAGGAATAATATTGTCTTCCCTTCTTTATACCTAACAGTGTCTCACACATTATAGACAGTCAATAATTTTTTTTTTTTTTTGAGACAGAGAGAGAGTCAGAGAGAGGGATAGACAGGGACAGACAGACAGGAATGGAGAGATGAGAAGCATCAATCATTAGTTTTTTGTTGCGCGTTGCAACACCTTAGTTGTTCATTGATTGCTTTCTCATATGTGCCTTGACCGCGGGCCTTCAGCAGACCGAGAAACCCCTTGCTCGAGCCAGGGACCTTGGGCTCAAGCCGGTGAGCTTTTGCTCAAACCAGATGAGCCTGCGCTTAAGCTGGCGACCTTGGGGTCTTGAACCTGGCTCTTTCGCATCCCAGTCTGACGCTTTATCCACTGCGCCACCGCCTGGTCAGGCGACATTCAATAATTTTTAGCAAATTATAGTTCTTTCCATAAAACTTAAAGAATAAGAAAATGTTTGGGTGATGGGCTCACAACACAATCAACAACAGTTCAATGCTATAAAGATGTTAACCTGAAACCTATGTACTTTTATTGATCAATGTTGCCCTATTGAATTTAATTTTCTAAATAAAATAATAAAAAAAAAGATAATGTATGGAACAGTCAACTCCACAATGACACCCATCCTATAGGTCTTATGGCTATACATCCGAATCAGCCAGTTAGACAGGAACATTGATTGATCCTTCCTCTATGTGCCCCTGACCAGGGATCCAACCAGCATACTCTGTGTTTCCCAGATGCTCTAACCCAGTGGTCCCCAATCCCTGGGCCGCGGACCAGTACCGGTCCATGGGCCATTTGGTACCGATCCACAGAGAAAGAATAAATAACTTACATTATTTCCGTTTTATTTATATTTAAGTCTGAATGATGTTTTATTTTTAAAAAATGACCAGATTCCCTCAGTTACATCCATCTAAGACTCAGTCTTCCTGACCTGTGGTGGCGCAGTGGATAAAGCATTGACCTGGAAATGCCAAGGTCGCCGGTTCAAAACCCTGGGCTTGCCTGGTCAAGGCACATATGGGAGTTGATGCTTCCAGCTCCTCCCCCCTTCTCTCTGTCTCTCTCTCTGTCTCTCTCTCTCTCTGTCTTTCCCTCTCCTCTCTAAAATGAATAAATAAAAAATATTAAAAAAAAAAAAGAAAATAATTAAAAAAAAAAAAAAAAAGACTCAGTCTTGACGCTTGTCTCAGTCACGAGATACATTTATCCGTCCCACCCTAAAGGCCGGTCCGTGAAAATATTTTCTGACATTAAACCGGTCCGCGGCCCAAAAAAGGTTGGGGATCACTGCTCTACCAACCTAGCTATCCCGCCAGGGCCTGAATTTTTCTGCCTGGGGCTTTTTGTGCTGACTCTAGTAGGATTTATGTAAGCTGTTCGTGACTTCGGGTGAATTTGAAGCATCTCACTTCTCTAACCTTTGAGATAAACAGTGCTAAATTGCCAGGATCCAGGCTGCCCTAATCCGACACACAAACAGAGGGACAGGTGTAGTTCTTGATGTTTCAGGAAACCCTCCCGCCCTGTATCTTTTGCTTACTAAGATGATAGCTCTTCATTTGAGAGGTTGTAAGATCCTAGCCAAGGGAAACAAGTCGAATGCCTTCAAACACCAGGGCCAGTGACATCAACACGTGAAGAAGAAACATACAAATTTAAGCTACAGAAACATGCTTTTCCAGGCCAAACCCCGTACAGCGGCTTGTTCGTGACCCGTTCCCAGTCGGAGGGCTGGACCAGGCCGGGGGCGAAGAAAGTGAACACAGTGCAAATGACCAAACAAGTCACCAGGGTTGAAAAAACGCACATGGTGTCCTCAGTGCTTTAAGTTGCCCATCCGATCCGCTTGAGGGGCAGTGTACGAGCCCCTCACTTTCGGATCCGTGACAACCTCCACTAGAGGAGTGACAGCCCCTGAGTTACAGAGCAGTCGCTTATGAGACGGTCTCCTGTGAAGCGCGGCACCGCGCCCGGGCACTCCGTGTGTCAGACTCACGCCCGGTGAGTGCAAACAAGGACCCGCCCAAGCCCAGGAGACGCGGGGGTGGGGCACGGGGGGCGGGGGAGGCGAAGCGGGGAGCACCGAGAGCATGGTGGGGGAGCGAGAGGGGGCAGGTGGGGAGGGGCGGTGGGCGCCGGGAGCGGGGAGAGCAGGAAGAGCAGGAAGGAGGAGGGGACTACGCGGTGGGCGGCGGGCAGGAGGGGCGGGGAGCATCTGGAGCGGGGAGGGACGATCGGCTGGAACAGAAGTCGCGGCGCGGGGAGGAGGCGGGGGGCGGGCCGGGCGGGCGGAGGGGGAGGCGGAGCGGGGCAGCTCCCGCCCGCGCCCCTCGCCGGCTCGGAGCAGGCGCCCTGGCGGCGCTCGAGTCCCCTCCCGCCCGCCGCCGCCGTCGCCAGGGCGTCGGCTCGCGTCCGGGCGGCCCGCGGGGCCCGCAGCCGTCGTCCCCCGCCTCCCCGTCCGCGCCGCCCGCTTGGCCTTCGGCATCGCCGCGCCATCCCCGCCACGGAGGGCCCAGCCCGGCCGGCCGAGGTAACTTCCCTCAGGTCCCCGGCCGCAGGTTCCTGCCGCACGGCCCCACCGCCTCCCACGCCGCGGGGCGGCGCTCCTCGGTCCCGATCCCCCTCCCGTCCTGCATGTCCGCCCGTGCCCATCCCCGCTGCTCCCCGCCGCTCCCAGCACCCCGTCCTTCCCTTCTGCCCCGCGCAGGCCTTCCCGCCTCCTGGGCCTCCCCAGCCGCCTTGGCCCTGCCCTCCCGCCGCAGCATCCTGTCCTGTCCCCGGTGGGCGCTGGGACTGGCCCCCGGCCCAGCCCCCTCCGCGGGCTCGGGAGGAAACCTCGCAGGAGCTGGGGGGACCTGCGCGACATTGTCGTGGGGAAACTCCCGTTTGACTTTAGTGGGTGATTTCTTCTTTGAACACTGAGGAAGGGACGTGATTTCTTAGACACGCTTGTGGTGGAAACCGCAGAGGAACTTGGATTATTGTCTTTTAAATTGCATTGGCCCGTGGGTTTTAAATAAAGGTACTTTTAATGTATTTCCGTCTCCTAACATGTTTTGTCAGTGTGATCAAGTTGCTTTTATGTATTCTTCTATTAACTAATATATTGTGGCGATGTCTGTTATTGTCTGGAGCATTACCGTTTTGAGTGCCAGATCAGTAAGCAGAAATAATCTTTGCCACATAACAGGCGGTGAAAACTACCAAATCCTCTAGGGCTCAGTCATCTTGAGCTACCTTTTTATTCTTTACATTTTAGTTGCAAAACTTATCTCTTAGTATAGATCTGGAATATTTAAAAGCAAATCTCAGGCATAAATACTTAAGTATATACCGTAGCCCATATCTAGGAGAGATTAAGGACCCTTTTTAAAAAAACACCACCATCCTGGCCTGTGGTGGCGCAGTGGATCCACCTGGAACACTGAGGTTGGCCCTTCGAAACCCTGGGCTTGTGGGTCAGGACACATAGGACAAGCAATCAATGAAAAACTAAAGTGAAGCAACTATGAATTGATACTTATTGTTATTCCCGCCCTCTTCTCTGTGTAAAATCAATAAATAACCTGGCTGTGGTTGCACAGTGGATAGAACACCCTCCTGGAATGCTGAAGTCCTGGGATCAAGACACAGGACAAGCAACTACTTCTCATCCCCCCACGCACCTCTTTCTGTAAAATCAATAAATAAAATCTTTTAAAAACACCAAAAAACCATAATAGAATTACCACATATCACCAAAGTAACATGAATAATTTTTTAAGAGACAGAAAGAGAGAGGGAGGAGAGAGAATAAGAAACATCAACTCATAGTTGCTTCACTTTGGTTATTTATTTATTTATTTTCATTTTTCCGAAGCTGGAAACGGGGAGGCAGTCAGACAGACTCCCACACGCGCCCAACTGGGATCCACCCGGCATGCCCACCAGGGGGCGATGCTCTGCCCCTCTGGGGCGTTGCTCTGTTGCATCCAGAGCCATCCTAGCCCCTGAAGCAGAGGCCACAGAGCCATCCTCAGCACCCAGGCCATCTTTGCTCCAATGGAGCCTCGGCTGCAGGAGGGGAAGAGAGAGACAGAGAGGAAGGAGAGGGGGAGGGGTGGAGAAGCAGATGGGCGCTTCTCCTGTGTGCCCTGGCTAGGAATCGAACCTGGGATTCCTGCACGCCAGGCCAACGCTCTACCACTGAGCCAACCGGCCAGGGCCACTTTGGTTATTTATTGATTGCTTCTTATATGTGCACTGAGGGGACTGGAGGGGAGGGGCGTGGAGGGCCTTAAGTGGAGCCAGTGACCCCTTGCTTGAAGCAGCAACCTTGGGCTTCAAGCCAGTGACCTTTGGGCTCAAGCCAGCGACCATGGGGTCATGAAGATGATTCAGCTTTCAACCTGGTGAACCTGCAGTGAAGCTGGCAACCTTGGGGTTTCAAACCTGGGACCTCTGTGTCCCAGACCAACACTCTATCCCCTGCACCACCACGATCAGGCTATCCTTTTCTTTATACCAGTACACTTATAGATTCTTTCTGAATGATTTGAGAGAGTGTGCATAACGTTATCCCTTCTTCTGCCATAATTCTCAGTACCATATGCATTTCCTAAGAGCGATGGTATTCTTTTACATAAACAAGTACAGTTAGCAAGTTCAGGAAATTTAGCACTGATTACATTACTTTATCTATGTGCTATATAGTTCCTATTCCAATTACGTCAACTGTTACAGTATATTGACTTTATTCTCTTGAAGTTTTAAGTATGTTTCTTTATTTTCTTTGTTTTTGTTTTGTTAACTAGTGATTAGATTCATACAGATTCATGGTTCAGTTTTTAATCTTTTTTTTGTAAGAATATTTCATAAGTTCTGTGGACTTTATATCTATGTAGCATCATATCAGGAGGAATATCATGTCTTTGTTTCACATATAGTAATTTTAAGATTGATATGTGGGCTTAGGGCCTATCAATACACCTCTTATAAAGTTCCCCGTCTCCTTTCACCTGATAGCTTTAGCGGCCACTAATACTGTTGGGCTAGACCTGCTGCTTCATTAGGAGCTGCAAATGATGCTTTCTTAATGCTCTCATTACTCTTGCACTTGGTTAGCTGGTTTAGGGAATTTCTTATTTATAATTTTCATATATAAAGTTTTTAAAAAGAAATACTGACTAAGGAAGTAGTCATCTGGAATATTAGGGTTTTGAGCAATTGAGAAACAATGTTATAGTATAAAATATGAGAATGGCTAGCATCTTAATAGGTCATCCCGACGGTACTTGAATAGTTTTTTAAAGCTAATTTTATTTTAAAATATCAGATA
Organism: Saccopteryx leptura; assembly: GCF_036850995.1. NCBI lineage: Eukaryota > Metazoa > Chordata > Mammalia > Chiroptera > Emballonuridae > Saccopteryx > Saccopteryx leptura. Next base: position 160,704,297 of record NC_089503.1, read on the forward strand.
TTTTCTTAACTATGGGATCAACATATCAAATTCAACTTTTTGTATATCCTAAACTAAATAGAATCAGAAAGATAGAATTTTTTTAAAAAGAACAAGGAAGAATAAGGCTATGATGGAATATAGCCCAGGCCAATGACCAAATGCTATCATTGTTCCAGGTTTTACGATTAAAGTAAATTTATTTTAATTAATTCATCATAGCCTGACCAGGCAGTGGCGCAGTGGATAGAGCGTCGGACTGGGATGCAGAAGACCCAGGTTCGAGACCCTGAGGTCGCCAGCTTAAGCGCAGTCTCATCTGGTTTGAGCAAAAGCTCACGGGCTTGAGTCCAAAGTCGCTAGCTCAAGCAAGGGGTTACTCGGTCTACTGAAGGCCCGTGGTCAAGGCACATATGAGAAAGCAATCAGTGAACAACTAAGGTGTTGCAACACGCAACGAAAAACTAATGATTGATGCTTCTCATCTCTCCGTTCTGTCTGTCCCTATCTATCCCTCTCTCTGAATCTCTCTCTCTCTCTGTCTCTAAAAAAATTAAATAAATAAATAAATAAATAAAATGAAAAAATAATTAATTCATTATAGTCACTGACTTATAGGACACCTGCTTATATACAGAGAACTTTTTTCATGAATCATTTGGGAGTGACAAACATTTTTCATGAATCAAAGGGAGATGCTCCCTTACCCATGAATATTTGAGTGTATATTTTCTACAAACAAGGACATTCACCTGCATAACTGCAGGATAACTATCAAAATCAGAAAATGAACATTACACATTGCAAGCATCTGATTCTCAGTTTCTCTTCCTATTCAAGTTTTCCTGTTGTCCAATGTCATTTATCATGAAGGGATAACATCTACAATTACTCATTGCATTAAGTTGTCAGGTTTTCTGTTTGGGACCAGTTTACCAATCTTTTCTTGACTTTCATAACCTTGGCATTTTGAAGGTTACAGATCAATTATTTTGTAGAATGTCCTCCCATTTGGGTTCGTCTGCTCCTTCCTTGTGATTAAAGTTACATATCTTTAACATGTGGCACAGGTGCTTTTCTCATATGCCTGTTAGGTGGCACATGATTTCCATTCATCCCATTTCTGATCATTTTCTTTTGTGTGTATGTGTGAGAGAGGGAGACAGGGACAGACAGACAGGAAGGGAGAGAGATGAGAAGCATCAACCTGTAGTTGTGGCACCTTAATTGTTCATTAGTTGCTTTCTCATTTGTGCCTTTAAAGGGTGGTGGTGGAGGAGGGCTCCAGCTGAGCCAGTGACCTTGGGCTCAAGCCAGTGACCTTTGGGGCTCAAGCCAGCGACCATGGGGTCATGTCAATGTCCTATGCTCAAACCAGCATACCCGTGCTCAAGCTGGTGAGCCCTTGCTCAAGCCAGTAACCTCATGGTTTCAAACCTGGGTCCTCAGTGTCCTAGGCTGATGCTCTATCCATTGTGCCACCGCCTGGTCAGGCTGATCATTTCCATTTTTTTTTTTTTTACAGGGACAGAGAGAGAGTCAGATAGAGGGATAGATAGGGACAGACAGATAGGAACAGGGAGAGACGAGAAGCATCAATCATCAGTTTTTTTCGTTGCGAGACCTTAGTTGTTCATTGATTGCTCTCTCATATGTGCCATGACCGCGGGCCTTCAGCAGGCTGAGTAACCCCCCGCTCGAGCCAGTGACCTTGGGTCCATGCTAGTGAGCTGTGCCACCACCTGGTCAGGCTGATCATTTCCATTTTGATCAGTGGATTACATGGAGTTTGCCTGGCTTCTTCATTGTAAAGTTTGAGACAATGCGAATATGCCATTTTCACCAAATGTTCAATTTATTTACTTTTTTATAATTGTATTAAATCAGTTTCCTATTTTGTTTAATGGATTTTAAATTCATGACTATAATTGGTCCTCAGTTTGGTCAGTGGGATCCCTTTCAGGATGGCATCTATGTCCTCACTAAGCTTAAGCTGCAGTGCTCTGTGCCCGGACGGCCCAGTGTGGGCATCCTCTCAGATTCTCCCAGGAATGGACCTTCGCCCAAGATCGTGCTCTCCTCCCCTGCGCGGGATCTCACGGACTGTGCTGGCCTCCTTGTGACTGTCCCCTCACCCAGCACGGGGCTTGCTAGGCATATCCTCTTCCTGTTCGCTCAGAGCTTCCTTTCTGTGTGGGCTAGTTTGGACAGTTTGCTTCCGTGGTAACCAAAGGCTCTAAGGGTGATTATTCCTGGGAGTGTGGTGGAAGCTGTATTGCCTTTTGTGATCTAGCCTTGGAGAATGTGCAGCATCACTTCCATTTTATTCATGGCGAAAATAGTCACAATCCTTTCCAATTTCAAGGGAAAAGGCATGGATCAGGGAAGTGGTCTGTGAGAGCAGGGTCTCAGGCATCCCCAAACTACAGCTTGTGGGCTGCATGCGGCCCCCTGAGGCCATTTATCCGGCCCCCCGCCGCACTTCTGGAAGGGGCATCTCTTTCATTGGTGGTCAGTGACAGGAGCACTGTATGTGGCGGCCCTCCAACGGTCTGAGGGACAGTGAACTGGCCCCCTGTGTAAAAAGTTTGGGGACCCCTGCTAAGTCACAGTGGAAGAGGAGCCCGTGGGATAGGAGATAGCGTGTGGCCGTCTTTGGAATCACCGAGAAGGGCACATCACGTAGAAGCTGCATTTTCAGGCTGTTTTCCTAGTTCTTGTTTACCCTCATCGTCTCAGTGATAACTTGTCAAAAAAGCAACCACACTTGTCTGATGGTTCAAGATATGAGATACTGAATGCATTGTCCATGTCTTATTTTAAAAAGAGAATTGAGCTGATGAAAAAGGAAAACACCAACTCTTGATGAAAATTCTGAATTAAGATCCTCAGTAAATATTATGGGCTATTTATTATTATTTTTGCTCTTTATAGCATCTTGTGTATTTTTTTTATTGATTTTTAGAGAGAGAGGAGTGAGAGAGAAAGAGAGAGAGAGAGAGAGAGAGAGAGAGAGAAGGGGGAGGAGCAGGAAGCATCAACTCTCATATGTGCCTTGACCAGGCAAGCCCAAGGTTTCAAACCAGCAACCTCAGTGTCCCAGGTCGATGCTTTACCCACTGCGCCACCACAGGTCAGGCCTGTATATGTTTTTTACTTAATTGATTATTGATATCTCAACAGGCATGGAGATAAGATTAGAAGTTTTGACATCAACAAGTATCAAACAGAAAACACCCTGGCCACGGGTCTCCTGGTTGGGACAGGTAGGTTTTTCTGTCTTCATCAGCACCAGTTCTAATATGTGCCTAGCCTCTAAGACTGAAGAATGTTCTATGGCATTTAAAATTAAATAAAATCTATCATTAGAAGGATCACCATGGAACCGAGTTTTGTTTTTATTATAGTGAGCAAGTTACCTTTTCTAGAAAGTTAAATGTTCTATCTAGAAGAAATATTTTATTAAAATTTTTTTTCATATAATGTTTAAGAAGGAGGAGATGGCATATAGCAAAAGGGAGTATTTAATCTTCCAAACCTTCTCCTTCCGGAACAGCGGAGTGTTGCTTCCCGTGTGGTGCTCACTTTTGTGCAGTGACGTGCCCCTGTGTCTGAAACAAAGATGAGTCACAGTACACAGTCTGGGAGCACGGTGCTCAGTGTACACGGAATAGCATCCTCACCTCAGGGAACGCGGGCAAACCTAGGAAATCCTCTTAGAATGTATTATAATAATTAAAATGGAGAAATCTGGTGTTGTATCATTTCCTGTAAGAAATGATACCATTACTTTACCTTCTCTAGAAGGGTGTCTCTTGAACTTTACGATTGGTTCAGAGTCATTTGGAGATCTTGTTAAAACAAGCGCTGGGCCCCGTCCCAGAGTTTCTGACTCAGCGGGTCCGGGGTAGAAGAAGAGCACCCCTCACAGAGTCTGCGGGATGCGGATGCTGCTGGCTAGGTGCTACTTTGAAAACTGCTGCTGCAAAATGCGTGGAGACAAACTTAATTCAAAACAGCATGCTTTTTCTAGGTGAGAAAAAATGGTCAGAGCCGGGGGTTGCAGAAGCATTATCTATTAATCTAAATAAATAATTTAAAAACTTGCACATACTACCATTCAAAATTGATAACCCAGTTGTAGCTAGCAGAACTGGAAGACACTTCTATAATTTTAAACTTCAAAGAAACCTGAATTGCGATCATTATTAGGTCATTTTACCAAGTACAATAATTTTAATGCGCTATTTTGAGATAGAATGAAAACATCTTCAGGTTACCTAATAAACCTTATTGTTCATTTTATGATGTACAATCTTTCTTTTTCTTTTCTTTTTTTTTTTTTGTGTGTGTGTATTTTTCTGAAGTTGGAAACGAGGAGGCAGTCAGACAGACTCCCGCATGCGCCCGACTGGGATCCACCTGGCACGCCCACCAGGGGGCGATGCTCTGCCCATCTGGGGCATCGCTCTGTTGCGACCAGAGCCATTCTCGCGCCTGAGGTAGAGGCCATGGAGCCATCCTCAGTGCCCGGGCCAACTTTGCTCCAATGGAGCCTCGGCTGCAGGAGGGGAAGAGAGAGACAGAGAGGAAGGAGAGGGGGAGGGGTGGAGAAGCAGATGGGCGCTTCTCCTGTGTGCCCTGGCCGGGAATCGAACCCGGGACTCCTGCACGCCAGGCCGATGCTCTACCACTGAGCCAACCGGCCAGGGTGTAAAATCTTTCTTAAGTTTGCTTTTCTTTCTGGAAGAATTTGAATAAGAGTATGAATGAACTTTTGGCCGCTCTTAAGACTCACATATTTCTTCCCTTAGGAGAATGAAGCTGTTTTTCTTTTGGATGATAAACTCATAAATGAAATTAACTTGCTCTCAGGAAGGACAAAGAAGAAAATTCCTCGTCTGCAGCCTTTTTTAAAGGATGTTATTGTCCTAACAACGTCCAGTAACGGTTAAGTCGTCCTGATATTTTCTAAAGGCTAGGTTAACTGAATTTTTTAATAATTTGGGACAATATTAGGGGAACTATTGGATTGTAAGTATTGTATATTCTTTCTGGAAGCAGATGGCTGGTTGGCTGGGCTGCTTACTACAGGGGAGCTTTTCCTTTGGAACAAAGATCAAGATTGTTTGAAGACTATACAAGCAACAGAAAAGCCCAAGGAAATGATTAAAGCTGCAGTAGGTAAGAATTTGTTTGTTTTAATTGGCACATATGTATTATTTTGGTGGTGTTTATTTGAGATACTTAGATTCATCTTGAGGTCTGGTATGCCTAACATCTGATCACAGTGGGTTCCTAAATATCACATAAATATGTGATAAATGTTACTATTATTTGTAGTTTTAATTTATTATTACTGCCTTAGTTTTACATCCTTAATGGTAACATCATTCTGGTTTCTTCGTCAGAATAGATGAATTATGTACTTTGAAGGGAATTCAGACTTTAAGGTTTAATTACCTTTTTTTTTCTTTTAAGCAAGCTCTTCGAGACTGTATTTGTATGTCTCTGGAGATGGGAGAAGAGTTCTGATTATAACTCCTTCTGGATGCATATTTCTTTGGGAATATTTGGAATTCAAGAATATCTTATCTTCAAAAAGCCCTTTGTTGGTGGGCCAGTGGTCCCAGCTCATACCTGAAGAAGCAGTTCACCTGCCTTCCACCAAAGATAAAGAAGCTACCGTGCATGCCGTTTTCATAAAAAATGAGGTAAAATCCAAATCAGACAGGATGTTTTCAGACAGCGAGAACTTGGACTCTCAGAGCAGACACTGTCATTTCATTGAACAGAGGGGGCGATAGCGTAGCTGTAGCTCTCTAGTCATCAGTTGTCAGAGTAATTGTGGAATTATTATAGGAAATACATTTCTTTTTATTATTATTATTATTAACTGAGAGGCAGGGAGGCAGAGAGAGACTCTCGCATGTGCCCCAACTGGGATCCACCTGGCAAACCCCCCATTGTGCAATGCTCAGTGCATTTGGGGCTGCTGTTCCGTTGCTTGGCAACTAAGCTGTTTTAGTGCCTGAGCCATCCTCAGCACCTAGGGCCAACTTTGCTCACACCATTTGAGCCATGGCTGCGGAGGGGAAGAAAGCGAGAGAAATGGGGGGGAGGGTAGAGAAGCAGATAGTTGCTTTTCCTGTGTGCCCTGACTAGGAATCAAACCTGGGACTTCTGCACGGCAGGCTGATGCTCTACCACTGAGCAAACTGGCCAGGGCTGGAAAATACATTTCTATATTTCTTGGTCACACTTTAAGAAATGTGCAGTAGAAATGGTTTGAAATTAGAACTTCCTTTTCCTTAGTTTTAAAATATAACTAGTTTTGTAATTTAGAAAGGGGGAATTGGTGATATTAAGTAAGCCACTTAATTCTAAGGAAATAGCATATCCATTAACTGAAACACATTTTAAATAGCATGGTGTTCTTTGTTTGTATGGCCCAGTGTTACAACTGTTGTCAGATGTTGCATTTTGGAGTTTTATTGTTTTCCTCTACCTCCCCACACCTCCAGGGAGTGCTCTAATGTAAATAATATATAACTATAAAAGAAGAGAAAAATTACTGTGTGAGAATCTGGTTAGTTATAGGCCCAGCAAATGGCAGTGTTTTCTTAAGAGAATAAACCGCACCATTTGGGATATGCCTCTGGCTCGGATTTCAGTTTCCTTAGTCTTTAACTTAATGTGAAGAATAAAAACATGAGCAAAATCTCACTATTTTCCACTTATTTACAGTGAGAAATGTATATATGTCTTATATTTCCTGGTTTATTTTCAGATTAATTATATTCTAAAGTATATTACATTTATCTACAGTTACTTGGAGACTGCTGCTTGTGTTCATTCGGTTTTTATTCTGGGGAATGCCTGAAGTTGACATTTCTAGCAATTTGGTGGCTTGAGGATGTATTTACACCGAAAAGGTGAGGTACTTTCCACCCCTTTTAAGACATTATTACCTTTTGACTTATATATACCTAATAAGACTAGTAAATAAAATGGGACTTTCAACTTCTGAGACTTTAGAAATCCTCTTTTCCCAGATATTGTTTTATTTCTTTGGTTTCCATTTCTAACTGTTTAATCTAGAAAGTCTTTTGCTTTTGCTTTGTTTCCTTTCCTGGAGGTGAGAACACATGAAACGTAAGGCAGACTATGGTTTTACTTGTGTTAAGACTGAAAAAAACTATTTTGAAAAGTAATTCAGTTGAATTTTAAAAGGCTTATGACTTACTTGAATTTACTACTGTACCTTTTAAATTTTTATTTAAACATATTTTTATTCCAGAAAGCCCAATAAAATATAAAGAATGCGTTAAAAACATATAATGCTTAAATTAGGTATACTAGAATAATGTAACTTTTTCTTTTTTTTTTTTACAGAGACAGAGAGAGAGAAAGAGAGAGGGATAGATAGGGACAGACAGACAGGAACGCAGAGAGATGAGAAGCATCAATCATTAGTTTTTCATTGCGCGGTGCAACACCTTAGCTGTTCATTGATTGCTTTCTCATATGTGCCTTGACCGCGGGCCTTCAGCAGACCGAGTAACCCCTTGCTCGAGCCAGCAACCTTGGGCTCAAGCTGGTGAGCTTTTGCTCAAACCAAATGAGCCTGCGCTCAAGCTGGTGACCTCGGGGTCTCGAACCTGGGTCCTTTGCATCCCAGTTCGACACTCTATCCACTGCACCACCACCTGGTCAGGCTGTAACTTTTTTTATTGTGTTTCTTTCTGTTTATTTTCTTTATTTTTTTATGCTAACAATACCTTATTCAGGTATAATTTGTATAAAGTAAAAGGAACAGCCCCTAAGCACGCATCTGGACTTGAATGAATACGTGTGTGTAGCCATCCTCAGCAGAACACTGTCCTGAAAACCCCCCCTTCTCTACCTATTTAATCCCTTGAAAAATGTTAGCAATAACAGAGAAGTATGCATATCTAAACCATTAATGGAAGCAGTTGTGTTTAGCTGGTGGCTTTGCTTTTGTTACCTGGCTGAACCTCCAGAATGGTTGCTAAGAAGCCACCTAATCTATGTGCACATGTAGGAATTTAGTTGGACACCTTAATTTTTTATACTGATTATTTTTATGTATTAATTTAAAAGTTATTAAACTTCCTGCTTTCAGTTACCTCATTACTTTCTTAGATCATTGCCATACCATGTGCATTGGGCACAGCAAGATTGCCTTCTTTGTAGTCTAACTCCTACGTGTGAATCAGTCAAGTCAAGAGGCGCTCTAATTTCTGCCTTTTCAAGAGACGGCCTTACCTTGGCAGTAGCTCTCAATCAGAAAGACCCAAAGGTCAGTAAATGCACTCCGTCTTGGAAGTAATCTGTAAAATAGTTCAGTTCAGTTTTGAGATGTTTTCTTCCCCTGAAGATAATTCTTTATGTTTTTTACATTGTTGTTTTCTGACCCAACTTAACATTGTGGATTGGTAAAGTTATTTATATTAGCTGCCATAGTTTTTAAAAGTTGGCCTTTAGAAGCAAAAGGAAGTTAAGGGAAAAGGAAGAAAGAAGGACAATGTGGTTGTTCTTAAAATGTAGAATAAAAGAGAAAAGAGTTATATAGGTGATCAATATTGTTTTGCTAGTTGGGAAAGACCCCTAGATAGTTTACTGATATAATAAGAGATCTCTAGGTCTCCAGAATTGTAAGTAATGATTAAAGTAAAACAACTTTAATGTTTTTATTTTTCTTTCTAGGCAACTCAGGTATTATTTATAAACACACTGAATTTTGTCACTCTCTGTGGCAGCCTGAAAGGATGTAGCAATAAGAACCCTGTGGTCCCAGCCACACTTGTCAGGTAAGAACTCCTGTGTTTCTAAATAGTCTTTTATTTTGTTTTCCAATGCTTTGGTAAGTTTAAGGCTCTGGTTATTTACTTATTTATTTGTTTATTTATTTATTTATTTTTTGAGAGACAGACAGGCAAATGAGGTAGAGACAGACAGAAACAAAAGAAGGTCACAGAAATTAAGAAGCAGAGGAGAGGTAAAATAGAGAGGAGAGAGAGACAAACAGAGAGACCAAGGCTAAGACTGTAAAAGGAGGGGGGGGGGATAAAATGGAAAGAAGAGGGATAGCCTGAGAGAGAGAGAGTGAGGGAGGGACAGCGGCAGAGACACTGAGGGAGAAGGGCAGGGAGGCTGAAGAGGAAGACAGAAAGTCTGGAGAAGAGAGGCAGGGTTCGGAGAAACAGACTAAAGGAGAAAGCCAGAGGAGAGGCAGAGAAATTGCAGGAGGGGGAAAAAAATCAAGACTAAGAGAATTTAAAGGACAAGGAGACTAAAGAGACAGACTTGGAGAAGTGGGGAGAGCAGGAGGTGGAGGAGAAGGAAAACCTGAGATCTAGAGTGGAGGCTTCTGAAAGGAAAGTTGTACAGGTCCAGCCCGGGCGTGGGCATCAGTGGTGTCCTGCACCGTCCCCGCACCCCTCTCCAACTGGACCCCCCACCCCACCCCGTGACCCAGAGCCTCTTCCCTGACTTAAAATCAGTCCCAGTCATGACCCCTCCGGTCTCATGTACAAAATGAACCCCCAGCCTCCACCTCTTCGTGGACTCTCTCAGATTCCCAAGAAGGCCAGAGTGGAGTGGGGTAGGGTGGGGGTTGGGAAGGCTACCGAGAGGAGGGCGCCCCCAGGGGTCCACCGATGCCTCCCAGGGCTGCCCGGCGGTTGCTGGCGGTCCAGGATGGCCAGGCACTGGGCAGGCTGGCACAGTGCCCGCTTTTCCTCAAAAGCCCCTGCTCGAACCCCAGAGACCCGCCGGGCCCAGGCCAGGGAGAGGCCCCAGCCTGGTTATTGAATGGGTGTCTAAATATAGGTATTTAGATAGATAATGCAACTTCCATTCAGCATTTGTGCTTGATAGTAGATTCCAAAAATTGCTTTATATAAGAAAAGCAAGGAAGGGGCCTAGTTGGGTAGAAGATAAGTGAACATCATTTTTTTCTCTTATTTCTTCCTACGTTGCCTGAGGAGCAGTGGCATCACTCTGGGTAGAAGAATATTGGGCTAACGTGGAATATTGGGCTTATGTGGAGAGGCCAGAATGGAAAAGCCCGAATGGGAAGACCTTTATGTATTTGTGGGCAATAAAGTAGGAAGATCTCCTCTCAGACCTCCTGATTTCCCTTTCTGAACACTTTCCTGTGCTGGTGTCTGAATTTTCAAAGTTTTCAGGTCACTCCAGCCTTGCCTCTTCATTTTCTTTCCCTCGCCACAAGTTCCTTTATGAAGTTTACTGGCCTGAGTTCAGCAGTCTGTTTGACTAGGGGTGTCCATCATTTACGGGCAGGAGAGCTATTCTTTGTTTCCATGCAGCATGAATGTTACCAGATGAGGAGCAGTAATGCTGTCTCTGTGAAGAGGGGGTCTGGCCCTGAGGGGAACCCAAGCAGGCTGAAGGGAGCGCAGGCGGGGGACTGACCTTGAAATCGTAATCAGTAGATCTTAGTCATGGACACCAGTAAGGTTAAAAATTGTTCTAACTAAAATGTGAGTGACTAAAAAGCATAACTGTTTTAAGGATTATTTTTATTTTATGATTTGCTTGTGAATCTAAATTTTCAGTTGGTATGTTGTACAGTCTACTTAGTTATGTAAGTATAGTTACGTCCTATGGAGTAGATGTTAATGAATGAACTTCTTTTTTTCTGAGAATGATATACATGAAATGTATGTGGCAGTTACTTTCCATCCATTTTTTGTGTGTGTGTGACACAGACAGAGAGAGAGACAGAGGGAGGGACAGACAGACAGGAAGGGAGAGCTATGAGAAGCATTAATTCTTCATTCCGGCTCCTTAGTTGTTCATTGATTGCTTTCTCATATTTGCCTTGACTGGGGGGCTACAGCAGAGTGAGTCACCCCTTACTCAAGCCAGTGACCTTGGGGTCAAGCCAGCGACCATGGGGTCATGTATATGATTTTATGCTCAAGCCAGCGATCCTGCGCTCAAGTGGGTAAGCCCGTGTTCAAGCCAGTGACCTTGTGGTTATGAACATGGGTCCTCTGTGTCCCAGTCCAACACTCTATCCACTGTGCCACTGCTTGGTCTGGCTCCATTTGTTTTTTTGTGTTTTTTTTGTCATTGTTTTGAAGATTTTTCACCCCTGCTTTGCCATTATACTTGTCAAAGACTTTGTATAGAATCTTTTCTTAATATATGCTTTGCTTTTTTCTAGGTCCTACTGGGTAGGTGATATCAGCTGGACATACAATAGTCTTTTTCTGGCTTGTGTGTTGAAACGTGGCTCCCTGGTTTTACTGACGTGCCAAGGCGAATTGCTAACATTGGTTACGTTTGGTTGCTCTATAGAATTTGGGCCAGCAGAATTTATTCCTCTTCACCCACTAATAACATATAGGTGAGATGTTTGAATTATTTTAATTTGTTAACAGAAGTTTTCCTCTTTTGGTATTGCTTTACTCTTTGATTTCTTTTTTTTCATAATGTCATCTTTCAAATTGTCTTTTTTTTCCTGAGTCTGTCATCTCAATACCTGTTTGTTATTTATAGTTTTTTTCTGTTTCTCTTTGTGGCTTAATCCTGGTGAAATTTTGACATTGTGACTATGTAAGTATAAGTTATTTAATAGTAAATATTATACATCTTTCCATGAAGTCATTATTTTTTTGAGAGAGAGAAAGACAGGAAGGGAGAGAGAGGTGAGAAGCATCAACTCATAGTTGCTTTCACTTTAGTTATGCATCGATTGCTTCTCATCCGTGCCTTGACCAGGGCCAAGTGAGTGTCTTCTTGCTCAAGCCAGTGACCTTGGGCTTTTCATGGCAGTGACCTTTTGGCTTGCACTGGTGAGCTTTAAGATTATGTGGGTCCAATTCCCCCCCTTACCCCCTTAAGCCAGTCCTCCACCCCTTGCACTGACAAGCTCGCAGTCAGAGCCAGGAACCTTGGGGTTTCAAACCCTCAACTTCTGCATTCTGGGTTGATGCTTTATCCACTGCGCCACCACCTGTCAGGCCCATCTAGTCATTTTTAATGGCTCTATAAATTTATAGTATGGTATACATTCTATAATTTTTTACTGTTGACTCTTGGCTAATAAAATCTGTATTTGAATACTTTTATACCTCCCCCAAATCATAATCTATTTTGATTGCCCTTTTTATATTCTAAAGCTCCAAAGTTCATAAGCAGCAATATTCAGTAATCATAATCAAGTTAACCCACCTAACAATAAATACATTTATATGGAAATTCAGTCAAATTAATCTTAAACTGATAAAATTTTACTCACCACCATTCTCTCCAAATGTTCTCATTTTTTTTTCTTCCTACCTAATAACACATATACCCATTGCTCATAATTATATTCTTATAAGAATATTTAAGTGAATGGTAAGAAGGAAAGTTAAATATTTAGCTCTCTTTAATGGTAAAAGTAAACTGTGTTAATTATTTTCTGAAATACTTTGTATAAAATTAGATTAGAAACAACATAGGTTAAGTACTTCAGGGAAAATTAAACACATAAACCTATACGTTATGTAATCACATGTTTTTCAATAGATAGTCCACATTTAATATTTTTATATTTGATTTGCCTGCCTTTTCATCATTCTGTAACTTTTAAAATTGTTTTGCTTTTTCATTGGAATAATATGATTGTTTTCTTTAAGATTTTTCTCTTACAGTTCTTGAATTTTTGACATTTGTTTGCTAGACCACACCGGTTTACATTTCAAGATTCAAATAATTCTGTAGACTCATCAGCTTCTGAGAGTGACCCTCTGAGACAGAGATTTTCTGTGAAGGCGCACTCACAGCTGCCCTACCTCCTTGTTTCTGATGGATATATGGTCACAACCCTTCGATTTCTTGATAACCTGTCTCCATCAGTGCTCATGAGATTCCTTCTGCTTGATTCAACCCAGAGGCTTGAGAAAATGTACCACAGTGTGATATTGTCTAAGGTATAGTTCTTTTTGGTATCATTGATAAAGGCTGACTTCTTAGTTTTTTTCCTTTTTTTTTTTTTTTTCCATTTTTCTGAAGCTGGAAACAGGGAGAGACAGTCAGACAGACTCCCGCATGCGCCTGACCGGGATCCACCCGGCATGCCCACCAGGGGCGATGCTCTGCCCACCAGGGGGCGATGCTCTGCCCATCCTGGGCGTCGCCATGTTGCGACCAGAGCCACTCTAGCGCCTGAGGCAGAGGCCACAGAGCCATGCCCAGTGCCCGGGCCATCTTTGCTCCAATGGAGCCTTGGCTGCGGGAGGGGAAGAGAGAGGCAGAGAGGAAAGCACAGCGGAGGGGTGGAGAAGCAAATGGGCGCTTCTCCTGTGTGCCCTGGCCGGGAATCGAACCCGGGTCCTCCGCACGCTAGGCCGACGCTCTACCGCTGAGCCAACCTGCCAGGGCCGACTTCTTAGTTTTTTCAGATGGAAAACTAGACAGACATTAATGTCCTTGGAATTGTATACAGTTTTCTATAGAATTTTTAATGCTTGTAAGAGAATTACAGCTCAGATTTTGCTCTTGGAAATCTTTTCTTCTACAGCCAAAAAGCAGAGGGCTGAGCTTGCATTCGCTGGGCTCCCTAAGGTCGAGCCTATTACAGCACCAAGGACACGAACGCTCAGCTGACTCGACTGTCCCCGCATTCCTACAGGGAGAAGAAACGATGAAATTACATGAAAAAGCAGCAGATTTGCAGGTACTTAGTGGCAGTGTTTTATTCCCTTTAAACAGTTATATGTTGATTTTATTCCAAGAAAAGTATTTTGTTTTGCCCTTGTTCAAGGGAAGAGAAATTTGACAACACCAAGTGATTCTACTTGTAAGGTATTACATGGTATTAAGTATAATTTTTTTCATGCCTGTTTCAGGATTTTGAAGCAGAAGAAACTAATGAAAACACATACTTCCCAAACAACTTACTCTCTTTTTGGAACCAAAAAAATGGCCCATCATCGAATAGCTCCAAGGAGGGAAGATTGGAATTTGCATCTATGTTTGATACAATTCATGCAAAAGATGATACCCAGGAGACAGACAGAACCATAACGGAACTGCATTCTGTCCAGAGAAACCTCCTTGCCGCGTGGACTATAGGAATTTCAAAAAATGTGACGGACAAAAATTTAATGCTAAATTACACAGTAGTTTGCATTACTCATTTTTTCTACATTCTTCAGTTTATAAAATGTCCTTTCCCCAAACTTGATCTTTTTTTAAGCAAAAGTCCAAATCATGATGATGCGTGGGTACTTTGTATCTTCCAGCTTTTCCATCAATGCCTGTCAGTCCGGTACTGGGACCTGAGGTCCCGACCGGATGTGGGACACGTGGTGAAGCTGACCTCAGGGACTGTGAAGCTGCTGCTGACTCAGCGGCAGCGGGGCCAGTTACTCTCCGAGAGGCTGTTCGCCTGTATTCATTTACTCAGGATGGTAGCCGATAACCTAAACGCCGTATATAACCTTCAGCCTGATGGTATTTCAGCATCAACTAATGGAAGAAGAAGAGCAAATCAAGACTCATTGATGGTCCCCGTTTTTCAAATATTTCAAGACAGTGGTCCTCGGGAAAAGTGGTTGTGGAACTCATCTTTCAAGGTTTGTCCTCAAGTAGCAGATCCTGCTCAGCAGCCAGGACGCAGGTACAAGTACTTTACTGTTAGGATACTATCAGCGTGATCGATTTTGTTTCCTTTTTAAAAAATTGAGTTACAGTTCCCATACTATAAATCTTACCATTTTAAACTTTAACAATTCAGTGATTTTTAGTACAGTCACAAGGTCGTAGAACTATAAGCACTAATTCCGGAATATTTTATCACCCCAAAAAGAAACCCTGTGTCCATCAGCACTTGGCATTACAGATTTTATTTTATCTAAAAACATTTTAGGACTTATGACAAATGTTATTTAACACACATGTTTCACCAGTCTTGGGCAACCAGGATACTGTGGAGAGATTTTGGTTGAGGTAAGTAAGCACTCTAGAAAAATGACCACGTGCACATAGAGCATATATGAAGATTTTAAAAAATATATTATGCCTTTTTTTGATCAGTGGACTTTGTGGTATATTTTAATCCACTCAGTTTGTATATGTTATTACATCAGTGAAGAATACAGCTCTTCCCCCCCCCCCCCCCCGAAAAAGGCTAAGCTGGAGGTTATAATGATTCCCATTACTTCTATTTGAACCTTGGTGTTAATGATTATCTGATTTTTTATGCAGATTGATGGCTCTCTGGAGAGTACTATATAACAAAACTCTATGGTATCAAACACAGTTAAGTCAAAGAGTTCCTAAAGGTGACAGACAGTTAACTGGAAAGATGGCACATGAAGCTTCTGCTGTCCGTTCCCTGCTGTGTCACATACAGGCCAACTTACAGATGGCCGGAGTGAGCTTGAGCCAAACCTTAGAGCTCAAACCTATTAATGGTCAGTACCTTTTTAAAAATAAATTTATTGATTGATTTTTAGAGAGAGAGAGTGAGAGGAAGGGAAAGAAAGAAACATTGATTTGTTGTTCTACTTCTTTATGTTTTCATGGGTTTATTCTTGTATGTGCCCTGACCGGGGATTGAACCCGCAGCCTTGGTGTATTGGTAAGATGCACTAACCAAGCTAACTTACTTGGCCAGGGCCAATGGTCGGTATCTTATAAACAGTTTCTAACTCCATGAATAACCAATATAGCTAACTGGGCTTTGATTTTTATTACTTGGTTACAATGATTTTTTAAACATTTCTTACTGAGCTATACCCAACTGAGTTTTTAAACAAAGTGAATTTTTATGAAGTGCGGGAATTAACCATAACTAATTGTTGGTTAAAAACTTTGCAGGTGAAGAGTATTTCCTGTTAGGATCATATGAAAAGTCTGTTCAACAGTGGAAGAAAGCTCTACAAGAAGAAACCCAAGAGAATGGTAGGAGATTATTAAAAAATAATATTTGCGGCCCTGGCCGGTTGGCTCAGTGGTAGAGCGTTGGCCTGGCGTGCAGGAGTCCCAGGTTTGATTCCCGGCCAGGGCACACAGGAGAAGTGCCCATCTGCTTCTCCACCCCTGCCCCTCTCCTTCCTCTCTGTCTCTCTCTTCCCCTCCTGTAGCCAAGGCTCCACTGGAGCAAAGTTGGCCTGGGCGCTGGGGACGGCTCCGTGGCCTCTGCCTCAGGCACTAGAATGGCTCTGGTCGCAACAGAACAACACCCCAGATGGGCAGAGCATCGCCCCCTGGTGGGCATGCCGGATGGATTCCAGTCAGGTGCATGCAGGGGTCTGACTGCCTCCCTGTTTCCAACTTCAGAAAAAAAAAAAAAAGTAAATAAATAATAATAATAATTGCCATAATACTGGTAGGAACGTATTTTACCATGCTCTAGAGCTCCAAAATAATTCCACATTTCTAAGTACTCATAAATTTCTTAATACTTAAATAGAATACTACATATCTCAGGAACCTGGACTGTAAAAAGTATTTAAAATTAGTGTTAGTCTTGGAGTTTATAGAAGCAAGAGTTTTTTGTTATCTACAGATAAATCTTCTTCTGTCCTTTTTTTGGTTAGTTATGAAACCTGTGATTGATTGTTGTTGGGAGAAAAATGAGATTTAGATCATAATTAAAATCATGTGTTTCTGTCATTTAGAGGGACTGAATGAGAAACTGGGTCTCATATTTTATCATCTTTTACAGATTTAGAGAAACATGGAGCTCAGGCTCTCTGTCCTTAAGTAACTCAACCTTTAACAAGATCCTGTGAGTTAGACTTATAGTTGGGTTTAGTATGGGCTACATGGAGTTTCTGATGAGAATACAGGGGTGTGGATTCCAGAAACTGGTGATAGCTCATATGCTACAGGGCAGAGGGTGAGGCTAAAGATAGCGGTTCTGAGCTGGTAAACTTGTAGCCAGCTCTGACTGCAACTACTGCATGGTCAGGTTTGGCCAATTAGTAAATATATTTTCTGATTGCTGTAACTTTGTATATTTTATTCATTCAGTGTTTATTGGGGGCCTGATATGTGCCTGGTTCTCTGTTAGGCCCTGGGAATAGCTGAAATAAACAACTTGACCCTCAAGTTCCCCACAGTCTGTATATAGCTAGCATTTTTCTCAGGCTGTGTGGCAGCTGCTGGGAGGCGCAGAAGGGCTGTTCACACAGTCCAAGGCTGGAGCGCACATCAGCCTGGGGACCCCTGGGGGAGCTAACGTGCAAAACGGAGTAGAAATTGACCAGTTGAAGGCCAGGGAATGGCTTATCTTAGGAGATAGCATCCCCAAAGCAAACAGGCATGAGAACCCATGCAATGGGTAAACTGCAAGTGGTTTAATAGGACTAGATTCTGTAATATGTGTGTGGAATATTGGGGCTAGGGTGACAGGTGGACAGAAAGACGGTGAAGGACATAGCGTATGCAGTGCCAAGGGGCTAAGATTTTATCCTGAAGACTGAGGGATCAGTTAAGAGGCTTAAGTAGGAAAGAGAACTTTTACATAAATACAGGCCATGTGGAAAGATCACTTTGCTACACTGTGGAGGGTCATTTGTGGGAGTGTGGTATAGAGACGTGGGTTTTGACTAGAAACAAGAAAATCCGTTCTTTGAAGAGTTCCTGAACCAAAGCAACGTCAAGAGTACTAGAGAACAGGGCTCACAGTGGGCAGGTATTTAGTAGTTTGACCAGTTGGACTTGTGATTGAGTAGATCTGGAGACAGAGGTCTAATGAAGTCCTCAGATCTGGGAATTGTCCATCTGGCCTTCATGGAGATGAGAAGTTCTAATGCAGAGTTTTCATGGTGAATTCCGTGTGGACCTCTGCATTCCCACTGAATCCACAAGGAATGGGCCCTCGTAATGGAGACTGAACGTAATGGTGACTTCAACAAGGAAGAAGTTTATTTCTTTCTGCTGAAAGGAGGACGGAAGTTGACCCACCCTCCTGTAGTTTTTCTACTCTGTCATCCTTAATGCATTGCCTCCGATCTTAAGGCCATAACCTGAGCTAAGATGGATGCTGGGGCTCCAGCCCTCACACCCATATTCCAGGCAGCAGAAAGGAGGAAGGCGGGAAAGGCAAGAAAGGGCGCTTCTCCTCTCTGAGTTCTCTCTCTGGAAACAGCTTTCCTGGTTTTAATGTAAGCTCAATTCTTTCCGGATGAAGGAGGAAGAAGGACGTGTTTTCTTCAGATGCGCTATTACCTTTCTCTGTTATATGGCCACCTGTATAGCTATAACCTAAATGATGCTCAAGGCTTGTGTGATCAGCTAGTAAGAGAACTACTGAGACGGTCCCGCCTTCCTGTAAAAGAAAGTGAACATAGTTCAGGTACGTTTTTCAAAAATCAGTACATTTAATCTTACTAAATTTGTATTTACAGGTTAGATAGGAAATTGCTTATTCATAAAAGTTGGTGTTTCTGCCCTATTAAGGTTAATTTCAGACTGCTTCTTAACAGCAATTACCGTTTTTCCCCCAATCTTTGGATCTCCAGGGCTTAGCAGTGACTGCCTCTGTGAAGATCTAATTGTCTCCTCACAGCTGTGTTTGTTAGATAGAACATTAGATAAAGAGAATCCATGGTTTTAAGACTTTTGATGCCTAATGTCAAATTGTCCTCCAGAAAGTTCTGCTAGCTGAATATAAGCAAGGGGCTTTTCTGTGTGCTATTTAATTTGTTTGGATATTTTTCATTTTTTTAAAGTAGTCTCATTATCCCCGAGGTCGCCAGCTTGAATGAGGGCTCATCTGGTTTGAGCACAGCTCACCAGCTTGAGCCCAAGGTCACTGGCTTGAGCAAGGGGTTACTCGGTCTGCTGAAGGCCCACGGTCAAGGCACGTATGAGAAAGCAATCAATGAACAATTAAGGTGTCCCAACGCACAACAAAAAACTAATGATTGATGCTTCTCATCTCTCCATTCCTGTCTGTCTGTCCCTGTCTATCCCTCTCTCTGATTCTCTCTCTGTCTCTGTAAAAAATAAATAAATAAAATAAAAGTAGTCTTATCATTATAGGATTTAGCTTTCAAGATAAGCTGAACCTATATAATGTATTTGTTTTAGTTTTTTTTGTTTGTTTGTTTGTTTTTTGTTTTTTTGTTTTTTTGTTTTTAAATGTAAGCACATTTAATAATCACATTAGCCTGACTAGGCAGTGGTGCAGTGGATAGTGTTGGACTGGGACGCGGAGGACCCAGGTTCAAAACCCCGAGGTCGTCGGCTTGATCGTAGGCTCACCAGTTTGAGTGCAGGATCATAGACATGACCCCATGGTCGCAGGCTTGAAGCCCAGGGTCGCGGGCTTGAGCCCAAGGTCACCAGCTTGAGCGCAGGCTCATCTAGTTTGAGCAAGGTTCACCAGCTTGAGCCCAAGGTCGCTGGCTTGAGCAAGGGGTCACTCACTCTGCTGTAGCCCCTCATTTCTTTGAGTCCGTCATTCTCTTCCCCTGGCTTCCACCTTACACGTCCCATCATCCTCGTTTATGTGTAAACGAGCTAAGATGATTTAGTTTAAACCATAACAACGATGGCTACCGGTAACGCAGCCAAAACGCGGCTGCGTAGACGGACACAACATCCAACTCTGTGGCGCATGTCCCCTCGGGGACACCGTCCCCGCCCCGTCTCCTGTTTTAGTTTTTAATGACGACTGTTTAGGACCTATTAAGCATATTCCTACTGGGTTGGGGTCCCCAAGGCTAGCCCCCAAAGTTCAGTGAGTTCACAGAGAGGACTCAAAGACTGTGATTTATTGGAGTGGAAGGACACAAAGCAAAATCCGCAAAGGGAAGAGGCGCCTGGCTGGAGTCCCGGGGACACCAGGCACGGGCTTCCAGGAGCCTATTCCCCGGGGTGCCACCCAGCCTGTACTTCCTTCCTCCAGCCTCACTTTGTGACAACACGAGTGAGCTGTCTTCCAGGGAGGCTCACGTGAGACGAGGTGCACAGTGTTTTTACTGGGGGCTGCCCGTGGGCGCCCTCTCCTCTAAGCCCCTACCAGCCGTGCTCCCAGAAGGAATGCTGGTGCCCAGCACAGACCACACAGTTTATAGTTCGTCCACGAGCTGAGGGCTGTCATCGGTTAAGGTGGTGGCAGTCCTTCCAAAACCCACGTTCCCAGGTGCCAGCCAAAGGTCAACCTTAAAAGCAGGCCTTTCAAGTAGGCACAGTATGTTACCTCTTTCCTGCACACTCACCTGATTGAATCATTGTATACAGTTATAATTTTTTTTCTTTTTTTTAATTAATTTTATTTTTTTATTATTAATTTTAATGGGGTAACATTGATAAGTCAGGGTACATATGTTCAGAGAAAACATCTCCAGGTTATTTTGACATTTGATTATGTTGCCTACCCATCACCCAAAGACAAATTGTCTTCCGTCACCTTCTGTCTGGTTTTCTTTGTGCCCCTCCCCTCCCTCATCTCCTCCCCCCCAACCACCACACTCTTGTCCATGTCTCTGAGTCTCATTTTTATGTCCCACCTCTGTATGAAATCATATAGTTCTTAGTTTTTTTCTGATTTACTTATTTCACTCAGTATAATGTTATCAAGGTCCATCCATATTGTTGTAAGTGATCCGATGTCATCATTTCTTACAGTTATAATTTTTATTGCCTAAGGTTGCCATTATTAACATCATTACTGTACCTTATAGAGAATGACCCTTTTAACTTTTCTTAAAACTTCTGAATTGATACTTTTACTCTGTGGCCATATCTTTTGGAATCAGTCCGTTCCCTATTTAAGGGGCTTATTCCTGAGTTTCACATGATTAGGATTGCTGGAGATCGTACCTTCGGGCAGTTCCTACAGTAAGTTTTACCCTGGAGAAAAACTCCAGGAGAGGTAGGCGCTGGGGATACAGAGATAGGAAATGAGATAGACGTGGCCCCTACTCCTGTAGAGATTCATAGTCTTGTGAGTACGTACCAAGTGACTTCTGGAAGGAAAGGTATTTTGTTATTGTTTGGGCCATAACTTTCATAAAAATCAATGTTAAATTAGTACTTATATATATTTAATAGTTTTGACTATTTCAGGTTTCTGAATGCCAGTTTATATTTTGAATTTTGATTCTCAAATCAGGATGATGCATGTTTGCTCCTGTTAGTTGATAACAGAATCCTGACCTACATCCCTCCCCAGCCCCTGCTCCCTTCCACACAGAGCCTCTGTCCCTCCCTCCCCAGAGAGACTTACGCAGTGTGTCACACTTCCCAGACCGAACAGTACAGAGAAAAGCATTAAGAATTTTTGTTCTGGTGCTTTTCAGGTTGTCTGTGTAGTAAGCCTTGCAACCTTCATCAAAGAAA
Source organism: Saccopteryx leptura (assembly GCF_036850995.1). Classification (NCBI taxonomy): domain Eukaryota; kingdom Metazoa; phylum Chordata; class Mammalia; order Chiroptera; family Emballonuridae; genus Saccopteryx; species Saccopteryx leptura. Next base: position 160,725,618 of record NC_089503.1, read on the forward strand.
GAAATTGGAAAGAAGGAAAAATAACAAAAGGCCAAGCTTGCCAGTCAGCTGTGGCTGATTGTGTGTATAGATCCTCCATATTTTTAAGTTAAAACCACTAACTTAAATCATAAAAGGTTCCTAAGTGTATGTGCTCATACTTTATGAGCTGATTATTTTTGTCTTACTGTCTTCAAGAACTACCGATACCTATCATAAATTAACTTGTGCAGGCCGTGGTGCTCATCTAAAACAAATTGATTATCATTTTCTCCTTGTACAGTGCTAGGAACTCTTATACTGTTACTTTTCGATAGTTTGTTGAGACTCTCCTTTGCTCATTCCTGTGCCCTTTAGCTCCCGAGCTGGGGAAGACTGGGAGCGTCCACCCTGAGGCAGCGCTGCGGGTGATCCGGTCTCTGGCCCGGTTTATGGCCGCCTATTTCACCAACCAGTCCCTCTGCATTTTGCCACCTCACAATGTGAATGCCCTTCCTCCGCTGCATGTGAAAACAGGTAACAGAGCAGATGGATGATTTTCTCACCTTGTTTTTGCTCATAACAGTTACAATAGTATTAATTAGCGATCATTACTCAATAGAAATAGTACCGTTATCACTTCGCTCCTGACACCCAGGACTCTTTGTGAATGAATAAAATCTGACAAAGGTAATTGCTTAGATTTGTTTTTGGTTTTTTTTTTGTTTGTTTGTTTTTTTTGTATTTTTCTGAAGCTGGAAACAGGGAGAGACAGTCAGACAGACTCCCGCATGCGCCCGACCGACCGGGATCCACCCGGCATGCCCACCAGGGGCGACGCTCTGCCCACCAGGGGCGATGCTCTGCCCCTCCGGGGCGTCGCTCTGCCGCAACCAGAGCCACTCTAGCGCCTGGGACAGCGGCCAAGGAGCCATGCCCAGCGCCCGGGCCATCTTTGCTCCAACGGAGCCTTGTCTGCGGGAGGGGAAGAGAGAGACATAGAGGAAGGGGGGGGGTGGAGAAACAAATGGGCGCTTCTCCTATGTGCCCCGGAATCGAACCTGGGTCCCCCGCACGCCAGGCCGACGCTCTACCGCTGAGCCAACCGGCCAGGGCCGATTTGGTTTTACTGAATGTGGATTTTTTTTTTTTTTTTTTTTTTTTTTTTTATTCATTTTAGAAAGGAGAGAGAGAGAAGGGGGGAGGAGCAGGAAGCATCAACTCCCATATGTGCCTTGACCAGGCAAGCCCAGGGTTTCGAACTGGCGACCTCAGCATTTCCAGGTCGATGCTTTATCCACTGCGCCACCACAGGTCAGGCCTGAATTTGGATTTTTTTAATCACAAAATTTGGACAAGTTGGTACTTGATAAAGCTCTTATTTTTAAAGTAAAAGGGTTGCCACCTTCCTTTATATAAAAATTTAATGAAGTTTGAGTATGCCAATTTAGAATTTAATTTTATTTGGATCCCTTACTTTGCTCTATTTAATCACTTCATTGCCTGGGTCCAAACTATACCCACCCCATCTGTGTTGGGCAGCTGTCCGCCCCGTGGGGAGGAACACACACAGGCCCCTTGGTGGCCCCCTCCATCCTGCCAGCTTGTGGTCAGTGCCCACTGGGCACCACGCAGTGTTCTGGCAGCTGCGGATGTACCAGCTTGCACTGTATGAAATTAATAATATGAAAACATCTGTAGTTTTTTTGTTTGACATGTGAAACAGACTTATCCTAACTTCCATGAGCAAAACAAATAGATATTCTTCTATGGTTGAGACAGAAAATCAAATAAATGAATATGTAAATAAACATATCAAATGGTATGATTGTTATGCGGAGAACTGAAGTAGAGTGTTGTGACTGAGAGGCTATTTCAGGGAGGAGCTCTCTGGTGGGGCTGCTGTAAACTACTCCTCTCGGTGAGGAAGAGCCGGCCGTGCACACATTGGGCCTACGGTATTTTAACTGGAGCTTGTGCAAAAGCCCCAGAGTAGGAGCAAACAATGTGTCTGAGAAACTGAAAGACCGGGGAGGCTGGAGCGAGATAGGAGATGAAATCAGAGGCCCACAGGGACCGGGTGGGGTAAGCCAGGGTGAGGAACCTGAGTTTTAAGTGCAATGGGAAGTTGCTGGAGGGCTTTCAGCAGGAAATAACAGGAACTGATAAATAGGTACAAGGCTTAGAGCTAGGTTAGAGTAGTACAGATGTCATGTGATTGGAAGGTTAGTAGCTAATAGAAACAAGAGGTCTGCAAATCTAATCATAGAACCGTGGGTTGTGAACTGTGCATTCAGTTCTTCTGTAATTGTCTCAGGATGTGGGTAGGAGCAGAGGGCTGTCCTCACCCACTTGGACGCTTCTACAGGAGTGTAGTCTCTATTCTCCCTGGGGGTTCTTTAGGAGGTTCTAGAAAGTCAAGTGTGGGTAGGACCAGAAGGGAAACTGTCTAGTGGTTCCTCTTCCAGCAGGTCCTTGCTTCCTGGGGACCTACTGGAGTTGGTCCTGACCTGGTTATGGCCTCTTGTAGGGAGCTTGTGTGAGCAGGGAACCAGACTCGGCTTCTCCCAGGTCTCCCTGTCCCCTGTCTCTCAGTCCCCCATCCCTTGTCCCACCATCCCTGCCCCCTGACTCAGGTCAGAAGCTCGAGAACAGCCTGAGCTTCATTCATTCACCCCTGTGCTGTCCTCCAAGGAGCTCAGATGTGTGTCATTACTTATTTCCTTGTGCATTTGACATTTGTTGTTATAAGGGTGGTTTTATATTTAAGCACTCTTTTTGGTCACAACCTAGGTATTTATCACAGTTTCCTGTTTTTAGTATTAATGCTTCTGACAACAAATAATATCCTTAATCCACATTATTATGCTGAAAAAGAGAGGTAGTACTCTATTTTAGAAAAATTTAGAGGGAGAAAAAACTGGTAACATCCTAGTACTTAGAGAATTTGTCTCATTTTCTGTCGTTCCAACCCTGCGGTGTTCACAGGGCTTTTGCTGTCACTCATGCTCCCTATCTTCACAGATCACTTTACACACTGCAGGAAGACTGGTCTTTATCACACTCTGGGAAGCGAGGTGATGGGGTTGTTGGTTTGGGACAGATTCAGACTCATTCATAAAAGCTGAGAGATGCACTTTTTTGTGATAGAGAGTTATCTTCCCAATGAGAAGAGAGGGTGGGAGAGCCGGCTTTGTGTTCTCTTCCTCTGCCCGAGATCCTGAGCACTGAAAATTTAAATACCTGAAACTATATATATCCTTTCATTTACTTAACATCCTAGCATCTTAAAAAATGGTGTCAGCAGGCTTGACTTAGAATAGATTTCATGTAAATCTTTCTGATCAGAACTAGTGAGAGAATATATTGGGATTTATTTGAGTGGCTTTTTTGGTGTGATGTTTGCTGTGTGAAAGTATCACATTTTCAGAGAATTAAATCGTTCAGATTTTTTTTGTGTGTGTGACAGAGACAAGAGAAAGAGAGGTACAGTTAGGGACAGACTGACAGGAAGGGAGAGAGCTGAGAAGCATCAATTCTTCATTGTGTCTCCTTAGTTATTCATTAATTGCTTTCTCGTATGTTCCTTGACCGTGGGCCTACTACAGCAGAGCGAGTGACCCCTTGCTCAAGCCAGCGACCCTGGGCTCAAGCTGGTGAGCCTTGCTCAAGCCAGATGAACCTGTGCTCAAGCCAGTGACCTCGGGGTTTCAAATATGGGTCCTTGGCATCCCAGTCTGATGTTCTATACACTGCACCAACACCTGGTCAGGCCATTCAGATTCTTTTAATAGTACAGTGCTGTGCTCATAGGGAGTGAAAAATAGGGAAAATGTAGACAATCACCTGGCTCTTTGCCTGTGAAGAATCAGTTCAAGCGGCTACCTAAATTCTTTGTTTCTATCTGACTGTGTTTGTCAAAGAGCTAGTAAGATGTTAGTGCTTGGTGTGGGCAGAACCTGTGTAGGTCGTGTGAGAAACCACTTCATTTCAAAGAGCAGAAATTCACACTTAGCAATTTTATTTTGAGGGAGTGAATGAAAGTTTTAGCAGTATGTGTTTCTACAAAAATAATAGTTCTGTTATCAATTTTTTTTTTTTTTTTGGTATTTTTCTGAAGCTGGAAACGGGGCAAGACAGACAGACTCCCGCATGCGCCCGACCGGGATCCACCCGGCATGCCCACCAGGGGCGACGCTCTGCCCACCAGGGGGCGATGCTCTGCCCCTCAGGGGCGTCGCTCTGCGGCGACCAGAGCCACTCTAGCGCCTGGGGCAGAGGCCAAGGAGCCATCCCCAGCGCCCGGGCCATCTTTGCTCCAATGGAGCCTTGGCTACGGGAGGGGAAGAGAGAGACAGAGAGGAAGGAGGGGGGGGGGTGGAGAAGCAAATGGGCGCTTCTCCTATGTGCCCTGGCCGGGAATCGAACCCAGGTCCCCCGTACGCCAGGCCGACGCTCTACTGCTGAGCCAACCGGCCAGGGCCTGTTATCAAATTTTTAAGATGCGCCTGACCAGGCAGTGCCGCAGTGGATAGAGCATTGAACTGGAATGTAGAGGACCCAGGTTGAAAACCCCGAGGTTGCCAGCTTAAGCGTGGGCTCATCTGGTTTGAGCAAGGCTCACCAGCTTGAGCCCAAGGTCGCTGGCTCGAGCAAGGGATCACTCGGTCTGCTATAGCCGCCTCCCGCCCCCGTCAAGGCACATATGAGAAAGCAATGAACACCTAAGGTGCCACAATGAAGAATTGATGCTTCTCATCTCTCTCCCTTCCTGTCTGTCCTTCTCTCTGTCTCTCTCTGTCTCTGTCACACACACAAAATTTTTTTTTCAAGATGCTTATTCAAAAGTTACTTTAATTAGGGAAAACTACAGAGGGGAGAAGGATGTTACCCTTTGTATTTCATCTCAAGCTAGGTTTGTAATTTACTCAGGAGTATTGAAAATCATACTTTTTCAGCTTTCTTAAAAATACTAATATGCCTGACCAGGTGGTGGCGCAGTGGATAAAGTGTCGGACTGGGATGTGGAAGAACCAGGTTCGAGACCTCGAGGTCACCAGCTTGAGCGCGGGCTCATCTGGTTTGAGCAAAGCTTACCAGCTTCGACCCAAGGTTGCTGGCTCGAGCAAGGGGTTACTCGGTCTGCTGTAGCCCCACGGTCAAGGCACATATGAGAAAGCAATCACTGAACAACTAAGGTGTCGCAATTTGCAATGAAAAACTAATGATTGATGCTTCTCATCTCTCTTCGTTTCCGTCTGTCTGTCCCTGTCTATCCCTCTCTCTGACTCTCTCTCTGTCTTTGTAAAAAACAAAACAAAAAAAAACAACACTAATATATTGAAAACTTGATATACATAAGTCTTTTATTGCTTGACATTTTGAGGAATATGAAGTCAAAAAATTCAGTCTCTGCCCTCCAAAGTGCATAATATAGTAGGAGTAATAGGCATGGATTTCAGAGTAGCCCTCAGTAATAAATTGTACACCGTGACCCAGTGTATTTAAATATCTGTACCTTTATTTATATTATCTGAGGCAAAAGTTTTATTAAACTGTATTTACCTTTATTTTGTGTAATGCAGGTGACACTGTATCTTCTGTTTCCATTTCTGCTCCCTTCTGTTTCATTCTTTAAGAATGCGGGCAATTGCTTCACAACCCCCTTGAGGCACATTCTTTAGTTTTTTTAAAAAAAAACCATTCTAGAGTATGTTAAGTAATATTTTAACCCATTTTGTATGTATCTTCCTTGTTGTGGCTTTGTGTAGAAAATACTGATTGAAGAGTTACATGTAACCATGTAAGGAGAAGTGAGCTCTGACATTTGCCATGTAATTTACTTACAGAGCAGTCCTTCCGATTTATTCTTCTTCAACACTCCAAGGTGGCCAGTGTTGTCAGAGATCAGAATCTCTCCAACGTGTGGACAGTTGAATATGCCCTTGAATTATTATTTATCGGCGGCCTGATTCCAGAAGCTGTGTGGTTGGCGCACAGACTTGGAGACTGGAAGACGTCTGTTTCAATTGGGGTAGCCTTCCAGTTGTTCTTTAAACTCGATAGCAGTTTCACAAGGTGTGTATTCTTTTTAGGCAAACTTAAGAAATAGTGTGTTAGTGTCATCTAGAGTAATTTTTATTCTTTTCTTCTCCATATTTTGTGGAAATCTTGGTTCAGCATTGTGCCTGAGAGCTTTCTTCAGTGATGGAAATGTGTGTGTGCTGCTAGCGGCACGTAGCTATTGAGCACTTGAAATGTGGCTAGTAAGACCAAGCAACTGAATTCTCAATCTAATGTAAATTTAAATAGCCACATGCAACTAGAGGGTCCTGTGTTGGACACCTCAGCAGCTGGCTTATTTGTCTCAAAATTTATTTAGAACATTTATTTGTTAGTTATGCCCTCAAAGAGCTTAAAGTCAATGGGAGAGTTTGTCTATCCCAAATAGGATTTGAGATTTAAGCTAATCAAACTAATCTCTGTATTTTAGCTTTTTCTGTTGTGTCTTTTATATTTTTTCAATTCGATGATTAGACAGATACTTACCTATTAAGTAACCTCTCTGTACCAAGTTTTATACTAGGTATATTAGAGGATATAAACTTAAATGGTGCATAGTTTCTATGCTTAGAGGCAGTTACAGTTTAATAGAGAAAAGAGGACACAACATTATTCTAGTTTACATACCGTGGTAGGAAAAAGCCCGTGGTAGTGTTGGGAGAGCAGGAATCCAGGTGGGGAAGGATGGAAATACTTTATGTAGATGTCATTTGAGACAGGCATTGAAGGGAAGACAGGAGCTTGACACACTGAGTAGCTACAGGGAGAGAGGACATTCCAAACAGGCAGAGGCCCAGGGCAGAAAACACGATCGGTTCGGCGGGATAGCGCACGCTTGCGGGGCAGTGGAAGGAGAGCCGCCGGGGGCTGTTTTGTACCATGACCACGGAGAGCCTCAGTCCTCTCCTTAATGTAGTATTTCCTGATGCTTTCTTTCTAAAATATAGGGTGAATAACGACAGTGCGTTTCTCAGTTTCTTAAACTTCATGTTTTGTTCTTGATGTGTCACTGTTTGCTTTTTTGCAAAATTTGGAATCATTCCTCCTAATTTGATGTGCTTTCAGGTTCAAGAAAAAGGGTCAGAACCTGCCGTTAGATGTGACCCCTGCCCAGATCTTCCGGGAGAAAATCCAGGGCTTTCTAGGTCAGCCACCTCCCCTGGGGGCAAAAGGTGACACGAGCTCAAAATACAAGCAATTTACAGGTGTGTTACCTACATGTAGTCAGATACAGGTATCAGGTCAATTACTGTAAACCTTATGGTATTTTCAAAAGCTTGTCAGTACCCACAAATACATTAACACTTTGAAGTAAACGCATCAAAAATAAAAGTGTGCTATTTCCTCTTCATCGTGGGTACATCCAGAACACAATGGTCAGGAGCTGAGTAATGTCATTTCCCATCGTACCTTTATCCTAGGTGTGTGTGGCTGCACTGGCACCGATTCCTTCTGCAGTCGTAGAACCGCGGCATCTCAGACCCAGAGGGCTACTCAGAGGTGTTCAGTTCGACTCTTGCCTCGTACATAAATCACTGATTTGGTTTTGTTTCTAATCATAGTGGTACTACAAAGTTAAAAACAATGTAATATTACATATATTACATAGACTTAACCAGGTGCCCTATAAAATTAGTCTGTTTTGTAGATGGAAAAATTTGGACAAAAGGTAGTTATTTGAAGTTTTATGTTTAGTGATGAAACCAGGACTCCTATGCGGCCGTTTGGTTTACCAGTGCTTGTCTCCACTAAGGATTCCTAAAACTTAGTAATTATAACTTCTCTTTCCAGAAAGAACTTATAATACTTGGAAGTCTGAAAACTTCTCTTTGATACCTTTTTGTCAAGTTCTTTATCTTTTCATTTACTTAAAAAAAATGTAACTCCATGAATAAAAGAGTAAAATATTTGGGAAAAAAGAGTAAAACATTCACAGTCTGAACTTCTAGGTCTGGTAATATGTTATTTAGATAATCTGAAAACTCTCTCACAATAAATGACAAAGGTAAAATGTGTTTCTAGATAAACTGTAAAAATATACGTTTAAAGGCTAAGCTATAAAGAAATTAAGTGAAATTTCCAGGGGTCAGAGACAAACAGGAAGTAAAAACTTCCTGTGGTCTCTACCCCTAGGTATTTTCCCAAGAAAAAGAAAACATAAGTCAGCCCAAAGACCGCTTTATGAATTTTCTCAACAGTTTTTTTATTCTAGCCGAAACCTTGAACCAACCCAAATGTCCATCAACTTGTGAGCGGATAAACATCCGTCTATAGAGTAGAGTACTACATAATAAAGGGGAACAAACTGCTGGTCACATGCCACAGCATGGGTGAATCTCAGACCCAATGGCTGAATGCAAGAAGTCAGAAACAGAGACTGTGTAGTATATGATTCCATTGATGTGACATTTTATAAAATAACAGCATTGTAGGGACAGGAAACAGGTCAGAGGTTGCCTGGGAATAAGGGGGAAATTGCTCACCAAGGGGTATAAGAGAACTGTTTTGGGTGATGAAAATGTTCCTCTAGGGCTGTATAGATTTGTGGGAACTCATTGAACTGGGTACTTAAAAAGGATGAATTTTAGCATATGTAAACTATACTTCAGTAAACCAATTTAAAAACAAAAAAACTCAGCAGATGGTTAATGAACTGGAAAAATGAATTTGAACTCTATACACACATATGAACACAAAATATGTAGAGAAAGATAAATACACCCAAAATAAATATAAAAAAAGAGTTGGAAAATACAAAAGAACAGCTAAGCCTCCGTGTTTAGAATAGGAAGATACAACAACATACGTGTGATAGGAGTTTCTGCACATCCACACCAAGTCATGGAGAGGGGCTACCTTTTGAAAAAAGAGTGGAGTGTGGTTCGTGTGTAGGAATTTCAGCTATATCTGAAAATTTTTACTTTTAAAAAATATAAGTTGAATATCAAAAAAAATTTTAGTATCAGACAAGGATGAAAAGTCAGTACATGGGTGTTTTTATCTTACATTTTATACCTAAAGTATGCTTACAGTGGTAGTCAATCTGGTCCCTACCACCCACTAGTGGGCGTTCCAGCTTTCATGGTGGGCAGTAGTGGAGCAACCAAAGTATAAATAAAAAGATAGATTTCACTATAGTAAGTTGTTTTATAAAGATTTATTCTGCCAACTTAGCGAAAATCCAACATAAAGTACTTGGTAAGTAATTTTTTTTTTTTTTTCATTTTTCCGAAGCTGGAAACGGGGAGGCAGTCAGTCAGACTCCTGCATGCGCCCAACCGGGATCCACCCGGCATGCCCACCAGGGGGCGATGCTTTGCCCCTTTGGGGCATCGCTCTGTTGCTTCCAGAGCCACTCTAGTGCCTGAGACAGAGGCCACAGAACCATCCCTAGCGCCTGGGCCATCTTTGCTCCAATGGAGCCTCGCTGCAGGAGGGGAAGAGAGAGACAGAGAGGAAGGAGAGGGGGAGGGGTGGAGAAGCAAATGGGCGTCTCTCCTGTGTGCCCTGGCCGGGAATCGAACCCAGGACTCCTACACACCTGGCCGACGCTCTACCGCTGAGCCAGCCGGCCAGGGCGGTAAGTAATTATTATTATATGCTTTAACTTGCTGTAACTCTGCTTTATAAATTTTATAAAGTAAAGTTACTTCCCTACTTTATAAATCACCATTACTGTGGAACCAGTGGGCGGTTAGAAAATTTTACTACTAACAGAGATACAAAAGTGGGCGGTAGGTATAAAAAGGTTGACTACCCCTGGCTTAGAATATTGTAAATCATTTTCATTAACTTTTATTATAAAAGTACTATGATGGACTATTAAGAAAAGTTAAAAAATCATTATTTCTCTCCCACTGTCTTCACATAATCTATGAATATTATTTTAGTCTTTCTTGACATTCTTTTTTGGTACTAATATTTTGACTCAGAACTATATTTCAAAAATATTTTTATTATATAGTTGTTATTACTATGCCTTATTTGGAAAAAAGTGTGCGATGATTGCCTACAATCTTCAAGTAACAGAATAGTTACTAAATTTCTGTCTAGAAGTTTGGATGTTTCGCCTGTTCACCAGCATGCTCATTTTTAGTGATCAGCTTGTTCAGATATGAAATTCTGTCCTACAAAGCAGAACAAGAAGTGGAATATCAGTTTTGATTGCGTTAGCTGCTCTTGTGTTTGGCAGACCCCATGGAGGAGGAGGACGCAGACTTGCTACTGGCCTCGCTGCAGGAGGTCCTGAAGGCGGCGGCCATGGCCGAGGCCGACGTTCTCTCCGAGGCCTTTCAGCTGCTGGTCAGCTCCGCCAAGGACTTCAGCAGGAGGCTCTGGGGCTTGGTGCCAGCCGGCTTGTACCTCCCGGCCCCTCCCTTGTATTGTCCTCAGCCAGCCGTCCTGAGTGAAGTAAGCTTAACCTTTCCATTTAAAGTTGGTTCTGTCCAATTTTTAAACAATCAACTTGCTAATAAAAATGCAAGCTCTGAAGACAAACTTCTGGATTCCAGCTTGGCTGTTTATCAATTGTATTAATTTTACGTAGTGTAATTAACTGTTTAAGTTTCCTTATCTGTAAGATGCAGATGATGGTGAAACTTCTTCCAATAGCATCACTGTGAGCAGTAAGTGAGCTACCCACCCTGTAAAAGCTTTTCTCTTAGGCCCTAGGACATAGGAAGCTGCCAACACATGTTAAAATTATTACAATAATAAAACAAAGGTAAGAGACATTTCTCTATCCCCACATTTTTTTTTTTTTTTTTTTTTCATTTTTCTGAAGCTGGAAACAGGGAGAGACAGTCAGACAGACTCCCGCATGCGCCCGACCGGGATCCACCCGGCATGCCCACCATGGGGCGGCGCTCTGCCCACCAGGGGGCGATGCTCTGCCCATCCTGGGCGTCGCCATATTGCGACCAGAGCCACTCTAGCGCCTGGGGCAGAGGCCAAGGAGCCATCCCCAGCGCCCGGGCCATCTTTGCTCCAATGGAGCCTTGGCTGCGGGAGGGGAAGAGAGAGACAGAGAGGAAAGCGCGGCGGAGGGGTGGAGAAGCAAATGGGCGCTTCTCCTGTGTGCCCTGGCCGGGAATCGAACCCGGGTCCTCCGCACGCTAGGCCGACGCTCTACCGCTGAGCCAACCGGCCAGGGCTATCCCCACATTTTAAAAACAGACATGTAGGGCAACAAAATAACAAATGCCAGAATTTAGAAGCCACGTTTTATTTCAGTGTTTTATTTACATCATTGTTTTGCCTCTTTTGAAAGACTTATTTTGATTTTTTCCTTTGATTTGATAAAAGGTCTTTTTTTTCCCCTTCTATGCCATTCAACTGATAGTTCTGTCTTTACAAATGGCAATTCTGCATTCCCTGCAGGGACTTTTCCCTGTTCTTACTGAAAACCATAACGTTACAATTTGCTGATTTTAAGATTTAAAGTGTTAATGTAAATTGTTTACATTTAAATTATTTAAATTAAAAAAAATTTTTTTAGATTATTTATTCATTTTAGTGAGAGAGGACAGAGAGAGAGGGAGAGAGAGAGAGGGAGAGTGAGAGAGGGAGGGAGGGGGAGAGAGAGAGAGAGAGGGAGGCAGAGAGAGAGAAGGGGGAGGAGCAGGAAGCATCAACTCCCATATGTGCCTTGACCAGGCAGGCCCCGGGTTTCGAACCGGTGACCTCAGCATTCCAGGTCGACGCTTTACCCACTGCGCCACCACAGGTCAGGTTAAAAATTTTTTTAATTATTGATTTTAGAGAGAGAGGAAGGAAGAGAGAGACAGAAACATCAATCTGTTCCTGTCTGTGTTCTGACCAGGAATCAAACTGGCAACCTCTGTGCTTACAGATGACGCCCTCACCCACTGAGCTTCCCACCAAGGCTAAAATATTTTAATTTTTAATTTTGAAGTGATTCTGGTACTGATTCTTTACTACTCAGTGTTTCAGTATTAGTAACGTATATCTGTATCTAGTTTTTTTTCTTCTTAGAGTTATATTCTCATTCGCTATATTTGGAAGAAATTATGTTTCAACAGGTTAAAAATATTTCTTGATATTTGAAATGTAGTATATTATAAATAAAAGGAATAAATAGTCCATGGTATTTCTCAGTAACTCCTCTTTCCTCGCATGTCTGATTTAGACGTTAGAAATCACATTTAAGATATTTTTGGATATGCCATGCTGGTATTAGTTTGGGTGACTACTATTCCTAGTAGTGCTTCATTTCATTATTTTTTGTTAAAATAATCTTCAATGGTGTGATTTCTCCTAATTGTCACTCTGTATCAACTACAACCCTTTGGTTAGACGTACACAGTGGAAGACTTCATCAGAATTGTGTGGCGTCGTTGAGGACCCCAGCGGTAGGGCAGCCTTCTGACTCAGTTATGTTACCTAAGACGTGGGCTCTTTCTCTAGTTTGTTTTCAGAGGTGTTGGCTTAGGCTGAAGGCTGGTCCCCTTTGTGGAAGCCAGATGGCTGCTAGCAGCTTGTACGACACCTTGTCCATGTCCAGAGGGAGAGGGACGGGATAAAAGTGTTCCTCTCCAAGCATTCCAAGCAGGAGTCCTGAGACTCACTGTCCTGAGACGGGCTCCGGTCACTTGCCTGCCTTTGCGCCAGTTACCCTGGCTAGGGATACCGGAAGGTACTGCCTAGTGATCGGTTACCTTCCCTGGGAGCTGGGAATGCGGGATCAGCTCTCCGTGGATCATCCAGGCTGTACAGGGGAGGGGCGGACACCCAGTTATAAGCGGAGTACATTTAAACAGGTGGCGGTGCTGAGGAGGGTCCCGGGGAAGCAGATGGTTAGAGTACTCATTCTGGGAAAGTAACCTTTAGCTACTGACCTGAGTAGTGTTTTCCCGCAACCATTTGTTGAATCCTACTACTACCTGGTAGACTTGATTCTGTGTGCTAAGGTAATACAGAGATGTATGACAAGGCATTTGCTCTTGACTGGTTTTCAGTGTGGTAGGAAACATACATAAATCAGCATAGACACAATGAGTAAAATTTGATTGTTTTGTTTTTTTCAGGAAGATGGTGACGATCTTCTCTTAAAAGCCGAAAAGGAGGGCCGCCAGAAGGTGTCCGGCATCGTCCAGCGTCTGCTGCTGCTCCTGCGGGCAGCGCGCTGCTCTTGCCCGGCTGCGCAGTGGTACATCCTGCGGCTGAGGTGGGCGAGGAAGGTCATGCAGAAGGTGTGCTCATGTCCCTGTCCCTGAGTGCCGTTAGTCTGCTTAAGTATGCGGGTGTTTATCAGCAGTTGTCATTGAGACATTCTCCCAAGGTGTCCTGCCCTGTGAATCCGCAGTCAGACTTAGTTACAATAAGCAACTCAGACAGACCACATTCTTTCTGCTGAAAGACGAGGACTCGGAACTGGGTCTCTGCAGTCCCATCCTGTCTGCACGGGAAGGGCTAATAGTTCATTTCAGTTACATTGCACCCCCCATCACCGAGGATTTAATCTGAGTGTGTGGTTTCCTCCCCATCTCCCTGAGGTGTCCCTTGTGTTCTGTGTATGCTCAGGTGGGCTCAGATCACAGAAAGTGAGAGTCAGTCCCTGGCTGTGCATTTCCTTTCGGTGGTCTCCTAGGCGGCCCCTGCCGCCCGCTGGGACGTACGTGCAGGTCACTGGACCCTGGGCTGTTGTCTCTGTCTGCACTGACTGCAACCAGATGGGACACCTGCTCAGTGTCCCTTCACCAGCTGCAAGTCCTTCGTAGGCCTGGAGGCTGTCTCTCTGTGAATGTGGAAATACATATTATTAGCCCTGAATATTCTTAATTTGGCCCTTGATTAAATTACATTTAAAACACGAATCTACAGCTTTTTTTAGTAGGACAGATCCCTTAGAGAGGTTCTGGGGAGTTGTTGTCAAGTTGTTTGTGAAAATTGGTCCTTTTTAATTTTTTTAATTTTTATTTATTTAATTTTTTACAGGGACAGAGAGAGAGTCAGATAGAGGGATAGATAGGGACAGACAGACAGGAATGGAGAGAGATGAGAAGCATCAATCATTAGTTTTTCGTTGCAACACCATAGTTGTTCATTGATTGCTTTCTTATATGTGCCATGACCGCAGGCCTTCAGCAGACTGAGTAACCCCTCGCTTGAGCCAGTGACCTTGGGTCCATGCTAGTGAGCGTTTTGCTCAAGCCAGATGAGCCCGCGCTCAAGCTGGCAACCCCGGGGTCTCGAACCTGTGTCCTTCCGCATCCCAGTCCGATGCTCTATCCACTGCGCCACCACCTGGTCAGACAAAATTGGTCCTTTTTTAGAGAGAAAGTTTTGTACTCATTCTATATCTTGTCATCCTTAAATTTTTCATAAGTACGTTTGCTAAGGAGGGTGAAAAGTTTTCTTATATTATTGAAACATTGGTTTTAATAGTTTGAAGATTTATTGAGCCTGAATCTTTGTTATAGGAAACTTCATTTAAAATATTTATTGTCAGAAGGTGAGATCAGAAAAGGGAAAGAGATGGGTGAAATTATATATACATAACACAGCGTTATAGAGAGCAGAAAAGCAAATCCTGGAGGGAAGGGGGGAGGGCGTTGAGGGGTGGGGGGTTAAGGGAGATATTGAGGGGAACACAGGGGTGGGGGGCATATTCAATGGAACACTTGAATTTATGTAAACACAATAAATTAAAATCAATAAAAATTTATTGTAGAGCCTGACCAGGTGGTGGCTCAATGGATAGACCATTGGCCTGGAACACTGAGGACTCAGGTTTGAAACCCCAAGGTTGAAGGCTTAAGTGTGGGCTCACCAGCTTGTGCATGGGGTTGCTGGCTTAAGCCTGGGATCATAGACATGACCCCATGGTTGCTGGCTTGAAGCCCAAGGTCACTGGCTTGAGCAAGGAGTCACTTACTCTGCTGGAGCCCTCTGGTCAAGGCACATATGAGAAAGCAATCAGTGAACAGCTAAGGTGCTACAACTACGAGTTGATGCTTCTCATCTCTCTCCCTGTCTGTCTGTCCCTCCATCTCTTCCTTTCTCTCTCTCTCAAAAAAAAAAAGTTATTGTAGAAAACTGTTTAGAGTTATAAATTATCTTTGCATTGAAGGTTGATTTTACCATCTCCTAACAATAGTCTCAAACTAGTTTCAGTTAAATCAACTAGATGTTAAGAGTGTGGATTCTCTTAAAATCAGCAACACAGCTAAAGACAGTCCTTGTAAAAAGTTTTGTAAGCGATTAACTATTAAAGCATCATGCAGTGGTGGGCAGAATTCTGAAGATGCTGTCAGGGTCCCTGCTTCCTGGTGACCTGAACACATCTAGCTGCTGCTTTACTGTGGCCTGATGGGGCTCTGCAGATGGAATTAATATTACTAATCAGCTGATTAAAATAGAGAGATTATCCTGGTTTATCTTGGCAGCCCCAAAGTAATCACATAAGCCCTTAGAGCAAAAAAGTAAGGCCAAAGAATCAGTCGTTGGGATGGAGGGGAAAAGGAAGGCCAGAGAAACGAGGCAGACGGGGAGATTAGAGGGGAGATTAGAGGGGAAAGGTGGACTCAGCGCACCATGCTGGCAGATGAGGGCGAAGGCCAGGGAGTGAAGGCAGTGCTTAGAACTGGGAGTGTTCCCCAGCCTGGAGCCAGTGGGGGAATGGGACCTCAGTCCCGTAACCACATGGCATGGAATTCTGCCAAAGCCTGACTAAGCCTGGAAATAAATTTCCCCCAGAACTTCTAAAAGGAAAGTAAACCCTGTTGTTACCTTGATTGGCCTTGTGAGACTGTAAGCAGATAATCAACTGAGCCTTTCTGTGTCTAGACTTCTATTCTATAGCAGCTGTGAGATAGTAAACGGTGTTGTTTTAAATCACTGAACTTGTGATAATTTGTTAGGGTTGCAATAGAAAGCTAATATAATGCAGAATCTTAATTTCTGCTAACTTCTTCACCATTTTTTAAATTGACATAATAATGATATTCAATAAAATTGACTCATTGGTTTTTAATATAGTAACAAAGTTGTGCAACCATCACCACTATTTAATTTCAGAATATTTTCACACCAAAAAGAAACATATTAGCAATCATTCCCTATTTCCTTATCTCCCAGCACTTGGCAACCACTCACCTACTTTCAGTCTCTGGGAATTTGCCTGTTGTGGACATCTTCTGTAAATGAAATCATACAGTATGTGGCCTTTTGTGACTGGTTTCTTTCACTTAGTATAATGTTTTTAGGTTCATCCATGTTATAGCATGAACCAGTGCTTTATTTCTCTCTATGGCTGAATAATATTTTCTTTTATGGGCATGACATTTTGTTTTAATCATCCATTGATGGATATGTGGATAGTTTCCACTTTTTGGCTATTATAAATAATGCTGCTATAAATATTTATGTACAAGTTTTTGTGTGGACATGTATTTTTCATTCTCTTGAGTGGAATTACTGACCCATATGGTAATTCTGTTTAACTTCATTGGGTAATTTACAAATAATATTTGAAAGCATCTATACCATTTTGAGGCTGAGAAAAACCCATGTTTCTATACATCTAGAAATAATGATCCATAAACTAGAGCTTTCCTATATAGTCATTGCCACTGTCACAGTTCAGTGCCCTGTTACTTGGAGCTTATGTTTAGGGTTCATTGTCAATTCATGGGCAACACTCACAGAAGTGACCCATAATTCCCTCTAATCCAGTATCCCCTAAATTTATCTGACAGTTTTATTGTCAGCCCATGAATTTATTGTTCTTAGGAGTGGTACCTAAGTGTGGAGGTCCATTCTTATAGAAGTATGAACCATATATAGGTGATTTCCAATATTACTGTACTCTCTTCATCTTTCATTTAGACTTCATTTAGCATATAATTTAATTACAAATTTGGTTGTAGCAAATTAATATTTTCTAATTTGTTGGAAAGATGAAACACATTTTTTATCATCAAAATTATAATGTCTTTAACCATAGAAACAAAAAATTTTTAATTTCCTTATGTTTATTCTCGGTCACTAGATAAAAGACTGACAAGCAAGGATAAATATATTCTTAAGCTTATGTTGACTCCCTTATAACAGCATTAATAATATATTGCATGTAGGTTACATAATTATCTTAAGGTACTTATTTTTTAAAGTTAAAATAATAGTACATGCACTTGTTAATTCAAAAGAGCTAGTGAAGATGTCAGTGAAAATGGTAGAGTAAGGACATCTAAAACATCATTCCTCTCCCCAAACAATGGGAATATTGGCAAAAATTATCAGGATTAACTTTTCAGCACTCTGGAAATTAACCAAAGGCTTGGAGTAATTCAGAAAGCATTTATTAAAGATACTTGAAATTATGACTCATACACAGGAAAAAAAAACAATCAATAGAAACTGTCCCTGAGGAAGCCCAGATATTTGACTTACTAGACAAAGATTTTTAATCAGCTCTTTTGAATATGTTTAATAAACTAAAGAAACTATTTCTAAAGAACTAAAAGAATGGATGAGAATCATGTGTCAGTAAATAGAGGATTTAATAAGTAGATAGACATTATTTTTTAAAGACTAAACAAATTCTGGAGTTGAAAAGTATAACAATTGAAATGTAAAGTTCACTAGAGGGGCTCCATGGCAGATCTGAGCAAGCAGGAGAATCAGCAAACTGGAAGATAGGTCAATTGAGATTATGCTATTTGAGACACAGAAAGGAAAAAAGAATGAAAAAAAATGAACAGAGCCACGTGACCTGTGGAATACTATAAAACATACCACAGTACTCAAATGGGATTCCTAGAAAGAGTAGAGAGAAAGAGCAGAAAGAAATTTTAGAGAAATTATAGCCAAAAATGTCCCAAATTTGATGAAAAACATTAGTCTTCATGTCCAAGAGGCTCAAACAACTCTAAGTAGGATAAACTCAGAGATCCATTCTTAGGCACATCATAGTCAAACTGTCAAGAGCCAAACACCCAAAGACTTCCTTGAAAGTAGAAGAGAGAAGCTATTCATAACATATAAGGGATAGGATTAATAGCTTATTTCTCATCAGAATTTATAGGGCTAGTGGTAATGAAGAGTTAGTGAAAAGTAGTTTTCTTCTCACCCTGGAATCCCATCCACAGACGTTATCACTATAACTTATGTATCCTTACAGAAATATTTTATGCATATAAATAAAAGTAACTTCATCAGCTCACCTCAGGCTATAAAGCATCTTATTTGATATAATATTAGCAGGAAAAAATTAATGAATTATTTATACTTTTTTTTTTGGATTTTTCTGAAGTTGGAAACGGGAGGCAGTCAGACAGACTCCAGCATGCACCCGACCGGAATCCACCAGGCATGCCCACCAAGGGGCGATGCTCTGCCCCTCTGGGGCATTGCTCTGTTGCGACCAGAGCCATTCTAGCTCCTGAAGCAGAAGCCATGGAGCCATCCTCAGCGCCCGGGCCAACTTTGCTCCAATGGAGCGTCGGCTGCAGGAGGGGAAGAGAGAGACAGAGGAAGGAGAGGGGGCGGGGTGGAGAAGCAGATGGGCGCTTCTCCTCTGTGCCCTGGCCGGGAATCGAACCCAGTACTCCTGCACACCAGGCCAACGCTCTACCACTGAGCCAACTGGCCAGGGCCTATTTATACATTTCTTAAAAGCTTTAATTGACCAAAAAAAATAATAATACCTAGCTAAGTTTACTTAGAATGTAGACGTAGAAGTGAAGACAATAATAAAGAAACAAGAAAAGTCTGAGAAACATCTTATCATAGCCAAGAAGTTCCTAAGGAGGAATGATGTCTAAATGTAATGTGGTATTTTGGATGGGATTATAAAACGCAAAAAAGACATCAGGTACAAACTACAGAAATCTGAAGAAAGTATGGTTGTTAGTTAATGTATTAATATATTGGTTCATTAATTATAAAAAATGCACCACTGCCTGACCAGGCGGTGGCATAGTGGAAAGAGCGTTGGACTGGGATGCAGAGGACCCAGGTTTGAGACCCCGAGGTCGCCAGCTGGAGCGCGGGCTCATCTGGTTTGAGCAAAAGCCCACCAGCTTGAACCCAAGGTCCCTGGCTCCAACAGGGGGCTACTCGGTCTGCTGAAGGCCCGCGGTCAAGGCATGTATGAGAAAGCAATCAATGAACAACTAAGGTGTTGCAACGCGCAATGAAAAACTAATGATTGATGCTTCTCATCTCTCTTCGTTCCTGTCTGTCTGTCCCTGTCTATCCCTCTCTCTGACTCACTCTCTGTCTCTGTAAAAAAAATTAAATTAAATTAAATTAAAAATTAAAAATTAAAAAAAAAATGCACCACTGATGTAAGCTGTTGCTACTAGGGGAAACTGGATGGAAAACCCTGTACTACTATCTTTGCAATTTTCTATAGATCTAAAACTGTTCCAAAAAATTAACGTTTGTAAAAAAAAAAAAAAAAGGGTAGAATAACTACTTTTCTGATAGTATAAAAAAAAAGTCAGGAAAATGTGGGATAGCTGTCTTATAAAACATTTTTATGGAAACTTAAAAATATAAAAGTAAAAAGAATAGTATAATAAGCTTTCGTTTATCACCAGATTTGAACAGTTATCATCATTGCTTGAATATTGTTTAATCTTTCTTCACATTTTCTTTCTCTTCCCATGTGTATGCAAGTGAATGCATGCACTTTCAGGGTGGTCAAAAATAGATTGTGAGATGGGTCAGTGATTTTGGGTCATGTCTTACCCACTGTCATGTCCATCAGCTTTGTACTTAATTTAGCATTTATTGCCAATTCTTGCTAGAGTCCTTATTTTATTAGGTTTGCCAAATGGTGACTTTCTAGTTCTGTCATTTATGAATTTGATTTTCAAAAGTTATGTGTGTAGTTCTACCTTCGTTTTGTATTTGTTTTCAGGTACTTCACATTGTTTTGTTTTACTTTCTTTTTTTTTTTTTTTTCATTTTTCCGAAGCTGGAAACGGGAGGCAGTCAGACTCCTGCATGCGCCCAACCGGGATCCACCTGGCATGCCCACCAGGGGGCGATGTTCTGCCCATCTGGGGCGTCGCTCTGTTGCAACCAAAGCCATTCTAGCGCCTGAGGCAGAGGCCATGGAGCCATCCCCAGTGCCCGGGCCATCTTTGCTCCAATGGAGCCTCAGCTGCGGGAGGGGAAGAGAGAGACAGAGAGGAAGGAGAGGGGGAGGGGTGGAGAAGCAGATGGGCGCTTCTCCTGTCTGCCCTGGCTGGGAATCGAACCCGGGACTCCTGCACGCCAGGCTGATGCTCTACCGCTGAGCCAACCGGCCAGGGCCACATTGTTTTGTTTTAGATCAAAGATAGTTAAGCTTCTTTATTTTCTTCCTCGTGCCTTTGGAGAAAGGATAAAAAAACATTAAATTTGTTTATGCAGTTATAACTGAGTGACAAAAGGGTAATTTTTTTTTTTTTGTGGAATAACAAAAGCTTTATTTAGTACAGCACATCCCGCCCGGCGAGGTTCCCTGGCCCCGAGGAAAGATGGAGGCCAGGGAAGTTGCCGACAAGAGGGTAATTTGATTAAACATTTTTTATCTCTCATTTGAAATTGAGCCTAGTGGGTTTCTTGAATTAAATCCGTGAGCTAAGTTTCTGAGAACACGGATGATTTCAGGGCTGTTTTCTTACGTAGTCCAGGGACAGTGCTATGCTATCTATTCTCTGATTTCTCTGCTATTTGTTGCTTCATTGTTTCCTTAACAGTGGATTTATGCAACTGACAACATATTCTATCATTCTTTACTTTCAGATCCGAATGAAAGGGTCCCTCCCTTCCTTGAGTCCTTTCCCTCAGTCATTACTCAATTACTGCATAGGTGGCGTGGCATTCTTTCGACCTGGAGCAACTGGGGACAACAAGCCTGATGAAGTTTCCATTAAAGCATTAGGTTTGTTCAAAACGAGCTGCTTGCTTATAAATCAGGCCCAATATTAACAGTGATGTGGTTTCCATTTGATTTTGGGAAGTTTGCACACAACAGAATACTTGGGTGGCAATGTGAGAACCGCATATATTACCAGTGAAAAGATATCCAAGAGACATTAGGTGAGGAAAAAAAAATGGCATCATATGACTTTATATATACTTATGTATTCATATTGCTTTAAATAAAGAACACTGTTTGATATTGGAAATGGTTCTAGTGTTGAGAAATTTTAAACTTAAATGCCTATCTATGAGTGGTTTTTCAAATAACTGTACAGTACAGCTGTTTTATTGGCTTGACAAGTATCTACTATATACTATAAAGTTTAAAGCAAGTAAACTACTAGTAACTAGAGTAAATTATTTGCTTTTAGCAACATTTTCAATATTTTCATGCAACTGACATCCATGAAATTCTAGAGTTATATGCACAAAAATTCTGAAATGTTCTCCATGACTTTTATGTAAGGTGTTGATGATGAGCATATGTTTCTTTTCTAATCAACAAACTACATTTATTTTGGAAAAAAGCAACAAGCAGAGAGGGGAGGTTGCCATCCCAATGCACACGCTCATGCAGTCTTCTCTCCTGTTTGTGTTCCCGGTTTAGGTTGCTTCAGGGAGCTTTGCGCTCTGTGCTGGATGCTGCACGTCCGCGATAAGTTATCCCACAGTTGCCGGAGGTATCAGAAAGCAAGGGAAAACGTGGAGGGAAAGAAGGTATTTATTTACCTTGCAAAAGAACAAGAAAAATGAATGAAACTACTTGCTAAGTTGTTGCTTGATAGATTTTACTGTTTGTAGCAAATTTTTTCTTTTGAATTTGTTATTCTGGTCTGCCCATCCAAGGTGAAAAGGAAATGAGTTCTCTCACTGTCGTCTTGTAGGCACTCGAAGCGGAGTTTGATGCTTGCGTGGTGGAGCACGGCCTCAGCGCGGTGGACTGGGCGTGCCGCCTGCTGCCCTTCTCTCGCTTCTGGAACATCGAGGAGCTGGTCCAGGATCTGATTCTGAGCCTTCTCGGAGAACTGCCTCCAATCAGAAAGGTAATGCGACTGTAGGTGAAATGAACTCAATCAGAATCAAGACTTTAAAGGTTGTTTTTTTTTAATTGTAATTAAGAATGATGTTGCTCATCAAACTCACTTTTTAATTTTTCTAAAGGTAGCAGAGATTTTTGTGAAAGCATTTCCTAATCCTGAGGACATAAGGGTTCCTTTGAGAGAAAAATACCACTCTCTGCAGCAGAGGCTCAGGCACAGTGTCGTGAAAGGTATTGTCTGTCGTTTCCTTGGTATCTGATAAAATTGCTGAGGGTGCTCATGCTGTTTTGGAAGCTTTGCTTTCTTGGTGCTCACTCATCGCCCTTTTCCTGGGGGACAGGTGTGAGAAGGCCCTGCTGTTTAGTAACTGACCACAGACAAGTTGTTCAGCCTCTCTGAGCCTCATTTCCTCGTTTGTAAAATGACTATGAATACCAGCTCCATGAATGTGTATTGAAAGAGGATTAAACAAGATACAATATATAAAATGTGCATATAGTGCTTTGCATAATGTAGATATTATATTTAAAACGAATACTCTTTCTTTTATGCTTATTTATACTTCTGATTGTATCCTATACATTCAAGATGACCTTGCGGAAATTATTTTTTATTGTGGCAAAATATACATAATATAAAATTTACCATTTTAAGTGTACAGTTCAGTGGCATTAGATACCTGGACCAGATTGTGGCATTTTTAAAGAATTTAAACTACCCACATATTTAACACTACAATCTAGTATTTAAGTCGCTATATCCTGTGATTGCATATTATTGCATTAGTATTTGTACTTGTGATTTATATTTTTAAAGACTTTTTGACATCCTCTAAAGTGTCTTGTTTATGGATTTAAAATGGTTAAAATTTTTTTATAGGCAGCCTCGGAAAACTTGCGTTCTTATTGTTTCCCATTAGTCAAAGTCAGAAAGGAGTCCTTGTTGCCTTGGCTAAAATTATACTCATTTTCTCTTCTTTTCCACTCTGTGGGAATAGAAAAAAACATTAGGGTTTTTTTTTACAATTATCCTTCTGATTATTGAAATGGTTAAATTGCTTTCTAATTTTTCCTTTTCCAGGGTACACTTTCTAATAGTTTGGGTCCTGTCCTCTTTGTTCTTTTATGGACCTCCTCCAGCATCTGCAATTCTTCTTTATGGCTTTCGAATGAATGCTGATGAGAGCACAATCTGACAATGCGGAAATAAGGCTTAGTTGTCAGATTTTATGTCCCCAGCAGGGACCAGAATTGGATCCCCTGTGTCTTCAGTGGATGCATCTGAATGAACTGTAAAGCCTCTCGTTCTCGTCTTTCTAGGTCCCCAGACAGAGGAAATGATGTCGGTCATCATGCGTTCTATCCACAAGGTCAGGGTGAAAGCCCTAAAACGTGTGCAGAGAAATATCGGTTCTTTTGAGATGAATATATGGGAACCAGTCGAAGAGGAGAAACCAGCTGAGGTTCCAGGTTACGACAGGTTTTCCCTGGGGACTAGTTTGAGCAGGAGCACCCTCACAGACCTGGGGAACTCTCTGGTCCACAGTGATGCTGAGACCGTCTGCGAAGCTTTACCGGTCGAAGGAAAAAGCAGGACACATTTCTGTCAAAGGTACAGTTGAGATCTCTTAATGACAAGCATTCGATATTTTCATGCAGCTAATGAGCTGATTTCTAGTCCCAACAATCTCACTGATTGCACTGTTAATGTGAATAAGTGGTGCCCTGCCTACCCACAAGGGTGTTAGGGGTGTAAAATGAGACAGTAGATTTGAAAATCCATTAAAAATATTACAGAGATATGAAATAATTGTGTCACCTGCAAGTATATAATCAAATGTGTAGATTAAATTCTAGAGTTCACAGAGGACTTTTAGTTCTTTAGTCATCTTTAGACTTAAATAGTTTAGGATTATTGGGTTAGCTTTTTTTTTTTTTTTATGTTTCCAGGGAAGGAAATTGCACATTCATTTCCGAAACTTGCCCATAAATTGTTGAGCGATTCTTGCTTATCATTTAAACCTCTGTTTCTCTGCTTTAAGCAGATGTTTTTCTTTGCTATTCTGCTATGTGGAATGTAATGTATCCTTCTCATGACTGAAAGACTATATAATCTACCATAATCTTGCTTAAGTAATTTTCTACTCCAAACAAACATATATTTACATCGTATTATAAATGGTGTGCTTATTTTACCAAAGGACTTCTGGGTTAGCACAGGAACACTCCGGAAGCTGCTTAGTGCACCTCGTTAATAAGGAGAGACAGAGACATGATGATTTCAGCCCAGGTGCCCAACTGGACCTTTTATTTCTCTCTGAGGGAGCTTGGGGTCTGTATTCTGCCACAAAGACCATGTTGAAAGAAAAAAGATTTAAAAATAATTATGGTTGGCAGTTAAGTGCCTGCCCAGCAGGTTTAACAGCAGTGAAAATTGTTTAGAACATCCCACCTTGTGTGTGGTAAGGACCCCTGTGGGCAGTCTGGTTTGTTCGAGCACGTTGTGTGGGCACGGAAAGGGGCAGAGGCTGGAGGGAAACAGGAAACCACAGGCTAGCGTGTGCGTAGGTGCCCAGGGATTTTTACTGTGTCTGTAGTCTGAACTATTAGAGGACTTTTCTTTTTTCCCAGAAAAACACTCATGTTTTTTAATAGGGAAATTTCTGTGCGTACATTTTAATCTCCTTTAATGCCAATTGTCCCGTTTGATATTAACGTGTTTTGTTTTTTTTTTTTGATTCAGAATGTCCCGCTCTAGCGAACACTTAGAAATCATTTAGTCCAAACCCCTCATTTGAAAGATAGGTAATCACGCATTGAAAAAAGATATGTGAGTTAATCAGATTGTATTGTCAGTTCTAAGGCAAATTTTAATGATTAAATGATCTTTAATTTTGGCTTCTCAAATTTCGGTTTGCTGTAGAAATGCTCCTCATCAGAAGCAATTAACACTGAGGGCTAAGTCGCATGATGAGAAGAAAACGGGCGACCAGGAAGAAAACGCTGAAAGAAAAGCAGCGGAGGGAAAGTTACTGCAGAACACCCTCCCTGCAATAGGCTCGTGGGAATTCGAACGCGACGATGACGAGTATGTGAAGTTCCTGGATCTCTTCTTGAGTTACGTTCTCGAAAGAGACCTGCTTGGTGCCAAGGACCCTAGCATTCCGTTCCTGACCGGTTTTTCTGGACATCTTCGAGAACATGAGCTCAATCCCTTACTCTTTGATGTACATACAACGTTACAGCAACGTTGGGACGAAACCGGGCCCCAGCCCGTGTTCAGGGCCGGCTCCTGCTTTGTCGCCGCTCCGGAGTCACCGGAGCCGGACGAGCCGGACAAGCCGGACAAGCCGGAGAGCCGTGCGCTCTCTGTGATGGGGCCCGGTCACCCAGCGCTGGCACCTGCTCCGGAGAGCCCTGTGAACGAGGTTAACAGACAGGAAGGGAAGAGTGGGTTGTTTGGTTTAAAACAGAAGTCAATTTACAGAATACAAGGCGACAACAATACAGAGGAACCTTTTATCCAGAGATTGTCGAACCCAGTTCTGTGGGCTCCCAAGTCCAGTAAGAGGGGGTGCACGTTCAAAGCAGTCCAGAGCGGTGACATGAACCCTCGGGAGGAGCCCCCGCCAGCCCTGGGGGACACGCTGGGCAGTCTGGGGAGGCTGCTGCGGTGGATGGTCAGGTGGTCAGAGCGCAGGCTGCCCTGTGACCGTCCCATGGACGCCTCCTGTGGATACAGCCCCGTCCTTCGCGTGAGGACCTCTCCGGCGGCCATCCTTACCTCATTGTGGCTGTTGAAACAACCCTATTTTGCTACATATAAGACAAAAAATGCCACTCTTAAGGTAAGTACTTGAGTTATTTATTGCATACAAATGCGAATTCTCTCTTTAGATTTAAATAATATATTCTTCCAACTATTGAAGGATCCCTAAGAAACAAAGTTAATGACAAAATGGATTATAATCTGTACCACCTAATTTTTTTTCTTCAAGTGGTTCCTTTAATTCTTTTTTTTTTTTTTAAATTAATATTCTTTATTTATTTATTTACTTTTTTAGATTTTATTTATTCATTTTTATTAGAGAGAGAGGGGAGGGAGAAAGGGGGGAGAGATAGAGAGAGAACAGGGGGAGGAGCAGGAAGCATCAACTCCCATATGTGCCTTGACCAGGCAAGCCCAGGGTTTTGAACCGGCGACCTCAGCATTCCAGGTCGATGCTTTATCCACTGCGCCACCACAGGTCAGGCCGGTTCCTTTAATTCTTAAAAGTAATAATTAGAATAAAAGTACTTTCATAGAGGCTGTGGGGTTTTGAAGTTTTGCGTCCATTTATATAAAGTAATAAAAAAGAAGATAATTTTAAGTGATATTACAAGATCTGTTTCTGGAGATTTCCCTCGTTCATCTGTTCAGAGCGTGCTGCTTGTTTCCTCGTGTTCCGAGGCTCTGTGCCGGTTCCTGCACATGCGCTGGAATAGCACCTCTCCCCGGCTGCGCGTCACGGTCCAGGATAGGAGGCGCATTTATCAATCAGCCTGGCGTGAGCTTTTGGTTGTGGTTGTCTATGCCTCTTCCTTTGTTCTTAGTGGCTCCAATAGTTGAGAGTATATCAAGAGCCCTCGGGGTCCCATGGGGTGGCACACATTTATCACCAGATGCAGCCTGATTGGAAGCCGGACCCTCAGGCAGCACATGTCAGTGTATGTAGTGAAGGCCCCTCGGTGGAGGACCTGGCAGATAGTGTCTGCCGCTCCTATGGACTGGCTCCGGGTGGGTATCCACAGAGGGATGCTCTGGCACCACTAAGAACTGCTTTTTGTTTTCTACAGTCCTGTGGGCCCATGAAGGCAGGCCCCACTGGCTAGCAGAGACAGGTGGTCTGGGAAGCCATACCTCAGTCAGCAGCTGCAGAACCTGGCTGCCAGATGTGGGTACTGGCTCCTTCCAGGGAGATGCTGGCCACTTGGAGAGGGCGAGAGGGGGAAGGCAGGGGAGGTGTCCATCCGCACCCTTGGTCTCTCGGGAGGATCGGGGGCAGCCCCTAGGTGTGTGCTAAACTATCAGCCTGACCTTCAGGCGGCAGCTTTCAAAGTGTACAGGTGGGCTCCTTCCCAGGGCCCAGGACACACACCTGCTAAAAGTGCTTCTCCATTTCCCTATGGCCCTGTGGGTCTGGTGGATGCAAGCCTCGTTGACTTGCACAGATAGGTGTTTTGGAGTCCTGCTACCCAAGTGGGAGTCTTAAAAGTTGGGGTGCTAGCCTGACCGGGTGGTGGTGCAGTGAATGGAGCGTCGGACTGGGATGTGAAGGACCCAGGTTCGAGACCCCGAGGTCGCCAGCTTGAGCACGGGCTCGTCTGGTTTGAGCAAGGGTTCGCCGGCTTGGACCCGGGGTCACTGGCTCGAGCAGGGAGTTGCTCAGTCTGCTGAAGGCCCGTGATCAGGGCACATATGAGAGAGCAATCAGTGAGCAACTAGGGTGTCGCAATGCACAACAAAAAAGCTAATGATTGATGCTTCTCATCTCTCTGACTCTGTCTATCCCTCTCTCTGACTCTCTCTCTGTCTCTGAAAAAAAGAAAAGAAAAAAATAATAATAAAAGTTGGGGTGCTAAATGTGGGGCCCAAACCCTTTGTTCCTAGAGAGAAGCTGGGAGCAGGGCCCTGTGTCAGGGTGGGTGCATGGTGAGAGTCTGTTTCAGGGTGGGTGTTTTCTCACTCGCCTGGGGAATAGGACTCAGCTGGCGGCGTTCTGCGGCAGTCCCCGTGGTTGTAGTTGTACCTTAGTGTGTCTGGGGGGGGGGGCTCAGGAGCCTCTTGGTCACCCCCTCCTATTACTAAGTCTACATTTGTTCTGTTTTAAAGTACCCTCACACAAAAATAGTTTATTCTAAGATGAAGGATGTGAGAGTGTGTGGTTTATTTTTTTATGAGTTTTTTCTCTGCAGGTTTTTTTGGGGGGTCAGTTTCTGTTATCCTAAGGTGGTTTATAAGTTACTGTGATACACTGCTCACAAAAATTAGGGGATATTTCATCGCTTCATATTGATTTTGATATATCCCCTAATTTTTATAAGCAGTATATTTGTTGTCCCTGAAATTTTGTTTCTAGATGGAACATACCTGAGTGTCTAAGAGATACAAGAGTTATATTCATTGTATTAGCTGTATATGTTTTTGCCTACTGTGTCATTTTGAAATAGTTACTAAATGTCTATAATAGCAGAGAATCAAATGAAAGCAGCTTTGCATTTTTTATCACTAATGTTCTGTGTACTGAAAACATTGGTGCCATGTCTTACAAAATTGTAAGGCTGATTTCTTGTGAATACTACTTAGGTTTGTGTTTGACCAGCTGGAATAAAGACTTGATCATTGCTTCAGCAGCAGAGCTCTAGTTGTAGCTGTGCATTCTATGCTTGGCAATGGAATGAGACACTTAGCCAGGAGAAGTTCTGTAGGTTGTGTTGACAATGTAAAGACATAATGAAAACTGTGGGGTTCGGCCCTGGCCGGTTGGCTCAGCGGTAGAGCGTCGGCCTGGCGTGCGGGGGACCCGGGTTCGATTCCCGGCCAGGGCACATAGGAGAAGCGCCCATTTGCTTCTCCACCCCCCCCTCCTTCCTCTCTGTCTCTCTCTTCCCCTCCCGCAGCCAAGGCTCCATTGGAGCAAAGATGGCCTGGGCGCTGGGGATGGCTCCTTGGCCTCTGCCCCAGGCGCTAGAGTAGCTCTGGTCACGGCAGAGCGACGCCCCGGAGGGGCAGAGCATCGCCCCCTGGTGGGCGTGCCGGGTGGATCCCAGTCGGGCGCATGTGGGAGTCTGTCTGACTGTCTCTCCCCGTTTCCAGCTTCAGAAAAATACAAAAAAAAAACCCCAAAATACAAAAAGAGACTGTGGGGTTCAACAGTGAAATCTAAATGATACCAATGGCTTGTTTCAGGTGCAGGAGCATCCTTGCACCGCGTCTCGCAGGGGACCTGGTGTCCAGAGTGACTGCAGGG
The DNA here is from genome assembly GCF_036850995.1 of Saccopteryx leptura. NCBI lineage: Eukaryota > Metazoa > Chordata > Mammalia > Chiroptera > Emballonuridae > Saccopteryx > Saccopteryx leptura. Next base: position 160,754,628 of record NC_089503.1, read on the forward strand.
CAGGTGCTGGCTGCTCAGTGGCCCGGGCCACTCCAGGCAGGACCGAGGAGACACAGGATCTCAGCGAATCTGTCCAGAGTATCATGAAGTAAGCTGCCGTTTACAGCCTTTCTTGCAGAGGGCAATGCCTTGTTTGATGTTTGGCTAAAAGGGAAGGACTAAAAACCCTGGAAAGTTAAAGGAATAAGCATTTCTTTGAACTAGAGACGCAGGGAGTGAGCACTGTCTGAAGTGTTTTAACAGTTTGTTGCAGGTGATGTTTCTTCCTTGTTCGTCTAGCTTTTATCTTCTGAGAGAGGAGCTAATTCATCCTGAGAGATCCTTTTATTACTAATTAACCAATATAGTCACATACTGATTAATTGATAATATTAATCGATTCCCAGTGTCAGAGGAAGCCGAACCAATCCTTTCATCCATTTTTACATAGGAGGCAATGCTATGAGTAATCTATTAAAGTCAATCATTAAACAACCTTTTATTGAGCTTCTGCTGTGGACCAGGCATTGTTAAAAAACAAAAGACTGCATAATTATAAAAACTAAATTTGTTCTTTTTTTGATAAACAGAATTGATTGAAATCAAGCTCTTTGTTTCCAAGAATGAGTCATAATTTTAGCTGCTTTATTTTTGTATAATAGAATGCCAACTGAAGCCAGAACTGAAATCAGAGAAACCAATGAAGGGATTGTTGCTGTCGCTGATGAGACTGGAAAGGAATGTATAGAGAGTGATGAGGCTCCTTTGGGGGTAGAAACATTTACACAGGAGAAGGAAATGGATGCAAACTCATCAGACCATGAAGGTCAGTTCATTTGGCTACTCTTTTTGTTTGGCTCTCCTTATTAATTTGAAGTTGGTGAATAATCATCCATAGTAACTTATTTCGACTTATATCTAAATTAGTATGTGCGTAATAGCCTAAAACCAAAAATTAAAACAATTCAATATTTATGCAATGTTGAGCATATTAACTCATAACCCGGATTGGAGTTATAGGCCTTTTGCTTTGTTTGTGTCATTGCTGTGGGTCTCTTTTCTCCTGGGAACTTTCTCTCAGCAGTCTTCCCTAAAACAGAGGCTCGGTGCTTTCTGTGGAGTTGTGCTCACGGGAGGCCCCTCGCAGCTTAGCTCAGGGTCACTGGGAGGAGTGGGACTATTTATTGCCAGGTGTTTTTATAAAAATGTGTCTGTAAGGAGAGTGAAAAATCTCTCTGCCATTATATGTTTTCCTGTAATATTCCTGAACCATCTAAAAAGTAAAATGATTTTTGTTTTCAAATGGTCCACTTTCTCTTCCTTGTTTCCCTGCAGAAGATGCCAGGGAACCTGTTGGAAGGCTCAGAAGTCCCGGGACCGCCGTTTGTGCACGGGCATTGCCATGGCCTTTGGAAGACGTAAGTCAGTACGTGGTGGAGCCAGTTGTTTAAATTATACTTGTGTTTTTTTATTCAGTGCGTCCGACCAAGGTTGTTACCTCTTACAAGCACACCGTGGGCAGTAGGTTTACCAGCATTTTTCTCTCACTGAGGTTCTGTTATTAGTAAGATGTCTTCTAATTTCTGGCCAGGGAATTTTCATTTCATCAGCTGTTGTAGCACATTAATATAACCAAGAGTGATGAAGGTGTTCTTGATTCAAAATGTATACAGCTGTCTGACCAGGCAGTGGCACAGTGGATAGAGCATCGGACTGGGACGCAGAGGATCCAAGTTCAAAACTCCAAGATCGCCAGCTTGAGCGTGGGCTCATCTGGTTTGAGCAAGGCTTACCAGCTTGAGACCAAGGTCGCTGACTTGAGCAAGGGGGTCACTTGGTCTGCTGTAGCCTTTCGGTCAAGGCACATATGAGAAAGCAATCAATGAGCAACTAAGGAGACTAAGGTGCCGCAACAAAGAATTGATGCTTCTCATCTTTCTCCCTTCCTCTCTATGTCCTCATCTGTCCCTCTCTCTTTCTCTCTATCCCTGTCACACAAAAAAAACCCACAAAAAATAAAAATAAAATAAAAACAAAATGTATACATCAGCTGTGCGTGCACAGCTGTGTGTGCAGTGCTTGCACATATGTGCACTTTTATGTGCTGTGTTTTTTCAAAACTGTGTACACTGGGTTTTCAGGTGGAATGCAGACATTTCTAATTACTGAAACAATCCCTTTAAAAAGGATAGTTTTTCCTGCATTATTGTTGTTCTCACAATGTGCTTACTTACGCTGTGATGGCTGTATGTAAATGTATTTGTCAACACATTATACATGAATACACTCAGTGGCCCGGGGTGGTGGACAAAAGCAGTTCTCAGAGTTCAAAGATCTGGTCAGAGTAGGACCGGGCCTGCCTTGTAATGTTTTGCTTTCTCACTTGCTTTGAAACTGCTATCACTCTGGGTAAGTGGCTGATGTGAAACTCAGATACCTAAGACATAATACCTATTTGTTTTCCCTCTTTTCTTTCCGGACACTGTTCATTTTAACAGCATTCCACAGGAGAGGTTCAGGGGCCAGGGGCAGAACCGGCAGAGGCGCATATGGAGGGAAAAGCCCCTGAACAGAACGGGTAAGGGGGAAAGTGCGGGCTGACTGACTGCCTCCTCCGCCCTCGTGAGCAGTCTCGGCTCTCAGGGCTCACCTGGAGTTCACTTGGTGAAGAGATTGTTCTTTAACGTAATACATATTTTATGGTGATACTGTTTTCCTAGTGAATTTGTAACTTCAGTTTATAGCAACAGTAAATGATGCTTTTTACTGAAAGTTATACACCCAGTCCCAGTACATGTATCTGACATTGGTTATGTCCAGCATGCCTCTTGCTCTCTCATCCCTCTCAGCCTCGTCAAAGTAACATCCAGCCCCAAGGAGACCGGGGTTTATTCAGCCGCTCGTTAGGGACCCACCTTCCATGCTGATTCTGTTTTTATTGGATCAGATAAAGAGTGCTTATGAATCATCCAGTGTGTATAAAACTGTACACTGTTGTGGTGTGATTGTGGCACACTCTTCACAAAGCTGTGACGTGCATACACTCTGCTGCCTGGCTCATTACTGTTTGAAGGAGAGTGGAGTTTTTGAAATTTTAGAATTACTAACCATGAGAGAGGCAACATAATTAGATTTTCTTTCTCTTCTCAATATACAAATTTTGTTCAGTTCTTCTGTAGATAGTTAACAAAAAGAATATACCATATTTCCCCATGTATAAGATGCTCCCATGTATAAGACACACCTTAATTTGGGGACCCAAAATTTGAAAAAAAGTATTACATAAAGTTATTGAACTCCAGTTTTATTCATTATAAAATTCATACAACTTCTCATCACTGTCAAAACTCCCATCCATCAGCTTGTCCTCAGCTGTGTCTGATGATGAATCACTGTCTTCATATATTGCCTTGTCCTCGGTTCCATCCATGGCATTTTAAATGCCACAACCACTGAATAAGACACACCCAGTTTTTAGACCCCAAATTTTTCAAAAAAGGGTACATCTTATACATGGGGGAACACGGTAATGCTATGTGCTTTTACAAGTAACATAGATATTTCTATTAGTATAAACACTAGTCTTTGCAGTTTTGGACCTGAGGACGAGCTCCTGCCTCTTCCATGGGTGAAGTCTGAGGTCCCAGCTCCGCTCCCTTCTCTGGCCTCATTTGAGATTTCATTATTTCTGTCGCTGAGCAGCTGACAGCATCCAAGTCATTTTATGTTGAGCCATCCAGACATTTTCTTTGCTTCTGTTTAACTGTGTTACTAATTGCTATGGAAACAAATGTAAACAGATTGTAATTATGAGCTAAACATCACAGAGATTTATTAGAGGATGCGTACGTAGACTCTTCTATGGCCAGGCATTAAATCACCTGTACCTGAAATAATGTGAAGAATATCTTGGTTCCTAATTGATTATTAATCTTTAATTATAGTATGATCAAGGCCCTTTCAAATCCTGAACTCACCGTTCCTCATTCATTTCGTGTAGACCCAAGTCCAGAAATTTCTAGGTAAGATTTTTTGTATACTGTACCATTTCATCCCATTTTATAAGATGAGAGAATGAAATGATGCCTACTGTACCATTTTGAAATGATTACTAAGCGTTTTCACCATAAACTATGAAAATAAAGTGAAAGCAACCTACAGCCTTGAAAAGGCAACACAGGTACACATCCCTGACGCCTTTAAGTTTGTTATGGATAGTTTCCTCTTACCAGTTTGTTTGAAAGACATACAGGAACTATTTTAGCAAAGTCTTTTCTGAAAAAACTAGCGGCTCTATAATTGAAAGATGATGTTGGTGCTCCTTGTCAGCCTCTAACAGATTTCTAATGAGACATAAAATGCTTTTAATTCCCATAGAACAGATTCGTCCAATCCTGTCTCTGAATTTCCCTAACAGAGTTGAGCAGAGTGTTTAGTGTGTGACGTCTTGTTGGAAAAGGAGGCTTTATAGAGCAGCTTGACTTTAGAAAAATTCTCCACAATTAGAATTCACCCTTGCTACTTGTTGAAGGCAAAGGCTAAGGTGTCTTAGAACAGGCAAGCCATAATGCCTCTTTCTCATGGCTTTGCCAGATGAAGTTTTGTTACTGAGTATGTTAGATGCTTGAGAAAAGGCAAACATTGCTGAAAGGAAATGAGAGGACCCCCAAATAACCCTAACTGTAATTTAATATGTTCTTTTCTTTTTAGAGACAATGACCACATTATTAGGAAAAGATAATGCCAGCTCCCTTATTTAGTTTATGAAATTGATTTGCTTAGAAAACACTGAGTACCTGCTATGTTTAAGGAATCATCCCCAAATAATCATTTTACTTACAAAATTAAGAAAACATACTTTAATCTTCTTTTGTTGATTAGGGTTTAATTATAACTATAAACTCTGTAATTTGGGGGGAAATGTTCACAATACTGTTATTTTGCATTAAATGATGATTGAAGGGAGTTTGCTGTACCTGTCTTAAAATTAAACATTTTTTTAAACCCATACCTTCCCTCTATTCTCAAGTCCATCTGGGTCATTAAATTTAGTCATAAAAATACGCTCTTGAACCAAATCACACAGTCTACAGAACTAATTAGAATGATTATACAGGTTTTAAACCAAGGTGCCTTCAGGAACCAGGCGAGTAGAATACGTGTGTGGACCATTCTGGGTTGTGAGACGGGACACATACACTTCTCAGTGAATGCACATGGATGAGTGACGCGCAGATGACAGATGTGTCTCTGGTGGGTGACAGATGTGAGGGGGACAGAGACATGGGCTTTAGGCTTTAAATTTCCTAAACACTTCCAGAAAGTCTGTAAAGTAGAGGAAAAAAGTAGGATCAAAATATTTAGATCACAGACATTTAATTTGCATTTTTATTGATTCATGTGTGACTTTTTTATTTCTGTGCTTCCACCTGCAGTGCACAGGTCTCTGTATTTATAGAGAAATCGTCCTCAGCTCCCCCTTTGTTGTCGAATGGAGTCCATGCTGCGTTCCAGACGCCTGTGCCCACGTCACCAGCGCCGACAAACGGTGCCGCCGGGGCTCCGCCACCAGACCCTTCCCGCTCTGTGAGTCAGATTCTCCAAGATGAAATGTTTAAATTAGTTCAGGTAAGTGCATCTCCTTATAAATATGCCAGTCTGCACGTGATATATACGTAAGGCTTTTAAATCCGAGCAGACTCCCAGAAACGGACAAGTTGAAATACAAGTGCCTGGCTCTGTGTGGGCTCTCCCTTTGTTTCTTGTTTCCGTGGTTCAGAGCTGCAGGGGAGGGCCCGGCGGCTCCCACAAGACTTCTCTGCACTGAGCCTTTGACACACAGAGGTGCGCGCAGAGGTGGGGGGCAGACCAGGCCGGTGTGCTCCTGCCCGCAGGCTCCCAGAGTTTATTTCCTGACACAGCCTGTCACCTCGCAGTTCTTATCTGCAGACCAGACTGTGGCCTGTTTCTTGAAGTCGCCAGCTGCCTTTAGAAGTATTTTGCCCTTTGATTACATCTTGTCACCTGGTTATTTTTTGTCTCTGTTTACCAAAATTTTAAAATTATTTTCTTTTCCTGTTTTGTACCTTAAACATCTATTTCCCTGAAATCTAATTGAATCTACTCGTGGTGTAATACACCATTTCTATATCGGTGATTGTTGATTTCTCTGCACTTACAGGCCCTGGTGAGAATGCTTTTCCCGCACGCTCCTCTGCCCGTGAAACTCACTGCATCTTTCTCCTCCCATCCTTGTCCTTTTCATAACGCTGCCTGTTCTAACGGCGTCAGCTCTTGGAAGCATTTGTCAAACTTGGTGTTTAGATTAGGTAGGAACCTTGTTGGTCACGGCCTGTGTGTTTAACAAATTCTCCGAACAATTTGGGTGCACACACAGGATTGGAAGCGCTGCCTCAGAGAGCCGCCTGGTGGCCCTGCACCATGCCAAGGGCTCAGGTGGTGCCCTCCTGGGGCCTGCGCCCGTGTGCCAGCACCGTCACCGGCTGTTGCTGTAGCTGTAGCCAAGCTGAGCTGGAGTCCTAGACCTTCATACTTCCATAGTCTTATATGTGCATTTTCTAGGTATTGTTTTAATACTGTGCTTTTTCAAGTATTGTTTTAATACTATATCTTCCTGTTTAAATTTCAGATACAGATGTGTATACTATTTGCTATCTTGTTTTAAAAATACAAAAAGTGAAATACAAAAAATCAGTACTAGTTATCTTTGAGGACAGGATTATGAATGATTTTTATATTTTTCTGGGTTTTTCCTATAATAAGCATGCATTTCTTCTCTAATTGAAGGGGACCAACGTGTTTTTAACCTGCAGTGTTTCTCTATTGGTTTGTTTTATGAAGTGTAGATTCTTCTGTTGGGCTTGAAAGACCCCACAACTTGCTTTTCCCTTCCGTCTTTTTCCCATCAGACTCTCACAGGTCCTTTGGTTCTCACAGTGTGGTCCCTGGACCAGTACCGTGAACATCATTGAGATGTTAGAAATGCAAATCCAGGTCCCCATCCCAGGCCTGCTGGGCAGTGCACCTGTCTTCTCGTCGTAGCTGCGGTGCATTTCCTGGTCCATCACGCCGGCGTGCGAGGGTGGTTCCCAAGCTTGTTTGCACATTGAAATCACCTGGTCATCTTCTCTTTAAAATTTTTTATAACTTACTTCAATAATCAGCATTTAGGGTAGAAGTGAATCTTCATTTTCATTCTTTTTTTCCCTCTTTTTAAAGCAATCTCCCTCAACTGGGCTTCCTGCTCAGCACTCCTGGGTCTCACAGAGACTAGGCAGAGTTGTGACTGTTGTGGAATGCTTGGCCGGTTGGTGTTGATTCTTTAGTTTAGAGGGTTTTTTTTTCAGTATATTTTCAGATGTTGCTTTAATTTTCATTGCAGCTGCAACAGATCAACTTCCTGAGTCTAATGCAAATAATAGGGCCATCCCTCGCCAACCTCCTGAACGCACAGCGGCTGGTCCAGCAGTGTCCGCCCGCATGCTCTGTGGGAAGCCCGGTGTCCATCCCGGCAGGAGGGAGTGGTGGTGTGGGAGACGTCACTAGAAATGCAAAGGAGAAACTGGACATTAGACCACAGTCTGCGGGAGAGCCCCTGGGAGGGCTCCCGAGAGAGCCTGGCAAGGGGGCCCCAGCCCGCCCCGAAGCGATGGGGCCGTCTGGTCAGAGCAGGGATGAAACTGGTCAGGTAACTCATTCAAAGTACCATTCAAGCTGTCCTAGTGGTTTAGTTGTTTTCCTTTTGTTATTTGAGTAAGTAACATTTTGGACAGTTATTACATCCTCCAAAACATATTAAACATCATTTATAAAATAAGGAGTTTCTAATATGTTCTCAATTTTCATAGTAGCATTTTTCCCTTCCAGACTGTTCCACGTGGGAGTATTTGTCAGTTAGGAGTCCAGCCTGAGAATGGCGGGCTACCCACGGCATGTGGAAGCCAACCGGCCGCGTCGCTGTCCCCGGCCCCTGCTGGACGCGCCCACCCCCAGCCGGGGCGCACACCGTCTGCTGGGCTGGAGATCCTCAGGTTCCCCCCCGCTGCAGAGACCTTTACCCTGCTTCCGCTGCAGCCTAAGCACGGGCTTCAGCCCCTTTCCTTCCACGCAGAGAGAGCTCCGCAGGTGCCCTTCGGGGCTGTGCCACGGCCGAGGGAGGCCTGGGGGTCATCTGGCCCCTTCCAGCCTCCCTTGCCCCAGAGAGCGGTGCCCACCGCCTCAGCGGTCCGTCCCAGTCGGAGCCAGCAGAGCACTGGAGCCGCACAGAAGGCCACTGAGCGGGAGCAGGGGGCGGAAGCCTTGCTTACAGGAGTCCCCACGCTTGTCACCTGGAATCAGCATGTTGTACAAGAGAACTTGACGCCTCAACAGGACTCTTCATTGTTTATGAAACCGGAACAAGTATTTGGAATTAAGCCACAGCCCGGTGAGATAGCTCCTCAGAATCCCTTTGGGTTTCCGCTGTTGCACCTGCCACCCACACCTTCTGACACGTTCCCGTCGGTCCCGAGAGCCTCCATTCCAGCTCCCCTCATGCCCGCCAGAACGGCAGCAGAAGAGAGAAAACACCACGGACTACCGCTATTTCATTTTTGTCTGTCCCAGGAAAATACGGTAATTGTTTTTGCGGCAAACAGTCCTGTCATATGCAAAGGCACAGTCCTGGTCATATGATAAACACTGAGCACTCGGTCACAAGCTTTTACACATTTCTTTTGTAAAAGTAATGCTTCTGTTATTGGCAGGAACTCAAACATGCAGCTTAAAGTAATAATTGGGCCCTTTAATGGTTTTAGGTCTGTCTTGTACATCAGTACCGGAATTTGCTGAACTCTTTTCACACACATTTCTTCTACTTGCAGAAGAAATAAGTAGTAAAAGAAAATGACCAGTGTTTTTGTTGGTACACGCGCTTGTGTCTGTGTGTGTGTGTGTGTCTAGAAAGAGAGCGAGAGAGAGCACTGTTTGAGGTCCCTAGCAATTGCGATGTGATTGTCTTTAAATCTGCTACAGGTTAAAATTGTTCAATAGACCCAGGTCTAGAAATAGTTGAGCATATAAAAAGAATGGTGTCTTTTAAAAGTACTTAAAACATAAAGGTTGAATCTTAATAAACCACCAAAACCTCTACTTTATGACATTCAAATTGTTTGGGTTCTAGTTTCCTAAGTTGATAGTATCATCATAGGACAGTAATTGAATAATTTGCTCTCTGATGCACTTTTAAGATTTGAAGATAATACTGGGTCATTTCCTTAGAAAAAGTACTTACCATGCCTTCTTTTCTTCGGCACATATTATGAACAGAAAAGAAAGGATTAAAGGAGTAGAAAAACAAATTTTGAGGAGGATTTAAGGAAATTTCTTTTATTAGAATAGTACCATGAGTCCCCAAGTTGCAATCCGCATCATACTGCTACTCTGTTCCATGCACAATCTCCAGCCTCCCGCATCCTCCCTGTTCCAAAAAATTTTAAACCAAATACTAGATGTATACTTTTATTTATAAGAAGGGAGATTTTTTTTTAATCCAGAAAAGAAATTAAGCAGATGAAGACTTCTAGCTTAATTTTTGAAGTAGGACAACCCAGTTGAAATTTTTAGCACTCCAGAATCATTTATTCTTTAAGGTCAGGCTATTCACCTTACCAGTCCCAATCAATTTGTTATCTTTTGGCATGTTTTATCTCTTAGACATCTTAGTTTAATTTAAGCAATTATTTTTCTCAAATCTTTAACATACTGCCTAGTCGAGGTATGGAATTTTAAGTTTATGTGCTTTATTTCTTATAGTACAAAACCCCACGACTTATTCCAGTTGAAAAGATTGCGTTTAAACAAAGCCAACAGAAACCGACGCCTAATGATTTATTTGAACGAGGTGACTCGGGACACTGTCCGCATAGACAGGGCAAAACAAGGCCTTCGGAAGCAAGACAAGGAAAGGACAGCAAGCAACGGTGAGTGTTAAGTGAAATTTAATTTGAGATGATCATACTTGCAAGTTTTTTTACAGTAATATAGTTACAAAATGGAAGTCAACTGGTTCAACCTCCTGCCCAAACACAACCGCATATCCGGTTTCCTCATCATGCGTCATGCATTTGAACATGTCTTGTGATGAGGAAAATTCCTGTGTTGTGAGAGACAAATACTACTATTTTTTCCAGTGTATTAAGAAATTTTTTTCCTGGCACTCATAGGCTGGAGGATTCTTTTCCACGTTTCTGTAACAGGATGAGCAGTCGTTATCTCTGGCAGCACGAACGTGTGCTGTCTCCTGCACTAGTCCGTGTACCCTCTGATACTCCGACCGGATGTTCGTGGTTACTTCTCTTACTTAGGAAGAAGGGGTAAGGGATGTGAATTGTGTCAGGGCACTAAGAAATGTGCATGGAAGAAGGGAGGCTGTGACTTAGGATGAAGAGCATTTATAGTGTTTTACTCATAATGGAGGTTCAGTACGTAGTAGATTACCGAGTCTAGAAAATACTTATCAGACCCAAAATCCTATTATCAGGGTCCTATTTCCAGAAGTGGTCCCTTCCTTCCATCCTTTCCAGGTATCCCCCCTTCACAGTAAGTCTTCTTTTTAAGTCTCTGGGCTCTCCTCCCCTACCCGCCCCCCACCCCGCCCTGCTGGCATTTTGCTGAGGTGACTAAGTGTGCTGAACTTTTTCAAATAGGTGGTTGAGGTTTCCAGTTGGGGTCCGTGGCCAGCCTAGAATCTGCAGGAAAGGGAGTTTGAAAATTACCTGCAGGGTGTAAGTCTAACCTGAGATTCCAGAGGCTTCCACAGAAAAGTCAGAGCAGTAGTGGAGGAGCTGGAAATAACTTCCACATGTCCCTGACTTTGCTTACCTTTGCTCCTGTTGTGGCAGAATATCTTGCTAATTTAATGCCATTGAAAATAATTTTTTTTTTTTTTTACAGAGACAGAGAGTGAGTCAGAGAGAGGAACAGATAGGGACAGACAGACAGGAATGGAGAGAGATGAGAAGCATCAATCATCAGTTTTTCGTTGCAACACCTTAGTTGTTCATTGATTGTGTTCTCATATGTGCCTTGACCGTGGGGCTACAGCAGAGTGAGTGACCCCTTGCTCAAGCCTGCGATCTTGGGTTCAAGCTGGCGAGCTTTGCTCAAACCAGATGAGCCCTCGCTCAAACTGACGACCTCGGGGTCTCGAACCTGGGTCCTCCGCATCCCAGTCCGACGTTCTCTCCACTGCGCTACCACCTGGTCAGGCTGAAAATAATTTAGTGACTCAATTCTCTTTATTTAAAATTTTTTCTTAATTTGTATTGATTTTAGAGAGAGAGGAAAGAGGGGGAGGAGAGAGAGAATCCTCAATTTGTTGTTCCACTTATTTATGCTTTCATTGGTTGATTCCTGTATGTGTCCTGACTGGGGATCGAACCCGCAACCTTGGCACACTGGGACAACACTCTACCCAGCTGAGCTACCTGGCCAGGGCTTGACATAATTTTCATAACTGTCTCCTTACAAAGCATGACACAAATGAAAACCGGGTGTTACTAAAATAATAAAAATGCGTGACACTCTTGTTCTTCACAGGCAGAGGCGACGAGCCAAGAGAGAGCTACAGGGTCGAAGGTCAGAGGAACTGGGAGAACCGAGTGTGACTTTCCAACCCGAGGGTGCCACCATTAATGACAACGATGCAGAAACGGTGATGAAACCCAAGGTACATAAAGCCCCGACTACAGCTTCTTCCCTGGTCTGCACGAACTCCGAGGTTGGAATGTCTTTGGGGTCTGTCTCGTCTCCTGCCTACTGGGACCTTCTGGTTGTGCCAGGAGCCTCTTCCATAATTAAGTACAGAATTGGTGCTGTGTCCCTCCGGGGAGCAGTAGACACCAGTGAAGTGCAGAGCATCTGCCTATGTGACTTATATTTGAAATCACTCTGCTTTTTTTCTATGATGTCTTTTTTTTGTGTGTGTGGCAGAGACAGAGAGAGTTGGAAAGAGGGACAGATAGGGACAGACAGACAGGAAGGGAGAGAGATGAGAAGCATCAATTCTTCGTTGTGGTTCCTTAGTTGTCCATTGATTGCTTTCTCATATGTGCCTTGACGGGGGGGGGGGGGGGGGGGGCTGCAGCAGACCGAGTGACCCCTTGCTCGAGCCAGTGACCTTGGGCTCAAGCTGGTGAGCTTTGCTCAAACCAGATGAGCCTGCGCTCAAGCTGGCAACCTCGGGGTCTCGAACCTGGGTCCTCCTCATCCCAGTCCAACGCTCTATCCACTGTGCCACCGCCTGGTCAGGCTCTATGATGTCTTAATGCACATTATGTGATTTGGGTTTCTCCTTTGTCAGTTTCACTTACCTCTTTTAGGTGGCTCTAACATGTCCCCACTATGGGTTTATTATGTAAACTATATTTTAATTCAGATCTTTTCAAACACTCCTTCTAAATCGGGTGACTCTGTTTACCTATTTTTGCAACAACAGATCAAGGAAACTGAAACGGTTTTGTTCTCATGAATTTTTAAAAGGCACACGTCATGACATCCTCAAGTCAAGTCTGGAGGCTTAGTCGAGTCCATGAATAGTTTCGATCTGACAGGGGTACTAGCTGAGTGTTAAGACTACTCTGCAGGCGAGAACTGCAGTCATAATAATTGCATTGATAGTGCTCTTTTTTTATTGTTTGACTTGTGACTTTCGCGAACTCTTTTGTAGAGTTACTTTGTTAGCGTACATAATTTGATAGAGTAAATAAATATTTCTTCAGTTAGGGGAATTGGATCTTTTCCTAAAAATTAGCAGTTTTAATAGTTACTATATATAAAAAATAGTTACTATATATATATATATTCAAAGTAATAAATGTCATTGAATTACTCATAAATTGATCATTTGTGGATTTGTTTAGGAGCAGCAAGAACATGGCAGTTCCCAGCCTTTGGATGACTTTGAAATTCCTTTTGGTACGTATATACACGACTGTGTCTAAGTTCAGGTTAAAGTCAGCTTCCCTAGATACCTAAAAATATGTATATGAAAATGAGACTACTGGCCCTGGCTGGTTGGCTCAGTGATAGAACGTCGGCCTGGCGTGCAGGAGTCCCGGGTTCGATTCCTGACCAGGGCACACAGGAGAAGCGCCCATCTGCTTCTCCACCCCTCCCCCTCTCCTTCCTCTCTGTCTCTCTCTTCCGCTCCCGCAGCCAAGGCTCCGTTGGAGCAAAGATGGCCCGGGCGCTGAGGATGACTCTGTGGCCTCTGTCTCAGGCGCTAGAATGGCTCTGGATGCAACAGAGCAACGCCCCAGAGGGGCAGAGCATCGCCCCCTGGTGGGAATTCCGGGTGGATCCTGGTTGGGCACATGCGGGAGTCTGTCTGACTACCTCCCCATTTCCAGCTTCAGAAAAATGCACAAAAAACAAAAAAACGAGACTACATTATTACTATAAATGTACATTAATTACCCTTGACAAGATGGGGTGTGTGTGTGTGTGTGTGTGTGTGTGTGTGTGTGTGATGATGTGATATAGAGCACTCCTTGACAGACTCTGGCCCACAGGCCAGATCCAGACCATGCCTGTTTTTATAAGTCAAGTTTTATTGAAGCACAGCTCTGCCCCCTTATAACTCGTTGTCTGTGGCAGTCTTCACACTGCAGCAGGGTTCAGCTGTTGCACAAAGGGACCGTATGGCTCACAAAGTCTCAAGTACTCAATGTCTGGTCCTTTACAGAACAAATTCACCAACCGCTCCAGTAGAGCCGTGCAATTTATTAGAATCTCACATAAGGTACCAATATATAATATAAGGCCTAAAAGGAAATGATGGGGGAACATGCCTAGGGCTGAATTGATAGAAAAGAGATGCACATTAAAGTACAGGAATCAGTTCAGAAAAGAGAACTTGCTTTTATAGATAGTAAATTATTTTCTTTCTTCAATTGGTCTGTTTATTTCTTGCCACTGAATGTGTGTATTCGCCAAGACTTTCTGCTCAGTGATTCTCATACACACACACACAAACCTTCCTGTACACGACCTTGGGCTCAAGCCAGCGACCTTGGACTTCAAGCCAGTGACCTTGAACTTCAAGCCAGTTACCATGGGGTCATGTCTATGACCCCATGCTCAAGCTGGCGACCTCGGGGTTTTGAACCTGGGTCTTCAGCATTTCAGGTCGACGCTCTACCCACTATTCCATCACCGACCAGGCCCCTTTCATTCTTAATAATACATTTTTGCTTCTTTAAGGTAACCCATGTTCAGTGGAGAAAACTTAGAAAATACAAATAGAGAATTAGAAGAATATTAAAAGCTCCCATAATCTTCCATTCTAGCGATAACCAGTGTTATATTCTTTTAGGCTTTATTTTCTGAAACCCCTACTCAAATATATCTGCAAATACATACATACATGCATATATGTGGGCATATATAGAGATATATATATGTGTATGTTTGTATATGTCACATGCTAACTGCACCACTGGACGCCTATGTAAAAAGAATACCTCTTGTACTTGTTTATTATTTACTTGTTTCCACATACTGGAATTTGGGCAGATGTCTTCCATGTCACTAGGTTTTCTACAGTATTTTTAATGACTGCACAGTACTCCAGTGAGTGTGTAATATGTCATACCAATCAACAATAAATTCTGCAATTCTCTGACACTAACTGGGTGTCATAATTAAATTAAATTCTAACACTAATAACCTAGAGTGAACCCAGACCCCAGAGGTTAAGGGCTCAGTGCTAAGACTTCCTATGTCAGAGGCTAGCTGTAAATGGGGTCCCCAGACACTGGTATTGCTGTCCAGTCAACTGCAATCAATTGCAAATTTGGGGGTTCCCATGACTACCCCTTCCAGAGATGCCCAGGGCGAGGTGTGGGCCGAGGTGGAGAGCTCACCTGCCCAGAGCCTCCCTTAGACTTGCTTCAGGATTTTTAGTTTCATTGCGGAGGCGTGATTGATACAGCCTTAGCCACTGGTGATTGAACTCCACCTCCAGCCACTGTCCCTGCTCATCATGAATACTGACAGACACTCCTCTGTCACCCAGGAAATTTGAAGGGTTTGAGGAACTCTGTGTTTGGTTGGAACCAAGAACCACAAGCACATACATATTTTTTATTCTATCACAGCGTACCATGATTGATACTTTTATGAGTCTCCCTGGGTGATCTCCCAGGAAAACGCACATTAAACACAAAGTCTCCTAACAGACTTTGGACTTTTAGTCTGCTTCCTGCTGACCTTTTCTGTCTGGATGGGAATTAACTGACGTACAGCACATGTGGTCTGAATTCCAGCCCCCACACCAGCTGGCTTGTTCTCCTTTGTTCTCTGTCTTTGTTTGGGTCGCTACCAACTCAACCCCAAAACGTACATCACTCTGAACCCTGCCTTCCCCACTCCCCTCATTGGTTACCCACCAGCTCTCACCTGCTTTCCGGTTCTTGGTGATCGGGCTTCTCCCCTCCTCTCTGCTCCTCAGCACCGCAAGGTGTACACACTGCCGCAGCCATTCAGCCCCCATGGCCACTTCCATTTCATCCACTTTACTCTGCCCTGCCCGCTGGCCGAGGGCTTTTTCTAGAATGTCAGTCTGACCACATCACTCTCCTGCTCAGTGATCACGGTTGTCACCGCCCAGCAGGACGGCTAGGTGTCCAGGCTGTGCCTGCCGGTCCACCATCTATATGATTTCAGGTATGCCCCTGGGCTGTCTGTGAGGGTCACACTAGGCACTGCCTCATGAGAGAGTCCATTTGGTAACAGCTTGGACCCCATACCTCGGCTCCCTTTCATTCGGCGCTCAGATCCTGGGCTCCTGGTGGTGTAATGGCCACTCATTGATCGAGTCCCATGTTTCCTGTATTTAAGAAATGCTGCAGGATGCCACTGCCACCACAGCCGGGCTGCACTTCATGGCCACCGTGAGACGCAGGGCCACGGCACACCAGGACGCCAGCACAAACACGGACCCAGGTGACCGGCTCTCTTCCTTCATCTTAATGCCTGCATGCGTGCATCTTACAAATGCATGTGGGTTGCAGCATTTGCTCCATCTACACTTTTTCTTCAAAGTGGTTTAAAGGGAATTTAAGTTGTTGGTGTTAGCTGCTCTTCCCAAGTTCCTGTCCCCAACCCTAAGACTTCCTATGTCAGAGGCTAGCTGTAAATGGGGTCCCCAGATACCGGTATTGCTGTCCAGTCAACTGTAATCAATTGCAAATTTGGGGGTTCCCATGACTACCCCTTCCAGATTTGTTAATTTGCTAGAACAACTCTAGAACTCAGGAAAGTGCTTTACTTATGATTACAGTTTTATTCTAAAGTCTGCAACTCAGGAAGAGCCAAATGGAATGCTACACATTTTAAACCTAAATCCAGATTTCAAATTGAATTTATGATAACTTAAAACATGACAGACACTTTTGTTCACAAATGCCCCAGACTGCCTCCTGAATCAGAAGTGTTTTGAATTTGGGTTCTGGGTGTCCTTGATTGCCTTCACCGGAGGCCAGGCCTGTGGGTGGTGAAGTCGAGTTAGGACAGGGACGAGCTGTATTTAACGACGGAGGGGCGTGTGGGACTCTGCCCAAGAGCAGAAGAGTCGGTATTGGAGAAGCTGCTGATTGGAATGTGGCCCGACAGCCGTCCTCAAAGATGTCTGGGCTCTGTCCTTGTGTTACAGTAATTCTTTTTTGTGCCATTTGGGAAAGAGTTTCTCTTCACTGTCTGAACTTCGTAAGTGCCATTTTAAATCTCTAATCTTATATTATTGTAAAGTGTTTCTTAGTATGGTTTCAAAATAATATATGGTCATAGTAGAATGGATAATATAGCAAGCTATGAAGAAGGTGAAATTAACTGTGATCACACCACTCAGAAGTAATATCGTGATGTTTTTCTGTCTTCTTGTGTACATTTTACACAGGTATACATAGTACAGGTGTGCTCCCTCACCCCCTGAACTCCCATCGTGCGGATGTTATTGCTATCTTCCCTAAGAGTTCAACCTTTCTTGGGTTCCAGTGTTTGTTCTTTTTCCAGGTACCTTGGAACACTGTCCAGTTAGAGTATATTCTTAACATATTATTTCTTTCTTCATGTACATTATAGTATACGGTCTCTCTGATGTTGAAGACAATTGGTATCTGATATGTTTGGTATTATTATATATTACACATGAATTAATGGATTAAATGAATGTTAATTAAGAAATAATGTTTAAAATGCTTTAGATTATTTGGTAATCCTTCATGGAGAGATACTCAGGTGTTTAAGAGTTGTTCATTGCCTGACCAGGCGGTGGTGCAGTGGATAGAGTATTGGACTGGGATGCCGAGGACCCAGGTTCAAGATCCCGTGGTCACTAGCTTGAGCATGGGCTCATCTGGCTTGAGCAAAGAGCTCACCAGCTTGAGCCCAAGGTCACTGGCTCCAGCAAGGGGTTACTCGGTCTGCTGAAGGCCCGCGGTCAAGGCACATATGAGAAAGCAATCAATGAACAGCTAAGGTGTTGCAACGAAAAACTGATGATTGATGCTTCTCATTTCTCTCCATTCCTGTCTATCTGTCCCTATCTATCCCTCTCTCTGACTCTCTCTGTCTCTGTAAAAAAATTAATTAATTAAAAAAACCCTATTTTGTAAGCATATTCCTTTCTCCAACTATGCCATCAAATATTTAACTAATTCCTATTGTTGAAAACATTAGTGCTTTCTGTATTTTCTCCGATAAATTAATGCTCTAATGAGTTATCTTGCATAGGAGCTATTTTTTTGTCATCACTGTGATTTAGCTAACTCTTCACCAGTTTGAAAGGACAAAGAAAGGCATCTTACTTAGCTTCTTTCTTCTTTTTTTTTTTTTGTATTTTTCTGAAGCTGGAAACAGGGAGAGACAGTCAGACAGACTCCCGCATGCGCCCGACCGGGATCCACCCGGCACGCCCACCAGGGGCGACCTGCTCTGCCCACCAGGGGGCGATGCTCTGCCCCTCCGGGGCATCACTCTGTTGGAACCAGAGCCACTCTAGCACCTGGGGCAGTGGCCAAGGAGCCATCCCCAGCGCCCGGGCCATCTTTGCTCCAATGGAGCCTCGGCTGCGGGAGGGGAAGAGAGAGACAGAGAGGAAGGAGAGGGGGAGGGGTGGAGAAGCAGATGGGCACTTCTCCTATGTGCCCTGGCCGGGAATCGAACCCGGGACCTCTGCATGCCAGGCCGACGCTCTACCACTGAGCAAACCGGCCAGGGCACTTAGCTTCTTTCTGATGAGGCTGAACATGTTTAAGATGTTTTGTGATGCAATAATGAGTGTGCAGTTGAGACATTCCTTTTTTATTTAAATTGATATTATTTTTTTAAATTACAATTTACATTCCATATTATTTTGTATTAGTGTCAGGTGTACAGCATGGTGCTTAGACGGTCATACCTTACAAAGGGGTTCCCCAATATTTCCAGTACCCACCTGGCACCACACATGGTCATTATATGGTTGGCTGTATTCCCTCTGCTGTACTGTCCTCCCTGTGACTAGTTTGTAGCTCCCAGTCTGTGCTTCTCACTCCCTTTGACTCTTTCACCCAGTCCCCCACCCCCTCCCCTTTGGCCACCGTCAGTCTGTTATCTGCATCTATGAGTCTGTTTCAGTTTTGTTTTGTTTGTTTATTTTGTTCTTTAGAGTCCACATATAATTGAAATTACATGGTGTTTGTCTTTTTCTCACTGACTTATTTCACTGAGCATAATACCCTCTATATCCATCCACACTGTTGCAAAGGGTAAGATTTCCTTCTTTTTTATGGCTGAGTAATATTTCATAGTATATGTGCAGCACAGCTTTTATATCCATTCGTGTATTGATGGGCACTTGGGTTGCTTCCAAATCTTGGCTATTGTAAATAACACTGCCATGAACATAGAAGTGCATATATTCTTTTAAATTTAGGGTTTTGGGTTTCTTGGGATATATTCCCAGAAGTGGAATCACTGGGTCATAAGGCAGTTTCATTTTTAATTTTTTGAATTAACTCCACACTGCTTTCTACAGTGGCTGCATGAGTCTGCATTCCCACCAGAAATGCAGGAGGATTCCCTTTACTTTACTCCACACCCTCGCCAGCACTAGTTGCTTGTTGCTTTATTGATGATAGCCACTCTGGCAGGTGTGAGGTGGTATCTCATTGTGGTTTTAAGTTGCATTTCTCTAATGATTAGTGATGTTGAACTTTTCATATGTCTGTCTGTTCGTCATCTGTGAGACACTCGGAAGTGTACCTTTGAGAAAGCCCTTGCAAACTCTTTGCTCCTGGGCAGTTTGTTTGTTTGTTGTTTGTTTTTGCAGAGACAAAGAGAGAGTCAGAGAGAGGGATAGACAGGGACAGACAGACAGGAACGGAGAGAGATGAGAAGCATCAATTATTAGTTTTTCATTGCAAATTGCGACACCTTAGTTGTTCATTGATTGCTTTCTCATATATGCCTTGACCACAGGCCTTCAGCAGACCGAGTAACCCCTTGCTCAAGCCAGCGACCTTGGGTCCAAGCTGGTGAGCTTTGCTCAAACCAGATGAGCCCGCGCTCAAGCTGGCGACCTCGGGGTCTCGAACCTGGGTCCTCTACATCCCAGTCCGACACTCTATCCACTGTACCACTGCCTGGTCAGACACTCCTGGGCAGTTCTTTAAAGTCAGCAGCCTGTTTTCTAGGGCCTGTCATTGATCCAGGTACACAGGCCCAGGATGTAAAAAATAATAAAACCTGAAATTATCACTAATTTTTTAAATTAAAATTTTAAGCTGTCTCTACTTTTCTTACTGTCTTTGCTATCCAATATCTAAAAATCTGCATTTATATATTTAATTTTTTCTGTGTTTGTGGAATCCTTTTCCTGTTTTCTCTTTTTGCCTCAACTCTCCTGACTGCACGATGAAGAAGCTGTCTCTCAGGAAGTTGTTTCTGAATGTCGTAGAAATGAACACATCATGGCCTCCATGTCAGGTGTGATTTCTTTCCTTTACTCTGAGAAAGCATGGCTGATTAAAGACTGTGTCTGCAGGATGTCAAAGCAGGCGTTAACTCCACCATTAAAAAGCAGCTGAACATTTTCACTTCCCTTTTTTCCAGGTTTATGGTTGTGGTATGGTTTAAATTCAAGCCTTGGTACCAAGTGTCCAGTACTCAGTATGATGATGACTTATATTTCGTACATGAAATTTGACAGTAATGTTCTTTTAAAAATGAAAGGCTAGGAAATAAGACTAGAGTCATAGGACAGAAGGTACAGAGTTAGACTCCTGACCTATTGTGACAGGTTTCTTTATTTTACTTTTGGGTAAGAAGCTAATGAGTTTTATAAAATTTAGAGGAAGGGAGAAAGAGAAACATCAATTTCTTGTTCTCTCTCTTTTTTTAATGCATTCATTGATTGATTTTTGTATGTGCCCTGACCGAGGATCAAACCCGCAACCTTGGCATATCAGGATAAGGGTCTCTCACCAACTGAGCTACCCAGCTGGGGCCTAGATTTATAAATTTAGATGTTAAACATTTTAAGTGGTGAAATTTAGCTACGGGCTCTTTGAATTTACTAAAAATTCACTGAATTGTACCCTTTTAAAGGATGTGAATTATATCTCAATAAAGCTATTAAAATAAACATAAACATTGTGGAAAGCAAAAGAGAAATTAATTATGGTCTTATTTACTAAAATCTGATTATATTGAAATTCTTTTTAATAAACAAACACGACAACAATATCTGACACGGAAATAGAGTGTTTTCTCGACATGACATAGGTACTTTATTTTTATTGTAAATCATTCACATGAGAAAAGAAGTAGCCAATCTGCATCCCATTAAGAATTTAGAGTAAATCAGCCTGACCAGGCAGTGGCGCAGTGGATAGAGCGTCGGAGGACCCAGGTTCGAGACCCTGAGGTCACCAGCTTGAGCATGGGCTCATCTGGTTTGAGCAAAGCTCACCAGCTTGGACCCAAGGTCGCTGGCTCGAGCAAGGGGTTACTCAGTCTGCTGCAGCCCCACGGTCAAGGCACATATGAGAAAGCAATCAATGAACAACTAGGTGTTGCAACGAAAAACTAATGATTGATGATTCTCATCTCTCTCCGTTCCTGTCTGTCTGTTCCTATCTATCCCTCTCTCTGACTCTCTTTCTGTAAAAGAAAAAAAAAATTAGAGTAAATCATACCTGTGAAGCTTCTTAGATTCCCAACAAATAAATGTTATGCTGTTTGTTCTTACAAAGTTAATGATTTAGAGCTATTTCCAGATTGTTTTTTTTTAAACACAAAGAAAATATTTTTATTTGTATAACAAAGACTAAGAAAAAAATAACAATAAAGTTAACAGAGTTGATGTCAAAACACAAATAGGTTTTTTTTTTTATTTAAATTTACTTGTTCTTTATTTTAAATATTTTATTTGTTCCCATTTTGTTTTTTTACTTTAAAATAAGATATGTGCAGTGTGCATAGGAATTTGTTCATAGTTTTTTTTTGTTTGTTTTTTTAATAAATTTTTATTAATGTTAATGGGATGACATTAATAATTCAGGGTACATATATTCAAAGAAAACATGTCTAGGTTATCTTGTCATTAAATTATGTTGCATACCCCTCGCCCAGAGTCAGATTGTCCTCCGTCACCCTCTATCTAGTTTTCTCTGTGCCCCTCCCCCTCCCCCTAAATCTCTCCCTCCCTCCCTCCTGCGTCCTCCCTCCCCCCACCCCTGGTAACCACCACACTCTTGTCCATGTCTCTTAGTCTCGTTTTTATGTTCCACCAATGTATGGAATCATGTAGTTCTTGTTTTTTTCTGATTTACTTATTTCACTCCATATAATGTTATCAAGATCCCACCATTTTGCTATAAATGATCTAATGTCATCATTTCTTTTTTTTTTTTTTTTTTTTTTTTTCTGAAGCTGGAAACAGGGAGAGACAGTCAGACAGACTCCCGCATGCGCCCGACCGGGATCCACCCGGCATGCCCACCATGGGGCGGCGCTCTGCCCACCAGGGGGCGATGCTCTGCCCATCCTGGGCATCGCCATATTGCGACCAGAGCCACTCTAGCGCCTGGGGCAGAGGCCAAGGAGCCATCCCCAGCGCCCGGGCCATCTTTGCTCCAATGGAGCCTTGGCTGCGGGAGGGGAAGAGAGAGACAGAGAGGAAAGCGCGGCGGAGGGGTGGAGAAGCAAATGGGCGCTTCTCCTGTGTGCCCTGGCCGGGAATCGAACCCGGGTCCTCCGCACGCTAGGCCGACGCTCTACCACTGAGCCAACCGGCCAGGGCTATCCCCACATTTTAAAAACAGACATGTAGGGCAACAAAATAACAAATGCCAGAATTTAGAAGCCACGTTTTATTTCAGTGTTTTATTTACATCATTGTTTTGCCTCTTTTGAAAGGCCAGGGCCTAATGTCATCATTTCTTATGGCTGAGTAGTATTCCATAGTGTATATGTGCCACATCTTCTTTATCCAATCTTCTATTAAAGGGCTTTTTGGTTGTTTCCATGTCTTGGCCACTGTGAACAGTGCTGCTATGAACATGGGGCTGCATGTGTCTTTACGTATCAATGATTCTGAGGTTTTGGGGTATATACCCAGTAGAGGGATTGCTGGGTCATAAGGTAGTTCTATTTGCAGTTTTTTGAGGAACCACCATACTTTCCTCCATAATGGTTGTACTACTTTACATTCCCACCAACAGTGAATGAGGGTTCCTTTTTCTCCACAGCCTCTCCAACATTTGTTATTACCCATCTTGTTGATAATAGCTAATCTAACAGGGGTGAGGTGGTATCTCATTGTAGTTTTGATTTGCATTTCTCTAATAACTAATGAAGCTGAGCATCTTTTCATATATCTGTTGGCCATTTGTATTTCTTCCTGGGAGAAGTGTCTGTTCATGTCCTCTTCCCATTTTTTTATTGGATTGTTTATTTGTTTGTTGTTGAGTTTTATGAGTTCTTTGTAAATTTTGGATATTAGGCCCTTATCTGAGCTGTCGTTTGAAAATATCAGTTCCCATTTAGTTGGTGTCTGTTTCTTTTGATATCAGTTTCTCTTGCTGAGCAAAAACTTTTAATTCTGATGTAGTCCCATTCATTTATCTTTGCCTTCACTTCTCTTGCCATTGGAGTCAAGTTCATAAAATGTTCTTTAAAACCCAGATCCATGAGTTTAGTACCTATGTCTTCTTCTATATACTGTTTCAGGTCTTATATTTAGGTCTTTGATCCATTTTGAATTAATTTTAGTACACGGGGACAGGCTGTAGTCGAGTTTCATTCTTTTGCATGTGGCTTTCCAGTTTTCCCAACACCATTTGTTGAAGAGGCTTTCTTTTCTCCACTGTGTGTTGTTGGCCCCTTTATCAAAGATTATTTGACCATATATATGTGGTTTTATTTCTGGGCTTTCTATTCTGTTCCATTGGTCTGAGTGTCTATTTTTCTGCCAATACCATGCAGTTTTGATTATTGTGGCCCTATAATATAGTTTAAAGTCAGGTATTGTAATGCCCCCAGCTTCATTCTTTTTCCTTAGGATTGCTTTGGCTATTTGGGGTTTTTTTATAGTTCCATATAAATCTGATGATTTTTTGTTCCATTTCTTTAAAAAATGTCATAGGAATTTTGATGGGAATTGCATTAAATTTATATATTACTTTGGGTAATATGGCCATTTTAATTATATTTATTCTTCCTATCCAAGAACAAGGAATATTTTTCCATCTCATTGTGTCTTTTGCTATTTCTCTTAGCAATGCCTTGTAGTTTTCTTTATATAGGTCCTTTACATTCTTTGTTATGTTTATTCCTAGGTATTTTATTTTTTTTTGTTGCAATCGTGAAGGGGATTATTTTTTTGAGTTCGTTTTCTAATATTTCATTGTTGGCATATAGAAAGGCTATGGACTTCTGTATGTTAATTTTGTATCCTGCGACCTTACTGTATTGGTTTATTGTTTCTAGTAATCTTTTTGTGGAGTCCTTTGGGTTTTCGATGTATAGGATCATATCATCAGCAAAAAGTGATACCTTTACTTCTTCTTTTCCGATATGGATGCCTTTTATTTCTTTGTCTTGTCTGATTGCTCTGGCCAGAACTTCTAGCACCACGTTAAATAAGAGTGGAGAGAGTGGACACCCCTGTCGTGTTCCTGATTTAAGGTGGAAAGTCCTCAGTTTTACGCCATTTAATATGATGTTGGCTGATGGTTTATCATATATGGCCTTTATTATGTTGAGATATTTTCCTTCTATACCCATTTTGTTGAGAGTCTTAAAAATAAAATTGTGTTGTATTTTATCAAAAGCCTTCTCTGCATCTATTGATAAGATCATGTGGTTTTTGTTCTTTGTTTTGTTGATACGGTGTATTACGTTAACTGTTTTACGTATGTTGAACCATCCTTGAGATTCTGGGATGAATCCCACTTGATCATGATGTATTATTTTTTTAATATGTTGTTGTATTCGATTTGCCAGTATTTTGTTTAGTATTTTAGCATCTGTATTCATTAGAGATATTGGTCTGTAGTTTTCTTTTTTTGTGCCATCCTTGCCAGGTTTTGGTATGAGGGTTATGTTGGCCTCATAAAATGTGTTTGGAAGTATTGCTTCTTCTTCAATTTTTTGGAAGACTTTGAGTAGAATAGGAACCAAGTCTTCGTTTGATAGAATTCACTAGTATAACCATCTGGACCTGGACTTTTATTTTTGGGGAGGTTTTTAATAGTTTTTTCTATTTCCTCCCTGCTGATTGGTCTGTTTAGGCTTTCTGCTTCTTCATGACTCAGTTTAGGAAGGTTGTATTGTTCTAGGAATTTATCCATTTCTTCTAGATTGTTGTATTTGGAGGCATATAGTTTTTCATAGTATTCTACAATAATTCTTTGTATATCTATGATGTCTGTGGTGATCTCTCCTCTTTCATTTTGGATTTTATTTATTTGAGTCCTGTGTCTTTTTTCCTTGGTGAGTCTTGCCAAGGGTTTGTTGATTTTGTTGATCTTTTCAAAGAACCAGCTCCTTGTTTTATTGATTTTTTCTATAGTTTTTCTGTTCTCTATTTCGTTTATTTCTGCTCTGATTTTTATTATCTCCTTTCTTCGGCTGGTTTTGGGTTGTCTTTGTTCTTCTTTTTCTAGTTCCTTAAGGTGTGAATTTAAGTGGTTTACTTCGGCTCTCTCTTGTTTGTTCATATAGGCCTGAAGTGATATGAACTTTCCTCTTATTACTGCTTTTGCTGCATCCCAGAGATTCTGATATGTCGTATTTTCATTTTCATTTGTCTGTATATATCTTTTGATCTCTGCGCTTATTTCTTCTTTGACCCATTCATTTTTTAGAAGTATGTTGTTTAGTTTCCACAATTTTGTGGGGTTTTCCCCCTCTTTTTTACAATTGAATTCTAGTTTCAAGGCTTTATGATCAGAGAATATGCTTGGCACAATTTCAGTTTTTTTAAATTTGCTGATATTGTCTTTGTGGCCCAACATATGGTCAATTCTTGAGAATGTTCCATGTACACTAGAGAAAAATGTATACTCTGTCGCTTTGGGATGAAGTGTCCTGTAGATGTCTATCATATCCAGTTTTTCTAGTATTTCATTTAAGGCCACTATATCTTTATTGATTCTCTGTTTGGATGACCGATCTAGAGCCGTCAGCGGTGTATTGAGGTCTCCAAGTATGATTGTATTTTTGTCAGTTTTTGTTTTAAGGTCAATAAGTAGCTGTCTTATATATTTTGGTGCTCCTTGGTTTGGTGCATATATATTAAGGATTGTTATGTCTTCTTGATTCAGTGTCCCCTTAATCATTATGAAATGACCATTTTTGTCTCTGAGTACTTTTTCTGTCTTGTAGTCAGCATTATTAGATATGAGTATTGCTACACCTGCTTTTTTTTGGTTGTTGTTTGCTTGGAGTATTGTTTTCCAGCCTTTCACTTTGAATTTTTTTTTTCCTTGTTGCTTAGATGAGTTTCTTGTAGGCAGCATATAGTTGGATTTTCTTTTTTAATCCATTCTGCTACTCTGTGTCTTTTTATTGGTAAGTTTAATCCATTTACATTTAGTGTAATTATTGACACTTGTGTGTTCCCTATTGCCATTTTATAAATTGCTTTCTGTTAGTTTTGTATCTTGTTTGATTCTTCTCTTTTGTTTTTCTATCGTTTGTTTGTATTCCATACTTCTTTCCTCTGTTGCTACCTTTTTTAAGTCAAGTGTTTTTGTGGTGGTTTTTTCAAGGGTGGTTACCATTAAGTAATGAAAAGGGTACCTACCATATTCATTGTAGTACCCTTTCTTGTGAGTATTTCTGCGCTTCATCATCCTTTGCTACTGTTAATCTTCATCCTTTCTCCCCTTTTTTTTTCTTTTGTTGTCACAGTTTAAGTTTGGTTTTATTATTTTCTTGGTGGAGCTGTTACTTGTGGTTATGTTTTCTTTTGTTCTTTGAATCTGGTTGGAAAACCCCCTTTAGTATTTCCTGGAGTGGGGGCTTTCTGATGATAAATTCTCTCATCTTTTCTGTATTTGTGAATGTTTTTATATCTCCTTTGTACTTGAAGGATAGCTTTGATGGGTATAGTATTCTTGGCTGAAAGTTCCTCTCTTTCAGGGCTTTAAATATTGGGGTCCACTCTCTTCTAGCTTGTAGAGTTTCTGCTGAGAAATCTGATGATAATCTAATAGGCCTTCATTTATATGTTATATTCTTCTTTTCCCTGGCTGCCTTGAGAATTTTTTCTTTGTCATTGGTTTGTGTCATCTTCATTATGATGTGCCTTGGAGTGGGTTTGTTGTGGTTAAGAAAACTCGGTGTTCTGTTTGCTTCTTGAATTTGAGGCTTTAGTTCTTTCCACAGGCTTGGGAAGTTCTCATCTATTATTTGTTTGAGTATATTCTCCATTCCATTTTCTTTCTCTTCTCCCTCTGATATACCTATTATTCTTATGTTATTCTTTCTGATGGAGTCAGACAATTCCTGTAGGGCTTTCTCGTTTTTTATTATTTTTGAGTCTCTTTTTTCTTCTCTCTGTTGTGCCTCAAGTTGCTTGTCTTCTATTTCACTGATCCTGTCTTCTATCTGGGCTGTTCTATTAGCTAAGCTTGTTACCTCATTTTTCAGCTCTTGAATTGAGTTTTTCATTTCTGTTTGATTTGTTTTTATAGTTTCAATTTCCTTGGTAATATATTCTTTGTGATCGTTGAGTTGTTTTCTGATTTCCCTAAATTGCCTTTCTGTGTTTTCTTGTATATCTCTGAGTATTTTTAAGATTTCTATTTTAAATTCTCTGTCATTTGGCTCCAAGGCTTCCAATATGTTAAATCTTTTCTCCATAGATTTTTCCACATCTATTTGTGTTACCTCTCTGTCTTTTGTATCCATAATGTTCGATTTCCTTTTTCTTATTGGCATATGAAGGTGGTCTTGATGATAGTGTTAATTAGAATTAATAAAAAATAAAAAGGAAAAGAAAAAAAAAAAAGAAAGAAAAAAGGAAAACACTCCACAAAAAAAAAGTAATAATTTATTATTTCCCCCTTTTTTCTTTCTTCTCTTCCCCTCCTCTCACCTCCTTAGGGAAATATCGTGATGACCTGTGAATTATATTATGCTAAATGGAACAAAAACTGCCTATAATGGAGGGCCTGATTTGGGGTGAAGAGTTCAAGGGGCAAAAAAGGGAGTAGGGACCTACTAAATACAAAAAGAAAAAAAAAAAAGGGGGAGAAAATCTTAGACAAGCATAAAATGATTTGCTTGTAAGTGATGGTCGACTAAGAGATATAATAAGAGGGATGAGAGGGAAACAGAAAAAAGGAGAGAAAAAACAATAATTAAAGAAGAAAAAAATAAAAATAATAAGTAAAAATCTGTTGTATTAAGTGGAGCGAAGACTAAATACAATGGAGGCTTTAGGTTGGGAGGAATGCTAGTGAGTTAAAAAGCAATGTAAAAAGTGCCCAAAATGCCACAAAAACAAACAAATAAAGGAAAACCAAGAACAAAAGCAGAAGAAGAAAAAAAAGAACAACAACAACAAAAAAAACCCCACAACAACTTGAGTCCCAAATTAAATAATTTGTTCGTGATTGAGGCTTAAATGGGAGGAAAAGTAAAAGGAGAAAGGAAGAAATGAATAGAAAGGAAAAAATAAGAGTAAGAGAGAAACGAAGGAAGAAAAAATGGAAAGGAAAAAAAAAACAAAAGGGGAGAGAGTGAGAGTTAAGGGTTTTGGAGTGTAACCCTAAAGGAGAGTTAGGATGAAGAAAAGAAATAAAATGTAACACTCATGGGTAGTGTAGTTCAAGAAAAGGGTAGCATAAGATGGGCAGAGAATAAAAGGACCGAGGTGGAAGAAATAGAAATAATAATAAAGGCAATAAGATAGAAGAAAGAAACAATAACAACAAAGAATTAGTGGAACAAGTTATAAAGTCTGTGGATTTTTCTTGATTTTGAGAGGTTAACTTCTTCCTTTTTTCTTTTCTCTCCCTCTTCCTGGTCGGTGACTCTGTACCCCAGGTTCTGCCCCTGTGTCACGCTTAGGTAGGGATTTGCAGTTGGTGGGATTTTATGGCAATGTCATAATTGGCTTTAGTCTCGCTGGTAGTCAAGGCTTGTTGGCGTTTGCAGAGTCCAACAATGAGAGAGTTTGCTTTCCTGGAGTCTCTTTCCTAGTCTCCCCTTCCTGAATTAGCAGCCTGGTGATCCAGCTATGAGGCTGCCACTGCTTCTGTCTGGGGAGTAAGAGGCTCAAAGAGCTGGGAAATCCCCACTCTATCCTCACTCAGCGCAAGGCTCTGGGTAAGGCTCTGGCAGTCAGAGCCTCCAGCGTAATCAGGTGGGGCTGGGAGTCAATTGTTGTCAAGGTGACTGTTCAGCGCCTAGTATTCAGTTGGACCACTCAACCCAGGCTTTCCACACTTGGTAGCCTGTTTTGGCTGGGAAGAAGAAGCACTAGTCGCTGTTTGCTTTATGGATCTTAATATCTGCCAAGTCCCTCTTGTTAGGTATATCCCTGAATATGTAGGCTCTGTCAATCAGAAGTTGCCCCCACCCCTTTAGCGAAAGGCACTGAAAAATATCACGCCTCTTGTCTTGGATCGCTGAACTGAGAGAGATCTTATGAATTAGAGCCCTGTGGGTGCGTAGATTTCGTGGGTTAAGCTAATTTCAGTGATTGGATCCGCAGCTGTGCTCCAGAAAGTATTTCAGGCTGCCTGCGCGCCCCTCCCCCCAACGCTTGATTGTTAGCTTGAATGGCTGGGTGAGGTGCCCCGTCCACGGAGAGAATCTCCTGACTAGGAAAGACAGCCTTGGCGCCCCTCCCGGAC
The DNA here is from genome assembly GCF_036850995.1 of Saccopteryx leptura. Taxonomy (NCBI): domain Eukaryota; kingdom Metazoa; phylum Chordata; class Mammalia; order Chiroptera; family Emballonuridae; genus Saccopteryx; species Saccopteryx leptura. The sequence continues at coordinate 160,784,021 of NC_089503.1, forward strand.
TGGGGCTTGGGGCGCGCGCGCGCGCGGTTTCTCAGCACTCCAGTGGACGGGGACCGCGGCACGGGGGGGGGGGGCGGTTTCTCAGCATGCCAGTGGACGGGGACCGCGGCACGGGGGGGGGGGGGCGGTTTCTCAGCATGCCAGTGGACGGGGACCGCAGCACTGGGCGCGCGCGCAGGGTTTCTGTCACGCCAGTGGTCGGACTGCGGCACGGGGGGGGGGGGGGCGCGGTTTCTCAGGGTATGCTGGGATGGCCGCCAGTGCCCAGGCTGCCGTCCCTGAGTGTGGGTGGGCAGCTGCACGTGTGGGTTGACTCACCACAGGTGTACTCCCTCCTCAGCAACAGTCCTTTTGCTTTTGGTGTGTGTGTGGAACTCCGGAATGCTCCGAGGATAAATTTCTCTGTTCCTAGTTGATAAATTTGTTGAGATTTTGGGGAGATCTGTCGGACGCTCTGCTCACGGCGCGCCATTTCCGTGACGTCACTCACAAATAGGTTTGAAAAGCTATAATCACTTTGTTTCATTAGACCTCTGTCCATCCTTGATTATTTTAGAGAGCATCTCTGGTATATTCCAGACTGAATCTTAAGCACAATGTATCCAGGTGATTCACCATGATTTTTGCCCATTAGTCCTCATTACCTTTCTTTTTTTTCTTTTTCTTCTTTTTCTCTGGACTAGGAATAGCTGTGCTGGTGCATGGTTCTTCCTCAGAAAGTGGTTCTTCTTCCTTAACGTGTTTCTTCTTGTCCTTCTTCTTCTTCTTCTTCATAGATGTCTCCTGTTCTTCCACCACTAGTATTCCTTCCTCTTCCTCTTCTTTTTCTTCTTCAACTTTAATTTTAACCTTAGCTTTTTTGGCCTTCTTTTCAATTACTTCATCCTCTTGATCTACCTGTTCTATCTGCGTTTTTTAGAACAGGTTGGCAGTGTAGAGTCACCAGAAGGATCATAAGTCTTCACTTCACTTTTATGTTGATATTTTTCTGCTTTTGCTAATGCCTTTCCTGTTCCACTTATTTTTCTTATCCCTCTATCTTCCAAAGTCCTCAACCTGGCCTCTAATTTGGCTCTGTTCTCAACTCCCATCGCAGAACTGGAATCTTTGCCAAAGGCATCATACCGAATAGCCAAAACAGTTTTGGCTGCCAACATTCGAGAGATCTTTCTCTCGAATGTTTGGGACTTGTCTGGCCTACAAGTGAAGCATGATAAATGAGACCATACTTAGGGGTATCTCATCTGGACTTTAGAGCTCTGAAGAGTGCCTTTTCTGCTCCAAGAATCTGAACTGTAGAAGCTGCATGTTTGGCCAAATTCAACAGAGAACCTGCATGAGCAATAAGCCGTGCTCCAACTAATTCCCCAACCATGACTGTAGTAACATTGGGTGCAATGGCCATCATTTGATTTTGTAGGTATTCATAGAGCTGCGTTCTATATTCTGAGATTTCAATTACCTGAGTGCAGAGATGCAGAATGTTGCAAATATCTTCTTCTGAAACCTCTGTGCCCATAGATATCTCTGCTGCTGCTTTCACTTCTGCTTCAACTTCTTCTGGCAGTAATTCAGAAAGTTGGGCCAAGGCATAATTCTTCCTGTCGCCAACTTTTTGCAAACACTTGCAATATGTCAAGTTATCTGAAATAATTTTTCCTAATTCAGGGAAATGCCAGCCATACCATTCTCGACACCACATAATGTAGTTGTTCAGTTCTTTATCTAAGTCATCCAACAAGGATATTGCCTGGACAATCATTGTGTCCACTTTATCAGCACTAAATTTCAATCTATACCGGGACAAGCTGTGGGCCAATCCAAGACACATAGCTGCCATTTCACGTGGCTCTACCCCAGGGATTAATCCATCCATTTGTGAACGAATTCCTCTCATAAGTTCACTAACAACAGGACTATGGATGCAACTGAGATTCAGTTTTTCCTTTATGACCCCTCCCAGTTTAGCATCAGCTACAGCCAGGGGTTCATGGGCTTCTTTTACTATTTTCTTCAGAACTTTCTTCAGTTGCTTGTTGATCTTACCCTCCATCAGAGCGGTGAATGCTGCTAATGCTTCTGCTGTATCTTGAAATTTCTCAAAATGTTTTAGCTTAACTATTTTATTTGCTTTCTTGGGAGTTTCAAGTTCTTTCCACAAACTATCAACCTCTTGAAGTCTCTTCTCATTCAAAACCTTAAAGATGGCGTAGCCGACGGACGTTTCAAACAGCACCAACATGGTAAGGCCGGATCAGGGCGCTGCGCGGCCCGCTGCGAGCTCTTATAAAAATGAAAAAAAGACCAGATTTGTGGCGCTGCCAAGGACCGCAAGGCCGCAGCTGGCCAAGCACAAGCGCAGGCTTCCCTGCAAAGACCCAGACCACGTTGCCTAACGGTTCCACACTATACTGCGTGCACAGCGTGTGAACGCGCTTCTCCTTCTCTAAGAATTCTGGGACGCGACATACTCCAGATTGTTTTTATATTTCTGATTTTTCTTGTTTTAACTTTCAGCATGTGAACCTTTGGCTGTTCCTCAGCTGCTGGCCCCAGCTGTGTGTCCACATACCAGCCTCTCTACTGAAATAGAGAAACCCTGGTCACCACCAGCATCTGATATGGTACTAAAATTGGTTGGGGTTTTAGTCAGAAGTTGTTTGTTTGTTTGGGGGTGTTTTTTTTTGTATTTTTCTGAAGTGAGAAGCAGGGAGGCAGTCAGACAGACTCCTGCATGTGCCCAACCAGGATCCACCTAGCATGCCCAGCGGGGAGCAATGCTCTGCCCATCTGGGGCATTGCTCTGTTGCAACCAGAGCCATTCTAGCGCCTGAGGCAGAGGCCGTGGAGCCACCCTCAGTGCTCAGGGCCAACTTTGCTCCAATGGAGCCCTGGCTGGGGGAGGAGAGGAGAGAGACAGAGAGAAAGAAGGGCGGGGGTATGGAGAAGCAGATGGGCGCTACTCCTGTGTGCCCTGGCCAGGAATCAAACTCAGGACTTCCACACACTGGGCTGACGCTCTACCACTGAGCCAGCCAGCCAGGGCTAGTCAGAAGTTTTAATGATACCTGTATTCTGAAAGTTATTATGATCATCCTCATGATTCAACTATATAGATGAAATGTGGCTACAAAAATTTCCTGTATAGTTTTGCTGGAAAGGTAAAAAAAATTAAGATTTAAATATTATGCTCCAAAATACTGTAAACAGATCATAACACATGCTTCCTGCAGTTTTCCCTAAAGTAAGCTTGTCTGAGCTCCCTTTGTCTTCAGAATGAAACCTTTCTGTGGGGAGGGGAGCAGAGAGGCCACAGGGAGTGAAGGAATGTAACGCTCTCTGCTTTGATGTTCTGGCTCAGGTTGGACACACTTACATAAATGTGATTGACATTGATGCTGACGACCTGCAGGAACTGCCCGTCAGAGAGCCTCCAGGTGACAATATTGTCACACAGCAGCGAGAAGTCCCGTCCTCTGCAGAGTTACACTATATGGCCGCTTCCGTTACCAATGCGGTTCCCTTCTGTAGCGTTAACAGTCCAGGTGATTGTTTTCTCCTACTTTCTCAATACATTTTTAAAACATTTTGAAGAATTTTTTACAGTAGCCCTGTTAACCCTCCTTACGCCTCTTAGCACCCCTGAAGACCACTGTACTTTTGGATGTTTGTAGTCACACTTACAAATGCTCTGTTCATCTTCCAAATACCTCATGACAAGCTGAGACTTGATCTCTGTATGCCTTTCATCTTCCTGATAGAATCTGCCAGTTCCGCTGTGGACTTAGTTGTTAAAGCTGCAGAAGTGTCCCCAGCCCGTGGGGATGGAAGAAGCGGGATAGCAGGTGCCGCAGAAGTGAAGGAGCCCAGGGTCACCTCCCCTGCACCAGCAGACAGAGAGCAGGACAAAGGTGACTGTCCCAGATGTGCAGCATGACACCGACACCCCCTCCCCCGAATTGCTGTTGCATTAGGAATAAGCACTACCACCTGGTAATTACCAAACACACCGGAAAAAGGCTTTCCCTTGCCAAGGAGAATGGACAGATACACAGTGAGATATGGTCACGGTTCCAGCCCTGGGAGCCAGGACGTTCTGCCTGGAGACTGCACATCTTTTGTGCCTGTCTTTTCTCCATTCATGGGGTTAGCCAGAAACGTCCTGTGAGTTTTTCAGAGTTAAACAGGAATTCTCACATTTAAAAAAGGTAGGAAGATCTGGAATAGCCCATAGAAATACAAATAAAAAATACACAGGCATAGTAGCTGACAGTAATTTATATGTAAATTACTGAGTTTTATAGTCATAAATCAGGTTGCATGATTGTAAAATATTTGTAAGATGAAGACAATTTCTCTAAAGCCTGAAGTTATCACATCATGTGAATGATTAGATGAGTCAAATATGCGATTAGGCTTCCTACAGCGGAGACCCCGTGTCTCTTCTGGGTCCCATGGCTGTTAGGAGGCATGGCCCCGCCAGTGGTTGTCTGATGCTGGGGTCCAGAGTCCAGCACTGCCTGGTCAGTGTGTCAACAGCAGGCCTCGGGACGTGAGCAGCCAGGAGGGGACGGCTGGGACATGTGTTTTACCGCTGCACGTAGGTGCTGGCATCTCCAATGCGAAGACTGCCCTCTCTGAGATCCCTGAGTTGCACACTGCATACGTAGTGGGGGAGGGTGTGGGGAGCTGGAGGCTTGTGGCTGCAGAAGGAAAAAGAGCTTGGATTTTATTATTTTTTTGTGTGTGTGATAGAGACAGAGAGACAGAGAGAGGGATAGATAGGGACAGACAGACAGGAAGGGAGAGATATGAGAAGCATCAACTCATAGTTGTGGCACCTTAGTTGCTCATTGATTGCTTTCTCATATGTGCCCTGACCAGGGGCTATAGCAGAGCAAGTGACCGCATGAAGAGCTTGGATTTTAGAATCAAGTAGAACAGACCTGGGTTTCAGTCCCAGCTCTGTCACGTAATGTCCTGGGAAGTTTATGCAAGAAAATTAACATTACATGATCCTCACTGTATCTCTGGGGCGCAGCCTCAGAGGGTTGTCATAAGGGTGGGACAGGCCTGTGCTTACTTAGGTACTGCGACCAGCTCAGCAAGGGGTGTGCATGAAAGGAAGGTGCTGCAGGACTTAAGAAGAAAACACACATAAGACACAACATAGAGAACAGATGGGTACAGGGAAGTCCCAACCCCTAGGGCTGAGAGCCCAGATCTCTGCAGCCTCATCATATTTGGTGGTCTCTTTGCTCATTAAGCAAATTAGCAGAGCCTGGGTTCAGGTGCAGAGAAGGGTAATTAACTAATACCTTTCAGGTATGTAGGGAAAAGGCCATAGGGATCAGCTGTTTCAACAGTCTTATCAGTGCTTGCCGGGGCAGCGTTCTGCCCCCTTGGCGTCCAAAGTCCGCACCAAAGACTTGTCTCGGACAACAGTCTAATTCCCGGCCATTTTCCTACACTTAGGTACCCCGTCCTTCCCTTCATCTCCATACCTGTCGAATTTTGAAAACTGGAACCAAAACCATCTCCCTGTGACCTCTGAATATCTTAAGCAGCATTTCAAATGACAATGAGCAACAGGAGAATATTGTCTAATGCTATAATCAACCGTACGGACGATCCTTTGCTAGGAAGGCTGCCTGGGCACAAAAATGCCAGTGGACCCTTCCATGCTTATTAAAGAGAACTTAAACATGCCAATTTAAAAGGAAGACATTTTAAAATGAAATTTTGTCACGGTATTTACATACTAAAGAGACAGGACACAGTCTCACAGTAGAGTGGGTGGGGTCTGCATTATAGGAAAAGGCTGGGCGAAGGGACGGTTAGGGTCCCTGAGCATTTAAAATGATAAAAGCCAAATAATACATTCCTGTTTTAGTGGAAACTTATCCGTCACTTTAAATAGCAGTCGCTTCCTATTTTAGAACTTTGTCAGTAAAAACAAGTAGTGCTTTGCTGGCTGGGGAGAGCACAGCAGGGTTAGTGGGACCCAGCAGTCCACCCTCCTGGTGAGTTTTCCTGTCACCGCAGATGTGCGGGCGCTCCAGAGAAGGGGAGGCTGGCTCCAGGTCTGGGGGCCCTTCTGCGTGGGGAGCATGCCTGTCTTTTCTGCTGCATTTTCTGTCAGAAGTTTGTACACCAGGTTCTCTCCTGAGCAATGAAGGGGCACTTCAGGCTGCTGAGAAACCTCACAGTACGTTGCTGGAAGAGGTGGCAAGGTTCTGTGAGCATCAGGCTTAAAGAGGCGTGGCGCAGGCAGGTGGGGAAGGTCCCCTAACTGCTGTTGGCAACGCTGTGGTTTACCATTCTCTCTCCTCGCAGGAAGGTTCGCCTTACACTGGGACGGAAGTATAATAAGTTCTTCTCATATTTGCTCAGTAATTCACATTTTTTCAGATTGTATTTTGCCTCATAATTTGACTTCACAAAACCTCTGTGAGTTAGGTGGGACAGGCATCATGACTGTCCATGCGACAAGCACTAAGTTAGAGACCCACTCTCCACTTAAAGAAGAGCATCCTGCCAGGCTCTCTGCCTGCGGGGGGGAGGGGCGTAGGGGGGGGAGAAATAGGGAAGCTCTGTTTGCACATGGGCAGTGCTGGCGTGGTGTACGGTGAGAGTCTTGGGAAAGGCAGAACCCAGGCCATCTCCAGGATGGCTGGGGCCGTGCAGGGCAGAGACGCTTCTATGGATCTTAAAGAAGCAGGGCTTAGCAAGAGAAAAGGCAGACAGCCTGAGGATGAACCGAGCAGTGGTCAGAGGCTTGATGGAGCTCGCCGAGGTGGAGAAAATGAATGTTCAGTGTGCTTGGAGTCAGTGGAGGGTTTTGTTTTGTTTTGATTTGTTTTAAGAAATAGCAGGTGAACTGGAGAGGTAGGCTGGAGAAAGACAGATTGCCGTTTTCTCCTACTGAGCTGTTCGGACTTTGCAGTGGAAGGCATGGTAGAAATGCTGAAGGATTTCAGGTGGCAGAGGAATAGCCTCAGATGTAACGAGTTAGATGATCTCTCTGGGGTCTGTGGGGAGACGGACTAGTGAGGAGTCACATAAGCGAGCCACAGGCACTGTTTGGGGTCCATCTGTGTGACAGCTTCAGCGAAGCAGTGCTGCGGGGGAATGGAGGAGACCTTTGGCAGGTCAGTCATCAGTATTTGGGGTCATTTGGATGTGAGGGAAAGAGGAGAACCCGGGATGACTCTCAGGCCTCCGACTTGGGAGGGTGGGTGAACGTCCGTGTGGTCACTGAGCAGGGAAGTATGAAGGGCAGGCAGGTTGGAGGTCAGAAGTGGTGAGTTTGGTTATTATGCTCTGGGGACAACCTAAGTGTCATGGCCAGGACACGGGGATGGAAGGGGCAGGAGCTCAGAGTGCCGTGTAGATCTGAGCGTCTCCTGTGCATCAGTGACGGCACACACAGCGGGCACAGAGAGGTGCCCGGGCCTGGCACCCAGAATGGGGAGGGCACAGGAGTGGGTGGCAGAGGAGGCCGAGGAGATGACTGAGAATGCCGAGCAGTGGAGGGGAGGGGAGACCGGAAGCCGGAAGAATGCACTGAGGGATGAAGCACTTCAAATTCCAGTCCAGAACCTATTGAGATTAAGAGGGAGGTCCCTGGTTTTCATGCTGGTCTTGGGAGGGTTACTGTTTGTCTGGGACCCCCTGTGGCATCAGTAATGGGAAGGTGACCAACTTTTTTTACAGTGAAAAGGAGGACAAAAATAAATTGAAGAAAACAATATCGTAAATAAAAGAAACAATTTATTCATTGCAACAATAATACACTATAACATGATAAATGCATAATAAAAACATTTGTAATATATTGTAATTATGCTTACATGCTATTAATTTTTAATAATTGTAAGAAAAAAAGTATTCATTTAGATACAAATACGTCACATCACACGTTAAGGATCAACTCTGCATTGATCGAATACGGACATTTCCAATATCAGAAAGGAAGACATACAGCACACTTTTCGAGGGAGGACGGAACTTGCAAAAGAACATCCTCCCACCTGATCTATGGTGGCGCAGTGGATAAAGTGTCGACCTGGAAATGCTGAGGTCGCCGGTTCGAAACCCTGGGCTTGCCTGGTCAAGGCACATATGGGAGTTGATGCTTCCAGTTCCTCCCCCCTTCTCTCTCTCTGACTCTCTCTCTCCCTCTCTCTCTCCTCTCTAAAAAAAAAAATGAATAAATAAAATTAAAAAAAAAATTTTTTTTAAAAAAGGACTGTCCTCCCTAAAGGAGGACGATTGGTCACCTTAGTAATGGCCAACACTGGGTCTAGCTTTCACTGGGTGACAATGGTTTTCAAGTCTTATTTTAAAAGTCATAAAGATATTAAAGTTGCTTTTTTTATGAAGTATATTTTTGTAGCAGAAGATAAAAGTAACAAACTGCCTTGTATATTAAGGCTTGTGGTCACAGTAACACGGTTACATATTTTTATCTCCCAACAAAGACAAATCTCATAAGAAGCTAAAATGGGCCCTGGCCGGTTGGCTCAGCGGTAGAGCGTCGGCCTAGCGTGCGGAGGACCCGGGTTCGATTCCCGGCCAGGGCACACAGGAGAAGCGCCCATTTGCTTCTCCACCCCTCCGCCGCGCTTTCCTCTCTGTCTCTCTCTTCCCCTCCCGCAGCCAAGGCTCCATTGGAGCAAAGATGGCCCGGGCGCTGGGGATGGCTCCTTGGCCTCTGCCTCAGGCGCTAGAGTGGCTCTGGTCGCAATATGGTGACGCCCAGGATGGGCAGAGCATCGCCCCCTGGTGGGCAGAGCATCGCCCCTGGTGGGCGTGCCGGGTGGATCCCGGTCGGGCGCATGCGGGAGTCTGTCTGACTGTCTCTCCCCGTTTCCAGCTTCAGAAATGAAAAAAAAAAAACAAGAAAAAAAAAAAAGAAGCTAAAATGGTATTGCTAAGTATGTTACATTAGAACTGATTTGGAAGGGAAAGTTAGGTTGACTTAAATTGAGATCTTCCAAAAAGTTAGATCATCAGCACCTACCTTTCCCTTAATGATAATCGATCCTGACATGATCCATATTTATATTTAGATATCCCAGAGGCAGGGTTGCAGTTCAAGGAGCAGAACTCAGAGCCAGATGCAGCTGAGGACCGGCTGCGGGATTACCTCCTGCCGGAGCTGCTGCAGGGAGGCCCCGCGCCCCGCCCTGTCTCCCGGTGCCTGCAGCAGCTCTCATCTCAGCTGCGGAAGATCGACCGGCAGCTGCTGGGCGTGCAGAACCTGGCCCGAGACATAGAGCAGGACTTCCCGGAGAGCGGACCGGCAGACCCCCATCACGATAAGGTGGACTGTCTGTATTTTAGTTTTCTGTTTATTGCCAAGTTATCAGATTTGTAGTGTGATATAATTCTATAAACACTTGGCTATTTCAGAAGAATGAGACATTTCGTTTCTTTAAGCGAGGGTGAGAACCTCAGCATTACTGACGTTTGGGCCCGATAATTCCATGGGGGGCGCCGTCCTTGCAGTGCAGGGTGTTTGGTGGCGTTCCTGGTCTCCACCCCCAGCTGTCACCCCCCCCTCCACCACTGTAATAATAAAAAATCTCTCCAGGCCTTGCCAAATGTCCCCTGAGGCAAACTGCCACCCGCGGAGTACCACTGCCTTAAGCTTTTAAGAAGTGGACTTACGTTTCCTACCAGGAAGAGATATTGATGAATTGTAAAATCGGAATGCAGTTAGAAACAAACCCTGTTCCTAATTATTCTTTCCTTCAGCAAGATTCTTATAACTTTATAAAATACTGTTTTCCTCATATTGGGAATTCAGTTTCGGTCAAATATTTGACACAGTGGACTAGCAGTCCTTAGACATTTTTTATGTCTTTAAAGAACATTCATAATAAAAGGATTAATGTTTATGTATATTGGTATATCCTGGTAGTTTGACAACTAAAAAGGAAGTCTCAAACATTAATTTATTATTTTGCATAAGTATCTTGTCATATTTTTCAGAAGTACAATTTATATAAAATAAATATTAAAGAAAAAACAGTGAACATATTTTGAATGTGTGTTAAAGCCTTACATTGGGAAATGCAAATTGATCTGCAGGATAACAGTTCCATTATTGACTTACCTAACAAACATTCCAGGTTACTGGCATGTTGACATTTTAAAGATAATTTATTAGGTTTATAGTATTTCTTTAACTGAATATTAAAAAGTTAAGATTAAACATGAGTAATTACACTGAAAAAATAGATGAGGTAAGACAGTATACTATTAGGTAATGATAGTAAGCATTTAGTCTTCCAAGGTGACTACCTGAAGGAAATGGCATTAATTTAAAAGGAAAGGTTTGACGTATTGGTTGTAAGATGTTCTCATTCTATTATAAAACACACATAAATGCAAAGATTTTGGTTTGCCCCTTTTGGTAAAGAAAACAGCTTGTCCTCATGGAGGATGCAGACAGATACTGTGGATAAGCACTGCCTTGAAGATCTGGGTTCAAATCCGTATTCTGCATCTAAGAAAGTCACTGAATGTCTCTGGGCTTTTTCTATCATCTCTAACATAAAAGGTTTTGTCTAGATGGTAGTTAACATTGCCCCCCATTCTAAAATAATACGATGCCTATTTTCCTGAGCCCTCTAAAAGGGTCAATCAGTTAAGCTACAAGGTAAAAATTCCCATTTCTTTCATTTGTTGCATTCATGCAAATGTTTAAAACCTACATAAAGTTGTTTACGAGAGTTTAATTATCACACTATAAAATTTGTAGCAGTGATTTTGTGGTGTGTGTCTTCCCACAGGTTGAATCTGTGGATCGCACTGAATTGTCTTCTGGCCCTGAAGCTGAGAAAACTCTGGCTCCCAAAACTGTTTGCATTTCCCAAGAAGGTCTGTGGGGAGCTGGGGGCTGGCCCGAAGCCTTGCTGTGGAGGAATGAGCATTGCAATAGGAATGGTTTTCATATGTGAGCTGAAGCCATCAGCCCCCCAATTTTTATTCTATTTTATCCATTTTACTATTATTTTTATTTTTTTTTTATTTATTTTTATTTTTTTACAGAGACAGAGAGTAGACAGAGGGACAGACAGGAACGGAGAGAGATGAGAAGCATCAATCATCAGTTTTTCGTTGTGACACCTTAGTTGTTCATTGATTGCTTTCTCACATGTGCCTTGACCATGGGCCTTCAGCAGACCCCTTGCTCGAGCCAGCAACCTTTTAAAGATATTTTACAATGCTGTAACCAACTGAACCATCAGCCAGGGCTGAATTCTTTTTACAGCTGGTGAGCTTTGCTCAAACCAGATGAGCCCATGCTCAAGCTGGCGACCTCGGGGTCTCAAACCCGGGTCCTCCGCATCCCAGTCCAACACTCTATCCACTGGGCCACCGCCTGGTCAGGCCATTTTATTATTTATTGACTGATTTTAGAAAGAGAGGAAGGGGGAGGAAGAGAGTAGAAGAGAGAAACATGGGTTTGTTGTTCCACTTACTTATGCTTTCATTGGTTGGTTCTTGCATCTGCCCCGACCTGCAACCTTGGCGTGTGGGAGGACACTAACTGAGCTACCCGGCCAGGGCCAGCTCCCCCAGTTTTTAGATTGGGATTATTCTTGTGATAATGTGTTTGGCTCCCATGTCAGGCCATTTTTCTCTGAGAAGCCATTGCTGTCACTTCTCTGGCTGTGCCACCAGAGCTGGGCAGTGTGGGTGGTGACTCGCCCCCCCTTCACCACCCTGACCCCCACCCGGGCCACACACTGCCTGGGAGCACTCGGAGCTCTGTGCTGGGGCTGTGTGTGCTCATCAGCGGGCTGTACTATGAAGCTCTGCTAATCCGCTGGGAAATGGTGAAATGTTAAGTTTTTGCATTTCTTATAGAAAGGATAAAATTAGGGTAGTAATTTAAAATTTTTTCTACCGCATCTAGAGTTGTTTATATCTGCATTTTCCCTTCTATTCCGTCGTCAGCAATTTAATGTGTTAAAAAAAAACACAGGCTTTGATGTCCTATTGTTAATTTTCTCTTTTGTAAATGTCTATTCTTAGCCTTATTATTTTTTCTGCTTTTGAGTACTAGATTTTCTCCTAACTTTCTTCTTTTCTAATATATGCACTTGAGGTTGAACACATTCCTGTAATACCCAGATGATAGTGTTGATATATACCATCCTTTGATATTGCTTAGATCTGAATAGTTTGTCATTTGTATTAAGAGTTCTTAGCTCATAAAAGGTTTTTTTTTAAGCTTCTAAATATTATGTAGTTTGGGCTATAGTTTTTGTAATTTATTCCCATTTTCATTGTATTATGATGGCTTATAACTCAGTCTCAACTTCTGGCTTCCTCCTCTCTCTCTTTTCCGCTTGCAATTTTTTTAAAGATTTTTTTTTTAATTTTTAATGTTTATTGACTTTAGAAAGAGGAAAGGGGAGAGAAAGAGAGAGGAACATCAGTCTGTTCCTATATGTACCCTGACAGAGGATCGAACTGGCAACCTCTGTGCTTCTGGACAATGCCGTAACCAACTGAACCATTGGCCAGAGCTGAATTCTTTTTACTGGCACCAAGGATTTTTATTTATAGGGTTTTGTTGTTTATTAATCTTTTTTTTTTAATTTAGCATTTCTTCTGTGGTTTTTTTTAAGACTTTATTTTGTTGATTTTAGAAAGGGGGAGGGAAGAGAGAGAGAGGGAGCGAGAAGCACTTGTATGTGCCCTGACCGGGCAAGCCCGCGGTTTCGAACAGGCAACCTCAGAGTTCCAGGTTCATGCTTTATACTGTGCCACCACAGGTCAGGCATCTTCTGTGATTTTTATATCGGGCTGGAGCCTATCCACTTTAGCTCAGTCTGCCATGTTTCTGAAGCTGATAATAAATTTAATAGCTTTATTTTTTTTACTACTGGTGAGTGTAAATTTTAAATATCATTAAATTATTTTATAACAGTAGAAAGCTATCAGAATGTTGCGTTGCAGACTTCTGATCTATCTGTTGCTATGTGGAAGTGTCAGCTATGTGTTACATCTTTTCCATGTGGTTCTTCCCTCTCTGGTTTCTCTTAATTGTAACACAGGCTCTGACTTACTGCGTTTCCTGACTCACGTGAATAAGGACGATCAGAGTGACACAGAACAGACTTCTGAAGCTGCATTCTCAGTGAAAGAAGCTCCTTCTCACGCGGGAACCAGTGTGATCCCTTCTGCCCACGCGGCCCTCAGCCTCTCCAGTGAGCGGAACACAGGTTTGCCCGGCATTGCTCTCCACTATTCTCACTTACGCTCTCGTTTCCAGTATCCTGCAGGATGTACGTAATTAGATACTCTTGCTACTGAGGCGTATTCACTGGGAATAGTTATGAAGGGTTAGTAAAACCATTCTGCACTACGTATAAATTAGGGGTGAAGGGAAGTAATAAAATTGCACCCTTCACATGGAGAACTATGTCCTCTTGTCACCTTCATAAGGTACACTCCAAGCATTGTATCTCTGCAGCTTGTCAGTGTTAAATAAACAGGAATTACGAAAAGACTTGATTTTTACAAAAATTGAGAAATTCAAACTCTGCCAATCACGAGAACTCGCGTTTTAATTGGGAAACAAAATAATGCCTATAATTTCTGGAGCCTGTGCCCGGCAGGGCCGTCTCACATGCGTCGCCTGTGCAGACCAACTGTGAGGTCTGCGTCACTAACATCCGCATTCTACAGGGAAGGGGACTGAGGCTTAGAGAACTTCGGTGCCACTTTCCCTCCGTGTCACCTGGAGCTGGCAAGTAAAGGCTCCTCTTTAGTCCTAACAAATGCACTTGGGCACATGAATGACAGGTCAGACTAAATGCAGGAGGTGAACCATTGACAGTGGATTTGAAATGTTGTTTTCCCTAGATATTGATGGTCAACCATGGTGACTTTATTGAGTGTCTACAATATTTGTATTATCATTATTCAAGTAATAGCAAACAGTAAAAAGTGCTATTTTTAAATGGCATTGCTGTCATTTAAATAAAGAAAGGCTATAAAGCAGCTGTTGTTAAATCTTGTGATTTTTTTTTTTTATCTCAGTAAGGGCTTCTTGAATTTAAATTAGATATTTTACCAACTGTATGACTTTTAGACCATCAGAAGTGTTTTTGTTTTCTGTGATTGTTTTAATATACTGCACTTCATTCAGTATTCTAAACTGAACAGAGCAAAGAAAGCTTGTACCTCCTACAATGTGTCATGCAGAACACACTGGGTACCAAAGCAGTGATCTTAAAATGGGGACAATATTTACTACCAAATAGCATGCTCAAGTGGAGGAGAAATATGCTATCCATGGATACCTTAAAACCAATTTGGAGCTTCAAAAATATTTTAATTTCTGGTTGTATAATTTCTAAGTCATATTAACAATCAAAAGTAGAAAAATCAGTGTCTGGAAATTTTTATTGATAATGTTTTTTTTCTTTAAGGTGTGAATAACAGTGGTGAGTCATTTGAGAGGTAAATATCTTAAGAATGAATTCACAGTTTTACTTAAAGTTGGGTCTAAATTATGTGTTCTGGAAATTTGGTGGTGGTTATGTATGTAAACTTCTCCACTACATTTTTTTGTAAATTAAAGGAGCGTAACTGAGTCCCACTGGGCACGGGTGTTGTAAAACACCGAGGGATGTACGTGCCTTGGGCTTTAGCACAGGGCAGAGAGAGGACCACAGACTACATGGTTACATCTTCTCTTACTGCATATGCAGGACTGGGATAAGTTGTGTCCTGGGCGTTGTGTGGCTTTTTTAAGAGCACGTACAAAATCATCAGTTACTGATGATCGGGTTTTTCACTGAGGATTCCTGGAATTAAGCAAAGGTAACAGAGTTACGTGTTTATCACTTTTGTGTTCACTTGTGTTCTGGGAGGGCGCAGTGTACACGCTTACCTTTGCTTCCTGTAATGAGCTACAGACGCTGACTTACATTTCTCACGTTGCATGTGCAAATGAAGCGTCTCCTTAGACCCACTTCACATGACTGGGCTGACGGATGTTGAAGACATCATTGAGGACCTCATCACAAAAGATGGCGTTTCCAGTGAGGAGCTGGGCCTAACAGAACAACAAGTCAGGGCTATCATCAGGTAATCACTGAATAGGTAATTAACCCACTTAAAATGTTCATGGTTCCAGAATATTCAAAATTGGCCATGCTTTAATGTGGTTGTTTTAATGAAACAAATTCAAAGCTTAGATTTTTTTTTTCTTCATAAACAAATTTTATGATGTTTTATATATCATTCCTCTCCCTCCCCAACAGAATATAGACTGGTTTATTTCATTTATATGGTACATCTATATCGTGTGAGTTTTCCCAGTCACTCAAAGTACAACATGATTTTTTTAAGATTTATTTATTTATTTATTTTTTTTTTACAGCGGCAGAGATAGACAGGGACAGACAGGAACGGAGAGAGATGAGAAGCATCAATCATCAGTTTCTCGTTGCGCGTTGCGACTTCTTAGTTGTTCATTGATTGCTTTCTCACATGTGCCTTGACCACGGGCCTTCAGCAGACCGAGTAACCCCCTGCTGGAGCCAGCGACTTTGGGTCCAAGCTGGTGAGCTCTTTGCTCAAGCCAGATGAGCCCGCGCTCAAGCTGGCAACCTCGGGGTCTTGAACCAGGGTCCTTCCGCATCCCAGTCCGACGCTCTATCCACTGCACCACCACCTGGTCAGGCTAAAGATTTTATTTATTGATTTAGAAAGAGGGGATAGAGAGAGAAAGGAAGGGGGTGGAGCAGGAAGCATCAACTTAAAGTAGTTGCTTCTCGTAGGTGCCTTGACAGGGCAAACTCAGCTTTCCAGGTCAATGCCTTATGCATTGCGCCACCACAGGTCAGGCTGAGTACAACATAAATTTAATCATTTTTTTTTTAGAATTAATGATTTCATTTGTATTACTTTATTCTATGTATTAATCCTTGGACTACATTTTAAATAGTCTTTCCTAGAAAATGAAGTGTTTTTCCTTACAACCTTTTCTGGGCCAAGAACTGGTTCCTGAGAGAATGAAGGCTGACAGGCTTACGGGAGCTGTCGTGCAGTGCATCCCTGTGGCCTTCCTGCAGGAGACAGCCAGCCTTCTGTATTTCCCGGCTCAGTGCCCCCTCCAACCCAGTGGGCACGCCGTGTACATCATCGAACTCACAAGGCTACTACCAGGAAATAGTGCACCAAAACCCTGCCAGTTTCTATTTATTAGTGGAATTGTCTGCTATATTACTACCTCATATCAAGACCATGTAAACCCTAACTGCCTTCTAATTACCTGCAATCACATACATAGAATTTTCTTGTTTTTTGAAGTTAATGATTATATTATCAATGTCATCAATAATGTATTAAGTGTCAGAAGTTGAAATGAAAATAAAATATGGTTTCTACTCTTGAACAGAGGTAGAGCAGTAAAGAATGTGGCCTAGCCTGCCACTTCTGTCAGTGTGCTCTGGGAGCCTGGGGGAGCAGAGGCAGTTAAAGGGGCCCGTCCCACCAGTAATGGGATTTGGGCTTAATTTCAAAGGGTCAACAGAAATTCACATGGCTCATAAGGAGAAGGAAGTGTACTTTAGGCAGCCAGCACATTACATGCAAAGGTGCGGTCAGTTGAGGGCAAGGAGTGAGACATGGCTGGCCTGCTGGGTGTGCCGATGGCCTGCCTCTGGGGACCAGAGGCACCCGAGTTGCATGCTCTGCAGACAGTAGGGCATCAGCAGAGGGCTTTAAACTGGAAAGAGACCCTGGCCAAGGAGCTCGGCTGCTGAGATCTTTATCCTGATACGCAAGGGCTGTGGGTTCGATCCCCAGTCAGGGCACATACAAGAACAAATTGATGTTACTGTCTCTCTCTCCCTTCCTCTCTAAAATCAATAAGTGAAAAAAACAAACAAACAAACAAAAAAAACAACAACAGTGGAAACGGGAGCCAGTTAGAGGTCTTACTTTCGCAGCCTAGGCGTGAGGCGGCGGCTCCAGATGGAGAGTACAGGGCAGCAAGCATTGAGTGAGCCCAGAGACGGTCAGCAGAGTGAGCATGGTTCTCTGCCGGGAAGACTGAGCTGATGGTGATTCCTTC
Source organism: Saccopteryx leptura (assembly GCF_036850995.1). NCBI lineage: Eukaryota > Metazoa > Chordata > Mammalia > Chiroptera > Emballonuridae > Saccopteryx > Saccopteryx leptura. The sequence continues at coordinate 160,801,134 of NC_089503.1, forward strand.
AGCAAGATAGAGAATGAGTGCAGTTTTAGAGACAAGGTGCCAGGAGGACATTCACTTGGTAACGTTCATTGGTACTTAGTTCTAGGTCCTCCCGAAGCAGATGCCAAAATGAGACCTAGATGATGAGCAAGAGGTTTATTTGGAGAAACACCTATGAGGGGAGGAAGGGGAGGAGCTGTGGGAGGTGGAGACAGGATGGCTCCAGGTCCAAGCGCTCAGTCGGGGGACTCACAGAACTTCCCTGGTCATACGCACAACTAGAACTTACTACAGCAAAAGGATACAGAGAAGAATCAGCAGAGGGAAAAGGCACATGGAGTGGATTCCAGGAGAAACTGGGTACAAGCCTCCAAGAATCCTCCCAGCAGAGCCACACAGGACACACTTAATTCCTCCAGCCACAGACTGACAGCATGTATGAGAGGTTGTGCCCCAGGGAGTCTTGTCTAGATACCCAGCGCCCCGAGTCCTTCCTGGGGCAGGCCAGGTAGGCACGCTCTGCCCGGGACATACCGAGTGCAGACTCCCGGGAGGGAAGCAGGTGGTCAGTATAGAGCACATCGTTTGTATCCATGACTCATCTTCCATTTAGGATGGAGCCCTCTCTGCACAACCGGGTGCTGAGTCAGCCCCAAATCCCCATCTCACACTGTTTGTTTCCTTGGACCATGCTTAGTGCTTAGTTAGTGCTTATCCTCTGAGAGGCAGAAGTCACGCTGGGGCTAGATGTACAGGAGACTCACTGGGAGAAATGCATGTGAGGGGCAACGGGGAAGGCCAGAAGCTGGGAGAGGCCTCAGACCGCAGTCAGTGCTTGGCCTTCCTTGTGGACAGGAGGGGAGGGGAAGAAGGTGAAGGAAGTAGAATCTCAGAGTCCAGTGTAGATCTAAGAGAGGTTCACAGGGTCAGTGGTAACATTAAGCCAAAGTGACCCATCAGAGCGTCCTGTCTCACGGGAACAGGCCAGTCACAACATCCCCTAGGCTCAGTCATCGCTTAGGCCCGCCGCTAGGAAGTGTGCCCAGGCAGGAACGGGAGGCCAGATGCAGAGGGCAGCAGTTTAGAAGTTTTCTCTTTATTGTAAGTTTTGGAAGTGAATGAGATAGTCCAGAAATAGGTCATGGATGAAGTCTAAAGCAGAACCTTTAGAGACATTACTATTGAAGTGTGAGCACAGAAGGGCCAATGAAGATGCTGCATGGAGTTCTGAGTGTTAGAAAAAGACCCAGGGGAGAGTCTGAAACAAAGGAAAAGCCAATTTGTATCAAGTGTTATAGAGAAGTCCAGTAGGATGAAGACTGGAGAGGCCACTGGTGACCTTTCTGAGGCCACTTCCACTGGATTTTGGAGGACAGGTTGGAGCAGATTGACGAGAATGTGTAAGTGTTGACTATTTTTTGAGATGGGACAGAATCTCTTCAAATAAACAGTATTAGTTGTGATGCTTCTTATCTCCACAACAAATTTACAGTCAAGTGAGGCCCAGCCTGTCACATTTCTCAGGACTCAGCATTCTGATAGACGCCCTCGAAGAACTGAGAAGGAGAGAAGAGAGATTCAAGTCTGGATGAAAAGGAAGCAGAAAGAAAGAATGTCCCAGTACCTACACCAGCTGGCAGAGAAGAGAGGGCGGGAGCACGACCCCTTCTGCCCCAGGCACAGTCCCGTGAGTGCGGTGGGGGGCAATGGGATTGTCACAGTCCTGTGAGTGCGGTGGGGGCAATGGGATTGTCACAGTCCCGTGAGTGCGGTGGGGGGCGATGGGATTGTCACAGCCCTTTGAGTGCTGTGGGGGGCAATGGGATTGTCACAGTCCTGTGAGTGCGGTGGGGGCGATGGGATTGTCACAGTCCTGTGAGTGCGGTGGGGGGGCGATGGGATTGTCACAGTCCCGTGAGTGCTGTGGGGGGCGATGGGATTGTCACAGTCCTGTGAGTGCGGTGGGGGACGATGGGATTGTGGCAGGTGATGGGCAGGTTTTTTCTGGCAAAATTCAAGGAAAGGATTAATAGAATTTGGATGTAGTTTTTGACAAAAAGTTAGCATTTTTACTTAGGTTAGGAAAAGAAAGGACTTAAACACATTGTAGCAGGGTATTGTCCAAACCATGTTCTGTTGAACTGTCTTGAGTATTTCTTTCTCCCCCAGGCTAATTCTAGCTCTAGCATTTTAAACAAATGAAGAGTTTGAGTGACTGGGTAACAATTAGAGTTGTTACCTTAATTTTCACTGAGAGTCAGAGGCAGCGGGAACACCTGAATGTGTGTGTGCATGCGCGTACATATGTGTGGTAAAAACATTTTTTTATAGTTTTTTAAATTAATTTTAATGGGGTGACATTGTTAAATCAGGGTACATATGTTCAGAGAAAACATCTCTAGGTTATTTTGACATTTGATTATGCTGCATTCCCATCACCCAAAGTCCAATTATCTTTTGTCACCTTCTAAATGGTTTTCTTTGTGTCCCTCCCCTCCCCCAACCTCCTCCCTCTCCTCCCCCCAACCCCGTAACCCCCACACTCTTGTCCATGTCTCTGAGTCTCATTTTTATGTCCCACCTATGTATGGAATCATATACTTCTTAGTTTTTTCTGATTTACTTATTTCACTCAGTATAATGTTATCAAGGTCCATCCATGTTGTTGTAAATGATCCTATGTCATCATTTCTTATGGCCCCACAGTATTCCATAGTATATATGTACCAAAGCTTTTTAATCCACTCGTCCACTGACGGACACTTGGCTGTTTCCAGGTCTTCGCTATTGTGAACAATGCTGCCACAAACATGGGGGTGCATTTCTTCTTTTCAACAGTACTGTGGTGTTCTTGGGATATATTCCTAAAAGTGGTATAGCTGGGTCAAAAGGCAGTTAGATTTTTAATTTTTTGAGGAATCTCCATACTGTTTGACACAGTGGCTACACCAGTCTGCATTCCCACCAGCAGTGCAGGAGGGTTCCCTTTTCTCCACATCCTCGCCAGCACTTATTCTGTGTTGTTTTGTTGATGAGCGCCATTCTGACTGGTATGAGGTGATATCTCATTGTGGTTTTAATTTGCATTTCTCTAATGATTAGTGATGTTGAGCATTTTTTCATATGCCTATTGGCCATCTGTATGTCCTCTTTGGAGAAGTGTCTATTCATTTCTTTTTCCCATTTTTTGATTGGAGTGTTTGTCTTCCTGGTATTGAGTTTTACAAGTTCTTTATAAATTTTGGTTATTAACCTCTTATCAGACATATTGTCAAATATATTCTCCCATTGTGCAGTTTGTTTTTTTATTCTGTTCTTATTGTCTTTAGCTGTGCAAAAGCTTTTTAGTTTGATGTACTCCCATTTGTTTATCCTGTCTTTTATTTCACTTGCCCGTGGAGATAAATCAGCAAATATATTGCTCCGAGAGATGTCGGAGAGCTTACTGCCTATGTTTTCTTCTAAGATGCTTATGGTTTCACGGCCTACATTTAAGTCTTTTATCCATTTTGAGTTTATTTTTGTGAGTGGTGTAAGCTGGTGATCTAGTTTCATTTTTTTGCAGGTAGCTGTCCAATTTTCCCAACACCATTTGTTAAAGATGCTGTCTTTACTCCATTGTATTTCCTTACCTCCTTTGTCAAATATCAGTTGTCCATAGAGCTGTGGGTTTATTTCTGGGTTCTCTGTTCTGTACCATTGATCTATATGCCTGTTCTTATGCCAGTACCAGGATGTTTTGAGTACAATGGCCTTGTAGTATAACTTGATATCAGGAAGTGTGATACCTCCCACTTTCTTCTTCCTTTTCAAGATTGCTGAGGCTATTTGTGTTCTCTTTTGGTTCCATATAAATTTTTAGAATATGTGTTCTATATCTTTGAAGTAAGTCATTCGTATTTTAGTCGGTATTGCACTGAATTTATAAATTGCTTTGGGTAATATAGACATTTTAATGATGTTTATTCTTCCTAACCATGAGCATGGTATATGCTTCCACTTGTTTGTATCTTCCCTGATTTCTTTTATCAATGTTTTATAATTTTCTGAGTACAAGTCTTTAATCTCCCTGGTTAAATTTATTCCTAGGTACTTTATTTTTTTGGTTGCAATGGTGAAGGGGATTGCTTCCTTAATTTCTCTTTCTGACAGTTCATTGTTAGTGTATAAAAATTCCTCTTATTTCTGAGTATTAATTTTATATCCTGCCACCTTGCTGAATTCATTTATCAGGTCCAGTAGTTTTTTGACTGAGACTTTAGGGTTTTCTATATACAATATCATATCATCTGCAAATAATGATAGTTTTACTTCTTCTTTTCCAATTTGGATGCCTTTTATTTCTTCTTCTTGTCTGATTGCTGTGGCTAGGACTTCCAGAACTATGTTGAATAAGAGTGGTGAAAGGGGGCACCCCTGCCTTGTTCCTGATCTTAAGGGGATTGCTTTTAATTTTTGCCCATTGAGTATGATGTTGGCTGTGGGTTTCTCATAGATGGCCTTATCATGTTGAGGTATGTTCCCTGTATTCCCACTTTGCTGAGAGTTTTGATCATGAATGGGTGCTGGATTTTATCAAATGCTTTTTCTGCATCTATTAAAATTATCATGTGGTTTTTCTCCTTCCTTTTGTTTATGTGATGAATCACATTGATTGATTTGCGAATATTGTACCAGCCTTGCCTCCCCAGAATAAATCCCACTTGATCATGGTGTATGATTTTTTTCATATATTGCTGGATCCAGTTTGCTAATATTTTGTTGAGGATTTTAGTATCTAAATTCATTAGGGATCTTGGCCTATAATTTTCTTTCTTTGTGTTGTCTTTACCTGGTTTTGGAATCAGAATTATACTTGCCTCATAAAAGGAGCTTGGAAGTCTTCCTTCCTCTTGAATTTTTTGAAATAGTTTGAGAAGGATAAGAATTAGTTCTTCTTTGAATACTTGGTAGAATTCACTTGTGAAGCCATCAGGTTCAGGACTTTTCTTTTTTGGGAGTTTTTTGATAACTGTTTCAATCTCATTTGTTGTAATTGGTCTGTTTGGGTTTTCTGATTCTTCCAGATTAATTTTTGGAAGATTATATGTTTCAAGGAATTTGTCCATTTCATCTAGGTTGTCTAGTTTTTTGGCATACAGTTCTTCATAGTATTTTCCTACAATATTTTGTATATCTGTTGTGTCAGTTGTTATTTCTCCACTCTCATTTCTAATTTTATTAATTTGAGTCCTCTCTCTTTTTTTCTTGGTGAGTCTGGTTAAAGGTTCATCAATCTTGTTTACCTTTTCAAAGAACCAGCTCCTGGTTTTATTGATCCTCTGTATTGTTTCTTTAGTCTCTATGTCATTTATTTCTGCTCTGATCTTTATTATTTCCTTCCTTCTACTAGCTCTGGGCTTTACTTGCTGTTCTTTTTCTAGTTCTTTTAGATGCAGGGTTAGGTTGTTTATTTGAGCTTTTTCTAGCTTCTTAAAGTGTGCCTGCAGTGCTATGAACTTCCCTCTCAGTACTGCTTTTGCTGTGTCCCATAAATTTTGAGTTGTTGTATGCTCATTGTCATTCGTTTATAGTAATTTTTTTATTTCTTCTTTGATCTCATTCTTAATCCATTCATTATTTAATAACATGCTATTTAGTTTCCATGTGTTTGAGAATTTTTGAGCTTTTCTGTTGTGGTTCATTTCTAGTTTCATGCTGTTGTGATCGGAGAAAGTGCTTGATATAATTTCAATCTTCTTAAATTTGTTGAGACCACTTTCGTGCCCTAACATGTGGTCTATCATAGAGAATGTACCATGAGCACTTGAAAAGAATGTATATTCTGCTGCTTTAGGGTGAAAGGTTCTGAAGATATCTATTAAATCGAGTTGATCTAGTGTGTCCAATAAGTCTGCTGTTTGTTAATTTTCTTTCTTGAAGATCTATCTAGTGATGTTAGTGGGGTATTGAAATCCCCTACTATTATAGTATTACTGTTGATCTCGCCCTTTAAATCCATCAAAGTCTGCTTTATATATTTGGGTGCTCCTATATTAGGTGCATAGATATTTATAATAGTTCTATCTTTCTGTTGGATTACTCCCTTTATCAGTATGTAGTGGCCTTCTTTATCTCTTACTATATCCTTTGTTTTAAAGTCCAATTTGTCTGTTATAAGTATTGCTACCTCAGCTTTTTTTACATTTCCATTTGCATGAAATGTTTTTTTCCATCCTTTTACCTTCAATCTATGTGTATCTTTTGTTTTAAGGTGTGTCTCTTGTAGAGAGCATATGTACGGGTCCTGTTTTCTTATCCACGCAGCTACCCTATGTCTTTTGATTGGGTCATTTAATCCATTTACATTTAAGGTTATTATTTATATGTAGTTGTTTATTGCCATTTTATTCTTTAATGCTGTATTCCTTTTTTGCTATATTTTTTCCCTCTTTGATCTGTTTACAACAGGCCCCTTAACATTTCCTGCAGCATTGGTTTGGTTGTAATGAATTCCTTGAGTTGTTTTTTGTCTGGAAAGCTTTTTATTTCTCCTTCGATTTTAAATGATAGCCTTGCTGGATAAAGTAGTCTTGGTTGTAGGTTCTTGTTCTGCATTACTTTGAATATTTCTTGCCATTCCCTTCTGGCCTCAAGTGTTTCTGTTGAGAAGTTGGAAGTCATCCTTATGGGGGCTCCTTTGTAGGTGATAGTCTTTTTTTTTTATCTAGCAGCTTTTAATATTTTCTCTTTATCACTTAGCTTTGGTATTTTAATTATGATGTGTCTGGTGTAGATTTCTTTGGATTTCTCTTTAAAGGAGTTCTCTGTGCTTCTTGCACTTGTGAGGCGTTTTCCTGCCTTAATTGAGGGAAGTTTTCAGCTATGATATGTTTGAACAAAGTCTCTATCCCTGTTCTTTCTTTTCTTCTTCAGGAACCCCTATGATGCGGATGTTATTTCTCTTCATGTTGTCACAGAGCTCTCTTAGAGTTTCCTCAGACTTTTTGAGTCTCTTTTCTTTTTTTCTGCTCTGCTTCTGTGCCTTCATTTATCTTGTCCTCTAACTCGCTGATTCAATTCTCAGCTTCATCCATCCTACTTTTAATTCCTTCCATTGTGTTCTTCATTTCTGATATTGTATTTGTCATTTCTGATTGATTCTTTTTTATTATTTCAATGTCCTTTTTTATATTTGCTATCTCTTTATTTAGTTGTGTTTTTTTTATTTAGGTGTTTTTAATGACCATCTATTGTTGTTCTAATATCTTTGAGCATCCTAACAATTGTTATTTTAAACTCTGCATCTGGTAATCTGGTTATATCTGACTCATTCAGGTCCTTTTCTGGGGATTTCTCTTGATTCATTTGTGTTGCATTACTCTGCCTTCTCATTTTGTCTGTGTAAAAGAAGGTTTTGGCCACTGGAGTCCACTGAGTGTGGCCTCTGTGTTCCCTAAGTGTGGTCTGTCTGCAGGCCCACCACCCCCTCTGCTGTTGCTGCCTAGGGCGTTTGGGTATAGGCGTTGCCAGTGCCTGCCCACTGGGGCTGTTGCTGTGGTTTCCGCCTCTCCTTCACGAGAGTGGCTGTGATCACATGCTCGGGTGTACAAGCCTCGGTGGCCTTGGCCTTCACCTCGCCCCCGTGGGTGGTGTTATGCTTGGCCCTGAGGGCAGTGGCAAGCACCTTGGCTCAGCTGTGGGTCTCCGTCTGATTCCAGGCTTTTGCCCCGCCCCTGCAGGAGGAGCCCACTTGTGGGATGGCTGCAAACCTTGACTCCACCTGCCAGGTGGGACTATGTGCCTACGCTCAGCGGGACTCCGCCTGTTCTGCGCTTTTGGCTCCACCCCCATGGGAGGAGCTGGCTCCCAAGTCAGGCCACAAGCCTTGGTTCCCTGGGAGAGGCAAGGCTGTGCTCCTGTACCCTTCCTCAAGGGCAGGTGTCCACCCCTTCCGGGGTTCCTGCCCTTCCCCTGCAGGCTGGATTGCAAGCGGCCGCAGTTTGGCTTGACTGCTTTTGCACATCCCCTTCTCCCCAGCCGGGCAAGACTGAGCTCACACCTGGACCTCAGTGGTGGCCAGCCGGCTTCTGCCCTTGCCGACAGAACCGCGCTTCTATTTCCTGCCGCCACCCACCCTCCGGCGAACCCTCAGCCATGTGGGGGTGCTGCAGTTCAGACCTTAAGACTCACTACTGTAGTCCCGAAAGCTCCCTCCTTCTAAGCAACTCTGCTCTGGGTGCCACGGGAGAGCTTGTTTGGCTGGTGTCCTGCTTCCCTTTGCTGGTATTGCTGTTTCCAGGGAAAATATTCACTTCAGATTTGGGGAGCGACTCAGCCCAGGGGTTAAGGTGGCTATCCCTCAAAGTATTTTTCCCTGTGCCTCCTAGATTACATTCTCTTCCTGCTACTCCGGTCCTCTCCTCTCTCCCCATCCCCCGGAGCCCCTGGTGAGTGGTTGTGAGAGAGGTTTTCTGCGCGGTCCCTTTAAGAAGAATCCTGGGTCTGAGAGATCTGTCTCCTTCTCACAAACAGTATCCTGTCTTGTTTCCAGCTAAATACTGTCCATATGCCTTTTCTAGGCTCTGGGGCTGCTGGCTGGGGCTTTGTTCCTGGGACTCAGGACCCTCCCCTCTCTGCTAAACTCACTTCCCGCCATGCGAGTCTCTCCCGGCTGTTGTTCGCTCCGGGGAACTGGGCAGCCCTCTCCGCGTTTCCACTTTTCCTACTAGTCTCAGTGTGGCTTCTTCAGTGTTCCTTGGTTGAAGAGTACTCTTAGTTTAGTCCAAAGTTGGTTTTTCCAAATGATGGTTCTTTTTTTTTTTTTTTTTTGGTATTTTTCTGAAGCTGGAAACAGGGAGAGACAGTCAGACAGACTCCCGCATGCACCCGACCGGGATCCACCCAGCACGACCACCAGGGGGTGATGCTCTGCCCCTCCGGGGTGCCACTCTGTTGCGACCTGAGCCATTCTAGCGCTTGGGGCAGAGGCCAAGGAGCCATCCCCAGTGCCCGGGCCATCTTTGCTCCAATGGAGCCTCGCTGCGGGAGGGGAAGAGAGAGACAGAGAGGAAGGTGAGGGGGAGGGGTGGAGAAGCAGATATGCGCTTCTCCTGTGTGCCCTGGCCGGGAATCGAACCCGGGACTTCTGCACGCCAGGCCGACGCTCTACCACTGAGCCAACCGGCCAGGGCCCCAGATGATGGTTCTTAAAATTAGTTTGTAATCCACTTTGGTTCTGCGAGGTGGAAGTTGGTACATTCGCCTACTCCATCACCATCTTGTCTTCCCAAGCCAGTAAAAACATTTTAAAAAATCAGTTTTCTATACATACATTATCTACAGAAACTTTCAAAAGTCCAGTCGTTTACCAACAGAACAATGGCAATGGCACCGTGTGTGTATGTATGTGTGTGCATTCACTGCCTTTTAGACTCTCAGCATTTATGTACTGAGTTCTGACTATGAACATGACCATGCAGAGGTCAGAAATATTTCTCCTAAAGTAAAATAAAGCAATGTTCCTTTAATAATCACTTCACTGACAATCCCACTTAAATTACACTTAAATCATGGTCTGTCTTTTCCTTTCTAATCTGAAATAAAACAAAATTGTACTTCATTTTTTTCCAGCATTATCAGGGGAACACATGCTACAAGTGAATTTTCTAGATAAGATTGTCACATTTAAACACTAAATGGGCCCTGGCCCGTTGGCTCAGCTGTAGAGCATCAGCCCAGTGTATGGAAGTCCCAGAATCGATTCCCAGTCAGGGCACACAGGAGAAGTGCCCATCTGCTTCTCCATCCTTCCCCCTCTCCTTCTTCTCTGTCTCTCTCTTCCCTTCCTGCAGCCAAGGCTCCATTGGAGCAAAGCTGCCCCGGGTGCTGAGGATGGCTCCACGGCCTCCGCCTCTGGCGCTAGAATGGCTCCCACCGCAATGGAGCAACGCCCCAGATGGGCAGAGCATCGCCCCCTGGTGGGCATGCTGGGTGGATCCCTGTCGGGTGCATGCCGGAGTCTGACTGCCTCCCTGCTTCTACTTCAGAAAAATACCAAAACAAACAAAAAAAAACCATTGAATGGTGCAAAAGTAGGTGAACTATTATTTAAAATATGTAATTTACTTTTCTTTGTCTGGAGAGAGCCTGTTGATGTCAATATAACATTTTGTTGATGACTCTAGGGGCATGGTGACCTTCACGGCTACTAAGGTACATGACCAGACTCTTATCCTGCACGTGTATATGTGTGTGTTCTGGTATCAGCCCCCCCCCTTCCCATCAGCCAAGGGAGTAGTACCCAAGATGCTTAGAGTTGTGCCCAAATTTAGAATAAATTCACTCCGAGGGCATTGGTTTATAGACTTTGTGACATGTCCTTCAAGATTGCAGACCTTGTTTCTTTATTTTTAGCTTCCATTTGGGTAAAAGTATGGGATTAGTGAGGGGTTAATGTAATTAAAATTTTCATTTCAATCTCTATCAGAAATCAATATGACCTTTAATTAGTTACTGACTACTTCTATATAGGACCTTGAAAAAGTGGATTCTCTTGAGTGTGTACCTTTATATAATTTTTATAAAAAGATTTCACCTCAGTAGCTACTCAGCAGTAACTCGGTGTTCAGAAATCAGATGTGCAGAGCTGACGTTTGCTAGTTTGCTTCACGGTGCATAAGTTTTGAAGAGTTTAGAAGTGACAATGAACTACTGCAGTAAGTTTCTGGTTTTAAACATTTGCCTCATTTCTGCTTTATCATATCTCTTGGTGAGATTAATCACAAGACTGACTATAAAGTATAGGCTTCTCCATCCTTAAAATGTTCTTATTTTTCCTTTTAAATGCTGCTGATAAGGTTCTCCTCTTTTCAGAAAATACATTAATTTGGCTACTAAAATATATTTTGCATTCCATTTATTAAACTGAACTTTAATTACATGATGCTTTATTTTAACATTTTCATGTGTTGTGCTGGGCTCAGAAGCTTCAACAAATGTGACAGGGCCCTGGCCAGTTGGTTCAGTGGTAGAGCATTGGTCCAGTGTATGGATGTCTTGGGTTTGATTCCAAGTTAAGACACACAGGATAGGGGACCACCTGCTTTTCCCCCTTTCTTCTACTTTCTCTCTGTCTCTCACTTCCTCTCACGCATACATGGTTCAGTTGGTGTAAGTTGGCCCTAGGCACTGAGGATGGCTCTATGGCCTCCGCCTCAGGTGCTAAAATAGCTCAATTTTCAAGCAACAGAGCAACCATCCCAGATGGGCAGAGCATTGCCCGGTAGGGGGATTGCTGGGTAGATCCCATTTAGGGCACATGTAGGAGTCTGTCTCTCTGCCTCTCTGCTTCTTACTTAAGAAAATGTGATAGTATTTTGCACTATTTCTTAAATAACACAATTATATGTTAACCTCCTGTTAAAATCGATTAGTAGAATTTTCACGTTTTCTATGGATCATTACAGTTTAATTATCTGTGCCATGCAATAATGAACTCTGGATATTTCTTGCGCAGTTTTACCTGACGTCCAGAGAAATCAGGCTGAGACAGAAGATGAAGCGTGAGAAGGATAGGTGAGTCTAGTCACTGCCCTGTGGCACGGACGGGCCTTAGGGGACTCTGGCTCCACAGTAGGCCCCTTTTTGTCAAATTATGGAAGGTGACTGCAAGGAATATAATTAGACTCCACCTCCCTGTTTAGGAACTTGCTTTCAAATATTATTTACTTCATTCAGTTTTTATGACTCTTATTTCTGCTATTCCCCTCCCCCTCCCAATCCAGACATGTGCATGCATTTTGCAACTCCCCCCAAAGGCCATAACTACAGGTACCTTTAATAATACAACCTGGTGGTTTTCGGACCTAGGGTATTTGATACTGCATTTGAAATACACTTGAAAGGTATTGAAAATAACAAATGCTAGGTGGCCTTCGAACACTGTGTTCCTTCTAGAAAGATGAACTGAAAGTGACTTTTACTAATGTTAAATTCTTTCTCTAAAGATTGCTGCTCTCAGACCACTTTAATCGTCGCATCTCTCAAGCGTACAGCCTGATGAATGAACTGTTATCTGAATCAGTGCAACCGCACGCAGCTGCACGGAAACCATCGCCGAACAAGCCCAGGACTGCTCAAATTTCCAGGCTGCAGCTCTCCCTTTCTCCAAAAATGTAAGATAAGGGTTGGCATGTCATTTGGCAAGACAATGTCAGGTGTGATAAGAAATGTAGCACTTCTGTGACCCAAGCTCACTGTATTTGCATCTACCCTGCTCAGAATTATGATGATAATATGGGGGGAAATGGCCCCTAATTATGAAGTCTTCATAAGTTTGTAGAATTAACCAAGGAATAAGACAACAGCATTAAATCTCTAAGATACACCATATTTCCCCATGTATAAGACGCACCTTTCCCCCCAAAATTTGGGGTCTAAAAACTGGGTGTGTCTTAGTGTCTTATACAGTTGTTGTAGATTTTAACTTGCATTTCCTACTTTTTCACGTGGATGAGGAGTTCTATGAATTTTATGATGAATAAAACTTGAGTTCAATAACTTTATGTAAAAACTTTTTTTCAAATTTCGGGCCCCAAAATTAAGGTGTGTCTTATACATGGGGAAATACAGTAACAGAGCATTGCAGCTTACCTAATGCAATTTGATATTCTATCATTTTTTTCCTTTTCTGTAGTCTTTGTTAATATTCCTCCCGTAGTTTGCTGCACCTGTTCTCGACCTGGCTGCGCTCTTACAGAAACGGTCCCCACCAGTTCCATTCCTCCCCGCCATCTCTTCTTCCCGCCCAGTTCTTGCTGATTCAGTTACAGATACTGTTACATATTTCTTCCTTAAATTAATGACCTGCAGTAGGTTTGGGCATGAGTTCATTATGCAGGAATTAAACCAAGAATGCTAAAGAAAAGTACCCAGGTGTAAAGTTTCTTATACATGGCAAACAAACACAAAATTATATTTGTGGACAATTTACAGTGAGCCACAATGGGCAACACAGTGTTAAAAATGACTACTTTTGACAAAATAAATGAGATTATAAACATAATTATCTAAGAGCCTAGAGAAAATGCCACCCAACACAAACCTAGATGCAGTCAGATCACAAGTGTGTGTGTGTAATTTGGGGTGTACTCAATATAGCAGATGTCTCTTGAATCTTTTTTAGAATAAAGCATGGACTTCAATACATAAATAACTGTCAAATGCATAGAGAATTTGAAATGGGTAGAGAGAGAACAAAAATAGTTTTTTTGAATAAAAGAATGGCCCTGGCCAGGTAACTCAGTTGGTTAGAGTATTGTCCTGATACACCAAGGTTGTGGGTTCGGTCCCGTCAGGGCACATACAAGAATCAACCAGTGAATGCATAACTTAGTGGAACAACAGACCAATGTTATATTTTGTTGAGTTATTACACACTAAATACGTATATATCACTGAAGTACAGAATAAGTGAATGGATTCATCTGAGGTAGAATTTGGGTTTTAAAAAATATAGTTTTATCACAGATATGAGATTCTAGGAATATATAATATAATTTCTACTTACTTTTTTCTTTTTTATTGAATTTATGGGTATGCAATGGTTAATGAAATTACATAGTACAATTCTATAGTACATCATTTGTATATTGTATTGTGTGTTCACCACCCCATGTAATTTCTACTTTAGAGAGACTCAGCGTGGTCACAATTTGCCAATAAACCGACCTGGAAAAGTCAGATATGTATCCAAACCAAGTTCCATCCCAAAAGGGAAACATTTGGGGCAATCTCAAGGCTCACCTCGGCCACATGGTAAGATGTAAAGCTTTTTTTATCTTGTGTAATTTGGGCCTCTTCTTTCTTGTCTCCCAAGTTGTCTTTTCATTAGTAAAACCTGTAAATCTTAGTGAAAAGCAATTCTTGTTTCAGCAGAAGACGAGAGCATGGTAAAGATTTAGCTGTACTAGAATTTCATTCTCTTGCTTTGAAAATAAGACCCTAGAAATCTTTTAAAACAAATGGCCATTTTGTAATAGAATTTGAACAGTTGGTAAATTAGATATGACTTATTTGGGAATCTGTTTCTTTTGTGTGTTTGGCCGAAGAACTTGATTTGCACACATAGGGGATATAGTCAGTAATATTGTAATAACTATGTATGGTGCCAGGTGGGTACTCGACTTATCTGGGGAATCACTTCATAAATTTTAACAAATGTCTAAATGCCTGAAACTAATATAAAATATTTCATGTCAACTGCAATTGACCAAAAAAAAAAGTTCCTCTAAATGTCAGGATGGATATATCACAGAAGAGAAGTACTACACAGGCTCAGATTGAAATGTTTTTTCCCTTTGAACATTCTTTTCCACATTTAAAGACATAATATCTGTCATTTATTGCCAGCTTTCTTTTAGTTAATTTTGCCATAGCTGAGTTTTGATTACTAAAGTAAAATATACTTATTGGTAAAATGATAGCACATTAAAATGTATAATCATAGCTAACATGGAGTCTTAAGTGTATACAGCTAAAATGTATAATAACTGTAACTAATGTTCCAGGTTCTGGAGAAGGTCTTAATTACAGCCCTGTTAGATAGGAACTATCATGTTCCCATTTAAAATGAGAGCACCAGGGCACAGAGAGTTGAAATAAAACTGCTTAGTCTCAGGCAGGGAGTGACAGAGCCAGGACTGAGCCAGCCCGGGTCCGGAGCCTACACGGCCCAGACTACAGGTCAGGGCATCGCCTCAATTTCGAAGATTGAAATGTCCAGAAATTCCAATCTTTCTGATAAAGCTTCATAGCTTGGTTACTTTTGGTTTTGTCTGACAAATTATAATAAGAAAATGCTGCGCTTTTTACAATAAAATTTAAAAACAGAAAACACTATTTTGAAATTTGCATTTACACCTGATATGTATTCCAACATTTCAAATATGTATTCAAATTGGCAAACATTTCTTACTATCAGATGGAAAAGTCTTGGACTTGAAGGAAATGTGTCTTTCTCTCAGACCTGTCTCGTGTCGGACCTGTATTGCTACCCTGTCCCGTGTAATCCCGGTACCCTGCACAGAGGCTGGTTCAACCGTGTGCTGTACTCCCTGCTCCCGCTCCTTCCTTGAAATTCCCCCTCACCCCTTCATGGCCTCGCCTCTGTCTCGGAAGACATCCCCGATCTTAATTCTTTAGTTCTCCTAAAGAATGAATTTTGACATCATATTTTCATTTTTAACTCGGGGCTGCTGCTCAGCTCCCACGCTAGCTGTGAACAGTAAGAGAGAAGTGGTGGCCGTGGTGCCTGAAATAGTTACCTTTTGTCCTCTGACCCATCAGTCACGTGTCACGTTCCCCTTGAGGCACTCCTGCAGGTCTCCCGTTGTAGTTACTTGTAAACTTGGGTCCCCTGCTGACTCCTGGCCATCCGGAAGTGCCCAGCCGGGGTCCCTACCACGTCCGGAAACCAGCCGTCTCCCCTGGCCACACTCCGAGGCTCAGGAGAGAACCCCGGGTCCTGCCCTGAGCCCACACAAGGCCAGTTCAGTCACTGCACAGATGCAGAAGTAAGGATCCATCAAGCTTTTTCGTTTTTTTAAATCACTGCAATTCAGCTGTAAAAGAAAAACTTTTCTGGAGACACTAGTGAGTTTGGCAGTCATGTTGCGCTCTATCTCCTACAACAGTTTACAGTTTTCTTGCTAATTTCTTCAACCCAGCTTGCAAACTTTCAGGTCCTTTTGTTTGTTTTGTGTTTGGTTCTATCACAAACAATAGAAAGGCTATGTGGTAAGTCCCTGAGAGGCGTCATCGCCACAGACAAAGGTCTAGCTTTTGGAATCCTCTGGGCCCCCACCCAGCTCTGTTGCTTACTTTGTGCCATCAGACCTATTATTTAAAACTACTTCATAGAATTATTGAAGATTTTAAGTGAAACATTTTGCGTAACATATACGGTTGCCGTTAATTCTGGAATTTAAGAAACCTTAGTTAATCATTCTCTGGTCAGAATTTAACTTGACACTCTGTCCAGGTGTTTACAGCTGAAGGCCACGTGCCTGACTGTTCCAGCTGCCAGGGATGCGGGCACAGCACATGTGCCGTCGGGCAAAGGGCCGCGGCCGTGCTCTAAGGACACCATGTCTCAAAGGAGTTTTCCTCCTGTCCCCTGCACTTTTGTTTTGCTTTCCTGGTTCAGATCAAACCTTCCTGTCAGGAGGGTTCTGTCCTCGAGGGCCTGACAGTGTGGTATGTGCAGAGTCACAGCGCACACAGAAGGGTAAAGACACTTGCTTGCCTTCGCAGGAGCCGCCACTTTTACCCAGAAGAAAGCTGGAGCCCGAGGGGCAGCAAGGAGGGCTGTGCTGTCTCCAGTTACCTTCCAAAAAGGTAGGGGGTAAATAAAGAACAGGAAGCTCCTGAATTTAACCAGCCCACAGCGGATGCCGAAGTGTGTGCCGTCCAGCTGTGTCGGGCTCTTGTTTCCTGGAGGCACCTTGACCTCTAAGTGTGTGAGGTTGGTGAAGCCGAGAGGGGCCAGACTTCACCGCTCTGACCCCTTCTTCCCTCTGCGGGGAGCCTGGACCGCTGTCCGGGACCTGCGTTTACTTCCCATCGCAGCCCCTGTCTGGGTGTTTCCTCAGGTCCCTGTGGGGTGGGGGCAGGGTGTGCCGTGACCCTGGCTGGGGGACATCACTGTTAGTGGGGCAGACGCGGCTAGGGCCTTGCGCAGAGTGGCACTGTGGGCTGATGGCTTTGCTGAGCTGCCTCCATATTTGTATCACTGGCTGTGCACAGATACTGACAGTCAGGAGGACAAAGGCCATACTGCATATCACCACGCTCAGCCTGATGCCTGTGCCGAAGGCAGACAGTAGGCAGGAAGACGCTAACGCACCGCTCGTAGGAAGCTTCCACAACACTGTCCATTAGAGGCCAGGTAGGCCCGACTGTTAGAATTCTCCCAGCGTTGAAGTTGGAACTTCTCCACAGTTCAGTTCTGTGGCCTCTCCTCCCTGTACTCTCTTGTCCGAGAGCTTCCTGTTATTTTTAAAATCAAAAGAGGCCAGGATTCAGTTTCCTTCTCTCACGCTGATGAGCAGGAATTGTTAGAACTCCAAAGTGAACAACTGTATCCAGACCTGGTGACTCAAATATTCGGTAAAATGTGACTGCCATGGATTTCATGATGGAAGTCACAATAAATGAACAAACTTAGGAATGAACCTGCCCCAGTGTTTGCTTTGCTCTCTTCCCATGAAAGGCTCTATGGCTCCATGTTGCAGTCCGCCGCTCGCGAAAAAGCGTGGGAGCGCTGGGCGCGAGCCTCTGACCCAGCAGGTGTGTGTTGAGTACGAGCGAGAAGAGACCGTGGTGAGTCCCTGGCTGGTACCTCCGGACATCCGTGCGATTCTCCACGGCAGTCACAGTCCCCTTCTGCAAGTAAGCATTGTTCTGGATTGCCGTTGGCCTAGTGATTCCTCTCTGTTCTTTGGGTTCTGTTTTCTTTTGTTTTGTATTGGGGGGATGTATATTTTTTTCTGTGTTTCTGTGGGGTACAGAGATACAGAAAGATCGTCAGGTCAGTTTGAAGTACTCATTCAAAGCAACTAATAGCCTTTATCCTTCAGACTTTTCCTTGACTTTTTGTATTTTCTTTTTAACTAAAGAAACACCAGAATGTAAGGACAGGTACTTGTGTATAAACCCGTCTGTCCTCTTCAGATCTGGTGGCAGCAGCTGCTTGTCAGGAGACGCCCGGCTCCCTGCCAGTCCAGACCTGCTGGGCAGCCCGAGCCCTGTGCCTCCCTGTTTCCTTCACCATCTGGGGGACGCGCAACTCTGGAGTCTTTGGTTCATGTTCCACTTAGATTTTTTCTCAGGCTACGACTAACACTTAGTATCTTCCTCAATTTGACAGGACTTGTCACCTACGGAAGATGAGCCAGAGCCTCCTGCTGGGGTGGGTGGCAGGGACAGCGTGTCGGAGAGCACAAGCAGCATCCTCAGCCAGCTTGACTGGAAGGCCATTGAAGACATGGTGGCCAGCGTGGACGGCAGGAGCCTGTCTGTCCACTGGGCCCTGGATGCGTAAGGCCTCAACATCACTGTTTCTAGAGCCGACAGCTCAGTGACGTACTTCCGGAAGATGTGGCGGTGGGAGGGAGGGAAGCAGTGAAAGAAGTGGCATGAATTTACACCTGCAGCCATATTCGAGAGGGAAAATAAACATTTCCAATTAGATTTGTCTTCATGGGAAAAGGTTCTTTGTAGACATTTTTACACTTGACTCTTTAGGCATAATTTTTTAATAATGAAAAGAATAAAACGTACCTTTCAAGCCAAGTCTGTGTAATATTTAAGTTCCTTTCAATCAAAATCTTCTATCTTGACTCCTCCTTTACTACCTCGAGTTTGAGGAAAACCCTCATGTAGATCTGATAGGAAAAGAGAAGACAATCACAATCTACTTGAGACGCTCAGTAATGAACTCCCTTTTAAACATTCCAGACTTCATCTGTGCGGGGCTTGGCCTTGGAGGAAGGAACGGGTAGATGCTCTGGGTGGTGAAGAAATGGAGTAGGATTCCTGACTACAGGAGGATCATGGTAACTATAGAAACCACTGTGCCAGAGGACTTTTGGTCAAAATTGTAGAGTAGGCAGATGCTGTGCTCTCCTCCTCCCATAACCATATCAAAATTTCCACTAAATTATGAACTAGGCATCATTGAGAACCACCTAAAGACTAGCTGAACACAGTCCTATAAGCATATTTTTATGCTTCTTTAGAAGCAGCCACATTGAAGCTGGTTGGAGGGGAGAAAGAGCTTGGCTATGAAGTCCCCCCGAGGGGCGAAAGGTTTCAGTCCCACAGTACTGTCGGTGCTGAGAGCTCAGGGCTGGGACTCATAGAGAAGAACTAAATCGACTAGTTCAGGGCCAGGGCTGGAGAGGAAGGGGCTGGGACAGCTCTCCCCGCAGAGGGCAGTGGTGGCCCGCACCACTGTTTCTTGTTGAGTCTCCCAGCCACCCCGGCTAACACGAACGGCACAGCCTCGGTGTGCCACGTATCTCTCGCAAAGCTACTCCAAGTGTGGAATACGAGGTGCTGGTTTCAGCTTATATTTCACTCCCATCAGCCCCATACCAGCATAAGCAGTGGCCTGTCTGGGTTTGAAACATAGCGTCAACTAAGTGGCCACAAACCCATCATAAATGGCAGCTGGCCTCAGCTCACATTATGGTACCCGACACGGTCCCCAACCCAATGCTAGTGACAGCCAGCCTTGGTTCAGGGGACAGGCTTTCCCAAGCAGCTCCAAGTGCAGCACAAGCAGCAACCAACCTCAGATCACATGGTAGCACCTACCAGATAGCTTCGAGCTGGGCATAAGTGACGGCTGACCGTGTGCCAGAGCACCTCAGAAGAGGCTCCGGAACCAACCCAGCCAGTGGCCAGCTTCAGACCGCACCCAAGTACTGCCCAACCAGCCCCACAAACCACACATCCAAAGGGCAGGTTTGGTTGGCACTAGAGCAACTCCCACTCCATAGGAGCCCCTTCTGGCAGCGCACCCCGGGTAGTCCTGGCCAGCCCACAGAGCCGGCAGCTGGCTGAGACGCCAACAGCAATCAGGGCTCAACCACAACAGGGTGCACATAACCCACACAGGAGGCACACCTTGTGCGTAGCTTGTGTGACCAGGGAGACTGCCAACAGGCCCACAGAACACTGACTACGTAAGGCCACTTCTGCCAAGACCAGGAGGTGTGGTAGGTCTTCACCTTCACTTAAAAGACATAGGGTGGCTAAATGGGTAACAGAATAAGGTCCTTACATATGTTGTCTACAAGAGATGCACTTCAGATCAAAAGACGACTGGAGTAAAGGGATCGAAAAAGACACTTCATGAAAATGGAAGCAAAGACAAGAGGCGGGGGTACCAACACTCACACCAAACAAAATACACTTTAGAACAAAGGCTGTCACAGGACAAAGAAGGACTCAACAATTCCACTTTGTGGTATGCATCTGAAGAACCCCCAAACACTAAATTGAAAAGGCATGTACAACCCTATGTTAATTGCAGCATTATTTACAACAACCAAGATATGGAAACAGCCCAAGTGTCCACCAATAGATGAATGGATGAGGAAGAAGTGGTGTATATGTCCAGTGGGATTTTTTTTGTGTGTATTTTTCTGAAGCTGGAAACAGGGAGGCAGTCAGACAGACTCCTGCATGTGCCCAACCGCATGCCCTGGCACGCCCACCAGGGGACGATGCTCTGCCCATCCAGGGTGTCGTTCTGTTGTGACCAGAGCCATTCTAGCACCTGAGACAGAGGCCATGGAGCCATCCCCAGCGCTCGGGCCATCTTTGCTCCAATGGAGCCTTGGCTGCGGGAGGGGAAGAGAGAGACAGAGAGGAAGGAGAGGGGGAGGGGTGGAGAAGCAGATGGGCGCTTCTCCTGTGTGCCCTGGCCTGGAATCGAACCCGGGACTTCGGTACGCCAGGCTGACGCTCTACCACTGAGCCAACCGGCCAGGGCCTGTACAGTGGAATTTTTAATGACTCAACCATTAAAAATAACTCTTGCCATTTGCAACAACAATAGGGATGGACCTAGAGGGCATTGTGCTGAGTGAAATAAGATGGAGAAAGGCAAATTCCATATGAATTCACTTATATGTGGAATCTAAAAAACAGAGTAGAACAGAACCAGACTCATAGAGAACATCCTGACAGTTGCCATATGGGAGGGGGTTTGGGAGAGGGGTGAAAAAGGTGAAGGGATTGAGAAGTACAAATCAGTAGTTAAAAAATAGTTACAGGGATGTAAAGTATAGCACAGGGAACACAGTCAATACTATTGTAATAATATGTGGTATAAATGGGTACTAGATTTATTGGGGTGATCACAAGTTATATAAATATCTAATTGGGTTGTATGGCTGAAACTAGTATGTCAACTATAATTGAAAAATCATTTTAAAATTTATTTTAAAATAAAAATTTATTTTAAAATAGTTATTTTAGGCCTGACCTGTGGTGGCGCAGTGTATAAAGCATCGACCTGGAAATGCTGAGGTTGCCGGTTCGAAACCCTGGGCTTGCCTGGTCAAGGCACATATGGGAGTTGATGCTTCCTGCTCCTCCCCTTCTCTCTCTCTGTCTCTCTCTCTCTTCTCTCTCTCTCTCCTTTCTAAAATGAATAAATAAAATAAAATAAATAATAAACAAACAAAAAAACAAACTAAAGTTAAAATAGTTATTTTAAATGTAAATGGACTAAATGCTTCATTCAAAAGACAGGGTTCTGAATGGATAAAAATCAAGACCCAGATGGGTAAACACAGTCTGTTCAATAAATGATGTTGGAAAAACTGGACATTTACAGGCAAAAGAATGAAACTAGACCAATTAAAGACTTAAATGTAAAACCTGAAACCTTAGAATTCTGGAAGAAAACAGGTATTAAATTTTCTAACATTAGTCTCAGTAATAATTGTATATGTCTCCTTGGATAAAGGAAGCAAAAGAAAAAAATAAACCAATGTGACTACATCAAACTAAAAAGGTTTTGCACAGCAAAGGAAACCATCAACAAAACAGACAACCTACTGAATGGGAGAACATATTCGCCAATGATATATCTGCTAACAGGTTAATATTCAAAATTTATAAAGAACTCATACAGCCTGACCAGGCAGTGGCACAGTGGATAGACTGTCGGATTGGGATGCCGAGGACCCAGGTTCGAGACCCCGAGGTCACCAGCTTGAGCGCGGGCTTATCTGGTTTGAGCAAAAACTCACCAACTTGGACCCAAGGTCTCTGGGTTGAGCAAGGGGTTATTCGGTCTGCTGAAGGCCCACAGTCAAGGCACATATGAGAAAGCAATCAATGAACAACTAAGGTGTCGCAACGAAAAACTGACGATTGATGCTTCTCATCTCTCTCCGTCCCTGCCTGTCCCTATCTATCCCTGTCTCTGACTCTATCTCTGTCTCTGTAAAAAAAACCCACAAATAAACAAAAAAACAAACTCATACAAATCAACACCCCCCTCCACAAACAATCCAATTAAAAAATGGGCAGAGGGCCTGAATAGACACTTCTCCAAAGAGGAAATGTAGATGACCAGTACACATATGAAAAGATAGATGCTCAACATCACTAATCATCAGAGATGCAAATTAAAACCACAATGAGATACCACCTCACAACTGTCAGAATGGCTATCATCAATAAAGCAACAAGCAAGTGTGGGCGAGGATGTGGAGAAAAGAGAACCCTTGTGCACTGTTGGTGGGATTGCAAATTGGTGCAGCCACTGTGGAAAACAGTAGGGAGGTTACTTAAAAAATTTTAAATGAAACTGCTTTGCCTGACTGGTGGTGTTACAGTGGCTAGAACATTGTCCTGGGATGCTGAGATGCCAGGTTTGAAACCCTGAGGTTGCTGGCTTAGGAGTGGGTCCCCCAGCTTGAGGTTGGGGTCATTGGCTTAAGTGTGGGATCATGGACATGATGCCATGGTTGATGGCTTGAGCCCAAAGATCACTGGCTGGAAACCCAAGGTCGCTGGCCTGAGCAAGGGGTCACTGGCTCAACTTGAGACCCTCCTGGTCAAGGCACTATGAGAAGCAATCAATGAAATGAACAACTAAAGTGATGCAATTAGAGTTGATGCTTTCCATCTCTCCCTGATTCTGTCTCTCTCTTCCTCTCTCTCACTAAAAAAAAAAAAAAAAAAGAGAGAGAGAGAGAGAAAGAGAAACTGCCTCATGACCCAGTGATTCCACTCCTGAGTATATCCAAACAAACCCAAAACACTAATTTGAAAGAATATATGTGCCTCTATGTTCATTGCAGTTATTTATTTACGATAGCCAAGATTTAGAAGCAACCCAAGAGTCCATCAATATACTAGGGGATAAAAAAGCTGTGGTACACATACAAAATGGAATATTAGCCATAAAAAAGTGTCTGCCTGACCTGTGGTGGCACAGTGGATAAAAGCATCAACCTGGAATGCTGAGGTCACAGATTCAATATCCAGGGCTTGCCCAGCAAGGCACAAGAAGCAGCAACTACTACAAGTTGATCCTTCCCACTCCTTCCCCCTTCTCTCTCTTTCTCTCTCTCTCTCTCTAAAGTCAATAAATAAAATCTTTTTAAAAAAGTATGAAATCTTACCATTTGCAACAACATGGATAGACCTAGAAAGTATTATGTTAAGTCAAGTCAGAGAAAGACAAATATCATACGATTTCACTTATGTGTGTAATCTATAAAAAAAATAATCAAACAAAACAAACTCATAGAACAAATTGATGGTTGCCAGATGGGAGGGGGTTGGGAGCTGGGTAAAAAAGGTGAAGGGATTAACAAGTACAAATTGGCAGTTACAAAGAAGTCACAGGGATGTAAAGTACAGCATAGGGAATATAGACAATAATATTGTGATCATTATGTATGTTATCAGGTGGGCACTAGACTTATTGGTGAATCACCTCAGTGTAAAGTCATATAAATATCTAACCACTATGCAGTACTCTAGAAACTAATATAATATTGTATGTCAACTGTAAACAAAAAATTACAAAGAAAATGTTAAAAAGAACAAACAAACATGGTGGTGGAGCTCTGGGTAGTCTCTGGTGCTGCACCAAAACAAGGTCATAACTTTGGAGATACTTTTTATGAGAAGAAACTAGAAACCTTCACCTCTTGTCAATTTTTGGTATTGTGTTAAAGGATGTTACCTGAAAAGGCTATTTAAATAGTCCTCCTTTTCCAACGATGTACCTGTGCAGTGCTGGATTTTTCATATACTTTGACCAAAACAACATATGCAACAGGCTGAAGGCAGATGCGGGTATGAGAATTAAAGCTGTCTTCTGAAACGTTAGAGATTTGCAAAACTAAAAAACAATGCTACTCTTTTCACTAAACCTTTTGGAAAATAGGTATTTTTATCAACATGAGTTATGTTAGTATAAAAGGAGTCATTGTAATTTAAAATAATTTTTCTCAGTTTTAATCTTTTTCTTTTCAGTTTTAATTTCTAACATGGTAAATATGAACAGATAGAGCCACATAACAAAAGCTCTTCAGGGCCCTCAATAATTTTTTTGTGTGTAGAAAGAACAAAAAGTTGAGAATTGCTACTTTGGGGAGAACGATATAAACCCTTCACTTACCAGATCTAATCCTCTCCCACATTACCCTTAACAGCTTCCCTCTCACTTCACAGCCTCTCACTTCACAGTATAGCTCCTGTCACCTGTCTTCTCCTGATGCAAACATTCCCTTGTCTTTTCAGAGTATTAGCATTCCTAGGACTTTTGTGGTTTTCCTTGTAGACCCGAATTTCTGTCTAGTCTTTCCCTTCAGCCTGAAGATCACTTGCATTTCCTATAGTATAGATCTGGCAGTTATTTCTCCCAGGGTTCATTGACTGAACTGGATCTCTACTTCACCCTCATCTTGAAGGTTTTTTTTTTTGATATCCCTTATTCTCAGGAAAGGTCTTTATACATTTTTATTAAAAAAATTTTTTTTAACTTACTGATTTTGGCAGGAGAGGAAGAGACGGGGAGAGACAGACAGGAACATCGATCGACCTGCTCCTGTATGTACCCTGTCCAGGGATCAAACCAGCAACCTCCTGTGCTTCAGGATGGTGCTCTATCCAACTGAAATATCCAGCCAGGGATTTTATTTTTTTTTAATTGATTTTAGAAAGAGAAAGAGAGAGAGAGAGAGAGAGAGAGAGAGAAATTGGTTTGTTTTTCCACTTATTTATGCATTCATTGATTGCCCTGACTGGGGATCGAACCTACAACTTCGGCATATTGGGATGACACTCCAACCAACAGAGCTACCCAGCCATGGCTCAACTGACAGTTTTAAGCTACGCAGAAATCCACCAAGACTACTTTTCCCTTTTGGGAATAATGTCTTCTGATTCCTTTCCTTATTTCAAAACATGGTTATTCCTCATGGGCCATCCTCCAGATAAACCAAGGAGAAAGTCATGTTATCCTCTATGTGAATACCTACCCAGGAAAACTTGTCTCAATCACAAAATCTTACTAAAAAAATTCACACCTGTTCTCTCTTTATTAAAATTTAAATAATAGCCCTGGTCGGTTGGCTCAGTGGTAGAGCGTCGGCTTAGCGTGCGGAGGACCCGGGTTCGATTCCCGGCCAGGGCACACAGGAGAAGCGCCCATTTGCTTCTCCACCCCTCCGCCGCGCTTTCCTCTCTGTCTCTCTCTTCCCCTCCTGCAGCCAAGGCTCCATTGGAGCAAAGATGGCCCGGGCGCTGGGGATGGCTCTGTGGCCTCTGCCTCAGGCGCTAGAGTGGCTCTGGTCGCAACATGGCGATGCCCAGGATGGGCAGAGCATCGCCCCCTGGTGGGCAGAGCGTCGCCCCATGGTGGGCATGCCGGGTGGATCCCGGTCGGGCCCATGCGGGAGTCTGTCTGACTGTCCCTGTTTCCAGCTTCAGAAAAATGCAAAAAAAAAAAAAAAAAAAAAAAAAAAAAAAATTAAAATTTAAATAATAGCCAACCAAAACTATGTGACCAATTTAAACATCCTTAACAGTTCTACAAATGAGGCTACTTCTCTCCTTCCATTCTCATTACTATCACCCCAGCCCAAGTTGTCATCTTCCACATGGACCCTTCTAGCCCCTCTATCCAATCACTGTATAGATTGTGGCCAGTGATCTTTGAAAAATGTAAATCTGGTGCCACAAATGCAAATCTCTATTCCACTTCCACCCATCTTAATTTCCTTAATGACTCCTCATTGATCACAGGATATTCTTAACACGGGCTCCAAAAGCAGGATTTGGTTCATCTATTGTATTGGCTTCAACATTCTACTTGTTTTGCACTATTCACAGGAACTGTGAAGCTTCTAAAGGTGAATATGCTCTTTATTTCAGGGCCTTTGCACATGCTGCAACAGCAATTTGTCATTTTCCTTGCATCCTTTATCTGTTTTCCCACCTCAGACTTCAGAGCTCAACCATCCTGTCCCTGTGGAATACACTGCTGGAAGCAATTAAAAAATCCTCCGTGGTTCAACCAACATTATTTGGTATGTTACATGCCAGGCTTTACCTGAGGACTAGTTTCACTTGGAGAAGGTCTTTCTGCCCTGCCCTAGCCCTCCAGACTACTTTAAGTGCAACATACTCGCATGACGTTACTTGCACTTTCAAACACTCATTTCAACTGTAATTTAATAACTGCATAATTGTGTCTTTTGTGGTTCATCCTGACTCTCACACTAGAACACAAGCCTATTGCTGGTGGGTCCAGCACATTTCATCGCCCATAGTAGGCACCCAGCAATCAGTTGTCAAATGACTCAATTTGCAAAAACTTAAAAAGAAAAAAAGAAAAAAGAACCACTATCAATACCAAGTGATCTGCAAGACAAACTGTTAGTATGAGAGGAAAGAATCTAGTGTTTTAAGTTCAGGAAAGGCATGTAGACTGTAGCTTGTGAGTCTGTGATCTCTTCAATGCCAGACTCAACCTCCTCACTTTACTAATTCATTCCTGTGCTCACACTCTGCCCTTGTTCCCAAAACCTCAGAAACCCCACAATGCCTCCTGACTTCATCCTCCAATTCCTCCACTTCTGTTACTCGCATTCTACTTGTCTTCTACTTCATGGAGACTCTGAACCTTGATCCCTCCATTTTTCCTTAATTTAGCCCCTTCAGTGATACTTCCAACACACTCCCAAGGCTGGCTCAATGACAAATTACTGTTCTTGTTGTGTAGCTGAGCCATATGGAGAAAAATACCATCACACAGTTTGGCATCATCACAATTCTCTACATTGTAGACAGTGGTCCTTCTAAACCATAGCCCTGAGCATGTTATACCCAATTTAAAGCCCTTCCAAACTCTATCCAGCATTTCAGTCCTCTGTTATCTTTCTTCCTGCCTGACCCCTCTCCACCAGGATTTTCATTCATTTCTCAATGCAACCACAATCTGGCTTCCCTCTCATTCTCACCACTACTGCTCTCCCTAAAGGTTACCATTTACATCCTAAATGGCAGGATCAAGCATTTTTCAGTCTTCAATTCCCTGTTGCATTTCACATGTTGCTCTTATCTCCCTCTTGAAACTCTCTACTGCCTCAGGTTCCCCTCCGCACTCCTCTCATTAGTTCTCCTGTCTCCTCCACAAACTCATTTTCCTCCAACTGCACCTTCAGTGTTGGTAGTCTCCAAGTCCCCCTCTGGCTCTGTGCCACTGACTCTCCAGCTTACATGCTGACGAGTTCAGCTTCAGCTGAAACTACTCCTGAAAGCATCATGCTTGTGCACGTTCACTTTCTGGACAACCCACAGGTACTGACTTTCAACGTATTTGAGAGAGCCTAGTCACCCAAAGTAGAGAAACCTGACAGCTACCCTTGATGTCTTTCCTTTGCCTAATTCAGTCAACTGTCGATCCCTGGTATTCTTATTTCCTAAATAGATCTGATCTGCAATATCTTCTCTTTATCTCTACCACCATCATCATCCTGGTTCAGGCTCTGACCACCTCTGAGACTATTGCATTCTTACCCTCTCCTCAACGTCCTCAGATCTTCTATACAACAGCCAGAGTGAGCTTTCATTAGTCCTTTCTTTCAAGTTTTTCTCGGGCTTACACATTAAAATTTAAGTTCTCAAAATCGTATACTTCTCTGTACTTGCTCGTTTCACCTTTTGATACCGCACTACCCACTCTGCGGCCTCCACACATTGCTATCCACTTTCTGAATCCCATCCCTCACCTCCCCACCTGACCAAACATTCTGATGATCCAAATATGCACAAAAAATAATTACAAATATTTTTAAAATAAGCTCCTGCAAAACATGCTAAGTGATTTTATTTACCAAACTTCATATTACACTTATTTAAAAAACACATGGCTTCAGACTGTCTTCTGACTTCAGGTAATTAATACTCTTTCCACCAATCCAAGTTTCAGCCTTCCACATCAAGCCAGGTAAAATAGAGGATAAAAGAAAATAGAACACATAAAATATTGCATTTTACCTCTAATTAATCAAACAGGATAGTAAGCATCTCAAAATCTGAAAATATAAAACTAGAGCTTTTGAAAATGTGTAAGAATTATAACATTTAGCCACTATGTGGTCTACATACAGTCAGATCTTAACAAGTGACCAAATAAGGATTGTGCAGATGAAATTTTCCTTGTAGAGCAACTCATCTGGGAGCTCAGATCCCGAGGGTGCGCTTGGCACTGGTATTAAGTAGGTATGTAGGTTGTAGATATCAATTTACCTCTTTGAGCCTCAATTTCACCTTAAAAAGTAGCTTTTGGCACTATGCTGTACACCTGAGACTAATACAAAGTAATACTGAATGTAAACTGTAATTGAAAAATTATTTTAAAAGGGAGTTTAGACTAGAAGAATTGCTTAACCTGTAGTCCATGGATTTCCAAGTCAAGTTCTTTAAAGAACTGGGGTGTGAGTGACCATGAATGCCTTGGAATTGTATGCCGTTCTGGGTACAAATTTGTCGTTTCTTAAGGAGAGATTTCATGGCTTTCCTTTGATTCTCAAAGAGGTTCATGAAACTTACTATCATGTGATTTCTCAGCTCCTTCATATTATGATTCTATACAGTGGGCAAAAGTAGGTTTACAGTTGTGAGTACATGAAACAGTTTACTCTGCATTATCTATTATTGTATTATTTTCCATAAGAACTGTAAAGCTACTTTTGTCCCACCCTTTATTTTTTGGGCAATTCACTATAAGTTTAGCTTTCATGAGAAACATATTACTTTTTCCTGTTCTTTGTTCCAGGATCTAAATCTTTTAAGATTAAGCTCATAACTTATTAGCGAGTTATAATCAAGACAAACTTAAGTCTGCCATTTCTTAGCAGAAGAAAGGCCAGTGTCAAGGGTAAAGGCACTAGAACTATTTGATAGAAGAACAAAAAATAACTTAATTTCTAAGGTTCTAAGTGACCGACCAAATTAACAAAGGGCCTGGCTGGATAGCTTAGTTGGTTAAAATATCATCCAGATACACCAAGGTTGCAGGTTCAATCCTCAGTCAGGGCACATACAAGAATCAACTAATGAATGCATAAGTAAGTGGAATAACAAATCAGTTTCTCCAAAATCAATAAATAAAAATTTAAAATAATACAGTCATAAATACAAACATAAAGGCAAAAATTTCATTAAGAAACTGTAATGCCCAGGAACTATAA
Source organism: Saccopteryx leptura (assembly GCF_036850995.1). Taxonomy (NCBI): domain Eukaryota; kingdom Metazoa; phylum Chordata; class Mammalia; order Chiroptera; family Emballonuridae; genus Saccopteryx; species Saccopteryx leptura. The sequence goes on from NC_089503.1 coordinate 160,830,392, forward strand.
AATAAAACCTATAGTCCACTTGCTTCAAGCAGAGGTAAACAGATATTTCTAACAGAAGATCTTGAATCACAGAGTAACCTGTTACACGTGTTTCCTTACTTTAAGTTCATCTCCAATTGCCTCCTTGGCATTTGCCAACTAAAATTCAAAGGATTAAATGTTTATCACAATCTTTCTGAAAACTGAACCTACCTCACTTCATTATATCCATAATGGTGCCTCACCTCTGTTCTAGTTATGCAGGCTTAAGAACAATACATGAGTTTGCAAGAGAGATAATGTCTCTCAAACCTACAATAAATTAAGGTAATAAAAATGATTACAAACCAAAATAACTATTATTCTTCTATTTAAAATCAACCATTTTCTTAAGAATCCAAATACAAACAATTCAGGTTTTTTTGTTTTGTTTTGTTTTTTTTACAGAGTCAGAGAGAGGGATAGACAGGAACAGACAGACAGGAACGGAGAGATGAGAAGCATCAATCATTAGTTTTTCATTGTGCGTTGCGACACCTTAGTTGTTCATTGATTGCTTTCTTATATGTGCCTTGACCGCGGGCCTTCAGCAGACCAAGTAACCCCTTGCTTGAGCCAGCAACCTTGGGTCCAAGCTGGTGAGCTTTTTCTCAAGCCAGATGAGCCCACGCTCAAGCTGGTGACCTCGGGGTCTCGAACCTGGGTCCTCTGCATCCCAGTTCGATGTTCTATCCATTGTGCCACCGCCTGGTCAGGTCAATTCAGTTTCTTCATGAAAAATTGGCAAAGAAAAGGCAGATGAAGAAATCTATGGATTAAGACCTAAAGAAAACCTCCAACATTTTGAGAAAATTGAAAATTTGAACACCTACTGTTTGGTGTCAAGTATTAAAGATGCATTTATAGATGAAATAATATGATGTCTGGGATTTGTTTCAGAAAAACATGAGGGTGAGGAGAGCATGCGATATAGCTCAAAGCAAGCTTGGTAAGAAGTTCAGATGACTGAAACTCAGTGATGGATATGTGGTGGTTACATAAAAAAAAGTTAAACTACTTTTACAACTTCTAATGAGGAAAAAAAATAATTGTGTGTATACTGCATCACTGAGCAATCAAGCCATATGCTAATGGAGTCTTACAAAGGAACGGTGGGTGGGTGGGTGGTACGCAAAATGCACGGGGATTATGACTACTTGGTCAAGAAACTGTGCAAACTGGAATGTTTGGTCAGTGATCTTTCTATCATACTGTATTTACATTTAACTATCTCAGACAGGACCAATAGGACAAGAAATGCATTAAAAAAAATTTTTTTTTCAGCTGACCAGGCGGTGACACAGTGAAGAGTGTCAGACTGGGATGTGGAAGACCCAGGTTCAAGACCCCGAGGTTGCCAGCTTGAGAGCGGGATCATCTGGTTCGAGCAAGGCTCTCCAGCTTGAGCTCAAGGTCGCTGGCTCGAGCAAGGAGTCACTTGGTCTGCTGTAGCCCCACGGTCAAGGCACATATGAGAAAGCAATCAATGAATAACTATGGTGCCGCAATGAAGAACTGATGCTCTCATCTCTCCTCCTTCCTGTCTGTACCTGTCTGTCTGACTCTGTCACAAAAAAAAAAAAAAAAATCTTCAAATAAATAAAAATGTAAATTTTTGTAGTAAATAATAATTCCTATGACAAAAATTAGCTAAGGGACTAAAAAAACCAGTTTTAAAATAAGCAAGGCAAACAGTAAAAGGTTCAAACAAGCAGGAATTTTGGAGGGTAAAAATTACTATCAAGTGTTTAAAATTACACGATTTCAAATGGGTGATCTGATGGGTTTTATATTTGAAAAATTAATGTTTTTCCAGTTTATATAAATATTTCTGAAGATGCAGGCCAGGTGGACATTGGAATAGTAACCAGAATGAGTTTTGTGCAACTAAAAGTGGTGTGTGGGGAGGGACAACCACACTTGCCTAGTTAAGCTTCCTTCCTAAATAAACATATGATAAATTTGCTTCCTGTTCATAAAATCTACATTGCACAAAAATATTTGACTTACCTGCATTCATGATAAACTACAGTCATCAAAAATTGTCTGTGTGCTTCAGTTACCTGCTAACAATTGAAATACTCAACATTTGGACACAGTAAGCTATATATTATGTCTCTAAAACTTCATAATTTCTTCTTCTAGAGATTACTAAATTCTGTTTACTGCATTTGTATTTTTTTTAATATGGATTTTTTAAACTTCTCATTCTGCCAAAATAACAATTTAAATAAGAAAATACTAAACTTTCATATTAATATATTGAGGTACTTGGAAATTTTTATATCAAATATAGCATATCTTCTTTTCACTACAAGTCAGTAAAGATATGGTTTACTACAATATCAATGAACTAAAAATTAAGATTGAACTTTGTAAATCTCCAATAGACCTGAAAAGGCTGATTTTGTTTATTTGATGGCCAAAGCCTTAACTTAATTTTATGTCAAGACCCAAAATATCATTTTAAGAAATCTATATTTTGAAAACTTTGGTTTGTATTTTTAAAGGTTAAGGCTTATGAGTTCTAGCAATATTTGGCATACTAATAGCTAAAATATTGAAACTTAATGGAAAATTCTTAAACACAGCGATTCATTTGTGACCATCTATGACACAACTTTACTACTACTGAGTGCCTACTTCCTAAAACTCACTCTAAATAAGAATCCCTAGTATATATACTTCAAGAATCCTTCAGGAACTGGTGGTTTACTTTCAGTAAGGATTTTCTCCTTTATCCTTGATGTTCCACTGGTTTAGAGTAGTGAGATGCGATTACTTCAAATCCAAATTTAAATCTCTATTATAAGATTTACAAGCAAAATACTGACTCTTTTTAATCCTGTTTTCCTTATCTACAAAATAGGAATAAAATATTTAGTAGAGTTTTTATAAGAATTAAATAACAGAAAGTATTACATGTATGGCTCTTGGCATTAAAAATTGGCTTTTTAACCCACATCTTTGTTCTTTAATATTTTATATGCTGAACTCTATATTCTTGTATTTTTTCTAATTAGTAATTTACTCTTTGATAAGTCATATTGTTTTCATAATCCACCTCAAATCCGTTGCTGATAAAATAAACTCCACGGGGGAAAAATCCAATCTAGTTTTGTCCCACAGAGTTCACAGTGCAAAAATAAATATTATCATCATGACATCACTAGAAATAAATTGAAGCATACAAGGAATAAACTATAGTTTCTTTTTATATCAAAACGTACTCTTGAAAATGTGTTTGGCACAGTGCTAAATCATATATAGTTAATACTAAATATTTCAGGATACAATAAAACCCTGGAGTTAATTGTTTACACCCTCTTATGGGAATGAAAATAATAGATACCAATTATTCAGAAGTCCGCCTATACAAAATGTATAAACAATATTTTATGTTTCGCTTGGAAAACCAGTGATATAATAAATTTTACATAAAAGACTGCAAAATAATATAAATGGATTTAAACAGATCTTTACAATAAGAAATTCAAATGGAAACAGACAAGTAACAAAGAGAAGTAAAAAAATTTATTGCAGTATTCACTCCACCAGTTACCTGGGGATCCCTTTTCTTGTATTGTTTTTAGGGTGACCTAATACATCAAAATCTACATTTACAAAAACTCCTTCTGCAGATAGGTCATAGATACTGCATGCTTTTTTTTTCAACAGAATAAATTATATATCCAGGAGACTCTGCCATTTTACAGCCTGGAAAAAACAATGCTTCCCTGGAAACTGGGCTAAGCTAAAGAAAGCCATCCGCTGCTAGGTTAAACTCCAAGAACACTTTATTAAGAACATTAACAGACTAATTTCCAACATTCACTTGTTTATTTTTTAAACAGAAAGGTTTTTTTCCAAGATATAAACAATTTTTGTTAAACTATAATACAGTGGGAGTAAAAATGAACTGAGAATCTGTTTCTGCTGCACAACAGCGAAGGGAGCTCCCACAAAAATGTTTGCCCAACATTTCCTTCTCTTGTTCCTGCATCCCAGGTTCCATTCTTACTCTTCATAAAACTGATATTTTTTTGCCAGAATGTTGATATTTCAAGTTTTTCTGCCTTTTAAAAAAATTCCTGTAAATTTGGCTGCGTGTACAAATTCATTAGCTGGAAGTCCCGTCCTTGGCGGCATACAGGGATCGCAAAGTCTGAACAACTTTATTAGTCAGCTTATTAGCACTCGTTAGAGCAATTTTTTTGTAAATAATGTCTGACTCTTTAATAGTGTCTACCCAAGGCACCAGTTTGCGGCCATCACGGCGCTTAGCCTCAGTCCAGGAGCCACTGTAGGAGCCTGCCATCCACTGAACACTGAAGCCATTGCTGGTTTTCTGTACTACTCTTGCAATTTGTGGTCGATCTTTGTACTTTGGACAGCAAATAGCGATGACATCCATGACGTCAACACTTTCATTCATCTGTGCTGCCAACTCCGTAGAGTCTGAATTTCGTTTTGACCTTCTCAATGACTAAAACATTGGGAGGGGGGAAAAAAGACCAAGTGTTATACAAAATAATTTTAGTGAAATTATTGTTTTTATTGCTTTAATCCCTTGACGCGGGGAGTTGGGATTTCCCAGCACACTTCCATTGCCGGCAATGAGATGCACCGTGACCGCCAGCGCCAAGGGGTTAACATATACTTGTAAAACCATAAAACTCTTAATTTGTACCCGTGTCTTTACTCTTATTGATATATAAAATTATATATACATATGAACCATAAAGCTACATAAAACTTATCAACAATAAAAAAGGATAACATACATTAATACAATCCAAAGAAAAATTAATAACCTTTTATGCTGAATAAATCTCGTTTTTTTTCTTTTTTATTGTCTTTTATGTTAAACTTTCTACAAAAGGAAGTATAAATGGTTAAGTAGAGAATCTCTATCTACAAAATGTTTTCTCTCATAAGTATGACATTACTTGGTGTACATTTAAAAGACTGACATGTATAAGCACATAAAAATCATTTTACGTAATACGCTGCGAAATACGTTGACTCCTCCTCCGCCTCACCCCTGAAGTGCCTCCTCCTCTATCCTCCCCATCACTTTCATCGTCTTCTGTCTCTGCTGCTGCATTATTTTTAGGGCTGCCTCCTCCAAGCAGCGAGGTAATTGCTTTGTTCCGAGCATTTGTGCTAGCTGACACCTCCCCTTCTTCTTCCTCTTCATCAGGGTCCAGATGTTCCATGAGAAGTTTGAACTACAAAAATTAGATATTAATTTAGAATTTTAAGTAGATATTTCAAACAAGACTGTCAAATCCCTAAATGTATGTATTCTTTTTTAATTTTTCCCCTAAATGTTTTCTATGGCTGCTGTTCGATATGCGTAGAACATGCTTTAGGTATTGTTCAAGTCAGAGGCTGGCAACGATTTCCTGTAAAGAGCCAGAGAAAATATTTTTGGCTCTGCCGGCTATATAGTCTCTCTCACAACCATACAACTCAGCTATCGTAGTGTGAAAACAGCCACAAACAATACATAAATGAATGGGCGTGGCTGTTTCAATGAAACATCATTTACAAAAAGGCAGCAGGGGCCAGATTTTGTCCAAGTCATCAAGCAACCAGGTGATTAATAAATAATGACACACGTTTTTAAATTTTCTGCTCCCTTTGCTCTCTGCCAACATAAAAGGATACCAGAAGAAGCAATGGATGTTGAAAAATCTTAATGAGAACTAGAATAATTTTCAACTTCAAGAGTAAGATTTGCAGCCTATGAATCATAGTAAAACCATTGTGCAGGTTTCATTCTTGGTCAAAAGAAATTTATTATTAGTTACACTGAGCTACGTGCTTTAAGTACAGTAAAAACTTTATTTTTACTTTTAAAACAGTCTCTGAAAACATTTCTTTAAAAAATTAAATTTTGTGGTGAAATACACTGAACAAAATTTATCATTTAAAAATTTTAATCATTTTAAAGAGTTCAATTAATTCACTGGCATCACATATACTCACAGCGCGTGGTAAAAATAAAGTGCAGTGGGTGAAATGAAAAAGCAAGCTTAGAGTAATTCCTCAGAATCAGACTGGGAAATAATCTTGACAGTTCACGATGCTTGCTTTTAATGGAAAGGAGGATAACTAACACCCTTCCGAAATGTACTTTTTAAAAAAGCCATTATTGGAAGAAAAAATATTTTGATGGTACCACTCACATCTAGATACTGTTTTACTATACTCCTCTTCACATCTTCAGTGATTTTGGAATTAGCCATATCACTCCGCAGGAAGTCCAGTGTTTGCTTGGGATGAAAATGAACTCCTGTTTTTCGGTTTATCGCTTTATCATATACTTTTGCAGATTCAGATGGAGAATATTTCTGAATTTTACTGTTATGGGAAAGCAAAACCATTAACTAACACATTTTCAGGCATTTACATTTAAATTGCTTCTAGTTAAAGTTTATTTACTAACAATTAAGGTTTTTGTCATACAAATTTTAACCAGTGAACTTGTACACAAAATAAGTATAATTTAAAAAAAGAAAGTAAAGACATGAGTCAAGATTAAAAAGAGGAAGAATCTCTGGTTTTCCTCAGCATTTGTCTTGGAAAAAGGCATCATTTAAATGAAAGTAGTTTCTCACCACTACGTTTTAATACCATGATTGTGATTACAGAAGTTTTAATATAATATTACCTAACTGGTTTACTTTCTTCTACCTTTCGTCCAACAATTTATTTCCTACAGAGCCTCCAGCAGGATTGTTGACAAACCTGCTTCACAGTAACAACTCTGCTTTAAAATGTTTCAGCTCCTTAGCACTACCCCCAAACCGTATAAAGTTTTAAATTACTTTGCCTACATTTAACATCAAAATATTTGTCATAAAAATCTGGATTATATAGCTTCTCCTGAAAAAGTGGAAGCTGTGACCTCAGCATGCCCCTTCTCTTCTTTTGCAATAAGCTGATGAATACCTAGATGATATCTGAGCTCTTTCCAATGTGCCTCTGACATTCCACCAGGCCCACCTTACTCATTTCATTATCAGTCTCTCACAAGCATCTGACTTTGTGATTCCTAATGTCAGGTTCAGGGAATGTGGAAAATGACCACACTTCCAAGAGTGCAAACAGAAAAGAGATACCTACAGTGACTGATAATGAAGAAAATTACAGAGCATTCACAGTAAGTAGTTCATACTTTTCTATCTCTTACTTTACAGAGTACATTAAAAACTATTGGTTCTGTCAGAGCTCAGCCTAGTTGGTCTGCATCTATTCTTCATTCATAGCTCTTTGAAAACTTAAATTTACACTCTAGTTTAAGATTAGCCTAATTCTCTAATAAGATCTTTTTAAAGAAATCAACAAAGTAAGTCCTTTAATTTATAATGCATTATTACCAAGTAAAGGAATATACATTTTTCCTGTTTGATAACAGGACCATTTTTAATATTAAAATAAGCACGCAATCAAAATTGGGTTTTATCCCTGGGTAGTTAGCTCAATCGGTTAGAGTTGTTCTGAAACACCAAGGTTGTGGGTTCAAGCGCCAGGCAGGGCACGTATGGGAAGAGACAGATGAATGCACAACTAACTGGAACAACAAAGGAAAGCTTCTCTCTCTTTCCTCTTTCCCCTCTATCTCTCTAAAATCAATCAATTTAAAACAATGGGTTTCATATTTTTTTATTAATTGAAAAAGTTTTTTCTCCCCCTGCTTACGTAACCTTACCTATCAGAAAATCCACAAAGATTCTTCAAATGTTGTTTTAACATCAGAAGCAACAAAATACCCTGGGAGACATTTGCAAATTCAATTAAGGGAGCTGAATTTTCTGGCAAACATTTCATCACCGAATTTATATCATCTTCTGAATCTGAGTCTGAATCGGAATCCACACGTTTCCGCGACTTCCGCGACCGGGACACTTCCTCTTCACTCTCGCTGGACTCATTTTCCTTACTAGGTGATGATTTTCTCTCTTTCCTTTTGTCTTTTACCATAGACTGAAAAAAAAGGTGAAATTATTTAAAATACTTGTTTAAAAAATAATAAACAAAATACCATTAACAATCCACATATGCTCCATTCAACAGCTTCAAACAGCATCCTCATGCTAATATTTTACATAATGAAACCTTCTGCCTTTCCATAAACAACTTAGAGGTGTAATCTTTGGGGAAAATACTAAGTTCTAAGACTAAAGAAAATCATATACAGTGTGTCCGTAAAGTCATGGTGCACTTTTGACCAGGTCACAGGAAAGCAACAAAAGACGATAGAAATGTGAAATCTGCACCAAATAAAAGGAAAACCCTCCCAGTTTCTGTAGGATGATGTGGCAGCATGTGTGCATGAGCAGATGATGACGTAACACCATGTATTCAGCGGAGCAGCCCACGGCCATGCCAGTTGAGATGTGGACAGTACAGAGGAAAGTTCAGTGTGTTCTGTGGCTCGCTAAATTCGAATCCATGACCAAAGTGCAACGTGAATATCGGTGCATTTACAACGAAGCACCATCACATAGGAATAACATTACTCGGTGGGATAAGCAGTTGAAGGAAACCGGCAGTTTGGTGGAGAAACCCCGTTCTGGTAGGCCATCAGTCAGTGACGAGTCTGTAGAGGCTATATGGGATAGCTACCTAAGGAGCCCTAAAAAATCTGTGCGTGCGTGTACTTGACAATTACACCTAAGCAAGACTACAGTTCATAAGGTGTTAAAGAAATGTCTCTGTTTTACGGGGTACAAATTACGGCTGTTGCACGCTATCAAACCCATGGATAGACCCACACAATGCGCGTTTGCTACAGATATGCTTCATGAGATAGACAATGATGCAAGATTTTTGTAGAAGATTATGTTTAGCGGTGAGGCGACCTTCCATATCTGTGGACATGTTCATCGCCATAACGTCCGAATATGGGCTGTTGAACATCCTCAAGCCTACGTTGAGTACAAACGTAACACCCCTAAAGTGAACATGTGGTGTGGCCTGATGCATGATAAGGTGATAGGCCCATTTTTTTTCGCGGAGCAGTCTGTGACGGCAAAGTCCTATCTTGACATGTTGGAATTGTATGCAGTGCCACAATTTCCAGAAGGTGTCATCTTTCAACAGGACGGCACTTCTCCACACTATGCCACCATTGTTCGTGAGATTCTGGATAGAACATTCCCCCAGCGGTGGATAGGCAGGGGTTCTGTCAAGCATGGCCACCATGATCCCCGGATCTGACGCCCTTAGACTTTTACTTTTGGGGTTATGTGAAGCAACATGTGTACATTGAACGTATCAATGACATTAATCACTTAAAACAGAGAATCACAGACGTTATTCACTCTGTTACATCAGACGTCTTTATCCGTGTGTGGCAAGAACTTCACTATCGTTTGGATGTGTGTAGGGCAACAAATGGAGCCCACATCAAACTGCACTGAATAGGTATGAAACTGGGAGAGTTCTCCTTTTATTTGGTGCAGATTTCACATTTCTATCGTCTTTTGTTGCTTTCCTGTGCCCGGTCAAAAGTGTACCATGACTTTACGGACACATGGTATAGGTATAATCCACTCCTTCTACCTCCCTATTCCCCTACCCCCCAAATAAAACTCCTTCTAAAATATCATTCAAAAGGAAAATATTTCTTATAAGAAAGTAATGAAATAAATTAAGTTATAAAAGTATCAATTTGGTATATAGGTAAACCAATATAGAGGAAAAGCAGTAATTATAATTTAACTGGGAGAATACAACAGGCTTGAACATTCCTAGCTTTTTTTTATTATTATTATTATTTTCATTTTTTCTGAAGCTGGAAACAGGGAGAGACAGTCAGACAGACTCCCGCATGCGCCCGACCGGGATCCACCCGGCACGCCCACCATGGGGCGACGCTCTGCCCACCAGGGGGCGATGCTCTGCCCATCCTGGGCATCGCCATGTTGCGACCAGAGCCACTCTAGCGCCTGAGGCAGAGGCCACAGAGCCATCCCCAGCGCCCGGGCCATCTTTGCTCCAATGGAGCCTTGGCTGCGGGAGGGGAAGAGAGAGACAGAGAGGAAAGCACGGTGGAGGGGTGGAGAAGCAAATGGGCGCTTCTCCTGTGTGCCCTGGCCGGAATCGAACCTGGGTCCTCCGCACGCTAGGCCGACGCTCTACCGCTGAGCCAACCGGCCAGGGCCAACATTCCCAGCTTTTATTCAAGTTCTCCCTTCAAGAACTTTTCAACAATAGGCAGTTTTTCTTAAATACTTCAATTTTGTTTCTTTGTATTTGATGAAACTGTTGTCACTTAAAAAGAAGCAGTCAGGGGGTATAAGAGGGGGGAAAGACTAGATTACAAAGCAATTATTCAAAATGCAACTGTTAAACAACAGGAGAAACATTTACAAGCATGCACACAACAGTAAGGGAAGTGAGATAAGATAACAGGATGGCTGAAGTTCCTGGGAAATTTTAACTTCACAAACTTCAATGTGCATATTAAATACCTAGGGATTTTGTTAAAAATGCAGACTCTGTTTCAGCAAGTCTAGGGTGGGGCTTAAAGTTTTACAGTTCTAATCCTTAGGTATTAAAATAAAATAATCTTCCTCATTCACTAGTTTGATTAGGCTAACTTTTGAGAACTGTGATTTTATAAAATGAGATCTACTTGCTTTGTCAGGCACACGAAAAAATGTACAGGATGCCAACGATTTGCCCAATGCTATACTGGTGCTTTTACAATTAAAACAATTGTATTTCCTCTTAAAAAAACAAAAGACAAGACATAGAATTTATAACAAAGTTACTAAAGTTTTGGGCACACAATATATCAACTTAATTATAATGCTGGTGTTCAAGGATAAGGAAATCAATGGTACTGTACACTTCCTGTGTTTCTTTATAACTAATCTATCTCTGTATCTTCCCAAGTGTACTACTGTAATCTACAGCATTACCAGATTTATAGGATAGCAAGGTACTATAAAATGGAGTTTCAATGAACATACGAATGGACACTAAACAGTTCAAGTCAGTGCTAAAAGCGAGAGAAATAAAGAAGTGGGATGGCTTGTCAACAGAACAACCCACAGACACACGGAAGTATGTATATGATCTGAAATGGAATGGTTTTAGGTATTTCTTAATAGAAATGAAATGGCAACCCACTGCCTCTCTCCAGTTCAAGCACTGTCCAGATTTTAGTAAGTTCACTTAGAAAGATTTTATATAACTGTAAAAATAATAAAAAGAACAATCAGAAACAGAATAGTGAAAATAGCATGTCTGTACTTTGACAGATACACTAAGAATAGTAATGTGTGTAACTTACCTCCTTGAATGACTGCAGTAGGTTACTACCAGAAACTGAGAGTGTAATGTCTATATGATGCATTATAAACAACGGCTCTTCCTGTGTCTGGTATGGAAAACAGGCTAGATTGTCTGCTATATACAAGAGCATATTCACTTCTGTTTTCTGTAAATTAAAAAAAAAAGTACACATGTTTAGTGGATTATCTAGAAATCCATCAAAAAAGTCGTTAGAAAAAATATTACAGGGCACTTTCAGTTAATGTTTCAGAGAACAGGGGTGGGTGGAGGGAGGAGGAACAGAAATAAATTTTATAAGAGAATCTTACACCTATTTTAAGAGAGTTCATAATGACTTATCATAGATAGTACCTCAAGAAGGAAAGAGGTGAAATTTTTTAGCGTACCCTAGTGGAATTTCCTCTACTCTTATAGAGCATATGGAATCTTCATGATAAATCCATAGCACATCAGAAAGCATACATGTAAATTCATAATTACTGTCACTGTGCTTCTAAGAGCTGAACCCAGTTAACTGGAGATCAGTTACACACAGTTACTACTCTGCCCTCAGAAGTAAGTGATAGGTATGGTGCTAACATGTGGGTTAAAACAACTACCAAGTTCATAAAACCTGTCAGTTTGCTGTGCATGTGTAATTCAGAACATCAGAGCCTTCTGACGGTGCCACTACAGTTTCACATTAAAAAAACTCAGAGGTATGCAACATTTAAAGAAAAAATTATGGTTACTACCACTTGTTTGCTTTAAAAAGTAACAAACCATTAGCATTTTATGATCATACACAACATAAACTGAAGGACATGTTAACACTTAAATTCCTTTAGAACATTTATAGCTTAAAAAAAAAAGAGCAATTAAAAAACACTCCCTCCTACCATCTTCATTGTCCTGCCATCCAAACAACAGAAAACCCAACAGCAGCAGCAGAACAACAAAAATCCCACAGGACAGACGGAATAAACCTGCTAGTATATTTATGAAACTCTAGCTCTATTCTTTATTTTTAAATATGTTTCAACACTTACAGTTAAAGTTGGGGAGATGCAGATGGAACACTACCTCATTTTCTAGTTTTAACACTGTTAATTTATATATGTATCTTTCCTCCTAAAACTGAAAATGATCGACACTACTCTGAATAAACCTTTTAAAAACCTCTGAAATTCTTCAACTTTGGCCACAAAATAAGTCCTACACTGCTCCTTCCAGGTCTGGCCTACTACTCTTTAATTAAAGTCATGCTTTTGTGCCTCCCTGGCTTGAGTGTTTCTATCCACCAAATACCCATCCTATTTTTTCTTACTTCATATTCTCTTTGACTTCTCAGTAGTGTGAACACTATTATCCACCGTTCCTTAAAGCTTCCTTCCTTAGTTTTCTCTTCCAAGCTCTTTGACTATTCCTTATCAACATCCTTCTCAATCCAACATCTCTTCAAATTGCTTTTTAGCAATAATCCTATTATTATTTCAAATGCTCAGCACAAATATATTCCAGTTATCCTCTGACTATTCTTCTCATAGTTGTATTTAATTTATTCCTCCCTCACGTTTCTTTCCTACTATCCATTTTTTCTTTCCTATTGTCATCATAATAGATGAACACATTATTTCCAATGTGAACATAATTCTCAAACATTTGTGTTCCTTAAATATTTTGTGTTCCTCACATTTCTTCTGCCCTTCCCTTCTGTCCATTCTTTCCTTTCCTCCTGTCGCCATAACAGATTACCTCCAATGTAAACACATGCTAAAATGCTCTTCGGCACTTCCACTGTCTATAAGATGCCTCACTATGATCCTTCCGCTGCAAATAACAACCTATTAATTCCCCCATATTCTTATCTTTGTACTCTTATTCATGTTTTTATCCTTGCCTTAAATAGTAGATCCATCTCACCTACTCTTTCTAAGTTTTCAGTAATTGGTTCTCCCTCCGACATTCTTTATTGGAGGTAGTAGGAAGAAAGCACTGCCTGAGAGCTGGAGTTAGCATCTCACAGCACAAGCTCATGACATACAGCAGTATCACTGACACAAACCACCTGGCACCCAGGGTAAGCTAAAGAATCTGCTAACTTTAACTGTTAATTATTTCCTTTATTTTGTATCCTATATACTCAATTGGAGGTAAGATCCAATATTGGATACCTAGTACACTATCCCACACAAAATAAAAGCTTAGCACTGATATGATGGTGGCAGTTATTAAATTATATCCCAATTATGTCTGAAACAGATATCTATAAGATTTATCTTCTAGACTCTATGTGGGCACATACCATTTCTGTCCTATTTACTATTTTATGTTCATCTCCTAGTATAATGGCTGCCAAATAATCGGTGCTGCATAAATATTTGTGTATAATGAATGAATAAATTGAGAAGTAAGCTTAAAGAATAGGATGTTCTATTTTCTTGGCTTATGGTTCTGGACAATGCCACTTGTACAACAGCCCAAGGGTCAAATCGTAATTACACAAATGTGGGCTCTTCATTAAGGAAGTTAAGTTGAACAAGAAGGAAATGTCAGCAGCTAAAATCCTAGAACAGTTATTCTAACAATATTTAAGTTAGACAGAAATGAGTAAAATTTCACCTTATCTATCCATCCATCCATCCATCCATCTGTCCATCCATCCATCTATCTATCCCAAAGTGATAGTTCAGTGATACAGTTTAAATATATGCTTAACGGAACTGTTATCTACTTTAAAAGATACTCATTATGAAGACATAATTATACTTTATCTCTCACCGTATTTATTCCCATGCAAAATTTCCTGTTCAATATTTACTCTATACCTTGTAATAATTAACACAGAAGACTCAAAGAAATACAATTTAATATTTACTAAAATTGTAATATTTAAAAACTGGTGACTACTTTAGGCATAAAATTTATAAAACATTTATTTCCTTAAAATAATAATTTTGTGCTTACTGCAGTGTCATCAAAGAGGTTGAGTAAAGAAATGAGAAAGGCGCGTCTGTGTTGGCGGTTCCCACGGATCATGGAGTAAAGGTGTGAGCACAGAGCACTAGAGGACTCGTCTTGTCTGAAACCCCTGACAGCATCTTTTTGGCATGTGTTGATTGCTTGTTGTACCTGGTAAGACATCTTCATACCAGCCACAGCTTTCATCTGAAATCAACAAAAGCCTCATTTTTATCATGGAAATTACAAGTCAGATTAAAAATGTACTTTGAGTTGTATAGTCTAAGGCTAACTCCATTAGTTGGTTTTGTTATATAAATAAGATGATCAGAGAATCCAAGTGCTGGACGAACATCAGAAATCATCTATTGCAATTCCAATTTTACAGAAGAAACACTCAGGACCTGGAAGAGCCACTACTCATTCCTGGGGTCACATGGCAGGGACTCGAACCCACGCATGCCAGTGTGTCCACTACAGTTTTTCAACCGAAAGTCTGCAGACTGATCTGCTAGAAATCTCGTGCCAGTCAGTGAAAAAGATTACAGACCCAATAATATTAGTCAAATTCACTTATATTCAGGGTGTTTACTGCCTTAGCGGTCCCCTAAATAATTCTATCTTCAGTAGTCCCCAAATGTAAAACAGCTGAAAACCCCTGTGCTAGACTATCACCTCTAGCTCAATCTTAAGAGTGAATTTTAAACAAGAATAAACATCTTGGGGGACAAAATCAGTTAAATGCATGTTTAAGGAAGTATGAAGCAAAGTATTTTATTCTAATAAGAATATGGGCAGGAAAGCTACCAAGTAAGTGGCTTACTAAAGAAAGATGTTTAAATTTAGGTTATACAATTTAAAAATACATACATGAATGAATCCAGCATATTTTTTGTCTATTTCCACAAGCTGCTGATCAGCCTTGTTCCGCATAGCTGGTTCTGGGTCTGTGCCCATCGCAATTAAATATGGTACACACTGAAAATAAAAATATGGGATTTTTAAGATAGCACAGTAGTAAAAGCTCTATGTGTATCTTTACACGTTAAAACTTGCTGTATATCTGATATATGAATTTAGTTTTATAGGCCTTTAAATATCATATTTTAGTGTTCTTTTAAAAATGATTAATCTTCCTTAAATTTAGCTTAAAGCAAAAACCAAAAAACACTGGCACACAAGCAAAAATATTGACAGGAAATTTAAACAATTTCAGTGTGAATTTAAGGTGCTTTAAACATAGAGCTCCCCCACACTAAGAATATCCATTTAAGACTATGATATATACTACAAATGTGTAATGTAATAATTTTTCAAGCTTGACTAAATTTGCTATGTAAAGATAAAACAGAGCAGCCTGACCAGGTGGTGGCACAGTGGATAGAGCATCAGACTGGGACACAGAGTACCCAGGTTCAAGATCCCAAGGTCACCAGCTGGAGCCCAAGGTCACTGGTTTGAGCAAGGGGTCACTTGGTCTGCTATAGCCCCCAGTCAAGGCACATATGAGAAAGCAATCAATGAACTAAGGTGCCGCAATGAAGAATTAATGTTTCTCATGTCTCTACCTTCCTGTTTGTCCCTCTGTCCACCACACACACATACAATATATATATATATATATATTAAAGATAAAACAGAGCAAAAGTTAATGTGCCTTCTATACTCAAAACTTTTAGGAAAATATAAAAATTTCCCTAAAAAGTTGATTTTAGATATGGCTTCAATGACTGGATAGCTAGTGTTTTGGTAACAGCCATATTTACTGTACTCAAGTCAAGAAACACTACTAGTAAATTAGGTGAATATGAGTCAGACAGCAGGGGGAGGATGGAAAAACAATGAACAAACAAAAAGAAACAACTTAAAAAAAGTAGACATGGCACTGACTAAAATGGGTGAGCATGAATTAAATCCTGAATCAAAGAGAGAAAGTCCATTCAAAAATATTACTGGGTAAATTGGCAAAATTTGAAAATAGACTATATATTAGATAATAATGTATCAATATTAAATTTCCTGAATTTGGTTACTGCATTATGGTTCTTAAGAGAATGTTCTTATTCTTAGAAAATATACCGGTTATACTAAAGTGTTTAGAGGTAAAAAACTGTGATATCTGAAACTTACTATCAAATAATTCAGAAAAAACTCTATGTATGAAGAGCAAGAGAAAAGCAAATGTGGCAAAAATCTAACAAATGGTAAACAGAGGTGAAGAGTATAAAGGAGCTTACTGCATCACTCCTACAATTTTTTATAAGTAAAATTTAAAAGAAAAAAATTTAAATGTAAATAATAAAAAACACAACCACCTGAGGCCATTTAGAGTATCAGTGTCTAAGTATTTCAAAAATTGAGAGTCTCAACATACCACTGTACACTTTATTAGGTGATTTTGATAATGATAACCCTGAGTCATGAAATACAGGATAAATGCCATTTAGCATGCTTCATTAGTGTGCCTCCTTTCAGGACACAGGGAAGAACACAGCACATTTATATACAGCAAATTTTAGAAAAAGTTCCACAAAAAAATAGCCAAAATAAAAATCTTGAAGGGTAAGAAGCTTTGCTTATCTAATAAACTCAGTCCTATAGCTATGGCATTCTCCGGAGCCTGTCAGATGTACACCACATCAGCACTGGCTGCCAATTCTTAGTTATACTAACAGGTCTTTATTACATCATTTAGTCCTCACAGCTATGCTCAAGGCAAGGACAGATAGTACCTCTAGTTTACAGATGAAGGAACTGAGCTCAGATTATATAATTTACTTCTCTGTGGATTATATCCACCCAGTTTAATAGTTAGAGTACACTCTTCCTAGCTAACTCTCTTGACATTACATGCTATATTGGTTCTTTGGGATAAGAGTCAATACGAATTAAAACAAATCTAACATCCCTATTTAGAAAATCATTCCGAGTACATGTTTGGCTAATATAAACTGGAAGTTTGTTTAATAGACATTATAAATATGTGGGTATTTTGCAGTAATGACAACCTAAGAGACAGACTAAAACTTGGACTCAAGAGTTTAGGACAAAAAACAAAAACAATCCCTAAACCAAAAAACAACTAAGAGGAATAGAGAAATACTTATCCTCTGATCACAATGTCATCAAACGACAAGCCTGGCTCTCCTAGTAAGTTCTGCTTACTAAAATGTACTTACCTGAACTGGATGAATAAGACCTTGGTTCAGAGTCAACGCGATGACATTTAGGGCAAAGTGGCGTACACTTGACTGGGTGTGAAAAAATGCCTCAAGCACCTGTTTGAGGTAAAGCTGCATGATGGAACTGCTCATCCCTGAGGAAACATCACCCATTTCTTTCAAATCTTCCTGTTTTGCAACTTTCTTCCCTATGAAAGGAAGTAAACATATTAAGAAAATATATACTAAATTGTACTTAAATATACCAAATTAGACTATAACCCAAAGCACAAAATATTATAGCTGGTGCTCTGGCTCAAAGGCTATTCATCTTTTTCTCTTCTTTGGGGTTTCTGTTGGAGGTCCCTTTGAGAACCTAAAGAGAACTACAATCCCTCGCCTCCCTCAAAATGTTCATGTCTACACACATGTTAAATTCTACAAACTATTTTAGGGAGTTTATGAACACCCATAAGGCGAGCTACGGACTTAAGGACTTTTGAACTGAATTCCTGTATCTACTATATAAGGACATGTGGGTATCTGGATAAACTATGAGCCACAGCGTTCGTTCTAACAGCAGCCACACTGACATAAGAAATCACTCTCACTCACAGTCTCTGTCCGCCTGCTGCATGCGTGTGTCCTCTTCCTGCAAGTAGGTCTGGAGGTTTTTCAACACTTGTATCTTTAAATTTACTGAGGAGTTCTTATCAGATAAGATATTATTATACAGATTTTTCACCTCTTGCTCAAACATTAGACTTGGATGCTGAATAAAGGCAAATCCTAAAGGAGAGAAAAAAAAACCTCTTGACATATTCATATTAAAATATAATAATAAAAATGTTGATAAATTATATAAAGAGCTCCTTATTTCAAAAATTAAAACTTAAAAGGACTGGAAGAAGATACTGGTGGCCTTACCTAGAGAAGGATTAGAGGCGGTACTTCTTTCCCCAGGAATTAAAAACAAGAAAGTGCATTTCAAAGGAGAATTTCACACAAGAGGAAACCTTGAGGAGGGAGCAGGGCCTAGTGGCTAGGGGGCTGGATTAGGAGTCAGGAGTCTTGGGTTCTATTCCTGGCTCCACCACTGACTTGTAGTGTGACCTTGGGTGAGTCACATAATCTCTCTGTGCCTCAATTCTCCATCTGTAAAATGGGGACAATAATATTTACCACCTACCTACCTCAAAGGGATGTTTTCAGGATTTAAGAGGTAATGTCTGCAAACATTGTTTAGATCCCTAAAAGAAGGTACTATATCGGCATTATTTTAAAAATATATTGAAATATATCCATTTGATAAAACAGTAATTCTAAAGTAAACTAAAGCTAAAAATACCTTCCATTTTTTTTTTAATTTTGAGAGTACATTTCTTACAGCTGGAGACATTGAAAAACAAAAGAGGGGCTTAGGATAGAGAAAGCAACAGGAGGGCTTAGGCGAGGCTGCCTTGGCTCGCTAGAAAGTCAGAGACAGGTTCTGGGGAGGAGCCCATGGCGAGGTGCCACTGCCCGCTGCCCACTGCTCCCTGGTTGCAAGTCTCGTAGGGACCCTTTGAGTTGAGAAGATGCATGCCTGAAAGGGAAGGAAGGCATGGGATGGGTGTGCTCCTGGGAGGAAGAGCGCACCTTCCATTTATTTCTCATAGATGTTATAATGGAGCTGCAAAGGTGAATTCTATAACCACAACTTAGTAGCAAAATACTATTATGCATGTTTATTTGTATAAAGTGCTTATTTATGTAAGATAAAATGAGTATCTTTGATGATAGCAAGTATTACTAATTCAAATAACAACTAAACTCAAAGCATAGAGTGATCAGATAACTAGCCCAAGGTCACACAAGATAACTTTGGCCCAGGCAAGATGTCTTTCATTAACTAGTCTAGAAGTACTATTTTTCTGGATGGTATTGCTTCTTTAAGTTAAATTTACATATAGTTGATTCTTGGATAATGTGTGTTTGAACCACGTGGGTCCACTGATACATGCATTTTCCCCCTCAATAAATATACAGTGGACCCTTTGTATCTATGGGTTTTACCTCCATTAATTCAACCAACCACAAGTCAAAAACAGTATTTTCAATTGCAGAGGGGAATCTCTGAATGTGGAGGGCCTGCTGTATGCACTGCTCTATGCCATTTCATATAAGGGACTTCGGCATCATGGATTTTGGCATCTAGGAGGAGTCCTGGAACCAATGCCTCATAGATGCTAAGCAACAATTAAGTTTTTGGGGAGTCAAAAGTTATATGTTGATTTTCAAATGTGTAGGGGTAGATGCCCATAACCCCCATTTTGTTCAAGGGTCAACTGTATTTGTTCTGTGAATTACTATAGATATAACACTATCAGTTTTGCTACTTTATATAGTATATGTCAGGACTAACTATTCAAAAGTACAGATTTGGCTTAAAGGTAATACTGTACTAATATAACTTCCTAATAAGTGATATCTGAATTTTTACTATATTTTCTATATGTAACTTTCTGAATGGGTAACAGGAATATAGTAACAAAATTTAAATTTATTTAAAGAAATCAAACATTTAATAAGATTTGAGTAACTCAATCTTATTAATCATATTAGTTCAAAAGACTAATATAAATGATGCTCCATGCATATTAAATTATAAACCTTGTTAATGCTACCAAAAGAAAGTTCCAAAGTAAGCTATTAATTATTGAGAAGTTTACACGTATTTGCACAAAACAAATTCTTGTATTGTTTAAAGTGCATTCAGGTCCTTTAATGCTATCTCTTTCATATTTCTCCTATATTCTAATGTCCTTCCAGATAAGCCACAATCCCTAACTTTCTGCAAAGCCACACATTCACTACATCTATGTTCCTGGAAAAATAATATGGGACAGATAGATATACATCCAAACTGTTTCTTTTGGGTTGGTTACCAGGTGCTTCTATATAAATTAAAAGTCTGTGTAGACTGGCCACTATCTTAACTAGAAGAGGCAGGCACATATAAGGACAAAGCTTTGTAAAGAAATAGAACAATTTAAAAAACATGCAAACAAACAAACAAAAAAATCAAACAAAAAAACATGCAAGAGCAAAGCAGACTTTGCTTGGGGTGGAGGAAGCAAAATGCAGTGTGTAGATGGTATTATACTGACTTGTACACCTGAAACCTGTATGGTTTGGAGAAGCATGTCATCTCAGTACTGTAAGTTAAAAAAAAAAAAAAAAGCAACAGCACAAAATTCTCCTAAATTATTTATCTTGATCCAAGTATTTTAATGAATGTTCTTATGAAACCCTACAAAGGAGGGGAAGGAGACAGTATTGTCATCTCTATTTTATTAATGAGGAAACTGATTAACAGAGAAGCTGTGTGACTTGCTCAGTGTCACCCAGAAAGTCACTGGCTGAGCCAGGAATGGAATCTAGGCATTTTAAACTCCAATCCTATATTCTATACACCAGATCCTACTATGAACAGAAACATACTTAAATCAACAGTTTAGACTCACAATATTTTATAAATTACTCAACCTCTCAAACAACTAAAACTATGATGAAATTTAGACTTAACTTACCTAGACCAATGATGGCTTTTGTTTGTACTTCTTCATCTGAATGTTTTGTAAAATACATCAACAATTCAAGTACTTTATCCTTTATGTTAACCTAAGTGGAAAAATCCGTAGTATAAAGAAGAGTAACTTAGATGAGTTTTCAACTATATAAGAAAAAAAAATCTAAAAGCAAACAATGAGAATTCCCACATGCAAACTTTACTAAAGCATAAGTCACCCTTAAGTTTATAAATCTATAAATTTTAGAATTGTGACATTCAAAATAAAAGTCTATAAAATAAAACAAAACAACAACAACAAAAACCCCCTATTTTTCTCTCCATAAGATGCACTCCTCCCCCCCAAAAAAGTGGAGGGGAAATGCCCATGCGTCTTATGGAGCAAAAAATATGGTATTTTATTAAATATTTTAACACACCATTTGGTTCAGAGTATTTTTTTTTTCTTATTTTCCTCCTTAAAACCCTAGGTGTGTCTTACGGAGCGAAAAATACAGTAAAGGTCTGTGACAAAGAAGCATGTGTCAGAATGTAAATAATGTACTGCTTCCCTCACTGCAAAAGTGAAGAAAATCAAGTCAGTTGCTGACCTGAACAGTGTGCCTATTCTAATGAAGCTGGTATCAGTTGCACACCCTTTTCCTCTTATAGACCAGTAGCAAGTTCACAGCTCAGAAGCCAGTCTGAGGACCAATAGTTTTGGGAGCAGCCCCATCCAGCTCCTTAACCCAGACTAACGCTGCCTTCTTCTTGGATCATTATAGTCATTTTTTGTTCACAGGATCACACAGTTCTATTTTATTATAATATACTGAATAATTAATATTAAAATCTTTACCTTACTGTTGCCCTTAAAATCTTCCAGATCAAAATCAAAATGCCGACACAGTGCTCCAACAGTGAAAAGGGATCTAAGAAGTGCTGGTTTGTTTGTTAGAAGTGAAGTGTTATTTGGATCCTCTTGGTGCTGACTTTTTAATTTTGAAATGGCACCTGATAAAGTAATATATATTTACAATAAACCCTTAATCCTTGAATTGTTATGCTCAAATAATTATTGTTAATGAATTACAGTAAGAATTTTACTAATGGTTCTACATAATTAAATATGTCTAGAATTACAAGGACACTCCTTAGAGCCTAAGAGAATTAATGTAAAAAAAAATTTAAATTTTGTTTTACATAGTTGTCAGAAAACTTACCAACATTTACTTCTGAGGAGATACATTTTTGAAATAATCATATTGGGTTATTAAGAGAATGCAAATGATACTAGAAAATACTGCTTTTGAGAGCAGACCATAGAGGACAATCACACTTCTTTCAAGTCCCTAGATCTACCCTTTATCAGACGCATTATGGACATACTGTAGACTCTAGCAGAATAATTTTAAAGCCCAGGCATTGAACTTACCATAGTATCTATTGAAACAGGCCCATACAAATTTAAAATTTTGTGTCACTTTATTTACAACTGCCCCAAGACAGCTCACACAATGTTGTACTACCTAAAAGATATAGAAAGGTTACTATTTAGACAAAAGTTAAAGACAAAAGTAAAAACATATGATTAAGTTATCATGTGTGAGTTATATACTAATCAATATAGAGATGCTTACAGTCATGCCATATTTGATGATCAGCTTCATCAGATCTTCTTCAATAGTGGCAAGGAAAGTTTCACTTGGATGTTCCATCAGCGGTACCACCAGCTCTAGGATTTTTGCAACATTGCAGATAACCATGAAATCATTTTGTG
Organism: Saccopteryx leptura; assembly: GCF_036850995.1. Classification (NCBI taxonomy): domain Eukaryota; kingdom Metazoa; phylum Chordata; class Mammalia; order Chiroptera; family Emballonuridae; genus Saccopteryx; species Saccopteryx leptura. Next base: position 160,853,157 of record NC_089503.1, read on the forward strand.
TCTACAAGGATAAAATTAGTGCTTTATGAATATCAAAATCTAAAAAGAAAATATATACAGTTTTATGTACTTGGGAATTAAAGTATTAGATATGTAAAATTTCACTTAAGAAACAACCCATCAGAAAATGGCTTTTTTAAGATATGGGGGAAGAGCCTTAGACAGCTGTCAGGAACTTGGATTCTAGGTATGCCACTAACTTACCACCTGATTTTTGGATCACATAATCATAATGTTACAGTTACTCCCCCCCCCCCCCAAATGCAATACAAAGCAATTCTGAACAAAGCTACAGAATTTTACCAAGGCGGTTACAGTTTTTGAGTTAGTGTTTTTCAAACTGGGCTATGTTAACCTAGTAGTTCTCAATTGGGATTAACTTTGTCTCCCTAGGAAAACTTGGCAGTATCTAGAGACATATTTGGTTGTCACAAAAAGGGTGTGGGGAGTACTAGTGGCTTCCAGTGGATAGGGATCCTACAATGCTCAGAACAGATCTTGACAACAAGAATAATCTGGACCTAAATAAATGTCAGCAGAGCAGAGGCTGAGAAGCCCTACTCATAACAGATGAAAATGTAGTCTCCTAAATCTAGGTAGAAGGCTTTATTTTAAAACTTACAGTACTATGTTAAAATTTTTTTGACATTTTAAAACTGATTAAAAACCAATTTTTTAAAAAAATTGGTAAAGCCTTTTTTCCGAATATAAAGGCATTACTAGGATTTACAGTAAAAAGTCTCCCACCTCTGTCCTTTTAGTCACCCAATTCCCCCAAGATCACCAGAGTGTTGTTTTGTTCTGCAGAGTAAGGCTTTCAACATACGTCTTTATCCAGCTACCACTCCTTATTCTTAGCCAGAGCTTACCAACACTCATTTTGGATTCTTTGAGTTTATCTCACTGGTTAAAAACTTTCCCACCTTACATTCATTTAAGCATACCTATGTGATTAATATAAAAATTGGTAGTGTGAACACTTCTAAGTAACAGAAATCCTGTCATCCCTGCCATCTCCCACTCCCACCCCCTTTAAGCAATAGGGGACAAGTTAAAGTGGTTCTAGGGATAGAAAAGGTTTTGTCAAATAAGATAAATTCATTTGAGAATCACTACTAAAATTTTACTTTTTAAAACAATATAGTAATTTTTTTGAAACTACTCTTAATACTATTGGCCTGGAAAACCAAGTAGGAGAAGTATATAAAAATTTAGGAGAAAAAAATTGAGAGAGATGGAAATCATGAAGGAAAAGAACAGGAGAATATAATATTAAGAAGAAATATTTGAAATGAATATAACAAGATGTTTCAATATCTAAAACATTTAAATTTTTTAAAAAGGCCCACAATTCAAAGGTAAATAGGCAAATGATATAAACAGTCAAATCAAGTCCAACTGGTTAACATCAAAGAAAGATCCTTAACCTTCTTGGAAATCAGGAAAGGGAAAAATGGAAGCAACAGTAAAACCTATCTTTACACTTGTTAGACTGGCAAACAGTACAACAGTGACACAGACTGTCATGTACTGGTTTCCAAAGAGGCTATAAAACATGTCCACCAGCAGCCTGGCAAGATTTATTTAAAACCAAAACCAATTTCCTCAACTTAGGAAGTCCATTCCTCAAAATCTAGCCACCTCAGCCCCCAAAACAGCGCCAGAATTTAAAAGTACAGTTGAGGCCCTGACTGGGAAGCTAAGTTGGCTTGAGCATCATCCTGATTCACCAAGGTTGCAGGTTCAAACCCCAGTCAGAGCACATACAAAAGTTAATCAATGAATGCATAAATAAGTGGAACAACAAATCCTTGTTTCTCTCTCTCCCTGCCTCCCTCTCTAAAATGAAAAAGAACAGTTGACCCTGGAACAACTCAGGGGTCAGGGTGCCAAAATATCTGCATACAGCTTTTAAAAAAAATTTGGCTGGAGAGACAATTTCGAGCATTTTATTCAAGTTAACCCATTTCATTCAGTAACCTACCACATTGTTCTTGGCAGGCACCAGTACGACTACTGACTGTCATTATTTCCCGTGGAGAGGACCATGCTTTTTAAAAAACAAGCTGTTTTCCATTATGTTTAATTCTCAAGTATTCTGCCTTACCAAAGAGCAACCCTTAATCAGAGGAGAACAGAGGGAAAGACTGAGATGTGTAGAACTTGATCGTCATGAGAAACAATTCATAGTCCATAATCTTTCTGGGCTATGCTTTTACAAGGGACTTTTGGGAAGGGAAGGGGGCTGCTTCTCATAAATGCCTGCTTAAAACACACAGCATGCCCCCAGGCAAGCGACGTGAGCCAGTGGGCTATGAAAATTGGTAAAGCACGTCATACCTGGCTATTTAGTCAGGGAGCTGATCTCTTTTCCCTTAGACCAGGGGTAGTCAACCTTTTTATACCTACTGCCCACTTTTGTAACTCTGTTAGTAGTAAAATTTTCTAACTGCCCACCAGTTCCACAGTAATGGTGATTTATAAAGTAGGGAAGTAACTTTACTTTATAAAATTTATGAAGCAGAGTTGTAGCAAGTTAAAGCATATAATAATAATTACTTACCAAGTACTTTCTCAGATTTTCGCTAAGTTTGGCAGAATAAATCTTTATAAAACAACTTACTATAGTTAAATCTATCTTTTTATTTATACTTTGGTTGCTCCACTACTGCCCACCATAAAAGCTGGAACGCCCACTTGTGGGCAGTAGGTTCCAGATTGACTACCACTGCTTTAGACTGTCAAATAAAAGTGACACCGCCAACACAATAGCTATCTGTGTGAATGAATCAGAATTATACCTATATTTTTGTCAGATCATCAAAAGATATATTTTTTGGTGTCACAGAATTTTAGTAGTTTATGTGTGCCACAAGATGAAAGAAGCTTGAAAATTGCTGCCCTACTATAACATGTAAGAAAAATCAGGCCTCTTTCCTAGAGAACAAACGGAATCCTTGCGGCTCCTGGAGGTGACAGAGTCAATGACCCTCCTGCCTTAGTCAATGGTAATGAGGTATAATGAGGTGGAGGGAGGGAGAGACGGTAACCAGCAGATGGTCACCCACGGTCTAGCATCTTTAGAACAGGAATATCTGTGCTGGAATACACCAGAGCTGAAGAGAGACATCTACAGAGTCTGGGGAAAGAGACCAAGAACAGGAAAGTATGAAAAATGTACAGGTTTCCCATCGGAGGGCCGACAGAAAGGTGGTGCTACCAGTCACAGATGGTCTTGTGCTTCTCTTTGAGACAAGGGCACACTAAATGGGTTCTGCAGCTTTCACATAAAATTGGAATGATACCAGAAAGTGAAATCAAAGTCCCCCGCCCCCATTGTTCTATAAACTCTGATAGAACACCTGTGTGTAAGGAAAGGGGGCAGGTGCCACAGGAAAAATAAAGCTAAGATGTGGTCCTGACTTGAAGGAGTAATATAGCAGTGGCCATCAGACTCCTACACCCTACAGAGCACTGTGCCCAAGGGGCCATGTGGAGGGAAGGAAGGCTCACTCTGGCTGGCAGGATCAGGAAAGGCATTCTCCTATTCTCTTTTCTTGGGTGTCAACATGTCCTTAAGTGCCTACTGCTCAGCCTGCCTGGCTCCAGGCACTTGCTTAACCTACCTTCCTTATTTTTCTTGGTAGTGTGAGAAATGGAAGCTTGAGAGGATAAGAGCTGGCCTCACTGGTGCTAATGAGTGTGGAATTGATGTGTTGAGGACATGTCACTTCTTGGTTCAGAAAGGTGGGAAAATTCTTGGGAATGGAGAGCTAAGAAGGTGGTATGGGTAAGATTGTTAGTCATAAGGTGGGAGCAAAGGTAGTACAAGCAAACTTAGTACATGGCTTAAACCAGATGATAGGGAGATAGCACCAACACAGCCAAGGACTTCAAAGGAATCTGGAATCTGTCTGCCAAATAGGTTAGTCTGCAGAATTGGAAAGCTGAAAACTTAGTATCTACTCAAGCTCAGACAGAGCATATGAAATAATGAATAACTTAGAGGGTCTTAAATTTCCAGAAAATAGAAATATGGAATAAACACAGCACCCCCCAGAAAAGGTGGGTTGAAGGTCAAAGTGGAGAGAAAGCATTTGGATCTCTTCTTAAGTTTGTTTTTGGAGTCTGGTCTGTAAACAATCAAGATGGAGAGGAAGGCTATCCCAAAGAGGAAAGTCTCAAGGAACCAGAGTAGTTGAGCCGACCATTTGTGATGCCTTTAGACTTGCACAATACCATGGCCTACAAGGACATGACACAGCCAGGCAAGCCAATGCCCATTGTGTAGGAGGTATGATGATGGTCCACCTAAGTAGTGAGTGAAGGGGCCTAGGGGCCCTAGGGTCTGATAAAGAATACTCTGAGGCCAGAAGACAACTGATGGGTAACAGCCAAAGGAGTGGGTGATAATGGTGAACCAGAACAGACTGCCTCTCTGGAAGTAACCTCATCGTCTGCTGCCATCCCTATCGCTGCAACACGTCCCTGGGAATGCCTACAAAGAGCTTGTGACTCTCTAAAAACATAACTACAGTTGGTCCTTTACATCTGTGAATTCAACCAATGGCAGTTGGGAATGAGGAAAGACTGCTTTAGATTCATGGTTGGTTAAACAGACATGCAAAATCTGCAGAAACTAAGGACCAACTATTTATTGGAAAAAATCCACCTATAAGTAGACCCATGCAGTTCAAACCTGGGTTGTTCAAGGGTCAACTGTCTACGAATAGAAATGTTTACTAAGGAATTATTTGTAGGGGCAATCAATAGGAATCAATGTAAATACTTGTAAAAATAAGAAATGGTTAAATAAACCATAGGACATCTATAAGATGGCTACTATTGGATACAGTTAAAAGAACGAATTAGATATATGTATCAGGTGATTTGAGATAAGTGAATAAAAGAAATGTGTAATATGACCTGATTTTTAAAAAACCTGTCAACCACATATATATTTGTGTCTACAATTACAAAAACACGGGTAAAGAATGTAAGGTACTACAGGTTGCTTCATCTGAGACTCGGAGGAATAGATGGGGACAGGATATAAAAAAAAATTGAAAAGGGCATTTGTCATACATAAGGTAGGCTTATAGAAGCCCCCCTTATCTGTGGTTTCACTTTCCACGTTTTCAGTTACCCAGGGTCAACTGCAACCCAAAAACATTAAATAGAAAATTCCAGAAATAAACAATACATAAGTTTTAAACAGTGTGCCATTCTAAGTAGCATGATGAAATCTTGTGCTGTCCTGCCCAGAACATGAATCATTCCTTTTGTTTGGCATTCCTATGACATATACACTCCCGACCCCCACTATTAGTCACTTAGTAGTCATTTTGATTTATCAGACCGACTCTCCCAATAACCCTTAATTTACTTAATAATGGCCTTAAAGTGCAAGAGCAGTGATGCTGGCAATTCGGATATGCCAAAGAGAAGCCATAAAGTGCTTCCTTTAAGTGAGATTCATACAGGTACAGGAGAAAGCAGAGTGTAAACAGGGTTTGGTATTATCTGCTGTTTCAGACATCCACTGGTGTTCTTGAAACATGTCCCCCACAAATACGGTGGACTACTGTATTTATACAAAACTTTATATTTGTGTGAATGACGCATGTGAATTCTACGTTTAAAATGCTTAGTACATATTTAATACAAAACAGAAAAACAGGACAGCTCTATACTTACACTACATTTAGTGGTAAGGTATGGCTGCATAGTCATGGCATGTTTAACCATGAGCTGGGGTCTTATTTTGCTGAATAAGAACAAAGTGGTTATGCAAGCTACCAATCTTCCAGAGTTCACACCTTTATTGTCAGAGTCTGGAAAGACAAACAAGAAATAAGACACTAGAATATGACAAGGCAGTGAAAATTATACAGACTATCATTGAAATTACTCAGTATTATCCCCTGAACAGATTCTATACATGCCTCAATATAACTGGTTAACATTTGTTATACTAGACTTCCTGCACTTCACTTTTTGTCATTATAAATTACATATATTAAGAAAAAAGGACAAAGAGGCTGTGTGACAGAAGGCAAGTTCTACCCTGAGGGGAGGAGGACTGCAGTTAAAGAGTAGAATGAACTTTGGGAAGTGTAGGGACGGGCTTCTGGGGATAAACATGTGTTGGTTATATCTACAAATGAATGAAAGTGGATATGGGAAAGTTAGCAACAGGGAACAAAACAAATTTAGCTGAGGTGATACTGTGTTTAATAATACTGGGAAAATGAGATGCTGCGGTAGTAGAACAATGTTAGAAGATGGGAGTGGGAAATTAAGAGGCTGGACCAGTGCTACATTAGAAAGAAAAACAAAATACTGTTCAGGTGAGAGGAAAATGTTGCTAGTTAGGAGATACAATGGGATAATGGCAAATTAGTTTTTGGAGGAGATTAGAAATTTTTAATATTAAGAGACAACAGTATCACCCTTAAAATCTATGATAGGGAAAACAGAACAAGGAGATAAAAAGAAAAAGAGGTACACATGGAAAATGAAAAAAAAATTAAAGAAAAACTACATAAAAATATAGAGGATATCAACAACTTCTTTAGGTACCTCGGTAAGAGGCAACTTGCCCCCGACATTGGAGACTGACCGAGGCTGACTACTGTTCCTCCTTAGTCTACCTCAGGCAATGGGAAGTAATGGTCATTTTGTGTGCTTTAAGCAATAGATATCAATTATGACTTGTATAGTTTTATATAATTATTTATACTTTGATTAATAATTTCAGACTTGTCACTGACAAATAATATAAAATATTACTACTTAAGGAAGTTTAAAATTAAAAATATTAAGTTTTCTAGCTCAAGCAAGATTAAGCACATTTTTATATAACAACTATAAATGATATTAAAAATGTACTAGAAATCTTTTAAAAACTTTTATAATAGTTCAAACAATTTCATTTTGAGAGAAAATTTTATAGGATTTAAAAGATATCAACCAGTTTTTGGATGAGTGCAATTTATTTCTGTTCACTATGACATCTAAAATTATATGCCATTGAAAGATATGTGAAAGCTATGAGGCCTATGCTTTCATTATACTGCTCTATATAATCTCAGTCAACCTTAACAATACAATCAAGGCTGCAACATCAAACAAAAAACAGATTCCATTTAAAAGTGAAGTAGTTCATTATTAGGCTAAGCCAGAGCCAGAGGCAAAAATGAGAAATGTGCAAAAGTATTTTAAAATACCTTATAAAATCAACTTAATGACCAATATATAAAATGTCTTACCAGCTAGAGATTCCTCATATTTAAGAATGTGCTCAACTAGGTTATCAACAAGTTGAGTACAAGCTTTCTTCACAGGTTTATATGAGGAATCCTCTTCGGACTTCAACAACTATATATGTATATATATAAAAAAAAAGATCCCAGTATAATTATTCATTAGGCAATAATAATAATAATAAAAACACATTAAATGTGTCCATAAGTAATAAGCTTTTCAATTTGTTATTAACAATACTGAAAATGCAATAAACAAAAATATAAAACAAATGTTTAAAAATAACTTATAAACCAGTAATTTCTAAATACTTTCAAACAATTTTAGTATGAAATATTTAAATTGCTATATGTAGGTCCTCAGGTAGGATATGAGAGAAATGAGAAAGGTGACTTTCTTTTAAGAATACCATTCAGTGTCAGTTGCATCATTTTAAAGAATTATAATTCCATTCCTCATTACTCCAAGAGTTTTAATGTCTCAAAAACCTATATTATGGGTTAATTACACCTTTTATGTAAAAGATGTAACTATATCTGAACTACACCTTAAATCTTGGAATGATAAAACATAAGGCTTAATTTCTCCTGTGTTATCCTTTGCCAAGTTATTAATAAACAATGTTCGAAAAGTGTTATGAAAAATGAGATAAGAAAGAGATGTCTAATTATATGCAAAAAATCCCTCTGAAACAGTCCCCCCCCTAAATTCCAACCAATCCAATCTTTTATAATCATAGGTAGATAATGGTAAAGTCATCTGAGGCATATTTATTTTGTTAATAAAGATTAGCTTATACAATTCTGGGGATACTAAAGAAATGGAAATGTATATTTGATTTCTGTGAAGAGTTCCATACTTTCCAATGAGACTTCCTATAATGATGGAAATGTTCTACATCTGTGCTCTCCAATATGGCTACCCTGAGCCACATGCAGCTACTCAACACTTAAAATGTGGCTAATATAACTGGGGCATTAAAATTAAGTAAAAATTCAAATTAATTAAAAAAAACAACACATGTGCTTAGGGCTAGAAAGCACACTTTAAGATGCATGATGACTAAACCAACTAATAGCAATCAGAGTAACATAACACATGCTGAACTCACATCAAACTTAACAAAGTAAATGAAAGCAGAAGACTTCAATTTACCCAGTTTCAACTCTGAACAGCAATTCTCTTTGTCCTACTCCATAACTTAATTCCTTAAGCAGCTATTAAAATTACATGCTGGTCTGGTCTTTTTCAGCCAGGAGTATAAAACAATCCTCTCATCCCTGATTTTTACATTTTCTTCTCCAAGACATCAAGTATACACAAAGTATTAATCATAAATTATGGCCTGGCCTGTGGTAAGGCTGTGGACTGAGCATTGACCTAGTACACTGAGATTGCCAGTTCGAAATCCTGGGCTTGCCCTGTCAAGGCCCATATCTCAAGCAAGAAACAACTAAAGTGAAGCAACTATGAGTTGATATTTCTTGCTCCGCCCCTCTCTGTAAAATCAATCAAAATCTTTAAAAAAAAAAAAGTGGTTCATGACACGCCATCAATACTGGTATGTGCCCCATCATTTACTTAATGATCCACTGTGAGCCTAACTCAAGAACAAGAATATTTCCAATAATTTATATTTCCCAATGTACACCTTCTCTTGTGCCATCTTTCTGTTTCACTTTCAAGGTAACCAAAATGAGGAATTTTGCCATTTCTTTGCTTTAAAAACTTGGCTAAGCTGTATACCATTTATAGTCTTGATTGATTCTCAACTTTGTAAAAGGTGCCATACTGGATGTAATCTACACCTTTTTGCCTTTCTCATTCAACATTGTATCACTAACTGTAATCCAACTGCATTTTACCTGTTTTCACTACTTTACAACAGGCCATTGTGTGTCATACTGCAATTCATTTATCCATTCTTCTGAAGTCAGGTTAACTACAATTTTAGTGATACAATGAACACTCTTTCATTTTTCTTCTGGCAAGATTCTACTGGATATAGTATACATCGCAGCATAATTGCTAGGTCATCGGACATATGAACTTTCAACTTTATGAAATAATGCTATTTAAAAAAATTGGTTGTAATATTTTCTCAACTAGTAACAGTGTTTAAGATATACAATTTAATTAATCTCTTCTGCATCATTTATCATCTGACTTTTTTATTTTTGCCAATTGTATAAAATGTGGTCTTGATGTGTATTTTCCGTATTACTAATGAGAGTGAACACCATATAAGCCATATGTACCATTTCCTCCATAAATGCCTATTCAGTACTCTTCCCTTACTATTGGTAAGTAAGTGAGGAGTTCTGTATATCTTCTTAATAATGGTCATTTCTCAGTTACTTACGTCAAGTATCTTTTCTCAGTTTGTGACCTCTATTTTTACTTTCTTTAATATGTCTTTTGATTTTTAAATGTTCTTCACATTAACAGTAAAATTTAACAATCTCTTTTAAAGGTTAATGGCTTTTGTGACTTGTTTAAAAAATTCTTCCCTCCAAAAGTTTGAAAATATATTCACATATTATTTTCTCCTAAAAGTTTTAAAGATTTTCTTTAACGTATATGGCACTGATTGAGTTGCAGCAGGAATCAACTAAAAAAAAAAAAAAAAAAATTCCTATAGATAGCCAATTGTCCCAGCCCTATTCACTTAAAATCCTCTCCCCACTAATCCTCTCCCCACTGCAGTGTCACTTCTGTTTGGTAGTAAGTACATCCTATATATGTGGAGGATTATTTCTGGGCTCCCTCCCCTGTGCCATTAGTCTACTTATCTACTTAGTACATACATTTATTTACTTATTTTTTAAGTGAGAGGAGGGGAGATAGACTCCCGCATGGGCTCCAACTGGGATCCACCTGTTCACTCCTGTCTGGGGCTAATGCTCAGACTAACCAAGCTATCCTCAGAGCCTGAGGCTTACACTTGGACCAATAGAGCCAGTGGCTGTGGGAGGGAAAGAGAGAGAGAACGGGGAGAGGGAGAGGATGAGAAGCAGATGGTTGCTTCTCATATGTCCCTTGACAGAGAATCAAACCTGGAACATCTACACACTGAGCTGTTGCTCTATCCACTGAACCAATAGGCCAGGGTCACCATACATTCTTAAAATGAGTTTAGGATCCTGTCTTCCCTTCTCTTAAATTTTTTGGAAATGTAGATGTTAGTTCTTCTTTAGTACCATAAAATGTAATTACTGCGATGTTTGGTAAGGCAAATCAGTATTCCTGCATTTTTCAGAAGTAACAGCTCTTTGCTTTTCCATACACATTTTATAATCACCTTGATATGTTTCATGAATATTTTTTGTTCTGGAATTTGATAAGACCTCTTTTAACATTCTCCCACTTAGCATAACTTTCATTTTTAGGTTCTGTATTTTATTCTGTCATATGTTATTCCTAGTTTCTTAGAAGTTATCATGTCAGCAGATGGCAGAATTCCCATTTTGGCTTTTTGATTTGTGAAGTGACAGTGGGCAAAGGCCAAGTAGAAGCCACTACAACTACATCTATCTAGGAATATCAAAAGCAATATTGCATTACTGGAGAGACTGCCCAGATTAGTTCTACCATTTAGGACCTGAAGGATACATCTGCAGCCTAATGGGAAGTTCCTTATGATCAGTTAACAAAGGAAGAGAAGACTTGGGCCTGGTTTATGGAGGGGTCTGCACAATATGCAAGAACCACCTGAAAGTGGACAGCTGCTGCAAAACTGCACCTTTCTGGGACATCCCTGAAGGACAGTGGTGAAGAGAAATTCTCTCACTGGATAGAACTCTGAACAGTGCACCTGGTTGTTTGCTTTCCTCTGAAGAAATGACTAGATGTGTAATTATATGCTGAATCGTGGGTCAGGGCCAATGGTTTGACTACAAGGTCAGGGACTTAGAAAGAACATGATTGGAAAGTCAGTGACAAGGAACTCTGGGGAAGAGGCATGAGGATTAATAGCTCTGAATGGGCAAAAAAATCATAATGTTGATTCTCTACTTGAATGTTGCTAGTTCACAAAAGGATGACCTTGGCAGAGGAGGAGTTGAATTATCAAGTGAAGAGAATGACCTGTTCTGTACTGTAGATAACATCTCCAAGGACATCAGCCACTCCTTTTGTCACTTAATGGGCTCATGAACAAACTGTCAGTGGTGCCAGGGAGGGAAGTCATGCATGATCTCAGCCAGCTGGACTTCTCCGCTTCAAGACCAACCTGGCTATGGCCACTGCTGAGTGCCCAATATGCCAGCAGTAGAGACCAACATGGAGTCCCTGATATGAAACCATGCCCTGGGTGATCAGCTAACTACCTGGTGGCAGTTTGATCATACTGGACTGCTTCCATCCTGTAAGGAAAGTTTTCGGCCATTATTGGAATAAACATCTATTCTGGATACAGATTTGCTATCCTTACAAGTAATACTTCTGCCCAAACCACTACCTGTGTGTTATATGTATGTATGTGTTCACATACACATACTAACAATATTATTTAGTCAACGAACAGAGTTTGGTGCATGTATTTGAAGCGATTTTATGTAATACTTGGAAGTTTCCTTAGGAAACCATATTCCATGAATTGACAATCAATGTTATAAGAAACTGACCCACAATGAAAATAATAAAAATGAGACAAATCTGAAACTGGATGGAATAAAATGTGTGTATATGAGCTCATGAGAAATAGTAAGTGCACTAATTATTTCTGACTCAATTCCAATAACCCCGGTAGTCCATTCTCTATATCCTTCCTTGCTTCTCTTAGAATCTATGTATACATTGTTGTTATAACTGCTGAGTACTTATGTCTCTGTCACAAATATTTATTTTTTCATTTTTATAGCATTTACTTTTCAGCTTTATCAATAAATAAGCAACACAAAATATTGTAGTTAGTTAAAGCTTACAACATGACGATTTGATATACATATATATTATGATTACCAAGATCAAATAAAAAATCCATATCTCACAGTTAACTGTTGTGTATGTGCGGTGAGACTGCATAAAGATTAAAAAATGCCTTAGGCTTACCATGCTTTCACAAGGATAAAATCAAAACCAAAACAACAAAACTAATAAATTAACAGCATTAATTTAATGTTATCCAGCATATAATTTTGGATAAATTGCAGCTCACAGCATTAATACGACCCCATAATGACAATCAGTCAATCACCAAAAAAAGGAGAAAGAAAAAGAATGGGCTTGATCAGAAGTTCTAAGGCACCTTGTTTCTGCTTTTTCTGAGGATCACGCTATGAGCCCATATAACTTTGCTTGTTGTTTCTGATTTTACTGAGAGCAACAGAAAAAGAACGATCTTATCCCCTTACCACTGCCTCTGTCCCTAGATGCCCCTATCTGTTAACAATGGAAGTTGTCTGTCACATATATTTATATAAATATTTTTGAGTTTTCTTTCTTATATTACTTTTCTTATACTGAAAAGTAAATGCTATAAAAATGAAAAAATAAATATTTGTGACAGAGACATAAGTACTCAGCAGTTATAACAACAATGTATACATAGATTCTAAGAGAAGCAAGGAAGGATATAGAGAATGGACTACCGGGGTTATTGGAATTGGCTACTGTAATGACTGTATCACAAAGCCACAATGTCATCGGTAAACTAAACTGTTGGCAGAAACTCAAGTAGGAAAGAACGGAGAAAAAGTTGAATGAATAACTAAATGACAAAAGATGACTAGAGGGTCAAGATATAAAGAATATAAAAAAACTACTACGGTTTCGAGATTATAATCTAGTCATCCTTCTGTTTCTCACTTGCCAATAATACACAGGAATGTTATCTTACATTCTTTTTATTAATACTAAATAATAACATTTCTGACAGCTACATTTAATTATCAGATGAAACATGGGAACAAAGCCTTCTACAAATTACAATGTCCCCTTTGGAATGGCTGACATAAATATAATAAAGGTGTTCATAAGGGTCGATAATGTAGATATTTGATTTAGAAGGGAAGTGATACCAAATATGTCATGTAAAATCCTGACATGAAAGGTGATTTATGAAAGGAGTCTAAGATATTACCATAGGCTGAATAACATAAGGGAACACCATGAAGGCATCTTAAAAAAATTTTAAAGCGCCTGACCAGGTGGTTGCACAGTGGATAGAGCATTGGACTGGGATGCCGAGAACCAAGGTTCGAGACCCCGAGGTTGCCAGCTTGAGCGCAAGCTCATCTGGCTTGAGCAAAATAAAAAATGCTCACTGGCTTGGACCCAAGGTCTCTGGCTAGAGCAAGGAGTTGCTCGGTCTCCTGAAGGCCCGTGGTCAAGGCATATATGAGAAAGCAATCAATGAACAACTAAGGTATCGCAGCAAAAAACTGATGATTGATGCTTCTCATCTCTCTCCGTTCCAGTCTGTCTGTCCCTATCTAACCCTCTCTCTGACTCTCTGTGTCCCTGTAAAAAAAAAATAAAAAAAAATTAAAGCAACACACTGCTACACATCACCAGAATGGCTGAAGTTCAAAAGACTGACAATAACAAGTATTGGGGATGTAGAGCAACAGGGGCATTTCTGATGGAAATGCAAATGGTGCAGCCACTATGGAAAAGCAGTTTTGGTAGTTTCTCACTTACATGACCCAGTAATGGCATGCAGAGGAATTTATACTAGATATATGAAAACACATCCACACAACTTGCACATAAATATTCACAGCAACAATAATCATAACAGCCCAAACTGGAAACAACCCAAGAGTCCATAAGTTTGTGAGGAAATTATGATGCTACTGTTACCATTTAGCAACAGAAAGGAATAAAACACTAATATACTAGTAACATTCTCCTAATTAAGAGAAGTCAAACACTAAAGACTATATGCTCTATGATTTTACAAAAATAAAGTTTTACAAAAGGTACAATTATAGTGACAAAATGTAGACCAGTGGTTTCCTAGGGTCTGGGTGAAGGGATCACTATAAAGAGGCATAAGAAAGTTTTTTTGTTTTTTTTTTTTTCTGAAGCTGGAAACAGGGAGAGACAGACAGACTCCCGCATGCACCCGACCGGAATCCACCCGGCACGCCCACCAGGGGGCGATGCTCTGCCCCTCCGGGGCGTCGCTCTGTAGCAACCAGAGCCACTCTAGCGCCTGGGGCAGAGGCCAAGGAGCCATCCCCAGTGCCCGGGGCCATCTTTGCTCCAGTGGAGCCTTGGCTGTGGGAGGGGAAGAGAGAGACAGAGAGGAAGGAGGGGGGGGTGTGTGGAGAAGCAAATGGGCGCTTCTCCTATATGCCCTGGACGGGAATCGAACCCGGGTCCCCCGCACGCCAGGCCGACGCTCTACCACTGAGCCAACCGGCCAGGGCCCAAGAAAGCTTTTAAGGGTGACATTCTATATCTTGCTTGTGCTGGAGGTTTATACCACTGTTACACAATTATTAAAATTAAACTGCATACCTAAAATTAGTAAATTTTTTTTTTTGTATTTTTCTAAAGTTGGAAATGGGGAGGCAGTCAGACAGACTCACGCATGCGCCTGACCGGGATCCACCTGGCATGCCCACCATGGGGGCGATGCTCTGCCCAGCTGGGGCATTGCTCTGTTGCAACCAGAGCCATTCTAGCGCCTGAGGCAGAGGCCACAAAGCCATCCTCAGCGCCCGGGCCAACTCTACTCCAATGGAGCCTCGGCTGCGGGAAGGGAAGAAAGAGACAGAGGGGAAGTAGAGGGAGAGGGGTGGAGAAGCAGATGGGTGCTTCTCCTGTGTGTCCTGGCCAGGAATCGAACCTGGGACTCTTGAAAGCCAGGCTGACACTCTACCACTGAGCCAACCAGCCAGGGCCAAAATTAGTGAATATTTTTGCATGTAAATTATGCCTCAAAAATTTTTGGTTGTTAAAAACAAACAATTAAATACTGTTTTATTACTAAAAACATTGTTAAAAATTTAAAAGTAAACAGAAACAAATGAACTTTGCTAGACAGTATATAAATTGTTGACATAATCAAGCAGATAACGTTATTTCAAGATAGACTTTTAATGGTCTTTTTTCTTTAGCCTTAAAGAAAAAAATAATAAAGGAGAATCTCATAATCTTAAATGTGAATTAAAAATATCCATATATAGGCCCTGGCCGGTTGGCTCAGCAGTAGAGCGGCAGCCTGGTATGTGGGGGACCCGGGTTTGATTCCCGGCCAGGGCACATAGGAGAGGCGCCCATTTGCTTCTCCACCCCCCCCTCCTTCCTCTCTGTCTCTCTCTTCCCATCCCGCAGCCAAGGCTCCATTGGAGCAAAGATGGCCCGGGCGCTGGGGATGGCTCCTTGGCTTCTGCCCCAGGCGCTAGAGTGGCTCTGGTCGCGGCAGAGCATCACCCCCTGGTGGGCAGAGCGTCGCCCCTGGTGGGCGTGCCAGGTGGATCCCGGTCGGGCGCATGCGGGAGTCTGTCTGACTGTCTCTCCCCGTTTCCAGCTTCAGAAAAATACCAAAAAAAAAAAAAAAAAAAATCCATATATAAAAATAAAAAATTAAAAAAATTAAAAAAACAAAAACAAAAAAGAAAAAAATCAACATAAATATTTATATTTACCTAAAAAAATACATATTTTTAAAAGTCCAAAGCTCTCCCTGCCAGTTGGCTCAGTGGTAGAGCGTCGGCCTGGCGTGCAGGTGTCCCGGGTTTGATTCCCAGCCAGGGCACACAGGAGAAGCGCCCATCTGCTTCTCTACCCCTCCCCCTCTCCTTCCTCTCTGTCTCTCTCTTCCCCTCCCGCAGCCAAGGCTCCATCGCTGAGAATGGCTCTGTGGCCTCTGCCTCAGGCGCTAGAGTGGCTCTGGTTGCAGCAGAGCGACGCCCCAGATGGGCAGAGCATCGCCCCCTGTTGGGCATGCCAGGTGGATCCCAGTCGGGTGCATGCGGGAGTCTGTCTGACTGCCTACCTGTTTCCAACTTCAGAAAAATACAAAAAAGAAAAAAAAAGTCCAAAGCTCTGATAACCCTTAGCAACAAACATCTACAGCACCCAGATTATTCCCATTGAAGGGAACTAGGGTTCTTTGGAAAATGGCTGACTTCAGGGTTGGAGAGGAAATGTATAAAACAAGTTTGGGGCATTTTGTAGAGGCAGAAGTTACTCAGATTACAAAAGAGTAATTAGGTTGTATCAAAATGATACCAGAACACCTTGAAGGGACTAACAATGGGCAAAGATGAAATAATCTGAGCTTCATACATATATAATTGCAATACATTAAAATATGTCGAAGAGAAAAATACTGCTATTAAAAAATGAGAAAACTGGTAAGTCATCTATGAAAGATGACAAGGAAACTCATTATTCTGAAAATCAGTAAGTAATGGAAAAGAATCAAGCATTTCCCCTACATTTCCTGTACAAACTATATTTCACAGTAATAGATCATTTATCAGGACAAAATTCCCCTTTAAAAAGAATCTCAGCTAATTAATATGAAACAAATAAAATAATTAGGAAAAAAATCAGTATTTTGCACTTGGATAACGATAATTTAAAACCAGTCCTGAATGACTTTATAATAGATGCATCAGGGTGACAACACCTAAACTCAGAGATTACTGAAAATGGGACAACCAAATATTATGTGTGTCCTAATGTGATGCAATAACATTTATCATCACCTGTGAAATACTACTGTCCCTACTGTCAAAACTGAACTTAAATATTATTAAACCTCTAGATCTAAGAGGGTACAGAATAAAAATAAAAAAAAAGGTGGATAGAAGAACTTAAATGACACCAGAAGAAAGAGATCTATGAAATCCAGAATGTAGGACATTCTACAGAAAAACATGTAAGTGACATGAAAAAAAGGAGGTATGAGGAGTCAACTATTATAGATAATGACTTAAGAGCTATATTAACCAAATCAACTGCAAGCCAGCTATAAAAATATATTTTTGAGACAATCAGGGATATGTGAATAGTTGACTATTAGATACTAGGAAATAATTTATTAATATTTTGATATAGATGACAATGATATTGTTTTCTGAAGTAATTTATGTTAGAGAATGATACTAAAGTATTTATGGGTGAAATGATATAAAGTATGGAAATTGCTTTAAAAGTATTAGAGCAAAAATATTTAAAAGATGGGGGAGGGAAAGAGATAAAACAAAATAGGGAAATGCTGATAATTTTTGAAGCTGGGTGATGGGTGCTTCTATCTATTTAAAAATTTCTGAATAAAAAATGTATAGGGAGATAAACATTTCTATTTATGAAGGTAAAAACATAAATTGTGGTTTAATTCTGTACTAATATAGGAAATTCTACATGTTTTATAATATGTCAAATAATGTAAATACATATGCAATCTGTATGTCTTTTTATAGGTCTCATGTCTATCATTTAGATTAAAGGGATAAAAAATAATTATCTGGAAGGGAAGACAGAATTTCAATTACTGATTTAGAAACTTACAATAAGTAACTGAATAATGGATTAAATAGGGATATAAACCAAAATATTCAGTCTAATATATTGAAATATATTGTCTCTACCAAAAGGCAAATACTTAAAAAATAACTGAAAGGTTCTATTATATCATAAAGTCTACAAAGAAGTTCTATTATATTTCATGTTATCTGTTATTAGGAGTCAAAATAACACTCACGTTTTGAAGGAGTTGCTCAAACCAGTCATATCCAGTATCTCTGCATGCTGCAACCTATGGGGGAAAACATGGTGAATTTACTTATTCTGATAAAAATATACTTTTGTTTGGCTTTAGCCTTAAGTATATAAATGCCTCATCAATGCCCGCAATTAAAATTTTATTTTTAAAGTAAACTATTATTTTCAGTAAGAATTTTATTCTAAAAATATTTTAGAAAACATTAAAAAATTAGTGTAATGTGCTACAATTAAATGTGGTATTATATTTTAATTTTTCATTTTTATTTTATTTATTCATTTTTAGAGAGGAGAGAGAGAGGGAGAGAGAGAGTGAGAGAGAGAGGAGAGAGAGACAAAGAGAGAGAAGGGAGGAGGAGCTGGAAGCATCAACTCCCATATGTGCCTTGACCAGGCAATCCCAGGGTTTCGAACCGGCGACCTCAGCATTTCCAGGTCGATGCTTTATCTACTACACCACCGCAGGTCAGGCTATATTTTAATTTTAATTTATTTATTTAGTATTTTTCTGAAGTGAGAAGTGGGAAGGCACAGAGACAAACTCCCACATGTGCCCAACTGGGATCCACCAGGAATGCCCACCAGGGGGCGATGCTCTGCCCATATGGGCTGTTGCTTGGCGGCAACCGGAGCCATTCTAGCACCTGAGACAGAGGCCATGGAGCCATCCCCAGTGCTGTGGCCAACTTTTGCTCCAATGGAGCTCTGGCTGCGGGAGGAGAAGACAGAGACAGAGAGAAAGTAGAAGGGGAGGAGTGGAGAAGCAAATGAGCACTTCTCCTGTGTGCCCTGGCTGGGAATTGAACCCAGGACTTCCACACGCCAGGCCGACACTCTACTGCTGAGCTAGCTGGCCAGGGCTTGGTATTATATTTTAAACAATAACTTGAATTACATTCTGTCAGAAAACTCTAAGGTCTAGAATAATAAAAGTGAGAATGTTTGCTTCATACTTCCTTCTACATAGCAAGTCTAAAGATATCAGTGAAACAGATAATCATGTAATTGATAATATAAAATTTCTTATATTCAAAATATGAAATTTTGTGGGTCAAAAAATTTAAAGCTTATGTGTATAATTAAACATGATGCAACTAATCTTAACTCATGCTTTCTGAAAAAGGAATTACTATCTCATTTCAGGTTGTGATCCTTTGGCTATTACTGCATCTATCCATCATCCACTTCTTTACCACTCAGGTTTCAATCACTGGAGAAATTTGAAGCATTTCAGTTTTGGTGCTTAAGTCAATGAATGCCAAAAAATGGGGCTTCAGAGGAACACCAATCTCATCTTACTTGCATGGGGAAGTAGTACTCAATGTAGAGGTTAACCAGATACCTCATTATTGCCCTTCCCTTTGTAAAATGGGGTAGATCTCAACTAGGTTAGCACCTACGGGGACCATCCCCCTGTTGCAGTCCTCTTACCACGTCAGTGATGTTTAAAATTTTCCTTGTCATTGCTTCTTTGTCATTGTGTGGAGTTGGAGTAAACCAGAGTTTTTGGAATGTTTCATTTACTAATTTCTAGAAGAAAGAAAATTTCAAGCTAAGTAATTGTAACAATTATGGTAATATTCTCAATCCCATATTCTATTTTTAAAGCCTAACACAAGGCTATAAATAATCAAAACATAAGCTACTAGGAATTTTGGGTATGAATTTCTCAGTTCTTAAAAAAAAATCACCAATTTGTCAAAATTATAATTTGTTTTTAACTTGGTAAATATTTTAAATGGGTGACACTATGTCTAGCCTAGAACTTCTGTAGGGTATATACTCAAATTTTTTGAACAAACGAAGCGATATTTTTACTAGTTTTGGTGAAGAAGTTATTTAAAATAACCAAAAAGAAAAAAAAAAACAACCCCCCTCAAACACAAATATTTGGATAATCATGTATATATAAATTCACTAATAAACTCAGGATTAAACTTTTAACAAATTATTTACTAATCTAGAAAACTAAGTATATTCGATGTGAAAATCAAAATAACTTTAATTTGATAATAAATATCCTATATATAATGCAATCCCTAAATGACAAAATATTATAATAGCTGAATTTGTTAGAAAATATTAATTTTCTTAATACAAGATCTAGAAATTAATATGTATCAAAGTCTTTTTCTTGACTTCATAATCTAAAAATATTGATTAAATTGTAAAGTTCTATATATATAGGCATTGGCAAAAATAGGTTTACAGTTGTTAAGTATATAAAACAGTTTATTTTTGTAGTGTTAATTATTGCATTGTTTTTCATATAAGCAACTGTAAATCTATTTTTGCCC
The DNA here is from genome assembly GCF_036850995.1 of Saccopteryx leptura. NCBI lineage: Eukaryota > Metazoa > Chordata > Mammalia > Chiroptera > Emballonuridae > Saccopteryx > Saccopteryx leptura. Next base: position 160,873,406 of record NC_089503.1, read on the forward strand.
ACCCCTATATTTAAATCAACAAAGTCTAGACATAATAAACATTTAAATTATTTAAGACATTAAATAAAAATGATTTTCAAAGCAGTCAATGTTTTATCTTACCTTAATGCCCTCTTCATCATTAACTCTACGAATCATTTTTACACACATTTCTGTAATTTTTGGAAATGTTGGTTGTTCAATACAGATGTCTCTTAGAATCTTTATTACTCTTTTCCTGACGCTGATACCAGTATCCTAAGAACAGAAAGGTATTTTTAAAAGTAAAAAAATCGATATGCCTATGTGTATAAAATTTGATAAAAATAGAAAATAAATACCAATAAGCAGTATAGTCACTAAAACATGGTAAATATGGTCTACATATTTCTTCTTTACATGCTTTTTATAATATGGGTTATTTTATTATATTGTCCTTATTTTAAAATAAGCTATCCAATACATGAAAAAATATTAAATAGCACTAAACACAATACTAGAGTAAAACTTGCCAAAATTAAATGGGGTAGCTAACATAAAGCTTTTAGAATAGTGACTGGCACTTAAACAGCATATGAAACACTTTAACAAAAATGTCTAACTTAAGTATAATCAAATCATGTCACTATCTTGTGGTTTATAAGAAATACAAGAAACAAAAGAACAAATTAAAACAATGAGGAACAGCCTGACCAGGCGGTTGTGCAGTGGATAAGAGCGTCGGGCTGGGATGCGGAAGACCCAGGTTCGAGACCCCGAGGTCAACAGCTTGAGCACGGGCTCATCTGGTTGAGCAAGGCTCACCAGCTTGGACCCAAGGTCGGGGGGTTACTGGGTTTGCTAAAGGCCCACGGTCAAGGCACATATGAGAAAGCAATCAATGAACAACTAAGGTGTCACAACAAAAAACTAATGATTGATGCTTCTCATCTCTCTCCGTTCCCATCTGTCTGTCCCTAACTATCCCTCTCTCTGACACTCTGTCTCTGAAAAAACAAAACAAAACAAAAAAAAAACCCAAAAACATAATCAGGAATAACAAAACTGACGTGGTCAATGTCACAGTGGAAGTGTATAGAAGAATTACAGAATACACTAAAATTTAAAATATTATCAGCAAATTTAAGGCATAATTTTTGATTAGACTGTTTTTTTTAAAAAGCTAGAAAGGAAACTTCTTTGTCCAACTTCTGAGACAAATGAAGAATTTGAATATGAACTGACTACTAGATAATATTTTGGTTGGGTGAGATAATGGTTTCTGTTAATAAGGGCCATATCCTTATTTTTTTGAGACTTAAGCTGAAATATCTAGGGGAGAAGTAGAAAAATGTTTTAATTCAAACTAATTTAGCAAAAAATATAGACAACACATGGTGATGGATACATGGGTTTTCACTGTAATATTTTTCTTTAACTTTACAAATTTTCATAAAGAGTTTTCAAAATAAGTAAGCACAAAATACTTATTGTGTAAAATTGTTTTCATTATTCATTTTAGGAATTATGAAAATATTGTTAAGATATATTGCTAGTGCATATGCTGTCAGAGTTTATTAGCTGTGAGAATCCTGTTGGTTCTGCCCTTCACTCCTGAAAGACCGAGACATTAAAAGAGGAAAAATTCTTCTATTCTTTCCCTAAATTTTTCTTTCATCAAAATTTTATGATAGTTGAGGCTCATTATCTATAACTCTCAATAACATTTTGATATTAGGCTAAAGGTAGATAAACTCTTATTACTGCATGTGCCCAATGCATCTCTGTTGAGTTACAAAAGAAGTCAATATGCCTGCAGTGGGTGGTGTGTAGATTCCACAGATGTCTAGTAATGCTGATGTTTCATTTTATATTCCAGGAAAATGCTTCAGGGCCAGAGAAATCCATGACATACAAGAAAATTAAGTATCTTAGAACAGTATTTAATTTTTCTCTTAAGACACAAATGATGTTCTGGTTTAACTTGTTTGTCATAATCCAGCTTTAAGGAAACATGCAGATACATATAAAGAATTCAAAAGTATTGTCAGGTATCAAAGTTCTGTACTTAGATCTCATTGAAATAATTCTCCCCATTTATATACATATAATTACTCCAGACTCCTATCCAAAATATCTAACTATGTCATGTAGTTCCTACCATTTACTTACTATACACTGACACAGTCAAAAGGCAATAGTAACTGAAAAAAGGAATCCAATTTTCACCAATGATTTGTTTTACAATATTGAGCAGCCCGTCTCTTGAAATATGCCCGTTAGAAAGCTGCAATTTCACAGATTGGATAATATAAATATATAATCTGATATTTACTTTTCTAGATTAACATTTTATAAAAGATGTGGTAGTACTAAGAAAACCAAATTATATTCATGAATCACAATAAAAATGAGAAAACAAACCAATATTCTTTCAATCAGCATGTCGTAATACTGCTCAGCAAGCTGAGGCCGACAAAGGACAAATCGACCCAGTAATTCTACTGCTGCTTCCCGGACACTAGTAGAATTATCCATCAATCGTCCATGAACTCCACGCTGCATATCAAGCTAAAAAAAAAATAAAGAAAATATAATTTACACTCAGTATTTTAACTTGAATTTTAGTACTTTAATTTGAATGAAAAACTCAAATATGAATCATTGGTGCTCCTCTTTACCCTTGCTAAGATACTGGGGTCTACAGCAACAACCTCAGATAAACACTTCATGGCTTTTGTTCGAACGGCAATTGCATTTTCACCAAGAACTCGAAGGATCTGCCAAGTAAAATTTGACATTTTCAAAAATTATAGAACACATAACACTTAACAAAGTATAGCATGCAAAAGAGCAAAAGAATAAAGATACTGTATTTATCTCCCTTTAATTTTTACGTGAGTAAAAGACCTTACTTATTGTTAACACAGAAACAAATGCTCCTTTCATAATCTTTATCTGTTCTCAGTAATGACCAGATATCACATACTACCCCACAAGTATCCAGAATTAGAAAAATCAATATCATGGTATAAGGACTTCCAGGCAAGCTCACCTGTGTCAAATAAATATCAAAGCTCTGGGCAAACGGCCTCATAGAGGCCAAGTATCGAACAATCAAACAAGCATCATCATAGTCCACAGTATCTGAGTTCATCCTACAACAAAAGTTATTAAAATTTTATTTTTTTGGTAAAGAAGGTAAATAAATTTCAAAGAACTGGGAAGGTGTTTTCTCTCTGAATCTTACTTTAATGTGCTGAACTGAGAAGGTGTGGTTTTGATAATGCTTCTAAGAAACTTTTTCCGGTTTTCAGCTCGATGCATAATTTGACCCGTTGTCTCAACTTCCTTTGCATGATGTGCTCCTTCAGATGATTCCTCATCTTTCTGTGATTTCATTGCTTTTTCTGTTTCAAGAGTTGTGTCACGGAACCACTGGGCTATATAGAATTTACGAGAAAACTGAAAAGAAATTAGGTAAGACGTGAGTTTGATGAAATTAGAACATAATCAGAAATACAAATATTAAGGTTTATTTTAAAACAAGTTCCATCAGATAATACCAAATTTTAAGAAAGTTGGAATGTCAAAATATATAAATAAAAATATTATTTTACTTTGTCCTGTTATAAGGATATCAAAGATAATTTGATAAACACAACTGTTTGAAATTTACAATACTACTATTGACTACTCTACTAAGGACAGTATCACATGAGCCAGTTAAATTAGATTATGTGTCAACTAGAAAGTCTAGAACAAAAGAATAAAGTGCTGAATGTGGAAGACTAGTTATTTTCAAAATTTCAACTTCTTTAAGAAAACCTTCAGTAGTTGGCTTAATAAATAGCTTAGTTATCTCCAATCTCTTTATGTTGCATTTCCCATCAGTTAAAATTAAAGTATCCCAATATATGTAAATTGTTCACTAATATAGTTAATAAATTTTACATAGGAACCCATTATATTAATATTTTTAATACTTAATACAACATACACAAAATAAAATATTAAAAATAAATATACATATAAAATTCTAATACTTTCTTTTTATATGCTAACAGATCACCTTTTATACCACCTGGACCAGGACCATGCCCACTGTGACAACCAATGATCTAGCCCAGTCTCAAAGATAACCTACAGAAGGATTTTCAAATATTTCCCATGTCACACAATTTTAGTATACTATATCTGTACCAGAATTCCATATAGGTAAGACAAAGCAATCTATAACCATTCCCTTCTGTTTAGATGATCAACTATCCTTTTGTTTCAAAAATCGATATTCCAAACATTTTTCCTCTTCATAATATTTCCTAACATTCTTTCAGACCCAATTTGAATAAACATGCGGTATTTCAAAAAAAAAGCGAAAAGAATCCTACCACTAGCGAAGGATCTGTCTCAGTGTTTTCATCCAAGTAATCAAGCAACGCTTTTTGTAATTGTTGAATTTCATCTTCTCCTCCTGAAACCTGTAGAATAAGTAAAAACAAAAAAGTACTTTTTTTTTTTAAGATTTTTACTTATTTACTTTAGAGAAGGGAGAGAGGGAGAGGGACAGGGCGAGAGAAAGAAGAGAGAAAGAGAGAGAGAGAGAGACAAGGGGAGGAGGAGGAGCAGGAAGCATCAACTCCCATATGTGCCTTGACCAGACAAGTGCAGGGTTTTGAACCAGCAACCTCAGTGTTCCAGGTCAACGCTTTACCACTGCACTACCACAGGTTAGGCTACTAACATACTTGCATAAATTCCATAGTTGTAAACACAAATATGATGGAAAAAAACCTAATAAATGACAAGAATGAAAATATAAGTATAACAAACTAAATGGAAGAAACAGAAAAATACTATTTTTGAAAAACACATTATTACATTGATAGCGGAAGTTGGCCTTTATTTCTATGAACTACATGTCATCTTTTGTTGAGGAAGCTCATAAGTAGCTGACATAAAAATCAGAACAACGTGGCCCTGGTCGGTGGTTTAGTGGCTAGCACACTGGCCTGGTGTAGACTTTTCTGGGTTCCATTTCCAGTCAGGGAACACAGGAGAAGTTACCATCTGCTTCTCCCCATCCCCTCCACTCACTCTCTCTTCCCCTTTGGCAGCCAGTGGCTCAACTGGTTCAAGTTGTGGCCCCAGGTGCTGAGGAGAGCCACAGGTGCCAAAAATAGCTCTGTACATTTGCCCCAGATGGGCTTGCTCAGTGGATCCTGGTCAGGCACACATGGGAGTCTGTCTCACTATCTACCCTCCTCTCTCCTAAAAAAGACCAATGTGTTAAATCCTCAGAAGTAGAAAGGTCCTAAATAGTAGTCTTCTGTTTGGAAAAACAGACACCTCAAAACTTCGACCTAGTAAATGGAAACTGTTATTATATGTATTGTTATGTGTTAGTTTTCTTTGGGATATTATTTTATTTTAATTCTGGAAGAAAAATACTTTTATTTATAATAAACACAAAAAATTGTACTTTACTTCATGTAGATATTAACTATACAATGAGTGAGCTGTTTACTTGATACAGGAGCAAAAAGAATCTTTAGGTCCTGTCAAGAATAATACAGATAAACTAACTGAGGTGACACTCATGTCTACAGCTTATACAGTAGCCTTGCCATGTGAAATACCAAATATATGATTTAGAATATATCTAAGTGTGTAGAAAACAAGGATTAGAGTAACGCATGTTCTAGGAATGGTGAAATGAATACATTCAGAAATTCATTATTGTACTATAAACTATAACACTGTCAACTTCCAGAAGTAATTTGAAAGTATGTCAAGAGTCATAAAATATTTACAAATGACTGCTACTATCTAGTTTTATAGGCTATCTACATGGCCATATGCGACAAATAAAGGGTCCTGGGTCTACTCTAAGAAATAATAAAAGTCACCTAGTACCTAGATCTTGGTTTCTAAATTCCCATTTTCCAATAAAAGAAACAAGCAGTACTTAAAGAAATGGCCATTTCCAGGGCTGTGACAAGAAAGTAAAAGATGAGCCTGAAACATCTCATTATGCCACAAAGTAAGAAAGTCCTCAAAGAGAGATAGAAATATATCAAAAAGATACAAAAGCCAGTTTAAAGGGGCTCTCACTGGTCAAATCTTGGACAACCTGAGCATTAAAATAATGATAGTAACAAATTATAACCTATTAAAAAAATAGGAATGTTAGTATTATATTAATGGTAATCTCTTGCTTTTAATATTGTATTGTGGCTACAAAGTAAGAGTTCTTATTTGTAGAAAATATACTTTAAGTAGTGGTTCTCAAACTTCAGCATTCATTAGAATCACAAGGAGAGTATATTAAACCACAGACTGCTGGGCCCACCCCCAGAGGTTCTGATTCAGTAGGTCCGGGAAAAGTCCTGAGAATTTGCATTTTAACAAGTTCCTATATGAGGTTAATGTTGGTGCTACCTGTTTAGAGAATCACACTTTCAAATTCAGTGGTAATAGAGGCATCATGTCTGCTCAAATGATTCAGAAAAAGAATACATAGATAGATACACATGAAAGTATATTTTGAAAAAGAATGATAAAACAAATGTTATCAGTTGTTAACAATTAAGGAATTTGGGTAGAAAGTTTACAGGAGCTCTTTGTACTAATCTTACATTCTCTCTGTAGGTTTAAAATTATTTCAAAATACAAAATATATATAGTAAAAAAAATTAGATGTGTTTTTAATGGCCAGCATGGATAAGGTTATGGACATTAAGAAAACAAAAAACAAAACAAAACAAAAAACAGTAGAAAAAAAATGAAAACAGTTGTATGTGATAGGATTCAAGACAATTTACCTACCAGTTTTCTTTTTTTTAATTATTATTATTTTTTTGTATTTTTCTGAAGCTGGAAACTGGGAGGCAGTCAGACAGACTCCCGCATGCGCCCGACCGGGATCCACCCGGCACGCCCACCAGGGGGCGATGCTCTGCCCACCAGGGGGTGATGCTCTGCCTCGACCAGAGCCACTCTAGCGCCTGGGGCAGAGGCCACGGAGCCATCCCCAGCGCCCAGGCCATCCTTTGCTCCAACGGAGCCTCAGCTGCGGGAGGGGAAGAGAGAGACAGAGAGGAAGGAGAGGGGGAGGGGTGGAGAAGCAGATATGTGCCTCTCCTGTGTGCCCTGGCTGGGAATTGAACCCGGGACTTCCGCATGCCAGGCCAACGCTCTACCACTGAGCCAACCGGCCAGGGCCTAGTTTTCTTAAGTAACTTGCATTATTACTGCCACCTCATCCATACTTAAAAAAAGTTTAAGTGCATCAATAAAATACGCCTGACCAGGTGGTGGCGCAGTGGATAGAGCGTCGGATTGGGATGCAGAGGACCCAGGTTCAAGACCCCGAGGTCGCCAGCTTGAGCATGGGCTCATCTGGCTTAAGCAAAAAGCTCACCAGCTTGGACCCAAGGTCGCTGGCTCGAGCAAGGGGTTAAGAGGTCTGCTGAAGGCCTGCGGTCAAGGCACATAGGAGAAAGCAATCAATGAACAATTAAGGTGTCGCAACACGCAATGTAAAACTAATGATTGATGCTTCTCATCCCTCCGTTCCTGTCTATCTGTCCCTATCTATCCCTCTCTCTGACTCATTCTGTTCCTATAAAAAAAACAAAAAACAAAAACAAAACAAAAAAAACACAACTTTTTTCCCCCTAACATGAAAGCTCTCTCATATAATAAAATGAAAATCCTCCTCACCTTTCCCCACTATAAAAAGATACACAACATTCAAAGGTACAAAACAATTTGAACGGGTTTGAAAAATTATCATCTCAAGAAACTAAAGATTTAAATAAAACTTTGTCAAACCAAATATAAAATATCACACATAACAATGGTTTCTAAGCAAACAAAAGCAAACTAAGCATATATGTAATTTAAATGTTCCTGTTAGACATTATAATTCACCCAAAGGTGTTAATTTTCTTGGTAGGGCTTTTCAAAAGCCTACTTTTAAAAGTATAGATCTTATTTGGAATCTATAAAATGAAATGCAACACTGACATAAGAATACCTAAAGAAAGTACTTAACTATTATATATCCCCATAAATTTAATCCTTTATCTGAATACCTGTTTTAAAATTCTCTCTATAGACCCTTGATCCATTTTGCTTGTGACAGCATCTTTCCTCAGCCGGGCAGCAACAGTTCCAAGGTAATCAAGAGATGCTACTCTTAAAGCCATTTCTGTTGACTTGTTACTGAATTGATGAACCTAAACATCAAAATAAAGCAATTCTGATATAATTTAATCAGTTTATAATAGCATATTTTTAATATAAATTTATCATATAAATTCCAAATCCTTGTTGTATTGTCTGAAATATAAACTTTTTCCTTGGGATACTTTTCCATAAGATAACTGTCTTTTGAGTTTCTGAAATCTTAACTTTTTCATTAAAATTATAGATTAAACTTCCCTAAGAATACAGTCACTTTCTTTAAATATGGCTACAGACTCAACTGTTTATTTGTAAAAAATGGGATATAACAAAGAATTTCTTAGGCTGAGTTCTGATGCCTAAGATCCATGATCTTGGTTCCAGAATAATATTAATTTATTTTCCAGTTCAAAGAAAGTAAGGTCCCAACTGCTTTATAACAATTTGTATTATACAAGTAAGACCAAATATAGTTTAAAAATAAAAACAGAAATCACAGAATTTCTTTGCATTTCTCTATTGTGCTATACGAGGACTAAAAACGTCATGTTTTTAAAAATACTCTTAAAAATGACAGAGTTTATGTTCATCAGTTTCATGCTTTGAAATGAGTAACTACAATAACTTATGACTTGGTGTTGAGATGCTTTTAATAATGTAAGACTTCCAAACAAAAAAAAAAGAAAAGAAAAAAAATTTCTAAAGCACTATTATCTATGTAATGAAATAAAAGCACCAAAAGTCACATTTCAGTTTTCTACAAAATACTCGCAATATTGTGTAAAATTATGCACATGCAAAAATAGAGATTCAATGGTCATATTTCCTTACACATTTTTAAAGAATTCATCATCTGTGAATCAGAGTACATCCTCATTATGTTGTCTTCTAGTAATCTAATAATCTTTAAATGCTATACTCTTACCAACAGTCTCCCTAACAAACTAAGGAGTAGTTCAGCAGCTGGCCACTCAGGCTTATTGACTGTTGAAAGAAGGTCTTGAACAAAATTTTCAAATAGTGGTCTGTAATCTTCTTCACCTTGCTTACTACCACATCTGTTCAAAGATAAATAATGAAAAGGCTGTGAACTTAGGTGACATGTCACCCAACATAACTAAAATTTCACTAAGTTTTCTTTTCTCTGTATCTAATAACAAGGTATTAGGAGAGCACATAAAAATTTGGTATAAAGTGGATCAGTTTCTCAATTTTCATTTCCCCCTTGATATAGGGAGTTCATTTATTGACTGATATTAACATTACTTTCTGGCAAATACAATATATTTTCTTAAATGATTACTGTTTTTCTCTTTATAAGGTTACCATAAATTTTTAAGAAGGCTAAAAAGCTCTTCCCACAACTTTCCTATTCAATTAGAATGCACCAAATTTACTGGAAAAAAATTATAGAATATCAATCTAGTACAAGTTTTGGATTAAAACATAAGTTCACAAAATTTTGTATTTTTAATATTTGAAGTCCCTCATTTTAAAGATCAGGAAATCAAGGGCCAGGGATTATGGCAGAAAATTGGATTGTTTTACTTAAGATAAATAAAATATTCTTTACATTGGTGAAAAAATTGGCTTATGTTACTATACTCACTTTTTAAGGAAGATAGAAAGGAAGTTTTGGGCTGTTCGCATGGCTGTTTCGTAAGAGTTGGTGATGACAACATCTTGGTCAACCTAGATTGAGAGAAATACATTTATACAGATGTAAGGAATACCCAGCAAATAAAAGCTAAATTGCTAATGCTATGTTATTACTCAATATGGATAATATATTTAAATACTAAAGTACTTAACTATTCTTTTATATATAAAAAGATATGTGCATAATTAGCATATTTTACATATTTCAATACTTCATCAAAATTAAATAAAAATATTGAGAGTTCATATTATTAAAATATGTAGGAGTGGCAAATGTGATTAATAAATACAATATTAATAGTTGCCTACCACAATCTAGACCAGAACAACAAATTGTTTGAAAATACAAAAACAATACAAGCTCAAAATTTATAAAACATTGGACTATAACACAGAAGAAAATTCAACTCCTTCATTAGAAATACAGTGTGTCCGTAAAGTCATGGTGCACTTTTGACCGGTCACAGGAAAGCAACAAAAGACGATAGAAATGTGAAATCTGCACCAAATAAAAGGAACACCCTCTCAGTTTCTGTAGGATGATGTGGCAGCATGTGCGCATGTGCAGATGATGACATAACACCGTGTATACAGCGGAGCAGCCCATGGCCATGCCAGTCGAGATGTGGATGGTACAGAGGAAAGTTCAGTGTGTTCTGTGGCTCACTAAATTCGAATCCGTGACCAAAGTGCAACGTGAATATCGGCACATTTATAACAAAGTGCCACCATATAGGAATAACTTTACTTGGTGGGATAAGCAGTTGAAGGAAACCAGCAGTTTGGTGGAGAAACCCTGTTCTGGTAGGCCATCAGTCAGTGATGAGTCTGTAGAGGCTATACGGGATAGCTACCTAAGGAGTCCTAAAAAATCTGTGCATGAGCCCACATCAAACTGCACTGAATAGGTATGAAACTGGGAGAGTCTTCCTTTTATTTGGTGCAGATTTCACATTTCTATCGTCTTTTGTTGCTTTCCTGTGACCAGTCAAAAGTGCACCATGACTTTACAGACACACTGTATAAAGGATAGGATATAAGCAGTCAATTCAAAGTTTAGGAAACCAAAGGGGAATAAGTACATGAAAAAACTCACTATTAACCAGGAAAATGCAAAATAAAACATGGTTATCATTTCACACTGACCAGACCAGGTCAAATAAAAAAGTAAGAATGTAAACTAGAACACCACTTTGTTAAGCAAACTGACAAGTTCCGTCAAGTTGTATGTACATTACGATTTAATATTGTATTTCTAGATATATGTAGAGAAACTCTTGCTCTAAGTTTTGATATGGTTATATGAACTAACCCATGTCAAAAAGAATTTGGTATTATTTAGTTATAGCTACAACAACAATGTTGAGTGAAAAAATTAGCTATAAATATGTCAGTATATCACTTATGTAAATTAAAAAAACCCTCCATATCAAATTTATGCAGATTAATACATAAATGGAAGGAGTAAACACTCTCATGATACTGGTCACTGATAGTAAGAAAGGGAAGACTAGAGAGAAAGTAATGGGATTAGGAGAGGAGGGAGAAACAAGAGGGACCAGACATTTTTGATATGAAATTTTCACTTAATTATATATTTATTAGCACACACATATATATATCTGAATATAACAAATAAAATTATCTGTTTCTTTTGAACTTTTTTGAATCAGTATTATAAAACTTGGAGAAATTATAAGCATATAGTGTGTAAAAGCTACAAACCAACAGCAAATTTTAACTATGATTTACTTAACAGTGAGGACATAAACTCATTTTATTGGTGAATCAATTATATTACAATTAGACATTATGCATTAATACAGATATTACATATGATTATAATATTCAGTTTCACATTCAATATCTCACTTGAGTTTTACAAATTGGTATGGTAGGTTCATTAGGTACTATCATCCCATTTCACAGATAAAGAAACAAACTCAGATTAAAATGATTTGTGTATTTCATCACTGATACATATAATAGAACCAGACCTGGAGTCTCCTTAAATGTGGTCTGGTGCTCCATAAAGATCCTAAAGCCCAGCCATGAAGCTCTAAATAAAAACTTCAGTTTTAAACCAATGGCAAGAATATATTTGATCTTTCCTATAAAAGTAAAGTTATAAAACTCACAAAAGATTTCTTACTTTTTTATTTGAGTCTTCTTCTGAATTAGAGTCCTTCTCTGATGATGGTAAGTGTACTACACACTGAATTAATTGTAAAACCAGTGCTGTAACCATCTGAATATACATAGGCTCACCATCCATATCACTACTGTTTAACCTTTAATGGAGAAGAAAATATTTAAATCATAGAATAAAAAGAGAATTTTATTTTTCATGTCATCTATAATCTGAAAATTTCGGGATGCTTTCCTTACCAATACTTCTTAGGCATTATCTTTAGTATCTATTCTAACAGCATCATGTCTGATTATTATTACAGTGTTATTATTATTATTTAAGTGAGAGGAGGGGAGATAGAGAGAGACAGAGTCCTGCACGCACCCCAACCAGGATCCACCCGGCAATCCCCATGTGGGGCTGAAGCTCAAATCAACCAAGCTATCCTCAGCAACTGAGGCAGATGCTCAAACCAATCGAGCCACCGGTAGTAAGGGGGGAGCATAGAGGGGGGAGAGGAAGGGGAAGAGAGCAGACAGTTGGTCACTTCTCATGTGTGTCCTGACCTGGCATTAAACCCAGGACATCCACATGACGGCATGATGCTCTACCTACTGGGCTAACCAGCCAGGGCCCATGTCTATTTACTTTTATTTATTTATTTATTTTGCATTTTTCTTTTTGTATTTTTTTTTTTTCGAAGCTGGAAACGGGGAGAGACAGTCAGACAGACTCCCACATGCGCCCGACCGGGATCCACCCGGCACACCCACCAGGGGGCGATGCTCTGCCCCTCCGGGGCGTCGCTCTGTCGTGACCAAAGCCACTCCAGCACTTGGGGCAGAGGCCAAGGAGCCATCCCCAGCGCCCGGGCCATCCTTGCTCCAATGGAGCCTCGCTGCGGGAGGGGAAGAGAGAGACAGAGAGGAAGGAGAGGGGGAGGGGTGGAGAAGCAGATGGGCACTTCTCCTGTGTGCCCTGGCCGGGAATCGAACCCAGGACCCCTGCACGCCAGGCCGACACTCTACCACTGAGCCAACTGGCCAGGGCCTATTTACTTTTAATAATTAAAAAAAACCAACCAACTAAATCCCTATGCATTCTTAGATAATTAAAACAGTAAAAAAAAAAACAAACCCCACAGCATTTAATGTGAATTTCCATACTCTGTGTACTGCAGATAAAAAAATTATAATAAAAAATATAAAATATTTCTCAAAATGAAATTCTTAAATGAGAAAAGTCTTCAAGATTTACAAATGCCCATGCATCCTGGTATTCATTCTTATTAAAATCTGCTACACAGTCAGCTCTTGATCATCTGTGCTAGGGTGTAAGGTCAATCAAATGGAGTAAAAAAAATCAAATTCTAAATCTTTCATTTGTAAGCTATTAAAAAAACAAAGAAATTCTTTCACGTGCTGATAGCTTTTTTTTTTTTTTTTGTATTTTTCTGAAGCTGGAAATGGGGAGAGACAGTCAGACAGACTCCCGCATGCGCCCGACCGGGATCCACCCGGCACGCCCACCAGGGGCAACGCTCTGCCCACCAGCGGGCGATGCTCTGCCCCTCCGGGGGGTCGCTCTGCCACAACCAGAGCCACTCTAGCGCCTGGGGCAGAGGCCAAGGAGCCATCCCCAGCGCCCGGGCCATCTTTGCTTCAATGGAGCCTCGGCTGCGGGAGGGGAAGAGAGAGACAGAGAGGAAGGGGGGGGGTGGAGAAGCAGATGGGCGCTTCTCCTATGTGCCCTGGCCGGGAATCGAACCAGGGTCCCCCGCACGCCAGGCCAATGCTCTACTGCTGAGCCAACCGGCCAGGGCCGCTGATAGCTTTTCTACATGCTTAACAAATAGATGTTTATTCATCAGTATACAATTAGTCTAAAAATTAAGATAAAAATATTTTATAGATGACAATTTTGAAAGCAATCTAATTTTATATATCAGATTGACACATTTAATCACTCAGGAATATTATAATCATAGTTATAATAATGATGATGATTACCTATAACAACAAAGACAATAATGCTGACCACAGTTGTGGGTAACATTCCTTAGTTACTCCATTCTAAGATTCCAGAGCATTTAATCTTCATGTCTACTCTCTATACTGCTGGTAGAGCAACCTTTCAGCTCTCTTACAAAACCAGTATTGAGCAACTTCCTACTAGATAAAGAATTAAGTCCAAGTTCTTTAGTAAGGCTTATAAAATCCTTATAACTGCCTCTGACTCTTTAGAGCAGGGGTCTCAAACTCAACTTAGCATGTGGGCCGCAGAGCAAGATCACAGCCATTCGGCGGGCTGCACTAGGTCTACAAAAGGCAACTGTTACGCAACACTTTTCTTGAACTTCGTGGATTAGTCTGCGGGCCGCACAAAATTGTTCGACAGGCTGCATGCGGCCCGTGGGCCGCGAGTTTGAGATCCCTGCTTTAGAGCTAATTTCCTATTGCTCTTCTCACAGAACAGTGGTGGTGGTTCTTTTTTTAAATTTTTTTTCCTTTAGTTACTAATTTTAGAGAGAGAGAAAAGGAGAGAGGGTGGGGCGTAACATCGATTTATTGTTCCACTTATTTATACATTCATTGGTTGATTCCAGTATGTGCCCTGATTGGGGATTGAACCTGCAACCTTTGCAAACTGAACAATACTCTAACCAACTGAGCTACCCAACTAAGACTGGATAGTGCTTCTTAAACCAGGAATGATTTTGCTTTTCAGGGGACATTTGTAAGTGTCTAGAGAAAATTTAGTTTGTCATTCATTGGAAGGAAGAATGTTGCTCTTGGCATCAGGTAGCTGGAGGGCAAGAATGCTGCTAAGCATGTTACAATGTACAGAACAGCCCTGCACAACAAAGTATTATCTGGCCCAAAATGTCAACAGCATTAGGACTGAAAAACCCTACCATAGATCTTTGAGAATCACTGAACTTCAAGTCTCCCAAATGTGGACTGTTATTCCAGACATTGTTCTTTTACTTGATCATCAAAATAAAAAATTAGAAATGATGAAGAATATATAATGGCTACAATATAAAGGGAGTTCTTTATTATACTTGGCCTTTGTTAAAATTACCTGAAGTTCCTTAAACTCCTCTTGCTGGTTGGTAATCTTGCAAGTGAAGTAAAAATTTCTTCCAAAATTAATTGCCTATGTTTTTCATATCTTGAGAATACCTGTTTAGTAATTATAAGATTCCAAGTAAGTTTGTTATAATTATTTGAAAATAAAACAAAAATGATACTATAATATGATAAAAAACAATCACCATTTAAAATGAAAATGTTTTTAACATCTTTAATAGCAATGACTGAGATAATCTAATTTTCTATCATTATATTCTTATGAAGTCAGAGTATGAAAAGACAAAATTCAAACGATTTTAAACAATTCTTACTTTATAGTAAATATAATAGAATTACTAACTGAAATAATTTTAAGTATTTAGAAGTGCTTAAAATCTAAGGCACACTAAAATAGTTCTTAGTTGAAATGAATCTATGGAAAACTAGAATCTGCATTAATTTTTGCAAGTTTGAATGAAATGACATCAATATCTTTCTGGGGGGATAAATAAAAATAAAAATGGATTATACTTACTGCAGTGACTAACTTAATGGCACACAACTGCAGTTCACTGACATTTTCCACAAAAAATGGTGTTATTCCCATTGACGATACCTGCGCGCACACACAGAACAATTAGCACACATCCTTAGTTGATTTCAGTAACATTCTACCTTACCAAATGCTAACACCTTAACAAACACTGGAAAACACTGAGAGGGCATTTCCTTTCCCCTCATCGATCGGCATCTAGTTCTTTCTCTGACCCCTCTCACCCTCAAACACTCTATCTAGCACATACCTCCCTTCACAGCTGCTACTCCTCTAATCTCCACCTTGTGGATGGATAATGTCACAATAAAAAGACATACAAAAAATTTGCTGCCATTCTGAACAAAAACAGCCTGAGATATTTTATCTTTCAAAGAATTAGGAGTTTAGACTTTTTACCACATTCATTTATCTGTCTTCTATAAAAAGTGTTTCTTTTTAAAACTTCCCTGGAATTTATTTTAAGATACACTCTGCATGAAACATTACACAGTGCTGATATTATTACCAACTGAGCAAGGTTATCCGAACTCAATTAGACCCTCCACTCTTATATCATTTGGTCTATAAATACAAAAAAGTTTCAAAAAACTTACCTGAAGAATTGTTGTGTCTGTAAGAAGTTGTATCTCTAGCAATTCTGATAAGCTGCTAACAATGTCACAAACTTTATTATAAAGCATTACTATTACTCTCTGTTTATGCGTAGAACACTTCGCCCGTTTTGCTTTTGAACTTAATAAGCCTCCTAAAAGAATTCAAAACAAGGAATTTTAAATTCTTGTATCTAAATTACTTCATCTTTACTTCTATATTTAATTGTAAGGTTAAATTATAAGATAGGAAGATTATATTTCCCTTTAAGTTAATTTGCAATTATTAAATAGATAACTAAATGTAGGTTATTAATGAACCAATTTGTCCTCCTCTCAACTATAAATATATATGTTAACTATTTCATTGCTTAATTATAAAGGTTAGAGATAAAAAAAAAAGTATATCCTGGATCAATCCATTTTGTAGATAACTGGTATTTCAAGAAAAATTAAGGTGAAGTGATAAATGAAACCAGAAGCTAGTCTAAGTTTTTTCCCTGACCAATTGAAATTACTTTATTATACATAAGTAGGTGCTAAAGAAATAACTGAACAAGTACTGGATTAACTAAAAACTTTACACTGTAATTAAATCAACAGCCGTGTTTATTATTATAATCCATTTAATTTTTATGCCATTTTAAGTCATTGCATTCTGACCTATTCAATATGGTAAAATTATATAAGTAATTTTGATATTATACTCAAATACCACCAGTATAAAAGGTCAAACTAACCTCCATGAGGATCTAATCTGTAAACAGGATCATACTGAGGATAAAGTGTATTCTGCAAATGAAATTTAGTGTACTGTATAACTCTTTCGATTACATCCTCAATATATACAGCTTTTGGCATATTAGGGGATGTCATAATGTTGATAGTTGTAAGACAGGCATCTGCTGATTTTGTAACTCTCTCCATAATTAGGTCTCGCCACAACCTTTCTTCTTCTTCAGTATCATTATTCTATAAAACAGCACATTGTTAATGAAATAGAAATAAACAAACTTATACCTTAAAATATAAAACAATAAATTATGATAAATCTGATTTTCATGAGCGGAAAACATAGTAAGAGTTTTTATATGTGTATATTCTTTAAAAAACATTAGAAATGAAGTACAAAATATATATTTGTTTCAACATAATATACTGCTTCCTAATTTCACCACTAGATGACACTCCAATGACAAAATTATACAATAGTTACCTTCACCTGTGTACTTCATCTAAATCTAAGATTTTAACTACAGACAATAGCTGTATACATAAAAATAATTTTATGTTTGGGATAGAAACATTATGATAGTAAAAAACTATAAATTCTGCTTGCTGTTTGAGAACAAAGCAAAAATTAACAACAATAATGAAAGGTAGAGACTTATTTAAAAGTAGTATACAGTGTGTCTGTAAAGTCATGGTGCACTTTTGACCGGTCACAGGAAAGCAACAAAAGACGATAGAAATGTGAAATCTGCACCAAATAAAAGGAAAACCCTCCCAGTTTCTGTAGGATGATGTGGCAGCATGTGCGCATGTGCAGATGATGACGTAACACCGTGTATACAGCGGATCAGCCCTCGGCCATGCCAGTCGAGATGTGGACGGTACAGAGGAAAGTTCAGTGTGTTCTGTGGCTCGCCACATTCGAATCCATGACCAAAGTGCAACGTGAATATTGACGCATTTATAACGAAGCGCCACCACATACGAATAACATTACTCCATGGGATAAGCAGTTGAAGGAAACCGGCAGTTTGGTGGAGAAACCCCGTTCTGGTAGGCCATCAGTCAGTGATGAGTCTGTAGAGGCTATACGGGATAGCTACCTAAGGAGCCCTAAAAAATCTGTGCGTTAGCCCACATCGAACTGCACTGAATAGGTATGAAACTGGGAGAGTTTTCCTTTTATTTGGTGCAGATTTCACATTTCTATCGTCTTTTGCTGCTTTTCTGTGACCGGTCAAAAGTGCACCATGACTTTACGGACACACTGTAATGTTCCTCAATCATTCCTACCTGTTTTTCAACAACCATGTATTTTTTAAATTGAGATTAAAAGCAATGATTAGGCACACTACAAAAAACATAATTTATTTTCCCTTTTTTTTTACAGGGACAGAGAGAATCAGAGAGAGGGATAGACCGACAGGAACAGAAAGAGATGAGAAGCATCAATCATCAGTTTTTCATTGTGACACCTTAGTTGTTCATTGATTGCTTTCTCATATGTGCCTTGACCACGAGCCTTCAGCAGACAGAGTAACCCCTTGCTCGAGCCAGCAACCTTGAGTCCAAGCTGGTGAGCTTTTGCTCAAACTGGCGACCTCGGGGTCTCGAACCTGGGTCCTTCCGCATCCCAGTCCGATGCTCTATCCACCGAACCACCGCCTGGTCAGGCTATAATTTATTTTCTAAAATGAGTAATCCAACACCTGAATGAAGACCACACTTTAATTTACCCATCAGCAATATGCATTACAATTGTGAAGGGGTGCCTTTATTTTTTTTTGTGGCAGGGACAGAGAGAGAGTGGGACAGACAGGGACAGACAGACAGGAAGGGAGAGAGATGAAAAACATCAATTCTTCTTTGCAGCTCCTTAGTTCTTCACTGATTACTTTCTCATATGTGCCTTGACCTGGGGCTCCAGCAGACCGAGTGACCTCTCACTCGAGCCAGCGACCTGGGGCTCAAGCTGATGAGCCTTGCTCAAACCAGATGAGTCTGCGCTCAAGCTGGCGACCTCGGGGATCTCGAACCTGGGTCCTCCACATCCTAGTCCAACGCTCTATTCACTGCGCCACCGCCTGGTTAGGCGTGAAGGGGTGCTTTTAATCTACCACATCCTTAGTTATGAAATATTAACTTTATCTAGGAAAACTTATATATGCATACTTTTCAAAGTTTGTACACTGGGGAAGAAAATAAAACAAATGAAAGCATATAATATTTAACCAAAGGGGGCTTCCTAATTACTAATGCCTGAAAAACTTGACTGCCTTTT
Organism: Saccopteryx leptura; assembly: GCF_036850995.1. Taxonomy (NCBI): domain Eukaryota; kingdom Metazoa; phylum Chordata; class Mammalia; order Chiroptera; family Emballonuridae; genus Saccopteryx; species Saccopteryx leptura. Next base: position 160,892,577 of record NC_089503.1, read on the forward strand.
TCCTAACTGCAGCTTTCTTTCATTTTACTACTTACACACCTACTCAAAATAAGATACGGCAGCTTTTCTTTGATACTAAATTGCTGTTTGGAAGAGTCAGATAAGGAGGTTCATCCTTCACGCTAAACAGCAGACTGTCTGCAACACATTAAATAGTGCTAAGGTTTTCAGAAATAAAAAAAAATTAAGACTGCATCAGCCAGCTCTCCAGAACCCTAGATTCTTGATATTTATCACAATTTCTTGCTAAAGTATTTTAAATAAAACTTGTAGACTAAAGGTGGAGTATGTTGCTGCTATAGGTTTTTTTAACCTCTTGTTTCTATGATTCAAAAACTAATTTAATTTACAGGGGACATTGGAAAAATATAAATATATTTAACAAGCCATTGAGATTATTTTCTACATTTTTTTATTCCATGTAGATGACTCAGCAATCCTGTGACTTCTGAAAACATCAAGAACATAAAACCTCATGACATAAAACCCAGTGCATGTATGAAATATACATAGTATGTATTTACATATGAAAATGGAAGTAAATGTATCAAAAGTGTTAATAGTAATTATTGATGGATGAGAATATGGACCTTTTTGTGCTTTATATGTTTTGGAAAGTTTTTAATATAAATACACTATTTTTAAAATCAGGCTTTTTTTTTTTTTTTACAGAGGCAGAGAGATAGACAGGGACAGACAGACAGGAATGGAGAGAGATGAGAAGCATCAATCATTAGTTTCTTGTTGAGCGTTGCGACTTCTTAGTTGTTCATTGATTGCTTTCTCATATGTGCCTTGACCGTGGGCCTTCAGCAGACCGAGCAACCCCTTGCTGGAGCCAGCGACCTTGGGTCCACACCGGTGAGCTTTTTGCTCAAACCAGATGAGCCCGTGCTCAAGCTGACGACCTTGGGGGTCTCGAACCTGGATCCTTCCGCATCCCAGTCTGACGCTCTATCTACTGCGCCACCGCCTGGTCAGGCGAAAATCAGGCTTTTAAAAATAAAAAATATTCATTAACTTAAAACCTTCCCTAAGTTATATTAACCCTTTGAGGAGTACAAACGTTCACGTACGTTCTCGTGCCTCCTGACCACCATTGAGTACAATCAATTTATTTTAAAAATGCGTAAGTTAACATAAAAAAAAAAGGCAGCCCTGGCCGGTTAGTTCAGTGGTAGAGTGTTGGCCTGGCGTGCAGGAGTCCCGGGTTTGATTGCCAGCTAGGACACACAGGAGAAGCTCCCATCTGCTTCTCTACCCCTCCCCCTATCCTTCCTCTCTGTCTCTCTCTTCCCCTCCCGCAGCCAGGGCTCCACTGGAACAAAGTTGGCCTGGGCGCTGAGGATGGCTCTATGGCCTCTGCCTTAGGCGCTAAAATGGCTCTGGTTGCAACAGAGCAACGCCCCAGATGGGCAGAGCATCGCCTCCTGGTGGGCATGCCGGGTGGATCCCAGTCGGGCACATGCAGGAGTCTGTCAGACTGCCATCCGTTTCCAACTTCAGAAAAATACAAAAAAAAAAAAAAAAAAAGAAGGCAAATGTATGTTCTTCTTGTTTCCCTAAATTGGTCATCAAACATGATTTTAAGTTAATAAAACTGTAACTGGAACTAATTTCATTTTTTGAAGAAAAAAAAAGCCTCACGCCCGGGGGTCAGCGAGCATGAAAAAAAACTCACTACTCAAAGGGTTAAAAATGCCTATAAACATCAATGTTTCTATTCATTAATGAAAGAGATAAGATAAATTTGAATGAACATATATTTTGAACAGCTGCTACAATAATAGGAAGACAGATCGCAGGCAATGTACTTTAATCCGTTCATAAATCCGTTCATTATTACACCATGTTGCTACAGCTTTTGATATATATACATACTAAAATGTGGTAACAGTTATGGCGAACATTACTGAGACACTATTAAGCACTTTACATGAATTGACTTATTTAATCCTTTCAACAACCATTTGAGCTAGGTATGAAAATGGCATACAAGAATTAATGTTTTATAATGCACTAGGAAGTCAACATAAAATTTGTTATTTTTCCAGGGAAGGTCAAGAAAAAGAATTATCATTTCAGAAATGAAAGAACTTTTTAAACACACTTATTACCATACTCAAAGAAGAGCATAATGTTAAGATTCAAGAACAGTCCTATAAATTATATGAATTTACATTTGTCATTATTATTCTGATAATGTATAAAATTAGATTTGAATTGCTAAAAGTGCAACTCTGGCAGCAATACTTATAAATGTAATAGTAAATGGTAGTAATGAGCACAAATTAATGAAATTTGGAATTTTCCTTATGAATCAGACTTTCTATGAAAAAATTTATATCTTAACAATAGTAAAGGGTAAAATGAACAATATAGATCTTAAACTTACATGATTTAATAAAGTGGAAAGTTTTGACCCATCTTGAATATTCTTCTCCAAGATATTTAAGACTTTCACAGTTTTGTCAGTAGAAAGCTAAAATAGCAACATAAAGTCTTTTACCCATCATTGGTAAAAGTAATAAATTATACAAGAAACATTCTATATAATTATTCCAATTAGGCTTGGGAGTATATAATACTACCACCCTCCTGAAGAACAGAAAACTTTCCTACTCAAGTCTGAGTTGTGCAGAGAATTAATCACTTGTTTAGACAGAAGAGCAAATCCACGTTTCTAACTCAACTCTTACCATATAACTAGTCAAGATAAGTGTGCTCTGATACCTGGCCCCTATTTCTGTGCCAGTGACACTGAACATGCATGCGAAACACACACACAAGATTTCATTTGTTATTTTGATTACAACATGGCTTCCATACTATAATGCTACTCAGCAGATGTCTTAAAACCCAGGATAGCATTTTTCCTAAACAGAAGCATAAAATTGAAAATGAGTTACAAATGTAAAATAATATTGTTTTATTTAAAAATATTTATTATTTTAATATCTCCTATTTTATTTATTATAAAGATTCTTCCTCCATTTAAAAAAATTAGTCAATTTAGAGGTTCTGCCAGGAAGCAACTGTTATTTACATTCTTTGATTGAACAGGTCTCCTCTTAGACTCCTAGCATACAGCTAGAACTCTCAACCGAATCAGCCAGAAGAGTCAAATGGGAGAATCAACAGAATAACTGACTCAGGTATAGTTATTATTCATACAGGAGTATTGCTTTAGACAGTTTCCCAAAAGATTAAACTACTGAGACCTTTGGTAAACCTTTGATGCTTTGAAAATACTCAGCAAATTCACCTTTGAAACAGATTATTATTAGTTACATGTAATTGTGGCACTTACAAATTAAAACCTAAGATTGGCACTGGCATCTCAGAAAACTAATGCCATACCATATATAAAAAATAAATCAATATAACCTCACTATACCATAGTAATATCAATGTAAACTAATAGCACATTAATTCTTGGTTAACTATGTAATGTCTCTCTTTAAAAATCAAACTCATGGGAACTCATCTGCACTGTTGGTGGCAATGTAAACTGGTGTAGTCAGTACGGAAAAACAATGTGGAGCTTCCTCAAAATATTAGAAATAAAATTACCATACGATCCAGCAATAATATATTCTGAAGAAAATGAAGACATTAATTTAAAAAGATATCTGCACCCCCATGTTCACTGCAGCATTATTTATAGACACCAAGACATGGAAGCAACCAAAGTGTCAAATAATGAATAAATAGATAAAGAAAATGTAGCATGTATGTACAATGGAATATTACTGGCCCCAGAAAAGAAAGAAATCTTGCCATTTGTGACAATATGAATGGACCTTAAGGGCACTATGCTAAGAAAAACAAGTCAGACAGAGAAAGACAAATACTGTATCATTTATACGTGGAATTTAAAAAGCAGCAAAAGTCATTGATAAAGAGAATAAATTGATGGTTGCCAGAGGTGGAGTGTGGACAAAATTAGTGAAGTTGATCAAGAGGTACAAATTTTTAGTTATAATATAAAAAAAATTAGTCCAAAGTAAAAATACTGTTTTAAATCCAAGGATGTGAAACCTGAAGATATCAAGGGCTGACTGTATTTACTTAAAATAATTTGTGTATAAGTGGACCTGTGCATTTCAAACAAATGTTCAAGGGTCAACTGTGTATCTGAAAGTTGCTAAGTAGAACTTAAAGTTCTCATCACAAGAAAAAGAAAACTGTAACTATGTGTGATGATGAATGTTAACTAGATTTATGTTGTAATTATTATTTTGCAATATATACAAATATTGAATCATATTGTACACCGAAACTAATATAATGTTAAATGGTAATTATAACACAACAAAAACATCAAATTTATGGCACATTTATTATTTGGATTATAGGTGATACATAAATGAATAAAAAATGAATAACTGATTATTTTAACCTTGTGAAAACATCAAAATATTTTCTAGTCTACTTTAAAATTATAAAATTTAAAAACTAAATAAATTTAAATTGTTTACAATAAGCTCTATAGGTAAACATACTTTTTAAAAAAAATTATTTTTATTTTTTATTTATTGATTTTAGCCAGAGAGGAAGGAAGAGAGAGACAGGAACATCAATCCATTCCTATATGCACCATGACTGGGGATCGAAGTGGCAACCTCTGCACTTTGGGCCAATGCTCCAACCAACAGAGCTATCTGGTCAGGGCTAAACATACTTTTCTATTAATTCTTTTACTACTCCCGAAGAACAAATCATCCTCTCTACATTACAGACTAGGAAACATAAGACTTAATAGTAGAGAGTTTTGTGCAAGAGGGAGCCTGATTAGAAGAGGAGAGACAATCTGTCTGGAAATTTTATTTGCGTATCAATCAAATGCAAATGAGTGGTGGCTCATAGAGATGATGGGAAGCAACTCAACTCCATGATGCTGTTACTATTGTTTGAATTTATTATCATAGAAAAATATCCTATTCCATTAATGAAATGAGACTACTGAGCAACAGAGAGCTCCTATGAAGGACAAATCACAGAAGTTAATATAAAGCCTACAGCAATGAGACTATGGACTTAAAAGTGCTGAAACCGTAGCTTTACTCTTTTACCAATGTAATTATTAAAGCAAATGTCAAAGAAAAATTTAGTGTTATTTCTGCATGTAAATAATAAAATTTTTGAGACAATGAAAAAATTAAAAAGTGAAGAAGTCCAGGACCATGCCTCTTTCAATGCAATGATTTTCTTTAGAATAATTTGTAACATATTTCTTTAATTTCAAGATTTCTTTAAGAGAAACTCAGACTCTCAGAAGGAACAATGAATTTTCTTTTCATTATTATCAACTTTATGTAAACTTTGCAATTTACTTTCAACATTTTAATCTCAAACATTAGATATTAAATAAATTAATAAATTTTACTTTAGTGAGGTACCTTATCCATAATACCCATTGCTTTAATTTTAGCAGATTCGCTGCCGAGTTCATTAAGCTGATGTTTTCCTAAGAGGAGTTCCTGAGGAATTTCATCATCATCACCTGAAAAACCAAACCAAACAAACACAAACAGTTTAGGTAAAAGAAAGCTCAAAATAGTAAACTTTTTAATAAAGTTTCTAAAATACACACAAACACTTATAAAACAAACTAACCAACAACCTAAGAGGCCACTGTAAACCTCAATCAAACCTTGAATGAAAGAGGACACTGATTAAAATTGGGAGATCTAAGATGCGAAGAGGAGATAAGTTATCTTATCTTTGCTATTTTGGATAGACCATCAACCAAGCACTCTGCCCTAGGAGGCTGACCTGTACAGAGTACATCAACAGTCTCCCATATCCTCTGGCTTCTGTTTGGGTTCAGCCAAGAGGGTGCCCTATCAGAAGATCAAAGAGAAGGAGAACAAGGTCAGGGTATTTATATCCCTGACTTCTTTTTTGCAAGGTCTGCTTAAACTGCCCATGTCCTCTGACCAAAAGGTTACTGCTTCTGTTAAGGCAACTTGCTCTACAACTTTTTCCCCCTACTGAGTAAGTTCTGGTAAGTTCTCTTTACCCATGTTCCTCTGGGTGTAGAGATGGTAACAGTTCCATGCCTGTAAACCCTGGGTTCCGGCACTATTCTGCCCCCACTGTTGTAATTGGTTTCTTTGTAAGTAATTCCTCCTCAAATTATCCTCATTTGAGAGTGCCATATGTCTTCCTGTTGGAATCTTAAATGACACGGAAGACAAAGGTTTCTCAGCACAGAATTGGAAAGTTTTAAAAATGAAGAACTGATACTCCAAATAATGGGGAAACACATTAATGATACGTAAGCAAATAACTCGCACAAAACAAATATTTTCAAAATATATGCAAATATATCTTTTATGGCATTTTCACATAGATAAACACATATAAAAATTATTGTATGCCATATAGCTTTTGTATAAATTAGGCACAAGTGTTTGCACCGGCTGAAGGTGGCATAACATTGAGAGTAGCTCTAAACACTGTAAGCAGTATTTTTACATAAATTTAACATTTTTATATAGTTATGATCTTTACATATGTAATGATATGACTATTACATTAATTTTATTGTATTGGTTTACTATTCTATTTCCCATTTTAAACTATGTTTTACAGCAGGTCCTTGAATAACTTTGTTCTATTCAATGTCATTTTGTTATTGAGAAAAAAAAATTGATTCCTGGCTGCATCCACTGTCTGTGGAGATTGCATGCTCTCCTCGTATCTCATATGTTTTCTCTGGGTACTAGAGTTTCCTCTGACACCCCAAAGCTATGCATGTTAGGTTAATTGGTGTGTCTACATTGTCCCAGCCTGGAGAGTGTGGGTGGGTGAGAGTGCACCATGTGATAAAGGGCATCCTGTCCAGGGCTGGTTCCACCTTGCATACTAGGCTACTGGGATAGGCTCCGGCCACTCATGACCTTAAACTGGAATAAGCAGATTGGAAAATAATTGTCTTACTGGTTTTTATTAATTTTTCTAAAATATACACATAGCTCACATTTTTGGGATTTTATTTAGAAATTTGGTGATGTTTCTGTGACTAGAAATATGCAACAGATTTTAATTCTTTCTCTATCAATTAATCTCTGATAAAACTGGTTTCATTATATACCATTTCCTTGAAGTTGCCATTTCCAAGAACCTATTGAGAACATTAAGTAGGACCTAGGGTGGTTAAAGCCGGAGGCTGGGTTATTTCTCTTTCTATCTCTAGCACCTAATATACTATTAACAAACAGTAAATATTCCATAAATATTGCTATTAGAATAAAATGCTTAGAGGAATGGGTTCTTATTTCTGCTCATGTTAGCTTCCCTCCTTATCTAGGGCCTAGTTAAGTCTCATCTGCGTAAGGCCTTCCTTAATTACTCTACTTGTGGTAGCTGCACTTCCAAATACTGAAGAGACTATTATTACTTAACTAATTTATCACTTGATTTTTATACTCAAGTTTTCAGTTTTTGATAATATAGACTTGACTCCACAACCAGATTTTAAGTTTCCTGAAAGCATAGATTATGCCATCGTATCTACTAGCGTAATTAGCAGAAAGCTAGACACAAAGGTAAATAAGTGTATTTTAAACTGATTTTATATTTAGAGATAAATAAGTGTATTTTAAATAATTTTACCAAATGCTGTAAAATCCATATCTTCTAAATTATCCAAAATATTCTCTATTGAGGCTGTGAATCTCTTAAAAGTTGAAGAATCCATCATTTCTGCAACACAGAAAAAGAAAAAGTTTATTATGTCCTCATTCCAATTAGAAAATGAAAGTTGGAAGATATGAATAAAAACAAAGGAACTTAAATGTTACCTTCAGGTGTTAGTTTTGGTTCATAAGCTTTCCTCTTCTTCTGTTTTTCTTTTTTCTTCATTTTTCTAGCAACTAAAATGAAGAAAAAGAAATACTGAAATGCAGGAATGACAAAATATTTTTGTGTTTCTAGTTTCTTCCATTAATCAAATACTAAAACAATAACCACTGCCAATTCAAACTAAATATATACTCTTGTCTTGATTAAAAATTAGGAGCTGTTAATTAAGTTGTAAAAGTATCAAATATTCTTCAGAGTTAAAGCCCTAAATGTAAATTGGCGTATGTAAGAAACCCGTTGACACTGAGAATTACCCTCACTAAGGCTGGGAGGAGGAGAGTAATCTTCCATGTCAGAATCTGATGGACTTCGGTTTCGGTAACGACCACCACCCGAACTCCTTCTTCCTTCATGAGCGTGGCCACTTCTCCTATGATCCCCAGAGCTTCTTCTGTCACGCTCTTCATATTCCCAAGCTTTATCATCATCTTTTTTATGCCGTTTCCTAGAGGCTAGAAGCAAATCCCCATGACAAATAATTTACCTCATTTAAAAAAACCATTCAAACTTTTACAAATGAACCACATGGGGGAAAAAACTACATTGTATGGGACTAGGAAATTCTGACTCAACCTGTTTAATCAGAAATATAAATTAAGGTGTAGAAATTATACCACTTATTTTAGCCTTATGTATCTAGAATTTAAGATTTTTACATGAACTCAGTTTGCTAATATAGATATAAATATTGTGATAATTAAACCACAGCGCTCATTTCAAAGAGTTATTTGATATCAACAACACAATCTAAACTTCAGGATTAATTGAGGCATGTAAAACAATCTTTATCTAGGATTTGGATGAAAAACAGAAATACCTTAAAGCATTTGAATTCTTGAAGGGGAACAGAGTCTGGAGGAAAAGCAACCTTTGAGAAAAGTGTTGCAGAATATGGGTAACCATGTGTACAATTAATTATCAGCCAAGTTAAGCCCACAACTTAGCTATAAATTTAGTAGACTCTAACAACCTAATATCACAAGCCTACATACAGAGATAGAATAAACCTGAATAGTTGTAAATACTCATATATATTGAATTCAGGTCTCCAACAGTATGCTTGTTTAAGCCCAAGAAGAAAAGCATACAAGCTTATGCGTGCTACATAAGCATATTTATGAATGTTACCTTGAATCTGCTAAAATCACCAGTAGGCAGAACTGGCAAACACTTCATCTGACACATCAACTCTGATCCACTAGTGATAGCTGCCTAGAGCATTGTGTTGAGAATTAATTCTGAGCCCTGAGACAAAGCATCGCATTTCAGTAAGAAAGATTGATTAGAAATGTCTGGTCACTGAATGCTGGAGGGCGATACAAGAGACAAATATTTATCATACCTGCTCTAGGGTGTAGCACCACCAAGTTAAAACCAGGATAGAGAACTGATGTGTCCTACGTCTTGGGATCATACACTGGTTGCTGTAGTGACTACTTATTGTTGACAATGAAATACCTTCTAGTCTGTCTAAATTTGACAACCTTGTTTTCTTGTAACTGGCTTCTAATCTGACTCCTTAACTGTGATCAATACTCCAATACGTAAGACAAAATTCTTGCTTGAGTCCTCTAACTGGTTGATATTTAAGGATGCCGACCTCTGGCTCATGCACTCTATCTAGGCTTGTACCCATGTCCTTGTGCAGACTATCAACATCTATACCTTGGCTATTTTACCCTTACATGCCACCCCAGCTATTACTATTCAATAATTTAGTTTGGTTTCAGGTTTTGGACCCTTCTGTCTAATACACTGATAGTTAGACAGAAAAAATAATTTTGTTTCCTCTTCTTTGTGGTCCTAGGCTTGACAGAGCAAGAAAGTTTATAAAAGGACAAATGCAAATGGATATACTTAAACCTTCATGATTAGGCACAAATGTGACTATAAAATATGTGAGGTAGAGGTAGGATTTCCTCCCCTTTTATGATTAGGGTTCTTCCCAGTCCCTTCTCTTAGTGAGGGACTGCCTTATACATAAATATAAATAGGGTGTGCATGTGTGTGTGTAAGAGAGAGAGAGTGAAATAGGTCATTTATAGAATCCATTCACTACATGTTTTTTTCAACAGGTACTGAAATATCTACCAAATCTAAGAAATAACAATTAACAATCAAACTTGTTCACAAAGTATTCTATGATCTCAAACATGACCGACTCAGTCTTTTTGAATTTTAATTAATTTCATAAGAAACCTATTTCATAGAATCTATTCAACTCTATGAGAAAATGCTTGAAATATCTTATAGTTATTAGTAAGTACATACAATATGCTGTACTGGTGGTACTTTATAGGCATTGGAAATTTTTGTTAAAATTCATTAAACTTGAGGCAATTTGGATGAAAATTAGAAAAAACCCTACTTCTATGATACACTGTGTGTTGCAACAGGCTATCAGGAGCCTGGCTCTTTATGGCTAGTTTGTTCTTTCTCTGTTTCCCTCATTACCCTGGAAATAGGGGAAGGAGCTTAATAAAGGGTAGGGCAAAAGCAGGGCTAAAGTTGTTTGTACGTGAGTTTGTTCTTGTATTATTATCAATTATTGTATTATTTTCCATTCAAACAACTAACTATAAACCTACTTTTGCCCCACCCTGCAGAGAGGTACGTAAAGTATGACTTGGGAGTTGTCCACCCTCCCTTTACGAATCTTACCTGTCCTTCCCCAGACCTTACATTTGCTATGCCTTCTAAATTTGAATGGCCTTTCAAAATTACCCGCCCATCCTTCCCCACTCCTTGGTTTTAGATTTTTGGGAAACCAATTTGATTAAACTGCGGTAATATTTCGTTTCCCTTCTCTAAGCAGCATAAACTTGCTACGTGTGTATGTTCATACTACTACATTTTGTATTGCACTGTATTTTCATTACATTTTTTCTTATGGCATAATGACAATTTGGTTGTTTGTCACCTATCAATTGGAATTTTTTATTGCTCACATCAGTGATCTAGTGTTGACTTTTCTGTATTACTTGTACAGAAATAAAGCAAACAACAACAAAACAAAAACAAAAAAAGTCCCAGGAATCTGCTCTAAGATCTCTATAAAAACCCAGAGAAATTTCTCTTTATTTTTAGCAGGGGTTAAAGACCAGGTTCTCTATATACTTTTCAATACACTTGGGCACAGATATAATGGGATCCAGAGCTTTAAGATGTGTTCCTTAAGATGAAACAATAGCTCTCATAAAAGAAACAAGAAAAAGAACAGTGGCTGCACTGACGACAAACATGAGCATGTGTGTGGCTCCCTTCCTATTTTACACTTCGTGGGCATTGCTGATTATACTGTCTTTTTTACTCAACTGTGAGGCAGCTTCACAATTCTCTCCAGCGCAGTAATGCCGGCACACTCTCAATTAACTACTAACTGGAGTTGAAGTGTGATTAGAAATCAATCTGCAATTAAGAAACTTCTCTTTTTTACCTATTCCTTTTAGAAATGGCTGATGTATTAAGGGCAGAGAGGAAGAATGAGGAGAGGCATGTATATAAAGGGGAGCGAGTTTCTGCCTACCAGACTTCCTTTCTTTTCTCCCTTTCCAGAGCATATGTTCCCAAATGACCAAAATATTTGATTCGATTATAATAAAAAGTATTAACTTTAGCCATTGAAATATACTGCACATAAATACATCTCATGATAATACAAATAACAATTATACATATAAATATGCCAGGTTAACTTTGCTATATATTTTATTTCAATCTTAAAACTTTGTTCAGATTTGTTCAGTATTCATAATCTACCGCTGATAGTTCAAGAGCTCACAATTTTAAGACGATCAAAGTAAATGAACATTGATTAAAAACTTTGGAGGAGGTGAAGGGCTTCCATCAGCAATATACATTTAAAAATGACAGCATGCATCTGTCCTTCCTGCCCTTGCTTGTCACACCTCAATCTATGGACACTAGGTGGAAAAGGCAGAACACACTGGTGGTCTTCCCACTTCTTTTGGTCATAATGACTAAGTCAGTTGGCACACAAGTGAAGATCTCCCATAGTCTGTTTCCACTGAATGCCGTTTAAGTCAAACAAGGCTGCTGACCCCTCTTGGCTAGGCTCAATTCTCTTGCTCCAGAAGAAGGAAGATAGGGATAAAAGAGAAGAACTTTTTCAGTGGACCAGTAGGAAGACAGGCGAGGTATAGCAAGTCTAGTGCAAAGACAGGTGATCACAGTGTTGTAGAGAGGTAGCTGTGTAGTGAAGAAGCCAGCTCTGGAAAACAGTGAAACAAGGGAGGAATTCCAGGACACAGCTGGGCAAAAAGGAGAAGCCAGGTCCAATCCATTCACAATTTAGTGATAGTAGGTTTTAAATTATTTTTTTTCACCTGGCTATCCCTTACGTGTCCTTTAAGACTCAACTCAAGTGTCACCTCTTCCAGTAAGCGTTTCCTGAACCCCCAGTATGATTTCTGATGCTAATCCAATGTGCGCCCACATCACCCTGGATTTACTATTATCACTATACTACAATTGTTTACATTCCCTCCCCCATTATAATGACAGCTCTTCAAAGATGGGCCACATCTTATCTGTATTTTTATTCTCAATGTTGAGCACATATACCAGAGTAGGAGCTCAATCAACGTCAGGTAAATGCATAAAGACATATACATGTTACTTAACACTGATTATAAACCATTAAAAATTTTTTTTCTTGGTGCCAACTGATCTCTTTTATCACATATTTTTAAAGTATAAAAAAAATCTTGCTATATTATTAAGAATTAAATCACTGTACTCTTTGCTAACCCAAAAAATTATAAATGACACAAACATATCAATCTGCTTTTTAATTCTAAAGTAACAACGGAGTTACATTATACTTACATTCAAAAGTTTCATCACTATCATTATCTTCATCTGAACTTATTTCAGCATATTTTGGCTTTTCATTAACTGTGCTACGCTTGCGTTTATTCATTTTCACACGTTCACAAAGTGGCATGGTGGATTCAATTTCTGCCAGGAGTTCGGGGGGTAATTCTTTCAACACTGATTGATCTATACTACCTATTAATGAAAGGTAAGAAAAAAATGTCAACATGACGATAAAAGGGAAATTTTAATTAAACTGCTACAATAAAAATAAAATATATTTATAAAAGTTTTATAAATCACCTTTGTATTTTAATAAAACTTATTCACGTTTACGACTATAACTATCTTTTTCTTTTTAAGCGTGTGCAAGAGAGAAAAAGAGACAGACAGACAGGAAGAAAGAGAGATGAGAAGCATCAACTTGTAGTTGCGGTGCTTTAGTTGTTCACTGACTGCTTTCTCATACATGCTTTGATGGGGGAGGAGAGGTTCCAGTCGAACCAATGAACCCTTGCTCAAGTCAGCGATCTCTGGACTCAAGCCAGCGACCACAGGGTCATGTCTATGATCCCACAGTCAAGCCAGAGACCCCATGCTCAAGCTGGTGAGTGTGTGCTCAAGCTGGCTACCCGAAACTGGGTCCCCAGGTAGATGCTCTATCCACGTAGTTCCACCACCTGGTCAGGCACAACTGTAAGTCTTAACCCTAAAGTGATAATGCAGTTTTTATACATATTTTAAAAATGTGCTAATAAGTTATTATCATCAATTTTTGATATAATACCATCTGAAAAAAGTTTCTGAAACTAGAGATCCACTAGCATTATCAAGTACATTTATGGTTCATCTCTTGGTAGCACCCAGATTTGATTTATAGAAATCTAAAGCAGCTATTTTAAAAGTATTGCTATCCTTCTGTATAAAAGAGAAGAACTGAAGGATACTTATCATCTCCTTTTCTTCCTCCATGATTTTGGTGGCTGTATAGTGGCTGGAACAAGAGTTTAAATGCTTTTACCTAACAATAACTATTTGAGAGGCATGATAATGCCTTTAAGTATTAAGGAGAATTTCCTCAAATAGATAAAACAAAAAAATACATTTAACTAAAAATAATAGAAACATGAAAAGTAGGACAAATAGAACAAAAATATTTTAAAATATAAATGTCTATAACCGAAAATAGTAAATTCAAATTTGTTATGAAATAAGTTCACATTTTCCCATGAAAGAATAAAGACAGAATATATATATTAACATAATAAAATAAAAACTAACATAATACTGCCTAATCCTACAGACAGATACACAAACACACAAACCGCTGTTATGAAGAAATAAATTATTAATATCCTGTTGAGAGCTACAAAATAAAGTAGAAGTAGCAAAATCTATTTTGAGGACAATATGTTCTTGATGAGTATTAAAGATGACAATTTTAACTTTACTTACCCCAAGTAAATCTTTAAATACAAATATAAAAATGATGTCTTACCTGCAAAATTTTAGGAATTAGGAGCAAAGAATACCATACTGGTTTACAGCAGAGAATTTTAGTAACTATAGTCAACATTCAAATGATAATGTGCTTATATAAAAAAATAAAAATAAATCATGAAAAAAATGGGTACTGATTAAGACAATTTCAAAGCCTCAAGAACATACATTACTAGTAATATAAAACTAATTAATCTCAAATAACCCTTTTGTATTTTTTATGAACTTTTACTCAACATCATGAAGAAGTTATTTCAGTAACTTTTAATCTTCCAGCCTTTTAAGGACATGTACAGCAACAATTTTACCGAACAAAGATGTAATAATCATGACTGGTAATCCAGTCGTCCCTCGCCATATTACGGTTCACTGTTTGCGGTCTCACTGTATCACAGATTTTTTTTTTCATATTTTCCCGAAGCTGGAAATGGGGAGGCTCCCGCATGCGCCAGACTGGGGTCCACCCAGCACGCCCACCAGGGGGCGATGCTCTGCCCATCTTGGGGCATCACTCTGCCGCAATCAGAGCCATTCCAACGCCTGAGGCAGAGGCCACAGAGCCATCCTCAGCGCCCGGGCAAACTTTGCTCCAGTGGAGCCTTGGCTAAGGGAGGGGAAGAGAGAGACAAAGAGGAAGGAGAGGGGGAGGGGTGGAGAAGCAGATGGGTGCTTCTCCTGTGTGCCCTGTCCGGGAATCGAACCCAGGACTCCTGCACGCCAGGCCAACACTCTACCACCGAGCCAACTGGCCAGGGCCTGTAGTGCGGATTTTTAAATTGTATCTATCAAATTTTGTATCATGGATTTTCTGTTGTATTGCGGGATTTTGTGGTATATAGGTATTTTTATATATTTATATTTGAATTATTTTTGTAGTAAAATAAGCATTTTATAGCCTAAAAAATAAAAAATATAAAAATATTAATTAAAACATATTAAAAGAATATTAAATTGAAATAAAGCCTTAAAATATACATAAATAATTAAATATAAGGTCGCTACTTCGTGGATTTTTGCCTATTGCAGGGGGTTCTGGAACCTAACACTCACGACAGATGAGGGAGCACTGGTATTCCAAAACTCCATTGCTGAGAATCCTGACATACTAATATTGAGCATAAATTATCTGTGTAATTTTCAAAACATATATTTCTTTGTATTGGCTTTCTTAATTAAATTGTCATTTATCAGTGAGGTCTACTTTTTAGAATATTGGTAGAAGTAAAAAAATATATATATATCAATTTTAGCTTTGGGTTTGTCGGTTTCTTCATTCCCAAGGTAAACACACTCCAATCTCATTTAAAAACCCTTAATGTTTTGAATACCTCTGATTAAATACATTTTTTAATGGAAGAACCATGTCTTCTAATATATATTTTTCCTTTGCCACATGACCTATAATAACTACGCACGCGCGCACACACACGTGTGTGTGTGTGTATATATATATATGTATATGGTCAACAAATGCTTCCTGATTCCTAACTTTGTGGTTCAATTTCTTATGTTCACTTACAGATATACATCCTGTATAGTTTCTGATTTGCTGTATTTTATAGACAAATACATTTCCAATATTTTTTTAAAATAGAAATCTTTTTTGTACTACCAGAAACATTATAATCTTTTTGGTTTATAAACTAGGATAACATAAAGTATTTGGCCTTTGTGAAATTTTTTAAAAAGTAGATTTACCTAACTGGTTATGTTCTGCTTAAATTCCCATTCACAAAGACATAATGACTTGATAATAACAACCTAGGAATAAAAGTATCCTGCAGATTAATATACAATAAATAAAGGTTTATGGTATGTATTGGTACTAACACTCTCTTTACAGTGGTTTATTATATCCCTAGAGCAAAGACTCTGCTCTCTTCTCTCCCTCTTTATTTTTTTATTTTTATTTTTCTGTATTTTTCTGAAATGAGAAGCCGAGAGGCAGACAGACAGATTCCCACATGTGCTGGACCGGGGGATCCGCCTGGCAAGCTCACCAGGGAGCGATGCTCTGCCTATCTAGGGGCATTGCTTTGCTGCTGCAACAGGAGCCATTCTAGTGCCTAAAGTGGAGGACGTGGAACCAGCCTCAGCACCCAGGCCAACTTTGTTCCAATGGAGCCTTAGCTGTGAGAGGGGGAGAGGGAGAGAGGGGGAGGGGGAGAGGGGGAGAGGGGGAGAGGGGGAGAGAAAAGAGGGAGAAGGGAAGGGTGAAGAAGCAGATGGCCGCTTCTCATGTGTGCCCTGGCCAGGAATTGAGCCTGGGACTTCCACAGGCTGGGCCAACGCTTTACCACTGAACCAATCAGTCAGGGCTCTTCTTTCCCTCTTTAAAAAAATATTTCTCACAATAGCCAACCACAGAAAACTTGTGTTGTATATTAGGTAAGGCAGGTTATCAAACTGTGTTCAGTTTCTTTATTATAGTCTACTGTCCTTTATTCCCCAAATTAAGAAGATCAGATTTAAGAGCTACCCTATTCTGTAGATTTTAACCTCCATACAACTTTGAAAGTTACACTAAAATAATTCAAAAAGCAAATGTTTCATTTCTGATGATGACCCAATTTAAAGAAATCCAGCAATGGTTCATGTCTCTCAGTGTACTACTGTCCTTCAAAAAGGACCCTGAATAGAAATGTCAACCCACATCTATGCACTTTCTGAATTAACAACATCCTTTCTTCCTTTTTATAAAACACTATAAAGTGATTCAGCCACATCCCTTCATTACTAAGCGTAAGAAAGAAAATGCTTGACTTTCCAATACTCACACTCAGGGTCTTTAACACATCATCAAGGATCAAATAAGTGATTCAGTTTCAAGAGAAATGAATAAAAAGCAAGTACTTCAAATGATCCTTATGACATATTTGGTTACATTCTTTTCCCTGAATTAGAGAATAATCCTTTAAATGAACCATAATGTCTCACTATATTGATTAGATGATTTTAGAGATTATTACTTGCTGAGTTATTTATTCTTAAAAAGTTCAGACTGTTAAAAAAAAAAAAAAGTTCAGACTGTTAGTACTTTGTGATTCTCTCTTACCTAATTTCTCCCATTCCAACAATCTTATTCTTTAAGTCAGGTG
This sequence comes from Saccopteryx leptura, assembly GCF_036850995.1. NCBI lineage: Eukaryota > Metazoa > Chordata > Mammalia > Chiroptera > Emballonuridae > Saccopteryx > Saccopteryx leptura. The sequence goes on from NC_089503.1 coordinate 160,909,883, forward strand.
TATGAATGCCATAATATTTTAAGTTATTTGCTTGAGGGCTAATGCTATTTAGTCACAATTTTGTGAGGTATCATTCTTCCAGTATATGTAGATAAATATTCCATTAGATATAGTATGCCTCTATTTTCTGGTTCTAATAAGGCTAAAGAATACATTTACTTCTAGATGTGCTAAATTTTAGCAATCATTTTGGGTTTGTATTATAAATTACTCATACTAGCACATTAACAAGATTATTAAAACCAGAGCCATCAAAAACATAAAAAGTCCCAAAAATCACTGATTTGATATCAGTGTTTTTTTGTTTTTGTTTTGTTTTGTTTTTATGGAAAAACAATCCTGAGATAAAAATAAACCATGCCAGCTAATGAAGTCTTCAGGACTGAAGCTTCAGACAATGGAAACCATCATGTTCAGAAATAAATCAAGAAAACTCATATAAACCTCAATTATAAGCCATAAAAAAATCTTAAAGAGGCATAATGTAATTCAGTGAGAATTCTTTCAATAACCTACCCATATGACAAAGGAATAGCATTAAATAAACCTTTAACTTCAATCAGGGACAAAAAAAATTTCAGCAATCTGCCCCTCTTGTTACCCCAAGTTAACATGGTTTGAAGATACCTATTTTTTTGGTGCAAACAGTCCCTAAATGCAAGCCAACGTTTTTATTTGAAGCCACTGATAGAAAGAGTATCCAAGGAGTAAAAACTGCTGATGACATAGCCCTAAAAAAGGGTAACATTTATGAGGCAGAAACACAAGGAAGCAACCTAAAGAGAAACTGAAAGATTGTGGGGTTCCACTACAAGAAGAGGACACTGAATGCTCACATGGATTCTACCTAGAATCCAAGGTTACCTAACTGGATGGCAGAACTGGAGGAAAAGAGGAAGATGGTACACAAGGGACCAAAATCCACACTGAATGTAGGAACAAGGAAGATTGACAAATAAGAACCTTGACCTCAGAGGAAGGCTTTGACATGTATATTTAGCAATTATTTGAAAAAAGCAAAAGCAAACTAGGAGAAAGGAGACAGCATTTTCTGATGCTAAGTCTCCTTTGTAAAGTGAAAATTAAGGAACCCAAAATTCATATTTTCTACAATAGATGTTAACAGGGCAATAAGAGGGGGATACGTTTATGATGGAGGAGGTGGAGGGCTTAGTTAGGAAAGAGAATAAGGTTAAGACAACATCTTCTAGAAGAAATGAGTCAGGAAATAGAGAGGTTTCTTTTCTTTTTGTTTTGATGGTTTAGGATAAATGGAAGTGATGTAAAATGAGATAATTTAGTAAAAAGTTTGCCTTGCCTGACCAGGCGATAGCGCAGTGGATAGAGCGTCAGACTGGGACGCGGAGGACCCAGGTTCAAAACCCTGAGGTTGCCAGCTTGAGCATAGGTTCATCTGGTTTGAGCAAGACTCACCATCTTGAGCCCAAGGTCGTTGGCCTGAACAAGAGATCACTCGGTCTGCTGTAGCCCCCCAGTCAAGGCAGAAATGAGAAATAATCAATGAGAAACTAAGGTGCCGCAATGAAGAATTGATACTTCTCATCTCTCTCCCTTTTGGTCTGTGTGTTCCTATCTGTCCCTCTCTCTGTCTCTGTCACCAAAAAAAAGAAAAAGAAAAAAAAATTTGCCTTAATTTTGGTAAAGAATCAGAGACCCCAGGTACTGGTTAGAAGTCAAATAATGCTTGTTCAGAATTACAAAACCATTTAATATTTTTTTAAAAAGACCAGCAGTTAATTCATTAGTGGTAGGTGAGGGGTGGTCAGTCAAATCAATCTACAGTTACTCTCTTTATAATACACTTCGAGAAATATTCCTAAAACTAATGCAAAGAATCATTATATAATCACTAGACACCATTATAACCTAAGCACTAGCCAACAATTTTCAAGTTGCAGGTTGTAACCCCTAAGTAACTTGTGAAATCAATTTTGTGGGTCTTGACTAGCAGTTGTGTTTAAAATACAGTGAAAATATCAGTGTTTTACCAGTATTAAGGGTAGGTATTATTATGTGTTTGCATGTATTAGGTCACGAGATGCATTTTATTTATGTTAGGTCACAATAAAAAAAAATTGGAGTCACCTGACTGGTGGTGGCATGGATAGAGCATCAACCTGGGACGCTGAGGACCCAGGTTTGAAACCCTGAGGTTGCTGACTTGAGCATGGGATCATCCAGCTTGAGTGTGGGATCACTGAAATGATCCCATGCTTAATGGCTGAGCCAAAGGTCGCTGGCTTGAAGCCCAAGGTTGCTGGCTCAGCTGGAGTCCCTCACTGCCTGATCTCAAAGGCACACAGGAGAAGTAATCAATGAACAACTAAAGTGCTACATCTCATCTCTATACTTTCCTATCTTCTGTCTCTCTCTCTTAAAAAAATAAATTTGGAGTCTTTTAAGTTTAATGGTTGCCACTTCTCTCAAAATAGGAGAGTCAATTCAAGTTGAAAAGACTTTCTAGGTTAATCTAACTCAATAATGTGTGGGCTTAAAACAATGTTTTTTAAGCTATAGGTCAATGAAAGATAAACAACAAATTGAGTAATATACCTGTACTCAAAATTAATCATATTGATTTTACTCATTATAAGTTGACACAATACTGACTACTTTGTATCAGAGAACTTAATCAGTGCCTGTAATTCTGACATAAAAGTTGCCAATGTTATGATTTTGAAGCCCTATGACAGTAAAATCTTGGATTACTCAGAAATTACTCTTCTATTTATCTCTGATGTAAATCTTTCTAAAAAGCCTTGCCGCCATCTTTTAAAAACAGGACATCTTGACTCATAATCATTATTATAAAGCTCAAGTTTTCCATGATGCATTTATACTGTAATACCTTTAGAAGTTTACTGCTATGCATAAGATTGATTGAGACGATATGAAATGATCCAAGCTTTGCTTCTGAGTTCTGTAGATCTACTTGTAATTTGTTGAAATGAGTATACTCACACTTTGCCAAGGGTGTAGAAAATATAACACACAGCCAACAGTATTTAACCCTTTAACCCATTTATACCATTTGTGGAAATTTATCCAAAGGACATTTGTAGAACAAAAGCAAAAAAGCTTAATGAAGAAAGATGTTTAGGTCAGTTTTATCTATTGTAACATCAAAATGTCTAACAGGGGAATACAAGTGTAGATGACATTAAGGATAATTATGAACTAACTATATTGATCCACACAGATAGTAAATGTAGAGAAAACAATGCAAAATGGTAAGTATAACATGTTGCATCTAACTATTTGTAACAGGAGTTGAAAGAAATAAGTGTTAAATATTATACTAACTTAATAGATAAATTTTCCTTTGGCCCTGATCAGCAGGCTCAGTGGGTAAGCATTGGCCCAGCAAAAGGATTCAATCCCCAGTTAGGGCACATAAGAGAGGTAACCATCTGCATCTCTCCCCTTCCCTCTCCCCCTTCTCTATCTCTCTTCTTCTTCCCCTCTGGCAGCCAGTGGTTCGATTGGTTTCAGTGTCAGCTCCAAGCACTGAGGATAGCTTAGTTGGTCAGAGTGTCAGCTTTAGGTGCTAAAAATAGCTTGGTTGATTTGAGCATCAGCCCTAGATCTGGGTCTGGGCACATATGGGGGATCTGTCTTACTATCTCCCCTCCTCTCATTTAAAAAAAAAAGATTAATTTTCCTAAAGAAATATAATATTAATTTTAGGGAAACAAGAAAAAGATTATTGATTATATGTGAGGGATTAGTGGGTTTTCAACAGAGAAAGATGAGGTGGAGTGATGAGGGAGGAGTGGAAGATGTAGGACAGGAGTAAAGATATAGGAGTTGGTAGCCAGAATAAGTTTTGGGAAGTTTGAGTAGTTTGCTCGCAAAAGAACAAGATATTTAATAGGGAAAATAGGTAAGCCTGGAAAAGTAGGTAAGGCTCTTACATTAGTCTTTCTGAGGAATAACGGAATCAGAATGTGCTTTAGAAATGTTACTTTAGCAATAATTTATGAGGTGACTTGGAAGGGTGAGACATTAAAAAGGAAATCTTCTAAGAACTATTTGATATGTCTCTGTGAAAAGTATGAAAGATAGCAGTATGAATTTAACCATTTTGGAAAACTGTTATGTCACTATTATATACTTATATCAAACTTCAGGAAGAAATATTTAGATTAAAATACTATTAACTATTTAACATATTAAAATTAAGTAGAAACAAAAAAAGGAATCAAGGACAATAAAATTCACATACTGATATTTGATATTTAAGCATTTTAATCAATCTCATCAAGTATTAAATTATATGATTAGGCCCTGGCTGGTTAGCTCAGCGGTAGAGCATTGGCCCGGTGTGTGGAGGTCCTGGGTTTGATTCCCGGCCAGGGCACACACAGAAGAAGCGCTCATCTGCTTCTCCACCCTTCCCCCTCTCCTTTCTCTCTCTCTCTCTCTTCCCCTCTGGCAGCCAAGGCTCCATTGGAGCCAAGTTGGCCCAGGCACTGAGGATGGTACCATGGGCTCCACCTCAGGTGCTAGAATGGCTCTGACTGCAGAACAACGCCCCAGAGGGGCCAAGCCTCGCCCCTTGGTAGGCAGGCTGGGTGGGTCTCGGTAGGGAGCATGCGGGAATCTGTCTGCTTGTCACCCCCCCCCCCCCGCTTCTCACTTCAGAAAAATAATAAATAAATAAGTAAATAAATAAAATTTATGATTATTCTACTGACTACTGTTATACTAGGCTGAATGTATAGAGAATTTTAGCATTATCTGTCTTATAATATTTTAGAAAAAACATTTTCTAACAATGTGAGGAATGGCTTATTTTTTATTACATTCTTACTACACATGGCTGAAAAACAGTGTTTAATTTTTAGCTAATCTAGCTTAACCTCACTTCTTCTACACTGCAGTAAAAATTAGCCAAATTTTAAGTTCTCTAAATTTATTGTGCTTTTTCCTTCTGCCTTCCTATTAAAAAATAAAACACACAATCCTCTAATGCCTTTGTATTCACACAGCACCCTTTTCCTTAAGAACATAACATGGTCACTGCATCTTTAGTTACTTATAATATCCTTGAGTTCATAAATTTGATAAAGTCATAGACTATTGTGTCTTCAGTATCTAGCACATTGTACAAAATGTTAAAGATGGCCAAAAATATTTACTGAATGCTTAGTGTAATGATTAGAATTTGTAAGAAGAAACTTTACAGCTTAAATAAAATTATTTCTTAAATCTTGAAAGCAGTTCTTAGTTGTTTAATATTGGTAATTACAGAAAAGTTTAACCACAAAATGAAAAGTAGAGAAAGAATTTCATAATTGACATGTGAGACATATAAAATATTTTATTTTATTTATTTTATTTTTGTCAGAGAAAGAGTCAGAGAGAGGGATAGACAGGGACAGACAGACAGGAACAGAGAGTTTTAAGGTGTTGCGGGTTGCAACACCTTAGTTGTTTTGTTTTTTTGTTTGTTTTTTTACAGAGACAGAGAGAAAGTCAGAAAGGGACAGACAGACAGGAATGGAGAGATGAGAAGTAGCAATCATCACTTTCTCATTGCACATTGCGACACCTTAGTTGTTCATTGATTGCTTTCTCATATGTGCCTTGACCACGGGCCTTCAGCAGACTGAGTAACCCCTTGCTGGAGCCAGCGACCTTGGGTCCAAGCTGGTGAGCTTATTGCTCAAACCAGATGAGCCTGCGCTCAAGCTGGGGACCTCGAGGTCTCGAACCTGGGTCCCCAGCATCCCAGTCTGAAGCTCTATCCACTGTGCCACTGCCTGGTCAGGCCGTATAAAATATTTTAAAAGCAATTGAAATCTGTATTTATTTGTTAGATATTTATATTCAATGCATTAATTATATATTAATAATTTAATATATAGCCCCCCTACATGTAAATAAGTATTACAAATATTAAATACCCTACTAAATATTATATTTGGCTAATTTCATGCTACCTTGATAAATATTGGATAGGAACTAAAAAAATAAAACTGTCCAGATCAATCTTTTCATATACGCTAAGATTCTTATATAGAAGTGGGAAATGCAAATTTTATGTCTTATTTGCCATGGAATAAACAATATAGTTATCATATCCACCTATATAAAACTTCAACTTTATATATCTGTATTAGGTTCAGCAAACTACAACCTATGGGCTCAAATCTGCTCCACCACTTGTTTCGTATATAAAGTTTTATTAGAATACAGCGACAGAATAATTTACACATTACCTATGGTTGCTTCTGTACTACAATGTTAGAGATAAGTGTCCCATAAAGCCTAAAATATTTGGGCCTTTACAGAAAAATTTTGCTGACCTGTGCTCTATAACATGCCATATTTTACTTAAAAAGGAACAAAGTGCCACCCACCTATATATAACTATGTAAATTATATAGCTAAATTCTGTAGAGTTCAGGTCACTGCAAATTTGTTTATATAACAAAGACAAAATACCAAGGTTTGGATTATAACTGAAAAAACACTGTAACAAATGAGGCGGGCAAAAGAAAAGATTTTAAGAAATATCTGGTTTTAAGTACCACAGTTTTGATAGTAACATAGCATTTTTATCAATGCGCAGCTATCAAATCACTATGAAGAAAAACTATAAAAAGAAATGTGCTTTCTAGGAAGTCTATTATGTAAAAGGCAATTTACTACTACTTAATACAGAAAGTAGGAAGGAGGTATCAAATGGTTTTTTCCTTGTATATACAGTGAGAAAAATCAAAGATAGAAGCACAACCTAATTTTATATCTCAAGGAATAAAAAAAAGAACCAAGCCCAAAGTTAGCAGAAGTAAGGGAAATAACAAAGATCAGAGCATAAATAAATATAATAGACTAAAAAGAGCAATGAAACTAAGCTGCTTTTATAAAATATAAAGAGCCAAAACTTTAGCTAAATTTACCAAATAAAATAAAATAAAGCTAAAGAGAACTTAATATTGCAAACGAGAGAGGAGACATTAACACTGATACCACATGAATAAAAAAGTATAATAGACTATTATGAGCAGTTATATACCAACAAATGGGACAACCTAGAGAAAATGGATAAATTCCAAGAAATATACAACTTACCAAGATAGAATCATGAAGAAATAAAAAAATCTGAACAGACCAATTACTAGGAGACTGAATTAGTAATAAAAAACCTCCCAACAAAGGCCAAGACAAAATGTTTCCAGTAGTAAACTTTATAAAACATTTAAGGAAGACAGACTTAACACCATTTCTTCTCAATCCCCCCCCCCCCAAAAAAAAAAGAAGTGGAGAGAACACTTTCATTTTATGAAGCCAGCCCTAACAGCAAAACCAGACAAGGACATTATAAGAAAGAAAATTACAAACTGAAACCTTCGATGAACATAGATTCAGAAGCCCTCAACAAAATATTGGCAAATCAAATCCAGCAATGCATTAAAAGGATCATATACCATAATTTAAATGGGATTTATTCTAGGGATGCAGGAATGGGTTAATTCTGCAAATCAATCAATGTGATATTACACTAAAAAAATGAAGAACAGAAATAATATGGTCATATAAATAAATGCAGAAAAACCATTTAACAAAATTCAAAATCCACTCATGAAAACATCTCTCAATAAACTGAACAGAAGAAACAAACCTCACCATGATAGAGACTGTATATGACAAGTCCACAGTTAACGTCTTCTTACTCAATGACCAAAAGTAGAAAGCTCTCCCTCTAAGACCAGGAACAAGTTAAGGATGCCCAGTTTAGCTACTTTTACTAAAGTATTGGAAGTCCTAACCAAAGCAACTTGCCAAGAAATAAAGTCATCCAATTCAGAAAGGAAGAAGTAAAATGTCTTTACATGCAGATGATATATTATATACAGAAAATGCTATCTTCACGCCTATCGCCACTGCAGCATTATTTACAATAGCCAAGATGTGGAAATAACTCAAGTTGTTTAGTCCATTGATGAATGAATGGATATAGAAATGTGGCACATATACAGTGGAATATTCTTCAGTCACAAAAAGGAAGGAATTCTGCCATTTGAAAAAACACAAATGGACTATGAGAACATTATGCTAATTATGTCTTTTTTTTTTTCTTAAATCAACAAACTGATCAGTATTTCTTTATTTATTTATTCATTTTAGAGAGGAGGAGAGAGAGAGAGACAGAGAGAAAGGAGAGACAGGGGGGAGGAGCTAGAAGCATCAACTCCCATATGTGCCTTGACCAGGCAAGCCCAGGGTTTCGAACCGGCGACCTCAGCATTTCCAGGTCGACGCTTTATCCACTGCGCCACCACAGGTCAGGCAATTATGTCTATTTCTACAGATAAGAAAACCTTACAGAAGCTCTATCCTCAGGCTGGCTTGAGAGATGAAAAGTAAAGGGAATACCACTAGAAACTTTAATATATTTAACCTTTATGAAAAAATTTCTGCCTAAAGAATCTCTTTAAATTAATATCAAATATCTAATAAGCAAATTATAGACCAAAAGAATTTTATGAATGAAAATCATGGACAAAAATTTTCAAAATATTACTCTGAGATCACATTCAACAACAGCTAGGTATATATTAAGCCAACTTCTATAATAAATATTCTCCAAATATTTCCTAAAGGTATCATCACTGCTAAAAAAGTCTTTACAAAATTAAAAACTTAAGCTTTTGTGAAAAGTATTTTATACAACTAATCAAATGAACCAAAATAAAATTCTGCATCACTATTAAAAATTCTGAATATTACAATCACACATACTTTACCAAGAATTCCTTAACTTAGGAATTGATAAACTATGTCAACTATTCACTCTTAGAAACCTTACTTTCTCTCAAATTTACATAAGGTTAGAGTCCTAAACATAATCCAACTAGACTGTTCAGTGCTACATACAAGGCAACTAGCTAATGCATTTTAGTGATCAACATTTGTTGGGTTAACTGCCACAGTAATAACTGAGGTGAAGTAAGTGCCACTAATAATGACTACAATCATTAGCTAATCAAATAAGCACTATAGTTTAAATGCCATAAAATCTCAAATACCAAGTGGCATGGGATATTGAAAATAGTGAGTGATGGAATTGATAATGGCATACAAGTTGGAAGGAAGCAGGGGAAGGAAGTAAAACAGGTTCCATTGGATATTAAGCTATTTTGAGACACTCTGTAATGTAAAAAATTAAAATCAAATTGTTCATGTGTAATTACAGATACTAAACTGTTAATACTTTTAAGGCATGTTGATGATAATTAACAGTCTTAAATATATATATATATTGTATTTTTCTGAAGCTGGAAACGGGGAGAGACAGTCAGACAGACTCCCGCATGCGCCTGACCGGGATCCACCTGGCACGCCCACCAGGGGCGACCCGCTCTGCCCACCAGGGGGCGATGCTCTGCCCCTCCGGGGCGTCACTCTGCCGCGACCAGAGCCACTCTAGTGCCTGGTGCAGAGGCCAAGGAGCCATCCCCAGCGCCCGGGCCATCTTTGCTCCAATGGAGCCTCGGCTGCGGGAGGGGAAGAGAGAGACAGAGAGGAAGGGGGGGTGGAGAAGCAAATGGGCGCTTCTCCTATGTGCCCTGGCTGGGAATCGAACCCAGGTCCCCTGCACGCCAGGCCGACGCTCTACCGCTGAGCCAACCGGCCAGGGCCAAAGATTTAAGATTTTATAATTTTAATTTGGAGACATACTATACATTAGGGTATATACTAAGATAATATTCTTAGTAAAATATTTTAACAATAAAGATATTTTTACATTTAATATATTTTAATAGGCAGATATTTCTTAAATGTTAAAGGTTTTATAAAAGGCTGTGTTTGTTCTCCACCTCCATTCCCCCAGCTGACAAGAAACAAGATGATGATAAAACACTGGGATGACGATAGAAGCAAGAGAATAGAACTGATACTGAACCAATCTTGAAATAGTTACAGAGCAAAATAAAGGAAAAGTGTAAAAACTAATCAGACATGAATATGAGTACATCTCCTCTGAATATTAATAAAAACTAGGTAGTTGACAGGGTAAAAAGAGTTATTACAAAGTTTAGGGAACAGAAAGTAGAAAACTGTAGCTTTTGAGGTAGGATGGAAACTTAAGGTATGAAAGCACAATTTTAATTTATACATGAAGAAAGCTTTTTCTGAACATAGGGGTAACAGTCTCTATTTGTTACATAGGCATTTAATAGGCTCTTATTATATTATATACCATGTGTTATGCTAGGTACTAGTGATATACACAAATCCCCACAGAAATCAAGTCACTTTACAGTTAATATGTTCACACAAAAGACAAAAATAGGCCCTGGCCGGTTGGCTCAGTGGTAGAGCGTAGGCCTGGCGTGCAGAAGTCCCAGGTTCGATTCCCGGCCAGGGCACACAGGAGCCGCGCCCATCTGCTTCTCCACCCCTCCCCCTCTCCTTCCTCTCTGTCTCTCTCTTCCCCTCCCGCAGCCGAGGCTCCATTGGAGCAAAGATGGCTGGGGCGCTGGGGATTGCTCCTTGGCCTCTGCCCCAGGCGCTAGAGTGGCTCTGGTCGCAATAGAGCGATGCCCCGGGGGGGGGGGGCAGAGCATTGCCCCCTGGTGGGCGTGCCGGGTGGATCCCGGTCGGGCGCATGCGGGAGTCTGTCTGACTGTCTCTCCCCGTTTCCAGCTTCAGAAAAATACAAAGACAAAAATAAGTAATACACACAAGGAGTCATAAATCTATACCCTTCCCTACCATTCAAATATCAGCTGAAAGCATGTTCACCAAATTTCAAGTTACTCTAAAGAATAAATGTTTCAAATACAGACATCAGCTCAAATACTTAAAAGGTTGAAATTTTATGGCTCTTCTAAAAATGAAAAATCTACCAAGAATTTTGGCCCTAGGAATTAACAGCAAAAGTATCCCAGCAATATTCAGTCTAATTCCTTTAGTTAGAAAAACACCAATATGTCAGGATAGGTGATTTTCTGTGATTCTCCAAAATATCCCCGAGTAAAATGTATTACAAAGGGTCAGGAATGTACAACTGTGCATGTAATTTTTAAAAGTCCACAATACTTAACACTGCCATTGCAAACTTAGCAGCAGAGATGTATAATAAACCAAAATTAATGCATTATTAAAAAAATACTAGATATGAATTTTAAATTACAAAGCCAAAATATATCTACATGAGATCCTGAAATGAATCTAAGCACTGAAATAATATTTTTGATAAAAGGTCCACTTATAATTGCAGCTATATTAATAATTGTGGGTGTGCATACACATGCATGCACACAAGACACTCTACAGGCAGAGACACCTAGATAGCCTACTTACTAGACCATATCAAGTGTATATATTTGTGTTAAAAGTACTGTACACTTAGGAGAAATAAGGATTAGTACTAAGAAGTTTACATTCACAGGCAATGAAATTACATGTGAAAGAACCATGGGAAATAATACAGTAGTTACTAATTAAGAGCTATATCCATTTGTTGATGTTCAGGTGTAGAGGTTCTTTGTTAAAACAGAGTTTAGAAAGCAAGGCTAGCATAAGCTGACAGAGGGCAGGGTAGAAAAAGATGGTCCAGATCAAGGGGACAAGAGGGTACCACTTTCCATCTTTCCATCTGACCTTTCTAAAATTGTGTAACTATACTCTTTACTGAATATCCATATATACCATTTGCAAACTTTCAGTTGAAATGTTTAAATACAATCTTTATCTAAAGACAACAAAATTCTACTGTTAGCCACCACATTCCAACAACCTTTTATATAAACAATTATGAAAATATGCTCTCCAGTTAGATAATAAAAGCTATTAAAGATGAAGTCTTATCTTTTTGTACTTCTAATTGCAAATTTAAAATCTGAAAGTTTCATTAAAAGAGTACAGATATTAGTTATTCAAAGGCAGTCCTTTTCATTTTTTGAAATAAAAATAAAGTCAAAAGTAAATGTTTAATGAAAACCAAATCAGAATAAAAAGATTACTCATGACAACTCACTTTTTTTGAATAGAGTTCTTAGTAGTGACACTAGGTTTTCAATAGCTTTTTCTGATAGACAAGGCACAACAGCATTTTACAAAAATAACCATCACACCCTCTATACCTACTAATACACTGCAGTGCTATACAATACAACTTTCTGTTATGATGCAAATGTTCTCTGTCTGCATTAATAAGGTAGCCACTGGCTGCATGTAGCTAGTGAGAATGTGAATTTTAAATTTTACTTAGTTTAAACTAATTTCAATTTAAATAGTCTAATAAAGCTAATGACAATCATATCAGATAGCATAATTCTAGAGTTTCATATATTTGTTTATAAGTATAAATCTAAGTTACTTAATGAGCTTATTTCACAGAATCAGAAATTAAAAATCAAACTTTCCCCTCTATTGCCTTAAGAATGATGTCTCAATCTATTTATATTGCACAGGCTAATAAAGTAGTATATAAAAGAACACAAAATTGTATTTTCTCCATAAACTGCCACTGTATTTTCAGCATTTAAGAACTTTGTTTACCCCTAAGAAACAATACTACTCACTTAAATAACTGGAGAATTTAACTCAACCACCATGCAAAAAAAAACACAAAAACTCAGACAAACAAAACTCCCCCCAAACTAATCATTTAACCCAATTTGAGGTAAATACTATTCCCTGTTACTTTTCCATAAGAGCAAAACTATAGATTTTAAAAATAAAACATCTGTAAATTACCACCTTGCCCGCAAAAATAAATAACCTCTTACATAACTTTCTAAACTACCTAAATTCAAACCATTCATCAATAATTAACTCAGATAGCCCTGGCCGGTTGGCTCAGCGGTAGAGCGTCGGCCTGGCGTGCGGGGGACCCGGGTTCGATTCCCGGCCAGGGCACATAGGAGAAGCGCCCATTTGCTTCTCCACCCCCGACCCCCTCCTTCCTCTCTGTCTCTGTCTTCCCCTCCCGCAGCCAAGGCTCCATTGGAGCAAAAATGGCCCGGGCGCTGGGGATGGCTCCTTGGCCTCTGCCCCAGGCGCTAGAGTGGCTCTGGTTGCAGCAGAGCGACGCCCTGGAGGGGCAGAGCATCGCCCCCCTGGTGGGCAGAGCATCGCCCCCGGTGGGCGTGCCAGGTGGATCCCAGTCGGGCCCGTGCGGGAGTCTGACTGTCTCTCCCCGTTTCCAGCTTCAGAAAAATACAAAAAAAAAACAACAACTCAGATATAGGTATATAAGAAAATAGTACTGAGACATTGTATATTCTTTAAAACTTTAGAACAAGGTTTTTGTATAACAAATTAGCTTAAATGAGATCTTAAAAATTAAAATTCAATTTATTACCTCATTATAGAATGGAATATTTCTACAATCAAAATAACTTTTTAGAAAGTTGTTAAATACAGCCATTCTAATCACTCACTTGATCAAAATGCAACTTTAAAAAATACTTAAAATAACTAAACCACAAAGGAACTTATCTCTCTGAACTAAATAGTAAAAATTATGACTATGGTGAGTAATTCAAGTAAGTTGGATAAAAAAAATTTTAATTGAGAACTTTTTGTCTATATTACTGAAAAAAATTCACTATTATTTTATACAAATGTTATTTTCCATGTAGTAGTATTTCCATTTTTGTAAATTTCCATTTTTTATCCCTAAGGAAAACTGATTATAATACAAATGACATTAGTATAATTATTCTTACCTTTGTTTGACTTTGATGGTTTATTCTTGATAGCTTTAAGGGAACTTCGTGATTTATCCTCTCTATCCTTAATAAGTTTCTGAACATCATCCAAAGACAGTTTTTGCAGGACAACTACAGGCTTAGCTCCTTTATTTAGATCTTCAACTAATCCCATTTTTTCTACTTTGTCTTTCTGTTCTCCTTTCATTTCCATTTTCTTTGTCTCTTGAGTAATATTGCCATCTTTATCCCTCTTGATTTTTGGAATGACAAAATTTTTCAATGCACCAGACCTGCCACCCAACAAATAACTTGGAAATTCTGCCTTATTATCAGGGTGTGCTTTATTACTGTCTACTTTACTCTTGTTACCCTCTGTCCTTTTGTCATCTTTACTATTTGGTGATCTGAAACCAGGTTTATCAGGTCTTGATTTATTAGAATCTCCTTGTTTAACACGAGGACTGTCAGGCCTTGATTTTTGCTCTCCAGAAGATGGTCTTTCTCTCGTGTCCCCTGACTCATGTCTGTGTTTTCTTTCTAGTTTATCAGGTTTTGAACCATCAGATTTAATGCCATGTTCATTTCTACTAGAGGATCTCAATGTTTCTGGTCTTCGAACCCTAGACTGATCCCCCCGATGTCGGTCTGATTCACTTCTGTCATCTGATTTTTGTTTACTATCATGGTCACGTCTTAGTGATTCAGATATAGATCGTCCATCAGGTCTTTGCTTTAAGGCTTCAGCTCGTTCTGATTTTAACCGAGGTGAATCAGATTTAATATCCTGTTTATGTTTAGACACTTCAGGTTTTTTCTCTGTTGATGGCTTTCCAGGATCCCTCCTATTTTCATGCCTATGTTTTGGTGTTTCAGGCCGACCTTCACTTTTTTGCTTTGGAGTTTCAGGTCGGCTCTCACCTCTCTGCTTTGGAGTTTCAGGCCGCCCATCGCTCTTTTGTTTTGGGGTTTCAGGACGCCCATCGCTCTTTTGTTTTGGGGTTTCAGGACGCCCATCACTCTTTTGTTTTGGGGTTTCAGGTCGGCTCTCAACCTTCTGCTTTGGGGTCTCGGGTCTTGACTTTGCTGTTTCTGATCTACCATTATTTTGTTTGTTGTCATTTGGTTTTGTGTCAGGCAGTCTGTTTTCATTCTGTTTAGGCTCGGGTGAGGGGTTCTCATTTTGTTTGGATTCCACAGTTCTGCTCTCATTCTGTTTAGGTTCTTCTGTTTGTGTCTCAATTTTAGTTTCTGACTTACTTTCACTTGACTTTGTCTCCATCAGTCTGTTTTCATTTGGTTTAGATTCTGCCAATCTACTTTCATTTTGTTTTAATTCACTCTTGGAAAGCTCAAGATCAGACTTTTTTTTAGGAGTCTCAGGATGGTTTTCTGGTGTAGATTTAAGATTTCCAACAGTATCTTCCTGAAGAACAGAAATAGGTGCATCATTACACTGTTTGATTTCTTCAGGCTTTTTTATGGAGTCTGAATCCTGAGTTACAGAAGCCTGAGAGTCCACTCTTCCTGCCTGATGAAGATCAATGCTAACCATTAATGCTGGCCTTGACCCATTTCCCGTAGAACCCGTCTCCTGAGAAGCTGGTCTATTACCTCCTGTAGCACCCCCAGCCTCCTGTGGGTAAGAATCTTGTTTTCTTTTTTTCAAAGGCTTATCTGAAATTTAAAGATAAATATTCAGTATCAGTAATAGACATATATTCTTATCGTCTTAAAAAACCATATGGACATGAACTATTTTTTAAAGTCATAATGTTTCTTTAAATGTGTTGAATGTAAATGTCATGCATATATAAAATAGTAGGCAAACCAAGGTTTGAAGAAATATTATGCTTGTTGTATCTCAATAAATATTAGTGACTATAGTAAAAAGAATTTAACAGCATAATTGCTGAGTATATAAATAAGCCTAAGAATATAAAACAAATGGAACTTTTAATACATTAAATACAAACATATATTTTTGTTTGTATATGTTAAAGACGAATAAAATTCTTTATATTGTCTATAATGTAACCAGTTATAAATCATCTGTTATCATTTATGATCATTTTAACCTTTAAACAAAAACTACAAGGAGCCTAAATCTGCCAATATACTACATAGAAAATATAAACATTACAATGTTAGAAAAGTATGGAAAAGAATAAAACCCAAAATAAAATAGAAACAATGGCACTAAAGAAAAACATAAGTGAAGAAAGTAAGAAAAAAATAGTATTTTGTTATTATCCTTTGATCCAGGATTCAAATTCTTCAAGGTATCAACAGCACAAATGTAATTTAAAAGGCAGCACACAAGTACATTTACAATAAGGTAACACTGTAAGTATGAACACGAAAGCATATTAGGACTTTTTAGATAAAGCCTGTCTTAAGCAACTTGCCCTAGGGAAAAATGCTTGGTCTCTTCAATGTAAACTTCTAGAGATCTCTCTCTTGGCCTCAGTAAGAAATGATTTACAGCAGTGGTCTCCAACCTTTTTTGAGCCACAGACCGGTTTAATTAATGTCAGAAAATATTTTCACGGACCAGCCTTTAGGTTGGGACGGAAAAATGTATCACATGACCGAGACAAGCGTCAAGAGTGAGTCTTAGATAGATGTAACAGAGGGAATCTGGTTATTTTTTTTAAAAAACATCGTTCAGACTTAAATGTAAATAAAACGGAAATAATGTAAGTTATTTATTCTTTCTCTGCGGACCGGTACCAAATGGCCCATGGACCGGTACTGGTCCGTGGCCTGGGGGTTGCGGACCACTGATTTACAGTATTCTGAAATGTAAAGACAAAAATACACACAAACACAAACCCATCACCAAAATAAAAAGTCAAGGAACTTTGAACAGCTATGTATTTCTGTGTATGATTCCACTTGACTTAGAGGCTGTGAGGTCATTTTCTGTACATCTTTAATTAGTTCTTGGGAATAATTACATATAGTATCTTGAGGTTTTCCTGCTTTAATATATACTTGCTGAATTGCCTGGCTATGTTTTAAGACTCATTTTAAATAATTTTTACAGGAGAACCTCTAGATTCTCTAACATATCCATTAATGTGATATAAGATCATTTAAGTAAAACAGTATGACAAGCATAAAGTCAAACCAGTTACTAAAAAACAGCCCCTTATTAAGAAATCAAGTTTTTTTAAAAAATCTTTAATGGTAATGCTGGTTTTATAGACCAAAGTTCCATCATTTTGTTTTTTGGTTTATTTTATTTTATTTATTTATGTATGTATGTATGTATGTATGTATGTATGTATTTTTTACAGAGACAGAGAGTGAGAGAGAGGGATAGACAGGGACAGACAGACAGGAACGGAGAGAGATGAGAAGCATCAATCATTAGTTTTTCATTGTGCGTTGCAACACCTTAGTTGTTCATTGATTGCTTTCTCATATGTGCCTTGACCGCAGGCCTTCAGCAGACTGAGCAACCCCTTGTTGTACCCAGCGACCTTGGGTTCAAGCTGGTAGGCTCTTGCTCAAACCAGATGAGCCCGCGCTCAAGCTGGCGACCTCGGGGTCTGAACCTGGGTCCTCTGCATCCCAGTCTGACGCTCTATCCACTGCGCCACCACCTGGTCAGGCCATCATTTTGTTTTAAAAAAAGTAGTTCATCCAGCTTTAAATCTAACCAAATATTACTAAAATTTGCTTCAGATGTAATTTTATAGAACTAAGTCATTCTGCTTCTTCAGTTATTCAGACATCAAATCTACTATCACATATACTCTAGTTGCAAAAGAGCTAAATGATGTAATAATAATAAAGTATATTATTAGACCATTTCTCTAGTTAAAACTAACCCAGTAAAAATTTATATAAAGGTTTTTGCATCAATTGCTTAAAAAAAAAAGGACTCAATAATAAAGTAATGCTTGTGGATTTTTATTTCTGAATGTTCTGCCACATAAAATAATGTTTATATTTTGCCATAGGGCACACCAAATAATTATTGCCTCATAAAATGATGCTTTATCATATTATACTTATTCCTTAAACCTTTATGACAAAAATCTAGAAATTTAAATAGTATAAATTTTTTTATATTTTTCAAAAATATGCTTTGTGAAAGTTATTTTGGTAACCTAAGCACACTTAAGAACTGTAATGACATAGATCTCAGGCATCTGAATATTTCTCTTAAAAATATCTGTGGTTCATCCTTTTATTAATATGAGCAATCTGTCTTTCAGGAAAGCATTAAAATATCTTGAAGGCTAACTTTTAAAGAATTACAAACTATGTAAGCATTTACAGATTAACTGATTTAGCAAATAATTTCAAAGAAATTATCATTTTTGAGTTATCTTAAACTATAGATGCTAGATTTATAATAAAACAAAATCATTTGCACAAGAGTAATGTATTAAGACTTATAATCTGTTGCACTATGCTTAAAATATTGCTAAATAAATAGTTTCAAGTTTTCAATTATCGAAAAGTACCGTATTTCCCCATGTATAAGACACACCCTTTCTCAAAAAATTTGGGGTCTAGAAATTGGGTGTGTCTTATACAGTGGTTGTTTTTTACTTGCATTTCCTGCTTTTTTATGCAGATGAGTAGTTGTATGAATTTTATGATGATTAAAATGAGTTCAATAACTTTATGTAATACATAACCCCCCCCAAATTTCGGGTCCCAAAATTAAGGTGCGTCTTATACAGGGGAAATATGGTACTTCACCTGTTCTGTAACCAGGAAAAATTCTATTACTGTTGCAAGGATTCTTGGGTATGTTAGGAGCATGCCAGTTCTAATCTATTTGATCAAATTAAGTTCTAACATGAACTTACTCCTCTTGTAGCTCTGAACTTGCATTGGTCACTTTTGCCTTTCTACTTTTATTACCTGTCTTTATTACATCATAACCTTTACCTAGTGATGGAAAGCCATTTCTATGAAAAATAATTTTAATATTTGGGAAACTTATCATCTCCAAGCTCTATTTAGCATTGGGAATCATAAGATTAACTATGAGAATGCATATATTCCTGAAGAAAATGCTTACAAAAAGATATAATCTCAAAACCAACACTTGTCATCCAGGTGCTAATATTCTGAAATTAAGCCCTTAGAGAAATTCTGAACTTGACTATACTTATAAGAAACAAAGTATATCACTTGCTTAAATTGACTATAAGTGATAACTGAAAACACTTAAAATAGAAAGCACAATAATTGTACACATAGTAGATAATTATTAGAAATGAAAATGTCCCACCTCTAAACCACAGTACATTTAACAGTGGTTCAGTGCCCCTTTTCCTGTTCAAAATCCTAGTCTCTTATTCCAAAGAACAGTAAGTAATAATTTACTTCTTAAAAGGGTTACAGTGCAAGAATATTGCAACATTACAAAAAAACATTAGTATAGCTAGGCCATTCCTTATACTTGCTAACATGGAAAGTGGACCTTGGGAAAAGATGAAATTAGGCAAAGATAAACAAAGAAACCTCTCTTTGACAAAAGTAAGCAGGAATTTTCAGCACATGAAGGAGATATTAATATATATGATAGGTTATTCCAGAAGTAAAGATGAATAGCCTTTAAAAATTTATGTAATTACAGATATTAGAATATGAGCAAAAGACTGAGAAAAGGTCCATTAGGAATATTATAAAATATTAAGTTACAGAGAATTAACCTATCAGTGTATATAAAACTATTCAAAGAATGGAAAACAGGACAAAGGGAAATAAATATCCAGCAGCCAGAACAGTGTATTCTAAGTGCGGACAGAGGTATATTAGGTTCTACCACAGCCTGGGTAAAATATTTCTTGAGAGTACTCTATTCCTTTTCTCAAATTCTACAATTATCAAATAACTGGATTTCTAGTCTTACAAGGTACAGATATTTTATTTCTGCTCTATTGAAGGGAATGCTTCTCTTGTAACAAATGAATCTAATAGGAAACAAGCTCAGACCCTAGAGGAGAGCTCTCAGTAGATCAAAGTATTCTTGTTTGCTCCTCCTTATCACCACTAATAAAATAGGTATAAAAAAAGTTCTCAGTGTCAAACCCTAGAATATAGCAAATATCAATTTTACAATTCAGTCCTAAAATGTAGTGGTTACTAGTGATAAATTTTCAAAAATTATTTCATCTTTCAAGGACTAAAAACTACCACTTCAGAAGATTTTGCTTGTATTTAGGACCTCACCTATATAATCTTGGAGCAACATAGCAAACATTTATTTCCAAAATCTCAAGATAACTGCTTATATATACAACACTATCCCATCACACAATGTAGAATCTGAATACAAATAGACAAGGTTCAAATCAACGGTGGTACCTATATTCCAAAGGTTTTCAAATAAGGCCATGAAATAATGGGAACATGATTTTCAGAAAACAAGTTAGAAATGAGAGCACTAATTAAAGATGAGTTATTGGTATAAAATCAGTTTGCTAATAGACAATTAGCCATATTTACTATCCTTATTATCATTCAGTTTTAAAGGTAAAAACTTTGTTTTCAACAAATGTGATACAATAAATGTTCAAGAAAGTTAAAAAATAAACCCAGAAATTCACCATTTCCTCTGTTTTTATTCCTACCAATAATTTTTTAAAATCATACTGCTTTCATAGAAACAATTTTCCAAAGCACAGACTAAAATGTCATGCAAAAATTCCATTCTCAAGGCAACAAATAATTTCCTGATCAAGAAATTACAATTTTACATGTTTCTTGCAAAACTGTCATAGGATTTAGAAATTTGTAGTATTTAATATTATCACGAGCTGAATAACATTGCTCTCTTCATCTGACATGCACTTCCTTCTAAAAGATGTTAGAGGAAGAGATACATTTTGGAACCTGCATAGTATATATATTTCTTGAACCCCACACCACTAATCAAAGAGAAGGAAAAAGCAACACTTTACTTCATCCTTAACATCAATGATTTAGTAGTTAAAAAAAAAAAATCCTAGTTCCCTAGCCAATAAAATGAACTTCTGGCAATCTCATTATCTGCATCTAACTATGATTTAGATATTTAGCAAACACTGTAATACAACAATTAGTAAATACAGTCTATTTTTTCAATAACATTAAAAAAAGGTATGATAGAAAAAATAATACAAATCTTCAGCATGTTTCTTAGCATGGGAACATAATTACTTAGAAATGATCATCTTGTCACATATGAACAAAATCATATATAAAAATGAGTTCTTCCCAACATTAAGTTAGTTTTATTTTATAATCACCAAGAAAATATGAGACTTGCATATCAATCTAGAATATTTAACTATAAAATTAAATCATAAAGTATGCTTTGGTTTGGATAGTCAAGTATGTATATCTATCCATAGAGATAGCAAATTCATAAATTATATTACTAAGTTTAATCACTGACTCATCAGTCTCTCTTAAAATAATCAAGAACTTAATAAGGAACTACTTTCACTTGATTGTAATTATTTATAAAGCAGGAATAAGACTCAGAAATTCATAGAACATTTGTCTTGATATTCTATCCTAGTATACTAGCTAGAGAAAAGGGAACACTTAACTGTAATTACAAACAAGATCTTTGATACTTCAGTTTTGTTATTTAATATTAACTTAAAATTCATTTCATAATTTTCTTTACTGAAAAAGGTCACACAATTAAGAGATGGCAGGAGTAAAATAAACAAGTGAAAAATCTAGTTGTATTATAAACATATATACAAATTTTTCTTAAATATACTGATTCAAAATAATTCTATAGCAGTAAACCTTGTTTTGGCAGGAAAAAAAGGTGATGATGCAAAACTGTATTAACATAACTTGTCAAAAATGCACATAACATAGAAATGCTAATGTTCACTTTAGTAAACAAGCAGATAAAAGCACATGGTACATAACAGGTGATGGACCTGTCATCTAGAATTACTGAATCTCAGTTGTTTCAGATAAAAAATGAAATTAAGAATTTAATTTGAGGTCTGAGCACTAGTAACAAAAATATTGAAGAGTGAACTAGAGAATTATTAAAAAAAAGAGGAAAAAAAAGAGTAGTTTAAAAAAACTTTGACATTATAAATCTATATCTGCCCAGAGTAAGAAGCTGTAGTAATGAGATTTTACCTTTATCTTGAACTTCTTTTGAAAAGCGCTCCCTTTCAATAGCTGATTCTCTCTCTATTCGCTCAATTTCAGCCCATGCGTCCAATTCCACTTCATCATATATAGGTCCCTGTTGTGATACCTGTTGCTGATTCTGTACCACAGAAGTCTGGGGTTGTTTGGTAGCAACTGCAGTGTTCTGTTGTAAAACAGGCACTTGATTTGCTGGAAGGAATGCTGTTTGTTCTTGCTGCGACAAACACTGAGCAGCATTTAGTGGGCGGTTTATATCCTGTGGAGTAATGGGTGTTTTTGAAGTCTGTCCTGGGTACTGCACATTAAAAGGAATATCATTTTCTGAAACATTGCTATTTTCCATACCAGAAAGCATATCCTCTTGCTGGTCCATGTCTGAAGACCTTACACGAGAAAGTCTTAATGTGAGTTTAGTAGAGTCCTTGGATGGAGAACTAATGATATCATACATTGCCGCTTTCTCATTCTGGTCTTTTTCATCCTTGCCTAATTTCATTTTCTTTTGCTTCTTTTGTTTTCTCTCTGGAGAATCTAGCAAGATATCTGGTGGAACATCTCGAGGTGATGAACAAGGTAGAGGTTGAGATTGTAGGATTAATGGTGGTCTTGACCCTAGAAAAACAATTCAACAGGCATGAATGAACAGTTGTGCTAGTTTTACATTTTCTTATACTGTGATAGAAATAATAAGTAACAGTACAGTGATGTTAAAAAAATATTAGGAAATTATCAAATCCAAGTTATTTTACAAAATATAAAAAGAAAGCCTCAACATCCCCCCCCATGGTATGTGAGCTTGCTGGGCGATGACCCAAGTTTGAACTGAAGTATGAATATCATTTTTCAGACCAGTATTATATCTATTTTTATGCCAGTATAATATAAATACTTAAACACAGCAAAAGCAATCACTGTTTCTAAAGATGACATGACACAAATATTCTGGGCATGATGATCTCTATTCTTTCACTGATCATCTAGAAAAACTAAAATATCTGAAGTAAAAGTCTGTCAAATTAAAAAAATAAATTAATCCTGCCAAATACTTCACGTACCTATTTGTTTAAAAAAAGAAAGTGGGAAAAATTACAATTCTTAGTTTTTGTTTACTTCACACATGAGTGGTAAAGTACTGATTTATACATTTATGTGATCTTCTCTTTCTCCCTCTACTTACCATCATCCATATACTCTCTTTGGCTTGTTAATCCTTTTATTAGAAAACTATGCAAGTCCAGCAAATTTCAAGGCTTAATGAAAATATCTTCAGCCTAGATCCCATTAAATTAATAAATGCTATATGATAGAAGGAAGTGTTAAAAAAAAACCTAGTGAATGCAAAATGTCTCCTAATTAACTAGCTGATAACAGAAAGTAGCATCAATATACTTCAGAAATAAAAAGCATAATTATATCTGAGTAATATATACAATATATTACTTTTAATTAGACTGTTTATTTAAAAATTTAAAAACCCATAGGAAACTATAAAATTTGGTTAAGATGCAGTGCTTTATTAAAAGAACTTAAACCTAAACTTGTCTTAAATTAAGGTTTTAGTATTTAAATATATAAATATTTTAAAGTGGTTTTCCATGTGACATAAATCTGTACTTTCAATTAACAATGCTAATATACTTAATGTATGATACATAAAAATAACTTTTTAGAGAATAAATCTATTGGATAAAGTGTGATAAAGATGATAATGGAACAATTTACTAAAAAATATTAGTTTGAAGTTCTATCAATAGTATTTTTGTATGAAGCTTATATAGGAGGGGAGACAGAGAATAGAGAAAGCTGATCAATAATTTCAAGTGTATAAGTAAGGTAAGAAATGTGTGTTTTATAAAGACCACTGGATTTATCAGTGAGAATGATACTATATACACATATCTAAAAACACATCACTAATTTACAAAGAAACTGTAAAGATATGTTTTTCTTCAACAAGTGAAAAACAATAGAAAATAGTTTTTGATATCTGCCTTAAGAAGTCTGAGTTGTTGACTCAATCTGAAATGCAAACTGCTGAAGGAAACTTTAGTTACAATAATACCTTTAGGAGTTCCATCACTTCCAGCAGGGGAGCATACTGGCTGTGGAGACCTCAATGGGAAAGATGCAGCGTTCCTCAATGTTGAAGAATCTCCATCCTAAGAATAGAGTATAAAATTTGTATCTTGAAAGATAGGAGAGGTTTTATAGAAATCTTAAAAGAGAACCAATAAAAGACATAAATTACTGACAGGTAAAGTGTTGGTACCAATTCAAAAGCATAATTCTTCTGCACTTTCCTGTTTTCTTCGTGGTATATCTTAGAAGAATTGAAATTGTATCCAAAAGAATCAACAGCCTACGCATGGCAATGAATAAGAAAACTGGTATTACTAGTGCGCTCCACTATTGTTTGCTGTTTTCTACAAAAGGAGCTGTGAACACCCTACCCGGCTGTAAATGTCTCAAGGGCAGAGTCCACTGTCATAGGTGGTATTTCCTCAGGTACATGTAACTTATGAGATAATACCACCAAACCAAGCAAGACAAATTTCTATAATGCAGAATATTTTAATAACATCAAAGCAACATTAATTTCAGGGGAAAAACTTTATACAGGTCATAGAGGAAAAAAGACCAAGTAGTAATAAGTAAACATTCATTATTTAAGAGAATATTTTTGTGTGAGCATATATTTAATAATGAAATTATATTTCATTAAGAGCCTAACCCTCTAGAACAGGGGTTGGCACATTTTCCCATAAACTAACAGATAATAAAGATTTTAAGTTTTCTAGACTACATACAATTTCTATCACATAATGTTCTTTGTTATTATTATTGTTGTTTTTAAACTCTTTGAAAATGTAAAAACAATTCACAGTTTATGGGTCAGACTACTGGCCAGTTTACCAACCCCGCTCTAGACTAAGCTCTGTGGGTACAGGAACGGTAATGTTCATAGCTAGATTCTCAGACCCAGTATAAGTATAGTACTTGGTATAAAGTAGCTATCCTTTTTGTGGAATTAAATACTAGGCTCTGAGACAAATATTAGACTCTTTTATTACCTTAATGACAACTAATATATTACATACGTCACTTAGCCTGTGCACCATGTGTAGGTAGTCATCACTTGAGCCATGTCTAGGATTATCAGCATGATGATTAGCTGAACTGCCAGACAACGGACCCGAAACTTTATTATCATGTATGTTTCTCAAACCACCTGCAACAATGGGACTTGATACCGATGCTGAAATTAATAAGAATAAAAAGAGATATATAAAAATACTGTTAACATGATTTAGAGGACAATAATTGTTCAAATATTTTAAGCATACAGAAATTACAAAGAATAATATAACAAGCACTCATGTACTAACTACCCAGACCTTAATCATCTTAGAACGTCTCATCTTCAAAAGCTTGCTAGAACTTGTGGATAAAACTGTCTCAGAATGTTTTATCCTCTCCCCTCCTTTTAAGGGAGATAAAATTTAAACTATAGAAGGAGGTATATGTATTTTAAATTACCACAGATATTGTGAAACTGTTCTCTAAAAAGGTTGAACCAATATATACCTCTATAATAACTGTGAAATTCAGCACACTTGTTGATAGTAGGTATCATAAACTGTTTACTAATCTGATAGATATAAAACTGAATTTCATTTTAACTTTGATTCACATCTCTTGAATTGTGAGCCAGGTTGTCTATATTTTCATATATATATTAAACCCTTCTGTATTCAATTCGCTTTTCTTTTTCAGTAAAAACTGTCTGTTTATTTCTTTAGTCTACTTTTTTCTTCTCTCCTATTAGACAAAAATTTATAATTAATCTGCTTTTTTTCATTTCTGGAATGCAGGTTTTAAGAGTGCTTAGAAATGAGGCCTTCTCAACTCTAAGTCATTTCCAAAAATTCACCCATGTTTTCTCCTTATAATTTTATGACTTAAAATATTAACAAACATGTAAATAGTTTATCTATGTAGATCATTTGTGCTCTAGATGATCTAGGAATCCAACTATAATTTCAAAATGCCTAGCCAATCAATCCATCATGATTTATTAAACCATTCATTCTTACACAATGATTTTAAAATACCATCTTCAGAATGATAAACAGAAGTCACCATTTTTCAATGACCAGTGTAAAAACAGATGAAATGAGAATTATTATTGGATGCTAAA
This sequence comes from Saccopteryx leptura, assembly GCF_036850995.1. Classification (NCBI taxonomy): domain Eukaryota; kingdom Metazoa; phylum Chordata; class Mammalia; order Chiroptera; family Emballonuridae; genus Saccopteryx; species Saccopteryx leptura. The sequence goes on from NC_089503.1 coordinate 160,935,917, forward strand.
CCCTTTAGGTAAAAGATTAATGGGGAACAGGATATTCATATGATATCAAAGTATTCCTCTTCAGATTACTTCCTAATTGCAATGGGGAAAATAAGTACTTACACAATGAAGAGATGAAGCGGTCACCAGATAAATACCACTAATACGGGGACCACAGGACACTATTTATATGCTTTCTGAGGTGATACAGTATAAAGTGTACATTACTTAGCCAGTACTCTTGCCAAAAATATATAACTAGGCATTAATAAAGCCTTTAAAGATAACTACCAGTTCACAGGAAATATAGGGAATATATGAGCAAATTAACAACACTATGAGGAAACTAAAGTCTAGAATATGACATATGCTACAAAAAGAAAGGTAGCAAAAACTTTTTTAAAAAATGAAAATTACTATCATGGGGGAAAAGATTTAAATACAAAATGCAATGCGTAAGAAACAAGGTTAGATCATGTTTTGAAAAGAAGAAAGGTTATAAATGACATATTTGGTGAAAACGGAATGTAGACTATATATTAAATGATATCATGTAACTGTTCTTAATTATTTTAGGGTAAATGATTATAGTTGGTGTTTACGTAGGAGAATTTTCCTTTTTATAGCAGATGTATTTCAGGGCAAAGAGTCACAATGCCTGATGGTGAAGGGGTCGCTGTGCTAAGACGTCAACTTTTCTGCGTGGTTAAATTTTTTATAATATAAAGTTGAAAAACTGTTTTAAATTTACCTCTCACATATTCTAAATTCCAATATATGTGTGCCTCATTCTGGATTCTTTTCTGTCCTAGCTACCTCTTCATTTGTTCCTTACCACAGTAATGTTTCCTAACTATAACCACTTTTATATCTGAATGGGGTCAATCCCTGAGTTACATTTTTAGTTCCTCAAGCCTCTGAGAATTTCCAAGAATGACACATTACTGAACAGGCACTCAAACTTTGTTTCTCTTTTGATTTTGTGATTTCCACTTATTCTTCTGAAAAAGGTGGTTTTATCTTGTTAAAAAAAAAAATATTTAGAATCTCATGTTTGTTTTTTTAATTTAAGCCATCTTACATAGAAATATTTGTTGACAAATAACTTTATAGTGTTTTAAAAATTATAAAGCAAAGAAAATAATTTGCTTGGAATAACAGGTATTCCCTTTAAACAAACAATCCATTTTCTTACCTTGCTGCATCTGGGGATGTGTTGTATAACTTGAAGGATGGGAATATGGCATGTATCCTGCAGGACTTTGTGGGGCATATGGACTAGGCACTGGGCTATTTTGTTGTGGCATAAATCTGTTCCCAGAGCTTGTCTGTGGTGGCACAAACCGGCTAAAACGCAAAATCCAAAAAAACAACAATATCAGGAAATGGAATAAATATGCTATTCCTTGAATTTAATTGTCATAAAATTCTTCAAATTCTTAATTTATCTAAAATAAAACCTATGCAAACAGAAAATAAAATCTGAAAAATAATCATAGTAAAAAATCATTCACAGCCCTGGCTGGTTGGCTCAGCGGTAGAGCGTCGGCCTAGTGTGCGGAGGACCCGGGTTCGATTCCCAGCCAGGGCACACAGGAGAGGCGCCCATTTGCCTCTCCACCCCTCCGCCGCACTTTCCTCTCTGTCTCTCTCTTCCCCTCCCGCAGCCAAGGCTCCATTGGAGCAAAGATGGCCCGGGCGATGGGGATGGCTCTGTGGCCTCTGCCTCAGGCGCTGGAGTGGCTCTGGTCGCAACATGGCGACGCCCAGGATGGGCAGAGCATCGCCCCCTGGTGGGCAGAGCATCGCCCCTGGTGGGCGTGCCGGGTGGATCCCGGTCGGGCGCATGCGGGAGTCTGTCTGACTGTCTCTCCCTGTTTCCAGCTTCAGAAAAATGAAAAAAAAAAATAAATAAATAAATAAAATAAAAAAAAAAAAAATCATTCACAAATCATAATCTAAGTTACTCTAAACAATTTATTAAAACTGAAATAATTCATTTATTTTTACTTGCATTAAAGTTTCCGTCTGTTTTAAAGTATACAAAATCATACTGCCCAAGTTCTACTCTATAAACTTTATTTTTCTCAAACATGTTGGTTATTTTAACACAATCTTTTGTCCATTTAAAATTAAGTTACTAAAATGATAGCTACTTCAATCAGTATACTAGAGTACTCCCATATATAAAATTTTAAGGGAAATGTTCATATGGGTTACTATTTAAAAGTAAGCATTTTAATTTCTTAATTACATATAACTTACCATTACCTAAATGTAGGTATACACTGTCTATTCACCACAGAAAACAATACTTACTAAAATAATATATATATATATATATATATAGATATATATTACCTGGAGGGGCTATGTGAGATAGTGGTTTGTTGATAATTGGAAGATGCAGGACTACTGTGCATGGAATTCTGAGAAATTTTATATTGAGACATCATCATTCCTAAACAACACACATAAGGATAAACATGTTATTTAATGGTAAAGTATCCTTCAAATGATTTATATCAATTGTTCTTTCACAAACATTCAAAAGATCTTTGTGTTTTCTTTTTTTGATCAACATATTCATTTTGAAGAACAAAATGCAGAAACTGCTGTAAAGTTCAAGTACAACCAATTGGACCAAAACGTCCTTTTACTATATAATCAATCTAGGAGAAGAGATAGAGATTTAAATATCTTAAAAAATTTTACTTGCTTACTAAAAGTCCTATCATTTAGTCTTAGAATTAAAAAGAACTTTTAGCCCAGTGGACAGACACTAGCAACGCCCATACCTGAACGCTCTAGGCAGCAACAGCAGAGGGGGTGGAGGGCCTGCAGACAGACCACACCTAAACAACACAGAGGCCACACCCAGTGGACTCCCAGTGGCCAAAACCTTATTTTACACAGAAAAAATGAGAAAGCAGAGAAATGCAACATAAATGAATCAAGAGAAATCCCCAGAAAAGGACCTGAATGAGTCAGATATAACCAAATTACCAGATGCAGAGTTTAAAGTAACGATTGTTAGGATGCTCAAAGATATTAGAACAACAATAGATGGTCATTACAAACACCTAAATAAAGAGATAGCAAATATAAAAAAGGACATTGAAATAATAAAAAAGAGTCAGAAATGACAAATACAATATCAGAAATGAAGAAAACAATGGAAGGAATTAAAAGCAGGATGGATGAAGCTGAGAATCGAATCAGCGAGTTAGGGGACAAGATGAATAAAGGTACGGAAGCAGAGCAGAAAAAAGAAAAGAGACTCAAAAAGTCTGAGGAAACTCTAAGAGAGCTCTGTAAAATCATGATGAGAAATAACATCCGCATCATAGGGGTTCCTGAAGAAGAGAAAGAACAAGGAATAGAGACTTTGTTTAAACATATCATAGCTGAAAACTTCCCTCAATTAAGGTAGGAAAACATCTCACAAGTTCAAGAAGCACATTAAAGAGAAACCCAAAGAAAGCTACACCAAGACACATCATAATTAAAATACCAAAGCTAAGTGATAAAGAGAAAATATTAAAAGCTGCTAGAGAAAAAAAGGCTATCACCCACAAAGAAGCCCCCATAAGGATGACTTCCAACTTCTCAACAGAAACACTTGAGGCCAGAAGGGAATGGCAAGAAATATTCAAAGTAATGCAAAACAAGAGCCTACAACCAAGACTTCTTTATCCAGCAAGGCTACCGTTTAAAACTGAAGAAGAAATAAAAAGCTTTCCAGACAAAAAAACCCCAAGGAATTCACTACAACCAAACCAAGTCTGCAAGAAATACTAAGGGGCCTGTTGTAAACAGATCAAAGGAGAAAAAGAAAATAGCAAAAGAGGAATACAGTTTTAAAGAATAAAATGGCAACAAACAATCACATATCAATAATAACCTTAAATGTAAATGGATTAAATGATCCAATCAAAAGACATAGGGTAGCTGCGTGGATAAGAAAATAGGACCCATACATATGCTGTCTACAAGAGACACACTTTAAAAGAAAAGATGCATATACACTGAAGGTAAAAGGCTGGAAAAAAATATTTCATGCAAATGGAAATGAAAAAAAAGCTGGGTAGCAATACTTATATCAGAGAAAATGAATATTAAAACAAAGACTACAGTAAGAGATAAAGAAGGTCACTACATAATGATAAAGGGAGCAATCCAACAGGAAGATATAACCATTATAAATATCTACACACCTAATACAGGAGTACCTAAATATATAAAGCAGACTTTGATGGATTTAAAGGGTGAGATCAACAGCAATACTATAATAGTAGGGGATTTCAATATCCCATTAACATCGATAGATCCTCAAGAAAGAAAATTAACAAAGAAACAGCAGACTTAAAGGACATACTAGATCAACTCGATTTAATAGATATCTTCAGAACCTTTCACCCTAAAGCAGAATATATATTCTTTTCAAGTGCTCATGGTACATTCTCTAGGATGAACCACATGTTAGGGCACAAAAGCGGCCTCAACAAATTCAAGAAAATTGAAATTATATCGAGCACTTTCTCCGATCACAATGGCATGAAACTAGAAATCACAACAGAAAAACTGAAAAATACTCAAACACTTGGAAACTAAATAGCATTTTATTAAATAACGAATGGATTAACAATGAGATCAAAGAAGAAATTTAAAAATTCCTAGAAACGAACAATAATGAGCATACATCAACTCAAAATTTATGGGACACAGCAAAAGCAGTCCTGAGAGGGAAGTTCATAGCATTACAGGCATACCTCAAGAAGCTAGAAAAAGCTCAAATAAACAACTTGACCCTGCATCTAAAAGAACTAGAAAAAGAACAGCAAGTAAAGCCCAGAGCTAGTAGAATGAAGGAAATAATAAAGATCAGAGCAGAAATAAATGACATAGAGGCTAAAGAAACAATACAGAAGATCAATGAAACCAGGAGCTGGTTCTTTGAAAAGGTAGACAAGATCGATGAACCTTTAACCAGACTCACCAAGAAAAAAAGAGAGGACTCAAATAAATAAAATTAGAAATGAGAGTGGAGAAATAACAACTGACACAACAGAAATACAAAATATTGCAAGAAAATACTATGAAGAACTGTACGCCAAAAAACTAGACAACCTAGATGAAATGGACAAATTCCTTGAAACAGATAATCTTCCAAAAATCAATCTAGAAGAATCAGAAAACCTAAACAGACTGATTACAACAAATGAGATAGAAACAGTTAACAAAAAACTCCCAAAAAAGAAAAGTCCTGGGCCTGATGGCTTCACACGTGAATTCTACCAAATATTCAAAAGGAAGAAAGACTTCCAAGTTCCTTTTATGAAGTGAGCATAATTCTGATTCCAAAACCAGGCAAAGACAACACAAAGAAAGAAAATTATAGGCCAATATCCCTGATGAATTTAGATGCTAAAATCCTCAACAAAATATTAGCAAACCAGATCCAGCAATATATGAAAAAAATCATACACCAGGATCAAGTGGGATTTATTCTGGGGAGGCAAGGCTGGTACAATATTTGCAAATCAATCAATGTGATTTATCACATAAACAAAAGGAAGGAGAAAAACCACATGATAATTTCAATAGATGCAGAAAAAGCATTTGATAAAATCCAGCACCCATTCATGATCAAAACTCTCAGCAGAGTGGGAATACGGGGAACATACCTCAACATGATAAAGGCCATCTATGAGAAACCCACAATCAACATCATACTCAATGGGAAAAAATTAAAAGCAATACCCTTAAGATCCGGAACAAGGCAGGGGTGCCCCCTTTCACCACTCTTATTCAACATAGTTCTCGAAGTCCTAGCCACAGCAATCAGACAAGAAGAAGAAATAAAAGGCATTCAAGTTGGAAAAGAAGAAGTAAAACTATCATTATTTGCAGATGATATGATATTGTTATAGAAAACCCTAAAGTCGCAGTAAAAAAACTACTAGACCTGATAAATGAATTCAGCAAGGTGGCAGGATATAAAATTAATACTCAGAAATAGAGGCATTTTTATACACTAACAATGAACTGTCAGAAAGAGAAATTAAGGAAGCAATCCCCTTTACCACTGCAACCAAAAAAATAAAGTACCTAGGAATAAATTTAACCAGGGAGATTAAAGACTTGTACTCGGAAAATTATAAAACATTGATAAAAGAAATCAGGGAAGATACAAACAAGTGGAAGCATATACCATGCTCATGGTTAGGAAGAATAAACATCATTAAAATGTCTATATTACCCAAAGCAATTTATAAATTCAATGCAATACCGATTAAAATACCAATGACTTACTTCAGAGATATAGAACACATATTCCAAAACTTTATATGGAACCAAAAGAGAACATGAATAGCCTCAGCAATCTTGAAAAGGAAGAATAAAGTAGGAGGTATTACACTTCCGGATATCAAATTATACTACAAGGCCATTGTACTCAAAACAGCTGGTACTGGCATAAGAACAGGCATATAGATCAATGGGACAGAACTGAGAACCCAGAAATAAACCCACAGCTCTATGGACAACTGATATTTGATAAAGGAGGTAAGAGCATACAATGGAGTAAAGATAGCCTCTTTAATAAATGGTATTGGGAAAATTGGACAGCTACCTGTAAAAAAATGAAACTAGACCACCAACTTACATCATTCACAAAAATATACTCAAAACGGATAAACGACTTAAATGTAAGCCATGAAACCATAAGTATCTTAGAAGAAAACATAGGCAGTATGCTCTCCGACTTCTCTTGTAGCAATATAGATATTTGCCGATTTATCTCCACAGTCAAGTGAAATAAAAGACAGGATAAACAAATGGGACTACATCACACTAAAAAGCTTCTGCACAGCTAAAGACAATAAGAACAGAATAAAAAGACAAACTACACAATGGGAGAATATATTTGACAATATGTCTGATAAGGGGTAATAACCAATATACATAAAGAACTTGTAAAACTCAATACCAGGAAGACAAACAATACAATAAAAAAAATGGGCGAAAGAAATGAATAGACACTTCTCCATAGAGGACATACAGATGGCCAAAAGGCATATGAAAAAATGCTCAACATCACTAATCGTTAGAGAAATGCAAATTAAAACCTCAGGCCAGTTAGAATGGCGCTCATCAACAAAACAACACAGAGTAAGTGCTGGTGAGGATGTGGAGAAAAGGGAACCCTCCTGCACTTCTGGTGGGAATGCAGACTGGTGCAGCCACTGTGGAAAACATTATGGTGATTCCTCAAGAAATTAAAAATCGAACTGCCTTTTGACCCAGCTATACCACTGTTAGGAATATACCCCAAGAACACCATAGCACTGTTTGAAAAGAAGAAATGCACCCCCATGTTTATGGCAGCACTGTTCACAATAGCGAAGATCTGGAAACAGCCCAAGTGTCCGTCAGTGGACGGGTGAATTAAAAAGCTTTGGTACATATATACTATGGAATACTACTCAGCCATAAGAAATGATGACATCGGATCATTTACAACAACATGGATGGACCTTGATAACATTATACTGAACGAAATAAGTAAATCAGAAAAAACTAAGAACTGTATGATTCCATACAGAAGTGGGACATAAAAATGAGACTCAGAGACATGGACAAGAGTGTGGGGGTTACGGGGTGGAGGGGAGGAGATTGAGGTAGGGTAGGGAGAGGGGAGGGGCACGAAGAAAACCAGTTAGAAGGTGATGGAAGACAACTGGCCTTTGGGTGATGGGAATGCAGTATAATCAAATGTCAAAATAACCTAGAGATGTTTTCTCTGAACATATGTACCCTGATTTATCAATGTCAACCCATTAAAATTAATTTTAAAAAATGTTAGGAGAAAAAAAAAAAGAACTTTTAGAAGTCATTTATCTAAGCCCCGATCAAATATTACACACATCCTTCTACAACAGGCCTTTGGGTGATTTTCTATTAAATGGAATACTTTATTAAATGCATCTCCCACCCTTCGGAGCTTACTTAATACACTATTTGTTTCACTGTAATTCAGACCTAGGTTTTTCTTTTCAATTTTTTTTTTATTACAGACCTAGGTTTTTACAAGTACTTTAGGGCCCAAAGTTTGAGCTGCTCCCTGATGCAAAACAGAATGCTCCTATTTTTCCCACAACAATTTTTGCCACATATTAAGGATTAAACAAATATTTGATTAATAAAAGAAAATGTGGGGTAGCTCTCAGATTCTCACATTGCTTTTTAAGCTTGACATTGTTCCTTCAATTGTTACATACATGGCATTTAATTATATGGGAGAAAAGAAAATTCAGTTATTTAGATACTTTAAAATTAAAGATAAAACCTATCATTAACCCTGAACCTTCTTACAATATGCACAGCCAATCTTTTTGGGAGTTTCAAGCATCACATTATATTCTCATCCTGCTATTGATATGAAAAGAGCCTTTCACCAGAAACATTCAAACAGAAGTTACATGTTCATCTGCCGGGAACACTACAGAAGAGATTCTAGCTCTCAAGACAGTGGCTGAAGGAGATGAGGGCTTGAAATCACCTCAAAGTCTACAAGTAATACTAATGTTGTTTTCCTTCATATCAAAGTTCCAAAAAATATAACTAAAATGATTTGTATATTATTAAAGTTTCTCCATGTGTGATTCACATTTACACCCAGCAAAGATTACCTTTAAAAATTTTAAAGCCAACTATCACTTGAAAAATGCTTAGAAAAAAAATCACAACGTGCAATTGATTTTTAAATGCTAGTTTATGTTTTGACAAAGTAGAATATGGAGAAATCTAATATTTTTGACTAAAAATATAAGTATATATGTAGTATGGAACACAAAATATGTGACAAAAAGGTCAATAGCCTACAAAAAATGTTTTATTAGATGTACTACCCAAATTAAATGTCTGAAAATATAAGTTACCAAAAGGTAGTACAAATAGCCTTGGTAGACTTCCTTTATTCTATTGCGTATTTACACATATCATCCTATACTAAATGCTCCTATCCTATTAGTCTTTCTTCCATTCAACAATCTCTCCATATTTTCTTCCATTCAGATCTGTCTCCTACTATTGCAATCCCACTTATTAGTTCTGGTCAAGATACAGTCTTGCCTTTGATTAGCTCAAGGTGAGTTGGGCAGAGGCGATTCTCTTTGGGGAGTCAATAACTATGCAATTGTCTTAAAAACAAACTCACATACAAATAAAATCAACAGGTAATACTATTTCAAAAACTAGGAGATGAAATGGGGAGCTTCATGGAGGTGTTTCCAATAAATCTAGCAATATTCTTGAATATAACTAATCAATTAAGTTAAACCTTCTTGAGTTGTCTAAACTATTGTCTTCTATTTTAATCATGATAGCCATGCAAGTACTTGGGCTTGACAAATTCATTCAACTTCAGACCAGAACAATGCTCCTAACTCAAAGGTGCTTCTACCAGTGGTCAGCAAAGTCATTAGTCAACAGAGCCAAAAATCAAAAGTACAACGATTGAAATTTCTTTTGAGAGCCAAATTTTTTAAACTTAAACTATATAAGTAGGTACATTCCTTATCGAGGTAGCGCCGCACGTGGTATTTTGTGGAAGAGCCACACTCAAGGGACCAAAGAGCTGCATGCGGCTTGCGAGCCGCAGTTTGCCAACCAGGGTCCTAGACTACATAAAAATTATACCCCTGTTGAACATCGTATTGTCATGACTTTTATAATATTTACTATAAAAAAGTTTTTCCTTAATAGAAGTTATTATAAACCTATTTTTCCATTGCTAAAGCAAGAGAAGCATTAAACTAGTTACTACATAACCATAAATGTAATCACCACCAATAATGAAATTATCCTGGCACAATTATTTATACATGTACTGCATGTTGAAAAGCTCTGCAAATATTTTTATTATTTGATTAATGAAAATACTTCTTTCAAACCAATTATAAGATTTTCTAAAATTAAAAATATTCCTAAAGCTCTCTGAGTAGACTAACACATTCCAAAATATCTAAAATACACTTTATATTTTGTCTAATTTTGAAGAAAATTAAGTTTGAGAATATTAACATCCATTTAGTTTCTTTCTTATTCTTGGCTTGATTCAAGGTGTCAGTGCAGCATTCATAAACGATAGGTTAGCTTGTTAAAGGAGACACTTCAACTTAGTTACTACATGTTAAACAAGTTCTGATATAGACCCATTAAAAATACACTACAAAATTCAATTATTATGAACCTCACCACTTTGTACATATTTGTTCTGCATACTTTTCTCCCTGAAAACGTTAGGACTCCTTGCCAGGACAGCCTGCAACAAGACTGGGATGTCGCCTTCTGGATCATCACTGCCAAGGTTATCTTTCAACTCTCTGGAATTGAAAAAATAAACATAAAAAATTAAAAGCCATTGATTGGTTAAGAATTTTCTACTCCACATTAGTTAGATAGCAATTCACTAGTAAAATTCAGAAGAGGCTGAAGCAGAAAATCAAGACGACTATGGTATAAAACCAAATCACACAAGGATGTCTAACAAGTGGATTTTGGAGATGTTATTTCTGGAAGAAAGAGTTATCAAAATGACATAAGAGGGTTTTTCTAAGGATAAATTTTTTTCCTCCCCATTTTATTTTAAACAGTAAAAAACCAACCCAAAACATATTTTATGGATCTATGAGTTTAAGAATGTTCATATCAATTTCAAAGTAGAAAAAAAAAGTCTACTCTAAATTATTCAAAACAGAAAGGTATAGAAGTGATAATTATGATAATTATGCATAGCAGTCGATATTTGGGCTTGGAATATATTTTCTCTTTTACATCTAAATATGAGTTAGTCATTTCGAAAATGTCCTCTGAATGAAATACTATTGCCATATTAGTTAAGACAAGACACAGAGGTTATATAATTTTTCCATCTTATATTCTTTTCTCAAATAAAGTCACGAGGAAGATAAAACCCCAAGTAAGTGGTTAAGGACAGTCACAATTTCAAAAAACCTGAAGTAAATAGAAATTAAATTCATAACTATGGAAGAGAAATGATAAAATTAAATCTTTCTTAACATGTCACTATTCCACTCTTTAAATCTAACAAAAAAGACATAGAGATGGTGCCCAGTGATAAGATGCAATAAATTTCTGAGGGCAATCTTAAAGTAGCTCTCTATAAAATAAATCATGACTGTGTATGTATTGTTTCCCTTTATCTCTTAAAATAGTTGGTGAAAACTATTGATTAGGTGCAGGTATAACAAATGATGTAATATTTAGACACTTGAATTTCTGGAGTGACAAAATATTAGTATTTTACTTCCTTCTGATTTTAACTAATCATTCCTCAGCTTCTCCCATCAGTAAATTCACATTCAGTATTTCGATTCAGTCATCAGCTTTAACAATGGTCCCAAAGTATGTACTGCATCTAATGGCAAAGACCTGTCCATTATAATGTGCTTTATTCTCATTTCTCTAAATAATGAATCTTTAAATATATGTAAAAAAACTAAAGGATGGAAAGATATATGAGCACTACTGAGTGATGAGATGTAAAGGGATAAGATGTGAGAGATTTAACTTTTTATACACTTTTGTGTTGTTAAGATACACGTTCTGCTTTTGCAGTAAAAAGTAAAATTTTAAAAGTATGCTCGTGCAAAAATTTAATACACTAACTATATAATTTAAGTTTATAGTACTTTAAAAGTCTACTGGGCCCTGGCCGGTTGGCTCAGTGGTAGAGTGTCGGCCTGGCATGCGGTAGTCCCGGGTTCGATTTCTGGCCAGGGCACACAGGAGAAACGCCCATCTGCTTCTCCACCCCTCCCCCTCTCCTTCCTCTCTGTCTCTCTTTTCCCCTCCCATAGCCAAGGCTCCATTGGAGCAAAGTTTGCCCAGTGCTGAGGATGGCTCTGTGGCCTCTGCCTCAGGCGCTAGAATGGCTCTGATTGCAGCAGAGCAATGCCCCAGATGGACAGAGCATTGCCCCCTGGTGGGCATGCCAGGTGGATCCCGGTAGGGCACATGCGGGAGTCTGACTGCCTCCCCATTTCCAACTTCAGAAAAATACAAAAAAAAAAAAAAAAAAAAGTCTACTGTGTGAAAACACACGTCTTTGTTCAGATTGTACAATAAATCCTGGGGAAAATTAGTCCCTAGTTCTATAGTAGCCTTTCATGAAGTCAGTCTTGAGATCTTGTATTTCCCATGAAAAAGCAAGGGAGCCTACTCCAAATATAGCTAGCAGCAGCATCCCTAGTGGCTGGTAATTCTGAACACTCACACTACATCAGGAAAACAATAGACACCTTCAAGAGCAACTTTAGACCTCTGCTCAGATCCTTGTGATGAATATCTCAAGATTATTCCAAAAGTATTGAAAAGATCTTCATAGAACTATATGGGTCAGAACTACTGTCTCAAAGTAAATCTCTTACAATCTCACCACAGAAGGCTATATTCACTTAGATATTGATATATTTTAAAAATAAACTCTATATCTAATTTTTCTGAAATTAAAAGTAAAACCAGAAATACTGATTTGCTTAGTAAGAAAAAAACTTTTTACTTGATTTTAGCTTGTACTTACATGTGATCTGTTGATACCTGGTTGAGGCTATGGACAAGCTGTGAAACCAAATTATCATCCCTACAGGACAAAAGGCAATTCACCTCTTCTGCTATTCGTGTGTTAAAGAGGAGGCTCTTTGTAGTTGTAGCAGGTAAAGGAGATGGAAGAGGCAGCTGGTTCAGGACTATTTGGAATAAAATCAGATTATTAGAAATTGAGTGACTGTAATAATTCTCTTTAGTACTTATATATATTTTGAAATGAAAAGTTATAGCCTGACCAGGCGGTGGCGCAGTGGATAGAGCGTCGGACTGGGATGCAGAGGACCCAGGTTCGAGACCCCAAGGTCGCCAGTTTGAGCGCAGGCTCATCTGGTTTGAGCAAAAGCCCACCAGCTTGAACCCAAGGTTGCTGGCTCCAGCAAGGGGTTACCTGGTCTGCTGAAGGCCTGCGGTCAAGGCACATATGAGAAAGCAATCAATGAACAACTAAGGTGTTGCAACGTGCAATGGAAAACTAATGATTGATGCTTCTCATCTCTCTCCGTTCCTGTCTGTCTGTCCCTGTTTATCCCTCTCTCTGACTCACTCCCTGTCTCTGTAAAAAATAAATAAATAAAATTAAATTTAAAAAAAAGTAAGTTATAAATATCAAAGTGACATATTATTTTTCCAATGTGACATATTAAAAGGCAATCTTTCTCTCTCCCAACAAATCCCAATTAACTCTACAAAACTCCTAAAACGGGTTGGGAACCTATGGCTTGTGAGCCAGATGTGGCTCTTTTGATGGCTGCATCTGGCTTACAGAGAAATCTTTAATAAAAAAATTAACGTTAAAAATATAAAACATTCTCATGTATTACAATCCATTCATTTTCTACCGCTCATGTTCATGGTTGCGGGTGGCTGGAGCCAATCACAGCTGTCCTCCGGGACAACACCAAATTTTTATTGGATAATGTGTAATGTACACGGGTCATTGTATGGCTCTCATGGAATTACATTTTAAAATATGTGGAATTAATGGCTCTCTCAGCCAAAAAGGTTCCCGACCTCAGTCTTAAAACATCACTTTGACCATAACAGATTATACTACTCTCAGAATAAAACTCAGCCTCTTTATATTCATTTTGATTTTTCATATCTTAAGTTTTTAGTAATTTAGTAAGGAGCCAAAAAAGGCTAAAAATAAGGAACTTCTAAAAATTGAGAATACATTAATTAATTTCATTTGTTTTTGTTTATAAGACTTATCAGAAGCACTAGCACTCTCAAATAAATAAACCAGAAACAACACCTGACTCTTCACCAAATAGGTAAGTACAGTAATATGCTTTTTAAAAGCTTAAGTATATATAAATAGCTCACTTTATCAGGAGAACATTCAGAGAATAGGACTCTGGAGGAAGAAGAGTATCTAACAATTTTTTATTTACGTTATAAATTCCTAAATAATTCTTTCCTCTTCGTTCTATTCTAAACAGGAAACAAAAGAACAGAAATATTTGATGGTACTTTAAATTCAATTATTTAATGTCTTTTCATAAAATGGAAGTTTGTTCCCTTGCCTAAACTAAAAGTTAGGAAAGTTAACTAACATGTCTTTGTTTTAGGCTTAATTTCTTACGACCTACACAGTATAACTACCATGCTGCTCAGCCCCATGCAGCAATAATAAGTTTTTTTATTAATAAAAACCCAGGAACCCTGGCTGGTTGACTCAGTGGTAGAGCGTCAGCCGGGCGTGCAGGAGTCCTGGGTTCGATTCCCGGCCAGGGCACACAGGAGAAACGCCCATCTGCTTCTCCACCCCTTCCCCTCTCCTTCCTCTCTGTCTCTCTCTTTCCCTCCCGCAGCCAAGGCTCCACTGGAGCAAAGTTGGCCCGGGCGCTGGGGATGGCTCCATGGCCTCTGCCTCAGGTGCTAGAATGGCTCTGGTCGCAACAGAGAGCATCGCCCCAGATGGGCAGAGCATCGCCCCCTGGTGGGCATGCCGGGTGAATTCCGGTCGGGCGCATGTGGGAGTCTGTCTGACTGCCTCCCCGTTTCCCACTTCAGAAAAATACAAAAAAAGAAAGAAAAAAAAACCCCCAGGAAACAAATTATTATTTTCTGAGATAATGGGGAGGACAAACAAAAAGAAATCCCTGGTACTGTATCTGATTTTGCACTCCAGTAGGTATATAAGTTTATGCCTCACCAATAACAAAGGGATAAAATTAAAAAGTTTTAAAAGTTTTCGTACCTGAGTTAATCCTGACCCTGCCAGCCACTTTTCAGTTACCTCAGACTTCATGAACTAGGCTGCTACTTCTGTACCTAACCTCAAAGCTGTGGTCTGGTATCTTTTTTGCTCCCTGCTAAAACTATACCGCTCACAAAAATTAGGGGATATTTCAAAATGAGTATGAAGCCATAAAATATCCCCTAATTTCTGTGAGCAGTGTAGCTGGAAGCTAACAGAGAAATAATTGAAGGACAGTGAATACAGATAAAAAACATTTCTTGAAGTTATTTTCACATAGCTCTTTTCTTAGAAAGCACTAAATCTTTCCTACTGCTACACAAAGAAAAGTATGCCACCTCCTCACCTTCTATACTTCCTTTTCAATATTATTTTGTCTCTATTTATCCAGGCAGGATGACATGGGACAAATATTGTGGGTAGCTCTTTGCACCACTACCCAGGGACAGAGAATTAGAGTTGCCCACCAAAACAAGAAGTCCCTAAAAAAAAAATGTATTACTCTCAAAATTATTTTGAGAGTTACACTATGTAACTCTCAAAAGAATGAGACAATATTCTTTTAAACTTAACTGTTCAGAGTAAAAAAGGTTATTGATCATCAGGCTATCAAATTTACTTCTTTGAAGGCCCGTTTCAGTTACCATTTCTATAAATACTTTTTTGTGTGTGACAGAGACAGAGAGAGGGAAAGACAGGGACAGACAGGAAGGGAGAGAGATGAGAAGCATCAATTTTTCGTTGTGGTATCTTAGCTGTTCATTGATTGCTTTCTCATATGTGCTTTGACTGGGGGGGGGGGGGCTACAGTAGACCGAGGGACCCCTTGCTCAAACCAGATGAGCTCGCACTCAAACTGGCGACCTTGGAGTCTCGAACCTGGGTCCTCTGCATCCCAGTCTGACATTCTATCCACCGCACCACCGCCAGGTCAGGCTATAAATACATTTTTAAAATTTTTATAAATGCTTTTTGAAAGGTCCATATTAGTTCCAATATGCAAACCAATGTTTCTTCAATTTTCATTTTTCTTAAGGTTTGGTCTAGTCTTCTTTGGTCCATACTTTTATATTTATCCCTTCATCATGTAAGACCTTCAAACACATTAGCTACACTTCTAAATTGGTCCTTTGGATGAGAAATAAAGTAAGGTCTTAATTATTAGTAGTTAATTAAAGTAGACCTTCACATGTATACCAATGAATCAAAGGAATAATGGTGTTTATCATTCAGAATCTAAAATCTTAAATTTTTTGTTATACTCTCTCTAAAAGTCATTGTTAACACAGTGTAGAACATAAATTAGATAAATTAACCAAACTTACGGTCTGTGAGACTAGCAATCCCCGCAAGAGTAGTAATGGGGACATGGGGCATATCCCCATTCATCCTGAAGTTCTGGAATGGTGGTGCCTATAAAAGTACTTCTTAGTTCAAGTGCCAGCTGTCATTACTTCCCATTTCCCAAACACTGAAATGAAAAAGATATAATTATTTATAGTACAACAAATATATTACTATTGAGGAAATGCTTATAAGATATAAAATCTGCTTTTCTTGTTTGTCCAACTTATATAACAAAAATAGCCATCGTTCATATAGTATTTACCGAATGTTAGGCACTGCAAATTGCTTTGCATATTAACTCATTTAGTCTTCACAATAAACAAGTAAGATTGGTGCTATTATCTGCATTTTACTGAGAAAATTAATTTATAGTGAAACTTAATGTAACTGTGGAGCAAAGATGCTCAAGAGTCTGTGTTATCAGCAGGCTATATTATTAGATAAGGCTACTCAATTTTGATAAGCATTATAATTCTTTTCCATATCATAAACACATTAAAATCTAGATTCAACTCACTTAACTATGTCTTTCACAACTTTCCTTCATAAACCATCCTCTCTAATCAAGCTGATCAAATTCTCTTGAATTCACCTTGTGTTTCCTCACTGTCATTTCCTAATACATCTTCCTATCTAGGTAGCCCATATACACTTTAGTCTAATTTCTATACTTCTTCAAGATATACAGCTAGTTCTTGCTACGTCCTGAAACTCCATACAAATTCAGCTAAAAGTCATGCTACCTTTGATCTATCCTGAGTTTTTAACATTTATTTCCCAATATTCTTTGTAAATAATTAAATTTTTCGTTCTGATCTATTTTTTGGAAATGTGTATTGTTCTTCCTATCACTGCATGCTTCTTATCAATCAATCAATCAATCACATAATCAATATATAAACACATCTAGGACAGAGAAAAGCATGTGTTAACATTTTAATGTTCCTATACAATGACTTAATAATTTATCAAAGATATGCCTTAAGTAATCACCAAATAGAAGTCTAATCCACATCAACTAAGACAGTGATAAAATGGAAAGATGAACTGTAATTTTCAGTTTAAATGTTTCTAGTTTTTTGAGGTTGTATATGCCTGTCAGTCACTTTTAAGAGACTCTTTAGTTTTTTTTAGTTGGAAACTTCAAAACAGTAAAATAACTTCTAACTCCTTTTCCTCAAAAACCTTAATAGAACTCTGCAAATAAGTCCTTTTAAACAAAAAGGTATACATGTAGTCCAAATTAAGCATTTTCTTTTTCCTCAAACACTTTTACTATGAATATAAGATATATTGCAAAAGTTCACAAATATATATACGATATATATATGTGGTATAAGAGAGTGAGCATCCACAGAACCACCATCCAGAAGGCTAGCACTCCAGTTCCTTCCAGACGTAACAACCATCCTGTACTTTTGGTAATCATCTTTTTTTTCCTTTATAATTTAATGACATTTTAGGTACATTTTTTTTCTAGTAGCTGGACAAGGAAAAAACACCACTTTCCTTTGATGAATGACTGACACAAAATTGGCTATGAGAAGTCCAGTGAAAGGAAATGGCACAGGAAAGAGTACAGAAAAGATATCCTTTGGCTCTCCTATATTTGTCCTTTCGTTTCACTGTAAACTTTACTCTTCAAAGTTATTAATTGGATTCTTTAACCATTACTAAAGAAATTTAAGGAAACAATACCTACTTAGCAATTGTTTATGCTTAGTAATTGTTGGAAATATTGTAAGAAAATTATATACATAAAAGCATAAAAACACCTTGTTTTGCACTGTTATACGTGTAAATTGCTACACTCAATTATATTAAGTAACAAGTGACCATGTTTAATTATTTAATTCAGAGGATAGGAACCCAAAACGAACATATGCCAAAGGATTCTACTGTGGGCTTATTCTGTTTTCCTAAATCCAAAGTAACATATAAAGCAGACCGAACCCTAGGCTGGAGTTTTTCAGACTAAAATTGATTTACATAATTAGTTACCAAATATGAATCTGAAGATTAATAAACCTAACCACATTCTGTGCTTTTCTTAGTAATGTAATGAGACATTTGAATACTTTGATGTCAACTTAAAATTGGAGGAAGGGCGGAAGGAAGGGAAGCAACAATGCTTGTTTGATTTAAACTGCTTTAAGTGTGGACTGAGTAGATAATTACTGACGTATCTTTACACTTCATTGCTGAACTATGCTGATTTCATTGGAATCCAAGATTTTGAAGAACAGTAGAAAACTTCAATAGAAATGAAGTTGTAACTTTTGCTAAAGTCATAGATTTTGATGAATATGAGTAATCTGTGGAAATGTTGCCCTATGAAGGAAGGTGACCAGAGTCCATCAAAAAACAGCATCCCTAAATTCTAAAATGATATATACATCCCTAACTAATTAGACATGGCATTTCTGGCTCTGTATTGGGCAAGCTTTGGTCTCCCTGGCTCTGTGAAAGTACACTGACTTTCAGGAAACTGCTGAAACCCAAGCTGAAAGCCATTACCTTTGGGAAACAATGTGTCCAGAATGAAATGGTAACCAAATGGAAAAGATTATAATGAGTACTTTAGAACTGTCACTTAAGGCAGTGCTTTGCATAAAATCTGTGAATGGTGACTGATTCGTGGATTATAAGATAAATTTAGAGGGTTAAGATCAACACTGAGAATGATGGAGGGAATAGATATATAAAGGTGTATTACACATTGCTTTATGAATCAAAGTAAAATGGCTTTCGTTGTGAGTCACCAAGGCAAAGCAGTTTGAAAGTTGCTGATTTAAAGGAATGGAAGAGTGAAGAAATTAGCCCACCTCCTAAGTGGTGATAAGAATGAAGTAAGTGCCTGTGTAAAACACTACTTACTGTAAGTGATTCAGAAAGTTAACAGTGTTACTGCTAAGTAAAAAACACAAGTTTGGGGAACAGAAGGAAAACAGGTGAATCAGGGAAAAGGGGTCTTTCAGTACAAATGATCCGTACTTCTGAACTACTATAAATTTTTATTTGAAATTCTAGTATATATTTCACCAGAATATTACTAATATATATAAAATAGTTCTTTGCATACCCATCCACAATTAATTCAAAATAAGTTAGCTGAAATAAATACCAGCAATAAAAGGTAAGAAAAAAACCTAACTTGTAAATCTCTCTCTCTCTCTCTCTCACACACACACACACACACACACACACAAATGAATAAGAAATCATTTATAGACTAATTTTAGAATGGCTTGAGGGTTAATTAAATAATGCTTAATTAGTGGAAGAGATTATGGTAAAATCTCATTTTAGCTCATTCTAATGAGTCTGAAGGGAACATCTAAATGCCTGCCAAGATTTTTAAAGATTCTAGCTCTTTGTTCATTTAACTTCACTTCAAAATTTATGATTTCTTCAAGCAACTAAAAGAAATGCAAATAAAACAGCACTGATAGTCATAATAATAATATCCAAATTAGGAGACTCTGGATTAAAAGACACTCATCATCTATCTGATGGTAATAAACTTTCCTGGACAGCTGCTTTGAATATATAGCCAAAATATGTGTGTAGTCTTGTCTCAACAATTTCATTTTTCTTAGTAGTGAAAAACTGGTAGAAATGATAGCTAACATTTATTGAGCACCTCCTATGTAGTAAAAATCAGTTATAGACACTTTATGTGTTCTCATTTAATCTTTAATAATCCAGTTTTACTTAATGAGGAAACCGACATACAGAAAGGATAAGTAACCTGCCTAACGTCATACAGGAGTCAAAGTCAGGCTGTCTGGCACATGGACATTTTACATAAAAACTAAAATATTATTAGTTTTACAGTATTGGTATAAAAAATGTTACATCCATGAAAGGTTACTATACAGCATTTAAAAATCATGTTGTACAATCAATCAATACAGATGAGAGGAAAGGAGACAATCACAACATAAGTCAAGGAAGAAAGACAAAGCCTGTCTGGGTTTGAATCCAATTTCCTTTACTTACTGTCTAACCTTGGAAAAGTTTCTGAGTCTCTTTGTACCCAAGCTTCCTCATCTCTGAAATATGAGATGGTAATATTACTATTTCTAATTTTGCTAAATGGATGAAATGAGTTGATAAATGTAAAATACTTAAAACTGCACTGGGCAAGTAGTAGGGGTCAATAAAGTGAACATCTACTTCTTATACACTTTCTTCATCTTGCTATTGTCTGGAATGTTAACTCAAATATTTCATATGTGCAGATATGTTTAATTCTTTTTCTAATTCTAATATTTTACAGCTTTACTGAAACATCAAATTTAAATGAATGTTAGTAAGATATACCATATAGCTATAAAGAAGGTTATGATCTTTATACAGAATCAGACTCCTCACTTCACAACCGTATTGAGTACTTGGTTCAAATTTTATGGTATCTCCAGTACTCTTCTACTTTCTTCCTGACCCTGACTACATGTTAGTAAGCAAAACTCCTGAAGAAAATCAATCTTGGGTAAGAGATAATAGTAAATAAGTAAATATCCTGTATGTTTACAATATGTTTATAACTTCTCAAAATTGGCATAATGACATTTTAATAAATAAATCTGGTCAAGAACAAACCCCCAATATATGAATGAGATAACTGTACACTAAATGTAAGATATCAATTTGGTAACTTTTCCCACAGTAAATATTCAGTCTGCCTTAATTTAATTACTAAAATTACTTTAAAATTCTACTTTGTTTTTCTCCAGAAAAATCTGCATCATCTTTTATTTTTACATAACGAAAGCATTTTCCTTTCATTTAATAGTTAAAATAGTTTTTTAAATGTCATATTAGCTTAGAAAAACAGTTCATCCAACCCCATATAGGCACTCCTGAGTGACAAACAGCACCCAAGAGAACACATCTTTAGTCCTTCAGGATGATGCATCCAATGTGTATTTTGTGTCACTGTGTCAGATAACATGCTAGGCAAGCAGAGTGTAGTGGTGAACAAGATGGAAATAGCTTGTACCCTTTGAAATGTGAGTTTGGCCATGGAAATATGGTAAAGACGGTACATCTTCCAGGGGGCAAACAGGGAAAGAACCATTGACTTAAAATCCAAACCAATTATACTGCGACTATTTCATGTTTTAACAGAATAAAAACAAAAACAAAAACAAAAAAAACCTGCCAAATCGATCTAACTCACATACCTATCAACAAGACAAGTAGTAACTAGGGTTGGAGAGGTGGAGAAAAAAGAAACACTAACACTCACTGCTGATAGGAATGTAGACTGGTACAGCTACTACGGGAAACAGTATGGAGGTTCCTCAGAAAATTAAGGATAGAGTTACCACGTGACTCAGCAACCCCTCTTCTGGGTATCTACCCAAAAAATTTAAAAACATTTATTTGCATATATGCATCCCTAAGTTCAATGTAGCATTACTCACAGTGGACAAGACATGGAAACAACTGAAGTATCCTTTGATAGAGGGCTGTATAAAAATGTGATACATATATACAGTGGAATACTACTCAGCCACGAGAAAAGATGAAATACTGTCATTTGTGACAATGTATATAGACCTTGAGAATATCATCGTAAAAGAAATAAATCACACAGAAAGAACTAAGAACCATATAATTTCACTCATATGTGGGATAAACAACTGAAAGCAATAAATGAAAAGAAAAACAAAATTCATAAGATGTACACAACAATATGGTAGTTACCAGAAGGAAGTGGGAGGTAGAAGGTTAAGGGAAAGTAAAGGGTATAGGGAGTCAAATAAATGGTAATAGAAGATGATTTGACTTTGGGTGGTGGGTACACAATGCAAAATATAGATCGTGTATCATAGAAATTTAATGTACACTTGAAACCTATATAATCTTATTAACCAATGTCACTCCAATAAACTTAATGTAAAAACACCAGATTCTTAAAATTCATGAAAATATATGAAAGATATATTGCTAATTAAAAGAATATCAATGTGTAAAGTTCAAGCCCATTCTTGTTTAAAATACATTGTTTACCAAATAATCGTCTCAGCATGAAAAAAGGTTCTTTAAAAATATTTTTTCAGACCAGTAACAATGACTGGAGAAATGTATTCTGGGATTTGGGGGAGTTCACATTTTTGTAGTATTTATGTATTACTCGAAAATTTTTAGAATATTGATTTATAATTCAGAGACACAATTATATAAACTATGTATAAAAGTAAAAAACATTAAATGAGTCTTCTTATAGTTGTTTCTATTTGTACAAGAATTTCTCTGGGATAGTCAAATAGTTATATCTAAAACTTATACTATGAATCTATTGTATGAAGGTACTGTACTAGTTGCTAATAAAGACTAATAGATATGCAGGGTACAATCACAAACACTTTGGCCAGAGCATAAAGCCAGAAAGGTGAATTGGAGCCTACAAAGAAGTTTGTTATAAAACAGTGATCTTTTCCCCCACATCTTTTTGATAAAAGGGAATATAAACTTTCAGTAAGACTAATGTAAGAATGATAAAGAGGATGGGGTGGTAAAGAGAAAGAGAATAGGGCAGAAAGTTGTTGGAAAAAATACTGCAGAACTGACATATAATTCTGGTTTGATTTTTGGACTCATTTAGATTAAAATGCCAATGTAACGTATAGTTGGAGATGTCTAAAGCAGGAAGTTGAATATTCCAGAGCTGACAAAAGTGGTCAGAACTACAGCTGGATATGGAAGTGTTCATGGAGGGCTGTTAATAATGAAATTACACTAATAGATGAAATAACCAATAGAGAAGATTACAAGGGAATTATTTTCTTTTTAGATTTTCTTATGTGTCAGACATTAACATATACCTTTCCTCAATTATACCAAACTGAGAGGGTTGTGAAGATTATCTCTACTTCACAGATGCAAAAATGAAGGCTCAGAGTTTATATGCACATAGCAGAGCTGGGATCTGAACTTGGACATTTCTAACCAAACATTTAATCCCAAATATTTCTGAAGGACATAAAGTTAGGAAACATCTACATTGCTATGACAGAAAGAAAAACCAATAAAAGGTAAAATGTTCTTTAGCTAAATGTTTGTGGTCCTGGCCAGTGGCTCAGTGGATAGAGCACTGGCCCGGTATATGGACTGTTCGGGTTCAGTTCCGGGTCAAGGCACACAGAAGAAGCTACCATCTGCTTCTCCCTCCCTCCCTTTCTCTCTGTCTTCTTTCCCCCTTCACCACCCACAGCCACTGGCTCAATTGGTTCGAGCATGGCCCCAGGCACTAAAATAGCTTGGTACTCAGCATCCCTCCCAGATGGGGTTGCCAGGTAAATCCTGATCAGGGTGCATGCAGGAGTCTGCCTCACTATTTCCCTTCCTCTCACCAAGGGAAAAAAAAAAAGAAAAACCTAAATGTTTATTCAACATCTTCACAACTAGTGACTGACCTATTCAATACTAGAATATAAATGTCTGGATATCTAGTTCAGTATTCTTTACATGTTGTCACCTTGTGTGATTATGAAATTATTTTTATAAACTGAAAATTTATATACCTAGACTTTAGCTAATTAACACTTCTCTTCCTTGGTAATGTTATTTTTTTTTTTTTAAAGAGAGGAGAGGGAGAGACAGAGAGAGAGAGAGAGAAGGGGGGAGGAGTTGGAAGCATCAACTCCCATATGTGCCTTGACCAGGCAGCCCAGGGTTTTGAACCAGCGACCTCAGCATTTCCAGGTCGACGCTTTATCCACTGCGCCACCACAGGTCAGGCGGGTAATGTTATTTTTTGTGTGTGTAAAGAGGAGGTCTAAAAACTGGTATCTTTTTATCTGTTTGAATTATATTAAATAGGATAAACTGCTTCAAATTCTTTTGGGAAATAAGTGGAATATATAAATCCTAAATAGTTAAATAAGTAAATAAATAAATCTATACTGTACTATTTACTATTTTAAAAAGAAAACAGTGACTCCCTAGAGACTGGAGTCCTCCAGCAGAATCCTTTCACTTTAGTCAAGCTATCTTCAGATTCTTTTTTGCTGCCTACTATTCAAGAGCAATTTTCTTTAGGACACTTCAAATAATCTTCTTCAAATCATAGCTCAAAAGCAAACAGTTCTCGACCAGCTGCACTGTAAAAGTCCACACTCCTTAAAAACATTTCTGCTTCTCCACAGTTCTAAATTAGTCACATTAAATAAGAAAAAAATGCAAATAGAACAAATTTTAAAGCTCTCTTTGGACACACACTTTGCTTTTGGAACCCTAAGCTCAGTGCTGGATATCAATAATGTGTGTGTGTGTGTGTGTGTGTGTGTGTGTGTGTGTGTGTGTACCAATAGTGTAGCTATATTGATATATACAAATTATGTAAAAGAGGATATATTGGGTTGACAAGAAAGTAATTTCGGTTTTATACTGTGAAATAAAACTCATTTTTTATACAAAGAATAAACTTTAATCAATTATACATTTTCCATTTTATTCAATGACCTTTTGCCATCTTTCTTGCAGCTTCATGATTCTGTGCTCATAGAAATTTTGGACCTGGGGAGGCAAGGCTGGTACAATATTTGCAAATCAATCAACGTGATTCATCACATAAACAAAAGGAAGGATAAAAACCACATGATATCAAAAGATACAGAAAAAGCATTTGATAAAATCCAGCACTAATTTATGATCAAAACTCTCCCAAAGTGGGAATACAGGGAGCATACCTCAATATGGTAAAAGGTCATCTATGACAAACCCACAGCCAACATCATACTCAATGGACAAAAAAGCAATCCCCTTAAGAACAGGAACAAGGCAGGGGTGCCCCCTTATACCACTCTTATTCAACATAGTTCTGGAAGTCCTAGCTACAGTAATCAGACAAGAGGAGGAAATAAAAGGCATCCATATTGGGAAAGAAGAAGTAAAACTTTCATTATTTGCTGATAATTTGATACTATACATAGAAAACCCTAAAGTCTCAAAGAACTACTGGAACTGATAAATTCAGCAAGGTGGCAGGATACAAAATCAATATTCAGAAATCAGTGGCATTTATATATACCAACAACAAACTGTCAGAAAGAGAAATTAAGGAAACAATCCCCTTCACTATTACAACCAAAAAAATAAAGTACCTTGGAGTAAATTTAAGCAACCAAGGGAGTTAAACTATAAAACGTTAATAAAAGAAATCAAGGAAGATACAAACAAGTAGAAGCACATACTATGTTCACGGATAGGAAGAATAAATATCATTAAAATGTCTATACTACCCAAAGCAATATATAAATTCACTGCAATTCTTATTAAATTACCAATGTCATACTTCAAAAATATAGAACAAATATTACAAAAATGTATATGGAACCAAAAAGAACATAAACAGCCTCAGCAATCTTGAAAAAGAAAAATAAAGTGGGAGGTACCACACTTCCTGATATCAAGTTATACTACAAGGCCATCGTACACAAAACAGCTTGGTACTGGCATACAAACAGGCATACAAATCAATGGAAGAGAACAGAGAAACCAGAAATAAACCCGCACCTTTATGGACAATTAATATTTGACAAAGGAGGTAAGAGCATACAATGGAGTAAAGACAGTCTCTTTAACAAATGGTGCTGGGAAAATTGGACAAATACATGCAAAAAATGAAACTACACCACCAACTTACACTATTCACAAAAATAAACTCAAAATGGATAAAAGACTTGAATGTAAGACATGAAACCATGATCATCTTGGAAAAGAAAACATAGGCAGTAAACTCTCCGACATCTCTCGCAGCAATATATTTGCTGATTTAATTCCACGGGCAAGTTAAATAAAGGACAGGATGAACATATGGGACTATATCAAACTAAAAAGCTTTGCACAGCAAAAGACAACATGCACAAGATAAAAAGACCACCCACACAATGGGAGAACATATTCGCCAACACTTCCGATAAGGGGTTAATAACCACAATCTACAAAGAACTTGTAAAACTCAATACCAGGAAAGTAAACAATCCAATCAAAAATTGGGCAAAAGAACTGAATAGACACTTCTCCAAAGAGGACATACAGATGGCCAATGGTCATATGAAAAAATATTCAACATCACTAATCATTAGAGAAATGCAAATTAAAACCACAATGCGATATCACCTCACACAGTCAGAATGGTGCTCATTAACAAAACAACACATAACAAATGCTGGTGAGGGTGTGGAGAAAAGAGAATCCTCCTGCACTGCTGGTGGGAATGCAGACTGGTGCAGCCACTGTGGAAAACAGTATGGAGATTCCTCAAAAAACTGAAAATCGAACTGCCTTTTGACCCAGCTATCCCACTTCTAGGAATATATCCTAAGAATAACAAATCACTGATTCAAAAGAAGATATGTACCCCATGTTTACTGCAGCATTATTTACAATAGACAAGATCTGGAAACAGCCCAAGTGTCCATCAGAAGACGAGTAGATTAAAAAGCTGTGGTACATATATACAATGGAATACTATACGGCTATGAAAAAGAAGGAAATCTTACCCTTTGCAACAACATGGATGGACCTGGAGTCTATTATGCTAAGCAAAATAAGCCAGGCAGAGAAAGAAAAATATCATATGACTTCACTCATATGAGGAATCCAATGAACAACGTGACCTGAGGAACGGAAGAGAGGCAGAGAAGGGGGTTCAAGAGTCTAGAGGGAACGCGGTCAGAGGGAAAGGGGATGAGAGGAGGGGATCAAAGAAAGGAAAGACATTAGTGAAAGTATATAAACGTAACACAGAGAGATAGAGAGCAGAACAGTAAATCATAGAGGGGGGAAGGCGGTGGGGGAGGGGCAAAGGGGGTATCAAGGAGAACAAGGGAGGGAGGAAGAGAGATATATTTGGGGTTACACTTGTAACTATGTAAACATAACAAATTAAAATCAATTTTTATAAAAAAAGAAGTTTTGGTCCTTATCAGCAAAAAACTGAACCAAGTACAAATTAAGGTCATCATTTGTGAAAGTTTTACCATTCAGAGTTTTGCAAACTTTGAAATAAATGATAATCAGACGGTGCCAGGTCAGGGCTGTATGGGGGATGTGACATCACTTCCCAACCAAGCTCCAATAATTTCCCATGAGTTACTAAAGATGTGTAAGGTTTTGCAATATCATGGTGGAACACGATTCCTTGGTGATTTGCCAATTCTGGCCATTTTTCTTTGATTGCTTCATCCAGTTTCATTAGTTGTTGACAGTAAAACATCTGAATTGATCATCTGGTTTCTTGGAAGCAGCTCAAAATATACAACACCTTTTCAGTCCCACCAAATTGACAGCATGACCTTTCTTTGATGCAATTCAGCTTTAGATGTGGTTTGTGCTGGTTCATCACACTTGGACCATGATCGTTTTCGAATGATGTTACTGTAGATGACCCATTTTTCATCACCAGTGATGATTCTTTTCAAAGAGTTGGTTTCATTGCACTTGAGATGCATATTGCAAATACTGATTTGTTGTGTTAAGTGAATCTCTTTCAATTCATGTGGAACCCAAATATTGAGCTTCTCAGAGAATCCAAGACATTTTAAGTGATTTTCAATTGTGCGTGTGATATATTTAACCTCTCTGCAATCTCTCCAACAGTTATATAACGGTTCTCTTCAATTATGGCTTTGATTTGGTCATCATCAACTTCAGTAGGTTGACCAGAACGTTGGTCATCTTTGAGTGAAAAATCTCCAGAAGAGAATTTTTTAAACCAATTCTGACACGTGCATTCTGCTATGCAATCAACACCATAAACTTCACATATCTTTTTGTGAGCCTCAGCAGCTTTCTTTCCTTTACGAAAATAAAAAAGAAAGTAAAATATGCCGAAAATGTTCATTTCTGCACTCCATGTTAGAATTGACCCTAAACTAACAGCTACAAACAAAATTATGCACAACTTGCTTCTAAAGTAACCTAAATGTGACTGATATCAAATGTCAAAAGGAAAAAACCATAACACTGACAGAAGTCCTTCAAAACAATTACGCTGTGACAACCGAAAATACTTTCTTGCCAACCCAATAGTTACATTATTGAGTAATATAATGAAGAGAAAAAGTCGTCACCAATAAAAAATAAAGTTGAGATTTAGGATATCTCAAAAGCAGTTAAAGTACATGTATGTCTATTAAGAAATAAAACAATTAGTAAAACTTTATATTCTATAATCAATTTTTTGTTTGTTCTTACTAATTTATTTCACATACATCTTTATACAAACCAACTTTAACAAAAGTTCCCATCATTTAAAAAGGATCCAGCTGATTTCTAGTTAAATTGACTTGCAAAGGTCTGTAGAGTAATTATATGATGTCTAATCATAACAAAATACACAAAACTAGTAAACTGCATCAGGAATAAAATCACACCGAACCCTAGAATTTGATTATTTAAAATCTTTTTTTGGCCCTGGCCAGTTGGCTCAGCAGTAGAGCATCGGCCTGGCATGCGGGGGACCCGGGTTCAATTCCCAGCCAGGGCACATAGAAGAAGCGCCCATTTGCTTCTCCACTCCTCCCCTCCTTCCTCTCTGTCTCTTTCTTCCCCTCCCAGCAGCCAAGGCTCCATTGGAGCAAAGATGGCCTGGGCGCTGGGGATGGCTCCTTGGCCTCTGCCCCAGGCGCTGGAGTGGCTCTGGTCGACGCCCCGGAGGGGCAGAGCATCGCCCCCTGGTGGGCAGAGCATCGCCCCTGGTGGGCGTGCTGGGTGGATCCCGGTCGTGCGCATGCGGGAGTCTGTCTGACTGTCTCTCCCCCTTTCCAGCTTCAGAAAAATACAAAAAAAAAAAATCTTTTTTTACAGAGAGGACACGGCAGATATTTCCAAATGCTGCTATAAATTACTTGGGTTCCTACTACAACTCCCCACCCTCAAAATTTTCTTTTTTTTTTTTCTTCTTATAGAGACAGAGAGAGAGTCAGATAGGGACAGACAGGAATGGAGAGAGATGAGAAGCATCAATCATTAGTTTTTCGTTGTGACACCTTAGCTGTTCATAGATTGCTTTCTCATATGTGCCTTGACCACAGGCCATCAGCAGACTGAGTAACCCCTTGCTTGAGCCAGCGACCTTGGGTCCAAGCTGGTGAGCTTTTGCTCAAACCAGATGAGCCTGCACTCAAGCTGGCGACCTTGAGGTCTCGAACCTGGGTCTTCTGCATCCCAGTCTGACGCTCTATCCACTGCGCCACCGCCTGGTCAGGCTCACCTTCTTTTCTAATGTAAAAGAAACAGCCTATCTGCAGCCCCAAATAAAGGCTGAGACTGTGTCTTAAACACCATAAGACTATGTATTTCCTATGTAATGGTATCAGAAATGCAAAATCAGTGATTTTATTTCTTTCTAAATGAGGGTTAGGTCTTAAAGAACTGTAACACTTATATGTATATACTTTCAATTTTAGACCATAGCATATTTGATGATATATAATTTAATCTGAGATATAAAAGACTTTTATGTAAAATTACTGTTAAGTCCACAAGAAGGCACACTTTCAACTTCTGTAAAATTTTTTAATCCCCCCCCCTTTTTTTTACTTTCCTAGCAAAGGTTGGCTAGATTCTTCTGAATTGATTATCCAAAACCATTTGAAAGTGACAGAACCAAAAATCTGTCATTTTTTGTTGTTGTTGTTTAAATATAGACAGGGAAACATTTATTTATTTTTATAGAGTCAGAGAGACAGGGACAGACAGAAAGAGAGATGAGAAGCATCAATTCTTTGTTGTGATACCACAGTTGTTCAATGATTGTTTTCCCATATATGTCTTGACGGGGGGGGGGGGGTGGCTACAGCAGAGCGAGTGACCCCTTGCTCAAGCCAGTGACCTTGGGCTTCAAACCAGCGACCATGGGGTCATGTTTATTATCCCACACTCAGCCAGCAACCCCATGCTCAAGCCAGATGAGCCTGTGCTCAGGCCAGCGACCTTGGGGTTTTGAACCTGGGTCCTTCCCATCTGACGCTCTATCCATTGTGCAACTGCCGGGTCAAGCAGGAAACTTTTTGGATACATACAAAATATAAGAAAAGCATAGATACACCAAGACTTCTACATTCATATTAAATTATAAAAGTATGTAATAGTCTTATCAGCCATCTTTGTTCTGTTAAGCTATTTGGATTTTCACATTTCACTGTGTTAAGGATCTTCTCAAGAAACTCTGACTTGGCCCTGGCCGGTTGGCTCAGTGGTAGAGCGTCGGCCTGGCATGCAGAAGTCCCGGGTTCGATTCCCAGCCAGGGCACACAGGAGAAGCGCCCATCTGCTTCTCCACCCCTCCCCCTCTCCTTCCTCTCTGTCTCTCTCTTCCCCTCCCGCAGCCGAGGCTCCATTGGAGCAAAGATGGCCCGGGCGCTGGGGATGGCTCCTTGGCCTCTGCCCCAGGCGCTAGAGTGGCTCTGGTCGCAGCAACAGAGCGACGCCCCCGAGGGGCAGAGCATCACCCCCTGGTGGGCGTGCCGGGTGGATCCTGGTCGGGCGCATGCGGGAGTCTGTCTGACTGTCTCTCCCCGTTTCCAGCTTCAGAAAAATACAAAAAAAAAAAAGAAACTCTGACTTGACTTAGTTTCTCGGTGGTGGGGCCGAGGGATGAGCATTGGCCAGGACGCTGAGGGCCCCAAATGGAAACCCTGAGGTCTTCAGCTAGAGCACAGGTTCACTGGGTTAAGTGCTGGCTTACTAGCTCAAGCGTGGCATCATTGACATTATCCCAAGGTTGCTGGCTTTAAGCCCAGGGTAGCTGGCTCGGCTTGGCCCCCCAGCACAAATGTGAAGCAATTATAGCAACTAAAGTGAAGCAATTATGAGTTGATGCTTCACATCTCTCTCCTCTCTCCCCCCTTCCCTTCCTGTCTCTTTGGAAGGAAGGAAGGAAGGAAGGAAGGAAGGAAGGAAGGAAGGAAGGAAGGAAGGAAGGAAGGAAGGAAGGAAGGAAGGAAGGAAGGGAGGGAGGGAGGGAGGGAGGGAGGGGCAGGCAGGGAGGCAGGGAGGCTTCAAGACAAGTCAGTAGAAAAACAAAGAGAATATGTTTCAGATACTACAGGAAATTCTTCCAGTTGAACAAGTTAAGATTGTAATTAAACTAAAAGCAAGTGAGAAAGTGTACACACAGGAGACATGAAAAAAAAAAAATGTTACGCATAGTCTGCAGTACTGATCTTTTTCTGCTTTAATCCACAAAAATAGCATTCCAGCAACACACTCCTGCATCATCAATTTTCCCTCTTACTGGTTCATCCCAATCAGCATATAAACACCTACATACTGATAACTCCCTCTACTCCCACAAAAACCAAAAC
Source organism: Saccopteryx leptura (assembly GCF_036850995.1). NCBI lineage: Eukaryota > Metazoa > Chordata > Mammalia > Chiroptera > Emballonuridae > Saccopteryx > Saccopteryx leptura. Next base: position 160,967,405 of record NC_089503.1, read on the forward strand.
CAAATATCCTACCTTGACTCTTTTTGCCCCCTCCAACAACTGCTTAATTTTTCTGCTACCTTTCACAGCAAAATTTCTTCAGTTGTTTATATAAATATTTGCCTCTAGTTGTTCTTTCTTTTGAAACTATACTGTGTTTTTACTCTCATCATTCCACTACATGTCTTGCCAAGGTGAGTAATAGCATTTACATTGCTAAATGCCAATGCACAAGCCTCTGGTTTCATCTGATTTGACCTAGCATTCAACACAGTTGATCGATCACTCTTCAGTTTGAACAATTGTTTTCCAGAACCATATAATTCTAGTTTTTCTTCATATAACACTGACTACTCCTGAATCCGATTTTAGATCTTTCTCATCTGCCTGTCCTCACTCTTGTTCACCTCATTCAGTCTCATGATTTTAAAGTACTGCCTGTGTGACAACGACTCCAAAATTTTATATCCTACTGACTTCTCCCCCATACACTGGGCTCATATATGCACCATCAACTCAACATCTCTGCTCTAATATCCCAGTAAGTACAGGTCTAGAGTAGAGGTTGAATAACCTCCCTGGTGACTTCTGAAAGTATAATTTCTGTGCTTTAGATAAAAATTCTGTATTAGGCCCTGGCCAGTTGGCTCAGCGGTAGAGCGTCGGCCTAGCGTGCGGAGGACCCGGGTTCGATTCCCGGCCAGGGCACACAGGAGAAGCGCCCATTTGCTTCTCCACCCCTCCGCCACGCCTTCCTCTCTGTCTCTCTCTTCCCCTCCTGCAGCCAAGGCTCCATTGGAGCAAAGATGGCCCGGGCGCTGGGGATGGCTCTGTGGCCTCTGCCCCAGGCGCTAGAGTGGCTCTGGTTGCAACATGGCGACGCCCAGGATGGGCAGAGCATCACCCCCTGGTGAGCAGAGCTTCGCCCCATGGTGGGCGTGCCGGGTGGATCCGGTCAGGTGCATGCGGGAGTCTGTCTGACTGTCTCTCCCTGTTTCCAGCTTCAGAAAAATGCAAAAAAAAAAAAAAAAAAATTCTGTATTAGATAAGTATTTTGCAAATATTTTATCCCAGTCCTTTGTTTCATTTTCTTAACATGTTTTAAAATTTCGATGAATTCAATGATCCATTATTCAATTATCTTTTATGGTGGTGATGGGGTGTGTAGAAACTTTGTGGTGTGATGAAAATGTTCTATATCATGAAGAGATATTAGTTACAGAAGTGAACACATTAGTCAAAATACAGCTAAGATTTGTTTTTCAACATACATAAATATTACCAAACTCCAAAAAACTGTAAAAATAATGATACTAATTAAGCAGTGGTTGGAGAATGTGTAGAGCAGGGGTCTCAAACTCGCGGCCCGCCGAACAATTTTGTTCAAAACTTCGTGGATTAGTCTGCGGGCCGCACAAAATTGTTCGGCAGGCCGCGAGTTTGAGACCCCTGGTGTAGAGGAATAGGCGAAATTAAAATGACAGCATGTTGATTATTGTTGAAGCTGAGTGATGGACATAGGTATTCATTATACTCTTCTGTTTACTTTGCATGTACTTAAAGCTTTCCGTAATAAATATTTTTTTTAGAAAAATGAGGGAACTTTTGAGGGGTACAAAGTATTGTCTCATACTAAAGTCAGCATTAATTAAAGTCTTCTATTTTTTTTTCAGATCTATTCCTGCTAAACCATATGCTATAGAGTAAATAGTGATTTTCTGTGACCAGAATATATGATAGCTGATTAATTTTAAAAGACCCTAAAAGAAATTACTAAAAATAGAAAATTTATGTCATGTTACATGGGACTTTTATTGTTTAAGAAATCTAAGTAAAATGGGGGGATGCAGAAAAGGGATGTAAACAGAAAGGTTTCTCAAATAATGTTTCGACACAATTAACTATTACATATAAACACAAAAGCACATTAGACTTAAGATAGAAATTAAACACTTTCAATTTCAATCAGAATACTGAATTGCCTGTACTTGAGGAAGTAGTTTAGCTTCTCCTTACCAGTACTGATAATATTAAGTATGCTTATCACTGGGTGATAAAATATTTAAGTGACTAATTTCCTTCTTCTTGCTTATCTAATTTCCTGATTTTTTATAAAGTAAACCTTTATATATTCACTATTACACACTTAGCACCTAACACCAAAATAGGACTGTCACACAGCCAGTATTGAATATACAATGGGTAAAACAAAAACCAAACCCCCCACACACAAAACAAACATGGTAATATTCTCATGGAGCTTAGAGAGTCCAGCTGGAGTGATACCATAAATAATTACCATGCAACATGTAATTACATATTGTGATAAATTTCATAACAGTAAGAAATTATACTTAGCACCTAATATATATCTGGAATTGTTCTAAGAAATTTATATAGTTAATTTCATATTCATTTATACTTTATTTCTTTAATTCACATTTACACATTTTAATTCACTTAACCCATATCCTTTTAAAAAGGTACTACCATTATCTTCATTGTAAGATAAAAAGTGAGGCATATAAAGGCTAAGTAAGTTGCCCAAGGTCTGATTTCAGAGTTCTTGCTCTTAATATTCTGAAGTCTTTGCTCTATTCCCAATAAAAAGAACAGACCATTTTGGAAGAAGTTTATGTTGGGGGACAGAGCAGGCACAGAATGCCTCATTAAGAAAATCGCCTGAGTAAGAGTTAGGTAAAAGGGGAAGAAGAAATAGGGATGGCAGGAAACAGCGTTTCAAGTCTCTAAAAAAGGGCACAGCCAAGAACAAGGTGGAAGGTTACATGGCAGTACATAATGATGGACTAACACAAGCTCAGGGAGAAAAGGTACTAACAAGTTAGCATGGTAGGCCAGATCAAGAGGCTTTCTGGCCTGACTGGTGGTGGCCCAGTGGACAGAGCATTGAACTGGAATGTTGAAGACTCAGGTTTGAAAAACCGAAGTCACTGGCTTGAGTGCAGGCTCAACAGCTTGAGTGTGGGATCACAGAAATGATGCCATCATCACTGGCTTGAGCCCATAGGTCGCTGGCTTGAGCAAGGGGTCAGTGGCTCAGCTGGAGTCCCCTGTCAAGGCATGTGTGAGAAAGCCACCAATGAACAACTAAAGTCACGCAACTATGAATTGATGCTTCTCTCTCCCCCTTCCTTCTTGCCTATCTGTCTCTGTCTCTCTCTTCCCTGCAAAAAAAAAAAAAGAGGAAGCTTTCTAGTTCAATTCAGGACACTTAAAGAAGTCATCTACTGACCCTTTAAATACATATCTATCTTTGCTACTAAACAGGGCAACTAGAATTGTTTAATTGTGAATCTATTTCTCCCTTTTCACAAAGACTATATAGACTCTTTAAAATCAGTGTTTATAGACTTAGGCATAGCTTTAAAATACTAGAAGGAATAATGGTTTTACACAAATAAAATATGAGATTGCCTCAGAAAAACTTAAAAAAATAAACCTAAATTCTAAATAAAATATATATACATGGGTATTTATGAAATAAAAACATGTTCATACAAAACCTTACATAAATGTTCATAAGCAGTTTTATCTGTAATAGCCCCAACAGGAAAAAACCCAAATGTTCTTCAATGTGTGAATGGTCAAACAACAGTGATAGAGCTATACCTTGGAATACTACTCAAAAATAAAAAGAAACAAATTTTGACACACGTAACAACTTGGATGAATTGCAAGAAAATTATAGTAAAAAATTAGAAGGTTACATATTGTATGATTCCATGTATATAGCTTTCTTCTTGAAATACCAACACTATAGAGATGAAGGGCCAATCACTGGTTGCCAGGGGTTAGAGATGAGGAGTGCAGTTTGTGGCTACAAAGTGACAGTACAAGGGAACGGTGCTTGTGTTGATAAAACTGTTCTGTATGCTGTGTGGTTAGCAGTTAGCTACACGCACAATAAAACTTTATAAACACATTCACAGAAGGCCTGCACAGCTGACTAAATACGAATTAATTCTTGGACTGTACAAATGTCAATTTCATCTAGTTTTAAAATGTAGAATTATATACAATATTACCTTTGGGGGAGGCTGAGTTAAGGGTGCACCTCACAGTCCTATACTTTTTTTTTCAAGTTTCTATGAATCTACTTTAAAAAAAATTTTTTTAAGCATATTTAGTCTGTGTGTTCTATGCAGTATCTAATTAATTCACATTACAGGCTTTTTTTTATTAAACAAAGTTAAATGTTTAGATTAGCTGATTTAGAAGTTATAGAGGAATTTATAGGTAGAAAGTTTTTCTTAAAATTTAACTTATGCCCTGGCTGGTTGGCTCAGCGGTAGAGCGTCGGCCTAGCGTGCGGAGGACCCGGGTTCGATTCCCAGCCAGGGCACACAGGAGAAGTGCCCATTTGCTTCTCCACCCCTCCACCGCGCCTTCCTCTCTGTCTCTCTCTTCCCCTCCCGCAGCCAAGGCTCCATTGGAGCAAAGATGGCCGGGGCGCTGGGGATGGCTCTGTGGCCTCTGCCTCAGGCGCTAGAGTGGCTCTGGTCGCAACATAGAGACGCCCAGGATGGGCAGAGCATTGCCCCATGGTGGGCGTGCCGGGTGGATCCCGGTCGGGCGCATGCGGGAGTCTGTCTGACTGTCTCTCCCTGTTTCCAGCTTCAGAAAAATGCAAAAAAAATAAATAAATAAAAATAACTTAACTTATACTCTGGCTGGGTAGCCCCATTGGTTAGAGCGTCACCCAGATACACCAAGGTTGCAGTTCGATGCTGGGTCAGGGCATATACAAGAATCAACCAACGAATACATAAGTAAGTGGAACAAAAGATGGCTGTTTCTGTTTCTCTCCCCTTTCTCTCCCTCTCTGTCAAATCAATTAAAAAGAAAAGACATAAAATTTAATTTTTAAAAACTTTTAAAAGTTATTAAAATTTTTTTACATTTTGAAAGGATTTAAACTTTTTAAACATTTCTTTAGGTTAAGGAGATAACTTTTAATTTTGATATAGTTTCAAACTTACCAAAACACTTAACAAAACTGCCATATAGACACTTCTCCCATGAAGACAAACAATAAATAAATATACGAAAAGATGCTCATCTTCACTAGTTATCAGAGAAACACAAACCAAAACTACGATGAGATGCCACTTCATACCTATAAGATTGGCTATTATCAACAAGACAGGTAATAAGTGTTGGACAGGCTGTGGAGAAAAAGGAACCCTCATTCACTGCTGGTGGGAATGTAAACTGGTACAGCCATTATGGAAGACAGTATGATGGTTCCTCAAAAAATTACCATACGACTCAGCAATCCCTCTACTGGGTATCTACCCAAAAAACTCGAAAATACTGGTTCACAAAGACACATTCACTCCCACGTTCATCGCAGCATTATTCACAGTGGCCAAGACATGGAAACAACCAAAGTGTCCCTTGATAGAGAACTGGATAAAGAAGATATGGTACATATATATAATGGAATACTACTCAATCATAAGAAGTAATGATGTATTACTATTTATGACAACATGAATGGATCTTGAGAGCATTATACTAGTGAAATAAGTAAATCAGAAAAAGCTAAGAACCATATGATTTCACACATAGGTGGGATATAAAACTGAGACTCATGTACATAGATAAAAGTGAAGTGGTTACTGGGGGAGGAGAGGAGAAAGGTGGGGAGTAAAGAGAGACAAATATAAGGTGACAGGAAATGACCTGACTTTGGGTGATGGGCACACAATGCAATTAACAGTCCAAATGCTATAGACATGTTTATCTGAAACCTATGTCCCCTTATTGATCAGTCACCCTATTAAATTTGATTTTCTAAATAAAAAATATGAAAAATTAATAAAATGTAAGCTTAAGAAAGAATGGGAGGAGAGGAGTAAGAGTGAATATAGACAACTTTTGTAAAGGGGAGCTGAGAATTTGGTCAGTAGCAAGAGAATCAAGAGAAGAGTTTTCATCTAAAATAGAAGAAATAACATTATGTTTGACTGCTAATAAAAATAATCACATGAAGAGAAAAAGACTAAAGATACAGCACAGAGGGGAGAATTACAGGAGTGATACCTCTGAGCAGGCAAGGGAGTGAGACCCCCCATAGTGAATAGGAAGGAGGTCTGGCTTTAGGAACCTGGACATCTATAACAGATTAGTTAAGAAAAGTATATATAGCTATAGAGACTGCCAGGTAGCTCGGTAAGTAAATGCAATGCCAGGTAGTTTTAACAACTTTCTTCTGATTGCTTCACTATTCTATAGTTATAGGAAGTTCATCAGCTAAAATGAAAGATGAAAAGGATGCTGGAGTCTTTTTTTTTTTTTTTTTTTCCATTTTTCTGAAGCTGGAAACAGGGAGAGACAGTCAGACAGACTCCCGCATGCGCTGGAACGGGATCCACCCGGCACGCCCACCATGGGGCAACGCTCTGCCCACCAGGGGGCGATGCTCTGCGCCTCCGGGGGGGGGGGGGTCGCCATGTTGCAACCAGAGCCACTCTAGCGCCTGGGGCAGAGGCCAAGGAGCCATCCCCAGCGCCTGGGCCATCTTTGCTCCAATGGAGCCTCGGCTGCAGGAGGGGAAGAGAGAGACAGAGAGGAAGGAGAGGGGGAGGGGTGGAGAAGCAGATGGGCGCTTCTCCTGTGTGCCCTGGCCGGGAATTGAACCCGGGTCCTCCGCACGCTAGGCCGACGCTCTACCGCTGAGCCAACCGGCCAGGGCGGATGCTGGAGTTTTAAGGAGAGGAAAGTATGAAACAGTCATCTAGGAGAAGAGGAGAGTGAAAAAAATCAAACAAGTGTGTACAATTACTGAGAGCATTAAGGGTACACAATCATTACTTTAAAGTGAGACCAGTCATCATGGTATCACTATTTTTTTCCAGTCCCATTCAACTACAAGAGTGAAATTTAATCCTAGTTGTAGTTTTGCCAAGACAGAGAGGGACAAAGGAACTGAAGATATATATAAGGGTGTGATTATAACTGACCTTTGAATTTAAGATATAAAGAAAGAAATAGGGATATCAGGGTGAAGAAATCCAGTATTACAACATTCAATACTTTGTTTCGAATAAATCCTTCTATTCTGCAACAATTTAATTGGCTTCTGTAACTCTTATCTTCTCTCTTGTATCTTACTGGTTGACTCTTCAATGATTATACTTTCTCATTATTTTTCATCATTTCTCAAGTCTAACTACCTGCCCCTATGTATACTTTCTCCAAAATTCATTTCCATGGCTTCTGAAAGAGTTGTATAGCTTTTGTATGTGAGAATGCACTCATGATTCTTCACTGGCACTACAAATTCTTATAATATCAATGTGTCCATATGTACTGACATTCAACAAACATTTCCCTAAAGTGATAGCACCTCAAATAACATTTCTAAATTGAAAATCACTTCCTATAATCTTACGATTTCTATTCCTGCTCCCATTCATTAGCAATCCAAATGCTCAGGCTACGAATTTCAAAAAAATCTGTTGTTATCTGTGTCACTCATTTTCAACCTTTTGCTTTTCATGGCACACATAATTACTAACATGCTGTGACACACCAAAATATACTATATTATATTTTTTGCTGATCTGACAAAAAATAGTTATAACATTCATTCGCACTGAATGCCTATTGCCATTTTTTTAATTTGACAACCTACAGGAAATGAGGTTGGTGTTCCTGACTAAGTAATCAGGTATTGCATGTTTTAAATTATTTTTATTTATTTATTCATTTTAGAGGAAAGAGAGAGAGAGAGAGAGAGAGAGAGAGAGAGAGAAAGAGAGAGAGAGAGAGAAAAGGGGGTTCTGAGAAGCAGGAAGCATCAACTCCCGTATGTGCCTTGACCAGACAAGCCCAGGGTTTCAAAGCGTTGACCTCAGCAGTCCAGGTCGACGCTTTATCCACTGCACCATCACAGGTCAGGCAGGTATTGCATGTTTTAAAAAACTCTTGCGGCACACCAGTTAAAAATCACTGATCTATATTATTAGTCAATTCTTCCTTTCATGTTGTACTGCTCGAGTCCTATTTTAAACATCTTCCCATCAAGATCTGGATTATTGCCTGACCAGGCGGTGGCGCAGTGAATAGAGTGTCAGACTGGAATGTGGAAGGACCCAGGTTCGAGACCCCGAGGTCGCCAGCTTGAGCACCGGTTCATCTGGCTTGAGCAAAGCTCACCAGCTTGAACCCAAGGTTGCTGGCTTCAGCAAGGGGTTCCTCGGTCTGCTGAAGGCCCGTGGTCAAGGCACATATGAGAAAGCAATCAGCCCTGGCCGGTTGGCTCAGCGGTAGAGCGTCGGCCTAGCGTGCGGAGGACCCGGGTTCGATTCCCGGCCAGGGCACACAGGAGAAGCGCCCATTTGCTTCTCCACCCCTCTGCCGCGCTTTCCTCTCTGTCTCTCTCTTCCCCTCCCGCAGCCAAGGCTCCATTGAAGCAAAGATGGCCAGGGCACTGGGGATGGCTCTGTGGCCTCTGCCTCAGGCGCTAGAGTGGCTGTGGTCGCAACATGGCGACGCCCAGGATGGGCAGAGCATCACCCCCTGGTGGGCAGAGCCTCGCCCCTGGTGGGCGTGCCGGGTGGATCCCGGTCGGGCGCATGCGGGAGTCTGTCTGACTGTCTCTCCCTGTTTCCAGCTTCAGAAAAGAAAAAAAAAAAAAGAAAGCAATCAATGAACAACTAAGGTGTCACAACGAAAAAAACTGATGATTGATGCTTCTTCTCAACTCTCTCCGTTTGTCTGTCTGTCCCTCTCTCTGACTCTCTGTCTCTGTCAAAAAAAAAAGAAAAAGATCTGTATTATTGTAATTACCAATTAACTAGTGTTTTTAAACTTCAATACTTCTTTCAGCTGTCTTCATAACGAAATGCAATAAATTGCCCTTAAACAACTATTTATATGATTTACATCCATAATTAACTATAAAAACAATATCTATGAACTTAATTCCAAAGCCTTTCTCCTTACATTCAATCTCCTCCTTAATTTATAGTTTTCTCTTTAATTATATTTTCCCTTATTCCAACATAAACTCTTCATTCTTGCCAGACTGGTTGTTTCGCTGTGCCAATACATTTTCTTATATTGTTCTTTTTCCTTTCTATATCTAAACCAATTCTATACATCCTTCAATCTCCACCTCTTCCTTAAAACCTTCTTCTACTATTTATTATACTTCACAATTTTTTCCTTTCATGACCTACTGCAACATATGCACCAAGTCAGTATCTGGCCACATATAGTTTGTTTAGTCATTTCAATAGCACCTTAAGGGCAAAATCTTGTCTCACTTTCATTAATTTTTCATTCCCCCCATAATACCTAGCAAAATGATGGTCATATTAATAGTAGGTTAAACTGAAATGAAAACAGGAGAACTTCTAGGGAATGCAGTAAGGCCTTGAGTTAGGCCGTTAAGAATCAATCATTCAGTCATCAGAGGCTTATATTAGCATCCTTAAGTCTGTCTGTTTTTATTAGAAAGGGAAACCACATTTTAACAGAGACCTATCAGTTAAACTCTAGGATTTCCCCCTTCCCTTCAATACTCTTATTAAAAAATATAAACTGAAACCCAAAACAGATCCAAAAAGCTTATAATATTAATATTACTAACTTTTTATAAAACATAAATGCTGTATAGCTGAATAGTAAACAAGGGAAGTTAAGTAATAAAATCTGGTTGGTATCTTTTCTGTATTGAAGTGAATGAAATTAGGTAATTTTCACTATTGATTTCTGAAACCATAACTATGCTTATTACATTAAAAAATAAAATTCTTTATAAAAAATTACAATTAAGTTGACATTAAAAAACGTTCTACTTTCAACATGTTATGGCTTTTAAATTTACAAACCTCCTTTTACTTTTTTTTTTTTAAGAGATAAGAGGGGAAGCAAAGACAGACTTCCGCATGCACCCTAACTAGGAGATCCACCTGGCAAGGCCACTAGGGGGCAATTCTCTGCCCATCTGGGGTCCTTGCTCCACTGCAACTGGAGCCATTTTTTAGTACCTGAGGCAGAGGCCATGGAGCCATCCTCAGTGCCTGGGGTCAACCCGCTCCAATCAAGCCATGGCTGCAGGAGGAGAAGTGTGTGTGTGTGTGTGTGTGTGTGTGTGTGTGTGAGAGAGAGAGAGAGAGAGAGAGAGAGAGAGAGAGAGAGAGAGAGAGAGAGAGAGAGAACTGAGAGGAGTGGTGGAGAAGCAGATGGGCACTTTTCCTGTGTGCCCTGACTGGGAAATGAATTCGGGACATCTACATGCCAGGCTGATGCTCTACCACTGAGCCAACCAGCCAGGGCCCCCCTTCTTTACTCATGAAATCAGATTAAATTTTTATCTAAGACCAAAGGCCAAAAATGAAAAACGTCTCTACTATCTGATCGGATGTCAGCCAACAATGGGTGAACAAGTTTTTCATTACTACTATGAAAATACATCAAATTAAAGATTATAATTCCCACAGACACTTTTTACCAAATAGAATCAGTGAATTTTGTTGGAAAAAAGATTAGTCTAATTTGCCTATTTCACATAACAGGAATATTGCATATTTGTAAAGCAATGTAATGGGGAAATTGGGAGTTTATAATAACTATGTAACTTATATAATAACAGAACTCAATATAGCTTTCAGAAACCACAGTTACCTAGATATAGAGTCTAAATACTACATGGACAATTACCATGGAAAACACACCAGAACTAACAATACCATTGCTTAGAAACACAGAATAAACAGAATTATCAACATATAAAAATTTATGATTATCTAGAACAACATTCCAGACAAATCTAGATTAATTTTTTATTTTTTAAAGTGAGAAAGAGAGAGAGAGACAGACAGGAAGGAAGAGAGATGAGAAGCATCAAATCATAGTTTGGGCACCCTAGTTGTTCATTAATTGCTTTCTCATATGTGCACTGATGGTGGGAAGAGGGGCCTCTAGCTGGCCAGTGACCACGGGGTCATGTCTATGATCCCATGCTCAAGCCGGCAACCTCGAGGTTTCAAACCTGGGTCCTCAGTGTCCTAGGACAATACTCTAGCCACTGCACCACAGCCTGGTCAGGCAAATCTAGTTTAACTTTTATTTACTAGTACTATATTGAAATAAAAATTCAACTATAAAAGTAGATTGTGATAAACTGAGATGCCTATTGTAATCCCTGCAGCAACCTCTAAGAAAATAAATCTTAGAAATGGTTAAAAAAACAACAACAAAATTAAATGTACACTAAAAGGCTATTTAACATAAAAAAATGACCATAAAAGAATAGCAGGTTTAAATTACATTAAATGGAAATAGACTGAACATCCCACTCAAAAGACAGAGGTTAGGCTTGGCTCAGTGGTAGAGCATCAGCCCTGCATGTGGAAGTTCCGGGTTCGATTCCCAGTCAGGGCATACAGGAGAAGTGTCCACCTGCTTCTTCACTTGTCCCCCTCTCACTTGTCTCTCTCTCTCTCTCTATTCTTCCCCTCCTGCAGCCATGGCTTGATTAGAGCAAGTTGGCCCTGAGTGCTGGGGATGGCTCCATGGCCTCTGCGTCAGGAGCTAGAAAAATGGCTCTAGATGCAACGGACAAGAGACCCAGATGGGCAGAGCAGCACCCCTAGTAGGCTTGCTGGGTGGATCCTGGCCAGGGTGCATATGGGAATCTGTCTCTGCTTCTCCTCCTCTCACTAAAAAAAAAAAAAAAAAAAAAAAAGACAGAGGTTAACATACTGAATAAAGTATCATGACACTGGCCAGTTAGCTCAGTTGGTTAAGAGCATCATTCCGAAACAACAAGGTTGCAGGTTTGATCCTTGGTCAGGGCACATACAGGAGCAGATCAATGTCTCTCTTTTGCACTCTCTCTAAAAAAAAAAAAATCAAGACTCAAGGACATTATTCTACCAAAGACATTTTATTTTAGGCCCAGGCCAGTTGGCTCAGTAGTAGAGCATCAGACTAGTATGTGGATGCCCTGGATTCCATTCCCAGTCAGAGCACACAGGCAACCATCTGCTTCTCCACCTCTCCCCCCCTTCTCCCCCCTTCCTCTCCTTGCAGCTATGGTTCGATTGGTTCGAGCACACTGGCCCTGGACACTGAGGAGAGCCCTGTGGAGCCCCCACCTCAGGTGCTAAAAATAGTTCAGTTGCAAGCATGACCCCAGATGGGCAGAACATCAGCCCAAGATGGGGGTTGCCAGGTGGATCTCAGTTGGGGCACATGTGGGTATCTATCTCCCATCCTATCACTTGTAAAAGGAAAAAAAGGCATTTTAGATTCAAGGATACAAATAGGTTGAAAGTAAAATAATGGAGAAGATATTCCAAACGAACAGTAGCAATAGGAAGGCTCAAGTGGCTATATTAATAGCAGATGAAAGAGACTTTGAGATAAAGACAAAGAAGAGAATATATCATAATGATAAAACAGTCAATAATACATTAGGAAAATCCAATATTTCTAGAAGTATCCAGTCACACCTAACAACAAAGCTGCTAAACACATGAAGTAAAACTGACAGAAGTGATAGAAAACCAGCAAGGATGTAAAAGACCTGAACAACACAACACTATCAGCAAAGTTATCCTAATTTAACTTATATTTATAGACTACTCCACCCAAAGACTATTCAGAATTCACATTCCTTTTAAGCACGCATAGAACATTCTCCAAACTGACCACATAGTATTAGGCTATAAACAAATCTAAATAAATTTAGAATAATAAAAGGATGTTTCCTGAATAATAGAACAAAATTAAAACTTCATAACAGAAACAAATCTGGGAAAGCCCATAAGTCAAAGAAGATATTAAAAAGGAAGTTGAGGCATATATGAACAAACAAGAGAGAGCCCAAGTGAACCCCTTAACTTCACACCTTAAGGAACTAGAAAAAGAAGAACAAAGACAACCCAAAACCAGCCGAAGAAAGGAGATAATAAAAATCAGAGCAGAAATAAGTGAAATAGAGAACAGAAAAAGGAAGTTGAATATTTCAAACTGAATAAAAATAAAAACATATAAAATGTTATGAAATAAAGCAGCGTTTATTGGAAAGTACATAAATTTAAATGCCTATATTGGAGGACGGGGAGTCTCAAATAAATAACCTAAGTTTCCACACCTTAAGAAGCTAGAAATAGCATATTAAATCCAAAACAAGAAATAATAGAGTACAATAAAATAAATGAAATAAAACTCAAACACAAAAGAGAAATGTCAATGACTTCATAAATTGTTTCCCTGAATAGAAAGTCAACAAAATTAACAAAACTTTAGTTAGAATAACCAAGAAAATGAGCAGACACAAATTATCAGAATTTGGAATGGAAAAGAGGAAAAATAATGATTCTTAAGTAAGTAAAATCATAAGGAAATATTATGAACAACTTTAAAATAACAAATTAAGAGAATTTATGGCCCTGGCCGGTTGGCTCAGCGGTAGAGCGTCGGCCTGGCGTGCCCGGGTTCGATTCCCGGCCAGGGCACATAGGAGAGGCGCCCATTTGCTTCTCCACCCCTCCACCGCGCTTTCCTCTCTGTCTCTCTCTTCCCCTCCCGCAGCCGAGGCTCCATTGGAGCAGGGATGGCCCGGGCGCTGGGGATGGCTCTGTGGCCTCTGCCTCAGGCGCTGGGGTGGCTCTGGTCGCAACATGGCGACGCCCGGGATGGGCAGAGCGTCGCCCCCTGGTGGGCGTGCCGGGTGGATCCCGGTCGGGCGCATGCGGGGGTCTGTCTGGCTGTCTCTCCCTGTTTCCAGCTTCAGAAAAAAGAAAAAAGAAAAAAAAAAGAGAATTTATGTTCAAAAGAAATCCTAGAAAACAACAACTACCAGAAATAACTACAAAAATTAGAAAATCTGAGTAAATCTAAAGCAAATAAGGACACTAATAAGCTACATATTAAAAATCTTCACACTAAAAGCCTAGGAATGATGGTTTCACTGATGGAGCTTATGAAACATGTAAGAAACAATTCATTCTATGAAGTCAGCACTATCCTGACACCAAAGCCAGGCTGAGAAACACAAGAAGATTGACTATATAGATCAATATCCCTCATGAACATAGATATAAAATTCCTTTTAAAAAGATTAGCAAACTTAATGCAGCAACATATAAAAAGGATTATACAGGCCTGGCCGGTTGGCTCAGCGGTAGAGCGTCGGCCTGGCGTGCGGGGGACCCGGGTTCAATTCCCGGCCAGGGCACATAGGAGAAGCGCCCATTTGCTTCTCCACCCCCCCCCCTTCCTCTCTGTCTTTTTCTTCCCCTCCCGCAGTTGAGGCTCCATTGGAGCAAAGATGGCCCGGGCGCTGGGGATGGCTCCTTGGCCTCTGCCCCAGGCGCTAGAGTGGCTCTGGTGGAGGCAGAGCGACGCCCCGGGGGGGCAGAGCATCGCCCCCTGGTGGGCAGAGCGTCACCCCTGGTGAGCGTGCCGGGTGGATCCCAGTTGGGCGCATGCGGGAGTCTGTCTGACTGTCTCTCCCTGTTTCCAGCTTCAGAAAAATACAAAAAAAAAAAAAGGATTATACATTATGACCAAGTGAGAATTTTCCTAAGAATGAAAGGTAGGTTTACCATCCAAAAATTAGTTAATCTAAAATGCTATATTCATAAAATAAAACACAAAAACCTTATGATCATTTCAATAGATGCAGAAAAAACACGTAACAAAATCTAATATCCATTCATTATAAAAATGCTCAAAAAATTTCTTTAACTTATTAAAACACTGCTTAGAGAAAAAGATAAATTACAAAACATTCCATACTCATGGAACTGGCAGGCAATTCCTGTAAATACAGCAATTTTCAACACAATCATTTTCAAAATCCCAGCTGGCTTAAAAACAAACAAACAAAAAACCAGAAACGAGCTGATCCTAGTTTTATATGGAAATCAAAGAATCTAGAATAGCCAAAACAATCTGAAAAAAAAACAAAACCACAGAGTCAGAGAATTTACCCTAGTACAGTACATATAAAGCTACAGTAATCGAGAGAATGTGTAATTAGTTTAAGAATAGGTGTAAGAATATCAATGAAGAGAACTGAGATTCCAGAAATATATCCTTATGTTAGGTTGATTTTTCACAAATGATAACAACAAATGGTTTTGGGACAACTGGATATCATATGCAAAATAAATAAATAAATAAATAAACTTCAACCCTTATACCAAACATAAAAATTAATTCAAATGGATAAAAGAGCTAAATGTATGAGATAAAATGATAAATGATAAACAGGAGAAAATCTTTGTGGCCTTGTGCCAGGTAGGCAAAAAGGTCTTAGAAAACAAAAGCATGAGCCATAAAAGATAAAACTGATACGCTTGACTTCAATAAAGTTAAAAACTTTGTACTTTCAAAAACAACCAGACAATAAAAAGACAAGCCACAGACTGGTGGAAAAATATTAGCAAATCATGTATTTGACAACACCCTTGTATTCAGAATATAGACAAACTCTCACAACTGAAAAAGACAACAAATCCAATTTTAAAATGGGCAAAAGACTTGCTTGAATAGACATTTTACTAAAGAAGACATATGAATAGCTCATAAGCACAAAAACATGCTCAACACCATTAAACATTCGAAGTGTGTTAAAACCTCAATGAGATACCACAACACACCCACTAACTTGGATATAATTAAAAAGATAATATCAAGTATTGATGAGAATGCACAGAAATTGGAATTCATATACAAATGGTACAGCCACTTTAGAACACAGTTCGGCAGTTTATTAAAAAATTAATTTATTGCCTGACAGGCGGTGGCACAGTGGATAGAGCGTCAGACTGGGATGCAGAAGGACCCAGGTTCGAGGCCCCGAGGTCGCCAGTTTGACCACAGGCTCACCTGGTTTGAGCAAAGCTCACTAGCTTGGACCCAAGGTCGCTGGTTTGAGCAAGGGGTTACTTGGTCTGCTGAAGGCCCATTGTCAAGGCACATATGAGAAAGCAATCAATGAACAACTAAGGTGTCACAACGAAAAAAACTGATGATTGATGCTTCTCATCTCTCTTCGTTCCTGTTTGTCCCTATCTATCCCTCTCTCTGACTCTCTCTCTGTCTCTGTAAAAAAAAAAAAAAAAGTAAAAAAAAAAAAGGGTAATTTATTGTAGGTCCTAGCAATTCCATTTTTGGAAATCTAAGGAAGAGAAATAAAAACATATGCCCACACAAAGACATGCCCGTGAATGGTCAAAAAACATTATTCATAAAAGTGAAAAACTAGAAATGATCAAAGTGTCTTTCAACCAGTGAAAGAATAAACAAAATAGAGTGTTTTGATATGATGAAATAACATTCAGCAATAGGAAGGAACAAAATATTCATACGTGTTATGCCATGGACGAACCTCCAAAACATTATGCTAAGTGAAAGGAGTTAGACGCAAAAGACTCCATGTCCTTTTATATGCAATGTCCCCAAAATTTATAGAAACAGAAAGTAGAACAGTAGTTGCATAAGGTAGAGGGAAGGGTGTGGAGTTGAGAGCTGACCACGAAGAGGCTTGAGGGAGATTTTGGGGGTTACAAAAAAGTTCTAAAACGGACTGTGTTGATGGTTGCACAACACCATAATTTACTTAACACCACTGAATTGTATGCTCCTAATAGGTGAAGTTTATATCATGTAAATTATACATCAACAAAGTTATAGAAATGCAGATATTACATTTTCCTAGGTCAGTATCTTTTTCTTAAAAAGATAATCATACAAAAACTTACTGTACATATTAGTGATATACTGACAATTTCTAGGAATTCATATACTATACAAACACTATGATTTGGTGGTATTAATTAGCTCTAAACTGCACTTGACAAAATTTCTTGTGAGAAATAAAAATATCAATCATGCAATTTAAGCAAGCTCACACACTGTCACCTGCAGGTCGTGAGACCATTTCACTTAGCCTAGGATGGCAGTTACATTCAATGGAATTACAGGGGTCTTCGGATTACAACACAGTTCCGTTCCTATGACAGCGAAGTAACCCAAATTTCGGTGTAAGTCAAAACACAACCTGGCCTAAGTCACTTACCTATCCTAACAGTTGTAAAATCATAATCTAGAACATAAAAACACAAGCCACAAAAAAAGGAAAAGGACATAAATATACTGTGCTGTACTGGAGTAACAGAAAAAAAAATGACAAAAAATGAGTGTAAAAAAGTATGATGCAAACAGTGTAAGCGGAAACATTCATATCTCAATTTTTTAAAGATTTTATGGGACTGAGCATCGAGACTATCGTAACTAGAGGACTCCGTGTATCTTGTTTGGAATAGAATCATTGATACATAAGAGTAGGAAGGCATCTTATAAATAATCTAGTCCAATCCCTTTGTTTTACATGAGAACAAGCAAACAGATAAAATGATTTGTTCAAGAGCACACTTTGAAAGTTAATTGCAAAACTTCCTGTTTCCTGACTTTCCTGCTCTTCTTCTACATCAGGGGTAGTCAACCTTTTTATACCTACCGCCCACTTTTGTATCTGTTAGTAGTAAAATTTTCTAACCACCCACCAGCTCCACAGTAATGGTGACTTATAAAGTAGGGAAGTAACTTTACTTTATAAAATTTATAAAGCAGAGTTACAGCAAGTTAAAGCATATAATAATAATTACTTACCAAGTACTTTATGTTGGATTTTCGCTAAGTTTGGCAGAATAAATCTTTATAAAACAACTTACTATAGTTAAATCTATCTTTTTATTTATACTTTGGTTGCTCCGCTACCGCCCACCATGAAAGCTGGAACGCCCACTAGTGGGTGGTAGGAACCAGGTTGACTACCACTGTTCTACATGATAGCTTGATTGAAAGAAAAAAATGGTACAAGATTATAAAAAACAATCAGAGGAAATACCCAGGCAACAACAAAGCAGATGATTAATTTTTTATCCTATTAACATATCTCTTGTAGCCCCGAAGCTGGCATTTTATATTCTCTCAATGCTGGCATTTTATATTCTATTAAAAGAGAACTTTAGGGAGCCTTTTTACACATTTATTATCTCATTTAGTACTCAAAACATCCTCATGAAAAGAATTACCTTATTTAATAATTGGAGAAATTGAAGTTCAAAATAATCAACTTGCCCTAGAAATCATGTAAATACCAGAAATTTAAAAACTAAATTTATTTGATTTCATAGCCCATGCCTATTTTTCACACTTTAAAGAAATGATTTCCGAAACAATTATTTCAATAAATACTGTTGTGCTTTCATCTCCAACACATAAAAATTATCTTTATTAGAAAAGTCACAAAATAGACACTTAAAAAAGATAGATTAAAAAGAATATATATCTAGAAGTTCTAATTTTCTTTGCCCAATGAGCTAAATTATCTTGCCCTCTCCCAGTGCCACCTTACCGCATCTTTCCAGTACACATAGACCAATCTGGAAACCACTGTTCTAGATAGTACTCCAGACGTGAAGACCATTCCTCTTCTTTGAAATTTTATTCTGTTCTTAACACTTAAGAGCTTTAATTCCTAACATCATCAATTTCTCTACTAAATTTCTTTTTCTATTCTTCCTCTCTTCTATTTCTAGACTCTTGAAATGGAAAACATATCCACTTAAAACCTGTAACAGTCCATCAATAAAGCTGGACATTCTCAGTTAAAATCAGGGTTTTTAAATAACTATGAAGAAACTACACAAAGAATTGAAAACTATGTTTCTGTTTTCTGTCAAAAGGTTTATAGTGTTTACATAGGAAAGATAAAAACTTATGTAAGAAAAAAGGAAATGTTTTCATAATACTAATATTGGCTTTTTAATAAAAGCAGCAAGTAATCTCTGAACCTCACAGAAAATATGAAATTTTTGTTTGAGCTTAATAAAAATCATTGAGACAATTGTTGATCAGTGTTGAATGAAACCAGGAAGGTAGCAGTCAGATTGCAGTATATGCTTCATTAGAATTCAATGACTCTACAATATGCTTCATTACAAGTTTGCTGTAAAATACTTCTATCTAGCTTAAAATGCTTAAATGTTGCTGGCTTTGAACTGCCTTTTACCAACATGAAGTGCAATTCAATATATAGTAAAATCCTGCTTCGCAAATTCAGCTTTTGCTGTCCAATTACTTCCAGATGTTAGAATCTTTCCTTTGCCTAATCAAACTTGTTCTCTACAAATTGATGCATAGTCACTTCATTATAAACCAGTGTTTCTCTTCCCAACCAACTGTAACCTTTTTAGGGGTAGTATCACCCCGACTGAGAATGGATGTTCTAAAATATCTTTCACAAAAGTGTATTATAAAGTCACAGGAGTCAATTTTTAAAAATAACTTCACAAAAAGAAGATAAAGAAAGCATATTTTTATTGCTTAAGAGAGTTATCTTCTTGAATGAATCCCAGTACTATTTTCAAGACATGAAACAGACAAAAGCAATGTTGGAAAGAAATGAAGTTGGTCAGAACCGGCATTCAAAGAAAGACTGGGAACTGCAAAGGTCTCAGCGACAGTGACTGTAATATTTGGTGCTAATTTCACACAAAATTTGACTATAAAATGTGTAGACATAGCAAAATCAAGACAATTATAGTAAAAAAGGAAGAAAGGAAGTGAAAAAAAGGAGGAAAGGAAGGGAAAATAGAGAGGGAAAAGAAAGAGGAAGGAAGGAAGAAGGGAGGGAAGAAAGGCGGAAAGTAAAAGAATGGAGAGAACGAAAGACATTGCTGAATAAGTTCTAAAAGTCAAAAATCACTGATTTTTAGATGCCTCTAACCACTTGATTCCAATTATGTTACTTCTGTTTGTACTATAATTATTTCTACAGAAAATAGAAAATAGCTTTATTAACAAAGTAGTTTTAATCTATGCCTGATAATTTTTATTTGGGTTAATATTATATAAGCAATTAGTTATCAGCCATCTCAAAAGAGATCTTCATAGGTAACTCCAATACAGTAGTGCCAAAGTGATCATCCTGCTCTATCTACTCTATCTTCAAATCTTCGAGTTATTCTTCTAAAACTCTAATATGTGTAATCTCATGCTACTTCCATATTAATGCATACTTCTATTTCTGCATTTGTACCCTATTGTACTTATTTATGAAATCTGAGTTTCATGTTAAATTATGAACTACTTGATGGCATGGACATTATCATTTATCTTTATATTTCCAGTGCCTATTATACTACCAGACTGTTTTACATACGGAATAATAAACATTATGCTTAAGTGTTGGCCTGTTAATAAGCACTTTACTACATGTATGTGTGTGTGTATATGTATATATGCACAACCAAACTGACTTTTCAAAAATATTTTTCTAATTTCTATCAAAATAAGATTATCTGATCAAGAAAAGCTCTTTTCCTTATGTTATCAATGTTTACAGCTATTAATATTTGAGGCACATAGATGTACTATTAGAGTAGGGGTTGCATATGCAAATGCCCACACTGGTCACAAAATCATTTTAAATAAGTAAAAGCAAAGATGAATATATAAAACAAGAGAAGGAAATGGCAATCTGGTGACTGAATGCCCAAAACAGCAACTCCACTGGCTTGTAGCCACTTGGGAATTCAGATCATATGGCTAGATCTTTGTATTTAAGAGAAGATAGCTATCTGCCCCTCCCCCACTTTTTTCTTTTTAATTTTTAAGATGGATTTCTGTATTAAATCTTGGCTACTTTTATTTCCTTCTTTTAAAAAGACAAAACCAAACCAAACAGTGTATGGGCCAAGGAAAACAAATTTCAAGAGGTATTTGGCCTGTAGGGCATCAGTTTGTGACCTCCAAAAAGACTTTGCCTTCTTCAATTGATAAGGACAGATTATTTAGTTTGGTTCAAGGAATTTGCACATTGCTTTGACTTATCTGCTTTTTGCCTCCTTCCTCTGGCTCCTATCAATGCAACCCTTTCAATCTTTCAATAGGATGCAACCACATCGGCAAGTCTTCTTGTGTTCAACCTGAAAAGCTATCCACTTCCTCACATGTCAACCACCCATTCCCCAATTTCATATACTATCTAGTTCCTACTCTGCTCATTGCCTCAGTGAAAGCATTCCACAATCTTTCCTAGACTAGATTTTGCCCTCTGTTCAACATATCCTCAAATACAATGTTCTCTTCCCAAAAGCAATTGTCAAAACTATAATGAACAATTCCTGTTACTAGTTGTTTTATAACTAATTCTCTCCCTGTTCTAAAAGGGAAGAAAAAGGGCATATTTTGTATATTACTATATTCTAATCAAGCATGACATGTGATTGGCATCAATAAATATTTGATGAAGCAAGGAATAAAGGGTCATTTCCTACTATCACATAAAAAAATGAAGTTGTCAAAGAGCAAAATTTGAATTTTGTCCTGAGACCAAATGGGAGAGTTTCACTTTTAAAAAAGTATATTCTTTATTTGAACTTCTGTATATCTCTTTATTGAAATTGTTAATTATTCAGTCTCTTTAATCTCCCCAGATCTGTTTAGTACTAAAGAGATATATTAAATCTCTACATATGCACATATATATGCATATATGATTGTGTTTTGTCAAAGTGTCTTTACATTTCATTTTTTTTGTTTTTTTATGTTTAGCTATTTGTTGAATTCAAAAAAGTTTGCCTGTTGTATTTTCTTGACAGACTTTCCTTTTATTTACCCACTTACCCAATGGTCTCTCTTGACCTCATAATTGAGTAGTTTATCTTCAGTTTCACTTTTAATTCTACCCTATCTGGCATTAATACTGCCATTCCTTTTTTTTTTTTTTTTTTACTTTCTTTCACATTCTTAGTCCAACTCATTATTTTCATTTCCTCAACTACTTTATTCCTATACTCTCCCTTGGTAATTTGTCTCAAATTTTAAGCATCATATATGCTAATAATTTCAAGATCTCTCTGCTGAACTCCAGATTGGTATATCCAACATTTGGATATCTAACAGCAACCTCAAACTTGAATACTTTTTTGTTTTGTTTTGAATAAGAGAAAGAGAAACAGGAGGGGAGAGAGATGAGAAGCATCAACTAGTGGTTGCAGCACTTTAGCTATTCACTGACTGCTTCTCACAGGTGCCTTGACTGGGAGCTCCTGCTGAGCCAATGACCTCTTGCTCAAGCAAGCAACCTTGGGATTTCAAACTTGGGACCTCGGCATCCCAAGTTGACACTCTACCCACTGAGCCACCACCAGTCAGGCTGACTTGAATATTTTCACGAGTTCCTCACATTGCTGTTCTTCACACCAGAGATTTCAGCAACATTCCCTATTTTGATTAAGGACAACTTATCCTTCCAGTTGCTTTGGCCAAAAATCCTGGTATTATCCTTGACTTCTTTCTTACCCCATTCTCGGATCATGAGCCTCTATGTTCAAAACATAGCCTAAATTCAACCATTACCAAGCCACTTTCCTCCCTCATGGCTTCTTAATTGTTTTTTTTTTTCTCTTGCTATTTCCAAGCAATTTAACAAAGCAGTAATAGATTCTGTAAAATATAGATCCAATCACGCCACTCCTCAGATCAAAATCCTTCAATAACTTCCTATCATTCAGAATAAAAGCCAAAATCCTTAAAATGGTGTTCAAGTTTTGAATATGAATTATATTTCTTTTTTTTTTTTTTTTTTGGTTTTGTTTTTTTCTTTTTCTGAAGCTGGAAACGGGAAGAGACAGTCAGACAGACTCCTGCATGCGCCCGACCGGGATCCACCCGGCATGCCCACCAGGGGCGATGCTCTGCCCACCAGGGGGCGATGCTCTGCCCCTCCCGGGCGTCGCTCTGCCTCGACCAGAGCCACTCTAGCGCCTGGGGCAGAGGCCAAGGAGCCATCCCCAGCGCCCGGGCCATCTTTGCTCCAATGGAGCCTTGGCTGCGGGAGGGGAAGAGAGAGACAGAGAGGAAGGAGGGGGTGGGGGTGGAGAAGCAAATGGGCGCTTCTCCTATGTACCCTGGCCGGGAATCGAACCCGGGTCCCCCGCACGCCAGGCCGACGCTCTACCGCTGAGCCAACTGGCCAGGGCCTGAATTATATTTCTTAATCAGAAACTTGCATTGATATTCTTTACTCCCCTCAGTAAAATGCTACCCTATACCTTATTTTAGGAAACATAAGCTATGTTATACAATTAATGAGAAAAGATACAATGTTGGCTCAGAAGCTAAGAAATGAAGCAGAAATTCTTTATCTTTCCTCAGATCTCACACATCAACTCTTGAACTCAAGACCTGAGATGAAAGCACATGGTTTTATATTGTCAATCATAAAACAAATATTATAGAAAGAATTTATATATTTAGAGGTAAAAGGTTTATAATTCTAATATTAATAAAACCAACTCCTTTTAAATCAAACCAATAAATGAGTTCCAGGAAAAGATCAACTTCAATTACAGCTGCTCTGATTCTAACAATAATTGTTTAAATCTGTTCAGAATAGAAAATATATAAAACTATTTGCCCTCACTACCACCAATTCATTTTTCACTTGAATTTACACAATCTAAGATAATTGCTGTGATAAACTGTGGCAGATTAAAACCGACCACAAATTCTTTCCTTGTCCTCACACTGAAGTGTAGTCTAATTTCCCTCCCTTTGAATCTCGGCTGATCTCAGTGACTTTCATGACAAATAAGAATTTGAAGAAATGACCTGGGATTCCCAAAAACTAAGTCATAAGAAACTTTTCAGGTTTCAATCAACATATATTATATTATACTCTCTGGGAGCCCTGATCCACCATGTCAAATGTCCCTGTTCCATGAAACAGCCATGGTGGTGATTTTGGGCTCTGGTTGATGTCCCAGCTGAGCCCAGACTTCTCCACTAAGGTGGCACTCATTGGGTGAAGCCACCTTTCACCATACAAAGAAAGTAAAATACCTCCATGTAATCTCCACCAACATTCCATGAACAAAACTGAGCCCTACCTGAAATTCCTTACTCACAAAATTGGAGGACATACAAAAGTGGTTGTTAGTTTAAGTCACACTAAGTTCTGAGGTAGTTTGTCACACAGCAACAAATAACTGGAACATTCAGCACATTTGTATTAAACTGCCAACAAAGAAGTTTTCATTTCAAATTTAATACTACTACCTGTATTTTCCTTCTCCTCTAGAAACTAATTTTATCTATTATTCTAATACTGTGTCCCATTTTATTTCTTAAGACTTAAATGACAACATATAACTACTTTAACCCTTATCTTTTCTATGATTATGATAGCAAGTTTCAATATGTAATAAACTATCTTAAGGTTTTTATAAGCAGCAAAAAAAATCATAATCTCATTTTGTGATAATCTTGTACTCTGAACAGTTTAAAATTACAACAAACAGTTAATTTCTCATCAAATACTTAAAATATTTAATGAACTGAAGCATAAAGATATGACTTCCATCCAGAAAACGATTTATATATGATTAAGAGGAAGTAGCAGTACTGCCCTGGTAGAAAGAAAGGGAGTGATATACAAGTAAAATAGAAAAGATAGTGAATAAAAAAAAACTCAGAATCTACTGTCATAATGCTATCTAACCAATTTGTTTTTAAAATTTACCTGATACATTAAAATGGCCAAAATCCAGAACACAGGAAACACCAAATGTTGGTGAGGATGTGAAGCAACAAACTCTTCTTCACTGCTGGTGGGAATGCAAAACGGTACAGAAACTTTAGAACACAGTTTAGTGATTTCTTATGAAACTAAATACACTTTTTAAAAAAACTTTAATTTATTGTGTTTACACAGATTCTAGGGACCCCTGAAAGCATCCCCTTTTCCTGTATTCCCCACAACAACTTCCTTTCCCCATTCCCTGCAACGCCCTCCCCTTTTCCCTCCAGGATTAGCTTTTCTGCTCTCTATAATGTTGTGTTATGTGTGTATAATTTCACCTATTTCTTTCCATTTTCTGATCCCTTCCTATCATCCCCTTTCCCTCTGGACCCAATGATCCCACCTCTGTCTCTATTCTGTTCCTCAGTTCATATTGTTCATTGGATTCCTCAAATGGGTGAGGTCATATGATATTTTTCTTTCTCTGCCTGGCTTACTTCACTTAACATAATAGTTTCCAAGTCCATCCACGTTGTCGCAAAAGGTAAGATCTCCTTCTTTTTCATGGCCCTATAGTATTCCACTGTGTACATGTACCATTGCTTTTTAATCCACTTGTCCACTGACGAACACTTGGGCTGTTTCCAGATCTTGGATATTGTAAACAACGCTGCCATAAACATGGGAGCGCATTTCTTCTTTTGAATCATTGATGTGGTGTTCTGAGGATATATTCTATTCCTAGAGGTGGGAATGCTGGGTCAAAAGGCAGTTCCATTTTTAATTTTTTGAGGAATCTCCATGCTGTTTTCCACAGTGGCATTTCACCAGCAGTGCAGGAGGGTTCCCTTTTCTCCAAATCCTTGCTAGCACTTATGATGTGTTGTTTTGTTAATGAGCACCATTCTGGCGTGTGAGGTGATATCTCAATGTGGTTTTAATTTGCATTTCTCTAATAATTAGTGATGTTGATCTTTATTTCATCTGCCCATTGGCCATCTGTATGTCCTTCTTGGAGAAGTGTCTATTCATTTCTTTTGCCCAATTTTCGATTGAATTGTTTATCTTCCTGGTGTTGAGTTTTACAATTTCTTTATAAATTTTGGTTATTAATTCCTTATTGGAAGTGTTGGCGAATATGTTCTTCCATTGTGTGGGTGGTCTTTTTATTTTGTTCATATTGTCTTTAGCTGCGCAAAGCTTTTTAGTTTGATATAGTCCCATTCTTTTATTTCCCTTGCCCATGGAGATAAATTGGCAAATATATTGCTGCAAGTGATGTTGGAGGAGCTTATTGCCTATGTTTTCTTCTAGGATGCTTATGGTTTCATGACTTACATTTAAGTCTTTTATCCATTTTGAGTTTATTTTTGTGAATGACGTAAGTTGGTGGTCTAGTTTCATTTTTTTGCAGGTAGCTGTCCAATTTTCCCAACACCATTTGTTAAAGAGACTGTCTTTATTTTACTCCATTATATGCTCTTACCTCCTTTGTCAAATATCAATTGTCCATAAAGCTGTGGGTTTATTTCTAGGTTCTCTGTTCTGTTCCATTGATCTATATGCCTGTTCTTATGCCAGTACCAAGCTGTTTTGAGTACAATGGCCTTGTAGTATAACTTGGTATCAGAAAGTGTGATACCACCCACTTTATTCTTCTTTTTCAAGATTGCTGAGGCTATTCATGTTCTCTTTTGGTTTCGTATTAATTTTTGAAATATTTCTTCTATATCTTTGAAATATATCATTGGTATTTTAATAGGAATTGCATTGAATTTATAAACTGCTTTGGGTAATATGGACATTTTAATGATGTTTATTCTTCCTAACCATGAACATGGTATATGCTTCCACTTGTTTGTATCTTCCTTGATTTCTTCTATCAATGTTTTATAATTTTCCGAGTACAAGTCCTTTACCTCCTTGGTTAAATTGACTCGTAGGTGCTTTATCTTTTTTGTTGCTATTGTGAAGGGGATTGTTTTCTTAATTTCTCTTTCAGACAGATCATTGTTAGTGTATAAAAATGCCTCTGATTTCTGAGTATTAATTTTATATCCTGCCACCTTGCTGAATTCTTTTATCAGGTCCAGTAGTTTTTTGACTGCGACTCTAGAGTTTTCAATGTATAGTATCATATCATCAGCAAATAATGATAGCTTTACTTCTTCTTTTCCAATTTGGATGCCTTTCATTTCTTCTTCTTGTCTGATTGCTGTGGCTAGGACTTCCAGAACTATGTTGAATAAGAGTGGTAAAAGGGGGCACCCCTGCCTTGTTCCTGATCTTAAGGAAATTGCTTTTAACTTTTGTCCATTGAGTATGATATTGGCTGTGGGTCTGTCATAGATGGCCTTTATTATGTTGAGGTATGTTCCCTGTAATCCCACTTTGCTGAGAGTTTTTATCATACATGGATGCTGGATTTTATCAAATGCTTCTTCTGCATCTATTGAAATTATCATGTGGTTTTTCTCCTTCCTTTTGTCTATGTGTTGAATCACACTGATTGATGTGCGAATATTGTACTAGCCTTGCCTCCCCAGAATAAATCCCACTTGATCATGGTGTATGATTTTTTCATGTATTGCTGGATCCGGTTTGCTAATATTTTGTTGAGGATTTTAGCATATAAATTCATCAAGGATATTGGCCTATAGTTTTCTTTCTTTGTGTTGTCTTTGCCTGGTTTTGGAATCAGAATTGTGCTTGCCTCATAAAAGGAGCTTGGAAGTCTTTCTCCTCTTGAATTTTTTGAAATAGCTTGAGAAGTCAGCAATCATACTCCCTGGTATTTACCCAAAGGAGTTGAAAACCATGTCTACACAAAAACCTGAACATGGATGTTTACAATAGTTTTATTCATAATAGCCAAAACTTGGAAGCAACCAAGATGTTCTTCCACAGGTGAAAGAATAAAAAGAAATGAGCTATCAAGCCATAAAAAGACATGGAGAAATCCTAAACCCACATTGCTAAGTGAAAGAGCCAATCTGAAAAGGCTGTATTATACGTAGTATGATTCCAAATATAAAACATTCTGGAAATGGCAAGATAAGGGAAAGATCAGTGGTTGCCAGCAGTGCAGAGAAGGGAGAGAAATGAATAGGCAGAGCACAGAAATTGTTTAGGGCAGAGAAAATACTCTGTATGATATTATAATAATGTATACAGGTCATCACACCTTTATCTAAATCAACATAATGTACAAGACCAAGAGTAAACCCGAAGGTAAATTATGTGCTTTGAGTGATTATGACGTGTCAATACAAGTTCATCCCTGGTATAAAAAAAAAAAAAAAAAAGGCACCATTCTGGTAAGTGATGTTGATAATAGGAGAGGCTATACATTCCTTGGGGTTGGGAGTATATAACAAACATTTGTATCTTCATCTCAATTTTATCATAAACCTACAACAGCTCTATAAGTCTTTAAAAGACTAAATAAACAACCAAATATGAAAATGACACCACATTGGTGAATGTGAGGGAATAGAGAGCAAAGAATACAAACATAATACACATATACTTATTATGCAAGTCAATTATTCTTTTTTTTTTTTTTGTATTTTTCTGAAGCTGGAAACGGGGAGAGACAGTCAGACAGATTCCCGCATGTGCCCGACCAGGATCCACCCGGCACGCCCACCAGGGGCGATGCTCTGCCCACCAGGGGGCGATGCTCTGCCCCTCCGGGGCATCGCACTGCCGCGACCAGAGCCACTCTAGCGCCTGGGGCAGAGGCCAAGGAGCCATCCCCAGCGCTCGGGCCATCTTTGCTCCAATGGAGCCTCAGCTGCGGGAGGGGAAGAGAGAGACAGAGAGGAAGGGGGGGGGGTGGAGAAGCAAATGGGTGCTTCTCCTATGTGCCCTGGCCGGGAATCGAACCCGGGTCCCCCGCACACCAGGCCGACGCTCTACCGCTGAGCCAACCGGCCAGGGCAAGTCAATTATTCTTGATCTTTTGAGGTCCTGTTCTTTATGTGAAAAATGGAGATAGTTCCTACAACCTTGAGTTTTAGAGACAATGTACACAAAACACCTTGCACAGTATGGGCCATCAGTGGTGGACAGAAATTCAGTAAGGATAGCTTTAAGGCCCTATCCAGTTGGCTCAGAATAGAGCATCAGCCTGGTGTGTGGAAGTCCTGGGTTCAATTTCCAATTAGGGCACACAGGAGAAGTGACCATCTGCTTCTCCATCCCCCATCCTCTCTCTCTCTCTCTTCCCCTCCTGCAGTCATGGCTCAAATGGTTTGAGCAAGATAGCCCTGGGTGCTGAGAGGATGGCCGCATGGCCTTGCCTCAGATGCTAAAATAGCTCAGTTGCTGAGGAACAGAGCAGTGGCCCCAGATGGGCAGAGCATCACCCTCTACTGAGCTTGCCAGGTGGATCTCAGTCAGGGTGCATGGGAGAATTTGCCTCCCTGCCTCTAACCCTCTCATTTAATAATAAAAAAAAATGCAGCTTTAAAATAATTACTAGTATTATTAGAAAAGCATAACATATTAAGACTTACAGCAATAAAACAATAAACAGTTATAAGGCAACCAAATTAATTTTCTCTAAGGAATAACTAACATAAAATGCTGTAATTATTGTCACATTCACTTAACTAGTATTGAGCACCTACTATAATTCTCAGGTAGGTACAATGCTACCGTAAGAAAGGCATAAACTGACAGAAGCATTTTAGGGAAACTCAGCTGTAGTCTAGGTAAATCTTGTTTATTTTTTTTCCATTGATTTGAGAGAGAAAGGAAGGGAGAGAGGACTGGGGGGACGGGAGTGAAAGACAGAGAAAAGCATCAACTCGTTGTTCTACTTGGTTGTACACTTATTGGTTGTTTCTCATATGTGCCCTGATCTGGGATCAAACCCAAAACCTCAGCAAGGCAGGACAAGGTTCTATCCACTGAACCACCCCACCAGGGCCTAGTTTATGTTAATCTTAAGGGATATAGTAGATGATCATAAAAGTGGATATTTTTCATTGACAAAATTGAAATCTTCATGAAAAAGTGTAGTTACTAAAAATCAACATAAAATCCAAAAATTTTAATTAAAAGAATCAATTCTCATCTGCAAAACTTAGAACTAAAAAGTCAGCAAAGATGCATTTATCAAGTGTTCAAAAGTGGTAAGGTTATTGTGGAATGAGCCAAAGGAATTAAGTCAGGTGAGATCTTAATTTTCAGTCAGGAAGGTTAGGCTAAGGGGATGATGAAGCTACTAAGTAACTGAGTTATCAATGAACTGGATTTAGAAATGGGTATGAGAATGAGAAGAAAATATTCATAAATGATACCTAGCAAAATGAGCAAAGCAGGAGATTAAAACAAATTTAGAGATAGAGTGTGGAACACTGTGTTCCTGTTCTGTTTGAACAGAAGAAAAAAAAGCAGGGAATTTGACTGGAACACAGGGAAATGGACAGATAACAGGATACAAAACTTATGTACTTTCCCTTAGCTTAGCCTCAAGCAGAATAACCTTCAAGCAACATGGAATACTGGCAAGAACAGAGGTTTTAATTCCACAACTTATTAGTTAATGACTGTGGGTTATTTAGCCTCTTTAAAGGTTCCCTCAGACATAAAATGAGGATAATAGTACCCAACCCACAGTTATTTTAAAGAATGAAATAATGTTTATAAAATCAATGTAGGAGACATTGATAAAGATTATTAATAGCTTTGAGGTGCACCATGACATAACAGAAATGAGTGTATTTTAAAATAATTTATATTAGGACTATTGATAAATAGCATCACTCACTGAATACTTTCTAGATGCTAGGCATTTGCTAGTTTACATAAATTTAAATCTTTACTAGATTCTTACCTGATAGTTATTAACTTAAATAACTGCTTAATAACACTGTAAAATAGTTTTCTTTAAAAAATGTAATTACTGTCTCTTAGCCTGATATTAAGAATATAAAATATGTAAGATTACATTAGCAAAGAGACCGGTATATTGGAAGTAAGCACGCAAAGAAAAAGGCCTTTGGCAGAGGGCCCAGGAAATATCATAGAAAACTGAAGCAAAATGAAAACATCTGGGGTGGGGATTGGGAATGAAAACCTGGAAAGGGAATATGAGAGATGAAAGTCTAAGAAAAAAAATCTACTTATTAGCTAGAATGGGGGTGTTCTGTTATAGCTAATAATAACAGCAGCTAATGTCTGCTATGCATGTTACTAGCTGCTTTATATTCATGTTACCATTTAATTTTCATAGCAATCTTGCAAAGCATCAAAAATGTATTAATTTGGATGTGAGCACAGTAAAAGAGTATACAAATGCTGTATAAGGTTGCATACCTGAAGTTTATATGTTATTAACCAATGTTACTCCAATAAATTAAAAAATTTACTGAGTACCTGCTAAGTACCAGACATTGTAAATACAACTATATAAAACAATATTGTCCTGCTCTAACCAGCTTGCAGACTATTGTAGAAACTGAACCTCTTTTCAAAGGAGTTAAGCAATTTGCCTGAATTCACACAGGTAATAAGGGACAGAGTGATCAAATCTAAAACCCATACTCTTAACCACTACACTTATTGCCTCAATACAATTAAAAAATAAATTCTAGGCCCTGGCCGGTTGGCTCAGTGGTAGAGCGTTGGCCTGGCGTGGAGTCCCGGGTTCAATTCCCGGCCAGGGCACACAGGAAAAGCGCCCATCTGCTTTTCCACCCCTCCCCTTTTCCTTCCTCTCTGTCTCTCTCTTCCCCTCCCACAGCCAGGGCCCACTGGAACAAAGTTGGCCCAGGCACTGAGGATGGCTCTGTGGCCTGTGCCTCAGGCGCTAAAATGGCTCTGGTTGCAACAGAGCAATGCCCCAGATGAGCAGAGCATCGCCCCCTGGTGGGCATGCCGGGTAGATCCTGGTTGGGCGCATGCGGGAGTCTGTCTGACTGCCTCCCCGTTTCCAACTTCAGAAAAATACAAAATTAATTAATTAATTCATTCATTCTATAATGCTGACAACCTATGAAACTACAGTAATTTATATAGTGTTTCCTCAAGAAACATAAAAAACATTATTTAAATATTTAGATAATTTATAAATAAATAATTTAATTCAATAATATTCGTGCTAACTGCAGTTGTAAACCTTAACAGCTTAAAAATTTGAGTAATTAGTTCAGAAGAAAAATAGCTGTTATCCAAAGCTAACATCTATAGTCAGAGTTTTTTATTATCTGATCTAGTCTGATTAATCACTTATGCAATCATATTAACAAATCAAAAATCCTAAAGATGAAACAATAATGGATCTTTGTGGAAGGCAAAAATGTGAGCAGAAAAATCATAACAATGCCATCTATAGGACAATTAGTAGAATGCAGTGAACTAACTTGGAACTTGCAAACATAATTCTTAATCACCTTCATTATAAATTTATAGAATGAAATTTAATCATATGAAAGTACTCAAAACTGGGTCTTACCCTACACATTATAATACTAGAAATTGGCAGGGCTCAATTTGTAAGTGTCATATAATACTATATATAAAGTTTTTACAAATAATAGTGAACACTTTCACAGCTATCAGTCAGTTTTAACTAGGTCTTTCACTTAATGTATATCCTCTTAGACTTAAATTCAAGCCAAACAGTTGGTATCTAATACAGATTTTAACACAGAAAGGCAAAACAAGTTAAGACTAAACACTAAGTTATAAGTAACACTTAAGCCTGCAGGAAAAGCTTCTCCTAGACATGAAATTTTACAAGAGTATTTACCAGAATACCTAAGCTGTAAAGGAATATAATTAATTAAATACTGTTGTGTTTCAGGTCACTAAAAAAAATATGAAAGTGAAAAACTAGTCAATTTCTGAAAATAATCTTGAAAAGTAATTTTTAATAAAAACTATTGACCAACAAAAATTAAAAGTACTTAGAGGTGTTAGAAAAGAAAGCTGTAGCTCATATCGACAAACATACTGCCTGCCCTATCATCACTCACACTTAAAATTCCCTTTTACCAAAAGGTAAGGAAACGCAAACAAATGTCTACAGGTTTGCTTTATGACATTTCATTTATTCTCTCAACAAAATTTCCATGGTACATAAAATTATCAAGTTTAGGCATAACAATACTATCAGATAAATTAGGTAATACACCATGTATTTCCCCATGTATAACACATACCCTTTTCCAAAAAATTTGAGATCTAAAAACTGGGTGTGTCTTATACAGTGGTTGTAGACTTTTTTACTTGCATTTCCCGCTTTTTTGCGCAGATGAGGAGTTGTATGAATTTTATGATGAATAAAACTTGAGTTCAATAACTTCTTGTATTTTTTTTTTTCAAATTTCCAGCCCTGCCTGACCAGGTGGTAACGCAGTGGATAGAGCGTTGGACTGGGATGTGTCAGACCCAGGTTCGAGACCCCGAGGTCGCCAGCTTGAGCGCAGGCTCATCTTGTTTGAGCAAAAGCTCACCAGCTTGGACCCAAGGTCGCTGGCTCGAGCAAGGAGTTACTCAGTCTGCTGTAGCTCCATGGTCAAGGCACATATGAGAAAGCAATCAATGAACTACGGTGTCGCAACAAAAAACTAATGATTGATGCTTCTCTTTTCTTTCTGTTCCTGTCTGTATGTCCCTATCTATCCCTCTCTCTGACTCTCACTCTGTCTCTGTAAAAAAAAAAAAAAAAAATCCCAGCCCCCAAAATAAGGTGCATCTTATACATGGGGGAATGTGGTATATAGGTAAAACCAACCTCAGAGATATTACCTGCCCTACTTCACAAAATACAGCAAGTCAAATTCAAGAATTTTTGGAATACAACTTAATATAGGTTTTATAATACTGTGTTGTAGTCCCAAAAAACTACAGTAAAAAAGCTAGGGTGACCCCAGAGCATAGACAGAAGTGTACTTCATACTTTTCAGTTTATACTAGGTTATAGTACAATACTCCTTTAACGGCCAAAGGAAAATCAAACTCGAGTTCTGTTTTACGCATGGATTCAAAAATTTCTAAGAATATATTCTCAAAATGGGTAACCTCAAAATAAAACTTATAACTTGTACTATAAATAGCATAATTTTCCTTATTCTGAAATCAAACTAACGTAAGAAACAAGAGTTCTTTACAATTACAAAAAAAATTATAATAAAGATCTAATTTCTAAAAAATGAGTCAAAATCCACGATCATTATATAAAAAAACAAATGGGTAGGAAATGGGCAGTAACAGAAACTAGTTATACAAAAGATGGGGCAAAAGTAGGTTTTCTGTGTTTTGTGTACTCATAACTGTAAACCTACTTTTACCCCACCCTGTATTTAAAGAATCACGAGAAAATACACTGTATTTTAACAATAAAAGACTAATTATTTCTTATTCCCCTTTCCTAATAATAATTTATCAAAACAATATAAAATTTAAAAGTTTTTAAGCATTAATCAATTCTGTACTGGTCATAGTTGTCTTGAAAAACTGGCATTTTCATTTAAATATCTTTATAAACTACAGGATTTTACTCTGTGGTAAACTAGTTGTCCTTCAGCTAACTGAGGTAAACTGAAATTCTGGCTACATTTTTTGTGAGACTACAAAAGTGGGGAAATAGTGAAAATGTGAACTAATCCTGGTAAGTTCTCAAGTCCTAAATAATCAGTTTTGATTCTGAAGTGAAATAAACATCAAGAAAATGATCATGAGCAGGAGAATGAGTATTTTCATGGAATGGCAAGGAAAGCAACAGGCGCAGTATTACAAGATTGTTCCAAGTAGAGAGACCTTAACTTCGCTTTGGTGTGACTGTCACAACAGGATGTTATCAGACTATTATGGTTCTAATGGTAATTTTGCTAGTTTTAAGATTTTTTTTTTTTTTTAGAGAGGAGAGAGAGAGGGCGAGAGAGAGACAGAGAGAGAGAGGAGAGAGAGACAGAAAGAGAGAAGGGGGGAGGAG
This sequence comes from Saccopteryx leptura, assembly GCF_036850995.1. Taxonomy (NCBI): domain Eukaryota; kingdom Metazoa; phylum Chordata; class Mammalia; order Chiroptera; family Emballonuridae; genus Saccopteryx; species Saccopteryx leptura. Next base: position 161,001,919 of record NC_089503.1, read on the forward strand.
CTGAAAGCATCAACTCCCATATGTGCCTTGACCAGGCAAGTCCAGGGTTTCAAACTGGCGACCTCAGCATTTCCAGGTCGACGCTTTATCCACTGCGCCACCACAGGTCAGGCTAGTTTTAAGATTTTAGCCTAGATATTTACATCTCTCACTTCCATTTTCAAAAAAGTATTCCAACCAGAAGCAATATATACCTATGAAAATGAGTTTCTCTTGGTAGGTGTGAATGGGTAGGGAAGCACTAAAAGTTTAGCTAAGAGAATTCAAGTATAATTATTTGGTGTTCAGGAAAAAAATAAGGTAATCTTAAAGTTTTAAAAAGATGGGTTAAACCTGACCCATGGCAAAATGTAATTTATAGACCCTGAATGGCAAGATCAAAATAACAGCAAACAGTAACTTTGCAACAAAGCAAAAAATTGAAGTAGAGAGCAAAGTAACTATGGCAGCATCCAAAGACACTGGGGAGTACAGATCTCTATTTCTGAGTCTGGGTATGACTTAAACATCCTCAAAGTATAATTATGGTTAAATCTTCTGATTAAACATTGTGATTTACATTTTTTCCAAAGGTGCTAAAGAGTAGTGAATACTTTAAGGTGAAAGAATAAGCTCAGTCTGAAAAAAAAAGAAAGTATAAGAAACTAACAAAAAAAGAGATAAAATCCCAGACACAGATTAAAGATGCCAGTGAATGAATACTAACATAATGCAGTCACGTACTATGTAATGACAACGACTGTGTTCTGAGAAATGTGTCATCAGTCAGCTTCACTTATGCAAACATCATAGAGAGTACTTAACATATACCTAGACCAGGGGTCGGAAACCTATGGCTTGCGAGCCAGATGTGGCTCTTTTGATGGCTGCATCTGGCTCACAGAAAAATCTTTAATAAAAAGAATAATAATAACGTTAAAAATATAAAACATTCTCATGTATTACAATCCATTCATTTCCTACTGCTCATGTTTATGGTTGCGGGTGGCTGGAGCCAATCACAGCTGTCCTCCGAGACAACACCAAATTTTTATTGGATAATGCCTAATGTGCACGAGTCATTGTGAGGTCAGGAAATAAACTTCCCTCCTTTTAATCAAGCAGTCAGCTAGCTAATTGCAGAAACCCTTTTGATGAAGAAGATGGCTAAAAGAAAAAATGATGAGGAGTATCATACTTTTCAGCAGAAATGGATGAGGAATTCGCCTTTGCGGAGAGAGCAGGTTCTGCAGTGTGTCTAATACGCATTACATTGATGAAACGGTCAAATATAAAGCGGCACTTTAACACATGCCATACTACATTTGCATCGAACTATTCAGCAGGGGACAGCAGGAAGAAAGCATGTCAAGAGCTACTGTGGAGAGTGCAAGCTAGTCAGCAGCAACTCTGTTTGAACCCAACAAGGTGACTGGAATTCGGCTAGTTTTGCTGGCACTTTAGCAACTGTGTGAAACGGAAAGCCAGTCATAGATGGGGAGTATGCCAAAACATTCATGCTTGATGTTGCCAATAAACTTTTTGATGACTTTTCAGATAAAAACAAGATAATTAAACGAATAAAAGACATGCCTCTGTTGGCAAGAACTGTTCACGATCGTACCATCATGATGGCAAATCAAACTGAGGCAACACAAGTGAAGGACATAAATGCAGCACCATTCTTTTCTCTCGCTTTGGATGAGTCAACAGACGTAAACCATTTATCCCAGTTCAGTGTGATTGCAAGGTATGCTGTCAGTGACACACTACGTGAGGAAAGTCTTGCTGTTTTGCCTATGAAAGAGACACCAAGAGGGGAGGCTTTATTCATGTCTTTCACTGAGTTCACTAAAGAAAAAAATCTACCCATGGATAAACTTATTTCGGTGTGTACTGATGGTGCTCAGTGCATGGTGGGGAAAAACAGAGGATTCGTAGCGCTTCTTCGTGAACATGAAGAGAGACCCATCCTAAGTTTTCACTGCATCCTACATCAGGAGGCGCTTTGTGCTCAGATGTGTGGTGAGCAGCTTGGTGAGGTGATGTCGCTGGTCATTTGGGTGGTCAACTTCATTGTTGCCTGAGCTTTAAATGATCACCAGTTTAAAACACTGCTGGATGAAGTTGGGAATAATTATCCTGGTCTGCTTCTGCACAGCAATGTGCGTTGGTTGTCAAGAGGGAAGGTGCTCAGCCATTTAGCGACTTGTCTGAGCAAAATCCGGACTTTTCTTAAAATGAGAAACATCAAGCATCCTGAGTTAGCTAATACTGAGTGGCTCCTGAAGTTCTACTATCTCATGGACATGACTGAACATCTGAACCAGCTCAATGTGAAAATGCAAGGCATTGGAAATACAGTCTTATCCCTTCAACAAACAGTGTTTGCATTTGAAAACAAGCTGGAACTCTTCATCGCCGACACTGAAACAGGTCGTTGTTTACTACACTTTGAAAAACTGGGAGAGTTTAAAGATGTATGCACAGCAAGTGACCCTGCTCAACATCTTGATCTCCAACAGCTCTAATCTCCTGCAGTCATTTAAAGCGCACTTTGGAGCATTTCGTGAGCCACTCATCCTTATAAGTTCATCTCCCATCCACATGAGTGTGCAGTGGACAGCGCCAACCTGAGTTACACCCCCAATGTCTCCATCAGAGATTTTGAGCTACAAACTGCTGACCTGAAGGCCTCAGACATGTAGGTGAGTAAGTTCAAGTCACTGAATGAAGATTTGGAAAGACTAGCATGACAGCAAGCAGAGTTGACGAGCAAACACAGGTGGGGAGAAATGAAAAAACTTCAACCCATGTGCCAGCTGATTGTCAAAACTTGGAACACGTTTCCCATCACATACCCGTCACATACCACACACTACAGCGTGTGAGTATTGCTGTACTGACCATGTTTGGCTCTACGTATGCATGTGAGCAGTCTTTCTCACATCTAAAGAGCATTAAGATCAACCTACGATCACGTTTAACGGATGGAAGTCTCAATGCCTGCATGAAGCTTAACCTCACCACATATCAACCAGACTACAAAGCCATGAGCAAAACCATGCAGCACCAGAAGTCGCATTAATGGTAAGAAATACTTTATTCATCACTGGTTAGCAACAGCATAACAACGCTATTGAAAAGAATTCAGAGACTTATTGTACTTTAAAAGTGTTGGTCTTATATAAAATGCACACATTTACTTGTATTTAGTGTTAAACATATTATATGACTCTCATGGAATTACATTTTAAAATATGTGGCGTTCATGGCTCTCTCAGCCAAAAAGGTTCCTGACCCCTGACCTAGACGGTACAGCCCACTACACATGTAGGCTATGTGGTAAACCACCATCACATATGCGGTCCATCATTGACTGAAACATTATGTGGCACATGATTGTATGCTGTGTCTATTTTTCAGAAGAGACACAAAACAGTCTTTTAATTACCATTTGAGAACACTGTTTCTTGTTTTACATTAATGTGTTCTGTATCATAAAAAAGATTATAGTCAATAGATTCCCAAGTTTAGGCTAATAAAAAATTAAAGCAGCAACTTTAAACCTATCCAGTCAAGTGTGAAAAGCTGAGGGTCATATGTGTCCTCAAACAATGTGCTCACTACTCATTCAAGGTCTACTTGTAAGATTTCACCATATCCGAGTATCATCTGTGCACCATTACTTAATGTTTTTCTTTAAAATGCTCTTTGTTGAAATGCTTGGAAAAAATGATAGGATGCTTATAAACTGCCATCATCACTTTATGCCTTCCTAGACTTTGAAAACATCTGTATTTGTGCCACTTGACAAGTTTTTTTTCTTTTTTTAAACTTATTTTTACCCGTGATATCAGGGGCGTAATGTGCAACAGCTATATTCTTTTTGATATTTGTATCCCTTATCCCATCCTATCTGATGTAACAGCTGATGAGAGCCCATATTCTGGAAATGACAAAATAGTACTAATTTTAAAAGAATAAAACAAGCTTTAGTTAGTTTCAAATGTAACAATGCACTTTACCCAAAGTTTCACAATTAGGAAGTGGCAGAGCTGGGACTCAAACCCAGAAAAGGTGGCTGCATGGTCCAAGTCATTAACCACAACACAATATGAACTCCTGTCACAATATATTTTAGAATTCACATGATAAACAAGAATACCAGACAACAATAAGATTTACAAAATAAATTTAGATGATATCCAAAATAGTTCTGTTCAAGTCTGTACTGGGCTTAAAAGAGTGTTATTTAAGCCTAGTGTTGATGGTGACACCTTTATGTGATACTTAAAAATTCTATTCTTGTGAACACTGCAATGAACAAGAATCTGTGTGTCAATGTCATCAGAGGCTTTTTCATCATGCATATGGATCAACTGCTATGGTAGAAGTTGAAGATTCACTGCTTATGTAAACAAATGTACTTCAAATGAAAATATCTAGTTTCCTAGGCATGCACTTGACAATTAACAACTTTGCTTACTAAATCAAAATCTCCTTTTCAATCGTATTAAGTGCTGTAAACTTCAACACAGGATGTATTAAATAACATGCTTGTCAAATAAAAGTGAAAATAAAGTTTATAGAAGCACATGGTGAAAAGAGAAATAAAGATAATGTAAGATATAAATATATCAATGTGATACTGTTATTTTGAAATTATAGGTTTCTTATTTTTTACTTTTCCCATTGTGGGGAAATTGTGCCCAAAATTTTTAAAGCTTTTTGTGAAACACTGCTATTAATACCTTGGCATTTCCAACACAAAAATGAAGAGATAGCTTTATTTGGCTAGGTGTGTACTTGTATTTTAGAAAGTTAGTAGTCAGTTTCTTCCCAACCAAAGCAGTGATTTAGTACATAACTTTGAAAATGCTGGTCCAGAAAGACAAATTAAAACATCTAAATGACCTTGTAATAAAGAAGAAAACCTCCAAAAGGCAATAATCTAGGTTTATCGGAAACTTCAAATTTGGATCAAGTGTACTTAGGTAAGAAACTTCACTAACTTTCATTTTCTTCAGGATATAGATGATATTGGGGAAAAAACAAAGGAGAATTACCACAAATGAAATGACACTGATAATTCATTTGCAACAACTGAGTGCAGTCATTCCACATATTTTTTTCCACTGGAGATAATGATGTGGTAAAGCAATGGACACCAGATGCATTTCCTTTTAGTCTGTGTGCTAGCAATGATAATAATGATGAAATATGATTTCACTGACTTATAAGCTAACAGACGGTTCCTTAGGGAATCTGATATAAATGCAAACAATTTCTGTTGTGTTCAGTTAGCCTTACTTCTGGAAAAGATAAAGGTAGTTCCGGAGATCCTTCGGTATGTGTTACCACATACTACTATGTGAAAAGTTTTCTATCATTCTTTGTATATCAAAACAAAGGTCAGAAACCATTTAAATAAGAGTAATGTTAGGGATGGCTCTCTCTCTCTCTCTCTCTCTCTCTCTTTGGACTATAATCGAACAGAAGTTAAAGTTACTGAGCTAATGAAATGTTTTAAGCTAGTATACCTTTGCATTCTTACTATTAAAATGTTAGTTCTCTTTCTTTGATTCTAAAGTTATGATTGAGCTTCACTGTTTTTTCATATGAGTATTATTTTTAAAACAAAACTTTCATCAAGAATTACTGAAGCAAGAAGACTCTATTGAACCTGTACTGACCCCAGAGATCATCTGATAAGAGCTTTTGGTATATAATTTATCTATTTTGATAAAAATAAGTAGTACAAATAGTACAGGGATCAAATCAAGTGAAGAGTTTGGTTAACTAATTTTATCTGTAATAGATTTAGAACAAACATCCTAAGATTAAATATTCAAAATAAAGTTTTCTGACTGTAGCTCTAGCTAAAATTTTAGCAATAGAAATTAATTTCGAGCTATACCTCAAATATTTTATATGTTACTAAAGTTTATATATGTTTAATCTATACGGACATTTCAAATGTGTTTAAGGTAAACAAAACATTTTGGATATTTGTTCAGAAATACATTAGAATTTTATCTCTAAGAAATATCAAAGAGGATGATTATAAATAGGGGTATATACCAGTGGTTGATGGATCAGACTCTGAAAAACACTACCAAATGCTATTTTAAATGTAAATAATGTAAATTTTAGAAAGAAAAATAAAATACTTTCTGAGAAAAAACCTTTTTAAAAATCTCAAGAAAGTTTTAGGTGAAACTGACATTTAAAAGTAGCTACCATTAGGTCCTGGCCAGTTGGCTCATTGGTACAGTGTCAGCCAGTTGCTTAAGTGATAGAGCATCAGCCTGAGGTGTAGAAGTCCCAGGTTCGATTCCCGGCCAGGGCACAGGGGAAAAGCACCCATCTGCTTCTCCACTCTTCCCTCTCTACTTCCTCTCTATCTCTCTCATCCCCTACCACAGCCAAGGCTCCATTGGAGCAAAAGTTGGCTCAAGCACTGAGGATGGCTCCATGGTCTCCACCTCAGGCGCAAGAATGGCTCTGGTTGCAATGGAGCAACACCCCAGATGGACAGATCACCATCCCCTGGTGGGCGTGCTAGGTGGATGCTGGTCGGGCACATGCAGGAGTCTGTCTCTCTGCCTCCCTGCTTCTCACTTCAGAAAAATACCCCCCAAAAAAGTAAAAGAAAAAGTAGTTATCATTAAAATTAAAATGGCAAAGCAAAATCTCAAAACTCCCCAAGCTCTCCAAATGATATACTCTGTAATTTAGCAAATTACTAAACTTCTCTCAAATTCAGTTTACATTTACTATATAGTTTGTAAGATAATAAAAATGGGTTATGTGAGAAATAGTTAATATAAATATAATAAGCCACTTCCCAGCACTAAAAGTGATTAAAAGTTTTTTTCCTGCAGTTTATAATAAGCAGAATTTATGGCAACAGTGGTTTTAAACCCATAGGTTTAAAAACTACCTGTCTACACTCAATATTTCTTCTTTTTTTTTTTTTTTTTTTTTTTTTTTTTTTTTCATTTTTCTGAAGCTGGAAACAGGGAGAGACAGTCAGACAGACTCCCGCATGCGCCCGACCGGGATCCACCCGGCACGCCCACCAGGGGGCGACGCTCTGCCCACCAGGGGGCGATGCTCTGCCCATCCTGGGCGTCGCCATATTGCGACCAGAGCCACTCTAGCGCCTGGGGCAGAGGCCACAGAGCCATCCCCAGCGCCCGGGCCATCTTTGCTCCAATGGAGCCTCGGCTGCGGGAGGGGAAGAGAGAGACAGAGAGGAAAGCGCAGCGGAGGGGTGGAGAAGCAAATGGGCGCTTCTCCTGTGTGCCCTGGCCGGGAATCGAACCCGGGTCCTCCGCACGCTAGGCCGACGCTCTACCGCTGATACACTCAATATTTCTTAAGATGAACTACAAAATATGACATTTATTGCTCAGCAAATATCCATGTGCTCTCCACATGTCCCAAACCCTTACCAATAGGGCAGGGTTCTGGTTAATGGTTTTTGAGTGTAAATACTCCGGTATCATTTCATGGCTAAAATATTTAAGAGTTGATGGAAGACTCTCTAGCTCTTTCTTTGCCTCCCTGTGATGGTCGATGTAAAGATCTAAAGTTCCAGACATGTAGTTACACACTGTCAGAAACTCCATCAGTCTGGCTTCTCAACCTGTGAGCTGTCAGAACAGATCTCTTCCCTGAGAAACTGTTGGATAGGTAATATGAGTGAACATACATCTTAGTTGTGGTAAGACTGTAGTGGTAACCCATCCTATTCTAATGCAGGGTTTACTGATAATAGATCATAATAATTCTGGTCCATTTACTTAGTAAGCTTAGTTTCAAGAGAAGAACTCAATGATAAGCCAGCTGCTCTACTGTCTTAACTACTTCCCATAATCAATGAAGGAAAGCACAAACATGTAATAAATACAACCTTATTCAACTTGTAAAATTCAACCATTCTAAAAGTGGGAGATATCACACTTCCTGATATCAAGTTATACTACAAGGCCATTGTACTCAAAACAGCTTGGTACTGGCATAAGAACAGGCATATAGATCAATGGAACAGAACAGAGAACCCAGAAATAAACCCACAGCTTTATAGACAATTGATATTTGACAAAGGAGGTAAGAGCATACAGTGGAGTAAAGACAGCCTCTTTAACAAATGGTGTTGGGAAAATTGGACATCTACGTGCAAAAAAATAAAACTAGACCACCAACTTACACTATGCACAAAAATAAACTCAAAATGGATAAAGGACTTAAATGTAAATCGTGAAATGATAAACATCCTAGAAGAAAACTTAGGCAGTAAGCTCTCCGACATCTATCGCAGCAATATATCTGCTGATTTATCTCCACAGGCAAATGAAATAAAAGACAGGATAAACAAATGGGACTACATCAAACTAAAAAGCTTTTGCACAGCTAAAGACAATATGAACAGAATAAAAAGACAAACCACACAATGGGAGAACATATTCAACAATACATCTGATAAAGGATTAATAACCAAAATTTATAAATAACTTGTAAAACTAAACACCAGAAAGACAATCCAATAAAAAAAATGGGCACAAGAAATGAATAGACACTTCTCCAAAGAAGACATACAGATGGCCAATAGACAAATGAAAAAATGTTCAACATCATTAATCATTAGAGAAATGCAAATTAAAACCACAATGAGGTACCACCTCACACCAGTCAGATTGGCGCTCACTAACAAAACAACACAGGATAGGTGCTGGCGAGGATGTGGAGAAAGGGGAACCCTCCTCCACTGCTGGTGGGAATGCAGACTGGTGCAGCCACTGTGGAAAACAGTATGGAGATTCCTCAAAAAATTAGAACTGGAACTTCCCTTTGACCCAGCCATCCCACTTATAGGAATATATCCCAAGGACACCATACCACCAACTGAGAAAAAGAAATGCACCCCCATGTTTATGGCAGCATTGTTCACAATAGCAAAGATCTGGAAACAGCCCAAGTGTCCATCAGTGGACGAGTGGATTAAAAAGCTGTGGAACATATATACAAAGGAATACTATGGGGCTATGAAAAAGAAGGAAATATTACCTTTTGCAACAATATGGAAGGACCTGGAAACTATTATGTTGAGTGAAATAAGCCAGGTAGAGAAAGAAAAATATCATATGACCTCACTTATTTGAGGAATCCAAGGAATAATGAGAACTGAGGAATGAAATTGAGACAGAGGAGGGATCAAAGGGACCAGAGGAAAAGAGGACAGAGGGAAAGGGGATGATAGGATGGGATGAACCTGAAAGGAAGGGAGGAGGGCGGAGTAGGAAGGAGGGCAAGGAAGATGTTGAGGGGAATAAGGGGGAGGAGGGATGCATTCGGGGTGACCTAGAATCTATGTAATCACAATTAATTACATTTAAAAAAATAAAAAAATAAAATTCAACCATACTAAAAAAATTTATTAAAAAGACTAAACACTTTATAAAAATACATTATCAGCCTGACCAGGCGGTGGCGCAGTGGATAGAGTGTCAGACTGGGATGCGGAGGGCCCAGGTTCGAGACCCCGAGGTCACCAGCTTGAGCGTGGGCTCATCTGGTTTGAGCGAGGCTCACCAGCTTGCACCCAAGGTCACTGGCTTGAGCAAGGGGTTACTCGGTCTGCTGTAGCCCCACAGTCAAGGCACGTATGAGAAAGCAATCAATGAACAACTAAGGTGTCGCAATGAAAAACTGATGACTGATGCTTCTCATCTCTCTCCGTTCCTGTCTGTCTCTGTCTATCCCTCTCTCTGACTCTCTCTCTGTCTCTGTAAAGAAACGAAAAAATTAAATACATTATCACATAACTAAAAAACCTCATAATACATAATCACTTTTCTTTTACACCTTGTTTAATCCCTCTCTCTCTCTCTCTACACACACACACACACACACACACACAATCTTTTTGTATGCTGAATGAATCACTTGAGTTAGTCGAATTAAGTCACTTCGCCCTAAGGAAAAAGGGCATTCTCCTACACAATAAATTGTAACACAGATTTAATGATACAATTATCTAATAACAGCCCATACTCAATCTTCTCCAATTATCCCAACACAATGTCCTCTAAAGGGGCAATCCAGGATCATGCAATCAATTAATCAAGGATCACACTGTATTTGGTTATCATGTCTCTTAGTCTCTTTTAACATAGAACAATTCTTTAACTTATGTCTTAATCTTTTAAAACATTGATAATTTTGAAGAGTTAATGCCAATTGTTTTGTGGCCTTCCACACTTTAAGCTGTTTTTCCTCATGACTAGATTCAGGTTAAAAGAGATTGTTTTTATAATTAAAAAATTATAGACAGTAACCCATAATAAATCTTGGCTAGTGAGGATATCACAGAATCACTGAAAAAAGAATGGATTTTTAAGAATTTACAATACATACTCTCCAGAGAAAATATTAACCACTCTTACTTTGGACCTACATGCTGATGACTCTCATTTCTGACCTCTTCCTTTGCTTCTCCCTTGAGGCTTATATAACCAACCAACAGCTGGACATCTTCAACATGCTGTCTTACAGACAATTCAAATTTAACAGGCTCAGAACTCATCTCAGCCGCAAAACTTAATGCTACTCTTCTTCCTGTTATATTATTTCTTTAACTTAAGTATCGGCACTTCATCCAACCTCTAAGCCTAGTCAAGACACTTCCCTCTACCTTATCATACATCAAATAAAAACCAAAAAGACATCAACTTAATTTCTATTTCTTAAATCCACTCTCTTCTATCCTAGTATGCCACCATTGTTCTAGAACTTTAGCATTTCCCCCCCAGACTCTTGCATACAGCCTAATTGGGTACCATCTTCCAGTCTTACTAATTTTAGATATAGTTTCCTCATTGTACCAGACTAATGCATTTAAAACTTCAATTTGATCAAATGACTCATCACCTCTTAAAATCCTTCAATGGTTTCCCTTCAAGTTCAAATCAAGCATCACTTACAAGGATTTACAAAGTTGATTGCTTATCTACGTCTCCCCTCATTACTTCCTAACTTGATGCTTTTTTTCAATTACGCTGCTTCACTAACTTTAGTCACTGAATATCACTGTAATTTTTGCCTTTCTCCCCTCGGGCAAAAGAAAATTCGTGCAGGTAGAAGAAAAATGACATCTGAAGTTCATTAACTTTTTCTTATGTAAATTTAACAACAAATAGTTTGATCAGGAAATACTGTATTTGCTTATTTTCTACACTATGTGCAAGGAGTTATATTAACTACTGTGAGAGATACAAGAAAAGTTACATGCATTCTGCTCTAGGAAGAGTTTTCAGTATAGAATGTAGTTTCTTAAAAAGGTACACAATATATGTAAGTAGAAAAGTACAAGGGTCATAATCAAGAGCCAAAAAAATTCAGAGGAGGAAGAAATTATTTCTAAGTGGGAATGTCTGGAAAGAAATCAGGAAAGATTTCCTAGAGGGGGTGGCAGTTGGCAGCCCTGCAGAATATTATGAGAGATTTGGGCATAGTGTGAAGGACACAATCATAGTTATTGCCAACTCTCACTTTCTCTAAGGCAACTATTTTATTTCTGCTGCAACACACATGAGGAATATGACACATTCCTCGAGTAACAATGGCTCATTAAAACTGATCCTCAAAGGGAGAATAAGTAATAAGTGGGATACCATCACAGAATTGGATAAATGTTGTCTGGTAAAAATCTCTCCAAGTGCTTCGCTGTCTTTGCTACTTCTTCTAGGAATCTCTGTTCTCAAGAGGACACCTGTTCAATTTCTAGCAAGCTTCTCCAGATTCCTACAGTCTTCACACAATGCTAGTCTTAGACACAGATCAAAATAATAAAATCTCTTTTCTTCTTAGTCAGCTGAGAATTTCTCAAAGAGAAAATGAATGGCATCAAAAGAATAAAATAAACCAAGAACTTATAGACATTAAAAAAGCAGATATTATTTTTTCATAATAGAAATTCTAATTCTAAGAAGGAATAAATGGTGATGGAAGACTTGACTCAGAGTGGTGAACACACAATAAAATACAGAAATGATAAATTATAAAATTGTACACCTGAAACTCAAATAATTTTATCAATGTCACCCCAATAAATTCAATTTAAAAAAGAAAAGAAAGAGAGAAGTTCTAATCCTAAAATACAACTCACCATGCAAGCTCTTCCCATAATTATATCCATTGTAAATCCTGACTATAATAATGTCCTCCCCTCCAAATAGAGTTTATTTGTTTACAAAGTGAAGAGGTATAAATGGCAAGAGCAACATTTTTGTCAGGGTATACTATCCACAGCTGGAAATACATAGCACAAAGCTGTTTTTCCAAATACATTTAAGAAAAAGAACCAACACAGTGGTTACTTTGAGATACCAATTTAATTTGTTCTGTAACCGAGCTCATAAGTCAGTCAACTCATATATCAAACAAATTTTTCTCATTTGAAATAACTGAAATAGATTTAATCCGTTCCAGCCCTGTGAAACATCCCCAAACCATCCTAAAATATGAAAAAAGACATGTTTTTAATTAAGAAACACACATGAATATTTTACCAATGCATAACAAAATATATGAAATAAAAGAAAAAAGTATTATTTAGTACTGTATTCTTACCTTAGAGACAGACAAGTGCGGCTAACAAAGGTGAATGGTAGAGGAGGAAGGAGAGAGGGAGGGAGGAAGGGATGCAGGCACTGTAGACATGTAAACTAAAACTGCATTTTCTTTACCTTAAAAAAACTAAAACTGCACTTTCTTTACTTAAAATGAAACCACAAAAACTTAATTGTAAAAAAATGCACTTTCTTAACTTTAAACTTAACCTAAGCTTAACATTACGTATTTTTCATTTAAACATCACCTGTTTCTGCCTTTTTGGCTGCACTTTCGGCACTTTCACTTGCAGAAGACTTTTGAATAAAAATCTATCCAAAGCGGTTTGCTTTTGCCTGCCTTTTAAAATGTTACGGAAATGTGACAAACAAGTGTCATTAAAAAGTGTTGAAGCGGTCCTGGCCGGTTGGCTCAGCGGTAGAGCGTCAGCCTGGCGTGCGGGGGACCAGGGTTCGATTCCCGGCCAGGGCACATAGGAGAAGCGCCCATTTGCTTCTTCACCCCCACCACTCCTTCCTCTTTGTCTCTCTCTTCCCCTCCTGCAGCCAAGGCTCCATTGGAGCAAAGATGACCCAGGCGCTGGGGATGGCTCCTTGGCCTCTGCCCCAGGTGCTAGAGTGGCTCTGGTCAGAGCGACGCCCCCTGGTGGGCAGAGCATCGCCCCCTGGTGGGCGTGCCGGGTGGATCCCAGTCGGGCGCATGCGGGAGTCTGTCTGACTGTCTCTCCCCGTTTCCAGCTTCAGAAAAAAAAAAAAAAAAAAGTGTTGAAGCAGGACCAGTTGAAATTTTTTCTGGGTGTTTCTTTTCAATGAAACTTGAAAGCTTCTCCAACATTGCCAGCATGTCTTTAATTTCACTTGTAGAAATCAATTCCTCCGACTCTACCTCCTCCTCACTACTAATCTCTTGCAGAAGCTCTGTATGTTGCATCTTCAGTAGCTCCTTCAACTCCTCAGTTGAGAGTTCCTCTTCATGTTCCTCAACGAGTTCATTTACGTCACTCTCATCTACCTCCAGACCCATCGACTTTCTGAGGGACACAATCCCCTCCAACGCTTCTACCTCAGTCTCGGTCTCTGGTTTGAATCCTTTGAAGTTCCTGTCTGCAACATCAGCCATAACTTTTTCCATGCCGAGTTCAAGGTTCTTCTTGTAACCTCTTGCCATGCCAAGTCAATAATGCGTAAACATATCCCGATGTTGTAGTAATCTTTCCAAAACTCTCAAAGGGTTAGAATTGTATTCTCAGTCACATCAAAGCAGCGGCAGAACAAATGCTTTGTGTAAAGCTTTTTAAAGTTGGAAATGACCTGCTGATCCATAGGTTGCAAGACTGAAGTCGTGTTGGGTGGGAGGTAGAGGACTTTCACAAATTTGAACTCATCGAGAATATCATCTTCAAGATCAGGTGGGTGGGCTGGAGCATTTTCAAGGATTAGTAATACTTTCATTGGGAGTTTATTTTCTTGAAGATATTTCTTCACTGCAGGACCAAAGACAAGATTTACCCATTCAATAAAAAACTGCGGCGTAATCCATGCCCTAGCATTGGCGCGCCACATAACCTGCTGTTTTTCTTTAAGAATCTTGTGAGTCTTCAAGGCTCGAGGATTTTCGGAATGATACACTAGCAGTGGTTTTACTTTACAGTCACCACTAGCATTTGCACACAATGCAAGGATCAGACGGTCCTTCATAGGTTTATGGCCTGGCAGCTTATTCTCCTCTGCAGTGATGAAAGTCCTCTGGGGCATTTTTTTCCAAAACAATCCTGTTTTGTCACAGTTGAACACATGTTGGGGGATGTAGCCTTCCTTTGCAATAAACGCAGCAAAACGTGCAATGTACTCCTCAGCTGCCTTAATGTCAGCACTTGCAGCTTCACCATGCCTCACCATCTAGTGGATGACAGATCTCTTGAAATTTTCAAGCCAACTGTGACTTGCCTTAAAAGTATCTTCAGCTGCCTCTTTTGAGGTTGATGGTTCTTTCTTGTTCAAGTAGCTGTAAATAATATGTGCCTTGTCGCATATTACACTCTCTGTCACTGTATCTCCTGTCAGCTCTTTTTATCTTTCACCCACACCAGCAGAAGCTTCTCCATTTTTTCATGGATATTTGTCCTTAATTGGGACAGAACTGTAGTTCCTTTTGCTGGATTTGCGCTTTTGATGGCATCCTTTTGTTTAAGAATGGTACAGGCCCTGGCCGGTTGGCTCAGTGGTAGAGCATCGGCCTGGCGTGCAGAAGTCCTGGGTTCGATTCCCGGCCAGGGCACACAGGAGAAGCGCCCATTTGCTTCTCCACCCCTCCCCTCTCCTTCCTCTCTGTCTCTCTCTTCCCCTCCCTCAGCCGAGGCTCCATTGGAGCAAAGATGGCCCGGGCGCTGGGGATAGCTCCTTGGCCTCTGCCCCAGGCACTAGAGTGGCTCTGGTCGCAACAGAGCGACGCCCCGGAGGGGCAGAGCATCGCCCCCTGGTGGGCATGCTGGGTGGATCCCGGTCAGGCGCATGCGGGAGTCTGTCTGACTGTCTCTCCCTGTTTCCAGCTTCAGAAAAATACAAAAAAAAAAAAAAAAAAAAGAAAATAAAAGAATGGTACAAACTGTAGATGTATTGCGGTCGTACAGCCTTGCCAGTTCAATACTTGTACAGCATGCTGATATTTTTCTATTATTTCTTGCTTTATTTCTATTGACATCATTCTCTTCTTCTTCTCACCACTGTCCTTTACACTCACTTTCTTCAGCCCCATGATAGCCCACAAAAAAGGTTAGTAAAAAATGCAAAAATGATGCAAGAATGAGTACAGTGCATGAGATTCGACTTGATTCAGCGGGTAACATATGAGAAAGAATGAGATGCTGGTGGTGTGCTGCCGATACTAGACCTGTGCGCCAATGCGCCAACTAGCTGCAGCTTCCCGAATCACACTACTCGTATCTTGGAATTTTGCTTGGATCTCGAACAAAGATACAGACCGAGTCGCAGCTCATATCTTAAAAAAAGTATGTTGGTCTGCTCATATCTCAAGGTACCACTGTACTATCATAGAAGACATTATTTAACATGGAAATAGAATTGGCTGAAGCTGAAAGAAAAAGACCAGTTTCACAGGCTACTGTAATAATCTAAACATAAAGTAACGAGAATACAAACTACAGTAAAAACAGTAAGAACAACAAAGGAATATACAGGAAAGATATTTTACAGGTTGGACCCAACAATTGAAGTGAAGAAAACATGGAAGGAAAGAGAGAAATAGTCAAACATGACAAGTTTTGAGGCTTGGGTGAAGATAGTGCTGTTTATTGCCCTATTAGTTACTAGATCATTTTCAAAGATGTTTTGTGTAGAGATTCAAGAGGAATGCTTTTCTATTAAGTGCAACTGGGCTGTGTAAAGGAGGAAATGAAGGTAAATTATGGAGGAACCAACTCTGTTGAGAAGAACAAAGAAAGTATTAAGGTCTCTTTCTCAATCTTTGATAATCTTGGTTCTACTTTTTAATGTATTTGTGTAAACAACAAGAAAAACCCCCTTCCATCCCTCACACATACACATGAATGTACAAAAAATTCTTATTGCAAAACTGGAACCATACTAATCATATTGGTATAATTTATTTTTTTCTTTAATAATATAGTTTAACAATTTATCCATCCTATAGAGTCTTACTTCCTTGAAAAAACATGGGTATACAGTATGTATGTACTGTAAACTATTTAACCACTGTATATATTCACTTAAGTAGATGGGATTTTTTTTGTTGTGGGTTCATTGTTTTTCAAATTCTATTTATTTATAATTTGTTATCAATAATACTGCAAATGAACTTCCTAAAATGTGAGTTTTTTTATGCCTTCCAAGATTTCTATAGGCTAGATTCCTTGAAGTGGTGCTAATGAGAAATGGGCATGTGCATTTTAAATTTTGATTAATACATAACTGCAAAGTGCCCTCCAGAAAGACTGAGGCAAGTACTATCTTTCACTTTACTAAGCCATCAATTATCAGAATGAAAAAGAATATCCAAATGCCTTCCATTTGTTTCCCTAATACACTAACCTGTAATCCTTATCATTCATGTCCAAAGTGAATTTCAACCTAAAACCTGTAACATGTAATTAACATCAAAAGAAGAAAATAAGAAAAACATCAAAAGAAGAAAATATATGTTTTTTAAAAGAGCTAATTGGTGTTCTTCTAGATACTAGATCAACACGTTCTTAATGAAAAGTGGTACTCATCAACACGTGCAGAAAACCATGAGGTTATTTTTGGTATTTGTAATAACTGAGGG
Source organism: Saccopteryx leptura (assembly GCF_036850995.1). Taxonomy (NCBI): domain Eukaryota; kingdom Metazoa; phylum Chordata; class Mammalia; order Chiroptera; family Emballonuridae; genus Saccopteryx; species Saccopteryx leptura. The sequence continues at coordinate 161,018,839 of NC_089503.1, forward strand.
TTGCAACTGGCAAAGTGGGATACTAAACCACTGAGCAGTCCAGTATAATGTCTTGCCCAAAATGCCAACAGCACTTATCCACCTCTGGTTGGGAAATATGGAAGTAGGTAACTGAGGTGGGATACACATAAAATAACAGCTTTGTGAATTATTTGCAATAGTATATGTTTCTTTTCCTTTACCTCCTTACCTAAGGTAAAGTTTCAAGTTTCTAAATAGCCTGATTCTGATTGACTACTTCTGAAATTCTCTGCTTAAATTTTTTATTATTGTGGCTCATAGGTACAGACAGTTCCTCTTTTTTGCTGTCCAAGATTTAATGTTCATGTTTTACAGTGGCTATGCTATTTTGGATGCAGCCTTGGACACCGAAAAGAAACTAAAACCAGAATTTACAGATTATTTTCTAAAATATGTCCAAAGTTCTTCAGTCACTTTTGAAGTAATATTTTTAATACCTTTCTATTTCTTAAATCATAATTTCCTTCTGATTCTAATACTATGTTCATTATTTAGTACCTGGGCAATAACTGTATTATACAGAAGGTCATCTTAATAAATCTTGGAATAAAAAATGTTGGCATTAACACTAGAAAATTTAAAAGCAAATCTCAATGAAGACTGGTTTTTAATTTAGAAAACTTATATAGGACATAGCCCGAAGAAGGCCAAAAACAAATAAAACCTAAACACCCATAATATATAAAATGTGGTTCTCTTATTCCATAGGCAGAGAACTATCATCTACAAATTTAATTCAGACATACTTGATTTTTCTTTTTTAGGTAAAAGACAGTCAGCAAAGTTAAAATACTTTAAAGCTTTTTCTTTTATTTTTTTCATATCTAAATTGTCAGCATTACTAATCTTGAGGTTTAAGGCTATTTTTAAGTAAAGTATGGGAGAATGCTACGCACATCGTGGAAAAGCTGGACAAAGGATGGATTCATGCCATAGGCTGGGTAGTGTAAGATTTTATCACACTACTCAGAACAGTGTGCAATTTAAAACTTTTAAATTGTTTATTTCTGAAATTTTCTATATAATATTTTAGGACCGGGGTTGATTGCGGGTAACTGAAACCACAGAAAGCAAAACCACGGATAAGGAAAGAAAGGGTTTCTGTTTATTAATAGTTTAATGAAATGCCTGTGCACAAATATTGTAGCACTATCTGATTTACGAACAGTCCTTTTCTTATCTCCACTGAATCTCATAAACAATCCCAAGTGGTATGTGTAAGAGCAGACATAATTGACTGATACCCTGTATTTAAGGATTCCAGAATTTAATCTAATATACTCTGTTCTGTATTCAAATTCTTAAGTAACTTGTTCATTCTTAGACATCTTGGGTTATCTATGATACATCTTTTATTAAGTTTATTCCTCCTTTCTTAAAAAAATGTTCCCCTAAGGATAAGGATGTCAGAGAACTTAAAAAAACTTGAGTAGTAAACTTGAGATCAATTATTAACACTACTGAAAGAAAGTAGCCTAGAGGAATGATTTTTCATAATCTAAGTAGCCTAAAAATCACCGAGCTAATAACAGTAATTAACAGAGGACAATATTGAAGTAAACTGCCTCAACACTCATCTACATGTCTATTTTTTCCTTGTTTGTATGCATTCTTTCAGCTCAAACATTTAGAGAGCACCTAACATGCCAAAAACTGTACTTAATGTTGAATTTAAATGAGATGAACAAGACACAGTATTATCACAGCCCCCCCACCCTGACCTATCAAGGATTCCCAAGCTAGGGAAATCCAACATGAAAAAAGTGGAAGAATAGAAGGGAACAAGAAATACTGCCTAAACGAGATTAAAAAGTCAACACAGAAAACATGGAATTATGTGGGAATTTGAAGATTGAATAGGAAGTTGCAAGGTGCCCTGCCAAATATAGGGAAAATATAATAGTAGTCCAAGGAAAAGGAGTAAGTCATGCAATGCAAATAAGATTTGTATGGATTCCCACTAAAGGTTCATAGCTAAGACTAATGAATCAGTCTCACAACCAAATTTATTCACTTAAAAAAACTAAGGATATACCAGGTGCCTGGCACTTGCATAATACTCAAATATGTTTACAGTGATTGGCAAACTCATTAGTCAACAAAGCCAAATATCAACAGTACAATGATTGAAATTTCTTTTGAGAGCCAAATGTTTTAAACTATATAGGTAGGGATATTATTATTAACTTAATTATGATGGAGTACCCTTTGTGGAAGAGCCACACTCAAGGGGCCAAAGATCCGCCTGCATGTGGCTCACGAACAGCAGTTTGCCAACCAAGGAATAGGAATAAAGCAATAAACATAATATTAAGTTCCTGACCTCAGGAAGCTTAGAGTCTAACTGAATTAAGGGAGAGCATGCATTCATTTTAATTATGGCAACTTTGAAATGCTTATAGGCTTTCCCTCTCTTATCTCCTCGGTGAGTCACATTCTTTTTAAGCATCATTTGTAAAGTGGGAATAATAGTATATGTATACTTCAAAGGATTGTGGTGAGGATTAAATAACAGAAAATATTCAAAACAGTGAGCTCAATAAATATGTATTAACCATTACTGCCATTACTATTATAATTGCTAAGAAGTCAACTAAAGGTGTTAGCAAAGAATTTTTCTGTTTTCTAAATTTCAAAGAAGGAACAGAAAGGACTACTTTCTATTCATTCCTTCTAGATTCCATAACAAAATATGAGAAAAATAATGTTACTAAGCAACTAAGACATTAAGTACCACAAGTCTGTCATCATGTCCCCCCAAAAAGGGTACTAAAAGCTACACCTGATTGGCCCTGGCCAGTGGGCTCAGCAGTAGAGTGTCAGCCTGACGTGTGGAAGTCCCAGGTTTGATTCCCAGTCAGGGCACACAGGAGAAGCGCCCATCTGCTTCTCCACCCTCCCTCCTCTCCTTCCTTTCTATCTCTCTCTTCCCTTCCCGCAGCCAAAACTCCATTGAAGAGAAGTTGGCCTGCATGCTGAGGTCAGCTCCACGGCCTCTGCCTCAGGCACTAGAACGACTCTGGCTGCAAGGAACAACACCCCAGATGGGCAGAGCATCGCCCCCTGGTGGGCATGACGGGTGGATCCCAGTCAAGCGCAGGCGGGAGTCTGTCTGACTGCCTCCTTGCTTCTAACCGGAAAATGCAAAAAAAAAAAAAAAAACCCCAACGACCAAAAAACCCACAAAACTACACCTGATCTATCGGCAAAGTCTCTGATGATACAATCTAAAATTGATTTTACTTAAGTACTACCAGGATTTTAAACTGTGTACATGTGTACTTAAGTAATATTTGCCCTGGCCAGTGGCTCAGCAGTAGAGTGTTGGCCCAGTGTGTGGAAGTCCTGGGTTCGATTCCTAGTCAGGGCACACAGGAGAAGCACCACCTGCTTCTCCACCACTCTGCCCTTCTCTTTCTCTCCCCTCCCCCTACCTCAGCCATGACTTGAATGGTTCAAGCAAGTTGTCCCCCCAGGATGGCTCCATGACCTTGCCTCCAGTGCTGAAGTGGCTTGGTTGCCAAGCAACGGGGCATCATCCCATAGAGGGTTTGCCTGGTGGATGCCTGTTGGGGCACATATGGGAGTCTGTCTCTCTGCCTCCTGACCTCCCACTTAAAAAAAAAAAAAAAGCAGAAAAGCCTTAATTCACTTTGGGCCTAAATTATAAAAAAATTAAAATTAAAAATAAGAAGTTGATATACACTGGAAAGGATGCTCTAAAGGGCATGAAAAAAGAGACTTGCAGTTATTGACAAAGACAAAAAGAAAAAAGATACATTAAAATGAAAAAATAAATAATCATAGAAATGGTGACTCAGGCTTCAAATTGAAAGTTAGTTCAGAAAATCAGGAGCCAAACATGTCTCTGACCCAAGATTTAGAAAACAATCTTTTGGAGATAGTCTATTATCGGTTATTTTAAACTTATTAAAAAATTCATTTTTTTTTAAGTGAGAGGAGGGGAGATAGACTACCACATGCACCCTGACCAAGATCTACCCGGCCACCCCCAGCTGGGGCTGATGCTTGAATCAACTGAGCTTTCCTCAGTGTCTGATATTTAAAAATTCATTTTTAAAAGGGCACAATACCATCAAAGTGCTGAATGATTTAAGCTACATCTCTTCCCAAAATTCTACTGTTCAAAGCTCAATAAATCAAACTCGATATAAATGTCTTCACTGAATGAGAGATTCCCCAAGAAAAGTATAACACAAAGGAAACAAATTATATAAAACTTTCATAGAGGGTAATTGAAAAAGAAATACAATACATATTAATTTTTAAGTACATACAAGGCAATTATATTGCACTTTTTTTTTTTAATGCTGGTAAGAGCTAAGGTAAAACATTAGTCTTCAACAAAGAGAACAGAACTTAACAGTTATTTTATTCTCAACTTTTACCCATCCTCTCTTTAAGTTATAACTTCTTGTCCTAAAATTATTCAAGGAGCTCTCCCAGGACTCCCTCTTTTACTGAGTCTATTACCTTTTGGACCCAAAGCTTGACTCCATAGTTTCAAGAGTTTCAAGAGCCAACTTTCCAAAGCAAGGACACCAAAGGAATGTTTGAAACCACGACAACTGAGTAATATAGCAATTTAAAAAATGGGCAAATACTAAATTTGATTTCCAAAAGTAAAGACTTGAGACTTTTTGAAGTAAAATAAAAATTCTGCTTTAAATCTTATTTAACACTTATTTATAGTTTAAGGATCCAAGGAGTAATGAATAATATCAATCTGGGTGTAAGCTCTTCAAAGGGATTGGAGAAGCAGTATTAGCAAAGCAATTAAGAGTTCAAGACCAAATTTAAGAATGAAAAAACTTGGGTTCAAATTCTCCTTCCTTCTTTTTCAAGCTGTATAACCTTGACTTCTTAAGTTTCAATTTCCTCACCTGTGACATGCAAATGCAATCTACTCCCACAATATTTTTTTCTTAGTAAATATAACAGATAACATGTATAAAAAACTTTTGATAAATGTTAGTTTTAAAAGGGGGGGCAGGAAGAATTCCCCTACTTATTTTTATATCTATTATAATACCTGAAGATTAGTGGTAAGGACAACATTAATGAGAAGGGAAGCTAAAATTTATTAAATAAGTACATTTTAGGGTACTTTTGCACTTATTTAATCCTTGACGATCAACAGAACACATCAAAAGCCAACTAAAGTATACTCCTTCGTTTTCCTAATTGCTAGTGGGACTGGCTCAATTCCAGGTGCAATTCTGACTTAGATATAAAACACAGGCTTAATGACTAATAATTCATTATCACTGTTTCCTCCTTTGTTCTTAATCAGCAGATATAGCTATTTAAATCATAATTTTGTCTTTATTATCAAAATTCAAGTTATTAATTTTGCCTCTATTCCCTCTTACCCGCCTTCTTGTTATTTTTTTATCCCCTTCTGGACAACTCACTTTTCAAATGGACTACTGAAAATCAGTTATTGAACAGTGGAAAATGAAGACTTTAGAAATTACTAATAGAATTTATGTTGCATCCATATACACACATTGTTAGCATAGGCATTTATTTATTCCTGCAACAAATATTTGAAATGACCTTTACCATAGGTAATGCACATTGCTTTATGTACTAAACCACAATTCCTCAATTTTTTTGTGTGTGTATTTTTCTGAAGCTGGAAACGGGGAGAGACAGTCAGACAGACTCCCACATGCGCCCGACCAGGATCCACCCAGCATGCCCACCAGGGGTGACGCTCTGCCCACCAGGGGGCGATGCTCTGCCCCTCCGGGGCATCGCTCTGCCGAGACCAGAGCCACTCTAGCGCCTGGGGCAGAGGCCAAGGAGCCATCCCCAGCGCCCGGGCCATCTTTGCTCCAATGGAGCCTTGGCTGTGGGAGGGGAAGACAGAGACAGAGAGGAAGGAGAGGGGGAGGGGTGGAGAAGCAGATGGGCGCTTCTCCTATGTGCCCTGGCCAGGAATCGAACCCGGGTCCCCTGCACACCTGGCCGACGCTCTACTGCTGAGCCAACCGGCCAGGGCCCTCAATTTTTAATCGAACGCTACAGCCAGATAGCATACATGAAAAGTTTGCCATAATGTGACAACTTTTCTTCTGAGTTGTCTAATCTTCTCATATGTGCACAAGTTTTTTTAAGGCACAAAATATTGGACAAATAGGAAAAATTCCATCTTATAACTATTGTTGGCAGGTAGTATTTGGAAAGCTGGAGAAAGGCAGAATGAACCTTACTGAAGAACAAACATAAATTATCTCTAGGGAAAAAAAAAAAAGAGTATGACTTAAACCAGGGTTAGTCAACCTTTTTATACCTACCGCCCACTTTTGTATCTCTGTTAGTAGTAAAATTCTCTAACCACCCACTGGTTCCACAGTAATGGTGATTTATAAAGTAGGGAAGTAAAACTTATAAAGCAGAGTCACAGCAAGTTAAAGCATATAATAATTACTTACCAATTAGTACTTTACTTACAATTTAGTACCTTATGTTGGATTTTCGCTGTTTGGCAGAATAAATCTTTATAAAACAACTTACCATAGTTAAATCTTTTTATTTATACTTTGGTTGCTCTGCTACTGCCCACCATGAAAGCTGGAACGCCCACTAGTGGGCAGTAGGGACCAGGTTGTCTACCACTCACTTAAACTAATAAAGGAGTTCAACAAGATTGCAGGATACAAGATCAATATTTAAAAAATCAACTGTACTTCCATACACTAGCAATGAACAATCTGAAGATAAAATTAAAACATTTTTATTTTCAATAGCATCAAAAAGAATAAAATGCTTAGGAACAAATTTAACAAAAGAAGTACAACACTTGTACTCTGAAAACTACAAGATATTTTCAGTGAAAAGAAATTAAGGCCCAAAAAATAAAATAACATCCCATGCTCATGGATTAGAAGACCTAAAATGGCAATATTCCCCAAATTAATCTATAGATTAAACATAATCCCTATTAAAATTATAGCTGTCTATTTTGAAGAAATGGTAAAATGACCCTAAAGTTCACATGAAAATGCAAGATCCAGAATACCAAAACAATCTTGAAAAAGATTAAGTTGGAAGACTCACACTTCCCATTTTTAAAACTTACTACAAAACAAGACTGGAACTGGCTTAAGGTCAAACACATAGATAGATGGAATAAAATTGAGAGTCCAGAAATAAACTCTTATATTTACATTCAAATGACTTTTTTTTTTTTTTTTTTTAATTGATTTGAGAGAAAAGGGTGCGGGGGAAGGTAGGGAGAGGAGCAGGAAGCATCAACTCATAGTAGTTGCTTCTCGTATGTGTCTTGACAGGGCAAACCCAGGATTTTGAACCAGTGGCCTCAGCATTCCAGGCTGACGCTTCATCCACTGTGCTACCACAGGTCAGGCTACATTCAATCGATTTTTAAGAGTTGCCAAGACAATTTCAAGAAACAGTGATGACACAACTGCATAGTTACATGTAGAAGGATGAAGCTGAATCCCTACCTCAAATCATATATAAAAAATTAACCTGAAATGGATCAAAGACTTAAATATAAGATCTAAACCCAGACATAGGGTATAAATAAATCATCATGACCTTGGATTGGGCAATGGTTTCTTAAACATGACATCAAAAGCACAAGCAACCCAAGGGGGAGAAAAGACAAATCAAATATTATCAAAATGAAAAGTTCTGTGCCTCAAAAGACACTATCAAGAAGATAAAAAAACTCACAGAATGGGAGAACCATATATCTGGTAAGGAACCTGTATTCAGAATATACTAAAAACTTACATTTTTTCCAAAGATATATACATGACCAATAAATACAGTACATGCAAAGATGCTCAGTATCACAGTTGTTAGGAAAATGCAAATCAAAGCAATAATGAGATACTGGACACCCACTAGGATAACTATACTCTGATGACAACATGTACTGGTGAGGATGGAGAGAAACTGTATATCTCAAAAGTTATAAATAAAAATGTAAAAATCATGTAGCCTCTTTGGAAAACAGTTTGGCAGTTCCTTGAAGAGTTAAACATAAGCATAGGACTTAGAAATTGCACTCTCATGGATCGACTTGGAGGAACTGAAAACATATGCCAACACTGAAACTTGTGCACAAATGTTCATAGCAGCATTATACACAATAGCCAAAAGGTGAAAACAATCCAATTATCTATCAACTGGCAAAAGTTAGATGCAATGTGGTATATCCATACAATGTTTTATCATTTGGCCATAAAAAGGAATGAAGTATTGATACATGTTGTGACTGAAGCCAGATATAAAAAGTCCACATTGTAAAATTCTACTTATATGAATAAAACAAAAATCCATAGCAACAGAAGGTGGATTAGTGATTGCCAAGGGCAGGGTGAAAGAAGAATGGTGGGGAGGGAAGAAAGGAGCCTGGGGTTTCTTTTTGGGGGTGATGAAAATGTTCTGGAACTAGACAGTGAAGGTGGTCACACAACTTTGTGAATATACTAAAAACCACGGAATTTTACCATTTACATTCCAAAAGAATGAATTTTATGGTTTGTGAAAATGTGAGGTATTTTCCAAACCTTTTCAATGTAATTCAGATAAGCCACATACCCTGCCCTCAAAGAGCTTACACTCTGGGGAGATAATACAAATAATGTGAAAATGAAACAAAATAAACCATAGCTTGATATACAATAAGAAAATGTATCAGCATATAACTTATATAACTAATTCCTATACACAGGAAGAGATCACATGAATTGGTGCAGGAACAAAGTATGTATTGTAAGTTTTAAAAAAAAGCGCCCTGGCTGGTTGGCTCAGTGGGAGAGCGTCGGCCTGGCATGCAGGAGTCCTGGGTTTGATTCCCGGCCAGGGCACACAAGAGAAGCGCCCATCTGCTTCTCCACCCCTCCCCCTCTCCTTCCTCTTTGTCTCTCTCTTCCCCTCTCGAAGCTAAGGCTCCATGGAACAAAGTTGGCCCAGGCGCTGAGGATGGCCCCATGGCCTCTGCCTCAGGCGCTAGAATGGCTCTGGTCGCAACAGAGCAACACCCCAGATGAGCAGAGCATCGCCCCCTGGTGGGCATGCCGGGTGGATCCCAGTCAGGCGCATGTGGGAGTCTGTCTGACTGCCTCCCCATTTCCAGCTTCAGAAAAATACAAAAAAAAAAAAAAAGGTGAATCTGATATGCTCACCTTCCCTCCAACACCACCAACCGCACGTAAATCTTGACAGAAAGTAATTAAGATTTGGACAGATGGAGAAAAATGTTTTTATTAAAAAGTATAAAACAGGAAAATATAAAATGAGTTATAAAATACAGTGGATATATTTGTATATATAGTATGTGTGTATGATTGTGTGTGTGCTGTCATACATTAACAGTACAGTATAACACTTTTGGATGAATAATTTTGAATATTATAGATGATTTAAATCAAGCTCCTTGTATAAACAGAGTTATTTGGGATACTCTATTTGATCTGTGTTATATAGCCAAGTTGTGAAGAAATACTTAAGAGTTCAATACCAGATGAAGTTGAGCTGATTTGATTGCTTTTTCTTTACTTTTTATAAAATATCTTTCTTTGTAATAATTCATTATAAATGTCACTAATTAAAAGATTTTAATTTAGAGATATACTTGAAAAGGATATTTTTTCATCACATCACAATTAGAAAGGTAGCTGTCAACTAATATGAGGACTTAAACCTAAGTACCCAGCACACTTCTAAGCATTTTACATGTATTCAAAATATACAAAATAATGCAATGACTTTGGAGTAAACTTTGTATTTTATTTTATTTTTATGTGAGAAGCAGGGAGATAGATTTCCTTCTGCAAGCACCTGGGCTAGGACTGCACCCAGCACCCCGATGCTCAGACCAACCAAGTTATCCTCTGTGCCCGGGATCAACACTTGAACCAACTGAGCCACTGGCTGAGAGAAGGGAATAGGGAGAGAAGAGGGAGAGAAGAAAGAGAGGAAAAAGAAGGGTACAAGAAGCAAATGGTTGCTTCTTATGTGTGCCCTGACCGGGAGAGAGCTGGGATGTCCGCACGCCGGGCTAGCGCTCCATCCATTGAGACAACTGGCTAGGGCTGGAGTAAACTTTTTAAACATCAAATCACACTTAGAAATAGATCTGTCAGTTCCTAAATTTTTAATTTATTTTAAGTACTATTGCAAATTGGTACTTAATTATTTTACTTCAATTTTCTCAATTATTTTTGTCAAATTCATTTATAGTATCTGCTACTCTTCTTTCTACAATTCATCTGTCCTCTCCAGTAGTATCCAGTAACTACCCTACATTCTTCATAAATGAACACATCTCTCCATTTTATTGCCATTTTTAATTCTAATTTACTAGTAAGTCCCCTCACAGTGGTGTCCCTGTGCCTTTATGCCTCACAGATGTTTTTTAAAATAGAGGAATTTTTAGGCAGCATGTAAAATTCAGAAAAGAAGTTGAAAAAAAAGTCTGAGCATCGAATGCCTAGACTTCATTACTGAGCACATAGCAATCATTCAATTAACTCTTGTGGGATGATTAAAAAGCCTAACCAACTAGCTAAAACAAAAACTTATAAACTGAGCTTACACCTCCAGCAAAGGATTAGACTTTGAAAAAAATTCCTTAGTTGATTATATTTGCTTAGATGTACTTATCCTAGGAAAGCACTAATCTTCATTTTAAAATTATGACACCTGATCAGTTAGTTTGATCCCTTTATAATTTCAGGCACGCAATACTTTGAAAAAGCTATTGCCATTTTAAATTTAATATTCTAAAAGTAAATATTTATATCACACTATCTGACATCAAACTATATTACAAAGCTAGCGTAATCAAAACAGCATGGAACTGGCATAAAAATGTACACATAGATCATGGAATAGAGAATCCAGAAATAAACCCATGCCCACCAGGTCAATTAATATATGCCAAAGGAGGCAAGAACATACAGTGGGGTAAAGACAGTCGACTCAATAAATAATGTTGGGAAAACTGGACAGATACATGCAAAAAAATGAAACTAGACCACCTTCTTCCACCATATGCAAAGCATGAACTTAAAGATGTACTAAAGATTTAAATATAAGACTCAAAACCATAAACCTCCTAGAAAAACTTGTGTAGTAAAATCTGACATTTCTTATAGCAATATTTTTTCTGACATATCTCCTCAGACAAGGAAAACAAAAGAAAAATAATCAAGTTTTTACACATCCAAGAATACCATCAACTAAACAACAACAACAAAAAAAACAACACCCCACTGAATAGAAGAACATATTTGTTAATAATACATCTGATAAGGGGTTAATATCCAAAATATATAAAGAACTCATACCACTCAACACCAAAAAAACAAACAATCCAATTAAAAAGTGAGCAAAAACCTAAACAGACATTTCTCCATACAGGATTTAGAGATGGCCAATAGATATATGAAAACATACTTAAGACCACTAATCATCAGTTATGCAAATTAAAACCACAAAGAGATATCACCTCATACTAGACAGAATGGTTAGCATCAATAAGTCAACAAACAAGTTTTGACAGGGATGTGGTGAAAAGGGAACCCTGTTGGTGGAAATGTGAACTGGAGCAGCCACTATGCTGCACTATGGAAATCAGTAGGGCCTGGCTTGTGGTGGCACAATGGGTAGAGCATTGACCTAGAAAGCTGAGGTCGCAGGTTCAAAACCCTGGGCTTGCCTGGTCAAGTCACATACAACAAGCACACAATGAACAACTAAAGTGAAGCAACTATGAGTTGATACTTCTCACTCCACCCCCTTCTCCTCACTCTGTAAAATCAATAAATAAAAATCTTTAAAAAAAAAAAAAAAACCAGTAGGGAGTTCCTCAAAAAATTAAAAATGGAACTGTCCTATGACCCAGCAATTCCACTTCTGGGGATATTACACAAAGAAACCTAAAGCAGTAATTTGAAACAATACATGCACCCCTATATTCATTGCAGCAGCATTATTTATAATAGCCAAGCTAGCGAAGCAACACAAGTGCACATCGATAGATGAGTGAATAAAAAAGAAGCCCTGGCCAGTTGGCTCAGCAGTAGAGTGTCGGCCTGGCGTGTGGAAGTCCCAGGTCTGATTCTCGGTCAGGGCATACAGGAGAGACAACCATCTGCTTCTCCACCCCTTGACCTTTTTTCTCTCTTTCTCTCTCTTCCCCACATGCAGCCATGCTTGATTTGAGCAAGTTGGCCCTGCGTGCTGAGGATGGCTCCACAACCTCGCCTCAGGCACTGAAATATACTGCTCACAAAATTAGGAGATATTTCAAAATGAATATGAAGCGATAATATATCCCCTAATTTTTGTGAGCAGTATAGTTCGGTTGCTGAGCAACAGCCCCAGATGGGCAGAGCATGGCCCTGTGGGGGGCTTGCCATGTGGATCCCAGATGGGGTGCATGCATGACTCTGTCTCCCTGCTTCCCAGCCTCTAAGTAAAAAGGGAAAAAAAGAGGTGTGGTACATATATACAATGGAATATTACTAAGCCATAAAAAAGAATAAAATCTTACCATTTGCAACAACGTGGATTGACCTACAGGATATTATGCTAAGTGAAATAAGTCAGTCAGAGAAAAGTAAGTATCATGATTTCACTTATGTGTGGAGTCTAAAGAAAAATATAATAAGCAAAATAGAAACAGACTCAGATACAGAGAAAAGCCTGATGACTGACGGAGGGAAGGGGACAAGGGACTGATTGGAAAAGGTAAAGGGATTGAGAAGTACAAATTGGTAGCTAAAATATAGTCACAAGCATGTAAAGTACAGCATAGGGAATATAGTCAATAATAGTGTAATAACTTTGTATGGTGCCAGACGGGTACTTGAAATACCAGAGGGATCACTTTGTAAAGTAAATGATTGTCTAACCATTATGCACTACATCTGAAACGAATACAAAATAATACTGAATGTAAACTGTAAATGAAAAATAAAAATTTAAAAATTAAAGTTAAAAGTAGATCTTTATTTTGTAAAGATAATCCCTCATGAGCAAAGTAACACAGTTCTCACTAAAAGATCATATTATGTTTATGAATTCCATATAAAACCAACTAAAGAAGTAGTCTTTAGACTGTTAGATAAACAAAAGCACTAGTAAGGCCCTAGGAAGAGCCTTGTACAATAGAAAATGTCATACAAGAACATTTACTTTGTTATTCTAAAATCCGTAGTGATATTGTCAATAAGCTGAAAAACACAGCCTCAGAAAAAATAGTATTATCTTCTGGTAATTCAAATCAAGTAAGATTTTTTAAAAAATACATAGTATCTACTTTTAACCCCGATTTAAGACTGTTTTGAGAGATCAAAGTCAGCCTTGAAAGTAATTTTCAAGTAACCATTAGTACTTACAACAATTTGACCAAACCACTAAATTTTTCAATATCCACTCTGTACAAAACGTGAAAGGTAATACCGTTTTTGGTAGAATGCATTCTTAATTCATAGGCAGCCAAGAGTGATTTAACTTGCATTGGTGTAAAAATTTATATGCTAATTCTAATTTGTATGCTTAATATCAAAACTATAGTAATAAACGGAGTATTATCTTGGACATTCTTAGTTGAGGTAATAAAGAAACCCTAGGATTTCAACATGGTTTTCAAGTTAAATTTTACATAGCCTTTTAAAATCTCAACATAGATTTATAAATATCTTTATGAAAATAATCCTCTAATAGACTAATTAATTCATAATTATATGCTTTGTCAAAGAAAAGCCTGATGTCTTCTGAGCTCTGAAAACCTCAAGTATTTAAAACTCCCATATCTACTGTACACCTGAATGTCCCACAGGTCAGTTAAACTCATCATATCTAAAACTGTATAATATAACCTCCTTCACTTCTTCCACATCCCCACTGTTCAATTTTTATGACCTTCTCCTCCTTTATTTCCAATCTTAACGAATGGAACTTCCACACTCCAAGGCCCACAGGTATGAAACCTGAGAATCAAGGAGGCATCCTTGACTCTTTTCATTCTTCATTATGCAACCTACCTGCAGGTAAAAACACCAAAGTGTATCCAGGCTAATTCCTTACCATGTTATGACCTTCCTCCTACACATTCACACTGTTTTCACTGAGGATCTCATCAATGTCCAAATGGCCTCCCTAGTGTCCTTTTTTCTACCTACCATCATTACTAATTTATTTCTTGGCTCCCCAATGCCTTTAAAGTAAAATGCAGACTGCTTAAAGGCATATATATTCCTCTGTAATTTGAACTCTGTCCTTCTCTAGCTTTTTGGTGTATTCCTTTTCCAGCCCTAAACATCTGCAGTTTCTATTATCGAATTGTTGCCCCAAGCTGCCAAGTGTAATAGTGGCCTACAATACTTAGTTTATATACTATCTCGAGTCTAAATTAGGTGATTTCCAGTACACCTACTGCACCCTCTTTGTTAATCTGGATAATGAAACATGATTTTTATTTGTCTGTATTAGACTGTAAGAGCCTTGAAGGCAAGGTCTGCGTCTTTTGTTTCGTCACTTCTAATGTCTTACGGGTCCTGAGAAATAGAAAACACTCGATGTTTGATGAACAGAAGACTGAATATGAGATCATGGCCATGCCCACATCATGCTAGATGTTTCATATTCCAAGTATTAAGACTAAGTGATAGCATCTATGTAAAAATTGATGTTTCTTACACACCACTTTTTTTTCTTGCAGACTGAATATCCCTTAACTAGTATCACTAGGAACTACTCCCTTCTTTCATTTATCAAAATGCAATTTACTACATGAAGGAAGACATAAATAAAAAGATTATGAAAAGATAAAACTATTTGAAATACATATTAAGAGCCATAAAAATGTTCAAATCTTGTGATTCAACTTGCACATATAGGATTCTCCTCAAAGTGAATAAAGCCCCCAAAGGGTTTTCTCTGTATATAAAGATGTTCCACTGCCACATTTTTGCGCGCGCGCACACACACACACACACACACACACACAAAGTGAAAGTAAATAAAACGTCCAACAGTAGAATTACTGAAAAAAATTATGGTTCACCACTGACAAAATATTAGGTAACATTTTAAATTATGAAAACACTCTATAGGAAATTAGGGAAATCTTTACACTACAACCTTAAGAGAAAACAAGACAATATAAGTATAATTATACCATAAATATAGTATATATAACCATAATTACATTCATATTAATATTTTCACTAAAAACCTAATAAGAAAAATATTAAATATGAGATTATAGATATTTTTCCTATTTTTCAAATAGCATAGTTTTTCCACATTCTATCACTGAAAAAAAAGTCTTTCATGTTCTTAAAAAGTTTTAGGTTCTAAATTACATCATTTAGCCTTATTAAATTAACATACCAGAAAATTATAGATAGTTTTCAAGAAAACTAAGAGAATAGAGACTTGCTAAACTATGAAATTTTATTTAAAAAAAAACACTGAAATTTTGGTGGCTGTCTTCTAGTTGAAAACATCAGAATCAATAAAACCATTATAATCAGTAGAGGTGGCAACATGGCTCAACAGCTAGGTAAAACATTAGAGATTCAGATAGTTCATCCCAAGACTTGTAAATTTTAAGTCATTTTAAACTCTAGTTCTTAGGCTCCCTAATCTGAATACCGAGGACATGCAATAGCACTATGACATACAATACACACCTCGAACAATCAGAAAAGAATGAAGAACTATGTAATACCTCTCTCCCTTTCCCACCAATACCTCCCAACTCCTAATATGCATAACAGGTTACTTTAGCCCTGGATCCTACAAATCAGTCAAGCCCAGAGGTAATACCTAAAAACAGAAGTAAAGCTGGAATGGGACTAAAACAGGAGAAAGAATTCAAAACACTTCTGCATACAGACCTTTCTCTTATCCAGCTAAGCACACCTAATTGTCCACACACAAATTAACTAAATCACACCATTTGCTTTAAATGCTATCTTACCTTTTCTGGGCTTCATGTTTTCTTTCGTCTATTATACATGATCAGTATTTAGCAAGCCATATCCCATTTTTTTGTCACTCCAATTAGCCCTATATCCCAGGACTTAATACAAATTTATTCAGTAACTGTTTGCGAGTCCTTAGGATTAAACCCCTTTTCTCAAAACCATGGTAATTAGCACCAGAGCAAAATATAGCACCTATTATTTCATTAGTTATAAACTCTAGACACAGTGAAGAAAATATTTACTGTTTTTCATGATGCCTTCCCCTCCAAAAATATTCAGGTTATTTAAACTAGTAACTCTAAGTAGACCCCTGTGTTCAAACTTGGGAATAAATAAGATTAACTTTGTATTCTGAGGAAAAGATAATGTAATGTTATATAAAGCCATAAGCAATAACTTCCAATTTTACAAACAAGTAATAGTTACATCTGGCTCTTGCGTTAAAAAATTATGTATACCGAGCAACTGAATGGTATCATACTCCATTGCATTTGTTTCTTTAGTTTTTTGTTATCTGCAAGAAAAGTGAAAATGTTGTTGAGATGAACTTATTTCCACAGAATAGAAAAGTCAATGAAAAAACCCTTCCTTTACCTTCCCCTTGCTACATTCCTCTTTTCTTCTCAACTCAGACTCTGCTCTTGAACACATAAGCACAGTACTGAAATGAATGCGCACATCCATGAAACGCAGTACCCTAAAGTAAGGTATGGAAAGATAAAGGCTGAGTTCAAACTGTTCTAGCTGATATACTAGGCAGTAAGTCAGAAGCTCTAGATTTTAGATATAATGGAAATGTGTACAGAAGACAGTCACATTTAGATTTTAAAGTATGAATGTTACTGAAGATTACACTTTAATTTTAAATATTAGAGCTCAAGAGTGTGTGTGTGTGTATCCCATAGTATCCTAACATTAATTACCTCTAAATTTTTCTTCAAATGCTAGAAATTATTTCATGTGATAAATTTTATGTACATGACCATTTTCAGAATCAAATCAGAGGAGTGATGGATTCAAATGATATTCAGGGAGGTGTTGGAAGTATAGTGAAGGAAAAGATCAAGTAATATAACCAAGTTTCTAGTTTAGGCAACTAAGCTGATGGTGGAAACATTAACCTACTTCACATAGTTATAATAATAGTTTTCTTTCTTTTAAGGTGGACAGCATTAAGAGTAGGGAAGAAATAAAGGATGAGTTTAGATTTATATACTTTTGAATCTATAGTATTCATGGAACATCAGGAGGTGTCTGGTAGACAGACAGTTGGATCTAAGAAGAGAAATATATTCTGGAGATAGATTTATGAGTCATCAGTATACAAGTAGTAAGCAGATAAAAAGTCATGATGAATAAACGAGATGAATAGGAAGAAAGAACGGAAAGAAGGTTGAAAAACCACTTTGAGAATGCCAATATTTAAGGGGCGGGCAAAGAGAAGAATGGCAAGAGTCTACAAACGAGAGGTTAAATACATAAAGAAAGAACAAAAAGAGAATGCTATATCCCTGAACACTGTTTCAAAAGGGTGTGTGTGTGTGTGTGTGTGTGTTGGAGGGGGGTATTCAAATAAACGTAGCAGAAAATGACCCGTTCCTCGTTACCTGCCAGAGAGCACTGCTTCTATAACTTTATGATTAGAAGAGAGGCAATGACTGTTATTCACTATAAACTATGTTCTATTTTTTAGTACAAACAACAAACATTAAACTTAAAGCAAAATGTAAACACAATTTTTGGTAAGTTACTATTATACCAGCCCTCATTTCTTGTTCCAGTTTCTATGTGCTATCTATTCAAAATACATGCCACCTATTTTAATCATGATGAAAAAGAGAGCAATGTCTATTTTACCTGCTTTGTTGAGCATTTAATCTAACAGAATTAACTAATATAAATAAATGCTACTTAAAAATGTCAATCATAAAGTTTTTGGAGTAAGGGATAAAAACAAGCAAGTAAAATTATGTCCAAAAACAAAGCAGCCACAAGATCTGAGAGAACTATCTAAAGCTGTTCTAAGTATTTTTGACAGTGGTATCAAAGTTAAAGAGTATATTAAATTCAGTTTCAAAATTGAGTTACCAATAAACTACTAATACATGCATCTACATGGCTAAATCTCAAAACGCTTATTCTAAGTAAAACAAACCCGACACAGAAGCCTACATACCGTATAATTCCATTTATGCGACATTCTAGAAAAGACAAAATTGCCAGGACAGAAATTTGATCTGGTTGCCAGGGGCTGGAATAGGTGTAGGAAACTGATTACAAAAGGACAGAAGGAACCTTTTCAGGTTCCTTCTGAAATAAACATTCCCTGTCTTGACTATGGTGGTGGTTGTAAGACTGACAGGTGCAAAAGTCATCAAACTGTATAAACCTAAAAGAGTGAATTTTACTGTATAAATGATAACTCATTAAGCCTTACTTAAGTCATCATACCACTATTTTAGTTGAATAGCATTTTTAATGTGCTATAATGTACTTCTCATTAGTTAGCTTATCTATAGTATTATACATAATACTTAATTAGCAAAGAAAATACTAACTATAATAAATCAATCTTAAGCTTAAAACAAGAAAGTAGATACCTTCCCTCTTCCATTAAACTCCAGTATCTTTCTCCCAATTCTGTGCCCCAAGACATGAAAACGATATAATCCTTACCAACAGCTAAAGAAACTGGTTTAAACTTTTCTTTGATTTATTTTTTATAGATATTACATATGTATTATTAAGGATGTATTCAAATAAAATGTTCTTACCTAAAAGGAGCCCTCAAGAACATCTATATGCAAGAAAATATTTTGAACTTAACACAAAACTATACTTGCCCTCACAAATCTTAGATTTAGAAATATGTATATCTTTAAACAATATCATATAGCTTAATCCCAATTAATAAATTCAACAAAAATGTAGTGGATAACTACAACACAGAAATTTGGTCCTTGACTTGATATTTTGAGAAGTAACACATTTGCAGAAGCAGGAATGCTATGCAAATATACATTTTCACAGTTTATGTCAATGCTTTTCCAACAACATTTTGAACTTACGAAGATTTCAGAATTTGAGGTCTTTTAAACTGGTCTAGGTTTCCTCAAGGAAAAGTAGTATCTGTTGAATAAATATCTATGTATAAAGCAAACTGACAGAGTTCAAAAGTGTCTTGTTTAAGGGTCAACAGTAATACATTATATGACCATGTACCTTAACAACACCTGTATTCCCCATGCCATGTAAAAATTTGTTTATGAGGAGATAAAGACTAGATGGATGTTAACAGTGAAAAAAAACACACATATGAAAAGAGAAAGAGAAAAGAATAAAAAGATTAGTAGAGCTAAATAAAAAGTATATGTTATTTATGTCTTTCTAGATAACCTGAAGATAGGTTATAGTATAAATACTGGATTCCTAATTCTTGTCTCAGAATGATAACAGTAGCTTTTAGGCCATTACATTTTAACTTTCAACCTTAGAGTTTTGTTAGTCATAGGCAGAGCCCTGAGAGGAAAACATTAAGTCAAGTGCATCAATGTTTTAAGAACAATATAAAAAATGGGGGTTGGGGGGCGTTAAGCCCAATTTACACCCGTGTACAATTTCCACTTGCACATTACCAAGTAAAAATTGAATTGCATATAACCTATATTCAAATGATCCATTTCTTTAGGTGGAAATTGGCAACCCACAGTCCTATCAGATCAAGACTTTTAAAGGCCCTGGCCAGCTGGCTCAGTGGTAGAGCACCAGCCCTGGTGTGTGGAAGTCCTGGGTTTGATTCTTGGTCAGGACACACAAGAAAAGCGACCATCTATTTCTCCACCCCTTGCCTCTTGCTTTTCTTTCTCTCTCTCTCTCTCTCTCTCTCTCTCTCTCTCTCTCTCTCCCTCCCTCCCTCCCTCCCTCCCTCTCTTCACCTCCCACAGTCAGGGCTCAAATGGTTCACGAAAGTTGGCCCCAGACACTCCATGGCCTTGCCTCAGGCACTGAAAGAGCTTGGCTACCGAGCACTGGAGCTCAGGCCCCAGATGAGCAGAGCATCGGCCCTAGACGGGGCTCGCCTGGTGGTTCCAGTCAGGGCACATGCTAAAGTCTGTCTCTGCCTCCCTGCCTCTCCGCCTTTCACTTAGTATATAAAAATATAAAAAATTAAAAAAAAAAAAAGACAATTAAGGCCCTGGCAGGTTGGCTTAGTGGTAGAGAGTCAGCCTGGTGTATGAAGTCCTGGGTTCGATTCCCAGCCAGGGCACAAAGGAAAAGCACCCATCTGCTTCTCCACCCTTCTCCCTCTCCTTTATCTCTATCGTTCTCTTCCCCTCCTGCAGCTCCATTGGAGTAAAGTTGGACTCGGCCAAGGCGCTAGAATGGCTCAGGTTGCAACAGAGTGACGGCCCAGATGGGCAGAGCATCGCCCCCTAGAGGGCATGCCGGGTGGATCCTGGTCCGGCACATGCGGGAGTCTGTCTCTCTGCTTCCCTCCCTGCTTCTTACTTCATAAAAATAAAAAAACAAAAACAAGACAATTAAAAGTGGTTTAAAAATTCTGAAAGAGTTGCCAAGGAACAGTGCTGAAAAAACTCAGTGATGTATTGTGTTGCAAGGATTAATTTCAAGGACATTTTTGTTTTGCAAATAAAAAAACTAAACATACAGTCATAAAGATTAATATTTTGAGAGTAAACTATTGAGTTTTAATAATTCAAGCAGTTTTTAAGGTATCTAAGATAACTATTTTTAAGAACAGTACTCACATAAAACATGTATGCATTTCATCGGTACATAAGGACTAAGAAGTTTAAGTGATCCAAATATGTTACTTCTAACAGAAAGAAATCCACTATTTCAAAATGTCAGCATTCCTGAATGTCTCAGGAGATATAAAAACACATAAAATTATTTTAATAAATTCATTAATGTTGCTAATTCCATGTTTCTGCATACTGACAAAGGTTTCCTTTCTGCCAAAGGGCAAATGCATACCACAGAAAAGTTTAAAAAGTTTGGTATAGTCATATTAAATGATAAGCTACACACATGTAAAATGGCAAAACAATTTACCTACATAAATTATGTTAAAAATTCAATGTATTTTTGAGTGTTTTTTGATGCTTAACATTTTTATAAAAAATAATTCAAGAATCACAATAATATGAACGTAAAGTGGCTTTTCTATTTTTCTAAAACTATTTCACAGGTATAGCATGCATATATAGGATGGGGCAAAGGTTTACAGTTATGAGTATGCAAAACAGTTTATGTTTATATTATTATTTATTAATTATTGTATTATTTTCCATATGAACAACTATAAACCTTTTTGCCCCACCTGCACTTTAAAATTGTCCTAAAATTTTAAAATGCATTACACATACATTTTGTATATTATACATGGTGTAAGATAACAAGGTTTTTTTTTTGTTTTTTTTTTTGTTTTTTTCATTTTTCTGAAGCTGGAAACAGGGAGAGACAGTCAGACAGACTCCCGCATGCGCCCGACCGGGATCCACCCAGCACGCCCACCAGGGGCGATGCTCTGCCCACCAGGGGGCGATGCTCTGCCCATCCTGGGCGTCGCCATGTTGCGACCAGAGCCACTCTAGCGCCTGAGGCAGAGGCCACAGAGCCATCCCCAGCGCCCGGGCCATCTTTGCTCCAATGGAGCCTTGGCTGCAGGAGGGGAAGAGAGAGACAGAGAGAAAGGCGCGGCAGAGGGGTGGAGAAGCAAACGGGCGCTTCTCCTGTGTGCCCTGGCCGGGAATCGAACCCGGGTCCTCCGCACGCTAGGCCGACGCTCTACCGCTGAGCCAACCGGCCAGGGCTAACAAGGTATTTTTTTAAAGGACTGCAAATCAAATAATGTATTAGCTATAACTGCCGAAAATTTTAGAATTCCTCTTTTTAAATTATCTTCACAATTCTCCTTATAAGCCACACATGAAAAACTCTATAATCAAGCCTACCTTTTTTATTAAAAAAAGAGGTATTATAAATCCTAAAATGGCAGTATGGCAAAATGGAAATAAGTGTTAGGATTAGAACTATTGGGGCTGGAAGCTTATCTCTAACACTTTGCTAACTTTGCAAGTATTGAACAAGTTTCTTAACATAATGAGCCTCAATTTCCTTGTCTGTGCCTGACCTGTGGTAGCGCAGTGGATAAAGCGTCGACCTGGAAATGCTGAGGTCGCCGGTTCGAAACCCTGGGCTTGCCTGGTCAAGGCACATATGAGAGTTGATGCTTTCCAGCCCCTCCCCACCTTCTCTCTCTCTCTGTCTCTCCCTCTCCTCTCTAAAAAAAAAAAAAAAAAAAAAAAATTTCCTTGTCTGTAAAACAAGAACACTATCACTAACTTCCAATCACGATACACAGTGTGGCGGTTAAGGTGGATGGGTAAAGCATGAACTCTGGAGCCCTTTCTCCACTTTCTTCCACAGCTGGTGACCTTAAGTCATTTTATACGTATCTTAAGATAATAAATACAACCAAACTTACACTACAACTTAGAGAATTGGGAATATTCATATAAAGCCCCTGGCCCAGTTTCTGGTACATGGAAGTCACTAATAATATTACATATTAAAATGTAAAACACTTAATACAGAGCCTGACAAGCATAAAAGATACTAACCCGACCTGTGGCGGCGCAGTGGATAAAGCTGCGACCTGGAATGCTGAGGTTGGCAACTGGAAACCCTGGGCTGGCACAGTTAAGGCACATGCGCAAAGCAACTAAGAGTTGATGCTTCTTGCTCCATCACCACCACCTTTCTCCCTCTTTCCTCTCTCTAAAATCAATACAATCTTAAAAAAAAAAAAAAAGCAATCAAGGACCCAATTAAGACAAAATAAAACACAGAAAAGTATTTAAAAAAGAAAACGATCTTACTAAATCTTAGTTTTCCTAAACTAAGTTCTAAATTACATTTTACTATCTCTAAAACTCAAATCTGCCTCTGAAGATACAGATTTACTAGTAAGGATAAGACAAAGACTATCTCAAAGGCTCTAAAGGTATTCATTCAAGGAGTCCCATAAGGTTGTGTTAATGACAACAGTTCAACTGTACAACCGACTTAGTGTACAACTTTTCAATTAATGACTTTGAAAGCATCAGATTCTTTGGTTATATAAATACTGAAACTTTAAAAAAAGATCAGTCATACTAACTTATAGATTCATCTATTATATACTACAACTCGTCACATACATTTCTATGAATGAAATCACTTTCTAAAGATGAATTTCCCTTTCTAAAAACAGATGCTTTGACAATTTCGACTCAATATAAAAAACCTAACAGTAAAAAGATCACAAATTGCTTAACAACTCAAATTTAAAATATAAGATAGTAAAGATTTACTGATTTCAAAAACATTATATACTATATATACATATATGAGATAATAGTTTTAATTCTATTTTAGTTTTCTGCCTAAAGTAAACAATTTCTTTGGTTACATTACTTGAAAGTATTGAATCAAATGAGCAATCAAAAAATAATATTAAGATTTTACTAAAACTAGAAATGTGGAATCCTAAATCCTTAAGAACACATATAAATCAGATTGATCATTTACTAATTATAAGACAGTGGGCAATTTTCTAACCTTTCCAGCATCAGTTTCTTCATCTGTAATTTGTAGATGGTAACTGTTCGTGAGCTTTAGAAGAATTAAATGAGATAATACTATGGGGACATATTAAACATAATTCCAAACAAATAATAGGCCCCCAAAATCTTATCTAGTTGGCAGTGCTAGAGAAAACAAAAATAATCTGTACTAATAATAACACTTTGGGAACAGAAAGAAATATGCCTTAAAACATAATGATGATAAACAATTCATCAAAACTGACTCTAGATTTGCAACAAATAGAACAATATAGAAGAGAAATACCTAAAATCATTTTATTACTTACTTGGGAAAAAAATTCTGAGCACATAAAATACCCTTTAAAATTGTAATGATGGCCTTTAATGAAAAAAATATGGTGTTTAAAATTATTTTTAAATCAACTAGAAACACTAAAATTCCATTCTAGTAATTTTAGAAAAGAGTATAAAAATAAAATTTTTGTGAGTCATTATGTATTGTTTACTACAAACAGAGTTAATTCACTTACAGTTCTTAGGAGGGATAGAATATATTTTAAAACTCAATCAACCTCACAAGGTCAGGATTTCTAACATAAAAGTACTATTTTCATACCAAGAAAATACAACCAAGAGACAGGTATCCTATCTCTAAAAGAAATAGAGAAAAGCACCTTGGACTTAGATAATTGAAAAAATCACAAATGGTTCTGTGTCAGCCCTAAGCAATACATAGCACCATGACCAGAGCTCAGATAAAATTATTAAGAATTAGAGAATCCCTTATTCTCTCACTGACTCACTACAAGAATCTATACCAATCACATGGCCTATGATGTCAAGTTTATCATTAAAAAAATGGAAGTCATGCTGGTCACTTATTTCACAGGGAAATGAGAATATTTATAAAGGAACTCAGGTCACCTTGAAAAAGGACCAATCTAAAAATACAAAGAATAATGATAAATGACAACTGCTAAAAAGAGAAAACTGCTTAAAAAGTATTTCTTAAATGGTTTTCAAAGGCTATATAACACCATTACTTACCACCAAAGCCAACTTAATATGCTCCAGATATTAAAATAAACTTCAACTAAACAGTTAATTACCAGAATTCTATAAAGTTCTTAGTAATTTCCTATTCATTTTATGGCAAAGAAATGTGACAAACAGAACTGAAGTGCATTTCTCTAGTAAGAATTTTTATTTACTTCAGTTTTCCCAATCACCTCATATGAAACTGAAATCTTTTATTTAAAATTTCAGAATTACTTACAAATTATAGTTTTTCTAATACGCAATGAGGTGGGGAAAGTTAAATCAAACCATATAAAAACTTAAACTCTTTAGTTTTCTTTACTCTTGTATTACTAACTTTTACATCTTATTTTGAAAATGTAGAATTCCGTATCACGGTATGTCAAAATATAATACAGACAGGTTCAAATGTTTCTAGCATAGCAGTTTGGTAATGGATGGAACTGAAAAAAATTAAATATGAAATTAGGAATCCTTAAAAAATACATGTTTGAGTTGTGTAGTCCAACTCCAAATAAAGAAAATTACAAATTTTTGAATTGATCCAGCTTTGCTCATAATATTTTTTGAAATTTAATATGATCATTATGCAGAAAACCAAAACTGTATTTACTACCATACAGAAAACTTTCACTTTTCCTCCCCAAAGAGAATCTCAATCTATCTTCAAACATAACTTTTTTCTTTTCAAAGGTGGACAGTATTTTATAATGATCCCTACATTGATTCAAAATGCTTTTAAATAACCAGTAAACAAATATTGAGTGGCTTTTAAAAGGAAGCATCCCATATACCTTTCTAAAAACACTAACAATTATTACTTAATATTCAACTTTAATTTGATTAACTAGATTTTCATTACTTTAAAACTGATTTCTTTACAAGTAATTACCGTATTATATGTTATTGGTAACTCTGCAGACTCAAGGAAACAGTAAATCATAATGTTGAAATTCCCTTTACCTATATTAGAAACTATTTCTCCACATACATAACTAGGATTGTAAGATTACTGTAACACTATGGTCCTTTCACTGAATTAAAAAAAATAATAATGGAAATACAAGATTAACCACTGGCGACTATCCCAACCAATACAGGGAAGTAGAGCAGGATTCTTATAATCTCTAGAGAAACAGAAATTATTCATTCCAACTGTTATCAAAAATTTAAAGTTCAAGCTTAGGTTTTATTATAGTTTTATAACGTTTTCTCCTTTAAAAGTAACCTTTTAACTTAGTTGGCCAAATAAAAAAATATTTTCAGTCTGCTTTAGAGAGATGTTTATGCTATCTTAAGAGCTATCAAACAATCTATATTACTTAGAGATCGCTAACTATGAACAATCAGGAAAATAAGATCTGACAAGAATTCACTTTCATTTAATTCCAAAGTCACTAGAAAAAAATAAGTCACATAAAAAGATACCACAGATGCAAACATCTGTGTAAGAAAGCTCCCTTTAAGTGTAAAACTCGGAAAGTTCCTTCTGTTGATAAAAACTAAGCAAGCAAGCAGAACTCCTTTCCATAACCTTTAATAGAAATCTGTTCATCCCTTGACATGTCTCCATATTTTATCTAAATAAAAGTTGTAAAGACAATTACAGGTTCATATAAGGGACTTTCAAACATTTACACTGAAGCCCTTATCTGCCTCGACGAACCCCAAACCCTCTGCTTTAAACGTGAAGTGTTGCTCCCGTCTGCATTCTCTGCCCCCAACAGGCATGCCCCCCACCCTGCGTAGGCCTGAGGCCCTGTAGCAAACAGTGTCTAACAGGAGCAGGCAGCACAAAGACAGGAATGGGAGATTAGTGGGAGGGAGGGAGGCCGGGATTGGGGCTCCGCAGGAGCTTCAGGCTTTTTAAAATTCAAACTGCTCCCTGACCAATACAAATCACGGACACGCTACTGACTACTACACGGATTTATAGCATTAAAACATGCCTGGTACGTGACAGCTATATTAACTTCACTCTTTTCAACATTTTTCCATACGTTTGCTGTAAGTGTGCTACAATTTATTTTAAGCAGAATACTAAACTCAAAAATAACCTTCAGAAAAGTTACTTATTGGACAATGACAATTCAACGAGACACACACAAAAATTCGAACCAATGTTAACACCCACCAGTAAAACAAGGGACTTTGCTGATCCGTGTTGCTTCATTTTAACCAATGAAAGTTTCCTTACCGTGAATATCACACAAAGTATCCAAATAGTCTAAAGCCATGTACACTTATTTTTCAACGCAATTTTTATGGCTGGAAACTTGTAAACCGGTTGTTTCTCCTTTCTACCAACCTACGCCTCCATGAACAAGCTCAAAACATTTAACTTACACTTGAACTAGAATTTAAGATAGAACTTACATTTTTCTCCAGCATTTACAGATACATTTGACCTATTAAAATGACACCTCTCTCATTACACAGTCAAACATCATGGGCACAAACAGCCAATGACAATCCTGGGACCTCAAGAAGATCTGCCCTGCCATTAAAGGATGGCACCTTCTACATTTTTTTTTTAACCTCCCAGGGATTTTAAGCATAAATTAATCTGTATACTTAAAAAAAAAAATGGTTCTACCTGTATCTTAGCACAATTTCCAAAACATTTAAAATAATTTTTATGCTTCTGCAGTTAGATCAGGAAGTACCTTAGTCTTTCACGTCTACTCGTTTAAAACTGTCCTTATATAACACAAACGTAAAGTGGCAGGGTAAACCTGTCAAGTACTTTATACTTGTCTTTGAATATAAAGTCCATGTGCAACAGACACTGTCAAACAACAGAAAAGGGGGGGTGGGGAGCGGGGCATATGCGGTGTCTACCACACTATGGTTTTCTGTATTAAATATTCATGTGAACGACTGAATTCTTCTACAAAAGAAAAGAGTCTCGATTAACTTTCCAACGTCCAAACAAGTTTTCCACGGGGAAAGAATTAGCAGAGGATCCGCGTCGGAGTATTTACATTTGGTCTCACTAACTGAAACTACTTCCTCCCTTCCTGGGGTCACAGGGGGAAGAAGGGGGGTTGTTTGTTTCCCTGGGACGTTCCCCACTCCCGGACTGGGAAAGTTGTAAATATGGGGACGAGCGGGGACACGGCCGCTGCCCGTTGTATTGTTTCCGCCTGCTGGCTGGCGGCGGCTCCTCTCCCGGGCGAGGCCTGTCACCGAGCCGCAGCAGCCCCGCTCCGCCCGGAGCTCTCCTAATCCCCGAGCTCAAGTAGATTCCGCTGGCCCGCGGCCTGCACTCTCCGCCGGGCCTACGCCTCCCCGGGCGCCCGGCAGGAGCCGTCCCCGCCGCCGGAGCCGGCCGGGAGCGGGTACAAAAACGACCGCCCAGCAGGGCGGCTGCCACCGAGAGGAGCGAACTCGCGACTCGCCCGCGGAGGAGACCTGGGGCCGCTACGGGAGCGGCGGGGAGGGGAGCGCGGAGGAGAGACGCTGAGGACCTGGCGCCGGCGCCGCCGCCGCCGCCGCCGCCGCCGCCGCCGCCGCGAGAAAGAGCAGGAATTTACCTGGGCGAATCGGCGTCCGAATCCGCGGGGAGGCCGAGGCCGCGGTGGCGAGAGACTATAATCCGGGCCGGGAGGGGGGGTGGCTACGGCTCCTCTTCCGTCTCCTCAGTGCGGGGAACATGTAGAGCCGGGGGGAGAGCAGCCGAGAAGACAAATCGCGGCTTCTTCTTCCTCCTCCTCCTCCTTCTCCCACATAGAAACACTCACAAACAGCCGGCCAGGGGCCCGAGCTACCGGGGGGGCATCGCCGCCGGCCCGGGAACCAATCCTCCAGTCGGCGGGGGCGTCCCTCCCTGCGGCTTGCTGGTGTCGGGTGAGTCGGTACCGACGGAGGGAGGGGGGGGAGGGCGGGGGGGGAAGGAGCCCTGTGTGTGTCTCTCTCTCTCGTTCCGTCTCTCCCTCTCAGAACAAAATGCCGACCGGAAGTGCAGCTGCAGGAATGACTCCCTCCACCGGCGCCAAACACTAACAACCACCCCCTCTTCCCCACTCCACTTCCGCCGCCGCCGCCGCCACTTGGGCTCTGGTCCTCGGCCGCGCCGTGCCGCTCCGCGCCGCTCGGCGTCCGGGGCCGGCGGGGGTCGGCAGCGAGGCGGCGGCGCTCGCCTCAGCACCCTTCTCCTCCGCAGGCCGGCTGCGGGTGTCGCCTTTCCCTGTCGGTCCTGCGGCGCGGCCGGGCCGGCTCTCCCCGGTCTCTGTTTTCCCGGAGGCCGACCTGAGCTTGCGGCGGCCGTGTGCGTGGCTGGTGCGCCGACCCGGCCCGGCTCGCAGGCCGCGCTCGCTGCCCCCGCGGGTCGACATTAGCTTTAGGGCGCCGAGCCTGGGGCGGCCGCGGAGAGGACGCCCGCGATCCGACGGCGACGATGCATGTTTTAAATGGTATCCCTGCAGCGTGGTGGATGGATGGATCGTACACCTTCTCTCCTTTGGAGAGGCCGGACTTGAAGCCCGTCTCTGCGTTATTTCTGCGGAGTCAGAACGCAGCCCGTGGAGGTGAAGAGGATTCCCAGCTGGATCGAATTGGAATCGTGTTTGTCATTCATTTATTTCTGGAAATAGGCGGTCTTTTCTGAACCTCCTTTTTTGTTGGCGGTGGTTTTGGTTCTTCCCTATCAGGATAAAGACCTGTAGGCGACGCTGTTGGAGCAAGTGGCTGGCCCGCGGCGCCCGAAGCGCGCCGGTCCGCGCCCCCCTCTAAGTGTGGGTGGAGCCGAGCGCGCGGGAGAGCCGCCCGCCGCGCCCCCGGCCACCCGCGACCGCGGGCCACGGGTGGGCCTGGGCCAGCCGACTTCAAACATCGCTTTTCTCGTTACATTTGAAACTAAGGTCCTGGACCAGGCTGGAATACAAATGTGATTCTGTGTAGCGTGCCATGCTTCTTGTAGTCTTACTGTAACAACGTGAAAAAACTATGCTTCCACGGCTCTTTATTGACTTCTGTAAATTAAAAGGGGGCCATTCTTCAGGTACAAAGTGCAGTAGGTAAGCGAGTTTTACTAAATGGGACGATATCTGTGTTATATTTTCATGAATTTAGTTAAATGATACCGTTAATTGTAAATGGGAGATTTTGCCTCCAGTTTATTCCTTTTGCCTTAAAAAATTAATTGGAGGGTCTCAGCCAGATCTTGTCCCTTTTTGACCCTCCAACCGGCTTTGCATCTAGCTGCGAGTCAGAGCCAAAGCCGCGCTGGCAGCGTGGGGCCCCGCGTGCCTGGGGCGGGGAGGCGGCGCTTCGGTCCTCGCAGGCGGGACCTCTGCGTTCGCCCTGCCCTCCGCCGGACTCTGTCCCCAGGTATCCATAAGACTTGCGCCCTCACCTTCAGGGTCTCTGCTCCAGTGTCACCTCGGGGCTTCCGTGGACACTCTTTAACCTGCAAGTTCCTTGCCCCCCTTTTCTACTACATCCTGCAGGCATTCGACAGCTCTTACGTATTTATCTGTTTTCCCTAGTAGAACGTCAAAGTTTTTTAGGTTTCTGTAAATGGGCTTTCTAGAGGACAGTGGATTGGTCCCATCCTATTCATACAACTTTGCTCTCTTCCTGAATCACAGACTGCGTTCATCCAGTGTGCCCTTTTTCTTGCAAAATACCTGCTCTTTTCACTAAATTAAAGTCTCTAAGAATTGGTTGGCTTACCCCAAATGCAGCATTACTTGAAAAGTTTATTCAGAAAATATTTATTGGGCACAAAATGTGTGCCACTTACAGAGATTCAAAGGTGCGTGTTTCTGAGGCCCTATATAAAGAAAGGAGCACATATGGCTGCTCTGGTTACTACTCAATTATGCTGTTAAGCAAAGCAGTGCTAGTGAGATTTACAGTTTCCTTCAATAGAAAAGATTCAGTGAAAGCCGAGGTTAGGATTAGTGTGGATATTTTAATACACATTTTAGCTTGCTGTTCATTTACATTTACTTTATGACAGCACCAGGTATACCAATAAATTAATTGATAATAACTTTTGAAAACTATGAAACAAATTGAGGATTTTTATTTCCTGGTGGCTGGAGAGACAGACCTTTTAAATTAAAACAAGTAAGCATACCAGCAAACTAGAATCTGCAATAAGCTTTTGGCTATGATACTATCAATACAAATAATCATAATTTCATTTATGGAGTTTTTGGACTAGACAGTCTTGAGAGTTATAACCATCAAACAATTAATTAGACATTGTTTAGTAAATCCAACAGTCTGTTGATTATGTTTACTCGTTAATCTTTAAGAATAGCTTTAAGTCTTATACAGATGGCTTGGAATATGTTTTTCACTCAGTTTCAAAATAATAGAATTTCAGTTTGCCTAAGGAAACAATTATCTTCCTATATACTTTTGTAAGTATTCCTGGCAAACTAATAATTTTGCATGTCCAGATAACCGAATTCTTGGCATTATTGTAGCATTTTAAAATTTTAGATACATATTTTTCAGTTTCTTTCCTCATTTACTTATTAGACACTTACTAAATGCTCATCGGTTTTATGATAGGCACCTCCTTTACATTAGTAAATGAAAATAAAGAAGGTCTCTGCCTTTAAAGATTTTATTTTGTATCTAGTTTATACCAATATTTTCCAGGTCATAGCATTAAAGAAATTGTTTCAAGGCATATCAGAATATGTCTCCATTAAATCAATGTGTTTTTGCTTAGCTAAATTTGAGTAGCCAAGTTGAGATCTTGTGTAGAATCTATTAATTTAATCTTAGTGTTGTCTTGATTTCATTGTCTGGTTTCTTGGGTTCTGTTTTTGGAAGTTTTTTGCTTAATAATTTTTTCAAACTATCCCCCCCCCCCTTTTTTTTTTGCTCTTACATTTTTTTAAACTCTGTCTAAAATCAGTTGATTTATGGTGGCCTTCTATCCTTGATTTGTCCATTCTTAATTTGTAGGGTAGCCCAATAAAAGCCTGAATCTAATCTGAAATGGTCCCCATGCTTTAAGTACTAAGTTAACAAGTATTCGTTTTATTTGCCAAGGCTAAACCTGGACAGTCCCATGATCAATAAATTACAGAAGATTTAATATTTTAAAATGGATTTTAAGTATTAACTATTGAATGCCATCAGCAGTAATTGATTTTGAATTATTTTTATTGATAAAACTTATCTTTGAGAGAAATATAGTTTGTCATAAAATGATAAAAATAAAAATTTTTAGAATCGCACTATTTTATGCCCACCAGTTCTATCCTTTGTTAGTGATAAAATTAACTCTTACAGGAACATTTTCTTAAAATATTGTAAAAAAGAACATGCAGTGTTTGTATGTTTTGTAGATTTCAGAATCTACCAAAATTATTTCCTATTTAGGATAATTAAGTTACTTTTAGGATGACTTTTATCTTAAACTTTGATGAAGAGTTAATTATATGTAGATGTTAATTTGAGGGTGAGCTACAAAAATATCAAACAATTTAACATTCTGTAAAAAAATTCCTACTTCAAGTTTTTAAAGTAAGTACCTTAGTCAAATTTGCAATAGTATTTATGAAGGTTATTCAACATATTTAATCTATTTTTGTTAAGATATTAGAAATAAATGGTTTTTCTCCTGGATGACTTTCTTGTCCTTCAAGAACAAGTTTTGTCCTTTCATTAATCCTTCTCACTTCTAAATGCATAGATTTTATTATCCATGTCATCCACTTATATTTATAATCCTTTGACTTTCCTATGTTATTGTTTGCATTTTTACACATCTATGCTTTATATTCCTAAATCAAAGTGACCAGTTAGCTGTTATACTACAAGTTTCATTGTGCATTGCATAGAGTAGGGCCCTCAAAAAAGGCATTTCTGAAATATAATTTCAGTACAAAATTATGTATAGTCATTAAATCTTCATGAAAATCTGTTCGTGAACCATAGAATTAAACTATGAATGTATTTTAATACTGAACTAATCTCGAACAACATTGATTTTTAAAATGTTTATTATCAATATTTATGAAGGAAGAATACCAAATCCATTAAAAACAGGCCCTGGCTGGGTGGTTCTGTGGATAGAGCATTGTCCTGGTACACCATGGTTGCGGATTCGATCCTTGGCCAGGACACATGAGAAGCAATGTTTGCACAACTAAGTGAAACCAGTTGATGCTTCTCCCTTTATCTCTATCTCACCCTCACTCCTCCCCCTCTTTCTCACCCCCTCCTTTTCTCCCTCTCTCTTCTATCCCTCATATCAATGGAAAAAAAATGTAAAATTAATTAAAAATCACTTAAAAACATCTAAAATAGGTATGAAGGCAGTGCATATGATGCTCATTTCAAAGCATCTCCTCCAGACCAGTGTTTTAAAATGAGGTCATATACCATTATGAATCATGAAATAAATGGTAGTGGGTTGTGACTAGTACTTTTTATTTAAAATATAGAGGAAATAGAAAATCTAAGCGTACATAACAAAGGTAAAGTATTTTTTAATGAAAATTTCATTTCTGTGTGCAAGTGCTAGGTAACCTTGTAATAACAGGTGTGGGCAAAAATAGGTTTACAGTGCTAAGACATTCTTTTGAGTTAATAAAGCTGTTGTAATTAACCTGCGTGTTTCCACACAAACAACTGTAAACCTACTTTTGCCAACCCCTGTATATTTCATATAGTGGATTATAGGCCAGTAAAACCTGGTGTTTTGTTCTTTTTAATCTGCAGTTTAGTTTTTCTTTTACATTTTCCCTTAGAAAATAAAAAAATACTAGAAAGGTCTGCTTACCTGTGAAATAGGAATTTTAGGAGGTGCCAGATTTGGTAATTGGTTCAGAAAAATGATCTTAAGGTAAGAGTAGGTAAACTATATAGAAATGTCAAATATCATTGAAGTTCCGTGAGGAAGAATTATTTTCCTAGTGCAGCTAAATTATTGTATTTAGATTTATGACTATTTTCTTATTGATTTGTTGTAACACATCTAATTTCAAATGCCTGATACAGAAAAATAATAAAATGAGGCAAAAAAAATATTTGTTTCTGCCTATTTATTCCCACCTTCCATTCTTTTTTTTTTTTTTTTTTTTTTGCAATTTTCCGAAGCTGGAAACGGGGAGGCAGTCAGTTTCCCGCATGCGCCCGACCGGGACCGGGATCCACCCGGCATGCCCACCAGGGGGCGATGCTCTGCCCCTCTGGGGCGTCGCTCTGTTGCATCCAGAGCCATCCTAGCGCCTGAGGCAGAGGCCACAGAGCCATCCTCAGCGCCCAGGCCATCTTTGCTCCAATGGAGCCTCTGCTGCTGGAGGGGAAGAGAGAGACAGAGAGGAAGGAAAGGGGGAGGGGTGGAGAAGCAGATGGGCACGTCTCCTGTGTGCCCTGGCCGGGAATCGAACCTGGGACTCCTGCACGCCAGGCCAACGCTCTACCACTGAGCCAACCCAGGGCCCCTTCCATTCTTAAAACAGGTGTTTGTTAACTAGTCATAGGAGTGAAAAGCAAACTGTTACCTTTACAGAGTATCATAAATACAATTTATTCCCTGAAAATGACTGAAACTTTTCCTCCTCTAAAAAGTAACATAAATTTTCAATAATGTTTTCTCTCTAGCCAAAGTAAATAATCATTTCTTAAAGGAAATAGTTAACTTTCATTTGCCATCCAACTCATTTATATATTTAAGTACATAACATTGTATAGAGAACTTAAAAAAGGAAAATTGAAAAAGGAGAAAATTGTGTACAGAATTTGAAAAGGCAATGTACTGTGTAAGTGGGATCTACCAAGCCGAAAATAAGATAGGAAGTACGATATACTAAAATGTTTTAATAAATTTTAGACATTTCAATAAAATTTAAATATTTTATTATTTCAGTATAGATTTCAGTAACGTAATATTAGCAAATCTAAGAGCATTCAAGTCTTTTTTTTTTTTTGGACATGTGCCAGCTTCCTTTCACAAGTATTTAAGACCTGGTTTGGATAAAACCTTAGCTAAACAAAATTTTCTAGGGAACTAAAATAATAGTCTCTAAGTAAATGATTGAAACAAAGTTTTTTCCAAAGTATTTTTACCAATATAATACATACCCTATGAATTTAAGAAAGAAATTATATTACTAGCCAGCAGGGGGAGCCAAATTAGTCCTGAAAGGAGTACAAAGGAAAGCCACATGACTTCCTGTTTTGAGCTTGAGTGTTTTGGCAGCTGCACTCTGAGTTTACCAAAAAGACAACTAAAAGTATAGAAAGCTAACAATGTATCAGATGTGGATAGGGTGACAATTTCAACTGTCAAAATCACCCTGCAGAAAGCGGACTGAAAGGAAACACTTCTGTTTAAGGACAGCCCAGAGGGAGAATAATGGCATAAAAGAGAGTTCTTTAAAACCAAATTTTAAAAATTGAATAAGATATGCAATTAGTTATTGATTTTTTTCTAATATAAGTAGTGAAATTTAGATGGATCAAAGCAAAATAATGATGTTTATCGACCATTAAGCAGGGGAAATTCAAGTAGAAGTATACAAGTGGAAATGTCTCATTATAATCTAAGATGGAAAACTATATAAAACAATATCTTAGAGCCATAATGAATCACTAGCCAGATATAACAATAAACCATTTCTTTTTTTTTTTTTATAAAGTGCTGCTCTGTATTTATTTATTTATTTATTTATTTATTTTAAAGATTTTATTTATTATTGAGGGGGGGGGGAGGAGCAGGAAGCATCAACTTCCATATGTGCCTTGACCAGGCAAGCCCAGGATTTTGAACCGGCAACCTCAGCATTTTCAGGTTGATGCTTTATCCACTGTGCCACCATAGGTCAGGCGAACCATTTCTTAATAATTTCATTTTTATGTAAGCTGAAATTAGACTTTAACGGGGCATATTTTAAAATTACAAAGTTGATGCTAATAAGTAGATTGACCTTTCATTAAATTTAGATGCACTTTGATAATTTAAGAAGCAAGGAATAAATTATAATAGAAATTATTACAGTGAACTATGTGAGATTTCTCACTTTAAAAATAAAATTGTTTTCACTACCCTTTGTCAACACAAAAAGTAATACTTATTTTGTGACAAATGTTTGGAGGAATATAGTGGCTAAATGATAATTGTACTGTCAGCTTATTTAATATCTTCTAAGAACATCAAAATGCCTGACAAAATAGTGAGTTGAAGTAAAATTATAAGAGCCGGGTTTCTGCATCAAAATAAAAAATGTAAAGGCCCGAACAATTTTAGGTAACTAAATTATGCTGGTCTAGCCCCGTACACATTGCAGCATTTATGAAAATACACCGTCCAAAGCATAGAAGGACGATTCAGTCAAGTTTTAGCTACAGGTACATTTGCTTATGTGTGTGTCCATTCCAAAAAACAAAAAAATAAACTTTTAAATACCATCTCCATAGGACCTAGAGCATTATGAGCCAGACAAAATTTTTAAATCTTGTTGAATGATTTAATTTAATTAATATGTGAACAGTCATGAAAAT
Organism: Saccopteryx leptura; assembly: GCF_036850995.1. Lineage (NCBI taxonomy): Eukaryota > Metazoa > Chordata > Mammalia > Chiroptera > Emballonuridae > Saccopteryx > Saccopteryx leptura. The sequence goes on from NC_089503.1 coordinate 161,054,996, forward strand.
TCAATATGCAACCCATTGAATTCAAGGAGATGGTACTTAGAAGCAAATCATTCAATACTGAGCACAAGAATAGTAGACCGTAAATTTCTGTAGCTCAGTTCTTTTATAATGCTAGTTTATACTGACATTATATCTATATATATGGGTATCAAATCAATTAATCATGGCAGTGATCTCCAAGAAGTAAAATTGATCTGACATCAATACATCAATCCTAGAGACATTTTTATACCAAATAAAGTGGTTCAACCTGTATTACTACTCCTGATTATGTGCTTTTTTTTTTTTTTTTTCTTCCATTTTTCTGAAGCTGGAAACAGGGAGAGACAGACAGACTCCCGCATGCGCCCGACCGGGATCCACCTGGCACACCCACCAGGGGCGACGCTCTGCCCATCCTGGGCGTCGCCATGTTGCAACCAGAGCCACTCTAGCGCCTGGGGCAGAGGCCACAGAGCCATCCCCAGCGCCCGGGCCATCTTTGCTCCAACGGAGCCTTGGCTGCGGGAGGGGAAGAGAGAGACAGAGAGGAAAGCGCGGCGGAGGGGTGGAGAAGCAAATGGGCACTTCTCCTGTGTGCCCTGGCCGGAATCGAACCCGGGTCCTCCGCACGCTAGGCCGACGCTCTACCGCTGAGCCTACCGGCCAGGGCCTGATTATGTGCTTTTTTAAACAAGTTGTGATAAATATGAACTATCAGAATTGTATAAACAGCCTGACCTTTTAAATTATATTTTCAATTTTGTTCATGTTTCCATCCATTGAAAAATATAATCATCTTTTTAAAAATTCCATTAATAAGGTGGCAATACTTTTGCCCTGTACCTTCTCCTGATTGATATGCATAATAATGGTTAACTCATAAAAGTCTAAAAAAGCCATTAACTCACCAAAGTCAATTTTTTTTTTTTTTTTTTACAGGGACAGAGAGAGTCAAACAGGAACGGAGAGAGATGGGAAGCATCAATCATCAGTTTTTCCTTGCGACACCTTATTTGTTCACTGATTGCTTTCTCATATGTGCCTTGACCTCGGGCCTTCAGCAGACCAAGTAACCCCTTGCTTGAGCCAGCGACCTTGGGTCCAAGCTGGTGAGCTTTTTGCTCAAGCCAGATGAGCAAAGTTGGGTCAAGTTGGCGACCTCAGGGTTTCGATCCTGGGTCCTCCGCATCCCAGTCCAATGCTCTATCCACTGCGCCACCACCTGGTCAGGCCCAAAGTCAAATTTTTAAAGTCTATTAAATGTGTAGTGTTTTTTTTTGTTTTATCTAGTTTCTATTTAATAATCTAAGTTTGACTGTAAATGATAAACTCAAAACCAAACAAAGGAAAAAGAAAAAAGCACATCATACCTTGTCATATCTCAGAGTAAGGAATGATAACATTAGGAAAAGCACCAAAAAAGTGACTTCTAGTAAACAAAATTGGAAGGTAAAATAAAGAATTTGGCTCTCCCTAGAAAAATTAAATACAAAATTTTAATCAGGCATTTATACCCACACATGAATACTGTTTTTAACACACTTTTAAAATCTGTATATGTTCTTTAAAACAGCTCCAAAAACCAAACTGCTTTAATAGTCATGTTTCTAATTTATCAGCTTCTTTCTCTTACACTATTAAATTTTGTACCTTTTCTAAATTCCCTCTCTGATAAGTTTTCTTGGTGTTGCCTTCATCCTAATTCTACCATCAACATCCATTAGCTTTCTACAGTATATTCAGGTTCCTCATGATCATATCCAGGAAAACTATGTAACGTTTGCTTAATGTAAAGGGACATAGCTTACATCAGTGGTCCCCAGCCCCCGGGCCATGGGCCATTTGGTACTGGTCCGCAGAGAAAGAATAAATAACTTACATTATTTCCGTTTTATTTATATTTAAGTCTGAACAATGTTTTATTTTTTAAAAATGACCAGATTCCCTCTATTACATCCATCTAAGACTCTCTTTTTTTTTTTTTTTTTTTTGTACTTTTCCGAAGCTGGAAATGGGGAGGCAGGCAGGCAGACAGACTCCCGCATGTGCCTGACCGGGATCTACCCAGCATGCCCACCAGGGGGCGATGCTCTGCCCATCTTGGGGCGTCGCTCTGCCGCAATCAGAGCCATCCTCAGCGCCCGGGCAAACTTTGCTCCAGTAGAGCCTTGGCCGAGGGAGGGGAAGAGAGAGACAGAGAGGAAGGAAAGGGGGAAGGGTGGAGAAGTAGATGGGCGCTTCTCCTGTGTGCCCTGGCCAGGAATCAAACCCAGGACTCCTGCACACCAGGCCGATGCTCTACCACTGAGCCAACCGGCCAGGGCCAAGACTCACTCTTGATGCTTGTCTTGGTCACGTGATACATTTATCTGTCCCACCCTAAAGGCCAGTCCATGAAAATATTTTTTGACATTAAACCGGTCCATGGCCCAAAAAAGGCTGGGGACCACTGGCTTACATCATGAATTTAGAAGATCTATAGTAGTACTTGACAATACTTCGCATTGAAAATATTTTTAATTTGAAGAATTTATTGCACATACAGGCTTTTTGTAAAAGTTTTTGAATATCAATTTTGTGCTAGGAGCTTAGAATTGATAATGATTTAATTTTCAATCTTGTGCTTACATTAAATCTTATGGGCTTTAATTCTACCTATAATATTGCTGTAAAAAGATAGTTGTGAAATATGGCTCTTTAAAAAATACCCAAACAGGCCCTGGCCGGTTGGCTCAGTGGTAGAGCGTCGGCCTGGCGTGCGGGGGACCCGGTTCAATTCCCGGCCAGGGCACATAGGAGAAGTGCCCATTTGCTTCTCCAACCCCCCCCCCTTCCTCTCTGTCTCTCTCTTCCCCTCCCGCAGCCAAGGCTCCATTGGAGCAAAGATGGCCCGGGTGCTGGGGATGGCTCCTTGGCCTCTGCCCCAGGTGCTAGAGTGGCTCTGGTCGTGGCAGAGCGATGCCGCGGAGGGGCAGAGCATCCCCCCCTGGTGGGCAGAGCGTCGCCCCTGGTGGGCGTGCCGGGTGGATCCCGGTCGGGTGCATGCAGGAGTCTGTCTGACTGTCTCTCCCCATTTCCAGCTTCAGAAAAAAAAAAAATACCCAAACACTGGTTTGAAAGTATTCTGACTATGATGTAACAAGTATATTTAATGTAAGTACGACCTCTGAATAAATGAATTTCTAATTTTCTGTATTTTTCTATATTTTTAGAAATATTATTCCTAAAAATTCTATTTAAGAAGACAGTATGCTTCTTAAGGAGATTTTGAATTTGTATATCTAAAGTTGGGGGATAAATTGTTCCTATGAATGCACAACATTTTTATTATTGTTTACTATAGATCCTTCATTCCATAAGCCTCTGCTCAACACCCTGGTACTGGAAATAGTGAATACAAATGAATAACCTTATGTCTTCCCTCATATAACTCACAAGTCAGAGAAAGAGTAGATCAAATAAATGGAAAACAGCAAGATAATGAGTGTAAGTTGCATCAAAAGTGCTATGAAAGTACTAAACATACCTGGAGGTTTTGAGAAAAGCTTCACAGGAGAGGTTAAATCTGAGCAATAGTGAAGGATAGTTTTCCAGGCAGAGAAAGAAAGGAAGGATAGAAATTGACCCATCTAAAGAGGAAGATGAATATACAAAAAATATATATGCAAGAGAAAGTTCCTTGTATTTCATAATCTGAAAATTGCTTTGGTTAGAATGCAGGTTAGATAAAGGGCCAGGGATCTGCCACTCCAGTACAAAGTGTTTGGATTTTACCCACACTTAACAAGTAAAGAGTTTTACACCCAAAATAATATGATGAAATTTGCATCTTAAAGTAACTGCAAATTAACACTAAAAAGAAGTACGTATTACATTAGAAAAGAAGAGTGAAATTGTGCGGGACCTAGAAGATTCATACAATTTAGAAATATGTACACAACTAAGTAGTCATACTCTTTGACATAGTCCTTTCTCACCTGTCTTTTGGTGATAAGGCTGTATTTTGTGATTTCAATTAAAAAAGAAAGAAGCTTAGGTAACTGAAGGAAGGATGGAATATAAGAAGAGGCTGGAGAAATGGGCATCAAGAAGAAAGTTAATCATTTAAGGGAGATGAGCTCAGCTATGGGGACAGGGCTGGAGAAGAAGAGGTAGATTTATTTTTTGGTCTTTTTGTTATTATTGAATTTAATAGGGTGATATTGGTTAATAAAATTATGTAGGTTTCAGGGGTACAATTCTATAATACATCATCTGTATACTTACTTTATTATGCATTCGCCACCCAAAGTCAAGATTTGGAAACAGCCCAAGTGCCCATCAGTAGACGAGTGGATAGAAAAGCTGTGGGACATATACACAATGGAATACTACTCAGCTGTAAAAAAAAAAAAAAAAGGCACTCTTACCCTTTGTGACAGCATGGATGGACCTAGAGAGTATTATACAAGTGAAATAAACCAGTCAGAGAAACACAAATACCACGTGATTTCACTTATATGTGGAATCTAATGAAGAAAAAAACTAACAACAGAAACAGACTCATAGATACAGAGAACAGACTGGCAGCTGTTTGAGGGGAGAGGGTAGGAGGGATGGGTGAAAAAAGTGAAAGGATTAAGCAAAGAAAAAAACTTACAGACACAGACAACAGTGTGGTGATTACCAGAGGGAAAGGGGGTTGGGAGGGTAGAAGAGGTTAATGGTGAGGGATAAATGAGGTCAGAAGGAGGAGGTAGATTTAAAAGATAAAGTAGAATTGATGTGGTACAGCAGCTAATAGAAAATAGTATGGCAGTTCCTCAAAATATTAAGGCCTGACCAGTGGTGGCACAGTGGATAGAGCGTCAACGTGGAACACTGAGGACCTAAGTTCAAAACCCTGAGGTCACCAGCTTGAGCGTGGGGTTGCGTGGCTTGAACATGGGATCATAGACATGACCCCATGGTCACTGACTTGAGCAAGAGGTCACTGGCTCAGCTGGACCCTCCCCCCCACCTCCGGTCAAGGCACTAATGAAAATCAATCAACAACTAAAGTGACTCAACTATGAGTTGATGCTTCTCATCTCTTCCTTCCTGTCTGTGTCTCTCTCATGCACTAATAAAAGAAAATTTAAGAATAAAATTACCACATGACCCAGTAGCAATCACTCTTCTGAGCATCTATCCAAAAAACTGGAAAACTTTTATTCACAAAGATATATACACCGCTATGTTCATTGCAGCATTATTCACAGTGGCCAAGACATGGAGACACCGAAGAAGACTGGATAAAGAGATGTGGTACATACATACTAGGGAATACTACTCAGCCATATGAAAAGATGACATAGTGACATTTATGAGAACATGGATGGACCTTGAGAATTTTATGGTCAGCAAAATAAGTCAGAAAAAGCAAAGAACTATATATATTATTTTATTCATATGTGGGATATAAAACAAATTCATAGACACAGATCATAGTATGCTGGTTACCAGAAGAAAGGGGGTGGTGAGAGGGTGGGAGGGGTAAAGGGACCAAATATGCAGTGACGGAAGATGATCTGACTTTGGGCGGTGGGCACACAGAGAGATGTACACTTGATTGAAACCTCTATGATCCTATTAACCTAATAATTTTAAGTAGAATTGAGGACTTCTTGCACCAATGATTATGTAAAGTAAGAGAAAGTGAGGCAGAGGAGGACTCAAGCATTACTGACAATTCAGGGTTAGTTCTCCAGGGGGTTAGTTCTCCAGATGGACTCTGGTGTCATTAAACAAGATAGACTCACTGGAGAAAGTGTTGGCTGAGAGCAGAGAAGAGTAAGAATAAATTTAGTCTTGGATAAGTTAAATTTGAGTTGCCTTTTAGATGCCCACTTAGAAATACCCAGTAGAGAGGTGAAAATACGTGTGGATATTCAGGAGACAAAGCTGAAAGCATGAGAGCCATCTTCATAAAAATGATAGTGAAGCCAGAGTTGAACCTAGGGAGAACTTATAAAACAAGAAAAAGCCAAAGAATTATAAGGACCATTAAGAAAATGCAAGCTACCAAACACTGCTATAGTTTTATAATCCAACACTTTCTAAAATATTTGCAAAGAAACCTTTTTATTTATAAGACATTTAGTTAAATATTGTAACAGATACTTGACTCTAAAATCAATGGCCTATAAAATCTTATATCTAATCCTGGAAGTTATTCAATTACTGTGTCTTTCTCTTACATTTTACTTGAAAATGGGAGAGTAGTAGAACAGTTGATTTCTGAAGAGAACAGAAAAGGTTAATGACATTTTCTTTTGCAGCAGCAAATTGTTCTTAGCATTACATAACATTTACACCCATTCGGAATCTAAAAAGTTTAGTTACAGCTTCCAAACTTTCTAAGTAGTTTCTGACTACACCAGCATTAAGGTGTTGCTCTAATCCAATTTCACTTCTGACTATTCTTTCTGCTTCATTTAAATTATTCCTTCTTAACCCTGGCTTCTCTTACTACTACCCCTCTCATAATATCTATCCAGTCACTGGTTTTCACTCTCCTCACATATTTTGATTCTTGTAAGACAAGGGTAATATCACAGTCTTCCATCATATCAGGATAGAAATGAGTATTATGCAAAACATATATTCCAGAGATATCTATGTTTTTCAACAGTAAACCACATTCAGAAATCCATATGTCTATAGGCCACATGCATTTTAAATCATAACAATAGAATTATATCCAATTAACTATTCAAAAGTATTTAGTATAACACTATCCAAATAGTATAATCAGCTTTATTCATATGATTATTGGCCAATTACTAGTCTGCAATCAATTTAGAGAAATCAGTGAGAATATTGTTATACAACAGACCAAACTTTGCTCAAAAACCAAGATGCAAAAGAATGAAGTTGTACCCATATGCAAATATTAACTCAAAATGGATCAATGACCTTAATGTAAGAGTAAGAACTATAAGACTCGGGGGGAAACACAGGGGAGATTTTTATTTCTTTGGATTTGGCAAAGGATTATTAGATCTGACATGACGCCAAAAAAAAAATGATTTCAAAATTAAAAACTCTGTGCCTCAAAGTACACAAGAGAGAAAAAAACACAGAATGGGAAAAATATTTGCAAATCATATATTTATATGACAAGGGATCTGCATCTAAAATGATTCTATGGGTGATGTACGCACAACACAATCAAGGCTTCAAATGCTACAGATATTTACCTGAAACCAGTGTACTCTTATTGACCAATGTCACCCCATTAAATTTAATTTTTAAATAAATAATAAAAAAGGAAAATAAAATGTATGAAGAACTCTTAAAACAATAATAAAGTAACAAGTAACACAATTTAAAAATGGGCAAAAGATCTGAACAGATATTTCTCCAAAGAGGAAATACAAATGGCCACTAAGCAGATGAAAAAGTTCCCAACATCGTTAGTCACCAGGGAAAAGCAAATCCAAATAACAGTGAGTTACCACTTCATACCCACTAGGTGGAGAGAATAAAAAAGTCAGACAAGTATTGGCAAAGATGTGGAAATACTGGAACCCTCATCAGACACTGCTGGCGGAAATGTAAAATAGTGCGGCCACTTTGGGAAACAGGCAGTTCCTCAAGTGATTAGACATTTAGTTACAGCATGACCCAGCAATTTTACTCCTAGGGTATACCCAAAGGAAATGAACAGATATGCCCACACAGAAACTTATACACAAATGTTTACAGTACCATTATTCAGAATCCACAGAGATAGAAACAACCTCAATGTCACCAACTGAAAAATGTGTAAACAGAATGCAGTATCCATACAATGAGATACAGAGTGGGGCAAAAGTAGGTTTACAGTTTTTCATATGGAAAATAATACAATAATTAATAAATAATAATACAAGAGTAAATTGTTTTTCACGTACTCACAATTGTAAACCTACTTTTGCCCCATCTGTATTATTTGGCCATAAAAAGGAATGAAGTAGAGATACATGCTGCAAATGAATGAATCCTGAAATCGTTTCGCTAAGTTAGTCACAAAAAACCACATGCTGCATGATTCCAGTAACATGAGAATCCAGAATAGGGAGCTCAATAGAGACATAAAGTAAATTAGCAGTTGTGTAAAGCTGCTGTTGGGGGAGGGCATGGATAGAAGGTGTGATAGCTAACTAACTAGAACTGGATTTCTTTTCTGCAGTGATGAAAAGATTCTAAAATTGACTATAATGATGGTTGAACATGTCTGAATACACTAAAAACATTTAATTGCACACTTTAAATGGGTGAATTCTATGGTATATGAATGCTATCTCAAAAAGTTGTTGAATAAAAAACAAAACAAGGACCAAATATAGGGCACATCTCAATCTCCAGGTTTACATTACTAAAAGTGGCCCTCAGATTCAACTTCCGTTGTTTCAGGAAAGAACTATAATGGACATTACCAAAGTTGGAAGACTCATATATTGCAAAAATTTGGCCACAGAGCCAGAAATTTCAGAATAGTAATGTGTGATGTATATATTCATCCTCAATATCCTGGGGATACTATGGATTCTTGGTGGGAATAGTTTGCTTTCACTTCAATCAATCAGTTGCTCTTTGAGTAGAGTCATGTTGACAAGGCAGATGCTTAAAAAATTCAAATACATCACTCTAAAGTCAGCTGCAGAAACTTAGAAGCATAATTCATGCTAATGTAAATTTGTGAATTTCTTTAGAAATCTTTATTTTATTTCTGCCAAATAGCTAGGCAGTTCCTCATATTCTGGGATTCTGTTTAGCACAAGGCAGTTCTGATGTGGGACATGAATGCACACTCCAAGGAACATTTACCCACTCCCATGTTCTGGTTTGAATATTAATAACTATAGTTCCTTCGCCAACTCATCAGTTCTTTTATTTTCCCTTCTGCAGTTTCAAGTTCAGTATATTTGGATATCTTGCTTGCAACACCAAACAGCAAATATAATCATTTAGCTATTTAGGCTTTGCTGTGGACTGAATGTTTGTGTGCTCTCCCCAAATTCATATGTTGAAGCCCTAACCACCAATATGTCGGTATTAGGAGACAGGGTCTTTGAGATAAAATCTGGTTCTTATGAGGTTATAAGGGTAGAGCCCCTATGAAGGGGTTAGTTCCCTTCAAAGAAGAAGAAGAGGCACCAGAGCTTACTCTCTCCACCAAGTGGGGATACAGCAAGAAGGTAGCCAAATGCAAGCCAGAATGAGAGCATTTACTAAAAACCAAATATGCTAGCACCTTTTGTTGGATTTCTCAGCCCCCAGAACTGTGAGAAATAAATGCCTGTTTTGTAAGCCACCCTGTCTATGGAATTTTGTTATAACAGCCCAAGACAGGCTCAGACATAATTGGGTCCTTTAATTACCGAAAGTTTTAGACCAGAAGTAACATCAGCATAACTCTCTTAAAGTTTTCACAATCTAGCCATTTTATTGCATTAAAAGGAACTAAATCAATTGCATTTAGAACAGCACAAACACAACAATTGATCACATGTAAAATCTCTTGGAAAGCAAGTCAGTGGGCATGAGAAATTATTTTCAAAATGGTGCTGTGAAAACTGACTAGACATTTGGGAAAAATCTATTTATTGTCTCACTTATCTCCAGAAACCAACTTCTATCTACTTTAAACAGGGAGAGTTAAAAATAAAATAGTACAAATCTTGAAGACCACATAAGAAGCTATACAAAATTTTTGAAAGAGGATTTCAAAGCTTAGAAAAGTATAAAAAATTTTAAAGAGAAATATGGATTTAGTTATAATACAATTATATGCCAAAAAATACAACATTTCTTGGATTAATGATCAAATATAATCTAAATGCTGAAGAGAAAATTTGTCTTAGAGCTATAAGCTAAGCAGACATTTATAATAAGTGATAAATGAGAAACTTTCTTCATCTACTCCTTAGGAGTTTACATAGGACTTAGCACATGGATCTTAATATATTCTACTTTTTATTTTAAAATGTATCTTTTCCCCAAACTACTCATAGTTTCAGCAGCAACACAGTGCTTGGCTAGGTACTCTATAAATGTCTGTTAAATGAATGACCCCCAAATGATCACATTTCAATTAAAAATTAAGAAATTCTGGGGTTTGTACCCTTCTCATACACTATCAGGGTAAGAAATAGCATAAAGCTTGGAATAAAATCTAGGGGGGAAACCCATAGAGTGTATATTACACATTTTGGCAAATCATCAACTTTTTGTGTGAAGAGGTTAATATTGTATTGTACCAAATCTATTTTAACATGAATTAATTAGACTGAGTCACTATATTATTTCCCAAATTGTTTCACATAACATTAGTTTTGAAGAATGATCCAGAATTAAAGGATTCTTTGGCCATTTTCCCCTCTTGAAGATTTATCATATATATCAACATCTTGAATGTTCTGAAAATTCTCAATAAAGAAACCTGTTAAATTTTGTTTAACAAAAAAAAAGGCCCTGGCCGGTTGGCTCAGCAGTAGAGCGTTGGCCTGGTGTGCGGGGGGACCCGGGTTCGATTCCCGGCCAGGGCACATAGGAGAAGCGCCCATTTGCTTCTCCACCCCCCCCCCCCTCCTTCCTCTCTGTCTCTCTCTTCCCCTCCTGCAGCCAAGGCTCCATTGGAGCAAAGATGGCCCGGGTGCTGGGGATGGCTCCTTGGCTTCTGCCCCAGGCGCTAGAGTGGCTCTGGTTGCGGCAGAGCGACGCCCTGGAGGGGCAGAGCATCGCCCCCTGGTGGGCAGAGCATCGCCCCTGGTGGGCGTGCCGGGTGGATCCCGGTCAGGCACATGCGGGAGTCTGTCTGACTGTCTCTCCCCGTTTCCAGCTTCAGAAAAATACAAAAAAAAAAAAAATTTTAACAACATTCTTGATCATAAAAATCATTTTAATCATACAACCTCTATTAATATGTTTAATATTAAGGTACTTTTCTTTGGGAAACCAAATTACCTAATTCCAAATAGAACTTTATGATGTGTACAAATGTTTTGGGCACAGAGTATATAGACATTGTTCAAGCTTTATTTTTTAACTAAACCAAATAGGCCCACATGGTTACAAACAGGTCCAACTCTTTTTATATATCTTTAGAGCGTATGGATTTTGTTATATAAATAAGTTTGCTATATAAGTCAACACATTTTAACATTTACCTTTAGCTCTTCAATACTTTTAATAATTTAAGTCTTAAGTTTTAAAAGAAGCTGATGCAGATATAAGTAATGTATTCAGGTGAAATCAATAAATTTTTTAAAATTTGATGTGGCAGTATTTATATGCTAGAAAAATACAATATTGCAAGAATGGGTCAATTTTTAACCTATTTTGATAAACTAAAAGCAAATATTACATTCTAAAATGTTATATCTTTATGTCTAACCTTTGCTATTATTTATTTGAAATTTCATTTCTATGAGAAAGAGAATTTTATTAAGTATACACCTTGAAAATTTAGATATAAATAATTGCTAGGGCTTGGGATAATCAGTTAACTCCTATAAATAAGTCACTTAACTTTGTAAACCCCTATTCACTCATTTATAAATTAGAAGTTAGAGCTGTGGCTAACTCATACAGCTAAGGGTAAGAATTAAAGGCAATAATACTTGTAAGGTTTTAGCACAATGTCTGGCATATAATTAACATTTGTGATTACTAGACTAGCTCAAGTTTTCATTCTAACTCTGATATTAGGCAAATTATCCCGAATAACCCAGTGTTTCTATTTTTAAAATATTATCTAGCTCATAGGACTGATATATTTTACAATGAAAAAAATTTTTTTTAATTCTTAGCTATCACTTGAGAAATTTTAAAATGCTTTTCCTCTTTAATTTCTCTTCTCCTCTAAATAAATAAATAAACAAACAAACAAATAAAAATCTGTTAACTTTTCACAGATTTTTATGAAACTTTCTATGCTACCAAAATTATTAAACAAGGAACATCCTTTGCTTTATTAAGAAATAAATATGCTGTTACTTAGGTACTATAAGAGTGTACCAATTTCACTAATGAATAAACTTTTAGTAAATATTTGACTCAAGTCACAGAATATATGGAAAAGACAAAAATAAGCTGTGCCTTTTTTAAAATTTATAATAACACTCAATACATTATCGCATGAAATAAAGCCCAGGCTACATACAACTACTTACACCCAAGTTATCCCAGAAATAGTATATGTACTGCAGCATAATTGGTTTTGCTTATTATATGCTTTAGGGAAAAAAATGTTACTAATATTCTAAGACTTTATTTAGTCCATTTAAAAGAAAGGATTAAAAAATACTTTTCACATCTTCAATTCTGCTTTGTTTAAAAGCAAAAGACCAAATGGTATGGTCATTGTACACTCTAGTGGGAAAGCAGCCTGGATTCCAACGTCTACATTTTCACTGTGGCTCTACCACAAACTAGTAATGGGAGCATTTTCGAATTAATCTTTCCAGTTAAGTTGTCTCAACTTAAAATGAGAAAGACACCTAAATGACTGCTGAAGTCCTTTATTAGAGGCAGCTTGGCATTGTGGATAAAGCATGGATGTAAGAGTCTGATCTGGGCTCCCTTTCTTACACTATAATTTCTAATAGTTCTGTGTCTTCGAGCAAATTAACTTTCCCCAATGAAACCTTTTCTTCAGTGAGAAAGCAATGAGATAATGCATGTAAAACACCAGGCAGGTGCTGAATCTCTTCAAACTTACATTTCTCTTGTTTTCTTTAGAAACATCGACTTTTTCTTTGGATTGGCTTCATCAAGTAACCAAAACCCTGGGCACGTTGATGTTTTTCTATTTACCTTAAACATTATAAAATAAAAATCAGGTTACATTTAATTACACATTTGATGAGTAGCCTTCGTTGAAAATAGTACTTACATGGAACTAGGCTTTCCTGATACATCCGAGACATTTGGTATTCCTCCTACCACTGTACACAGCCACCTTCTTAGGAGTGTAAATTACTTCGTGTGTAAAGTTTAAACGCAGATTCTATTTATAGTACTTGAGCACATCCCACGTGCCCTCCCAGCCCTGACCTTCTGCACACCTGAGGGGAGAGGTCCAGAGGTAAACATTTCTATTAGCTGTTGGCAATAATATCGGGGGAATTCTTGAAGAGGGTCAAACAAGTGCTTGTATTTCTGGAAGCAGACACACTTCCGGGGCCTTAGTGTTATTAGAGAATTATCTAATTAGTAATAAGGAGGAGAAAACTGTGAAGCTACTTACCTGAGCGGGAAGCCCCGGATTAAACCATCCCTCCTAGCGAGTTCCTATATAAGAGAAAAAGAGGATACTAACTTCAAATGTCCATCCCAGATTCACTTATTCTATGGTACATGTTTATTGTAATTTATTCTATTGACTTCATCGGTAATAGTTAAGATTCTTTTATTAAAGAGGGAAGTAACTAAGTTATATTTCTATGGAAATACCCCCACTGCTCTGAAAAAATGGAAGCGTCCACTGGCCGTCCTTGTGGTCCACGATCGGCTCAGCTTAGTGGCTCTGCGTGTGGCTAGCTGCTGGATGTGTGTGGCTGTGTATTTGGCTGTGTGGGTGGCTCTGTGTGTGTATTGCGGAGAGCAAGAGGTTGTAAATTATAGTAAAGCAAAAACAATTTTCTTATTTAAAGACTTGGCTTCTTCAAACAGAGTTTTTTAAATGGAAATTATTTTAAAAGGGAAACTTTTTAAAAATAGTACTGGCGGTATGATACTCAAACTACAATGAACTGGTTTAATTTTCACTTTTTTGTATCATTGACAATGATACGAATTAAGAGAATTTCCATGAATAACTTTCTAAATTACAGCATTAAATACGGAGTTTAAAGTGAAAAATAAAATATGAAGTGTATATTTTTTCAAGTGAGAATAGCTTTAATTTTTTCTGACTTTAATGATAATACACGATCATTGTTTAAAAAATCAAAACAACACACAAAGGCATAAGTGAAGAGAGAAAAATCACCTGAAATGTCACCAGAGATTAGCACCACTAAAATTTTGTTAAACAATTTTTTAGTCGTCTTATTATAGTGCGTACACACGTACTCACACAGAGGCACACATATACATACATTTACATATAGTTTTGAACAACTGGACATTATGCATACTGCTTTGTACACTGCATTCTGACGAAAGAATATGTTGTGTACAACATCCTATGTCATTATTTTATATGACTGGATAGTATGGTTGAGTGATAAGTTGTTCAAACAGCCCCTTTTCAAGGTCAATTAGGTTGTTTCTAATTTTTTACTAACATATAAAACTTAATACTATAGAGAGTATCCTTATTTTGTAATCTTTGAGTACTTGCTGAGTCATCTAGAAATAAATTTCTAGAAGTGGTATTGCTGGAGCAAAAGTTGATATCCATTGAAAAATTTGGTATATATTTTCAAACTGTCTTCCAAAAATATGGTATCAATTTACAATCCCATCAAGTGTAAGAGAATGTTAATTCCTCAACGTCACTATTATAAATCCTTTTAAACTTTGCCTATCCAGAAAGTTTTTCTTTCTTTGCATTTTTATTACTAATTAAGCTGCATATCTTTTCTTATGTTTATTGTCTATTTGCATTTCATCTTCTGACATTTTTATGTAATTGAAATACTTTTCTATGGTAGCAGCCATCTGTCTCAATTATTTGTAAGAACTCTTTGTATAATTATATTAATCCTTTGTTTATATCAAATATAAACATGTTTTTATGAGTTATTTGCCTTATAATTTTACCCAAGAGGTCTTTTAGACATATATTTATTTAAAATTATTAAATCTGTCCATTGCTACTTGATTATAGACTTGTATTTGAAAGTTTAAAAATACAGAGATAGATGCCTCTGTATAAACTTGGTACCTTTTCCCAGGTTGTCAGCTCCATCAATTTCTGAGGTATGTCATGGTGATTCATTTGAGTGACTTATCCTCTGCCCTCCCAAAAGTAGTTTACAAAAATCTACCCATAAAAATTTTATTAGTATGCCACAGCCTAACAATACTGTAACCAGAAAATAACCCTAAACTTAAGAATAGCTCATATACAATAGCACAATTCATTTTCACATTATTTCATCTTTTCCAGGTCCCAGAACCTTCAAACAGACTCTATTCTGCCCAAGGAAAGGATCCCACTCTGAAGCCTCCAACCCCAGAAAATTATACCAAAATTTTAGAATCACTCAAACTGTTATATCCTGATAAACATCACCAGGTCTGTGCCTGGTTGCTTTAGGACATTAAGAGTCACAATTAACTGCCACTGTTTTAGATTAACACCTCCATGAGCACTGTTTTATTGAAAGCTTTTTCCTTATTTTAAATTGTCTTTAAAAAAAAAAATCGCAAAAGTGGGATTATTGAATCAAAGGATATAAACATTTATATAGCACTTGTTACCTCGTATTATATATATTTTTCTCCAAATGGAAAATATCAGTAAAATTGTTTGTGTTTTCATTCCATTTCAGCTTTAATAGTTTTTAATATTATTAATAATTATTTTAATGTTAGTTTACTAGCATAAGAGAAAAATGTATTACAATTTTGATTTATATTTCTTTGATTTTACCACATTTCTTTGGGTTTATTTTGTATTAATTTTTAATTAATTAACTTAATATTAATCTTAATATAGAAAAACTGGAATAATCCAGCTTTTAAAAATTTTTTTAAAATAAAGAAAATGCACCTTTTTGAGCAGAAAAATAAATAAATAATACAAAGCAGCATACAAATAAATAATACAATACAAGCTTAAAACACTTCAATAAATGCCTGAAATCTTAAACATTGCTTTTCAGTCCCTCCATAATCTGACCTCTATCCACTCTCAGTTTCAGCATAGGACCTGCACTCTCAGTGTTCACCTTCTGTTACGTTAGTTCATGAAATCTCGTCATTAGTACCCAGTACCCTGCTCCTTCTTCCTAGAAGCTAAATTCCCGTATGCTCTCTGCCTAACAAACATATCTTTATTCCTCAGGGTGCTCTTGAAACAGTGTGTAGTTTGGTGTAAGTGGTCAGGGAAGGCTCCCTAAAAACATGGAGAACATGTTAAGAAAAATAATACAAAAATGTATAGCTAGGGCCTAGCCCTAGAAGCTTCATGCAAAGGAGGGATCCTGAAATTTAACTTGCACAGTGTATCCACCTGTGGGTGTAATACTTGCCTTGTCTTTATTTCAGGGCCATGAGGATCAAAAGAGATAACATATCTGGAAACAAACTGAAATTTAAAGCAGAACCTAGTGGTAATTATTTTCCTTGATATTTTTCTTTTTATAGATACAGCAATGATAAAGTTTTAATCTCAATAAGATGACAAATTTTACCTAGGTTAACAAATAAACCTAGTCATTTGTTCATTTAATCTATGGACTACTCTTTAGGGTCCAAAGTATAGCCTATCTAAACTGTGCACAAGTTGGCCACACCAAATATATTTTGCTGAATCAATACATTTTTCCTCGAGGGTATTAGTTACATTTAAAAACACTCACTTTGATGGTACTGTGACATCCTCCAGTAAAAGCAGTTAAATGATTAGATATAAGGAGAGGAGTCAGTAAGACTAATTGTCTTTTCACTGATAGATAGATATTGGTTAGTTTTTTATTCCACGTGTACTTGTAAAAGAGATTCAGCTGATACATGGTAGAGAAGAAGGGCCCTATGAGTGGCAGGTTGAGCAGAGGGAAGGAGACATGTTTTTGGAGAGGAGATAGAAGAGGATTAAGATAAACTCCATGCACTTTGCAGTTTGTCTTTGGACTAGCCTGAGACGAAAGGGCATAACAATGAGCTTCATTTTTCTAAACTATTATGAAATATTTTTATTATTTTATTTTTCACTTGCCTTAATTAGATACCAGTGAAAGTTAATTCTGGTTTGTATTTTAAATTAAAATAAATCTGTAGTGGACATTCATCTTGAGAGTGTATAAATATTTAAATGTACATTAGGTCTAAGACTGCAAATTTTCATTTTCAAAGAATTTCTTACAATCAATCATTCATTTAACAAATATTTATTGAATACTTAACTAATATTTATTGAGAAACCACTTTAACTGTTAGGGATGCAGTGGTGAACAGGAGAGACTTTATATTCTAGTGAGTGTCAGCAGTCAATAGGGAAAAGAACAAATAAATATTGAATATGCTATTGTGATAAGTTCTGTGGAGAAGAAGAAAGAGGATGGAGAATGATGGCCAATGGCCGGGGCAAGGCCCCTCTGTGGAGATAGCATTTGAGAGACATGAATGAAAAGAGATGCGAGCCATATGGATGTCTGGGGAACAGTTTTCCAAGCTGAAAGAAAACAAGAGTAAAGATGAGTAAGATGTGCGAGGTGAGTAAGAGCTTCGCATGCTCCAAGACAGCAAGAGGCTGTTTTGTTTGATCAGCAATTGGTTACTGATCTTGAACCATATTTAATTTTCAAAATTACAATTTTTTTTTTTAATTTTCTGAAGCTGGAAATGGGGAGAGACAGTCAGACAGACTCCCGCATGCGCCCCACCGGGATCCACCCGGCACGCCCACCAGGGGCGATGCTCTGCCCACCAGGGGGCGATGCTCTGCCCCTCCGGGGCATTGCTCTGGCGCAACCAGAGCCACTCTAGCGCCTGGGGCAGAGGCCAAGGAGCCATCCCCAGTACCCGGGCCATCTTTGCTCCAATGGAGCCTTGGCTGCGGGAGGGGAAGAGAGAGACAGAGAGGAAGGAGGGGGCGAGGGTGGAGAAGCAAATGGGCGCTTCTCCTATGTGCCCTGGTCGGGAATCGAACCTGGGTCCCCCGCACGCCAGGCCGACGCTCTACCGCTGAGCCAACGGGCCAGGGCCCAAAATTACAATTTTTAAGGTAGGAACTCAAATATTAATATTGATGTTAGTGTCTGACATAGTGTTCTATACTATCACAGTCTACTTTTTAAAAAAATAAAAATTGCCCTATTATAACGCTGATAAGGAAATAGGGTTTCTTTATAGACTGCCTTGATTGCTGTAACCTTTATTTATAAATTGTTTTAATTTTCTTGGGGTAGAGTTTGAATTAAAATCCATGTAAGATAATAATGAACCACATAATAAAGTTTTTGTGTATATTTGATTCAAGTTAATGATGCTTGATTTTGGTTTCTTCTTCAGTGACCAGACAGAAATGTTATATGAAAGAATCTATTACCATATAACTTTTATCTTAATGCCCAGCTAGAATTGTTATCTGATTATTTTAGAAACATTTTTTTTAACGATTTCTTTTTTTTTCTCTTTTAATTTTTTTTTATTCATTTTAGAGAGGAGAGAGAAAGGGAGAGAAAGAGACAGAGAGGGAGAGAGAGAGAAAGAAAAGGTGGGGAGGAGCTGGAAGCATCAACTCCCATATGTGCCTTGACCAGACAAGCCCAGGGTTTCGAACCGGCAACCTCAGCATTTCCAGGTTGACGCTTTATCCACTGCACCACCACAGGTCAGGCTGGAAACATTTTTAATTCATCCAGTGAATGTTATACTACTATACACTACTATAGTTTTAGAACTATATCTCTCTAAAAGCATGTTAGAGTATTTTTAAAGAAATATTTCCTCACTTTCATTCTTTTTTAGTGTCTTGGAGAATCATTGCTGTCTCTTTTTCTAAGAATTGTATTGTATAAAGCCACAGTGAATGCTTCTGTTAGTGCCACTTAGCTAATTGTCATGATAAACTCAGTTTAATTTTAGCTTATTTTATCAAGTTACAGAGATAAGTTAACATATATATTTTTGAGAATTTTACTTATTTATTTATTTTTAATAAAGTTTATTGGGGTGACACAGGTCAACAAAAGTGTATAGGTTTCATGTGTACATTTCCTGGGATTTTATGATACATGATCTGAGGGTTTGTCATATATGGTCTTGATTATGTTGAGGTACTTTCCCTCTGTAACCATTTTGTTGAGTGTTTTTTTTTTTTTTATCATAAATGGATGTCCTATCTTATTAAATGCTTTTCTGCATTGGTTGATAAGATCAATTATTTATTTATTCATTTT
Organism: Saccopteryx leptura; assembly: GCF_036850995.1. NCBI lineage: Eukaryota > Metazoa > Chordata > Mammalia > Chiroptera > Emballonuridae > Saccopteryx > Saccopteryx leptura. The sequence continues at coordinate 161,074,060 of NC_089503.1, forward strand.
AGAGAGAGAGAGAGAGAGAGAGAGAAGGGGGGAGGAGCAGGAAGCATCAACTCCCATATGTGCCTTGACCAGGCAGGCCCAGGGTTTCGAACTGGCAACCTCAGCATTTCCAGGTTGACGCTTTATCCACTGCGCCACCACAGGTCAGGCGTTAAGATGAATTTTTAATGAATTGACTTTAAAAATTTTAAACTGCCTTTTATTCTTGTTGTTAGTTGATACTAATCAAAGAAGAATTGTTTTCTGATGGTGATTCAAAGAGAAAAACATGGATTTAGGCTTAAAATGTATGCCTGTCATGCTTGTGATTGAAACTTTGTGCACTGTTTTGACATATATTTTAGGGTCAATAAATATTGGAGAAATGTTCAAATCATTAACTTTTGTTAGGACTTGTGCGACTCTTTCTCTGTTTAGTGAAATAATTTATCCAGAACTAGTTTGTTATTGTGACATAATTACTGTAAATCTTTGCCTATCCAACATCCACCCTCAGCAACTCTGGACCTTCAAAAACAACTCTGAACCCACAATTAAACAAAACAAACATTGCAGAGAAAAGTGTCAAAACAAAGCATAAGCCTTCTGCATCATGATGGTTGGGGTTGACCATACCAACCAACGGACAGCAAACAAAACAAGATACCTCCAGAGCACTTTGGTTGATTTATCTTCTTCATAAAAGCCATCTTGCTAACTTTTGTTTGTTCAAGTCATGAAGCAGGGAATTAGTGAGAAGAACTGAAAGAATAAGGAAGTGAAGAAGAAGGAGAGCGGAGAGTCAAGGGAAAAACTACAGAGGAGCGAAAGTTAGAAACAGCAGAAATGGGGAGAAGAAGCTGCGGGCATGGGGGCAACAGAGAGTCCTTGAGGAGGGGAGACAGAGTGGTCAACTGCAGCCCACCCCCACTCTGGAGCTCTTGAAAGCATAAAACAGCCCCTTCATGAAACTATTTGCAAGAGACCATGGTCATGCAGGCATAATCTTTTTAAAGGCTATGTTACATATCTGTATAACACAGTGGTGTAAATTTCTTTTACATTAACCTGAAGGAAAGCCTTTTTTCTTTTTTTGCTTTTGTTCTATTGAGAAATACTAAGTAATCAACAGTTTAATATTTTCTGAAGAATTATTTACGCTTTTTTAGTGAAAGAAAGCAACCATGAATGTCTTCCTTGTGTGGAGAAGTACCAACTTGTAAATATAACTATTTTCTCTCCTATCGGTTAAATTTATTGTGCATAGCCAAATGACAGACTTTTAAAACCTAAATCCCATTTCTGCCTTAAATATTTGTAGAATGAGGTAAGGCATACATAAAAATAAATACAATTGTACTAAATGTAATTTGTAATTGGCTTCATAACCTTTGTAATTAGCTAGTCAAAATAAACATATTTTTATTGAGCTCAATAACCTGGACTGCACTGCATTCTATTTTCGTTTCCTTTTCACTGTGTGACATCTTTGTAAAAATGTCTTAATGTGAAAAGATTTGGTCTGTATATTTCTCTATATTCCACTAAAATATCCCCTATTTTCAATTACCAGAAAAAATGATCAATGTTTACCCTAAAATAACAGCTTAAAAAACAAGTCCTATATAGCTGTGGTGGGCAGAATATGCCTGCACCCTCCTGAAGATGTTCATGCCCTAATCCCAGACTTTGACAAAATCATTAAAAGCATGAACTTTGAAATGAAGAGATGATTCTGGGTTACCCTGGTAGTCTCAATCTAGTCCTGTGAGACCTTAAAATCAGAGAATCTTTACTGACTGTGGTCAGAGAGAGTCCACACCAGGGTCTAAGAGATATGATGTGAGAAGGACTGCATTCACTGTTGCTGGCTTTGGAAATGGAATAAGTGAGCTGTGAGCCTTGGAATGTAGAAGGCTTCTAGAAGTTGGAAGATAAAAAGGAAACAGATTTCTGCCCCAGAACCTGCAAAAAGAAATGCAGTTCTGCTGACACCCTGATTTTGACCCAGTGAGACCTGTGCCAGTCTTCTGACCTATAGAACTGTAGTAAGATGACAAATCTACATTGTTGTAAGTCACCAAATTTATGGTAATTTGTTACGGCAGCGATAGAAAACTCAAACTGTAGACCAAGGGTTGGACAAAGTGCCTCTCCATCTTGATGAGAAAAGCCTGGGGAAGGCACAGCCCACCTGGGACCTTCCCGTATCCTGCTTGTATTGACTTGTCCCTTCTGCCACCACAACTTCTAATCTGCTTTATAATGTTATTGGCGTTCCAATATTATTGAGATTTATTTGGGGGAGAAAAAAACTGCTGTTTAAAATGAACACAGTAAAAATATGTATATCTAATACCTATTCACACATGTATTTATTTATAAACTGTTTTATCGTTGTGCATTTGTAAGTAATAAGTAAATATATTGTTTACCTGCTGAAGAGGTTATGGCTAGTAATGGTTGAGGTAGACTTTAGCATCATAGTGATTTGGATTGAAATCACAGCTCTGATGCTTCCCGGATACATAATTCTGAATTTCAACTTATTCATTTAAAAATTGAAGATGATACCTATCATTTATTGAGTGTTCTATGCACTCAGCACTGTTCTAAGGATGTTTTCTGAATTAATCATTTAACCCTTCCACCCTGAGACTAGTAATAATGTGGTAGGTACTCTAATTACTACCATTTTACAGATGAGGAAACCGAAGCAATGAGGGGAAGTAAGCGGCAGAACCCGAGCACTCTGGCTTTGAAACTTGAGATCTTAAACAGCTATACTTGGTGACCTCCTATGACATAACAAAACAGAAGAGAACAGCGACTCAGGCCAACCACATATGACATCTTCATCTCACACATCTGATCTGGAACCAGGGCTGAAGAGGCAGTGGCATTTAGCCCTAGATTAAAGCAGGAGATGGCAGAGCATCCGAACTAGTTGTCATCACCAGAAAGAGAAACTAGTCAAGAGCTGAACACAATGGGGAATTAATGAGACGATCATAATGACTGCTATGAATCTAATACTCACAATATGTCATGTACTAAATTAAATGCTTTACATATATTATCGCACTTACACCTTAAAACCCATGAGATAATTGCTGTGGTTTACTCCATTAGCCAGGGAAGGAATGAAGCCTCAGAGAGGTTAAGTACCTAGACTAAGGGTCAACCAGCTAGGAAGCAACAGAATTGAGAATTTAAATGAGATTGCCTCCAAAGACCAACCTCTTACCCAGTTCATTACACCCTATTACAATAGTGAGAGAAACTTACAAATCTATGTGTTCCTCATGCTCCACCCTCATCCCATGATTTGTGCAAATATGAATAATTATGACAACTGAGCAAGGCCTGTAGAGTCTGAATCCCAGCAATTTCTAAAATATATCTTCTATTTGCTTGCTAATGTAGAAAACAGATTGTGGGTAACTAATGACTGGTTTGATGAGCTCCTTTAAAACGTCTGAACTTAGCTAGGCAAAATGCACCAAGGGTTTTTCAAACAGCATCACACTAGAAACTTAACAATTGTGGGTGTAAATTTTCAACTCATTTACCTTGGTCTCTGTCTTCAAATTCTTTTTCTGTAAAATAATTCCTAATCTTTGCCCCACGCCAAGGGATGATTCAATGTTTCAAGTAGATGAGGGCCAATGTCATTTCGCTCAGAACTGCAGAGGCGAATAGCACATTAATACTTTCGAAAGATACTTAACCCTCCCCTCCTCAGTTAATTTTGAAATCTCAATAGTCTTTTGTTCTTCTATTTTATCTTTGAAGGCCAAACTCTGTGGCTGCAACTGTAGGCTCACAAGTCAAACTCAGTCTTAAATATGTGTTTTTGTTGGCTCACGCAGTGTTTAAAAATTGTTTTGAGTCAACGTTTGGAAATTAGGAGCTTTCACATAAATATTCAGTTTTCTAGCTTCCCTTTAAAAATTGGAAGACTCATACACATTCAGTGATGTTTCGACATGGTGCCGTTTGCCTGGGCTAGATTTTGGAGCATCTATGCCCTTTCTGTTTTGAAATAGTCAATTACCTCTGGCCCATTTCATTCATGTAGTAGATATATCCATCCTCATCTGGGGCCCTTGAGATTGCGGCCTTCGTATCTCATCATACCTCTCTGCTCTTTGTCTTCTACTGTTCTCTTACAACCAGGGCCCAGGTGGTCTCTTATTTTTGAGGGGCCTTCTGTTTAGCTCCTGAGTCTTCTGAAGATTCAGGTGGCACAGAAGAATGGAGAAAAACTGGTTAAGTCATTCAAGTACCTGTCAATCTCAAGTACAACCCAACCAAATCCCTTGATTGCCATATGTTTTAGGACAGTGGTCCCCAACCTTTTTTGGGCCACGGACTGGTTTAATGTCAGAAAATATTTTCAAGGACTGGCCTTTAGGGTGGGACGGATAAATGCATCACGTGACCAAGACAAGCGTCAAGAGTGAGTCTTAGACGGATGTAACAGAGGGAATCTGGTCATTTTTTTTTTTGTTGTTGTATTTTTCTGAAGCTAGAAATGGGGAGAGATAGTCAGACTCCCGCATGCGCCCGACCAGGATCCACCCGGCACGCCCACCAGGGGGCGACGCTCTGCCCCTCCGGGGCATTGCTCCGTTGTGACCAGAGCCACTCTAGCGCCTGGGGCAGAGGCCAAGGAGCCATCCCCAGTGCCCGGGCCATCTTTGCGCCAATGGAGCCTCGCTGTGGGAGGGGAAGAAAGAGACAGAGAGGAAGGAGAGGGGGAGGGGTGGAGAAGCAAATGGGCGCTTCTCCTGTGTGCCCTGGTCGGGAATCGAACCCGGGACTTCTGGACGCCAGGCCGACGCTCTACCACTGAGCCAACCGGCCAGGGCAATCTGGTCATTTTTTTTTTTTTTTTTTTTTTTTCATTTTTCTGAAGCTGGAAACGGGGAGAGACAGTCAGACAGACTCCCGCATGCGCCCGACCGGGATCCACCCGGCACGCCCACCATGGGGCGACGCTCTGCCCACCAGGGGGCGATGCTCTGCCCATCCTGGGCGTCGCCATATTGCGACCAGAGCCACTCTAGCGCCTGGGGCAGAGGCCACAGAGCCATCCCCAGCGCCCGGGCCATCTTTGCTCCAATGGAGCCTTGGCTGCGGGAGGGGAAGAGAGAGACAGAGAGGAAAGTGCGGCGGAGGGGTGGAGAAGCAAATGGGCGCTTCTCCTGTGTGCCCTGGCCGGGAATCGAGCCCGGGTCCTCCGCACGCTAGGCCGACACTCTACCGCTGAGCCAACCGGCCAGGGCCTCTGGTCATTTTTTAAAAATAAAACATCATTCATACTTAAATATAAATAAAATGGAAATAATGTAAGTTATTTATTCTTTCTCTGCGGACTGGTACCAAATGGCCCATGGACCAGTACTGGTCCGCGGCCCGGAGGTTGGGGACCACTGTTTTAGGAGACGTTTTTGGCCAATAATCGGGGAAATTTCTTTTTCTTGTCAGAGCTGTGGAAATAATAGCTCATAAACCAGTGAGTAAAATTTGTAGGTTGCAGTCAGAATGATTTTTTCAACAGTCTCTTTATTGTCTATAGTGAAATATTATTTAGACCAGTTATCAGCCCTTGGGTGGAGAAGTCTCTTTCCTTAATGGTTAAACTATTTCAAGGATCCAAACAAGAATCAGAGGCCCTATACTCTCTTTCCCACCTGACCACCCTGCCTAGGGGAGGCAGAGAGAGAAATTTGTCTAGGTGGGACACCATGTCCACAAGCTGGTTATTGCTTCCTTTCCGTGGACCTATGATGAATAGTTCTGCTTTTCCATGTGGAACATTGAAAAGCGGCTTTTATTAGAGATTTCTTCTCTGAGGTGACTCAATGTAAGCCTAAAAAAATTAGTAGCCCATAGACTATCTTATTTCTTCAGGGTATTGAAGAGTCTAGGGCATCCCATCACAAAGTCTCCTTTACCTCTGAACCAACTTTATTCAAAATAGGTTACCTTAAGCCAGTGGTTCTCAAAGTGTGCGCCAGGGCGCACTGGTGTGCCCTAGAAGATTTCCAGATGCGCCCTATGGTATTCCAGAGAAATATGTGCCTGTTGGGGACCAAAAAACAAACAGGGTTTTTGGAGTTTAGATTTTTGGGGGACAGAGGTGTGGGGAATTGGCTGTAAATTGACAGTCTGCCCAACCCCCACCTCATTTGCCTGATTAGGTTGCAAAAGGCTGTTAAGCTGTGGTGCTGGATTGTTTACACTATCCCCCATGTTCCCCGGAAAGACTGGAGGCAAGTTTCTTCTATCCTTTGATTGGTGTAAAGTTAAGATGATATGTGTGGTGGGAGTTTTCTGCACTTGGTAAAATTCTTGGGTTGCCTTGGAAACATGATTAAAGATCTCATTGATTTGCTAATGGCCCACTTTGCCCTATAATAAATAAAGCAAGATGCAGTTTTGGGGCACACTTTGTTCTTGCCAGCAACAATTATAAGGCCGTCCAGACCCCATATTTTCTTAATTCCGTGTATTTTCTTAATTCCTCACCGTTCCCACTCAGGACCTGGAATTACTAGCTGCGCTGGTTCACAGCATGTGCCAGATATAAAAGTAAATATAAATACTGCTCTTTTTGTTAACACATCATTATATTATTTTTAGATAAATACACCCAAATAAAATTAATAGATTTCTCAAAAAGAAGCGTGATATTGAAGAATCCAATTCTGGAAGTGAGCAAAAGTTAAGTGTAAATAAAATGGGACTTGAAGGCTGATGGGCAGAATTTAATTTATAGCATTTTCCATCACTTAACACTGAACAATATGATTGGATTAGAAACCTATTCATGGAAACTTCAAGTGATTTGGTTTAACATTAATAGAAGAAGAACTGGCAGCTATATCCACTGATCATGGATTGATGATTAAACATAAGGAATTGTCTCTTGAAGCCTTTTGTATTTCTTTAAAAGAAAAATATGTGGCAATATCTAAAAAAGCTTTGAACATTTTACTACAATTTTCAACATCCTATTTATGTGAATTAGGATTTTCTACCCTCAACACAATTAAGAGTAAAAAGAGAGGAATTCTTCAATGTATTGACAAGGAAATGAGAGTCTGCCTTTCAAATATATGCCCAAACATTGAAGAAATCACTAGGACACACCAGGCTCATGTTTCTCATAAACACAAGAATTAAAAAACTTAACACATTCGCGCCAGGACCTGGCGAATCTTACTAAGAATGTATCTATAGATATAAAAAGACAACTTTCTTGTCATTTTTTAAATTTTTTCACCCCTCTTTTTTACAAATTCTAGAAAACATAACAAAAAATGTAACATAAAAATGTTTTTTAATGTCAGAATAAATTCAATTTTGTCGTATTTATTTCGTTTAGCATAAAAGAACACTTGGACTTTATATATTTTTTCTTTAATATTTGACTTAAGTATTATAACATATTTCTCAGAAATTTGTATATAGTGTGCCTATAATTATTTTTAGGATTTTAAATGCACCCCGACTTCAAAAAGTTTGAGAACCACTGCCTTAAGCCTTCAGCTCTCCATCTTTAATCAGGGAACATGTTACAATACATATTCCTGGATCCACCTGGAAAGACAGCAATTTCACCCGTTCTGGGATGGGCTGAGGAGTCTGCATTTTTAACAAACCCTGCTGTAAATTCTGATGCAGGTGATCTGTGTCTACACAGTGGCAAACCCTGCATAAGGGCCTCTTTTATCTCAATTTTAAAATTACACTAAGGATAAAACTGCTTAATACTTTAGAAGTTGGCACATCACAATGCTAGAGAAAAAGTACTTAAAATGGGGATTTTGCAGGTACTTAATTCTTTATAATTTCATAATGCTTCCTTTATAGAAATAAAATCTTGTCAGAAGTGAGAAGAGGTACACAGTAGAAGAGAGGAAAAAAATAGAAGATGAAACATTTATCTTCAAAAGTGGCATCATTAGAAGGCTTTAGATAGTGCTTGAACTTAAGTGGAACAGGCAAAGTACTATCTTTTAACTTTCAGAAAATCAGCAAAGAAGATTTCTGCTGCAAGTAACAGAACAACCTAAATTATAGTCGTTTTTTTGCCAATGGTGTATGTATGTGTGTATGTATATGTGTGTATACCTGTGTGTGAATGATTTGAGAAACTTATTTATGATCATTAAAAATATGATTTTGAAGAACCAAAAAGTGAATTAATTAAGATAATTATCTATAGTTATTTCTTTCTTTTTTTTTTTTTTTTGTATTTTTTTCTGAAACTGGAAACGGGTAGAGACAGTCAGACAGACTCCCGCATGTGCCCGACCGGATCCACCCGGCACGCACACCAGGGGGCGACGCTCTGCCCACCAGGGGGCGATGCTCTGCCCCTCCGGGGCGTGGCTCTGTTGCGACCAGAGCCACTCTAGCGCCTAGGGCAGAGGCCAAGGAGCCATCCCCAGTGCCCGGGCCATCTTTGCTTCAACGGAGCCTCGGCTGCGGGAGGGGAAGAGAGAGACAGAGAGGAAGGAGAGGGGGAGGGGTGGAGAAGCAGATGGGCGCTTCTCCTGTGTGCCCTGGCCGGGAATTGAATCCGGGACTTCTGCACGCCAGGCCAACGCTCTACCACTGTATAGTTATTTCTTATTTATTCAAAAGTTAGAAAATTATTTAGGCTAATGACTGAGAAACCAAAGCACATAAATCAAGTAGCATAAAAGGTTAACCTACAGAGGTTGAGTTAAAAAGGAGCCTTCTAATGCCTAACCAGGCATTGGTGCAGTGGATGGAGCATCGACCTGGGATGCTGAGAACCTGGGTTTGAAACCCTGTGGTCGCTGGCTTGAGTGCAGGCTCACTAGCTTGAGCGCGGAGTCACTGGCTTGTGCGTGGGTTCATAAACATGACCCCATGGTTGCTGGCTTGAGCAAGGGGTCACTGGTTCAGCTGGAGTCCACTGGTCAAAGCACATATGAGAAAGCAATTAATGAACAACTAAAATGCCACAATAACAAGTTGATGCTCCTTATCTCTCTCCCTCTCTTCCTTTCTCTCGTTCTCACTAAAAAAAAAAAAAAAAAGCCTTCTAACCAAGTCTGAGCAAAGGAAAGTTAGATTAGGCAGTGACTCTTGAGAGTTAAATATTAATGAGAAATGCACTAAAGTGTACCATATACTTTTTTTTTAAAAAATTTACTTTATGTGCAACATATTTATTATTTTACTTAGTAATGTTAGTGAAAGTTAATTATTTCATAAGAAGTCCTATTTTGGAATGGAAAAAAGGCCTGGAAAATTCATGATCCGACATGACCATTTCCTCAATCTCCAACATCTCCTCTCATATCTAGACTCAAGTGAAGTGTTACTTTTAGATGAACAGAACGTGTTCTTTTTATTTTTTTATTTTTTCCTATTTTTATGCAGTGAGCAGCTGGGAGGCAGAGAGACAGACTCCTGCATGCGCCTGACGGGGATACACCCAGCATGCCCACCAGGGGGCGATGCTCTGCCCATCTGGGACATTGCTTCGTTGCAACTGGAGCCATTCTAGTGCCTGAGGTGGAGGCCATGGAGCCATCCTCAGTGCCTGGGCCAACTTTGCTCCAATGGAGCCTTGGCTGCAGGAGAGGAAGAGAGAGATAGAGAGAAAGGAGGGAAGGAAGGTGGAAAAGCAGATGGTTGCTTCTCCTGTGTGTCCTGGCTGGGAATTGAACCTGGGACATCCACACGCAGGACTGATGCTCTATCACTGAGCCAACCTGCCAGGGCCAGCACACATTCTATCTTGTTCTCTCATCTTTACTTCAGCATTTATTGGACATCTATTATTGGCATTTCCTAGTGCAAGAAGCATGAAGAGAAAAAAGAATAATTGCACACTATTCTACAACCAGTAGGTAGAGTTCTTCTAAGGAAAATTTTAGAATTAAAGACTATGGATATAACAAGTCACAGTACTTTAATATTGCCTGTGAATCTCCATAACATCATATTTCTATTGAACAGGTACCATCTATCAGAGAGGTCATTTTTCTTAGAGTAAAACATTTTAAGAGACTTTACTCATTCTCTGTCACTACAAATGATATATTTGAATTTAATTGTGAATTCTAATGCATAATACCTTGCTGTTTTCCTTACAGACAACAGATAAGACCCTACTCTTTAAATTATGGTTAAGATTAAAACAATTGCCACAATTTATCAAATCTTAATAAACTTATGAAAACTCCTGACTTAGGGTTTTCATAGACTTGTTCACTTAATCCTGACAGCAATCTTGTATGGCAGGTAGTGTTCTCTTAATGTACAGGTGGGAAACTGAGAAACAAAGAATTTTTTTATTTTTAATAAAGGCCCTCCCCATAAGTTTTATGATGTTTTTATTTCAATTAGAATAATATACAAATTCTTGTTTGATTAGTCAAAGACAAAGTATGCATGCAGATGATCTGAACTTAATAAGTCATGTGCCCTTGAGAATGAACACCATCTTATGAAAGAGAACACACCCATGGCTCCAGTGGATTTACTGTGCATGGTTTCTGCACAGCACCAGAACCCCGTGCAATGACAGGACAGTGCAGCCAGCAGACAACTGGTACCTTCAGAGGATGCGGGCAGGAGGGCAGGGTTGAGAAAGGAGGGAGGGCCTACTTATTGTTAGATACAATGTACTTTTCAAATTAGGCTTTTGTAACTCTCAATTTTAGATTAAAAATGTTTTTAAAAGAGGAAAAAAGTCCCACAAAAATGTGGAAACTAAACAACATACTTTTAAAAAATGAATGGGTCAAAGAAGAAATAAGTGCAGAGATCAAAAAATATATACAGACAAATGAAAATGACAATACGACATATCAGAATCTATGGAATGCAGCAAAAGCAGTGATAAGAGGGAAGTTCATATCACTTCAGGCGTATATGAACAAACAAGAGAGAGCCCAAGTGAACCACTTAACTTCATACCTTAAGGAACTAGAAAAAGAAGAACAAAGACAACCCAAAACCAGCCGAAGAAAGGAGATAATAAAAATCAGAGCAGAAATAAATGAAATAGAGAACAGAAAAACTATAGAAAAAATTAATAGAACAAGGAGCTGGTTCTTTGAAAAGATCAACAAAATTGACAAACCCTTGGCAAGACTTACCAAGGAAAAAAGAGAAAAAACTCATATAAACAAAATCCAAAATGAAAGAGGAGAAATCACCACGGATACCGTAGATATACAAAGAATTATTGTAGAATACTATGAAAAACTTTATGCCACTAAATTCAACAACCTAGAAGAAATGGATAAATTCCTAGAACAATACAACCTTCCTAGACTGAGTCAAGAAGAAGCAGAAAGCCTAAACAGACCTATTAGTAGAGAAGAAATAGAAAAAAACCATTAAAAACCTCCCCAAAAATAAAAGTCCAGGCCCAGACGGCTATACCAACGAATTTTATCAAACATTCAAAGAAGACTTGGTTCCTATTCTACGCAAAGTCTTCCAAAAAATTGAAGAAGAAGCAATACTTCCAAACACATTTTATGAGGCCAACATAACCCTCATACCAAAACCAGGCAAGGATGGCACAAAAAAAGAAAACTACAGACCAATATCTCTAATGAATACAGATGCTAAAATACTAAACGAAATACTAGCAAATCGAATACAACAACATATTAAAAAAATAATACATCATGATCAAGTGAGATTCATCCCAGAATCTCAAGGATGGTTCAACATATGTTAAACGGTTAACGTAATACACCATATCAACAAAAAAAGAACAAAAACCACATGATCTTATCAATAGATGCAGAAAAGGCTTTCGATAAAATACAACACAATTTTATGTTTAAGACTCTCAACAAAATGGGTATAGAAGGAAAATATCTCAACATGATAAAGGCCATATGTGATAAACCATCAGCTAACATCATATTAAATGGCACAAAACTGAAGGCTTTCCCCCTTAAATCAGGAACAAGACAGGGGTGTCCACTCTCTCCACTCTTATTTAATGTGGTGCTAGAGGTTCTAGCCAGAGCAATCAGACAAGACAAAGAAATAAAAGGCATCCATATCAGAAAAGAAGAAGTAAAGGTATCACTTTTTGCAGATGATATGATCCTATACATCGAAAACCCCAAAGAATCCACAAAAAGACTACTAGAAACAATAAGCCAATACAGTAAGGTCGCAGGATACAAAATTAACATACAGATATCCATAGCCTTTCTATATGCCAACAATGAAACATTTGAGAACGAACTCAAAAGAATAATCCCCTTCACGATTGCAACAAAAAAAATAAAATACCTAGGAATAAACATAACAAAGAATGTAAAGGACTTATATAATGAAAACTATAAACCATTGTTAAGGGAAATCAAAAAAGATATAATGAATTGGAAGAATATTCCTTGTTCTTGGTTAGGAAGAATAAATATAATCAAGATGGCCATATTACCCAAAGCAATATACAAATTTAATGCAATTCCCATCAAAATTCCAATGACATTTTTTAAAGAAATGGAGCAAAAAATCATCAGGTTTATATGGAACTATAAAAAACCCCCGAATAGCCAAAGCAATCCTAAAGAAAAAGAATAAAGCTGAGGGCATTACAATACCTGACTTCAAACTATATTATAGGGCCACGACAATCAAAACAGCATGGTATTGGCATAAAAATAGACACTCAGACCAATGGAACAAAATAGAAAGTCCAGAAATAAAACCACATATATATAGTCAAATAATTTTTGATAAAGGGGCCAACAACACACAATGGAGAAAAGAAAGCCTCTTCAATAAATGGTGCTGGAAAACTGGGAAGCCACATGCAAAAAAATGAAACTGGACTACAGTTTGTCCCCCTGTACTAAAATTAACTCAAAATGGATCAAAGATCTAAACATAAGACCTGACAATAAAGTACATAGAAGAAGACATAGGTACTAAACTCATGGACCTGGGTTTTAAAGAGCATTTTATGAATTTGACTCCAAAGGCAAGAGAAGTGAAGGCAAAAATTAATGAATGGGACTACATCAGACTAAGAAGTTTTTGCTCAACAAGAGAAACTGATAACAAAATAAACAGACAGCCAACTAAATGTGAAATGATATTTTCAAACAACAGCTCAGATAAGGGCCTAATATCCAAAATATACAAAGAACTCATAAAACTCAACAACAAACAAACAAACAATCCAATAAAAAAAATGGGAAGAGGACATGAACAGACACTTCTCCCAGGAAGAAATACAAATGGCCAACAGATATATGAAAAGATGCTCATCTTCCTTAGTTATTAGAGAAATGCAAATCAAAACTGCAATGAAATACCACCTCACACCTGTTAGATTAGCTATTATTAACAAGACAGGTAATAGCAAATGTTGGAGAGGCTGTGGAGAAAAAGGAACCCTCATACACTGTTGGTGGGAATGTAAAGTAGTACAACCATTATGGAAGAAAGTATGGTGGTTCCTCAAAAAACTGAAAATAGAACTACCTTATGACCCAGCAATCCCTCTACTGGATATATACCCCAAAAACTCAGAAACATTGATACATAAAGACACATGCAGCCCCATGTTCATTGCAGCATTGTTCACAGTGGCCAGGACATGGAAACAACCAAAAAGCCCGTCAATAGATGACTGGATAAAGAAAATATGGCACATATACACTATGGAATACTACTCAGCCATAAGAAATGATGTTATCAGATCATTTACAGCAAAATGGTGGGATCTTGATAACATTATACGGAGTGAAATAAGTAAATCAGAAAAAAACAGGAACTGCATTATTCCATACGTAGGTGGGACATAAAGTGAGACTAAGAGACAATGATAAGAGTGGGGTGGTTATGGGGGGGAGGGCAGGAGAGGGAGAGGGGGAGGGGGAGGGGGAGGGGCACAAAGAAAACTAGATAGAAGGTGACAGAGGACAATCTGACTTTGGGTGATGGGTATGCAACATAATTGAACGACAAGATAACCTGGACTTGTTATCTTTGAATATATGTATCCTGATTTATTGATGTCACCCCATTAAAAAAATAAAATTATAAAAAAATGTTTTTAAACCTATAGAAAACTTGAAAGAATAGTACAAAGAACAATCGTATACTACTCGTGTAGGTTGAAAAATTGTTAACATTTTACCATATTTACTTCTTTCTATAGATTTTCTTTTCCATGTTTCAAAATTGTTTTTTCTTTTTTCTTCATTTTAAAAGTTAGTTGCAAGCATCCTGATGCTTCAGCATGTATCTCTCAAGAACAAGGATATTCTACATAATAACCCAATGATTACACTTAAATTTAACACAAATCCATTATTATTATTATCTAATATGCAGTCTATTTTCAAATTACCCCATTTGTCCTAATAATAGACAATATATAAGTCATGTTAAACCCTGCCTCAGAACCCATCACAGACCCTACATTGCATCCAGTTGTCAAGTTTCTTTGGTCTCTTTTAATCTAGAACACTTTCCCAGCCTTTTCTTATAGAAAAGCATCCAGGTCAGAATGTTTTAGAAATGGTTCCTCAGTTTGGACTGCTATAATCTTTTCTCTCATGATTAGATTCATATTAAACATTTTTGGTGAGAGGAGTACTACATAGATGATGTTAAGATTAATTTTAACAGATACTAGATTTTCTTAATAAATGTATCACCATAATTATGTTCCACTTCATTAACTTACATGTAAATTTTAAATCTTTATTTTCTTTGCTGATATGTTTTACTAAAAGCTGCTTAATGAGGTAAAACATTGTACTTACTATACTAATTGTCATAAGAGAGAAATCCTTTGCAGATTAGCAAATTCCATATTTTCTTTTCCTCCCTCCCTTCCTCTCTCCCTTCCCTCCTTCTCTTCCCTTTTCTTTCTTTCTTTCTTTCTTTCTTTCTTTCTTTCTTTCTTTTTTTCTTTCTTTCTTCCTTCCTTCCTTCCTTCCTTCCTTCCTTCCTTCCTTCCTTCCTTCCTTCCTTCCTTCCTTCCTTCCTTCCTTTCCTTTCTTCCTTCCTTTCTCTCTCTCTCCCTTTCTCTCTCTTTCTCTTTCTTTCTTTCTTTCTTTCTTTCTTTCTTTCTTTCTTTCTTTCTTTCTTTCTTTCTTTCTTTCTTTCTTTCTCTCTCTCTCTCCCTTTCTCTCTCTCTTTCTTTTTCTTTCTTTCTTCTTTCTTTCTCTCTCTCCCTTTCTCTCTCTCTTTCTTTCTTTTTCTTTCTTTCTTATTCTTTCTTCTTTCTTTCTTTCTTTCTTTCTTTCTTTCTTTCTTTCTTTCTTTCTTCTTTCTTTCTTTTTTTTTCTCTCTCTCTCTTTCTCTCTTTATTTCCTGCTTTCTTTTTCTTTCTTTCTTCTTTTCTTTCTTGTTTTTTGGCTAAGCAACAGAAATGTATTTTTTCACAATACCTGAGGACTAAAAGTCCAAGATTCAGATGTGGGCAGGGATGGCTTCCTTCTGATGCCTCTGTCCTTGGCTTGTACTTGGCCATCTACTTACAGTGTTTCCACATGATCTTTTACCTGTGAGATTTCATACTTCACAGATAAATTTTAAAATTAAGAATGACACAACCTAAAGTGTGTGAATAATTGGTTTGAAATATTTCTATTTTGTGAACAAGACTAATGACGGCACTCTATTATTTTTTGTAGGTGATAATAATATTTTAGTAATGTGAACCCTTTTAGTAAGTATTAACCAGTCTTTGCTACAAAGTGGAATACAACTAATGAGCTGTTTGGTGAGAAGTGCCAAATTGTTAGTTAATGAAACAGGAAATAGAGAAAAATCTACTGATATAGTGCACCTCTAGTTTAAAATATTTACAAATTTTTAATGCATGTTTTACAATAATAATGGCTGCTGTTTTCTGAGCATGTGCCAGATCTTTTACATGCATCTCCGGTAATTAACACAACAAGGTTAGGGAGAAGATATAATTGTTAACATTTTTTTAGGTTGAAAACAAAACAGCTTTTAGTCATTATACTGAATCCCTTTAATTTTTTCAGTCTACAAAATTGCTATATTTTTTAGGCTTAGAGTTAAAAAGAGTTAACTCTATAAAAATAAATTTAAATATGTTTGAATTTATTGATTGATTTTTAGAGAAAGAGAGAAACAGAAACATTGATTTGTTCTTGTATGTGCCCTGACCAGGAATCAAACCATCAACCTCTGCGCACCAGGACAATGTTTTAACTAACTGGGCTATCAAGCCAGGGGAAAAAATGTATTTTAATTAAAAATGCTATATTTTATTTCCATGACTGACACTGTAGTGTATTCAAAACTCAAGGGATTTTGTGTGTGCTTTTCTTATGAAAAAACAGAAGAGTAAACTTAAATCTACATCTTTGTAAAACTACTTTTTGCTGTTTTCTCCTGGGAGAGACTTTTATGTTCTAGATAAAGTTCTGAGCATAGTCTTATTTTCCTTATTTATAATTTAATTTTTTTCAATAAAAGTTTCAATTTTGTGTAATATAAACAGTTATACCAACAGCCAAGATGTCTAAGAAAGCTGCTGTTTACATTCTCTTTCTCAATAAATGTCATGTTTGCTTTAGCTAAATTGCTACTTTGGAAAATTACCATTTTTTTTTTGTTATATTTTTCTATGTAGAAAGTGATATATAAATAAGTATGAAGGAGTG
The DNA here is from genome assembly GCF_036850995.1 of Saccopteryx leptura. Lineage (NCBI taxonomy): Eukaryota > Metazoa > Chordata > Mammalia > Chiroptera > Emballonuridae > Saccopteryx > Saccopteryx leptura. The sequence goes on from NC_089503.1 coordinate 161,090,727, forward strand.
GGCCTGACCAGGCGGTGACGCAGTGGATAGAGCGTAGGACTGGGATGTGGAGGACCCAGGTTTGAGACCCTGAGGTTGCCAGCTTGAGCTGGGCTCATCTGATTTGAGCAAGGCTTACCAGCTTGAGCCCAAGGTCACTGGCTTGAGCAAGGGGTCAGTTGCTCTGCTGTAGCCCCCCACTCCCACCCTGGTCAAGGCACATATGAGAAGTCAAGCAATGAACAACTAAGGAGCCACAACGAAGAATTGATGTTTCTCATCTCTCCCTTCCTTTCTGTCTATCCCTATCTGTCCCTCTCTCTGACTCTCTCTGTCTCTGCCACACATACAAAAAAAGTAATGTGCCCAGATCAGGAATTGAACTTGGGACTTCCACATGCCGGGCCAATGTGCTACCACTGAGCCAACCAGACAGGGCCTAACTTATAAATTTTAAGTCAAATTCTGAAATGAATGTTATGATTAACTATAATATTTCTTTATAGATATCTTCAAGATAAAGTATGTTTAAATTCACGGAATTAAAGTAAACATTGAAGGCAGGAAATCCATGCAGTAAACTCATTTATTATTAATGCTTAGTTGTCAAATGCCTTTATAAGCAGTGATGCTTAGTACAGATCATTACCAGCATCTGATTTTAGTTTTTGCATGATCCTCTACCAGATTTGTAGAACTATTGGATTTGTAGAATGAAAAAGAATTTGAGTGTGTGAAACAATTTGCTCAAATATTACCACTAAGAGAAGATGTCTTCAAATGTCCAGCTAAGTAATCTGATGGGGCAGATCTAGGGAGAAGAGGACCTCTGGAAAAAAATCCGTACCTGAGGGAGCCAAATAAACCAGGGTCAAACATGTAATGCGAATACTATGATTCAGCTCACTTATTAAATTTGATTATTTAAGACTGTGATAAGAGGCAGGCAAAATGTGGTGTCAGATTCAAAACAAAGTGTGGTGATCTGCTTTGTTTTCAACTTGTTTGCTGATGAAAACACTTTTCCACAAGTAAGAATGATGAGCAGATGGTGCTAATAAGGGCAATTAAGTGCTCAGCTTCTGGAAATATTTTGTTGAGTGACATCTTTAGGCTGATTTCTGCTAACATCCATTTTAAACCATGTGTTTCCAAGGTGCAATAGCATTAATACTTATGGTCATTGGAATGTTTATTTCTGAGAATAGAGACTCAGACAAGACAAATAAAAGCCCTTTGCCCCAATTCCAAAGACAGTATGTGAAGTTTCATGGTGAGTTTATATTGAAGATATTATAATCCTCTGCGGGCTCAGTCTAGGTCACTGGTTTCTAGTAACTGGTGCATGAAGAAATTTTCTGTAGTCTGGTATGAAAAGAAAATATACTAAAAAACAAGACAAAAAAGTAATGGTTTTTGGGACGGTGCTTTTTCCTTTTTCCTCTTAACTTTTATTTTCTTATTTTTTTATTCTGGTATTTTGAAAGTTATTGACCCTATTCTTTTAATGATTTCTATCTACATAATATATCTTATTTGGATCACAGTAAACAGAATTGAGTTAGTCATAATACATTATCATCATGAATCCATGTACGGTACTTTTTTATTTACCATTTATTTTTAAATTTTATTTTTATTTGCCTCCTCACCCAAAATGGTATGGTAAATATTCACCCAAGCCAAGAACCAAAATACTACCAATAATTTACATCTATCTTTAAATTCTTCCCCTCTCCCTGCCTGTCTCCTTTTCTCACATTATACATTGCCTTCTTCCTGTATGTGTGCATCTTCAAATTTTTCTTTTTTATAAGGATACCAGTCTTATTGGATTAGGGTTCACCCTAAGGACCTCATTTTAAATTGATTATCTCTGTAAAGACTCTATCTCCAAATAAGGTCACATTATGAGGTAGTGGAGGTTAGGACTTCAAATATGTATTTTGGGGGGACACAATTCTACCTATAATAAAAGAGAGCTTACTTTTTAAATTTATTACTATCAAATTAACAGTGAGCCACTTGAAAAAGTTCAAAGAGGACTTGATTCAGGTCCTTTCCCAGAAAGGAAAGTGCAAGAGAGAAAAAAGGAGTAGTGAGAAAAAAGAAATTTACTAGTGGACATTTACAATTTTTGCCTGCCCAGAATATTTTTCTCCTTCTCTTGGTGCTATTACCTCGATTCCACTCCACATGCAGTTGCGCTGGAGGCTGAACAGAGCATTTTATTCTCCCATGCCAGCAATTTTCAAGTTTTCATCTCATGGCGCCCAAAGTAATTACTAAAATTCTGTGGCACAATAAAAAATATATTATCTTATGTGGTGTATTTTGGTTTTGTTTTGTTTTTTCCTGATCTGACAGAAAAAAAAAAGTATAATTTTGATTCATTCACACCGGATGGCTACATGAGTAATACATTTCCTTTTTGGTTTAGGTTGGGCTCCTGTTATTAACAAATGTTCATTCAGTTTTTGAATAAAGATAATAGGAAATAGGCAATTACAGAGGTGAAATAATTGTCCACATGCTTCAAGTGAGCGCACAAATAACAGGATATTTTTAAGTCTGTGTAAAATGAGCTAACACATTCCCTTACTCCTTTCTCTCTCTCCTTGAGTGCTCACGGGGCTCACTTTTTGACCTTTTTTTGATTTTTTAAATAAGTGTGTTTTCATATGCTTATGCTTATAATCAAGTATATCAAAGTTGTGAAGAGATTAGATCTTAATTATTTCAACAACAAAAGAGAAATGGTAATTATGTGATGTGTAGAGGTGTTAATTATCGCTACAACTACAATGATTGTAAATTTAAAAATGTATCTAATTAATATGTTGAGGACCTTAAATTTATGCAGTGTAATATGTTATACATCAAATATATTTTAATTTTAAAGAGTGGTTGAAGGGGAAAATAACATAAAAATACAGGACATGTTTTAAAATGAAAGCTTGTACATGGTGCATTTGTTCACCAAATCTTCAGTAGAGCCAAATTCTTTCTCTTGAGCTTTGTCCCCTGATTGAATTTTTGAAAATAATTTTTTTTTTTGGCATAAATCACACACTTATCTACATCACCTTCAGTTTTATGATTTCCATTTCATTAATATGGAGAGAGTATAAAGACATTGCAGAGCAGTCTGGGAGCAGCATCTTTCAAATTTTTACAGTTAAAAAATTATTTTTACAATTGCCTCACCTGCATGTTATTTGATATTTTTTAGCAACTTGTTTTTTAAGCATTGGCAAGCCTTTGACTTAGTTTTCACAGAATCAAAGCCTAACTTATTTACCCTCATTTCTAATTTTTTTGTATTTTTCTGAAGCTGGAAACGGGGAGAGACAGACAGACTCCCGCATTCGCCCGACGGGGATCCACCCGGCACGCCCACCAGGGGGACGCTCTGCCCACCAGGGGGCGATGCTCTGCCCCTCCGGGGCGTCACTCTGCCGTGACCAGAGCCACTCTAGCGCCTGGGGCAGAGGCCAAGGAGCCATCCCCAGCGCCCGGGCCATCTTTGCTCCAATGGAGCCTTGGCTGCGGGAGGGGAAGAGAGAGACAGAGAGGAAGGAGGGGAGGGGGTGAGGGTGGAGAAGCAAATGGGCGCCTCTCCTATGTGCCCTGGCCGGGAATCGAACCCGGGTCCCCCGCACGCCAGGCCGACGCTCTACCACTGAGCCAACCGCCAGGGCCCTCATTTCTAATTTTATGTGATACTTAATTGAATTATATAATTATAATAACTAGTGCAACTGGCATCAACAGACTTGGGGGTAAAAACTGAATCTTGATTAGCATAATAATCAAACGTAGAAACAGAAGTTCCCAGGGTCCCTTGCCTTGAGCTGTGGGAGCCTTGTGGGCCAGTCAGTATATTTTACTTTTAGAGAATTCATTTAAAACACTTTAATTTTATACTCTATGTATTTCATGTAAAAAAGTAAAGTCAAAAGAAAACATAGTGTAATCACAAAAAAAAGGAAAACCATAATATGACAGTAACTTGAAAGTAAAATTGCACAGAATAAGATCACAAAGCAACAGGCTAAAATGAATTATTTGAGTTATAATTATAAAAGGAACAAGTATCACCTTAGTGAAATATTTGACTGCATCAGCATATTAAAATGGTATATATAATTTCAGGGAAAATAATAATCCATATTCTAAACTTAAATTACCAATTCTAAATACAGAAACAGTAACTTCCATGTATTGTAAGAGCAATGACTGTGTAACTGAATATAACAGTCAAGTAATAAAAACAAGAACATGATGTTTGTATTGTTTATCAATTTTTCCACTTTAGTTATATATAACAATGAGTGTGTATATATATATATACTCATTGTTTTATATATACATATATATATAAAACAATGAGTATATTTGAATATTTTTGACTATTACAGGTTATATGCCAGTATTTTAATTTTGAAACTTCCTGCCTGACCTGTGGTGGCGCAGTGGGTAAAGCGTCAACCTGGAACACTGAGGTCGCTGGTTCAAAACCCTAGAAAACCCTGGGCTTGCCTGATCAAGGCACATATGGGAGTTGATGCTTCCTGTTCCTCCTCCCACCCTTCTTTCTCTCTTTCTCTCTCCCCCCACCTCTCTAAAATGAATAAATTTTTAAAATTTCCTGTGGGATTACATAAAAGAAAAGCAACATAGATCTTGCATCAACAGCTAATTTATCATTTTAATCAATCTCTGAGGGGATGCCCAGGAAATATAAAGATGTACTTAGACTACTGTATTGCATATGAATACAGAAGGGAGCTAACTACTCACGGAAATTTGTTGGAAGACTGCATATGCCCTAAAAGGTGCAAAACTGGTAAAATACATATTTATATCTGCCTTGTATACTGGATTAATGAGTGATAAAATACACATTGGTTCAATGAATAATGTTGCCATCACTTTCTACCTTAATTGTACAATTACAGCTGACCCTTGAACAACGTGGGTTTGAACTGTGCAGGTCCACTTACACTTGGATTTTTTAAAATAAATATGTAGTCAGCCCTGCCTATCCCTAGGTTTTGCATCAGTGGATTTCACCAATTGAAGATTGAAATGATCGGTGATAGGTTGAATCGAGATTCGAAGGGCTGACTGTGTGCTTTGAGCATCCATGAATTTTGGTATGGGTGGAAGTCCTTGAACCAATTCCCCATAGATATCAAGTTTTAGGAGAGTCAGAAGTTATACACAGGCCCTGGCCAGGTAGCTCAGTGGATAAAGTGTCTTCCCAGTGCACCAAGGTCATGGGTTTCATCCCTGGTCTGGGCATGTAGGAGAAGCTATCAACGAGTACACAACGAAATGGAAAAACTAAGTAGAATAATGAGTTGATCCTTCTCTCTCTCTCTCTCAAATTAATGGAAAAAAGTTATTTTTAAAGTTACACATCAAGTTTTGACTGCAGGGGTCAGGGCCCCTAACATTGTTTAAGAGTCAACTGTACTTATACTGATAGTATGAAGTGTATTCTCATGAAGAGACAAAGCAAGGTAAATAGAATCCTTTTATGTGTATTCTAACTGATATCTAGAAAATGCCAAACAAAAACCGAACCAAATTTTATTTAAAAATTAGTAAATTGAAAAAAAAGAAAGGAAAAGCTATAAAAAATAAATAAATAAAAATTAGTAAATTGTCTTTGTATTTTGTCTAATTTTCTATCTAATTTATCCCCAATAACAAATAGATAAAGCTTCAATGTAGTAGAATTTTTATCTAGATGTATCACTGTATTCACTTTTTCTGTGTGGTAAAATAAAGATAACATAAAAGTCACCATTTTGACTATTTTGAAGTGCACAATCCAGTGGTATTGAGTATATTCATAGTGTTGTATAACCATCTCTACTTGTCCCATTTCCAGAACTTGTTCATCCTCCCATACTCTTTATATGCATTAAAATAATAACTTCCAATTCCCTCCACTTTTAGTCCCTGGTAACCTCTGTTATACTTTCTGTTTCTATGAACTTGCCTATTTTTATTATTTATTCATTGATTGATTTAAGTGAGAGGAGGGGAGGCAGAGACAGACTTCTGCATGTTCCCTGACCAGGATCCACCTGGCAAGCTCCCTACCAGGCAATGCTCTGCCTATCTGGGGCTGCTCTGACCTTGGCAAATGAGCTATTTTTAGCACCTGAGGTGAGGCCATGGAGCCATCCTCAGCACCCAGGCCAACTTTGCTTGAACCATTTGAGCCATGGCTGAGGGAGGGGAAGGGAGACAGGGAGGGAGAAGCAGATGGTCACTTCTCCAGTGTGCCCTAACCAGGAATCAAACCTGGGACTTCCACATGCTGAGCTGATGCTCTACCATTGAGCCAACTGGCTGGCCAGGGCCCAAACTTGCCTATTTTAAATACCTTTTTAAAGTAGAATTATATACTATTTGTCCTTCTGTATGTGGCTTATTTCATACACACACACACAATTTTGTTTATTCATTTATCTGTTGATAAACACTTGGGTTGTTTTCACCTTATAACTACTGTGAATAGTGCTACTATGGACAATAGTATCTGAGTCCCTGCTTTCAATTCTCTTGTTTGTATACCCTAGAATGAAATTGCTGAGCATGCAGTAATTGAGTGTTTGTTTTTGAGGAACTGACACACTGTTTCCCACAGTGGCTGTGCCAGTTTACACTCCCACTAGCAGTACACAGCATTCCAATTTCTTTACACCCTCACCAACACTTACTGTTTTCCATTTCTTCTCCAAATGGGTGTGGGTGATACCTCATTGTGGCTTTGATTTGAATCTCCCTAATGATTCATGATGTTGAACATGTTTTCATGTAGTTATTAGCCATTTTGTATATTTTCAGTTAGTCCATTATATTTTGCTTGACTGGGTTGGGGGATGGAGGTGACTCAGGTCTTCACTCTGAGGTGCCTGAGCCATGGTCAGGCCATGGGGGACTATGGCTGCTGCAGTCACTTGTTCATTATTATCATTAGGCATGGAAACACCAAGAGATGTTCTCATGAATCCTTTGAGTTGCAAACATAATCTGCCTAGATTCCCATGGTAAGCCTTTTTCTTTGACTATTGGCATGAGGAGACCAAAGTGACCAGGGAATAGTCATAGCTTCAAGTTCCAGAGAAGTCTTAATTATTGTGTTCTCTAATAGAAGTGTTCTTTTGATAATGATAATCTGATCTAACAAAACAAAGTTTCAGAGAAGTGAAGTACAAAATCTGAAAATATGTCACTGGTAGTGATGGTAAAAGGATGAATCTCACTTCTACCTTTTGTTTTCTGGGACTGTGTACTGCAACCATTGGGGACACTGCACATTTTATAAGTCACTGATCCAAAGCTTTTACTATAACTTTGGTATTGTGTTCTTCCCCACCCTTCCCAGGGGGTTACCCTTGAATTGGAGAGTTATTTGAGCCTATAAAAGGTCATCTAATTAATCTAGATGCTTTGGGCTAAAGAGGTATGTAAAAAAACTAGTTTGTGTCATGCTCCTATGCCCACTGACATACACTTTTGCCATAAATTGGGCCCCCTCATTATAGATAACGTGTCAGTTGCTGTGCTGATAGACCAGTCATTCTGTACGCCTCTGAAACTATCCCCTGCCCACTGCCAACACAGTGAGTCAGAAATAATACCACAGTCCAGAGAAAATGTAGAGTGACTAGTGCCTCCGTCGATACTTAAAGAATTCAGTAGAGATCCTCATCTGATCCCTGTGAATTCCCCTGTTTAGTCTCTATGAGACCTTTCAAATAAAAACCACTTCAGGCCACCACTAAATCATTATAGTTAACATTACCACCACTCAGTACCATAGCTACTGCATATTCCAGAAAGTCCTTGTCCACCTGTACTTCATCTCAATTTCTCACAACTGAGTCTTGGGAACGGAATGGGGGCTTCTTACAATTTCTGAGTGATCTAGTTCCAAAATCTTAACCTAAGGGCCATGTTTAAGGCCTACGCCTACTACCAACTGTCTTGCTTTAATGTCTTAGGCCATGTTTCCTAGGAAACACGCTCTGCGGTAGATATTCACCTGCAGGAAGTTTCCTGGGGAGTGCTCTGGGCAACCAGGCCTGTGACGGAGGGAGGAAAGCAGGATGGAGCAAAGAGAGAAGCTGAACTAGGATGCCGCTCCAAAAGAGGGTTTGGCAGACCCCATGGAAATCTCCAGAGCTGAGCTTGCCCTTCAGAGATGTCTCCAATTGAGGCAAGGCTCCCTTGCCCCAAATCCACTAGTCACTTGGGCTAGGCTGTGGCAAAGGTTTGGGCGAAAGGGCTCCCTTCAGCCAAGGCAACACCCTAAAAGAGACTCACTCAGCTGCAAGTCATAGGGCAGGCAAGAGTCCCAGCGCAGAGGAAATGAATTAGCCCTAAGCGGGATCCGGCCGGTGCACCAAGGCACTTACTACGTTTAAAGATAAAGCAGAGTCCAGACAAATCCTGTGCTGCAGACACTCTATGTGGAAAGTAACCCCAGGGGGCAACGGTGAGGACAGGAGACTGAGAAAGCAGAGAGCAAAGCCAGTACATCTGCATAACCAGCACAAAGATGCGCTGTGGGTGGGCTGCTGCTTTGAAGACATCTGCTCAGTGCTGTGAGGTCTGAGGAGCCCTCAGAAAGGTGTGGAGAAATTTCTGCCTGAGGCAGAAAGAGAAAAGCAGTCATCAACTGGCTCCAACCGATCCAGGGTCATCAACCAATCCAGGGTGGAGCCATGGGCTCTAAACTTCCCCGTGCTCCTGGGTTGCCTCCCATGAGAGCCAGGATTGCCAGAAGAAGATGCTGTGGGGTTGGGGCTGCTTGTGGAAAACAGTGAGGAACGGGGTCCTCAGAGCAGGGTGGGAGGGAGAATCTACAAAAGGGATCTAGCCCTCCTGGGAGTATCTGGCAGAAGTTAAAGTGTAAACACTTTCTGATTCACAAGGTTTACTTACAGAGATTTTTACTACAGAAATCTGTGCTTCTAGATGCAAATATATATGTGATCCTGATAGGCTCTGGGGCCAGCTGCCAGGTTTGAGGCTAGCCCCTGCCAGTGTAAGCGAGGCACCTGCCGAGTAGGGTGTGTCTCACATAGGGCGGCTAAGGGTATGGAAGGCGTCAGGCTTTGAACATGCCTCATACATGGTTCGATCTCAATGCATGTCACTTATTATTAATATTACTCTTCCAAGGACATATATAAAGCTACTGTTTGCAGTGACAAAAGACGAGACACAACCTAAATATCCATTAATTAAATGCTAGATAAAGAAATTAGAGTATGGCCATCATACTCTATCATATGCAACATATATTGTAAAGTGGAAAAAGCAAAGCCAAGTAAAGTGTGTTTAGTATGCTTCCATTTGTGTAAAATGCACGGGTAAGTATGGAGGTCATTGAGATGATTAGTGTTTACCAGTAGCTGGTCCCCCTCTGCCTCCTGGGCACAGGCAGATTTCCCTTTGCGAGGGAGCAGACAGTGTGATTAGCCCTGGGCAGTGTGGGACCCTGTAGAAGAGAAAGCGCCTGCGCAGCCTTCCTGCTCCCCCTTCCCTGGAAGCCACGTGCTGAGGGGGTACTTCACAGGGTGATGCTGCTTCAACATGTACCCTGATACAGGACAGGAACAAAATCTTTGATGTGTTTACTACTTAGATGTTGGGTTCCCTCTACTAGCTCAGCATCACCCAGCCTCGCCTATTATAATTCTGCAAAGGAGACAACGCCCCCCATGAAAAAGCTGGTTGCTGCTGCAGAGACAACCAGGGGACCGAGGGTCAGGAGTGGGAGGAAACATATTTGGCCTTCTATACCTTTCATATTGCTTGAATTTTTAAACTATGAGTGCATTAATTTTTTAAAAAATTAAGTATGGGTCCTGGCCGGGAGGTTCAGTGGATTGAGTGTTGTCCAGCGTGCCAAGGTCACAGGTTGGATCCCCAGTCAGGGCACGAATGAGAAGTAACCAATGAGTGCACAACTAAATGGAACTACTAGTGGAACCATGACTTGATGCCTCTCTTTCTCTCAAATCAATAAAAAACTTTAAAAAATTAAGTATACTTTGGGTCTAATGGGAACCATTAATTTTACTTAAAACTTAGGAGAAGCTGCAGCCTTCACACCCCTCAAAATAAGAATAAAACTAAAGCCAAAGCTATTTCCTGCCCCTGGAAAAAGACAAAAGCACAGACATCACATAGCCTAATTATGTTATTTTCTCCAAGAAGGTTCAGCAGCTTGAATAAAGATGCAGAAAAAGAACCTTTGGGGCAAGGAGGGCAGCAAAGGGAGTGGGGTATGTGGTTGTGGATGGAGAGAAAGTGGTGAGGGAATGAGCCGGAGGGCTGGGAGTGGTGAAGAGTTTATGCAGCGGGGCCAGAGGAAGGAATGTGGAAGGATAATTGCTAGTTATCAGGGAGTTAGATTCCTTTTCTAAAAAATGGATTGATTTTTATAGAGAGAGAGAAGGAGAGAAGAGACAGAGAGAGAGAGAGAGAGAGAGAGAGGTCAATTTGTTATTGCAATTATTTATGCATTAATTGGTTGAATCTTGTATGTGCCCTGATTGGGAATAGAACCCATAACCTTGGCATATCAATCAGGAAGACTTAACTGACTGAGCTATCCTGCCAGGGAGGGAGTCAGATTCTTGAAGAAAGGATTTATTAGTTATGATCGGGTCCAGGAACTGGCAGCCGAGGTAGGGTCAAGTAAAAGTTAGCATGATTTTGAAATTTTAATTCGAGTACTATAAAATTTGGTCTTGTTTTATGTCTCATTATGCTTATAATATTCTCAGTGATTTTGAAATACATGGCATATTTCATAACATAGATGGCGATGATGAAAGAAATCTTTCTCATTTTCCCTCAGGAGATTTTGCAAAGGAATTTTGGATTTTTTAAAATAAATTTTATCTGCAAAAAATGCTGACATCTTCTTGCTGATCAACGGTGAGCAAGCCGGATATTTGTAGGACAGTTATGACAAAAGATGATGGCAGTTTCACAATAAGGATGAATCATGGTGAAGATAAAAGATAACCTTGACAGATAACCCAGTTAAGAGGGAAATTGGAAAGTATTTAAAGATCCTGATTCATACCAATAGGCCATTCTATGAGATTACATCTAAAATAATAAAGTATTTATATAGAGGATTTCCTTGAATTACAGACCGTTTTTCTTGATGACTAGAGAACTATGGCATTTTGGAAAACTGGTGAAGGGTGTTATTAACAAAAAAGAATAAAGCCTTCTTCTAATACTGTGGGAAATGTTATGGGAGAAAAGTAATCAATCAACAGTTATTCAGCACCTACTGTATACCTAGGCAATGGAATGTGTGCTGTTTGAAGAGTTACAGAATTCCTGATCTTATGGTAATTTTGGTTTAATTAGAAACATGTGGAATAATGGGATAGTTTTTAAAAGGACGATGGGATTAAAACAAGATAGTAATCATTGATGAATTGCAAGGTAAAGCATAAAAGTGATACAGAAATTCAGAGAAAGGTGAGCCAGGGTAGTTGAATATGGTGAAGGATCAATGGAAGTTATTGTCAGCTGAATTTGAAATGAGAAGACCTGGGTTAGTATGACTTGACCTTGAACAAGTTTATTTAACTGGCCTCTGCTTTTTCCTTTGTAAAGTGCGAATGATAATACCTACCTTGTGGTATTGTGAAGAATGCACCTGTCTTGTTCTGTCACCTTCAGATCTATTTCTTGCTCTTTCTGTTTCACAGCTAGATGGGGTAGCAAGGGGGTGCAGCCAGCCGCTGCATTTCCCCGGGGCTATGGGCTGAACTGTGTCCTGCCAAAGTCATATATTGCAGCTCCTCAACTCCCAAGAAGACTGTATCTGGATGTAATTAAGATTAAATGGGCTCATAAGGGTGGGGCCCTAATTCAATAGAACTGTGACCTTATAAGAGGAAGAAGAGAGAGCAATCTTTCCCTCTTTTCCCATGTAAGGACACAGCAAGAAAGCAGCCTTCTACAAGCCAGGAGGAGAATCCTAACCAGAAACATACCATGCTGGCACCTTGATTTGGGATTTTCCTAGACTCCAGAAGTGTGAGAAATAAATTTCTTTTGTTTAAGCCACCAAATCTATGGTATTTGGTTATAACAGCGTGAGCTAAGACACTAGGTTCCCATGTCAGGAGAGCCAGGCCAAAGGCAGGTATAGGATGTAGCGTGCGTGAGCGCACGCGCACACGCACACACACACACACACACATTTCTTATGACTTTGAACTGCCTTTAGAAATATTTAGCTTGTGACTGAGAAAAGAGGCAGGCATATGGAATTCAGTTTAGCATGAATAACATGAGCAGAAGTTCACAGATGAGACCTATGAGAGTCTAGAATACCTCATTGGCTTCTCTGCTTGTTTGAACTACCCTAGAGTTTATAAAGATGTCTTGAAGTTTCGGGCAAAATTGGTTTTTAAGTTAAACACAGTTGGAATTTTATAGCCTTTACGCTATGTAGTTAGTTAATAACGTTGGTGTTCCCTGAAGCCTACTTTAAAATAACATAATTATAACATTCAAAATAGAGCAGCAGGGATCATTACATTAAAGTGTATTAAAAACTAGATTTCTAAACAGCATGTTTCCTCCACGCTCTGAGGATGATGCCACCAGGTTATTGTAAAATAGGGCCAGGGAGAAGTTACAGTAAACAGTAATGAAGGGCTCTCTCTGGAAACTATCCTATTTGTAATTTCCAGAAGATATATATTTGAAACTCAGAGCACCTAATAGATCTTAACTACCAGACATGACACAGTTTTTGTGTGTTGCTTTGTCTTACTGTTGGGTATTTTGTATTCGTTCCCTGCCCAGAACGATCTTGCTACTGAGATAAACACCATTTCCGTGGTGATCAATTACATTCTGAAACAAGCTAGAGAGAGTGTGTGTGTAATTTTAATGGGAGATATAACTAACCAGGAAGGGACTTGGATGGAAATGTGAAATGTGCTGCTAGAGGAAAGTTCCAGTTGCAAAGTGCTTTAAAAGTTATTGGTCAACTTCACCAATGTTTGGAATTTGGCTGGAAGTTGTTGCTTCCCAAACAAAGAATATTTTCTGGACTCAATATGTGTGTGTGCTATTGTAGGTTTTAGCTGATTACTTAGATCCATTGGTTCCTAAAGGGCAACATATATCTTGATGAACTTTTTGGTCACAGTCATGTATCTTTAAATATCTTCAACTAGTATTTGAGCTGGCATTGACCTTAGAGATCCTATCACCCATGAGAGCAAGCACAAGTCTCTCCCTATTCCAAACATTAGATGATATATTTTGATATTAATAATCATTTAGATGTTATGCATATTTTACTGCTGTTGTAAAATGATCAAATAGTCAAATTAAGATATAGATTGTTATTTTTCCTGTTATCAGAAATAATCAGTCATTATTAGAAACAAGGCTCTTTCTAAATTTCTAGACCTGATTCTTTGTCTCTTTTATAGAATCATACTTCTATAAAAAGGTAATTTATAGAAACAACTTTTATGAACTCTGATTTTGATAAATTAATTCATTAATAATTTAGTTTTCTATTACATGCTTACATAATACAATGTAAAATTAGGATCAGAAAATCTTTCTCTAAAAATGCAGGCATTTTATGCATCTTATAGTTAAATGCTTTAAAGTAAAACAAAGTAACAAAATATTTTAAAAATTGGTCCTGCTGGGCCCTTTAACAGGTGCTGAGTATTTACATTCATTGCTTTGCATTGCATTGTTGTCAAAATCTGGTTTTTAAGTTTTCTTTTTTTTTGGTTCCACTCACTCTTCTGACATCATTTCCGACATCACCATGAGTTGAATATGTTCCATAATCTTGCTGATCTGAGGAGATGGATGAGAGCCAAGTTGCCTCAGCTGAGCTGCCTCTCATAAGCTCAGCCAAGATCAGCCAACCACAAGCTCATGAGCTAAGTGAATAATTGCATGGCTAGTGAAGGTACCTAGAGTAATCAAATTCATACAGACAGAAAGAAGAATGGTGGTTGACAGGGACTTGGGACAGGGATGGCAGGGAATTATTGTGTAATGGGTATAGAGTTTCAGGTTTGCACAATGAAAAGAGTTTTAGAGATGATGGTGGTGACCATACCACAGTCTGAAAGTACATAATACCACTGAAATGTACACTTAAAATTAAGTAAGATGGTAAATTTTATGTTACATGTATTTTACCACAATTACAAATAATTTAAAAATGAAAAAATAAAAACTAAAGATGTTTAGTTATGTCCACTAAAACTTGAATGATTCACCAGATGAGAGAGAGCAATGACCATGGGGAAGGACCATACCAATATTCAGGATGATTCCAACTGGCTCCACATTTGATGTCACGAATGACATTCCACCACACCCAGCCAGTAGGGCATGGCTATTGAAAGGGGTAGTGGGGACCTTCTTTTTGATCATGAAGGGGCACTTCTTCCTAATCTAAGTGAGGAATAGAAATTAGAGAATTCAGAGTTGTTTTCCTTAGTGGGAACTTCTTTGGTGAGTGATACATACTGGTTACTCCATGAATACTCTTGCTCTGCCAAGCCCTCTGTTCTTCTCATTTTGTCTCCTTACTCAAATCCTTTGTCTTCTCATAAGCTTCTCTTTTAAGACCTAGAGCTGGTGTTCACTATTCCTCCCAACAGATCGGAGCCGTTCAGAGCCAGCCATCATTTTATTTGGCTGTGCAAACTTCAGGTCTCAGGTTTCACTAGATGCTGAGAGTGGCTCTGCTTACCCAGGCTTTACTATGAAGAGGAAGCAATGGTATCTGCTCCTTGGAGTGGAGGAAATAGAAGATACTTTGATTCTGCATGAGGCTCCCTGCCCGTGAGAAGCAAACAGATCTCTTCGAGGAAGCACACAGCACAGTCTGGGTTCATATCAGCACAGCATACCTCTCTTGTTCACGGGTCTTCTCCTCACCCTTTTTATGTCACAGGGCCCATCCCAAGGACTGGCTCTGAGACTTTAGGGGAATTATAACACAAACTTCATTTACACTCTTTCTGATTTCCAGATCCCTCCATGGGTGGAAGGTGACTGGAACTCTCAGTTCATTTTACCCAAATGACTACCCAGGTTTATACAGACTTGGGCCAGAGCCTGGTCTGGAAGTTCCCTGAGCCCCTGGAATTCATCGTTTATGTGAATCTGTAGGTGTACTCCGGCTCCTCACCGGCCTCTGGCTCATTCTGGGATCAGGGTAATAGGGCAGAGGGCCAAGCTTTTTGCTTCCCCCATTACTATCTATGTAATAGTCTGAAGAAAGCAGTAGAGAAGAAGGAGGAAGAGGAAGACAAGGGTGGTTGCTCATTTGCTTTTCTCTGGGCTTGAGATTATTGAGAACTTTCAGGATCATTACGAGGTCTTGACGGCAGAGGTGGTATTAGGAACTGAGCCAGTTGTTTCCTTGCTCAACTACAGAATCTCCTATTTCTTTCTATGGAAACTTGTTTTTGAGGTTTGAACACCTTTTCTTGTTTGGTGATTGCAAGTATGTAAATGTTTTTGATCATTTCGTCAGGTGGAGTAGGAAAGAGTTCTC
This sequence comes from Saccopteryx leptura, assembly GCF_036850995.1. Lineage (NCBI taxonomy): Eukaryota > Metazoa > Chordata > Mammalia > Chiroptera > Emballonuridae > Saccopteryx > Saccopteryx leptura. Next base: position 161,106,328 of record NC_089503.1, read on the forward strand.
TGAAGTAGTTTCAATCTCCCATCTTATCCCAGAAGTCTGAGGCTCAGTTTTTTTAGTAATAAAATGGACTTACATATACCTATTTGAGTTGTTATGATGATAAAAGAGGATTGACATTTGCAAAGTGCCTAGGGCAGTATTTGGTATGAAGGAAGTAGGTGGTAATTGATGGAATGCATTTAATTTAAAGAAAAGGAAGTATCTGCTAAGTATTCCAATAAAAGTAGAAAAAAATAAATAAAATGAATAACTATCGTAGCATCTTTATATAATATAAAATATGAAATACTGTATATAGATCACTTACAAATCTCCTTAAAATGTCTATATTTCTAATACTTAAAAATTTTGATACTTTTATTACTAACAAAGGGCACATTACACTGAGGAACAAAATTTTTTTTTGAATCATGGCTTCTTCAAGTAGGCGTAAATGTAAGAATAATCCTGACACCTTCTGTTATATATGTGGCTGTTACACACTTCAACGTCAAAGGCGCAATATTTCATCATTTGTGACACGTGCATATATTGCCTATTTTCAAGTTCCCCTTGGCAATCAAGACAAGAATTGGGTTCCTTATATTGTGTGTCACAATTGTGAGGAAATGCTTCGTGACTGGACAAAAGGAAAACACAAAGGAATGCTTTTTGGTATTCCCATGGTTTGGCATGAACCTAAGGACCACAGCAGTGACTGTTATTTCTGTCTGATCCATACAGAGGGCATCGGCAAGAAAAAAAGGCATATGATCGCATATCCTAATATTCCTTCAGCAATACGACCTTTCCCACACTCTGAGACACTCCCGGTTCCAGTTTTCGATGGTTTTATTTCTTCTAAAGATGAAGAAAGTGAATATGGTGATCAAGTGTATTTTGATAAAGATGCATGAGGAAATGGTTATAGACTCTGAAGGGTCTTCTTCTGTTGCCAAGCAGTCATTAACCCCTCAGCAGTTTAGCCAACCCGAACTGAATGACTTAGTAGGAGGGGTTTGGGCCTATCAAAGAAAGCAGCTGAGTTATTATCCTCCAGGCTTCAAGAAAAGAATGTACCTCACTGGTCAGCTAAAGTATTCCATTTCAGGAAACGAGAACAAATTTTTGTGGACTTTTTTTTCTGAAGACAAACACTTTGTTTACTGTCATGATATCAGTAGTCTTCTCAGCCAGCTAGGTGTTACCACTTACAGTCCAACAGGATGGCAGCTATTTCTTGACAGCTCTAAACGAAGTCTGAAATGTGTTCTTGTACACAACAGTAATGTTTATGCAGCGGTTCCAATTGGTTATTCAACTCATCTGTGAGAAGATTATAATGACATAAAAATTGTCCTTGACTTTCTGAAGTATGAGGAGCATAATTGGATCATTTGTGTGGATCTTAAAATGGTAAATTTCCTGCTAGGACAACAGAGAGGTTTCACGAAGTATCCTTGCTTTCTGTGTTTGTGGGACAGCCAAGCTCAGGAGAAACACTGGACACAGAAGGAGTGGCCGAAACGTGAAGCTCTGGAAGTAGGGATGCAAAATATTGTGAATGAACCTGTAGTTAATTGAGACAGGATCATTTTTCCCCCACTTCACATCAAACTTGGCTTAATGAAGCAGTTTGTTCAGGCTTTGAATAGAGAAAGTGAATGCTTTCAACATATTTCTGCTTTTCCTGCCTTGTCTTTCAAGAAGATAAAAGCAGGTGTATTTGATACAAATCACCTCATACATGACGAAGAATTTGCCAGGAAGATGAATAAGGAGGAGAAAGCAGCATGGCAGTCTTTTATAGCAGTTACAAAGAACTTCCTTGGCAACAAAAAAGCAGAAAACTATGAACAAAGGAAGCTGTTGGCTTTCCGCAACATTGGATGTAACATGAGCATTAAGATTCACTTCCTGAAGTCACCTTGATAAGTTTCCCAAAAATCTTGGAGCTGTTAGTGATAAGCAGACTACTGCTGGAGCATCAAATGAGATTGTCCTCAACAAGTACACAAACGCAAGAGCTACAAATGCAAATTTTTGCCTGAATAGAATTTAAGTAAGTTTTGCACAAATTTTATGACTAAAATAAGTGTTTTAATATGTTCTATTTCGAAATTGTAGACAAATTCTGATGCAATCATATCTTTTAGTGTATTTACTGAATTATATAAATCATTATATTTTCACAAAGATGATGCCCAAGAAGACATTCTACTTCATTATGTTAAACTAAATGTTGAAAATTTTACAATAAGATGAAAACCTAAAATCTTGAATTACAAAGAAACTGTAGCTTACAGAGAAAAACTAATGTCAGATTTGAGATCAGCACACTCGAATTAGGTAAGAACAAGTGTTTTTGTGGATGCAACAAAAATTTTGTTCCCCAGTGTTATCAATTCAACCATCTAGAACAAGTATAGGAAAAAAAAAAGACAAAAACAAAAACAAGTATCATGCTTGTCAGGCAATTAGTTAAAGATTGGCCCTTAATTTATTTTGTAAATTATGATCTTTGTAGGTGAGTTGGGAGAATCGGGAGCAAGCATGGTCATCTGCAGGAGAGACTTGTCCACACATTTGCAGCTAATTCTTGATTGCATTTCAGGCCCTCCACATAACCCAGGAGAATCAAGATCTTTAACTTAATCACATCTGCAAAGACCCTTTCTCTTTATAAGGTAACATTTACGGGTTCCTGAATTAGGACTTGATATCTTGTACCTGGCCATTGTTCAGCCTACTACAACCACTGAGTTTGTAGTCATTCGTTCCAGTAGCAACTAACACAGGTATGTGTGAGGTCTCCACTAGGTAGAGTAGCACTAAGCTGAAGCTGTTTCTCTGCAGGAAAATAGTTATCTTTAAGAAGGGCATGATTTTCTGATGAAACTCTCTTAGAAGCCTAGGCAGTGATTCTTCAAATGCAGCTTTTCATATCTGCCTTAGTCATTTCAAATCTCATAGAATAGTGTTGTAAGGGACACGTTAGTACAGACCAGCTAAAGAGCTTCACTTTCTCTCTGCTCCTTGCAAAGCAGGCTGCCTGGAGGATCACTTTGTAAAGTGCTATCTCCGCATCCCCAGAGGTCCATTGGGCATTTCTGGGTAAGAAAAGGTCCACACTCCAGCACCTTTTCTTTCACTTTTTTGAGAAGATATTCTGAGATGTTTTATCTACTGGACTCCCAGAAACTTCAATGAAGTAGCAGGTCCTGAATTTATCTGCCATATATGTGTCTTACTAAGGCATTCCAGACCTATTAATCATTTGTTCTATATTCTTTCAAACCCCCTTATTTTCATTCATATACATACAGATATTCCACACTTATTGACTTCTCATCTCATTTTTTCTCCCTATAAAATATAAAATTCTGACATTTATACTCTCAACTTCTGCCCACAGAGTCCCCTTTGAATTGAATGAAAGGGAAATTTTTGGAATGAAAATACACAATATGATAACAAGCATCCTTTTTCAAGCTCAGTTAAACCAGATGCAAAAGGAATTTGTTATTAGGTATAATGGGTGTGGTTTGTCTTTTTTTTGTATAGATTGGGGAATTTGCAGGGGGTCTGACTACTAGATTCTTCTATTTCCAAGCCAGATGTGCTCATAAGTAAATGAGGCACACATTACTTCATGGCTGTTTGCATAAATAAATTTCTCCCTCATTAAAAGCCGATGATCAGAATACTCAAAGCAGTATCCTCTTTCTTCATTTGACAGGCACAACAAGGTAATGTGAGTATTTATCCTTCAATAGATAATTTCCAACAGAAGTAAATTTTTTCATAGCTATTCCAGTTTTATGTCTTTGTCTCCAAGCCTGGTTATTTACAAATCTACCCATAAGCTTCTGAAAGCTTAGCTCTTTGAAAACAATAGAAAAATAAAGGAACATTCAATAAATTTTCTACATCTTGTGCTGGAGGAGGGGAATCTAGTTTAAATAAAATGGAAGCATATGTCTTCAAATTTTCATTTAATGCAGGAAAAAAATAATCATAGGGCTCTATGGAAACTCTTCCTTTTTCTTCTTCTTTTCCAAGTAAGAGGAGAGGAGTTAGAGAGACAGACTTCCACATGCTCCCCAACCAGGATCCACCTGGCAACCCTGTCTGGGGCCAATGCTTTGCCCATCTGAGACTGTGCTTGCAATCAAGCTATTTTTAGCACCTGAGGAAGAGGCTCCACAGAGCCATCCTCAGCACCTGGGACTGATGTGCTTGAACCAATCAAGCCATAGCTGTGGGAGAAGAGAAAGGTAGATAGAGATAGAGATAGAGATAGATAGAGAGGGAGAGAGAGAGAGAGAAGAGAAAGAGAAGGGGGAGGAGTAGAGAATCTAATGGTCACTTCTACTCTGTGCCCTGACCGGAAATTGAACCCAGGACATCCACACGCCAGGACGATGTTGTCACTGAGTCAACCGGCCAGGGCCTGGAAACTCTTAAAAGCTGGGTTCTTAAAGGTTATAGAGAAAAATAGTTCATTGTGTAGATGGCATAATTGAGGTTCATAAGAACTCAATAGGGGTGAGAAATCTAAAATGGTTTTCTTTGCCTCTCCCGGGAATCAGAGAATAAATACAAAATCCTTGATGGTGATGAAATCTTAAAGCAAGATTTGTACACTGGAATATCATCCAGGCATAAAAAGGAACACTTTATCCAAAGAAAACAAAAACATTAACTTGAATATATGTATCTCCATGTTCATTACAGCATTATTTACAATAACCAAGATGTGGTAACAACTTAAGTGTCCATTGAAGGATGAATGGATAAAGAAATTGTGGTATATATACCATGAAATATTAGTCAGCCATTAAAAAATTAAATCTTGCCATTTGGGCCAACATGTATGGACCCCTGAGGGCATCATGCTAAGTGAAATAAGTCAGAAAAAGACAAATAGTGTATGATCTTTCTTACATGTGTAATCTAAAAACAACAAAAAAATAAAAACCAAGGTTGTAAATACAGAGAACGGATTGGTGGTTGTCAGAGGCAGGGGGTCAGGTGTGGGACAAATGGATAAAGTGCATTTAAAGGTTAAAAAGAGCCTGACCTGTGGTGGCGCAGTGGATAAAGCGTCGACCTGGAAATGCTGAGGTCGCTGGTTCGAAACCTTGGGCTTGCCTGGTTAAGGCACATATGGGAGTTGATGCTTCCAGCTCCCCCCCCCTTCTCTCTCTGTCTCTCCTCTCTCTCTCTCTCTGTCTCTCCCTCTCCTCTCTAAAAAAATAAATTAATTAAAAAAAGCACCTCGCCCTGGCCGGTTGGCTCAGCGGTAGAGCGTCGGCCTAGCGTGCGGAGGACCCGGGTTCGATTCCCGGCCAGGGCACATAGGAGAAGCGCCCATTTGCTTCTCCAGCCCTCCGCCGCGCTTTCCTCTCTGTCTCTCTCTTCCCCTCCCGCAGCCAAGGCTCCATTGGAGCAAAGATGTCCCGGGCTCTGGGCATGGCTCTGTGGCCTCTGCCTCAGGCGCTAGAGTGGCTCTGGTCGCAATATGGCGACGCCCAGGATGGGCAGAGCATCGCCCCCTGGGGGGCAGAGCACCGCCCCTGGTGGGCGTGCCGGGTGGATCCCGGTCGGGCGCATGCGGGAGTCTGTCTGACTGTCTCTCCCTGTTTCCAGCTTCAGAAAAATGAAAAAAAAAAAAAAAAAAAAAAAGCACCTCTTACCTAAGAGTGTGCCTTATTAAAAAAAAAAAAGAAAAAAAAAAGGTTAAAAAGAAAAAAAATGGGATAAAAAATGCATTTGAGAAATATCACCTTGGTTGCAGCATAGAGAATGTAGAAAGAGCCAGGGAGCCTAAATGAAAGCTATTACCATAAAAAATTAAAAAGAAGAAATCGAGTATTGCTATATGTTTCAACATGGGTGGAACTCGAAACATGTTAAGTAAAAGAACCCTGACAAAATAGACTGCATATTGTATGATTCCGTTTACACCAAATGTCCAGCATAGGCAGAGACAGAGATCTGTAGATTAGTGGTTGCCAAGGCTGGAGGAGGGGAATAGAGGGTGACTACCAGTGGGAATGAAGCCTCTTTTGGTGGTGTTAGATATGTTCTGGAATTAGGTGGTGGTGATGGTTGTGCAACTCTGTGAATATACCGAACATCCACTTGGTTTACACTTTTAAAGAATGCATTTTTGAAAGGTAAAATTATATTTCAATTGTATATATCCATATATCGACATCTATCTCTCTCTCTATATATGTTAAAAGCAAAATATCAAAAGAATTTTGCCTAGCAAATTCTTTTTTCTTTTCTTTCTTTCTTTTTTTTAGGTGAGAGGAGGGAAGATAGCGAGACAATGTGCCCTGACCAGACTGGAAACACCATCTGGGGCCAATGCTCAAGGACCTAGCTATTTTTAGCACCTGAGGCTGATGAGTTTGGACTAACCGAGTTATCCCCAGTGCCAGGGGCCACACTTGAACTAATCAAGCCACTGGCTGCGGGAGGGGAAGAGGGAGAGAAGTGGAGAAGAAGCAGATGGTCAACTCTTCTGTATGTCCTGACTGGGGATCAAATCCAGGACATCCATATACTGGGCAACACTCTATCCACTGAGCCACTGACTAGGGTCTATTTCTTAAACGTTTTATAAGATGTGGCAATTCCCTAAGACTTTGAAGAATAGACCTGAGTAGTAACATGTTTTTTAGTTGTTATGATGGATAATTCAGCAAAAATAAAAGAAAAAATACTAACAAAATCAAGAATATGTACTTAATTCACTTAATGATTGAGAGATAAAAATCTTCTGACACTAAACTGCTAGGGAGAAAGAATTGGTCCTGCTTAGTTATAGTTTGAATTATAAAGGCCTCAGCAAACATTAGGAATAGTGATTTTCAAAAAAGTAGCTTCTCCTTTATTTGTGATAATTGCTATTCAACGTTATGAACACCTGCTGGTGTCTTCCAAAGCATTCCTAAAGTAGTTCATGGCAACTGGAGAAAGTCTTTTATTATAAGGAAAATTAAATAAACAAGCAGATCTTTTGTTATAGCTAGGTAGTCCTCATCATGCATCATGTTTATAAATATCTAAACTGATTTGAGGCAATTTTCAAGCTTTTTTGTTTGTTTAAAGAAAAACAAGCAATATACACTGCTCACAAAAACTAGGGGATCATGGAATGTGCAGATACTCCAGTACTTTCAGCCTTTTGTCTAGTGCACTTTCACCAGTGAAATAAAAGTTGGTTTTGCATCTCATTTGCATAACTGAACAACTATCTTTGACTTGTTTGCTTTTCTGATGCTCTTGTTTAATAAAAAAAATCAAATGCTTCCTTTTTTCATTGCTTCATATTCATTTTGAAATGTCCCCTAATTTCTATAAGCAGTATAGTAGTTTCAGCAGATATTACAGTGCCTACCCTTTCTCAATGTTCCCCTTTTTTCTTATAAACAGGACCCTGATTATGTTTGAGAGGGTGTTTTGGGTTGAACTGTGTCTCTTTAAAATTCTTAAGTTAGAGTCCTAACTCCCAATACATCACAATGTAACTGAGCGTGGAGATAGAATAAAGAGGTAGTTAAATGAGGTCACCAGAGTGGGCCCTAATCCAATGTGACTGGTGTCCTTATAAGAGGAAATCTGGACACAGATACACATAAAGGAGAAACCATGTGAAGACACAGAGAGAAGACAGCCATCTACAAACCAAGAGGGGACCTCAGAAGAAATCAACATTATAGACCCCTTGATCTAAGGACTTCTAGCTCCCAGAACTGTGAGAAAATAAGATTATTTAAGCGCCCCAGACTGTGGTACATTGTTATGGCAGCCATAGCAAACTAACAGAAGGGGTAAACAAAACCACTTTTTTTTTCCTGCTTTCTTGCAGGTGGCCATGGAGATGCAGAAGTGGAAGATCCCAGGTGGACCATTTGCTACAACTCTCTAACAGAGGTCAGAATTAGCTACTATGTGCCTTTTGCTATTTTCCCTTCCTTTTCTTCCCGCCTGGAATTGGAATATGCATCTGCTAGTAGAGTAGCCAACCTGAGGTCCTGAAGCAACAGCCAAGGACAGTCAAATGGAAAGACGGGAGGCTTGGGATCTGATGGCATCAGAGAGTCACTATACCAACCCAGAACCAACCCCAGATTCTTTCATATGAGAAAAACAAAGCCCTTAATTTGTTTAGTCACTGAATATTTTTTCCCTTCAAGTTTTTAATTCTTATAGCTGAATGTAATTCCTAAATGATCCCGCAGATATTTAGTGTGTTAATATTGTACATACATATTAACCTCATGAGAAAGAGGTCTATATTGGATATAGTTGAAAGATCTGATTGGAAGCCACACAGAACATGAAATTCCTTTTTTTTTTTTTTTTTTTTTTTTCATTTTTCTGAAGCTGGAAACAGGGAGAGACAGTCAGACAGACTCCCGCATGCGCCCGACCGGGATCCACCCGGCATGCCCACCAGGGGTGAAGCTCTGCCCACCAGGGGGCGATGCTCTGCCCATCCTGGGCGTCGCCATGTTGCTACCAGAGCCACTCCAGCGCCTGAGGCAGAGGCCACAGAGCCATCCCCAGCGCCCGGGCCATCCCCGCTCCAATGGAGCCTTGGCTGCGGAAGGGGAAGAGAGAGACAGAGAGGAAAGCGCGGTGGAGGGGTGGAGAGGCAAATGGGCGCCTCTCCTGTGTGCCCTGGCCGGGAATCGAACCCGGGTCCTCCGCACGCTAGGCCGACGCTCTACCGCTGAGCCAACCGGCCAGGGCGAAATTTCTTTACTTCTAACCATCTGGGTGAAGTGGGCAATAGTGCCTACAGATACACTTAGTTAGTATTCAAGAAAATTTCAAAAGAACCATAATTTGGTAGCCAGCACATTTAGATATTAAGAAGTATTCTACTGTGATTATCAGAGTAGGTGTCAGAGCAGAACCATGAGATTTCTTTCTTTGTGAGTTATCATATGCAAGCTACTGAGGTGCCTGACCTGTAACTCATTACTGTGGGATCTGTGGACCAGTTATAGGTCTGCAAACTGTTACCAATCAGCAAGGAGATAAGGAACTTGTTGCCTAATGCCAATCACGAAGCACAATTTAGTTGTCCTTTTTATCCCCTGGTGGCAAGATTTCTCCAAGAAGGAAGCAGTATGTTAGTTATAATCTAGTGCCACCTCCATGTTTCATTGCAGATTGGCACTTTGAGTAGCAATGAGATAGACAACTTGATTAGTATAATCAGCTAACTAATTGTGAGAGGTAGGAATGTCAGTGGTCTGCCCTCTGTAACTTTCTAGCCTATGAGTCCAATTAAAACCATTTATATTAGATCTAGACTGTAATGTCTTTGAGCCCCAACTATTTGCACAAGAACTTGGCCATGCTTCTAAGAGCCCCTAGATAATTGTTTCATATTTGTTCAGGAAAAATTCACCCAATTTCTTTTACTCTGGTCTGCTAGTCAAGTCTTCCCAGCGTGACCTCTGCTGCTGATATTCTCAGTGACAAAAGTGAAGCGCTCTATTATTTAGTATACATTTGGCTGCAAGTATCAGAATACCCACTGAGTAATATCTTTAGAAATAAAGATAATTTTATCACATAACAGAAAGTCTGGAGGAAAGCATTCTAGGTTTGAAATGGCTCAACATTTATCTGTAGCTCAGGCTGTTTGCATCTTTCAGCCGTGCCATCCTTTGTGTTGGTTTTTCATCTTTCTTTGAGTCACCTGGTGGCCATAAGAGTGCCTCCACAACTCTAGACATCATGGTCTAAAGCAGGAAGGAATGCACAGAAGCAGAAAAAAAGTGGAGCACAGATGTCACCGCTCCACCACCACCACCACACACACCCAGAAGATTTCCTGTCACATCTCATTAGTCAGAATGGGGTGTCATGAACTGCCCTACCTTAAAGGAAGTCTGAGAAAGTGATCATCTGTCAAAGTGGGACAGGATGAATAGAACTGGCTTAGATGACTAGGATTTATACTTTTGGGCTCTACTCATTGAAACCTCAAATTAGATGAGTTCTATTGGCAGAGGAGAAGGGAGCTCTGCTGTGTACTCACCAGCAGTCTTTATTTGCCAGGGATACACCCCAAAGCCACCTTTCTTGGAAGGCCAGCACAAGCACACTGCTACTGATAATAAAGGGATTTAGACTTAAAGCTGCTCAAGCCAGACCCACTGTTCCAACTGCCGACAACACAGATATTGTCATCCGTTGTAGCTTTAGCCCTTAGCCCCTTACAGTCAGTTTCAAAGACTTCTCTTTTCTTCTCCAGGGCATGTTCTTTACATTTGTAAGTATACCATCAAGGTAGTTTTTCCCAAACAAAGAAAAGTGTGTGCAATTCTGTACTTCTTGCACAACAGCAAACCGTTAGATGCTTTGAAATGGCAATTCCTCAGTTTCCATGCACCTTGTCAAGGTTCCAAAAGTCTTGGGTTCAAGTCCATTCAGTAATCATGCACTTAGTCTGTCTAGCCCCTCCTCCCAACAGTTACTGAAAATAGCTAAATAAATAAAGCTACTCTCAAGCAATTGGCCTAGGAATGGGGTCTCAACCCTGAGAGTGTGGTGATCATCACCTACATAGTGATCCTTGTCATTAAATAATACAAAGGTGTGTACGATACACATAAAAACAATCGATAGAATTCTATATATAAAATGCATGTGTGTGCGCGCGCATGTGTATCTGTGTGTTAGTCAACATAAGCTGGATGGCTTTGGAAGATTTTAAACAAAAAGTAGAGCTAGAACTATGGGTAATTTTTGGTCAGTGGAAAGCAGAAAAGGGGTGGACATTCCTGGGGGAAGGGTGTTTAATATTAATTTGGGTCCAGATAGGTACACACAGGAGACACAGATGGACAGGTAGGTTAGGTCTGGTCAGTGGTGGAAGTATAACCAGTTTAGATAAATTCATGATTACTCTGTCTCTATCATTCTAAGTTTGTCACTATTACTCTATTATTACGTTCTCTTTTCTGTTTGATTATCATGGTTATTGTGGTGGGCTTCTTAGGAATAACTCAAGCTACACACATTCAACCATTTCTTTTCCTCTCCTCAGTTTCTATGTGCAATCTTGATCTTGACCTAGCTGCTTCTAAAACAAGTTCTGAATTCAAATGAGTAGAAATCAGAAGTTTTACATGATCTGCATTCTTTCACATTATTCAGGGGATAGAACCTGAATTCTCTTGAACTTTATTCAACTGGTATTACTACCTCCTATAAACAAGGGGGTTCTAGCATCTTCTGATCTTCTCCATGCACACATTCTGGATATAAGATTCTAAATGTACTACTATTATTATTGTATTTGTTTAGCATCAATTGTTATGCACCTATTCCATTTAATTTAGAGGAGACTGAAAAGAGGTTGATTATTATATGCTTGGGAATCAGTTTTCCATCCTTTTCACTTTCTTCTTCAAGAAAATTTTGTAATAAGCATGGAGACATGCAATCCTTATCTTCTGATGGAAGGCAGTTTCTGGCTTCTACTGGCTGGGGTTAATCTCATAAGAACATGTGGAAAATGGGATTTCATGTGTCAGCAAAACTGATTGTTCCTTAAAGCATTTGAAGAACCAGAGAGGGTGGGTTGGGGGGGGTGGAATCAGACAAATGGAATAGGATATATGGGTCTTGAAACAGAGCTTGAGAAATCTTCCTTATTCACACAGACCAAATGTGTATTTACTGAAAACAACACATGGAGAAGATGGGGAACTAGAACTTGTTTTGTTAAGTTAAAGCTGGGGAAATTTTGTAATCGAAGATCCACCTCATGTATTCAAAGCAGATGATAAAAGCCTGTCTAGCAGCAACTAGTTTCTCTCCTCTGGAGATCAGTTTGAACCTATGGACATAGCTGGGTTGTCTCAGTGGTACTCAAGTCAAACCACAGTGTGGTCTCACCCATGATCACGATGTCTTTCTCATTCTCTCTCTCTCTCTCTCTCTCTCTCTCTCTCTCTCTCTCTCTCTCTCACACACACACACACACACACACACACACACACAGAGTTATAGTGGGAAGCAGATAATGAGAGAGACTCCTGCATATGCTCTGGCTAGGATCTTCCTGGCAACCCTGTTTAGGGCTAATGCTCAAGTACTGACCTATTTTTAGCACCTGAGGCTGATGCTTGGACCAACTAAGCTATCCTCAGCACCCAGGGCCATGCTCGAACCAATGGAGCCACTGGCTGCCAGGGGAAGAGGGAGAAAAGAGGAAGAGGAAGAGGAAGAGAAGCAGATAGTTGCTTCTCCTGAGTGCCCTGACTGGGAATTGAACCCAAGACATCCATACACCAGGCCAATGCTCTATCCACTGAGCCATTGGCCAGGGCCTATGTTCATATTCTAATTCCTGACACCTTTGGGTATTACCTTACCTAGCAAAAGAGACTTTGCAGACATGATTAATTTAAAGATCTTGAGATAGGGAGATTATCCTGGATTATCCACATGGACCCTAAATGCAATCACAAGTGTCCATATAAGAAGGAAGCAGAGGGACATTTGATACACACTGGATAGAAGGAAGCAGTGTGACCACAGAGGCAGAGACTGTAGGAATGCAGCTATAAGCCAAGGAATGCTGGAAGCTACCCGAAACTAGAAGAGGCAAGAATTAGATTTGCCCTTAGAGCCTCTGAAGGGAGTGCAGTCCTGTGGACACCTTGACTTTGGTCAGTGAAACAGATTTTGGACTCTTGGCCTCCAGAACTGTGAGAGAGTAAATTTCTGTTGTTTTCAGCCACCAAGTTTGTAGTTATTTATTACAACAACAAAAGGAAATAAATACAGATGTAAAGTGACATCTTAGATATCAGAATTTAAGGCAAAAATCATATATCTATACTTTGGCCCCTGAAAATCACTTAAGAATGTAGTACATTAGAGAACAATATAACAAGGTCTCCCTAGCACTGGGACAGAATGTTATTTCTTCTGTTGAAATGTCAGATGAAGTGGCTGGGATGTAAGTTAGAGGCTATGTTGGAGGAAAATATATATATCTTTAAATGCCTCCCAAAAGCACCTGGGAACCAAGTCCCATGGAGGAAACTGTGATTCATATGTCCCGTGTCACTCGATCCTGGCATATGCTCTCTGAGTGGAACAATGGGCTAAACTGCTCATGTGATTCAAATTGTCCTTTCTTCTCCTCCAAAGTCAGGATGGTTGAATTTACCTAAGATAAAGTACAGCTCACTTATGCAGAGATTCCCAATATGCCAGATGCTTTTCTAATTGCTTATATTAAAACTCATTTAAAGCCAGAAGCCGAGGTGCAGTGAGGTTAATAACTTGACTAAGATGTGTTTTTCTTTCATATAGAAAAAAAAGTTAAACAACCTTCCAAGACAAATGAAACAGGTTTGAAAATCCTAGTTTTTTTGTCCCATATGGCTTCTTTGGGGGCTGCCTACAAAAGATGTGGATCCTGATGTCACAACTTCTAGATGAAACTGCTTCTTCTGAGAGGAAGCTCCCTGCTTCTCTCGTGTGGACTTTCCTACCTGCTTTCTGTTCAGCTTGACATGAAAATAATTTCTTTGGAAACCTTTCTCTTCTTTGCTTTTCACTTGAAGGTGTTTTTCTATTTGCTAAACATCTCTTTTCATCATTTAGCCTGATGCTGTTAAATTAACACATACTTTGTTCCCAGATCCTTTTTCCCGCCACCTCGGTGGATATCTGGGCTAATTGATTCTGTGCTCCCTTTATTTTTAGCCCGTTTCCTTTAAACTGCCTAGTTTAATGTGTCTTTCATATAATGCATTTGAAATCATTTCTTTTCCCTTCCTAACCACAGAACATTTTCTTAGAGGTTCAGTAAAATTGCTGCAATTTTATACAACTTTCAATAACCCTCTTACTAGAAAAGCCTTATAGTTAAGCATCAGCTACAGCTGCAGGCTGCCAAAAGGCATTGCTTCTACCAGTGGCATAACCAGACGCCAGCACACTGGATGGACTTCTGCGGGTCCTCCGAATGACTGAGTGGTGTCGCCACACAGTCGGTGGCCATCCAGTGATTCAGAGAGACTGAAAAAATGAGTGCACTGGCTGGCGGTAGTCAACCTGGTCAAGAGGCACATGAAGGGGTAGCTCTAAGGATGATTCTGTAGTTGTTAAATCACCTACATCATTACTATATCCCCCACACTCTCTACTTGTCTCACTGATGGTTTCAAAAGTAGAGACTTCTAGCCTGACCTGTGGTGGCGCAGTGGATAAGGCATTGACCTGGAACGCTGAGGTTGCTGGTTCAAAACCCTGGACTTGCCCAGTAAAGGCACATATGAGAAGCAACTACTATGAGTTGGTGCTTCCCACTCCCCCCTCCCCACACACACACCTTTCTCTCTCTTTTCCTCTCTCCTCTCTCTGTAAAGTCAATAAAAAATATATATATTAAAAATAATAAAAGTTTTTCTGGCTTTTTTGCCAGTCAGCTTGGCAACTAACAGTGGTATTGTCCCTCTTTTACAACCTCTTTTCTGAGAGCTTTCTCCCTTTCTTTGCCATAGCAACAAGTTGGCTCTCTCCTGGGGACACTGATCGCCCCTGCAGCCTCCTGCAGCCCTGCAGGGAGTGATCCCCACTCCCTGTGTCCCTTGGGTTTGGGAATAGGGCACAGTGCCTACCATTGTGCTGCCTGGAGCCCCTTCCCCTGCTGCACCCACCCCATCTCCTCACTCCTCTTAGTGCTGGCTGCTGATGGCTCACAGCTGCTCCCTCTTGTGAATGGTCTTACGTCCCTCTGTGTGTCTCAAAGTATGAGTCCCTGGACCAGCAGCAGCAGCATCACCTGTTGATTTGTTAAAAATGCAAATTCTCAGGTCCCACTCCTGACCAACTGGGCCATCCAGTTTGTCATTTGTTGTTGTGGCAGCTCGGGGAACCTGACACAGAGGGGTCTCATCTAAGCACACTCCTTTCTGGAGGGGTCTCATCTAAGCACATGCCTTCCCCACACTCTTGCACAAGAATCCCTCAGGGCCCTGGCCGGTTGGCTCAGTGGTAGAGTGTCGGCCTGGCGTGCGGAAGTCTCGGGTTCAATTCCCGACCAGGGCACACAGGAGAAGTGCCCATTTGCTTCTCCACCCCTCCCCCTCTCCTTCCTCTCTGTCTCTCTCTTCCCCTCCCGCAGCCGAGGCTCCATTGGAGCAAAAGATGGTCCGGGCGCTGGGGATGGCTCCTTGGCCTCTGCCCCAGGCGCTAGAGTGGCTCTGGTCACGACAGAGCAATGCCACAGATGGGTGGAGCATCGCCCCCTGGTGGGCATGCCAGGTGGATCCCCGTCGGGCGCATGCAGGAGTCTGTCTGACTGCCTCCCCGTTTCCAGCTTCAGAAAAAAAAAAAAAAGAATCCCTCAGGCTCTTCTTCTAGAGAGCCTGCCCTAAAGCAATGGGACTTCTACCTTCTTGCAGAACACCCTGTGCCTTTGAGTTTGGTGCCACTCAGCTACACGTCTTCTCTCTGGACCTGTTACTATACTGTAACAGCTTTATTAAACTAGCTGAACCCAGTGGGATGCACTCAGGAAATCCCTTAATTATGTTTCTACCAACTGACTTGAAACACACAGTTGTATTTCCCTGGCCCTCCCCTGGTGGTATCTCAGGCCCCCAGAGCTTTTCTGATCACGTGTAACACAGCAGCCTCATTTGGGGGTATTAAAAAGTCCTGGCAATATTTATATCTCTCATTCAGCTCAAAGCTGCCCCTCTCCCCCATCCTGGGACTACCCTAGGATGCAGAAGGGCATCCCAGAGGAGGTGAGAGGTCTTTTCTTGTCCCCTACATCTTCCCCCACTCTCTTTGCTGCCTCTGCTCCCTCACCCTCACCCCCTGGGGCAGGGAGAGGCCAATTAGAGAAGATTTCTCAACCTTAGACCTATTGGCATTGTGGGCTGTCCAGTTCTCTTTTTTGTGGGGGCTGTTCTGTGCATGATAGGGTGTTCCACAATGTGCTTGGGGGTGGGGACCAAACTGCCCCGGGTTGAGAACCCCTGGGTCTGAGGGAAAGCGTAGCAGTTTCTCACTTGACTGTTACTCATGTTATCTGGCCATCAGCCCCCTCTGTCATGGCCTGTATTTTATAGCTGGTAGTTTCTCTTGTGGGTTCTTAGAGAACCCCTGCCCCATCACTCAGGAGACCTCCTACTGCACATACCTTGCCAGGGAAGGTCCTCTCTCTGGCTGACCTCTGACACCCGCACCCATTCCTCTGATGGTCTGCAACTGTTCCGCTGGAGTCACCTTTCCCAGGCTGAAATCAGGTATTGGCGAGGGCTGATATCTCCTTCAAGCTCACTGCTCGTGGGTAGAATTCATTTCCTTGCAGCTGTAGGACGGAGGCCCCCCATTTCCTGTCAACCAGGGGCTGATCTCTGCTTCAAGAGGCCATACACAATGCCTTGCCATGTGGCCCCCGTAGACAGTTCACAACATGGCAGTCTGCTTTCTTCCCCAGTAGCAAGAGCAAATCTCAGACCATTAGCCCCCTTTTAAAGAGATTACCTGATTAGGTCAGGCCCATCCAGGATAATCTTTCTTTGATGAAGTGAGCTGACCCTAGCAGACTTGAATTACACCTTCAAAAATCCCTTTTGTAATATAATGTAATACAATCATGGGGGGAGATACCCCATAATAGCCGCATGTTCCACCCACACTCAAGGGGAAATTTTACAGGATATGGGCCACTGGAACGTCATCTTGCAATTCTGACAATTGCATGCCTTTTGGCTTGATGGTGGTGATCATCAATCTCCTTTCTTTCCTGGAAAAGTGATGGGAAATGCCACAATGCTTTTCCTTGGAAGGACAACTTTCCTTAAATATTTTTTCAATGACAAATGCTCTTTTTTCTTTTCTAGAGATGGGTAAGAGATTGGGAACTGATTTTGCCGGCCTCTTTGCACGTACTAGATATAGGCGTCTGATACCACCCTCTTTGAATCTGTAAACATTTATAACCGGTTATCTTTAGATTGGGATCTCAGCTGAAACTCTTATTAGACAACCGGAAATACCATCTAACATCCTGTTCAATTATTATCTTCTGAACTCCTGGTCACGACACTCATCAGAATCTATGACACCTAGGCCCTGGCCGGTTGGCTCAGTGGTAGAGCGTTGGCCTGGCGTGTGGGGGACCCGGGTTCGATTCCCGGCCAGGGCACATAGGAGAAGTGCCCATTTGCTTCTCCACCCCCACCCCCTCCTTCCTCTCTGTCTCTCTCTTCCCCTCCCGCAGCCGAGGGTCCATTGGAGCAAGGATGGCCCGGGCGCTGGGGATGGCTCCTTGGCCTCTGCCCCAGGCGCTAGAGTGGCTCTGGTCGTGGCAGAGCGACACCCTGGAGGGGCAGAGCATCGCCCCCTGGTGGGCAGAGCATCGCCCCTGGTGGGCGTGCCGGGTGGATCCCGGTCGGGTGCATGCGGGAGTCTGTCTGACTGTCTCTCTCCGTTTCCAGCTTCAGAAAAAAAAAAAAAAAAAAAAAAAAAAGAATCTATGACACCTTGCTCACAGTCTCCCTTCTCCTCTCCAGTTAGGTGCTGGTGGACTAGGTCACACAGGGCGATGAATGGTTTTCCCCACAACTTCACAACCACCAAACCTGGGGGGCTCTCGGCACCACCTGAACACTCTTCCCCGATCCTCGGTCCGTTTGCTTTCCCACTCCCCGCAGTGGCTGTTCTAGGCTTTCACTTGTCCTTCACAGTGCCAACATCCCCTCCTTACACAGTACCTGTGAGCAAGCATGCGTGGGTAGACAGTCCAGCGCTGGGGACTCAAAGAGTTATGAGACCAGTCCTTTCTCTTAGAGGATCTCACAGGACAGTGGGGAAGATGCACATAGAAACAGGCCATCATGGTACAAGGTGTAAAGGGCAGTGGCCAAGCTCTGTGCACAGGACACGTCAGGACTCAGAAAACTTTTGTAAGTAGGTTTAAGTTGATTCTGTTTCAGTCAAAACTGTTTTCTTAGATCTGATTGCCCAGTTTTGAATTACTCCTGTCAAAGACCAGTCAGATTGTATTATTCTCAATAAGATTAGTTTTTCTAAAGCCAGCAGGGAACCTGGTAGTTTGGGGGGTTTTGTTTGTTTTCATATGTAATAAGTGGGGAATTAGGGAAGACTTTCAGAGGGGATGAATTCTGAGCAGTTTTCATAGTTGAATAGTATTGGGTAAAATTATGTGTTTTATTACCATATGAGATGATTTTACTTCAGTGTGAATACATATAGCCCTGCACCACAAATCCTGTGGTTTAGCTGGGATGGTTCTTCCACAAGCAATCTATGATTTCCAAGGCTCAGTGGCTTTCATGAGTGAGTGATTTCTGACTGCTCCATTTGGAAATCCAATCTTGTTATGAGTATGAGGCTTCTCATGGACTACTTCCGATCCTCTCTGCACAGACTCTGACTTCAGGTGTAAACTGAATGCAGCTCACCTTCTGCTCATGCGCACACTGCTCCCTTCCAGCCCTGGGGTCCCTTGTTGATTTCTCCAAGGGATCCAGCTCTGGCTTCATGCCTACCTGAAGAACAGCCTGGAGGTATGGAGGGGTTAATGCCCTAGGTGATGGACTTCTGACCAACAGAAGGTAGGGCACAGTTTTTCATTCCCTTGTGAGATGCTGTTGATAATGACTTATTGGGGCCCAAGTCCTGTAGACGGAGTAATCGAGCGGTTGGTGATGGCCAGTTCCACGCAGCCTTGTTCTCCTCACCTCCCTGCCCTCCTCTCTTTCCGCTCCTCCTGCTCTGTGGGGTTGTGCCTCCTAAGAAAATAGTATCACACAGTCTCAGGCTCTGCCTGCTGAGCAGCCCAGACCAAGACACTTTGCACAGTCAGTCAGGAACTGGCTAAATGGGTGGGCTCTGAGGTCAGAGAAACGAGGCTTCAGTCCTAACAAGGTAGTAACTTCTTAACCTCTTCATGCCTCAGTGATACGGTCTGTGAAAAATGGAATAATGTGTACTTCAGGGTGTTGGGATAACTATTGAGATTTGTGTAGCACCAGACACATCACACACACACTATTAGTGATCGTTATTGTTTTGTACCCATGCCAAGCTGAGGCAGAGTAAATGGCCCTGAATGTTAAGGTTGTGACGATGGTGCCTTCGTTGAAGCAGCACTATATCCATTTCTGAAGGCCTCACGTTATAGCATTCAGTCCTTCTGAGCCTGGTGAGTTAGAGGGATACTGAGTCTTGACTTAGCACCTGCTTCTAGAAACCTTCATCTGTAGAGGGCAGACAGGCAAGGTCACAAGCATGACTAATGGGCTGCACATCCAGCAGCCTTCCAGGTGATGCAGGGGAAGAGGAGAGGCCCAGCGACCCTCGGCTTCCTCATGGCTCCTCCCTCTTGTTGAATTCTATGGCTCACCATGCCTGGGGGTCCCTGGTGGTGGCCAGTATTCTGAGCTGCCCAAGAAAGTATTCTGATCAGAACAGGGTGGCACTGCTCTCAGAACTCCCTCAAAAGGAGGAATTCCCAAGTTCTACCTCTGCTCGAAGCTGGAGTTCCTAAATTTGGAAAAGAAATCATTTTAAAAAAGGGTTTATTGAAGGTCTTTGGCTTCAATTCTTTTTTTTTTTTCTGAAGCTGGAAACGGGGAGGCAGTCAGACAAGACTCCCGCATGCGCCCGACCGGGATCCACCCGGCACGCCCACCAGGGGGCGTCGCTCTGTTGCGACCAGAGCCACTCTAGCACTCTAGCGCCTGGGGCAGAGGCCACAGAGCTATCCCCAGCGCCCAGGCCATCTTTTGCTCCAATGGAGCCTCGGCTGCAGGAGGGGAAGAGAGAGACAGAGAGGAAGGAGAGGGGGAGGGTGGAGAAGCAGATGGGCGCCTCTCCTGTGTGCCCGGCCGGGAATCGAACCTGTGACTTCCACACGCCAGGCCGACGCTCTACCACTGAGCCAACCGGCCAGGGCTTTGGCTTCAATTCTTAAGTGAAGCTGAGCAACAAGAACTCAGGCGAGGTAGCAGAGGGAAATTCCTGTAGTGTTGATTTGTTCGGGTTTGGCATGTCCTTGCTTTTGGAATTTCCCCAATGTAAACTTTTAAGTCATTTTCTATTTGTAGAATTCTGTCATAGTGCACGTTTGGCTTCTCCAACTGGTGCTTTCCTTAGATGAAACATTCGGTAAGATATAACTAAAGAAAATAAACATTTGACTGGAATTACTATAATGTGCTTGTAATGAAAGAGTGGATTTTTTAAAAATAGTGTATATTAAAACTAAAGTTTCCTAAAGTAGCTTTTCTGAGATAACAAAGCATCATTTGCAGTAGTGACTGGAGAGGCACTGACTGGCTCTAGCTCTTTTCCGTTTAATGTGGAATAATTCTATATACTTCAAGGCCTAATTTGCTTCACTTAGTGTAATTGTCAGTTAGATGAATGGAAAATAGCATGGTACTAATTCCAATTTATTTTGCTTTGATATAGTCAGAATTTATGCAGTGGAGAAAAAAGGAGGTCAGAACATGATCTGACAACTTTTTATTTTTTCATATTTTGTTATAATTGCTAACATTTAGCAAACAGCCCAACTAAATTATGAATAAAATATACAATTGACATTTTTTCTCATAAAAGGAAAATGTGAAGTCCAGTATAATTACAGAGAATAATAAAAAAAGACATACTTGTTCTGTTAATTTTCGTATTCTCTGTGAAGAAATACTATATGTGATAAAAACCTTTGTTAGTGGGTTTAGGTTGATTCTGTTTCGGTCAAAACTATTTTCTTAAATTGGTTTGCCCAGTTTTGAATTACTCTTCTCAAAGACCAATCAATGCATATTATTCTCAACAAGATTGCTTTTCTTACAGCCAGCAGGGAATCTGGTATCTCCCCCCCCCCCCCCCCCCCCCCCGCCATGTAACAGGTGCCTTCTCTCTATTTAAAAAATGGCCTTCAGAGTTGTGAGAAGGGTTTGGTAGTGCATAGACCTGCTATTAATAAAATAAGCTCAGAATTGTTTGTAGTAAGAACAGATCCTGCAAAACTCATTCTGTGTGGCACAGATGCTCGGGAACTTGTTTCCCCTTGAAAGAGAAGTGTCTTAGGTGTGGGAGAGTATCTGTCGGGGCAGCTTCTGCCCTCTCAGACTTTGAGCCCGTGGTTGAGTTGGGACTTACATGCAGACAAAAAAAGGCCACCACCTCCCTAGCATGAGGAAGTGTATATGTATGTGTTAGCCTTAGGTTTTTCATCTGCAAAACGGAAGCAATTCTGCCTACTTCACTGGGTTTTTGATGGGGGTTAAAATGAGGCACTTTTTAAAATGTTCTTTTACATATTTTTAAGATGGTAGTAGGCCCTGGCTAGTTGGCTCAGTGGTAGAGTGTCAGCCCAACGTGTGGAAGTCCTGGGTTTGATTCCCAGTCAGGGCACACAGGAGAAATGACCATCTGCTTCTCCACACCTCCCCCTTCCCCCTTCTCTCTTTCTCAGTCTTCCACTCAGTTGGCCTCTGGCTTCGTGGCCTCTGCCTCAGGCGCCAAAAAAAATGGCTCAGTTGCTGATGAATGGAGCAACAGCCCCAGATAGGCAGAGCATCACTCCCTAGTGGGCTTGTCAGGTGGATCCCGGTCCCTGTGCATGAGGGAATCTGTCTCTCTGCCTTCTCTCCTCTCACTAAAAAAAATAAATAATAATAATAAAAAAAGATGGTAGTGGCAGAAAAATGAGACTTGATCAACATGAGGATTATGTTAGTGGTCCCCACGTTCTGTACATATTTATTCAGTGCCTTGCTTTTCTTTAAAATGGGGATACTGATATTGACCTACTTCAAAGGCTGATGAGAAGAACAGCTAATTACTGTTGGTAAAACACTTTGAAAACATCAAGTGCTATCTGTGAAAATGCTAAATAATAACTTCCTGATGTTGTTGAAAGGATTAATTAGGGAATGTTTGCTTGAACCTTGATCCTCTAATGAAAGGTGTTTCTCTTGTTGCTATTTTTGTGTTAACAATTATTTTGTGCTCTAATTTAGTGGATAGTAAGTGACGTGTTTGACTGGTTTTTAACTGTTTCCAGATGAGATTTTGATAATTTTTTGAGAGATCAAATGGATTTCATGTTAAACATCTTGTCCAATGTCATCCAACTGAATGGACCTTTGCTCATGTCATGCTGTCATTCCAACGTCCCAGAAGTTCTCAATCAAGCCTCTTTTTTCATGGTCTGCTTGTGTTGTACTTAGTGAAGGATTTAGAATTCTCTAACTCCTCCTCCATTTCTCTGATCACTTTATGCACCAATAAAATTCTTAAGAAGGTCTTGAAAATAATTTAATCTTCACTTTAAAATCTTATTGAAATTTAGAATTTGCTTAAAAATATTTTCTATACTTAAATCCATAGATAAGCAGGCTTACTCTCCTGGTTCTTCTTAATTTTCTTGATGGCCTTTAGAATACCCCTGTCCCGAAGGGAATGTGGTGAAATTTCATTTTCACTTCTTTCTAATGGCTATAATTGCTCCAAATCATTTTGCAGTTTTCCAATATATTTCCAAAAACCTGAATGATTTCAGAAGCTAAAGAATTCATTTAAAGGATATTGGACAGCTCACAGCATCTGTGAAGAAGCTGCAGGCCAAGAAGAATGCCCACATCGTGTGACAAAGTGCCTCCTCTGGATGCCAAACCCTCCAGCGTGCACTGCTTATATCCTGAGCGTGGTGCCACCAACTGCTGCCACCATCCCTGTTGTCATCGACACCTCTGAAATCAGAGGTTGCTGCCGCCCCACCCATCTCTACAATATATTTGGGTAATCATTTCTCTTTTTTTTTTTTTTTTTTTTCATTTTTCTGAAGCTGGAAACAGGGAGAGACAGTCAGACAGACTCCCGCATGCGCCCGACCGGGATCCACCCGGCACGCCCACCATGGGGCGATGCTCTGCCCACCAGGGGGCGGTGCTCTGCCCATCCTGGGCGTCGCCATGTTGCGACCAGAGCCACTCTAGCACCTGAGGCAGAGGCCACAGAGCCATCCCCAGCGCCCCGGGCCATCTTTGCTCCAATGGAGCCTCGGCTGCGGGACGGGAAGAGAGAGACAGAGAGGAAAGCGCGGCAGAGGGGTGGAGAAGCAAATGGGCGCTTCTCCTGTGTGCCCTGGCCAGGAATCGAACCCGGGTCCTCCGCACGCTAGGCCGACGCTCTACCGCTGAGCCAACCGGCCAGGGCCATTTCTCTTTTAATTAAAGTCTGAAGATGACGTATCTAGTGAATGGAGTTCCAGGAAGGCCGAGAAATCTAGGGACTGGCATATCCAATTTACAGAACAGGAAATGGCCTCTGCTTCAGGAGTGGAGGTAGGACTGGGGAGGGGCGTTCTTCAAACAGTGGAAAGATGCTGGGTGGCCAAAAAAGGAAGACAAATGTCCGTCCACAACAAAACAGAACTATAGTCTATAAATATGCGTAGCTGATTCCTTCCCCTTCCTCCTGGGATAAATGTTTAGGTGTTTTATATTTTAAAGATGTATCTTCTTTACATTTTCTGTTTACAACAATTAAATTCTGCTTGGCACAAAAATAATTCTATTATTAATCTCAATACTTTTTAATGAACATCCTCACAGGTTTTTTTTCCCCCAACACGTTTTCTATAAAAATATTTCCTTGCCCTGGCCGGTTGGCTCAGTGGTAGAGCGTCAGCCTGGCGTGCAGAAGTCCCGGGTTCGATTCCCGGCCAGGGCACACAGGAGAAGCGCCCATCTGCTTCTCCACCCCTCCCCCTCTCCTTCCTCTCTGTCTCTCTCTTCCCCGCCCGTAGCCGAGGCTCCATTGGAGCAAAGATGGCCCGGGTGCTGGGGATGGCTCCTTGGCTTCTGCCCCAGGCGCTAGAGGGACGCCCCGGAGGGGTAGAGCGTCACCCCCTGGTGGGCAGAGCGTCGCCCCCTGGTGGGCGTGCCGGGTGGATCCCGGTCGGGCGCGTGCGGGAGTCTGTCTGGCTGTCTCTCTCCGTTTCCAGCTTCAGAAAAATACAAAAAAAAAAAAAAAAAAAAAAAAAATTCCTTTTAATACAGCTGTAATAATCAGAAAGCCAGTAAGGAGGAACAATGGACATCTTCATTACTTTCCATTGTCACTTGTGTTTGTTTTTTTATTCCATTAGTTTATATCAGCAAAAGATAGCAACTGGTGCCATGCTATGCCAGGATTTTAATCAGCTCCAGATTAGTTGATTGCATCACTGTGGTTCTAACTCCCACTATTTTTTTTCTGTAACTCTAATTACTGAGTTTATGGTTCTCAACATTGCTGATGATGAAAGTTTTTTTCTTCTTTTCTCTTCTGCTCCCCCACCCCCCATACTGTGTCTGGTTCTACCATTGCCATGACAACATCTTGGTGACTTTTGCAAACCAATAATGCTATTATTTGTAAAGTTTACCAACAACAATATTCCCTGAGGCAATGGCCTCCAATTTCAGCTTTCAGAGTTCCCATCTGAAACAGATTTTGAATTCTTTCAATGTCAAGATTCCCAATATTTTAAAAACAAGTGATACCCAGGCAAAGTACTAGATGTGTGGACTGTCACCAAAAAGAGATTATTCTCTTCTAGTTTGGATATTTGCTGCTCAGCTCTCCTGGAAGTTTTGGGAAGAAACTGTTTTAATGTAATGACAGAGGCAAAGAAAGCTTTCAGAATGTAGACACTGTAAGATGTCAGCTGCTTCCTAATGACTTATTATTCATCAGCATTTGACAATTCCTCTTTACCCAATAGTATGGGTTAGATAGGCTGTGCTGAACTCTCATCATGAACCAAGTATAAAAGGCTAATTTGGTGGGAGTGTAAATACGAGAGTTCCCCCGACCCCCAATTGCTGTCCTAACTGTGCCTCTCTCTTCTTCACCTATATCTCAAGGACATACCACCATTGAACAGCCTGTGGTAGCTCTAATTTATTCTTTCAAGTACTCAAAGTTCCCTAAGTAGGCACTTAATCATGTGGGCTGAGCATAGGGAGTGCCTGTGAGGAGCAGGTGGGAAGCATCCCTCCTCTTAGTGGGTTAATGCCAACAAAATCTTGGAGTGAAAACAAAAATAAATGGATTTTAAAAATTGTAAAGATCCTTCTAACCACCAAGAGATGAAGGATGCTCCACTCCTGCCCATCACAGGCACTCCCTATGCACAACTCACATGATGAAGTGCCTAGTTAGGGAACTTGGAATACTTGACAGAATAAATTGGAGCTATCATAGGCCTTTCAGTGAAGCCTCAGTTTGAAAATATTTGGCTTGCAGATCAATAATAATTCCTAACACTGAAACGGCTCTGAAAAAAGTTACAATCTCTGATCTATGAGGGTACTGCAGCCAGGGAAGGCTGAAGGGCCACGTAGAAGGCTTGTCGGGTAATTCTGACCCTGAGGATGTAGTAGGGGACTTGAAGAAGCTACACTGGGCCCCTCTGGGCTTCCATAATCTATTGTGTTCAAGCAGGGGCCATGTATCTGTGGTGGACATGTGTATAATTAATATTTTAAAAGACCTATTATATAGACTGGTTATTGGTAAATACATTTTATTTGGGGGCAGAGCCATGCTTGTTTGGCTTAAAAGACAGCTTTTCTCTTTTCGGGAGAATATGTTATATCCACCTATTGAGTTAATAGTGATTACCTACTATGTGTGAGGCACTATGTTAGAATATTCTCTCTATATGTATAATATATATGAATATATATATAGACAATATTCACATAACTATTGGTTATTCTGCCTGTATAATCTCTTGAATTATTATCTCCTCTAGTTACTCAGTTCTTGTTTGGGTTTTGGTTCCCTGTCTAGTCTCTGAGTTTCTCTGGGTTGGACTGTAGGGCAAGCTCTATCTTCCCCCAGCTCATGACTCCTAAGCAGTAATGAGCAGACACCTGCTGCTAAGCATCAAAGAGTTTCAGGGTTACATTTCCTCCCAAACTATACCTTTTCCACAAATTTTGACGGTAATGTGTTGATACAACAGGGCACTGCCTGAGACACTAGAGAAAGACATATATATAGATTACACAAACTTTTTTGTTCCTAGAAATCGGCCAGGGATCTTGTTAAAGAGTAGCTTGAGAATCAGTAGACCTGGAGCAGGGCCTGGGATTCTGCATGTAACAAGCTCCCACGTGAGTCTGGGCTGCTGGTCCGGGAGCCACACTTGACCAGGGCAAGGTTATCTGCAACGGCCGCATCAGAGAGCAAACCCTTATAGCCATAGATAGAGCAGTAAAAGTGCACCCCCTACCACAACACTGACCGTCCTCAACCCCACCCCTACCTCCCACCCCCAGGTTTGGCCCCCATTCCTTTAGCTCTTGGCCCCAGTGTCGGCCCCAGTCCCGGCCTCAGAGCCACAGTCGGAGTGCTGCGGCCAGCAGAAGACGCGACTCACGTGGGACATCTCCAACGCCCCCCCCCCCCCCCCCCCCCCGCCCGGGGACCCGGCAGACCGGTTTTACCTGTCCTTGTCCGGAGGAGGCTACCGACCCAACTCCAGACAATCGGAGGAGGCAGGCGTCCTTCCCCATCCTCCCTCCCACCCTTCCAGCCACTTCTTCAGTTTTCTACCTGCCACTCCCCAAACCGCAGAAAGCCAGGACCCAGCGCAGCAGCTGCTCGGCACCGTCTCCAGCGCCGTGTGTGAAACTGTTCAACCCAAACACAAACACCAGCCACTGACATGTTTTAAGAAACGCCATAGTTGGATGACTGCGGAACCAAAACAGACCAAATGGGGAGGCAAGAAGGGAGAGCAACTGGCCCGACTGAGTTGGAGAAGCGGCTCGTGTTACACTCCCTTTGCCAGTTAGTGTCGTGGGCGTTTGTTGCTGTGTTAATTACAGTTCCTCCCGGAGTCGGAGGCGAGAACAGCCTTATGGAACGATTTCAAGTGGAGCGTTCCACCGGCAGGAAAACAACTGCCTTCCTCCCCAGCTGGGCTGGGATTCCCACCCGGCGGCACCCGGGCAGGAGTCGGCGGAGAGCCTGCCCAGCGCGCGCGGTGCGTCCGCGGTGCGCCCGCGGCACCTGCCGGGCTCTCACCCTCGGCCCCCGGGGGCAGCTCGGAAAGGGAGATGCACAGTGCCCAGGGCCCGTGCCCAGGTGCCGGGGCCCGCAGGGGCAGACCAGGAGCAGACCTGCTGGCTTCTCCAGAGGGCACGCCGGGGCCGGGCGGGAGGGCGCACTTTTCAGTGCTCCTGGGTTTTCCCTAGCGTTCCTGGGAACTGCCGGGGAGCGGAGGCTGGCGCGGAAAACCGTCTGTTTCCTTCGCGGGCGGGCAGGGCGCTGGTGGGCGCGGGTGGGTCAGACGCAATCCGGGATACGTGAGGTGCGCGGCAGGGTAGGAGGGACACAGTCTTACGGACAAAATGACCCGACTCCAAATCCCGTCGCTGCCCCTCCTTAAATTATGTGACACTGGGCAAATGGATACCTTTTCTGGGCTGCGTGTGGGCTTCTCCTACCTCACAAGGTCGTGTCTTGAAGTGGTAACGCGTACGTGGGATTGACTATGTTAGAGGACTCTTCTAAACACCCAACCCTCACAACAACCTCAAAAAGAAGTACTTTTTAAAGTTGGCATTTCAAAGATGGGACAGCTGAGCCCTAGAAATGTTAATGAATGTGCGCCAGGTCACACAGTTGATGAGTGGTAGGGCTAGGATTGGCAACAGAGGTGGTCTAGCTCCAAAAGCCATGCTCTTCCCAGGGTGCTAAACTGCACGTTCAATGATAACATAGTATGACAAGTACCTGGAAAATAGCAGGGTGGTGGCTATTGTTTCCATTACCATAGGTTTATATACATCAAACTGATCCTAGCGAAGATGGAATGGACTTATTATTGATTTAAAAAAGAAACAGCAGAGGGTGTGAGGGTCCACGTTGTTATGGGAAATCCATCAAAGGAATCTGAAGGGGGGTTGGGGTATAAGAATTGTGGATCTCAACCCCAATCTCGTCAAGGTGTCCACAGCCTATACATGGTTTAAGACCCCCTCAAAAAAACAACAACTTGGTAAAGCCACAGGGACAGAATGATTCAGTGAAAAGGAGCACAAGCCTGTGCATCTATATTTAAGTCTCCTGTCACTGATCAGCAGTACAGTGGTACCTTGAGATATGAGTTTAATTCGTTCTGTAACTGAGCTAGTAAGTCAATCAATTCGTATATCAAACAAATTTCTCCCATTTAAAATAACTGAAATAGATTTAATCCATTCCAGCCCTGTGAAACATTGCCAAACCATCCTAAATTATGAAAAAAGACATGTTTTTAATTAAGAAACACATGTATACTTTACCAATGCATAACAAAATATATGAAATAAAAAAGTGTTATTTAGCCTGACCTGTGGTGGCGCAGTGGATAAAGCGTCGACCTGGAAATGCTGAGGTCGCCGGTTCGAAGCCCTGGGCTTGCCTGGTCAAGGCACATATGGGAGTTGATGCTTCCAGCTCCTCCCCCCCTTCTCTCTCTCCTCTCTCTCTCTGTCTCCTCTCTCTCTCCCTCTCTCTCTCCTCTCTAAAATGAATAAATTAAAAAAAAAAGAAAAAGTAGTATTTAAAAAAAAAAAAGTGTTATTTAGTACTGTACTGTATTCTTACCTTGGAGACAGACCAGTGCGGCTAACGGAGGTAAATGGCGGAGGAGGGAGGGAGGGAGGGATGCAGACACTGTAGACATGTAAACTAAAACTGCACTTAACACTAAATGTAAACTAAAACTGCATTTTCTTTACTTTAAACAAAACTAAAACTTCACTTTCTGTACTTAGAATGAAACCACAAAAACTTAATTGTAAAAAAATGCACTTTCTTAACTTTAAACTTAACCTAAACTTAACATTACGTATTTTTCATTTAATCATCACCTGTGTTTGCCTTTTTGGCTGCACTTTTGGCACTTTCATTTGCAGGACTTTTGAATAAAAATCTATCCAAAGAGGTTTGTTTTTGCCTGCCTCTTAAAATGTTACGGAAATGTGACAAACAAGTGTCATTAAAAAGTGCTGAAGCAGACCAGTTGAAACTTTTTCTGGGTGTTTCTTTTTAATGAAACTTGAAAGCTTCTCCCACATTGTCAGCATGTCTTTAATTTCACTTACACAAATCACTTCCTCCGACTCTACCTCCTCCTCACTACTAATCTCTTGCAGAAGCTCCTTATGTTGCATCTTCAGTAGCTCCTTCAACTCCTCAGTTGAGAGTTCCTCTTCATGTTCCTCAACGAGTTCATTTACGTCACTCTCATCTACCTCCAGACCCATCGACTTTCTGAGGGACACAATCCCCTCCAACGCTTCTACCTCGGTCTCGGTCTCTGGTTTGAATCCTTTGAAGTTCCTGTCTGCAACATCAGCCATAACTTTTTCCATGCCGAGTTCAAGGTTCTTCTTGTAACCT
The DNA here is from genome assembly GCF_036850995.1 of Saccopteryx leptura. NCBI lineage: Eukaryota > Metazoa > Chordata > Mammalia > Chiroptera > Emballonuridae > Saccopteryx > Saccopteryx leptura. The sequence goes on from NC_089503.1 coordinate 161,135,812, forward strand.
CTTGCCATGCCAAGTCAATAATGCGTAAACATATCATGATGTTGTAGTGATCTTTCCAAAATTCTTGAAGGGTTAGAATTGTATTCTCAGTCACCTCAAGCAGCGGTGGAACAAGTGCTTTGTGTAAAGCTTTTTAAAGTTGGAAATGACCTGCTGATCCATAGGTTGCAAGATTGAAGTCGTGTTGGGTGGGAGGTAGAGGACTTTCACGAATTTGAACTCATCGAGAATATTATCTTCAAGACCAGGTGGGTGGGCTGGAGCATTTTCAAGGATTAGTAATGCTTTCATTGGGAGTTTATTTTCTTGAAGATATTTTTTCACTGCAGGACCAAAGATGAGATTTACCCATTCAATAAAAAACTGCCGCGTAACCCATGCCCTAGCATTGGCGCGCCACATAACCTGCAGTTTTTCTTTAAGAATCTTGTGAGTCTTAAAGGCTCAAGGATTTTTGGAATGATACTAGCAGTGGCTTTACTTTACAGTCACCACTAGCATTTGCACACAATGCAAGGGTCAGACGGTCCTTCATGGGTTTATGGCCTGGCAGCTTATTCTCCTCCTCAGTGATGAAAGTCCTCTGGGGCATTTTTTCCCCCAAAACAATCCTGTTTCGTCACAGTTGAACACTTGTTGGGGGATACAGCCTTCCTTTACAATAAGCGCAGCAAAACGTGCAATGTACTCCTCAGCTGCCTTAACATCAGCACTTGCAGCTTCACCATGTCTCACCACCGAGTGGATGCCAGATCTCCTCTTGAATTTTTCAAACCACCGTGACTTGCCTTAAACATAGCTTCTGCTACCTCTTTTGAGGTTGATAGTTCTTTCTTGTTCAAGTCGCTGTCAATAATACGTGCGTTTTCGCATATTATAGTCTCCATCACTATCTCCTGCCAGCTCTTTCTCTTTCACCCACACCAGCAGAAACTTACCCATTTCTTCATGAATATTTGTCCTTAACTGGGACATAATTGTAGTTCCTTTTGCTGGATTTGCGCTTTTGATGGCATCCTTTTGTTTAAGGATGATACAAATTGTAGATGTATTGCGGTTGTACAGCCTTGCCAGTTCAGTACTCATACAGCATGCTCATGTTTTTCTATTATTTCTTGCTTTACTTCTATCGACATCATTCTCTTCTTCTTCTCACCACTGTCCTTTACACTCATTTTCTTTGGCCCCATGATAGCACACAAAAAAGGTTAGTAAAAAATGCAAAAATGATGCATGAACGAGTACAGCGCACAAGATTCGACTTGATTCTGTGGGTAACACGTGGGAAAGAACCAGATGCAGTGTTGTGCTGCCGATACTGGATCCGTGTGCCAGTGCGCCAACTAGCGGTAGCTTCCCAAATCACGACTCGTATCTCAGAATTTCACTTGGATCTCGAACAAAAATATGGACCGAGTCGCAGCTCATATCTTAAAAAATTCATATGTTGGTCTGCTTGTATCTCAAGGTATCACTATATATTACTTACTTAAACATTACAAAAACGATGGGACTGTTGGTTTTCCTGCAATTTCTAAAAATACATTTTTCTACAGTGCTATTTGGGTCTCTTAAGAGTAAAATTCTTGGAATTGACTCAAAAACTGCAATTCAAAAATCACGGTGTGCACTTGAAACTGCCATTTATGCACACTTAAGGGTTGGCACCAACACCTTGATAATATATGAGGATGTCTTCGGAATGAAGTGCCAGGTAATGATATTTTATTTTATTTTATTTTTTGTATTTTTCTGAAGCTGGAAACGGGGAGGCAGTCAGACAGACTCCCACATGCACCTGACCGGGATCCACCCAGCATGCCCACCAGGGGGCGATGCTCTGCCCATCTGGGGCATTGCTCTGCCGCAACCAGAGCCATTCTAGTGCCTGAGGCAGAGGCCACAGAGCCATCCTCAGCGCCCAGGCCAACTTTGCTCCAATGGAGCCTCGGCTGTGGGAGGGGAAGAGAGAGACAGAGAGGAGAGGGGGAGGGGTGGAGAAGCAGATGGGCGCTTCTCCTGTGTGCTCTGGCCGGGAATCAAACCCGGGACTCCTGCACGCCAGGCCGACGCTCTACCACTGAGCCAACCGGCCAGGGCCTGGGTAATGATATTTTAAAAGGACACCATACATGTTTTGATTGTAACAATTTTTCCTGAGAAAAATTCTGTCACTAACATGGGGCTTTTATTCAGAGTTCCATGTCATTCTTGGGGAGGCCATTTTCAGAATAGATCAGTATGGGGTGGGAAAGGGTCAGGCCAGGTCAGGCCAGGAAGCAGGTGATGCTAGAAGTGGTACAGTTCCTGCTCATGAAGAGTTTTCAGGGTAGACATTTCAGTGCAAGGTAGACATTCTGGGTCTAGAGAGAGCAGCCTGTTAACCCTTCCCCAGGCATTGCCCATTCATCAGGGCAGTTGAGGGCTAGCTGGGAATTCGCACCACCTGGATTAGTTTCTTCCTGCTGCCGTGAAAATTTACCACAGATTTGGTGACTTAAAGCAACCACATTCATCACCTAACAGTTCTGTAGGTTGGAAATCTGACATGTCTCATTTGGTGAAAATCAAAGTGTCAGCCAGCAGGATTTGCACCCTTTCTGGAGGCTCCAGGGGAGGATCTGTTTCCTTACCTTCTATCTTCTAGAGACTGCCAGCATTCCTTGGTGGATGGCCCCTTCATCCATCTTCAAAGCCAACAATGGCAGGTCAAATTCCTGACTCTTCTGCTTTTCTCTTCTACTTTAAAGAATCCTTGTAATCACAGTGGGCCTACCAAGATAATCCAGGATAATCTCTTATTTTAAGGTTTTCTGATTAGCAATTTAATACCATTTGCAACCTTATTTTCCCTTTGTCATGTCATGTAACATATTCATAGGTTCTGAAAATCAAGACACAGACATCTCTGAGGGCCATTACTCTGACTGCCTCCATACCTCGGTTGCTTTGGTGGCAGGTATAATATTTTTTAACTTTTTCATTTTATAGAGGAGAGAGAGAGAGAGAGAGAGAGAGAGAGAGAGAGAGAGAAAGGGGGAGGAGCAGGAAGCATCAACTTCCACAAGTGCCCTAACCAGACAAGTGCAGGGTTTTGAACTGGCAACTTCAGTGTTCCAGGTCAACACTGTATCCACTGCGCCATCACAGGTCAGGCGGCAGGCATAATCTTAATTCAAAAATGTATGCTTAGCTCTGGCCAGTAGACTCAGTGGTAGAGCTTCGGCCCAGTGTGTGGATGTCCCAAATTCGATTCCTGGTCAGGGCACACACAGGAGAAGCGACCATCTGCTTCTCCACTCCTCCCTGTTCCCCCTTCTTTGTCTCTCTCTCTTTTCCTCTCCTGCAGCCATGGCTCAATTGGTTCCAGTGCATCAGCCCCAAGTGCTGAGGATAGCCCCTTGGAGCCTCTGCTTCAGTACTAAAAGTAGCTCGGTTGTGAGCATGGCCCTAGACATGCAGAGCATCCGTGCCAGATGGATGTTCCCAGTTGGGGCACATGTGGGAATCTCTCTATTTCCCCTCCTCTCACTTGGAAAAGAAGAAACAACAACAACAACAAAAGTATGCTCAGCACTGCCTCTGTGAAAAGGAACTATTAGCAGGGAGTTGGACCTGTGGTTGAATCCTAGCTCTGCCACTTACTAGTTAGGTTATTTTGTTGGGGACCACAAGCTGATAGGATCCCTGTGGTTTAGATTTTTGGGGGACAGAGGTGTGGGTAACTGGCAGTAAGCTGACAGTCTGCCCAACCCCCCACCTCACTTGCTTAGTGAAGTTGCTAAAGGCGAAGTTTTTCTCCACACCTCCATGTTAGCTGTGATGCTGGATTGTTTCTATGCCTCCTATTCCCCATGTCCCTTGGAGAGACTGGAGGCAGTTTGCAGTTTTCTTTTTATCCTTTGTTTTGTGAAGTTAAGATGTTATGTAGGTGGAGGGTTTTCTGCACTTGGGAGAATTCTTGGGTTGCCTTGAAAATGTGACTTTGCTTTAATGATCTCTTTGATTTGCTAATGACTTTACACTGCCCTATAAATAAAGCAGGTATGGGAGTGGAGATGCTTTTTTGGGCAGGTATCTTTGCATTGCAAAGACACCTCTCGATCCTATCATTTTTCTCTAAGTTTATTTTTTCATTCCGTGCTGTTCCCACACAGGACCTGAAATTACTAGCTGTGCTGGTTTGCGGCATTGTTTTATGCTAGTTATACAACCATCCTCACCGTCAGTCACTTGGTCAGTCACTTTGACTGTAAAATGGGGATAATAGTACCTTCCTTGTTGGATTGTTGTTTGAATTACATGAGATAATGTTTGATAGACACTTAGCACAGTGCCTGGCATGTGGCAAACACTAATGAGTGTTTTGGTTATTATTACTAATGTGGTGTGGGGATTGCAGAGAAGTGGAATGCATGGTGTTGAACCTTGTGGAGTTTGGGAAGTAAGCCAGACTCACACATGTTGTGGAGTAAGACAGCACACAGGAAGAGATAGTGAAAAATAGAAAACAGTATCATACTTAAGTGCTCAGCGGGGTACTAGAGTCAGTAAAAGCCACTGAGTGAATGAAGGTATTTTCAGTAATCAGGAACTGCAGGAATGGAGGAGTTAGGATTGCAGAATTGCTGTTAATGGAAATAGAAGAACCATTGGATTTAGAAAGGCAGAGGAGAAACTGTCAGTCCCGTGAGCATATGCAGGGCATATTACAAGGTGACACTAAATCAGATGCTTTACTTGTCTTATGGAGTGGAGGGTTTGTGTAGGGGTGTTCACTCATTCATTCATTTCCAATTTTTTTCCAGAATGCTGAGGGAAGGAGTGGACTGGAAGGGCCAGACCGTGGAAGGCCTTAATGCCATGTTGTCTAGTTAAGTTTTTCCCTAGTGACAGTGGGGAGCCCGGGAAAGCTGTGCAGAGGCAGATTCCTGGTGAAAGCAGTGTTTAGAAAGGCTAGTCTGAGAGTAGTGTGTGTGGATGGATTCGTAGGAGAAGAGGTGGAGGGAGGCATAGCTGCGGGGAGGTGTTTTCAGTGGTCCAGATAATAATGGCTAGAGGAGGTGTCCTAGCAACCAGCCTCAGAAAAGGGAATGCATGCCAGGGACACAACAAAGCGAGAGCAAGGGGCCTTGGTGATACAGAAGGAGAGGATGAAAAATTCCTGGAAGGTTGGTGATGGCAATAATAGGAAGCAGAAATGAGTTCAACTTGAGTTTTCTGTGTTTTGTTTAAGACGTTGGCAGCTCATCCAGGTGGCTCGTGTCCAGTAGGCCATTGGAAATATGAAACTGGAATGAGAGAGAAAGAGGCCATACTGGGTAATTAGGATTGAAAGTCATCAGCAGAGAAGAAGTGGCTGAAATCCTTCACTCCTGCCCTTCATGGTCACCCCCGTTTTAATGCCCACACTGGCGGGTGGGGTCCTGGCAGCACCCCTCTCTCCCTCATCCCATGTTTCCCATTGCATGCTTTGTTACAGCTGAGTTGTGTCTCCCCAAAATTCATATGTTGAAGCTCTATTCCCCAGTCCCTTTGAAGGTGGCTGTATTTGGGGATAAGGCTTTTAAAGATGCAATTAATGTTAAATGAGGTCATTGGGGTGAGCCCTACTTCAATACGACTGGTGTCCTCACACAAAGAGGCAGTTAGGGAAGAGGTACACACAGAAGAAAGGCCATGTGAAGACACAGGGAGAAGATAGTCATCTACAAGCCAAAGAGAGAGGCCTCAGGATAAACCAAACCCCCCCCCCCCCATCTCAGGCCTCTGAGCCTCCAGATTGGGGAGAACACGTGGTCCCAACGTGGGGTGCTTGGCCATAACAGCCTGAGCAAACTGATACACTCCTCCAGGGGCCAGCGTCCTAGTCTCCCCCCCACCTGCGCTGAGGGCACCCCTCGCTCCCAGTGGGTCCCCCTGCACCAGGTCTGCTTCCTAGCCCCTCATTATCGGGATATGTAGTATAAGGTGGTAGTGAGCACTTATCAGAAATATTGTTCCTTGTGAACTGAAAATAGGGTTCTTCTTCCCTGATAACAGTGCTGTGTCTCAGAGGCCTCCCCAGTGGGGACCCTGGTGGCAGAGGGAGGTGGACAGAGACGCCTGTCTGAGTGTCCAACACACAGCTGCTTGAGGCCTGCCTTGCCACCTGTCCCTCAGGCTGTCTCTGGCAATTGGTCCCTCCGTGTGCCCTCCTCGGAGAGCATGCTAAGAAAGAAATGTGTCCTTCCTCATTAGCAAGACAGAAAAGTAAGATTTTACTGCACTTATAATTCATGCAGTGTGGGATTTTTTTTCTCTCATTTAGTAATGATTCTAAATCTCAATCAGACCCTTTTTTTTCAAAACACCAAGTGCAGTGGGGGCTGCAGACTGAGTCAGCCCTTTCCCTACCCCTCTGGGAGAACAGGGGCTTCAGTCACACACCCACCTGCAGGAGCTTATTCACAAAAGGGGACAGCTAGTGTTCAGAAAGTTCCTGTTGGTTCAATTGGACAGGTTCCCAGTCCTGCCTTATAGACTTCTGTGACAGTGAAATATTCAGACCAGGGCCGTGTCCTTGGTGGCTACTGTGTTCATTAGAGCTGGCCTTTATGATGGATTGGGGCTGTAATTATGAGGAAGGTGCTGATGAACTGTTCTCCATCTTCCCTGAGGACAGAATGAGAGCAAGTGGGCTGAAGGCAGAGCCAAGTGCTGTCGGAAACTGAGAGCCGGCTTCTAAGGCCATTTTAAAGTCTCACTAGGTTGTGCTCTTGCTCCCTCCTCTGGGATCCCGTGGTACTACCCTACATGTCCCACAATTGACTACATTGTGGAATTGTTTATGTGCACGTTCTGTGAACTCCCTAAGCACATGGCTCCTGTCTCCTCTCCCTTTGTCCTTCTGCTTCAGCCTCTCCTTGGCACTGGGGGAGCCCTCAGTGAATGGTGACTGACTCTTTGTCTTTGGAAAACTTTTTAGTGTTCTGAGACTTGGCACGCACTTACGTGTGTGTGTGACAGAGAGAGAGAGAGAGAGAGAGAGAGAGAGAGAGAGAGAGAAGACCATAAATTATTGAATCTTAGAAATGACTCTGAAGATTTGTTACTTTGGGTATCGAATAAATGTGTGAATAGTGTCGTTAAATAACTAGTGTATATTGATAATTGAGACATAACTGTCGACTAATAGAGAGCTGGGAAACACACATACATATTTGCTAGAGGGAGACATGTGGCTTCTTCTCCAAAGATTTTAAAGGAAACGATAGAGATACTTCTGAGATGGTGTGTGAGCAACCTGCCGGATGAAAATTTCCTCTAGAGTTAAAGGGTGCTTGGATCCACAAAGCTGTATACTGGACAGTCAGTACAACTGCCATTTATTGACTCCTACATGCTATTTCATTTAATTCTCACATATTTCTTGAGATGCATATTGTCCCCTCCCCCATTTTGCAGATAGGGAAACTGAGGATCAGAGAGGTTTGTGTGTTCATTTAGTCAGTCATATTTGTTACATTCTGCTATGTGCTGAACATTGTGCTGGGCTCTGGGACACAACAATGACATGGAGCCCTTGCCTTCATGTAGCTTATAGTTTAGAACAGAAGAGAACACAGGTAAAGGAGATGGTTTAACAGGGTGCTGTCGATATTTATAACAGGAGGTTGTCCTTTAGGAACTTACAGTCGAGTGAAGTACAAACAGCCCATCACAATGGGCTTGGTTCTAAGGGTTCCATAGGCCCTTAGGTAAGCATAGGGTAAGCACCAGGTGCCGTGTGAGGACACAGTAGACAGGAAGTGACATCTACCTGAGACCTGAAAGGTGAGTAGGAATTGGCAGGGAAAGGGGAGGGAGGTGCTTCCAGGGAACAGAGGCTAGAGCTACCATCATTCTGGCTAGAATATAGGTTTTGAGGGAGAAATGAGGCTGGAGAGGTAAGCAGGGGCCAGATCCTAAGGGTTATCATAGAACTTGGTCTTGGTGGCCTGAACAAAGTGGGAGCAAGTTAGGTTATTTGTCCAGGTTTCACGACCAGAAAGAGGTCCACTTGGGATTGAAATTGAGGTTCAGTCTAACTCTAAAGCCCATTTTATGATTATTGGCCTCTGGCGCCGGGAATCATTCAGCTAGCCTGTGGAAGAAAAGGTGAAGACTCCCTTGTGTTTTCCCACCGATCACCCCGCTCCATGCCCAGCGGCCATGTGTTTTTTCATTTCTGTTTCTCTGGGCAGCAGCCCCAGACGAGGGTGTGTCACAGTCCAGGAACAGGTGGCAGATGCTGGCACCAAGAAGCGGTTGTATGACAGCACTTCAGCCTCCTGACTGCTGCTCACTCTTCTCCTGGAGTTGGCTTCTCTGCCCACAAAACACGTGTGCAAGAAACAACCCAGCTGTCTTCAGGTGCTGGGAAGCTGCTGGCTCCAACTGCATCTGGGGGCCTTTTACTAACTCCCTAAAATGAGGAGAAAAACAACAGGGTCCCATCTCATAAGAGGAGCAGGTGTTGGGTGGGGAAAAAGACGCATGTGTTCTCTTTGCTGCCATTTATGTTCTGTTGGGTGGATTTGAGATGCATATGCTTGTGTGTTGTTTCGCATTGTTTTCCTGGGTGCTCCTCCTTGGAGGGCTGCCATCATGCCAATGTTTAACTAAATCTACATGCCATTATTTCATATTTTGGAACCCCAAAATGTTAAAATGATTTCATGGTAAATAAAACGTTTTCAATAATTGCTCAAGAAAGTTTGGAAAAAGAAGCTTGTTTTTTCCGTCATTATATATTTAGCAGAATGGTAGTCTTTGTTCATTTTTTTTTTCTTTTTGTATAGTATAGTGGGTAAGGGCACAGTCTGTCCCAGACCGAGTTCAAATCCTGATGCTAACACTTTCCAACTGGGTGATCTTGGGAAAATTATTTAACATTTCTGTGTTCCCCTTTCCTTACCTGTAAGACAGAGTTAATAATAGTACTTGTCTTATAATGAGGCTTAATTGCATTAATTATAAGGACATCTAGCACATAGTAGTTACTTCATAAGTATTAAGCTACTATTTTTATTCATGATATAGATTGCATAATTTTTTTTTTTTTTGAGACTCTAGTCCTTAGCTCCAAATAGGCTTTGAGGAAAGGCTTAGGAGAGATAGGTAGTGCTAACCTTCACCCGGAGTCCCCTTTCCACCTGAAGTCCATCAACATACAAGGAGATGATTTTGAGATGAGGCCCTCCTGAGGACCGAAGGAGGGTGGTATAACTACTGTAGTTCCTGAGAGTGTTCAGAAGCGTTTGCAAAGGAAGAAATAATATACTGTATGTTAATACATGTTGCATCCATCATCCCAATCAGCACACAATCAGAGACAAATGATTGTTTTCAATGTAGATGTGCATCATATGAGTAAAATTTCATTTCTTCCAAGTCACAGAGGAATGCAGCTTTGGTGAGTGCCCCTATCACTACAGGGCTGGCTTTCTCTTAAAATCAGGTGAACTTCTATTGTTTTGAACACATTTGTATTACAGGTCAGTTTATTCTTTAGCTCTGAACATATAAGTGACTGTTCTTTTCTCCTGAAACAGCTTTAACTGGAAGGTGCGTGCACAAGTGGACAAAGAAGGCTGCCCTTCGATGCTCCTAGACAGAGGCTGTGATAAACAAGTTCCACAGCCCGCCCTGCCTGGGAATGTGCAGGTGACTTTGGAGACAGCCGTTGAGGGACAAGAATGGACATATGGTCCTCACTGGCACAGCATCCCAAAGTAATTAAAACTGTCTTAAAATGCAGAACTCCCCTAAACTGTAAAGTATATCATGGTAGATGTCAAATTAGCATTTTCTGCCTCTTTTTAACAATGCCATAATCTCATTAATCTGCAAAAGGAACCAAATGCATGGACCCCGACCAGTTGGCTGGACATATGTTGCATATTGGACTGGCCATTTGGCTAGATCTCATTAAAGTGGAGAAATTGAATTTTATTTTGGGCACCGAACTCAAATCTGGGCCTGCTTATTACTTTTTGAGCTCTTTTTAAAGCGATAGGTTTGTAAGTGCCAAAAACTGAGTACCAACTTGATATTTTTTCTTTCTTTCTTTTTTTTTTTTACAAAAGCCTCTAAAGAAATTCCACAGAGAAAGGGAACAAGTATTGGAAATGGAGACATACGACTGGCTTCAGATCATTGGGCTATTAAATAGCAGCACTCACTATATTAGACATTAGAACTGTTAGGTCCATAGGATCTTGCTTACCTCTGGGTAAGGTGGCTCAGTTGATTAAAACTCTTTATTTATTTGGCATAATTTCATACACTATTAAGCCTTTTTAAACACAATACTTTATTTTAAAATTATTTATTAACATATATGAAAAGTTAAAAATCTTCTGAATATTTTTGAAAGCAAAATGCATGTGTACTGTTTGCCTGCATGAATACCCCCACTGACTTAGTCGGTTTGGACTGCTATAACAGAATCCCATAGACTGAGTGTCTTCAACAACAGAAATTTATTTCTCACTGCTCTGAAGGCTTGAAGTCCAAGACCAAGGAGCCAGATGATTTGGAGTCTGGTTAGAACTCTCTTCCTGATTTATGTCCTCACAGGGTGGAGAGATAGAAATGATCTCTCTTGTGGTGTCTTTTCTCATCAGGGCACTAATACCACTTATGAGGGCTCCACCCTCGTGACCTAATCACTTCCCAAAGGCCCCACCTTCAAAAACCATCACCCTGGGGGGGGGGATTAGGGCTTCAACAGGCAGGTTTTGGGGGACACATTGTAACCCATATCACCTACTAATACTTCCTGAGTATTTGGTATGCACTTAGCTCATTATACTAAGCATTGGGAGAATATAAATTTGCATGTGACACTAAGGTATCTCTGGTCAGGTCAAGTTCACAACCAGTTTGCATACTGGATGGAGTATGGCATCTTAGAACATGTGCAAAGTGCACAGGAGTTCATCCAGAAGAGGGCAAGACCATGTCTGGGAGAGTTTGTTGGGAGGGCTAGCTGTGTTTGGAGTCAGAAAAGCTTTCATGAAGGAGGTATCGCTTGAAAAAATGGCAGCAGGATTCCAACAGGCAAAAGTGGGAATAGGAAGGTGATTTGAATATCAGGAGTAAAGGGAAAATCGCAGGAACATACGTAAGGGGGAACCCTGGAGGATGTTTGGAAAGGCAGATGTTGGAGACCATCTGGTGGAGAGTACTCGTGGCAGATCAGAGAGTGTGGTGGGAGGTGAGGGGCTCCAGAGGGCTTTTGAGCAGGGGAATGACAAGAATGAAACCTGTTATACTAAGGCAGCGTGTGGTGTGTGGGACAGACTGGCGAGAACATCAACTAGGAGACGATGATGGCAGGCCCGGTGAGAAAGGGTGAGGTTCCCATCTGAGGAAGGGCTGTGAAAGCAGAGGGGATGTTTCACCAGTGTCCCTGTGGAGGCAGAATCCACAGGACACGAATGCCCAGTGGCTTCTGGCTGATGCAACAGGATCCTAGGACCTCAACCTGATCATGTGAAACAGTAATAATCATCATAGGTCTGGAGGCAGGCCAGTCACTCTAATATACTCTGGTCGATAGAATGCTCAGTGGACAAACACTTGCTCTATTTTAGGTGACCTTTCAGAAGCCACGTCTTTCCTTCCCTGGGACTAAGGTCAGCTGAGTCTGGAGTGAGAGGGACGTGGACGGGGCTCAGGGCTCAGGCTCTGTTCTGAGTGGTCCAACACTGTACCCCAGAGGTCACATCTTCTTCTTAGCTTGTGAGAAAGATGAGATAACCCTGGCAGGAGGACTGGAAGTTGGAACTGTCCCTGGGACTTCACAGTGCCACACACATTCTTCTGTGACAAGTCTTAATGTTTTCACAAGATCTTGACGCTGACTTTTAAATTCAGTTTTATAAGAATTTCTGCCAAGATGGGGTAAAGAAATGTACTTGTGGGAATTTTAAGTACTGCAGTTCCAATAGTCCTATAATATCTATAAGGGATTTTAGAATCAATGGGAGCTACCAGCTGGGCACATGCGGATATGTCCTTAAGTCAGTGGAGGAAAGAGGTTTTTCTTTTGAGAGGGTCCTCTTTTCACCTGTATCCCAAATTTAGATACAAGCAGGCCTCAGTTTTAGAAGTGATAGTAGCCCCCTGATTTCATTCATCTCTCTTTTTGTGGCAGTAGAATTTTCTGAATGGAAATGAGACCTCTGAGACTCTTGGCATAGAAATGGTAAATTAGAAATCTATTCATGAAGACTCCTCTGAATTAATTAAGTGACAATCTCTAGGGATTCACCAGTGTATAGAGTAATAAACCCATCACACGGAACACCTAAGTGTGTAAACGTTAGTCCAAATTTGTTAGTCACAGTAAGATTCCAGCGATATAGAAAAACATCCAGAAATGAATATTTTTGAAGAAACATTTGCTAACTTTTTTTTTTTTTTTTTGTCTTGGTATTGTGACTGAGCTAGGCAAAGGTGAATTAAAATGGTTTTTTTGAGTATAGAAAGGATCAAGTCAAAACAAACCTTTTGGGTTTTTTCTTATTGTTGGGGGAGAGGCTGCTTTCGGTCCTGTGATGGGGAACTTCTGGGACAACTTCTACATTGTGCTCTGTGACTCATGACTAATGACTATGCTGGAGATGCTCAACACAGCAGTGAAACCTGTTTCTAGCCCTGTTGAAGCTTTTAGGGATCTCTGTGGGAACTCTCCAATAGTTTTGGACAGAAACAGCTTATAGTGGGTAGGGGAGTTATAATACATCACAGGAGCCTTGGAATTTAACTTCGTATTACTCAGCCCCTATAGAGCTGCCCACTTCCTTATAGTGGGCTCTCCATAAGTTCTAGGGTAGTGAAGAGGTGTGTGTGTGTGTAAATGTAACTAGCACATTTTCATGCAATGTGACACTTATCCATTTCAAGTTTTGTGGGTTTAATTGATTACAATAAACAATGGAGATGTATCTCGCTTTGATGCTGTGATGGTCTTCTTTAAAGTGTCCCGTATCTTTTCTGTAAGAGGTATATTTATTTAGTGACAGCTTGGAAAACTTTGGCAGATTTTTTTTTCTTTAAAGAACTGCCTTGGTACATTCCCTCCCTATTAAAAGAAAGGAGGAACATATGAGCTCATTTTGTAGACGATGAAACTTAATTAACTGAGGCATTAAATGAGCTCACCCTGTGGTGATGTTAGTAGCAGGAAGAGCTCGGCGTGGTGGTGAGAGCTGGATCCAGGAGCTGGCTTTTTGCCCCTTCCTGCAACAATCACCTTGGGTAGGTGTTGTAGGTGCCTGAGCCTCAGTTACCTTGTATGTAAAATGGGAATAAAAGAGATAAAAGAATGTACACAGGGGCCTAGAAACGTGGCTCATACCTAATTGGTGCTCGGTGAATATTAGTGGTCATTAGCATCATTATCGTTAATGACAAGCCTGCTCCAAATTCCCACGCTTGCATGGAGTCTCGCCACCAATGTTGAGTGTGCCTGCCTCTGGCCAAGGAAGGGATGCACGGCGGCCGATGTGGGCGACAAGCTCTAACTTCTAGCCTCAGTCTTTCCCTTTTTCCAGCCTCCTTCTAACTCAATGCACTTCCAATTCTCTTTGATTATCCCTGGAATGGAGTAGCCTGGCCCGATCGGCTTGGACTTAAAGGGTAATTGCTGCTTCTTACACTTCTCCTTCTCCTTTGGAGAAGTGTATAATTTTGGGCCAGAAAGCAACATGGGCTTTGAAGCCGGCCAGACCGGGTTTGAATCTCAGTTTTACTTCTTATGGTCTGAGGCAGTCTGACCCCAGGAGCCAACATAGCACGGTGATTTCAGCTTGAATGCTGGGTAAGTCTGTGTATGTTGAAATCCTTATTCCCTAGGTCAATTACATAATGTCCCTGAGCCTCAGTTCTTCATCTGTAAAATGGAGTTAATGGTAATCTTTCCTCCCTAAGATTAATATGAGGACTAAATAGTATTACTTTAAGCACTCAGTTCAGGATTATAATAAATAGCCAATAAATATTTGCTACTGTTGCGACTATTACAATATGACCATAGGTGAAGTTACTTGCCCTCTCAGAGACTCCATTTCCCCCCTAAAACTGGACTAGTTGTATGTGTCTCACAGAGACAGGAAGACTAGATGTAGTAATGTACGGGAAGGACATGATGTATATATAGTACATTCTCGATGAAGGGAGCTATTCTGTAATGTCCACAAATTAGTCTTCATGCTGGAAACCCTTGCTGGCTGAGGGCCTTCTGTGGCCAACTCCACACCTTTCATTCGCTGCCCAAGTTGAACCACGTTCCCCACAGACTTGACATTGTTCCAGAGTGGACTGTGTTCCAGGTGTCATCAGGCGAGCCAGCCCCTGCTGGGACAGGGCCTCCCTAACTCTGCACACACATCAAGCCCAGGGCCCGTGGCGGCCTAGCCTGCGAGGCTGCTGTGTTTGATTTCTGTAGGTCAACAAACAAACATTTGAAATGAAATAAGCATGTTAGTCATGGCAGGTTCAGTTGCTGTAATTAGCTTCTGTCTGGCCTGGTGCAGCGGCAGCAGGCAGGTGCTTCCCACCGCCTGCTCAGCGAGGAACGCAGCCCATGGCTCCGAGGGCGCTGCGGCCCAGAGAGCTTGATGTTGATGCAGCCGGACAGGTGCTGGCCAAAGCCTCTTCCTGCGGTGGCGAGCAGGGGACCTGCCATTTTTCAGGCTGGAGAGAGTCATCGAGCCAGCTTTGAGGCTTGGCATTGGGAATGTAAATACAGGCTGAGGACACAGTCTCTGATTGCAGGGAAGTGTGGTGGGCGTAGGGCCAGGGTTGGATGCGCCCAGGCCAGGAAGCAAACAAAGCTTGCAGCTTTCTCATTGGCTCCCGGTCTGAAGGCACTCCACGTTCACGGTGTTCTTGGGGTCTCAACTGGGGAGGCGTGGCTACCTGCCCGGTCCTGGATGGCTTCCCTGTGAGTGTCTTAGTGCTCCCTGTGGGCCCTCTTTCTGCTCAGAAACTGAGCTACCTGGACCCCAGCTTGGTCTCCCTTTCTTTCTCTCTTTAGGAAATTCAGCACAGTTTAGCCTGAATTACAGTTTCTGCATATCATTATCCTGCAATCTACCAAATTAAATACAAATCAGTGCTGTATTTAATCATAATGATAACGACAATAATAATGATGATAATAATACATTGCTTTGGTAAAGTTCTTTTGGTTTTTCTCAGCAAATTGTATTTTTATCTCATTTTCCCCCCCAGAAGCTGCTACATGTGCATATTCATTATGTCCACCACGCATTTATGAGTACCAATCCTGTCGGTCCATCTTGGAGATGCAGAGAAGCATAATTAATATACAATGCCCACCTACCCACCCTCCACCTTCCAATCACATGAGCTTTGTTAACCTCCCTGCTACTTACTAGTTCTGTGACCTTTGGCATGTTATTTAACTCAGTTTTCATGTCTGTAATATAGGATTAATCTTAGTACTCCTTTCAATAGGCTCTTGCTTTGCATGAATCCCACATACAATTCTAGTAAATGTCAGCACTGAATTAGGCACCCAGAATGTGCTAGGGACTTTATTATAAGTGCAATCTCCTACACCTTACCATGGTTCTGCAAAGTATTACTGCTCCCATTTTACAGGTGAAGAAACTGAAGTCTAGAGACATTCTTAAAGTCACAAAGCTATTATGTGGTCAAGCTGGTATTCAACCCTAGTTGTCTAATTACTGCACTGGTGCTTATTAGACACTAAACTCAAAGGAATGGTATAAACGGCACAGGAAAGCTAGCCTGAAGGAGGAGTGCCTGCTCATTCTAAGCATATTCCTGGTTTCACCCTATTTTTGATTTTATGCACTTCTACATTTAACAAGAAAACAACACTTAAGTATACTATCCTGGAATAATTTGTGTTTATATCAGTGTTTGCATGTGGTTAGACATTCTGCTTTCAGTCAGTACCAGTGTGAGGTATTTGTATTCAAAGTTTTGCTTAAATAAAAGGGGGCATTTTGTTTAAAAGGGAGCATTTTGATGACTTTGTAACTCAATTTGGCACCAGTGCCCTCTGGTGGTAAAACTGGAAATCATTTACTTCTTTCAAAGTGTAAGGATTAAAAAAGAAAACAAATAGTGAATTTAACCAAGATCTTTTCTGACATCTCTTGCTAAAATATTAAGCAGCCAACCCTGGCATTGTTATTTTTTCATAAACATATTTTACAAAGGTCCAAAACTGTAAGAAAGAGGTTACTTTTTATACAAACATTGGCCGCATTTGCCTTTAATAGTTTTAGGTGGAAAATATTTTGAAATCAACAATTTCATGTTATGTGAATTAATGTCAAGGAAAGTAAATATTGCCTAAATAGGTTTACTTGCTGCCTTTTATACCGAGTAATTTTATAGACTGTTGCTTTGGCATGAACTTTGCATGTATTTATATTCTTTTTTCCATAAAATACACTTAAAAGAGAGAGAGAAAAAAGACACCCACATTAGATTTACTTGGGTTTGTTTGGAGTCATTGTTCCAAAGTCTTGGGTTAAAGGTTGGCTAGCCACCTTTGCTCAGGTGCTCAGGACTCTTAAGAGCAGACACGAGAGCAAACTCTGTGTTTCTGAGGAGACTGTAATTGAAACACCCATGTTTTCCTTCAGGTTCTCAAACATGGGATCTACCAGATTTCCCCTTGTATAAGATGCACCTTAATTTGGGGGCCTGAAATTTGAAAAAAAGATGTATTACATAAAGTTATTGAACTCAAGTTTTATTCATCATAAAATTCACACAACTACTCATCACTGTCAAAACTCCCATCCATTAGCTTGTCCTCATCTGTGTCTGATGACAAATCACTGTCTTCATATATTACCTCATCCTCAGTTTCATCTATGGCATTTGAAATGGCACACTTCTATAATCACTGTATAAGATGCACTCAGTTTTCAGACCCCCAAATTTTAGAAAATAAGTGTGTCATATACATGGGGAAATATGGTAATTCGGGGGCACAGGATACCCCCAAGGCTGTTGCTCTGCAAGGGGTTATGTGAGCAGGTGCTATGTGTCAGGCATTATACATCCTGTTTAATCTTTGAGACAGTCCTTTGAGGTCTGATTATAGCCTCATTTTCTGTAAGAAAGGGACTCAGAGAACCTAAGGAACTTGGCACCAGCTGTTAAGTGGCAGGCTTGGGATTCAGTCTCAAGCTTCTGACCTCTTTGTGTGTGGCTTTGTCTTCTTCCTGTGGAGGATTCCAAGTGCTGGGTTGTGTGCACAGGTAGCTGAAATCCCAACCTGCAACTGTGAACTTGGCTGTGTGTTATTTCCCCTCAGGGGAGAGTGGCAGTGAGCTCATGTGTTTGTGTAAATAGTCTTGGCTGACACATGGCAATGTCACCTCTACAGAACCGCAGGAAGCAGAAAGCTCTGCTCTGCTCCCACCAATAAGTTAAGATAAACAACACCATGACCTGATCTAATAACGGTGAGCTTGCACAAAGCCACACCTGTCCAGCCTGGCACAGCTCCTTTAAACACAGCAACCCTCTCTGTGGCACAAGTTAGCATTCCCAAAGGGGACAATGGCCTCAAGAAACTAGACCCAGCACAAACTTCCGCCTTAGCTAGTATCTCTCTTGGCCTCTGACTTTGCTGCACATCTGCATCTCGTGGGCTAATCCTGTCCCTGAGATCTGATGCACAGGGTGTTTTCTGGATTCATGATCTTTGCACCCAGTGGCAATTCTGCCTCCCATTCTTGGAAAAAGTACTTTGTAAAAACATTTATACTCCTAATCTTCTCTCTCACCAATATACTGTTGGCAGGAGGGTTAGTAGATTCTTGGGAAGGCAAGTGGCCCGTGGCTGTTTTGCTAATTCACTTCAGAAGAATTTATTCTATGTGAGGAAAAGATAGCTCAGAAATATAAGCTCTTCCGCCATCTTTCCACAATGTAGTGTGCAGAAATGGTGATCACTTGGTGGAGACCCAGATGTGGGCTGGTGAAGCCATTTCATTAAGGGTACTTGACACTGCCAGGGCCTCTTCCATCCCACAGGCTGCAAATATAAGTGTAGGAGCTGCTGGGGGCCCTACCCTTCTGGGGCAAACCCCCACACTGACTGCACTTCCTCTGGGCAATGGTGGTAGGGATGTGAAGCATATCGAACCAGCCTTGTTTCCAAGCAGCAGAAAGAACTAGAGCATTGGGGGAACCAGAACGTTGGGGGAACTCCCAGGTAACTCTCCACTGTGCCACCAGCTGTGGCTGAAAAAGAGGCTCTGAGGCTTCAGGAATCCAGTTGGCTGGTATACGCTGTTCTCATTTGCCAGAACACTCTTTCTTTCTTTTTTTTTTTTAAATTTTAAATAAGAGGAGGGGAGATAGACAGACTCTTGAATGCACCCTGACCAGGATCCACCTGACAACCCCATATAGGGGCCGATGCTCTGCCCATCTGGGGCCATGCTCGCAACCAAGCTATTTTTAGCACCTGAAGCGGAGCACCCGGGGCAAACACCCTCAAATCAACTGAGCCCTGGCTGCGGGAAGAGAAGAGACAGAGAGAGAGAGAGAGTGAGAGAGAAAGGGGAGGGGGCGAGGAAGGGGATGAGAAGCAGATGGTCACTTCTCCTGTGTGCCCTGACTGGGAATCAAACCTGGGACTTCTACATTCCAGGTTGATGCTCTACCAGTGAGCCAACTGGCCAGGGCCACGTTCTTACATTTAGTACGTCACCTTAGTATTCACACATATTTACAAATGACATTGCTTATAATACAAAGGCGTGTCTTTGTTGTCTTGTGTATATACATAGATCCTGTATTTTTTTTTTTTTTTTTTACAGAGACAGAGAGTCAGAGAGAGGGATAGACAGGAATGGAGAGAGATGAGAAGCATCAATCCTTAGTTTTTCATTGCACGTTGCAACACCTTAGTTGTTCATTGATTGCCTTCTCACATGTGCCCTGACCGCGGGCCTTCAGCAGACCAAGTAATCCCCTGCTGGAGCCAGCAACCCTGGGTTCAAGCTGGTGGGCTTTTGCTCAAACCAGATGAGCCCGTGCTCAAGCTGGCGACCTCGGGGTCTTGAACCTGGGTCCTCTGCATCCCAGTCCGATGCTCTATCCACTGCGCCACCGCCTGGTCAGGCAGATCCTGTATATTTTGTCTTCAGAATCTGTTAGGCAGTCAAGCCCGCTGGCAGTTCTAGTTCCTTCCAGACATGGCTTTGTCCCCCAGTACTCAGTTCCTTTCATCTGGACTCTTTCTGTTTTCTTTTCTCTTTTAAAATCATCTATTCTCTTCCCTTTAACTCCTATCTTACCTGTATTGTTCTTTTTGCTCCCTCATTATGCTGTGTCCTTGACCTTCTTCCTTCTCCTTTCCCGTTCATCATTCCCATTCTGGGCTCCCCTGCTACAGCTCATGAAGTCAGACATTGCCCTGTAAATACCATGGGTACCACTGTCTGTTCAGTGGCAAGGGCTGCTCCCCTCCTAGCTTGGCAGATGACATTTCCCAGAGTATTCCCACAGAAGCTGACCCATCTCACCCAGATAACAGTACCAGTTAAGGTAATCCAGGTTCTGGGCCCAGGGGACTCACCAGTCATTATGCTATATTGGAAAGTAAAACTGATTTGGCAGCCTCATTAGATTATAATCAGCTCAAATCTTTCCTTCTGGCTTTTCCGAGCATACCATGCATCCCGGGTGCAGCAGAGGGGAGAGAGCCACTCCTCCCCGGCTTCCTGTACTTCTTCTAGGCTCCTGGCTCAAATTAAATACTTAGTTCATTAGAGTAGAGAATGACTCGATGGTTACCATGCCCGTCACCTTAAGTGGGTTTCAAATTTGTTTTGGAAGCAACCAGAGGACTCCAGGAAAGCACCTAACATCTTAAGAGTGTAGTTTCAGAGTACAGACTGGCCAGGCCAGTGGGTGCTGGGCCAGGAGGCTTGGACCGTATTCTGTAACAATAGGAACAATCGCTATCACTTACTGGGTGCCTAGTAAATGCCAGACCCCGTTCTACATCAGTTCATCTAATCCTCATAGTAATCCCATGAAGCAGTGGTCCTCAACCCCTGGGCTGTGGATCGGTACTGGTCTGTGGGCCATTTGGTACCGGTCTGCAGAGAAAGAATAAATAACTTACATTATTTCCGTTTTATTTATATTTAAGTCTGAACAATGTTTTATTTTTAAAAAATGACCAGATTCCCTTTGTTACATCCATCTAAGACTCACTCTTGACTCTTGTTTCGGTCACATGATACATTTATCCGTTCCACCCTAAAGGCTGCTTTGTGAAAATATTTTCTGACATTAAACTGGTCCGTGGCCCAAAAAAGGTTGGGGACCACTGCCATAAAGTATGTACTGTATTGTCTCCATTTCCGGAGGAGGACACTGAGGCACAAAGCAGCTAAGTAACTTGCTCAAAGTAACAGAGCGAAGGAGCAGCAGGGTCAGAATTGGACCCCAGGCAGACTGGCTTCAGAATCCGCGCTCTTGCCAGTTCCCTGTCCCACAGTCGGTAGACAGCAGGGAACTACAGAAGGTTGGAAAGTAAGCGTCACTTGAAGACAACACTGCTCAGGAAGAGACATGGGGAAGCAGAGAGGTGGAGTGGCTAATGGAGGAATGATGGAATCCAGTAAGCATCTCTTGTGATAAATCCTGGTGTGCAAATATTAAAGTCTGAATTAGAGTGGACATAGTGAATGTAGAAAGCTATAGGTGAGAGAGATGGTAGGAAGGGCTTATTTGAACTTATTTGGGACGCAGAGGTAGAAGCATGGCCTGGAATGTGCAGCCTGGAGGGAACGGTGGGGCCGTGGTCAGAAGCAGAGGTGGCGGGAAGCCTTGTGGGTGGCCTGAGACTGTGTGGATGAGGGTTCCCGGGGCAGTGATCAAACCTCCTCCCACCTCTCATAACTATCCCCCAAACGAAGGATGCTGCTGAGGGTAGTTACAACTCAAGGGCGCTAGTATGCTAGAGGGTGAGGCTCTTCCTGGGAGAAGGGAAGAGATTGTGAACAGGGCCATCCTCTGACCCCTGTCTTCCCTGGGGTGATGGAGGGTCAGGTTCCAGGCATCACTTGAGTATGCCCCACCCCCCTTGGGAGTCCTTGTGGAGGGGGCCAGGGAAAATAAGCGTGGAGGGCCAGCTCAGGGGAAGGGTGTGCTCACATGTTCACACATCTCCGTATTTCCTCTCAGGAGGGAAGATGTGAGAGTCAAGGACATGGTAAAGGTCAGGAAGAAATGAACCAAGTAACAATCTATTCAGTCTGCCCTTATTCTAGGCCAGGGACTAAGGGCCAAAAAAAAAAAAAAAAAAAAGGAGGAGTGGCAAGAAATGGGTCCTCAAAGCTCAGCTCCCCAGGACAGGGCTAAGAGTCCAAAACTCCAGGCTGTACCATGGACTATGCACTTGCCCTCAGACTGTGTCCGCCTCTTAATCTAGAGTGGAAGTCTTTAGTGGGGTTGGATTTAAGGATTCAGCATCTGTCTTTATTAACCATGATGATGATGTTTCTTTTGTCTAATCAGATTTAAATTCCTCTTTGTAGTCCTTTAATGTTCCAATCTGCCTCTGTCTTTTCATTTCAGTAAGATACTCAGTGGTGATAAATACCCTTGAAATAATTGGCACAAAGAGCTAAAAGAAACTGTGAAAATAAAGACATTTCCCACATTCTCCGAAGTATTGTGGTGCCTGATAAAGTGATAACATCTGAAACCCTGATTTTAAAAATCTCTCACTGCCAGCAAATGAATAAAAGCCAAGGACTATGTGAATAATCTGGAAACATAGGTAGAAGTATCATTATTCTTAAATAACACATGTTCACACATCATTTTAATTAACAAAGTTTTTTTTTTTCTTTTGTAGTTTCAGCAGCAGATATCCTAGGGTAAGAGAACAAGATCTGGATTTATATGACTAGGATTTTTTATTTCATCACTGAATTCAGATAGTGTTCTCCTAGTGTGAAAACAGATGGCAGAGACTTTATTTGTGGTGACAGGCATTAGATTGGGGGTGAACCCCTCTTCAACAGGCAGACCTGAGTAAATTCAGGAAGTGA
Organism: Saccopteryx leptura; assembly: GCF_036850995.1. Lineage (NCBI taxonomy): Eukaryota > Metazoa > Chordata > Mammalia > Chiroptera > Emballonuridae > Saccopteryx > Saccopteryx leptura. The sequence goes on from NC_089503.1 coordinate 161,157,939, forward strand.
TTTAAGATATGATATGTCTCCTAGAGTCTGATTCATGGCAGGTACCTTTGCTAACAAAATTTATGCACTCAAATCCAGTGAATCAGATGAGTTAATTTCATTCTGGCAAATCATAACTTTTTTTTTTTTTTGCCATTGACTACATACCTGAAGATTAGTATTTTCTTAAAAAACTCAGTCTGTGAGTCAGAGTTTGTGTGTTGCTTATATCCTAGCTGAAGAATATTTTCTGATCTGATTTTCAAGATCTTGGTGTGTTTAAAATAACTCTGGGGAAGATAACCAAATCCTGGTTTGCTGTTAACCTTATTTGTCTATAAATTGTAATTTTTGGTATCTTCAGCGATAAAAAGTTTAACAGAACATAATCTTGAAAGGCTGAAAACATAAATCACTTTGCAAATGGAAGAGGATAGTGTTATTATCAGCTTTGTTGCAAAGCCAATTTCTTCTATTGAATACATTTGCAATGGAAATTAGGCAATTAGGTTAACTCTTCCCTCCTTCCAGAGTATTTGTTGGATAACTGTGGTTTGGGAAACAAAACAGGATACGTGCAAGAAAATTACTGAGACCCTACGTGGATGTGGGAAAGAACTGAAAGACACGTGCGCTTTCAGTGACTTCACTGTCCTGGTCTGCTCTTAGATCACGTTCACTTCCTTATCAGGGAACTTCTTAGATTGTAATTCCTTGATTTTTCTTCTCTTCTCTGTTTCCTTTCATGCCCCACCAATACATTGACTCAGATGTCCAGAATGAAGGTGGATGTGACCAGAGGACTCCAGGAAAGCACCTAACATCTTAAGAGTGTAGTTTACTACACTCAGTGACACAGTACCAGAACTGGGCCGAGAGTTCTGAACTGGACAAGGCAGAGGTGGTGTGCCCCAGCGAAACCTACTTGGCCACGTAGGACCACGCTGGTCTCCAGAGATAGAAGATTTCAAACTGCAGCGTGATGAGACTCTCTTGGTTAACAATTACCTTGTATAAAAGAAACGAAAACCAACCAACAAACAAGCAAAACCTCACCAAATTCTGATACATTAAGTCTGGAATGGAGCCCAGGAATTTCTATTCTCAACAGTCCTTTCAGGGATCTCTGATGCAGCTGGTTGTAGAACCACACAGTTTGAGAGACACTGCATATGGTCCTAACGCCCTGGTGGCACCCTAGTGCTCAGGAGATTTGATTACAGTTATTCAAGTCCCTACTTTTCTTTGTGTAGAAATAATGCAGTTCTGTCTCATAAGTACAAATAAATGAATGTGGCATTGTCTACTGAGTCCTTCTTTGCCAAGTTTGGGAAGTGCTAGACATGGTCACAGTGACCAAAGAAGCAGTTTGAGATATAGATCTAAGCTTTCAATATCCTGCCCTTAATTACTTTTTCTGAGTTGACTTGTAAATCAATAAGAAACAACTAGAGTCAGCCAATTAGTAAATAAACACATCAGGGAAAGAACAGAGGATGACATAAAGTCGCAGGGAAGTAGTTAATCCTGTAGGAGCAATGCAGAGTGTGACAGTTTAAAGAGTTAGAATGCTCCAGAAGCTGTGATAGCACAAGGGGGCTTTAATAAATACATTTACATTCTTATTATTTTGGGGATTCACATGTGAAAGGTCCAGTGGGACATGGTGTCGATAGAACAGAAATGGGTTATGTTTACCTTCAGCTGGCACTTGGAAGGGAATGGAGCCTTGGCTCCCAGAGCTTCTATATAGGTGGTTTGCTAAGTGTTTCTTGTGTACCTACTGTGTGCTCAGCCTCGAGCCCAGAGCCACAATAAGCCTGACTTGTATTCTGTGTTCACTACCAGCCAGACAGCTGCTGGAGTTGCCCAGAGTGAGACCGAGGCTGGCTGGGTCCCAGTGCTGACTTCCTAGTGCTCTGGCCTTGACTCTTCAATAAGGCATCCACTCTATCTCTCAACCTGGAGAGATAAAAATGCCAACCAATGCTGCAGACTACTGATTTCTAGTTCTAAACCTGAAAAAAAATTAATGAAGATCATTGACACACTTGAGAAAGAGGCATGTAACCCTGTGTGTTAAATAGTGTGTGGGAGAAAGCAGCAGGTCAATGGGCAAGATATGGATTTCGAGATCCTTAGACTTGAATACAAATCCTGATTCTGTCATTTCTTGATCTCTCTGAGCCACAGTTTCCCCATCTCTCTAAAGAGAGTGATTCTACCTATCTCATCAGGTCTCTGTAATGATTAACAATACGCAAATACATCATAGCATGATGCTGGCACATGACGGGGCTTGGATGTAGAAAATGCTCCCTTCTTCTCTTTCACCTATATCCTGGGCCTTCAGGAGCTATAATCTCGATTCTGGAAACACCTCAAATCAAACAGATAGTACATTATGAACTTTTCTAAGATGATTGTGCTTGGGCGAGAAGCCCTGTGTCAAATTTCTCTGTAAATTGAACATAAAATACTCATATTCTAAAAACAAAAACCATCGTCTTTCTATGAGCATGTCTTAGCCAGGATTCCTTTCAGAAAGCCTGAAACATGGGTTTGTATGCAGTGCAGAGGCAAATTTAACAGTGGGTGCACCGGGCATGTACCCTGGGCCCCAACTTCTGAAGGGCCCCACAAACCCCCAACTTGACACTTTTTTCTAATGACACCAAGTTTGGTTTTATATGTGCAATTTTAACATTAATAGTATATAATATTTTTTACTTATTTAAAAATATGGTTAACATGTGTCTTTATTTTCCCTGTCTCTTTTTTTTAAGGGGCCCAATATTTTCTTTTGTGCCTGTGGCCTCAACCGACCTTATCTGCCTCTGATGCAATGGTTTGTTTTAGGAAGTGATCTCAGGGCACTGGAGTGGGGGGACCGGGAAGTGGGAAACAGGGAAAGAGGGGAAGTCAGTACAGAGAGAGCTTGTGATTGGTTTGGTCACGGCTGTGGAAACCTGGAGCCTGATCCTCCTGGGACGATCTGAGAGCCATGAAGAATGCATCTCAGGCCCTGGCCGGTTGGCTCAGTGGTAGAGCGTCAGCCTGGCGTGCAGGAGTCCCGGGTTCAATTCCCGGCCAGGGCACACAGGAGAAGCGCCCATCTGCTTCTCCATCCCTCCCCCTCTCTTTCCTCTCTGTCTCTCTCTTCCCCTCCCACAGCCGAGGCTCCATTGGAGCAAAGTTCACCCGGGCACTGAGGATGGCTCTATGGCCTCTGCCTCAGGTGCTAGAATGGCTCTGGTTGCAACAGAGCAATGCCCCAGATGGGCGGAGCATCGCTTCCTGGTGGGCATGCGGGAGTCTGTCTGACTGCCTCCCCATTTCCAACTTCAGAAAAAAAAAAAAAAAATGCATCTCAGATGTGTCCACTCCAAGGTCACAACAGAGGAGGCACCCACAGGCTCCCATCCCTGCTGGTCAGGAGTTGCCCCCAGGGGTTAACTCCCTCATGTTGCCAGGTTTGCACAAGTGCTGAGTGGTTTTCACAGGTGTTCCAGGTCAGGTGTCTGAGAGGCCCAAGCAGGCACAAGGCCGAGTGAGGCACACTCAGGAAAACTGCACTAAAATATCAGTTCCAGAGAATGTGGAACAGACATGACCAGGTCCAATACAGGGATCAAAGGAAGTGCTAGTCAACAGAACAATAAGCAAGGCTGCACCTCCCTTCAAACCTCAGGTATCTTCACTGTTCACAAAAGCAGCCACTGGAATATTCTTCAGTTGCCTGCATGTGGTGTTGGGTAGCTCACTAGTCTCCAGGTTTCCTGAACTCTAATTGCACGTACAGTCCCAGTAACTTAGCACTCTATGACATAGCCTCTTCCATGTCTTCCAGTTTCTTTATCTGTTTTAATCATGTCCCTTTCCCCCACAAGAGACACGCCTCCTTGGGTAGCTTGGGATGGGGTCTTGTAATTCTTTTTTATCCTTGTCAGCACCTAACTGTGCTCAGCAAAAACCTGTTGACTGAAACTCACTTGATAGATAATAAATCCTTTCTCTAGAAGCACAATTATCCTTTTGGGAGCCTGTGGAGACATCTGACTTCTTACTATATTGAGACATTCACCAATTAATGGGGCTTTGAAGAGGGGCAGGGGGCTGGGAGCTCCGTGCTAGTGCCTGGGGGTGCTGTAAGGTTTCCATTAACAATTCATTCCATACTCTTTGTATCTGGTTTCCTTTCGATTGCCTCCTAGGCCGTAGTACTCAGTAGGGACATATATTTAGACAAGACCTCAAGCTTCTTGTTGAAGCATTTTGTATATAATGAAAGAGAAGCGCACGGGTCCTTCCTCTGCTCCTGCTTTTTCCTCTGCTTTAGCCCTCCCCAGCTGAGGATGCCGTGGGTGTATGAACAGTGGCCAGCTAGGTGGGACTGGGGATGGATCATCAGGGAACTGGTATTTGTTGGATTCTTTTAGCTGGGAAGAAAGAAATCTTCAGTATATCTTAGAGTGAACCCGGGGCCACTTATGTGAGAATTATTGACGGTTGCCGCTTTAGCTGGGAGGTTGCGCACTGCCAGACTCTCAGGAGGCATTCACCCACAGTCAGAATGGATGGGTCCTTGGAGGAGTGCAGTCAATAGTCTGTGTGGACACAGATAATGGTCCTGTCTGAGGCTCCACTCCAGTTCTACTGAATCAGAAGCTCTAGGGAGGGGGACCTGGAATCTACATTTCAATACATTTTCACAGGTTCTCATTAACACTAAAGTTTGAAGATCACTGCTTTGCCAGACAGGTTTTAAGAGAAGGATACACCAGAAGAAAAAACATGTGGAAAATTATCTCAATATGAGGCCATCACCGGCTCCTCCGTTTCCCAGGCTTAAACTTTCAGCTGGCTTCATGGATAACTCAGCAAGCCATTGCTGTTCAGAATACGGTAGCCATGCTGGTGATCTGGTGGGTCTTCCCATCACCTTCTCAGGAGGCCTCCGGTGCTTTCCTTTCTGTGTGCTTTCACATTCCAGCTTTCCAAGTGAGAGGCTCTGATCAGACCGGGCTGTCACCACCCAATGTGGAGACTCCATTTAGGTAGCATCTCAACTCAAGTTATCTCTGGCATAGGTCTTGCTCATGTTCACCTTATGTACACATGGATGCCTTTGGCATGGGCATTCATCTTTGCTTCAGCTCTAGCATCTCAATAGAGGGAGGACCTAGCCATGGGTACTTTCTTCTGAAGGGGGCTGTGGGCATGGCCAGGACCTCGTGCTTCATTGTTCATTGGAGAAGATGCTATGTCCATAGAAGATCTAGATGCTATGTCCATAATAGACATTTTTTTTCAAAGCATTTGATTAACATTTATACATTTAATCCTCAAAAACAATTTTGTGTGTGTGTGATAGATGCTATGATTATCTTCATTTTATAGACTAACAAATTGAGGCTCAGAACTTGCCCAACAGTTTGTTTATGGAGGAGCCACAATTCAAACCTGCACAATTTATCTCTGAAGCCATTGTTCTTTATGACTGTGTTGGTATCACAGCAGAGGATCTGTGTGTGTGTGTGTGTGTGTGTGTGTGTGTGTGTGTGTGTGTGTGTGTCGGGGTAGACCATTATAAGAGGAATGCAGAGCACAAATTAGTTCAGAAAGGCAAGAATGTGCAGAAACCTCCCCTCGTGTGTTTTGGGAGAGGGAGTTGGAAGACAGTGACAGGTAGATGTCACAAAGCAACAGGACACAGCTGGCTGGCTTTGGGGAAAGAGGGTTCTAGCTAGAGATTTTTTTAAAAAAGATTTTTATTTATTCATTTTTTAGAGAGGAGAGAAGAAGAGAGAGAGGGAGAAAGAGAAGAGGGAGGAGCAGGAAGCATCAACTTCCTTATGTGCTTTGACCGGGCAAGCCCAGGGTTTCAAACTGGCAACCTCAGTGTTCCAGGTCAATGCTTTTTATCCATAAAAGGTTTTTGAGGGATTTCTCTTGCTCACTTCTTCCCTGACTTCTGAAAAAGGAGTAGAAATGGCATTTATTTGTCCATGTTTCTTTTTAAAATAAAGTCATATTAAACACCTTCCTTTGAAGCCTCAAACCTCCATCCGGGCCAATATGCCCTGGGACCTAGCATGACTTGACAGACAAACTTTGAGGATTTAGGATTAGATGGGAAATTTAGATTTGAGTGTGTGTAAGGAAAGAAGGTGAAGGGTGGTTATGTATGCACTGCCGAAGAGTGTGACGTTTACAGCAGGGAGGTGGGAAGGGGAAACGGTCCATACCGAAGTTCTGAGGGTCCAAGGTCAAAGCAGCTGCTAAACTGTAATCCAGTCTCCACTACAGACTGAGGCAATTACTACAGTAATTCAGGAGGAAGGGGAGCTATTGAGTCACTAGACTAATTATCTCTACTTCCTTTCTCTCCTTTTTTCTTGTTTGCAGAGACAAATCTGGTGTGCTCGGGTCAATGTGTGTCACATTGCTGGGTGGGGACTGCCTCCTAAATCATTAACCCCCCGAGTAAAGCACAGTCATTGCTGAAATATCAGTTTTGGGGCACATGTGGATCTTGTTCAGGTCTGCTTGGTGCTTCTGAAACGGAACCTTTCACCTTTCATTAGATACTTTTCTATTTTATTCAGTGACTTAGGAAGTAACAGGGAAGAATTGACTTGAGATGAAAATGGCTATTTAGTATTATTCCCAAGTCACAATCAATTTCTTTTAGGTCAGGAGTAATTCTGCATAGTCCTGACTCAAGGCAGGGGACAGACAGAATGATTGTCGCTCTGCCACATACTGGAGTGGGCTGCTGTAGGCTGTAGGTCTGTGTGAAGTGTGGGTTCTGGCCAGTATGTGTCACACTGTGTGAGCTGGGAATTGCACACCCCAAATCAATAGGTCTTGGTACTGAGAGCAGAATATGAAGGAGGGGTTGTGGTTCTCTGGGTGAGTTGTTCCTCTGAAAACCACCCACAAAGATGTTCTCTGTTTCAGGCAAAACAATTACTCCAGAGACTTTGGAAGTTTCCAGATAACTGAATGCAAAAAAAGAAAGGGCCATCTTGGAGAAGACAGACTGTTCACCGCCACTGGGACTCTTCTGGAAGGCACATTGCTGACTTCCAAGCAAGAGAACACAACCGTGTGCCTTTCCTTAAGAGAGTGAACATCCTGTTTTCTGAAGTGAATGGAGAAAAGGGTTTTTTTGGTTCCTTATATCAGTTTCCAGAAATGAGTGCATTGGACCATGTACTTCAATCTGCAATGCTACCAACTATAATTAACTGTCACTCACTCACCTGGTTCACAAGAACCTCTGGGATCAGGACAAACAGCAAATACTTCATGCTGCAGCTGTGTGGAGGGGCCTTTTCCCAGTGACTTCTAGCAATGAGTCAGAAAAATAAGAATACATACCCTGTTTTGTGATAACCATTCACCAGAGACCTATAATGAACCATTCACTCATTTGGGACTCATAGTTTACCTATGACTGTCAAGGGCTTTTACAGGTACGTGGGGACATATAAAGAAGTGTAAGCAGTGAACTCATTGGTTGTAAATAGAGTGGCATCTACATAGGTTCTTGGTCAGAGCTTAAGATGAGAACTCAGTTTTGGGGGTTTCTGGTGGGTTTGGTAGTTCTAACCCAGTGTCCAGCCCACTACCCTTCTGATACACCTTCCTGCACGGTAGCGCCTGGAGAGGCAGGCACCACCTTGCCCAGACTTCCCTGCCCTCAGGGCTCTGAATGGGCCTGAAGTCCAGCATCATGCTGCTCCGGGCAAGGTTCAAGAGCTTTTCTTTCAGGAGTTTTGGGGTGGAGGACTTTGCATTTTTCTGTGGTAGTATTAACAGAAGACTATGGGTGTCCAGAGGCCGGTCACAGGAAGCCATGATGCAGGTAAGGATTATCTGATTTTGCTTGGAGTTGGTTTTCTGTCTATGAAGGCCACCACACTGTGGTGGCTTCCTGACTCTGGCAGTCATATTTTCTTAGGAGGTGGCAGTTTCCTGGTCCTGGGAGTGGCTTTAGGAGCCAACAACCTGAGTCTGTTTCCTTGGCTCTGCCAATGATTCAGTGAGCTTTTTAATACCCTATAATAAATCCTTTCAAGCTTCAACTTGTCAGAATGGCTTATGTTCCCCGCAGCTGAACCTCACTCATGACTGCCATTGGTACCAGGAGGGTTAAAGGCAACAGACTAGAGAAATGAGAAAACTAGATTTATTTTTTCTGACTTGATTGGGTTTGAAAGGAGCAGTGATTACGTTAGCATTAGCACATGGAATACTGGCTGCATATGGCATGGACTGGCAAAATAGTTACTGAAAATATTGGTTTCTGGGAATGAAGTGCCCAGGGAAGGCAAGGCTTTGGCAGACTGGGCACCTGCTGACCATTAGGGTGAGAATAGGGAATACGGGGGTGGTGGGGCTGGAGGGCTATTTCTGACTACATGAGAGAATGTAAAGAAAGAAAATTATATGCTCAAGATTTAAAAGTCATCTGCATGAGGCATGATCAGAAGGCCAAGATCCTACGGATTGCTAGAAGAATCAGTTATTTCATATAGTTGCAGAGTGAATACAGTGTAATATCAAATGCCCATCTGATCCTGTGGGTTGATGATTAATCGACAATCTGAACTCATAGGATCACTAGGTCTCTCAAGGAAAAGTTTACATGTTAACTGAGAAAGAGTGGGGTCCTGAGCATTGGGACTGCTTGGGTGGGTTTAATTGAACCTAAGTACCAAGATCTCCAAAACTCCACTGGACCTCTGCTGACAACAGAAGTGTCTCCTCCTCCTCAGTCTGATGAGGCTGGTCCTGCCTTGCTGGAGACGCTGTGATGATCTTGCTGAGGTAGTTTCCTTGCAAAAAGACATCAACTTTCCTCCCGCACCTGTTTTCCACCACATGTTGTTCTAGATCTGTAACTAGAGCCAAACACCAGTTTGTTCCCAGAGGGACAAGCACAATGTTTACCTGATGAGGCAAAGGTTTACACACTCAAGAAGTTGCAAGATTTTATTCATTTATGTCAGCAAGACACGAGGGACTAGTTGTGGGGATGGATTATGAGAATCTAGGCCAGAGAAGAAGAAATATAATTGTAAATCTGGCTTAATTTATTATTGTGGGTATATTTCCCAAACATTCTGAATTGATGGTTTTAGCTGGTGCAGATGGAAATGGTTCTAACTCTTGGCCTGGCTGATTGGGTAGAAATGAACTTCATGCTGGGCTACCTATGTGGAAGGAAGGGAAGTGTCAGAAATCCATGGTATGATGTAGGGAGAAGAATCCAAGCACTTAGGAGAGAGGACTACTGGAGTATGTATTTCACATATGACCCAGTAGCTCACTAAGGGGGTCTAGAAGATACTCTTTCTACCAAGGCATTGAGAAACAGAATTAGGAAGAATGCATCCTTGAAAAGTTTTGTGGTTGAATCCTCTGTAAGCAAGAGTGAAAGTGAGAGATATTGCTGTTGAAACGAGCATTTTGATTGCAATGGGTCTGCTGAGATCTTGGGATGGCAGCAGACAACTGGCAACACTTAAATGTAGGAAGTCAGGAGGAAGCGGCTTCTAGCAGCAGTGCCTGAGTGCAATCTGATCTTTGCTGGCAGTTAATTTATCTTGAGGTTTCTAGGAATGAATAGATGGCCATTTTATCAGAATCCCACTTGATATATATAATAAAAAATACTGTAGGTCTGAAAAACATAAGCCCAACTTGAGTCACAATGGTGAGAAGTCAAAGGCCTTCACTCAATTTCTGGACTAGTTATAATCCTAGAGCCATTGAATAAAGGGGACACAAAAACCCTGGATCCATCAAGAAAATGTCTGTAAATCTTTCTCCTAGCCTTCCTCAAAGAAACCTGTAACTCTTTAATAACTTAACTCCGCAGCAGGAAAAGAGAACCACCAAGACTTGTGAGAGCTTATGGGATTCTAGCTTTCATTGACATTAATCTCCTAAGACTCACAATACCACTGTGGTTTTCTAGAGGTGACAAATGGAATTTTGGGATTGAGTTTACCTCCCAGTGGTCCCCGTGGATTTGTGAAACCCTCTTATAATTCTTTTCCTTACTCAGAAATGCATTGCTGGAGTAGACATTTCAGAAACTGCAGAATTGCCACATTGGCTTTGTGGGGTAAAGGCTGTTGTTAACTGTGATGGGTCAGGTGGAAGCTGAGACTCTAGCAAAATAGTAAACCCAAAGAACACTGCAGCCTGAGGAAATCACAAAGATCACTGCCATCATCGAAGGCTTATAAAAAAGTGCAGTGACAATGATTCTTCTCATACCTACATTGAACTCATCTAGTTGGCCTCTATGGAAAAACCATGGATGTTGGAGAATGACAGTTGATGACTATACACTTAATCAGATGGCAACTCCAATTTGTATTTGTTGTTCTACATGTCAAAATAGCACAGATTCTAGCACCTGGTGCAGACTTATGAATTGGGCAAATACTTTTAAAAAAATGTTAGCACAGAATACCAGAAACAGTTGTCTTTTCCTCACAGAGATGGTGTAGGATTCTTTCCCTATCCTTATCTCCGGGCTATGCCAGCTCTCAGAGTTGCAGTCGTATTTTGGTTTTCAGGAGTGTTGCTCATCACACATGCTCTGGAACATCGTACTGGTCTGCCACATTGATGACAACATTAGAGTGGGCCTGGTGAAAAAGAAGTAACATGTACATTGCTAAGATGCATACATGACGGAGGATATTTTAAAAATCATAAAAACATAAGGGTCTGTCACCTCAGTTAGATTTATGGAAGGCCCATGGTCTGGAACATTTTGAGGTATGCCATCCAAAGAAAAGACCAGTTGTTGTAGCTTCCACTAAATAAGAAGCACAAGCTCGGCAGGTTTTTTTTTTTTGGCTTTTGGAGACAGCATACAACACATCTGGGTGTTGCCCAGAACTATTTACTGAGCAACTTATAAGGCTGCTAGCTTTCTGTGGGGCTCAGAGCATGAAAAGCCTTCTCTGAGGTTCAGGCTGTAATGCAATCAGTGCACAGGCTCTGGTAACACCGCTGATCTCATGGTGACTGAAGCATCTTTATCTGATGAGGATGGTTTGTGGAGCCTGCAGCAAGCCTCTCTAGAAGTATTACAGTCCAGGTCCCTAGGGTTTTGGAACACAGTGATGGCCTACTGTCAGCTGATTACTTTCCCTTTGAGATATAAACCTGGCTTGCTTCTCATGGAACAATAAGTAATCATATCACCTGAACTGTCCATCACAGGATGAGTATTATCTGATTAACCAATAAGAATGAGTCTTCTCATTCTTTATTCTTCAACATTCATCATTAAGTGGTCTTGAAGGTACAAGTACATTGCATGGACAGAGAGCTCTCACTCTGGGGTGTCACTTACTGCTTGCTGATTGGCTCTTCCTCAGTCAACACCTGTGGATTTTTAAGGCAGGGCCAATAAATAAGTTACCTGAGAAAGTAAAAAAATTAAGCCTAGCTTCTGATTATGTTCCATATGATATGCTTGCATCACCTGGGGGGTCAACTTCTGTGGCCTTACAGCCTGCTCAGTGATGACCATGCAGCCCAACAGGGACAGAAATCCTCTCATTGGGAAGAATTTGTCAACGTTACCTGAAAATAAAGATGTTCAGAGGTCCAACTCCACCCAGATTCACTGGTAATGGCTAATGGGCAGCTATCAGATTATCTTGAGGGACAGAGATTTGGAAGGAAAAAGGTTGGAGGATTCACATCAAGAAGAACTGGGGAAGAGGTATGTGAATTGAACTCTTAGGATGGGCACACAATATGAGCATATGTATGCCCCATATATTTGTTCAGAATAGGGCATGCTTTGAAGAGAAGTTGCTGGAAAATGAATTAGACATATTGACCTGTTTTGTGGATATCTGCAAGCCTCTTTCCCCAGTCTGACAGATTGCTTCCTCATGATTAGATTCAGGTTATGCATTTTTGGCAGGAACGCCACATAACTAATGTTGTGTCCTTCTCAATCAAAACATCAGGCGGTACAGGATATCAATTTGTTTCATTAAATTGGAATTTGAGATTGCCACTCACCATTTTAGGCACCTTGTGCAAATGAACAAACAGGCAAATGGTGGGTCATTACTATGTCATCTGGGTAATTAAGCCCCATTATCAAGGGAAAACAGACTGCTGTTATACAGTGGAAGCAGAGAGAAGTATTTTTGGAACCCAAGGGATCCCCTTGGGTATTTCATAGCAGTGACACACCCACTGGTAGAGGTTATCTTATATCAAAATATATATTTAATGAGTATATTTATTTACATTATATACTTAACATGAAGTTTTAATGGAAAAGTATAGAAATCCAGTATAATCAGGATCACCAGCGGTTCATATCCTCTAGGAATGACGACCTGGGTGACTCTACCAGCTAAATAACTCGGCCCAGCCGTGGTGCTGACTAAAGTCAAGAGTGATCTATAACAAGCTGTGGAGGCAAAAAAAAGTTGTAAATACCAACTATATGTAGTCTTGTGACTAAAATTGGAACTATCATAACCACTCATGATTTCTACTTTGTTCTGTTATGTATATATATTATATATATGTTAATCCTTTTCCTTCCTCCTTTCCCTTTCCTCACAATTATAAAGGGCCTACTGGGGATGGTCGTTTTTAAAGTTCATTTATATACCCTAGAATACCACAGTGGGGTTGTGACTGAACTAGGGAAAAAATGGATATTATCCAAAGATAGATGCAGAGACTCGTGGAACTTTGGAGCAAGCGAGTGCATTTTGATTTTTTTTTTTTACAAAGGGTAGTTATGATATTATTGTTTAGAAGTTCAAATATGGAGAGAAGGTAAATATGGATGTTGAAAAGCCAGAGAAATAGTCTATGGAATTTACAGAAGCTTGGTGTTCAGTATCCATTCATGCTTTTTTCTTCTGTGAATTTTCCTGATCTGCAGAAGTTAGAAAGTAAAAAAATTATTTCACCAGGACTCTCTTGCAGTTACTTTTGAATGCTGTTTGGGCAGAGGCAATCAAACACAACTGAGCAAGATTTGGAAGGCATAAGAGGAGTGGAAGCTGTACTTCCGCTGTGCTTACTTTTTTTCAGGAAGCACAGTCACAGAGGGATTTGTGTTCTTTCTCCGCCAGCAGCATTCATATATATATACCAGTGTCTAGTAACTCAGCTGGCTTGAGTACTTAGAGGAAGAGCATGGGGCTTCCCTTCGGCTGGTGAGTGTCAGAGCTGTCATGGCACAACTTCCTGGTGTGGCAGCTTCCTCATTGCAGCAGCTTCCGGATCACAGCCAGGCAGTGTGACTGTGGGGCCAGCACTTCCTGACCACAGAAGAGGCAGAAGCTCCTTTGGCAACCCATTTCTGCATTGTGGCTTTTTGTTCCCAAAAGCCTGACTTGGAGGCTATTTCTTCAGCTTTCCCAATGATTCAGTAAGCTTCCACAGTAAGCCTGTAATAAGTATTTCTCCTGCTTAAATTGGCTACGATAGGTTCTGTTCTTTGCAAGCAAACCCTGATCAATATAGTGATTCAGGAGCCCACTGCCCTGTGCCAATAGTTTACATGAGGAACAAGCAAGATTCAGGTATGGATTCTTTACTGCCACTTGCTGTGTTGTCTAATATTCTGGAGAGAAATTCGTCAACACTTACACATCAGTTCATGTCTTATTTTTCTTTTATTAGCTTTTGATTCTAATGGGAAACAGTGATGGTCTGTAGAATATGACACTAAAAACTATTGCAAGATTGAGGGGTTTATGAAGACATATGTCACACCTTCCATGACAGTTGTTCTCAAACTCACCCGAACATTAGAATGATGGGGAGTTAAATAAATTCCTGATTCCTGGGCTGTCCCCAGACTAGTTCAACCAGCATCTTCTAGGACCCAGTGGTCGGCAAACTCATTAGTCAACAGAGCCAAATATCAACAGTACAACCATTGAAATTTCTTTTGAGAGCCAAATTTTTTAAACTTAAACTATATAGGTAGGTACATTCCTTATCAAGGTAGTGCCTGCACATGGTATTTTGTGGAAGAGCCACACTCAAGAGGCCAAAGAGCCACATGTAGCTCACGTGCCGCAGTTTGCTGACCAGGGTTCTAGATGATTGCAATGTGTATTCAAGGTTGGAGAACTACTGCATCTGGGAAGAGAGAGGTGAATTCTCAGGTTATGTATGAGTCGCAGTTGGGGAAAAATAACAAAATACTAGCTAGTAAAGTAACAAATTTACTATCTCACAGCCAGAAATCCAAAATGGGTCTCATGGGGCTAAAATCAAGGTATTGGCTGGGCTGAGGTTCTTTCTGGAAACGCTAGGGGAGGATCTGTTTTCTTGCCTTTTCCAGATTCTGGGGGTCACCTGCTCTCCTTGGTTCTTGGCCCCCTTCCACCTTCAAAGCCAGCAGAACCTGACTGAGTCTTTCTCATGGTGCCCCCTCTCTGGTTTTGACTCTTCTGCCTCCCCCCCTTCCACTTGGATTACACTGGACCCGCTGGGATACTCCAGGTTAATCTTCCCGTCTCGAGATCAGTTGATTAGCAACTGAATTTCACCTTCAGCCTTAATTCTTCCTTGATATGTAACTTACATAGTCACAGGTTCTGTGGGTTCGGATGTATATATCTTTGGGGACCACTGATTCTGTTTACTGTAAGAAAGTAAGACAAAGGCACTGGAGAAGGGACATGTTAGGAATGCTTTCCCCACACTTTTTGGTTCAGAAGAGGTGACTGGAAAGGCTGAGGCACAGACAACCTTTTATACCATGAATTCAGAGGTGATGGGAAGCCTGCCCTAGATGTTCATACTTCTGTAAGAAGCAGGGTTAGCCAGAAGGGATTGCTAAGAAATTGGATAATAATTTGAGATTGTTTAGTCTCGCCACTTTTTAACCTATTTGTAAAATTAAATTTCAATGATTTGAAAAGTTCTTTGAAATTACCCGGATGCCCGGCTATAGATAATGGCAGAATATACACATGCAAACCTTCCTGTTTGCTGATCTGTGACCTCTTCTTAGGAACCAGGAGGAGGCCTACTATGAACGGGTGGTCCTACTACCTACTTATTTATTTATTTTTTTTGTATTTTTCTGAAGCTGGAAACGGGGAGAGACAGTCAGACAGACTCCCGCATGCGCCCAACTGGGATCCACCCGGCACGCCCACCAGGGGGCGATGCTCTGCCCACCAGGGGGCGATGCTCTGCCCCTCCGGGGCGTCGCTCTGCCATGACCAGAGCCACTCTAGCGCCTGGGGCAGAGGCCAAGGAGCCATCCCCAGCGCCCGGGTCATCTTTGCTCCAATGGAGCCTTGGCTGCGGGAGGGGAAGAGAGAGACAGAGAGGAAGGAGGGGGGGGAGGTGGAGAAGCAAATGGGCGCTTCTCCTATGTGCCCTGGCCGGGAATCGAACCCGGGTCCCCCGCACGCCAGGTCGACGCTCTACCGCTGAGCCAACAGGCCAGGGCTTACCTACTTATTTTTCTTTTTTTAAGAGCCATTCAATATTAATCATTCCAAAATGAAAACTATTCTTTTGGCAGATAGCCTCCAAAATGTATCACTTTATATCTAGTAACTACTGCTGCAGGCTAATTCACCTAGTTCCTGTAGGGAAACATTGTGCAGTTAGCTAATGCAACCAGGCAGGTGCATTAGGAAGCTGTTGCTCCTGAGAGTATTTCTGAGAATTTTTTTTGACCTTGCTGAATGTTTGGTAGTGCCCGCTTTAAGCATATTCCATGTCAGGAGTATCAGAGTCATGATCCATGGTACGGAATGCCACACCTTAGCATTTATTTGATGCCATGCTAGGGTAGACTCTGTATCTCAAGGAAATCTCTGGCTTTGTCTACATGTATCCTGCAGATGCTTAGTTAACCACTTGCTCCTCTGATTTCAAAGGTATCCGGATTCATCCTTAACCGACATCTCGGACTATCTACACACTGGGTCCTTAACTGGAAACTTGTGACCTGTGTTTCCCCGGGGCCACACTTAGTGGGGGTGGACTGGGTTAGGTTGCAGTCGCGGTCATGAGGTTGGTGTCTGGCTCACTGGCTGCCCCCAGTCCAGATTTGAGCGTCTTTTAGCCTTGCCCTTTGGGGTGCTCTTGCCCTGTAGTCCTCCTTGTGGTTCCAGCAACTCCTGCCGTTCCGTCCTCTACAGGCCTGAGGTTGGCCTCATGGGCCTGGGCTGCTAGGTTGCTGCTCTGGCTGCCTGGAAACATCTGTCCATAGCTAAATTGGAAGCACAATTGTAGGCTCTATATAAACTTTGTCATGAACTTTCCCTGGGTCTTGACTTTCTATTTTTAATTACATGGTCCCTGCTGCTGCTTCTGCCTTCTAATTTATATTATGTCATCATATTATTGTACCTGTTCTTGTCGAATAGCTCTCCAAATCCTCCATGGACTAATACAGGACACAAATATATAGACTAGTAACACCGATGTTCCTCTCCGCATTGGGAGATTGGGGATGACTGTCAGCTGTGCTTTTCACTCCACTATGTGGGAAGGAGACGGGGCATGGAGCAAGCTTCACCTATTTCACTTGGCCCATTAAAGGAGCTCTGAGTCAGAAGAAGGGAGCTTCACTCAATCAGGCACGTTTTCCGAATACTCCCCATAGGCCCACAGTCCACGAATCTACATATTACACACCAGGGTTTGATTTCAGAATTGAATTGGTAGAAAACTTGTTCACCTGGTGCTTTCATTTCTGTAGAAAATGAAAAAAGAGACGAAACAAAGCTAACTGAATTCCTACCCTTGGCAAAATATTTTTTGACATAAATAAAAAGTATCCAATTTTATCTCAGTCGGTAGCGTCGAACACTCAGATTAAAAAAAACAAACAAACGGTCATTTTGATTGTGCATCTGGAATAAAGATTAGGGTAGAGGACAAACTTTGAAACTGGCCTGACTCCTAGCCTCTCCTTTCCTTTCCTCTCGCCCTCCCTCCCCTCTTCTGATGGCGCATTCCTTCTGATACTGGATGGAGTTTCCATGCGGGGCCTCACGGTCATGCTAATAATAGCGGTGGCTGCGATTTGTCAAGCCTCTACCACAGGCCAGGCCCGGTGCTGAGCACCCAGATACATGACATCACCCCTTCCTCCCATGGGCCCTCCAGGTGGATGGGCACATGTGTGTAATGAGCCTGGTCAGATGTGATGTTTAAGAGTTCCATTCTGCCTTTTGTCAGCACTCCAAATAACAAAGTTATGGGTATCCTCGACTTTTTCATGCTTGGCTTAAAAATCTGTTAGTAAATGAGATGCTGGCTACAGAAAGGAAGTAGCGGGCAGTCTCTGGGGAATTGGAGTTAAAACTTTATATATATATTTTTAATCCTTTCCCTGAGCAGTAATTATTGCTGGTAAATGAAAGTTCTGGGAGCCCTTGTTTCATGTTGAAATGTAACTGCTTCCTTCCCTGCAGAATAACAAAACCTGGTGAGACAAAGCAAAGATGAGGGTCTAGGATGTGGGGAAGCGCTACATTCGGAACTCGACTTTCCCTGAGAGGCCAAGTGTTAACCAGCATTCGTAATGCTGGATCATACGAGGAAACAGAAGCAGCAGGCCTCTGTCTGTCCTGCGGTGAGATGTTCCGGGCTGTCCCTGGAAGGTCTGCCCTTTGAGCAAATGCATCAGGAGAGGATGGCGGGGCAGGGGAGGCTGGGCCTTTTGTTTTTACCTCTTCCTGGAGTGCAAGTCACCTTCCTACCTTCCTCAGGGTTCCAGGGAAGCCACCTGAGTGAAAAGTTCTCCAGAGTTCTTCTGCTTCACAGGTAAAGCCCTACAGATTGCTTTGAAGGTCAGGATTGGGGGCTCTGGGGACTGACAGGTGTTCCCAAGACAGGCAGCTGGGTTCTCACACGGGGCACAGGGCCAACTTGCTGGGGCCCAAGGGCACCCAGGCGGCACAGTCTTGCATCAGATGCCGGCCGTCTTTCATCACGTTGCTTTGACAATGAGGCTGGAACAGCCACAGTTGAAAGCTGATGCAACCGGACAGACGGAAGGGGCTGGTAGCCTGAGAGTTAAGTTACCCCTGCAAAAGGGAAGACAGAAAGAAAAATGGAAAACAATATCTTGAGGCACTGAATTACTACCTACATATTACCTGAGATCATCCCACATTTTTAAAGGTGACCTGAAAGGGATTATAATTAATTCACTCAGAAAACAAGTCATGAGGATTTATCAGAATATTAGCATTTCTTAGTTTTAGTAACACGAATATGGTCTGAGCAGCAGTTTAGTTCTTGTTATTGTTATTCATTTGTGAATGGAAACTTTAATGTAAAAAACAACAACATGAAATACAACTTGGGGGCTGAATAATGGCCCCCAAAGATATCAGGTCCTAATCCGTGGAACCTGTAAATGTTTCCTTATTTTAAAAAATTGTCTTTGCAGGTGTGTGATTGAGTTTAGGGCCTTAAGATGGAGAGATAATCCAGTAGGCACTATATATTTACAGTGTAATTTTTAAAAGAGGGAAACAGAAAAAGACTTGACATATGTAGAAGAAGAGGAGAAGGTAATGTGACCGCAGAGGTGGGGACTGAAAGGATGTGGCCATAAGCCAAGGTATGTTGGCAGCAACCAATAGTTGGAGGAGGCAAGGAAGGGCATCTCCCCTCAAGCCTCTAGAGAGAGCATGGCCCTGCTGACATCATGATTTTGGCCCAATGATACTGATTTGAGGCTTCTGTCCTCCAGAATAGTGAGGGAATAAATTTTGTTACTGTAAGCCAGCAAGTTTGTAGTAATTTGTTACAACAGTTATAGGACTCCAATACACTTACCTAACTTGAACCTTCTGAGTTAGATTCTTTTTTTATTTTATTTTATTTTGTATTTTTCTGAAGCTGGAAACGGGGAGAGACAGTCAGACAGACTCCCGCATGCGCCCAACTGGGATCCACCCGGCACGCCCACCAGGGGCGATGCTCTGCCCACCAGGGGGCGATGCTCTGCCCCTCCGGGGCATCGCTCTGCCGCGACCAGAGCCACTCTAGCGCCTGGGGCAGAGGCCAAGGAGCCATCCCCAACGCCCGGGCCATCTTTGCTCCAATGGAGCCTTGGCTGCGGGAGGGGAAGAGAGAGACAGAGAGGAAGGAGGGGGGGGGGGAGGTGGAGAAGCAAATGGGCGCTTCTCCTATGTGCCCTGGCTGGGAATCGAACCCGGGTCCCCCGCACACCAGGCCGACGCTCTACCACTGAGCCAACCGGCCAGGGCCCTGAGTTAGATTCTTAAATCATGAATATATGAAAAATGTTCTCTATTGAAAAATATGTCAGTATCTACATGTGCTCATAGAAAAGGACACACAAGAAAAGCCATGCTTGCCTCTGGGAAGGGGAACCAAGAGAATAAGAGTCTGAAGGAAAAGGCAAGCCTACTCTTTATTTTTAAAACCTAGTTAGTAAGAAAAGGAAATATATTGGTACATTAAAATGCTGTGTAGATTATTGAGAGGATTAAAAAAGTATATATATATGCATATATATACTGTATATGTTACACATATAATTTAAGACATTGTTCAGTATTTATTACAGCCTGCATAAGTGTTATCTATTACTACTACTGCTATTGTGAGGTTAAAAGGTTAACAACATGTGCTAAAATAAATGTTTGGGTAAAAGATGTTATGTGGAATAATGTGGTAAAGTCAGAAAGATCTAGGTTACAACCTTATCTGGGCCAAATAACCCCTCTGAGCATCAGTATTGAAATCTGTAAAATGATGGAAATGGGGATAATAATAGCATATGCTTAATAGGGTGGTGGTAAAAATTAAGAAAGAAGGTGTGTAAAAGACTCAAATACAGCTACAACAAATTTTGTGTTGTTCTTAAGTTTAATATTAAAGACAAACATTTGTTTGTAATAAAGTATAGTGTACTTTAAAAGAAAGCAGCCAAGTTATGTTTTAAGTTAGCTATATTTGTAAACATCTCCATCTTTCTAATTGTGATGAGTTATCCATCATACTTATTTAGTGTCTACAAGAGGTGACGTCTGCATGACACAGAGTTATGAAATGGTGCTTGCTTACACTCTAACATGGGCAGGAACTAAAACCTATGAGTGCAGAATTAAAAGGGGTATTCCTGGCAGCTGGGGCAGCTTTGTCTTGAGCTGTAGGTAGCTAGAACTTTTACACTTCATTTTCTCTTGGTTATCAACATACTGGATGCACACTACAGAAAATTTGGAAAAGTATAACAACTAGAAAGAGAATATTTAAACATATTTATACTTTGGCATAATTGCATCTAGTGCTTTTTTTTTTTTACCATGAATTAAAAAATTCTGAGATCATATTATACCTACAATTTAGTGTTAGTTTTTCCCCCCTAATGTAGCATAAACATTCTTTCATGACATTCAAACGGCTTCTTAAAGAATCATTTCTGTGCTAATAAGAAATTGGTTTGGCTGTTGTGAAAGAGACACAAAATGATAGTGGCTTAAACAACATAGAAGTTTAATTTTATGTTGTGGCCATCTGAGCCGGTGTGGTCTCTACCCTGTTACACTGACAAAGGCTCAGCCTCCTTTATTGTATTACTCTGCCATCTGCAGGTGTGGCCCTCTTCTGCATGGTCCCAGATACCTCATTCCCCTGTGTATGTGAAAATCAGAAAATGGGAAAAGAAAGCGGGAAAAACACACCCCTAGTCTTTAAGTATACAACCCAGAAAAACACCCATCCCTGTTGCTCACATTCTACAGGCCAGATCTAGTCATATGGCCATTACCAACTGCAGGGAAAGATAGGAAATGTATTTATTTTAGGTGATTGTGTGCCCGCTAAAAACCAGAGTTAATCTTACTTTAGAATAAGAAGACAGATGTTGAGTTTCTGCCACACCTTGTATGACCGTCCTCCCCTTATGTAAATCACATACTGTTGCTAGAGATTTTTGATATTCCCATTGTCTTCTGATTTAATGATAAAGCTTTAATATTTTGTGCTTACCGAGTGTCAGATGCTTTACATATTAGTTCACTTAAGCCTCACCATAATCTTATGGATAAATACTATCCCCTCTATTTTACATTGATGAAAACAAAGTTAAGGAATTTGCTCAAGGTAATATAACTGGTAAGTGGAATGGCTGGGATTTGAACTGATACTGAATATATTCCAACCATCACTATATGCTTCTTATCTTTGATCAGGTACTGATGATTTCTTTAGAGAAGATTTCCTGAAGAGGAATTACAGTGTCAAAGGGTATGACTATTTTTCAGGCTTTTGGTATATTTTTCCCAATGATTTTATAGAAAACCTGTACCTCCAACAAGAAGGAAAGATGTTTGCCCACCTGGGCACATAGGTCACCCTCCTGGCGTCTTCCTGGAAGTGGCCCTTTCTCACCCTCGGCTCGATTTCCCCTTCACTTCGGCCTTCACACATGGTAGTGGTGCTTAGAAATGGGCAGTTGCTATTGTACACGCACTCACACCCTTCATGGTGTCCAGCCAAGTGTGAAGTTGCACATTGCACATGTGTTGAATGAACGTAAGTGACACATACCCCTGTGGAATGTAAGCCTCATGCCTGGCTATGGTGGGTGTTCACAGAATAGTTCTTCCATGAGCGAACAGGCTCTTCCATGTTGAAACATACCTGTCCTTGCCCCTGCTACTTCCACATGCTACTATGTCATCACAAGCCTATCTTTCACAGAAGATTTTCAGAAAACCGCAATAGCATTAGGTTTTCAGTCCTTCTTCCCAGCCACCTCCACTTCCTGCCATCCAGGCAAGGGCCTTGCAAAAGCGAGTTTTTGGGATCTCTACGTCAACAACAAGAGAAGGAAGCACTTCTCGTTTAATCCACCACTTTATTTCCCTGGCCCAGTAAATATTTATTAGGTGAACAACTATATCTAGTGACCTTTTCTTAATTATAAAGTCATGAACTCTTTGATCCAGAAGGAATCCAGCAACCCAAAACATGGTACAGGAGCAATATTCAAATTGCTTCAGGGAAACACACAAGTAGTTAACAATGCTTGTGAGTGGGTGGGGAGTGAGATGAGAAGCTAAAGACAACTTCTACATTTACTATATTTCCCGATTACCCTGTCATTCGAGTTTTTTCCAAGAGAATGAACTCATGTACTATTAAAAAAAAAAGTAAAATGTAAACAAAAGACTTCAATGTATCTTTAAAATAATTCAGAACCAGCAATGGCTGAAGAACCCTCAAAGCGTTTTTCCAGCATCTTTCTAGGATATAAGCTTGATTATTTGAGGCCAACATGAAAAATCACCAGCATCTTCTACAACACAGACAGCACTTGATGCAATAATATCATGATCAGACACCAAATATTAGGCTGTCATGGATTGTGTGATTCTTACCCAGCATGGTCATTTCATGGTCAAATACATATTTATTTCAGAGTTTTAGCTCTAACACAAGTTCTTCCCTTCCTCCCTCCCTTCCTCCCTCCCTCTCTCCCTCCCCACCTTTTACAAGTAAAGGACTATACTAAGGATCACATGGGATATGAAGAACATAACTCAGCTCCTACTTTTAAGAAACTGACACATTGGCTGGGGAGATAAGATAAATAAAAAGGAACCAGATAATCTGTTTTAGAAGAGATAAAACCACACGGCCCACATACATGTGATAAAGTTCTAAATGTGTAAACCCATCCGAATTGTAATGTGGTGTCACTATGCAGATAAAAACAGAACTGATCATATAAATGAAAATAAAATAGAGCCCTGTTTAACTTTATTTCTCCTCCTAATTGTTCAGTTTGGTTCTCTCAACTTGTTACGGTGAGGTTAACTGGCAAGTGTTTATCCTCAACCTAAGAAGTGCAAATGAAGTCCTACAAAGTGACTTTGTCAATAGTTCTCATTTCTGCTGCAAAAAGTGGTACACTCAGGCTTAGGCTAGAATAAGCCCATACTCGCCTGTCTTCTGTGAATGCCTTTCTAGGATGCGGCCTGCCCAGTATTACACAGCCTGTAAAAGGCAGGGTCAGGGGTTGAACCAAACAGCCTGCTTCCTAAACCTGTAGACTTAGCCACTGCCTTCAGGAAAGGGAAGAGAAACACTTAGAAATAGCTGTTATCAGCTCAGGTTCTGTAGATGAGGAAGAAAACAGATTCAGAGAGGTTAGGTCTGAGCTGTGACCTAAGTTGCCTAAGGTTACACAGCTGGTAAATAGTAGAGCTAGGATTCAAATCCAAGTCCTTCTGACTCCTAAGCACATGCCTGTTTTATTATTTCAGGTAACAATGACAGTCATCTTTCAAAACACAGTGGTGAGAGACTAAAGAAAAATGGTGGTCCTGGACAGATAACTTGGGTTAGAGCATTGTCCTGAAGTACAAAGGTTGCCGGTTCGATCCCAGGTCAGGGCACATACAGGAGCAGCTCGATGTTCATGTCTCTCTCTTTCTCTCCCTTCCTCTCTTGCTGAAATTAGTAAATTGAAATTGAAATTAAAGAAAAATTGTGGTTAGTGGTGCCAGGAATCCGCACCTGTGACTAGCTGGGCTCCATATTGGGCTTGTATCTGTTATCAACGCTGCTGACAGTTCTCTCACGTCTCTGTTCTCTCCCTTCTGGGATCCTCTCCTACTCTGTGGTCTTTTTTTCTTCCACATTTCAGCCACTTAAATATTCTCATCTTTAATTTCCATCAAAAGCCCCCGAGTGCCTCTATAACTCTCTTATGACATGTCCCTTATGGCACTGTAACTTGTGTTAAAGTGGTTTTGTAATGTGGCCTTGTCTCTTTTGTCCTACTCTGAACTTGCTGAGGACAGGAGCCGTACCTCCTTTATTTATCTTTGTGTTTCTTGGGTTTGGTGCTCATGAGTAGGCAAAGAGCAATCGTTTTTTATTTTTATTTTTATTGAACTTCCCTCTGTTTGCTCATAAAGCCCCACTCCCTGACGGTATTCTTTTTGTACCCAGTTCCAGCTCCCACCCTTCACTCTCGACCTATAGTGTCTAGCTCTCAGAGATAACTCAAGGAATAAGGCTTTCTGCCATGACAATCATGTCCTGTATTATATATGTGCTGTCCAACATGGTAGCCACTAGCCACACATGGCTATTGAGCACTTGGAATGTGGCTAGTGCCACTGAATTGTAAAGTTAAATAAACATCGCCACCTTGGATAGCATAGCTCTTCAAATGTGGAACAGAAGAGCTCCTCAGCCCAAAGCTTGACTGGAGAATGGGCTTTTTTTTTTTTTTTTTTTGCAAGAATTCTGCAGAAGTGTATTCTGAAGAACAGAGTCAAAGTCTGATGGAAGGCTGCACGATTCATCTCCAGGCAGGTGTTGCTCATGTTTGTTCTCAGGTTGCCCTGAGCAAGTCACCACGCAGTCAACCCGTGCACTAAACATATAGACACGTCATCTAGAGGGTGGCAGCTCTGTTAAAACGACATTCATACCTATGCCATGAAATGGGGGAAGACGCCTAAGTGCTCTGTTATTGAATTGCCCTAAATCCCTTCAAAGGCTTTCAGATGCTCACTGGAAAAAAAAAATTCCTTCTTTTATCCTCCTCTTCATTTCTGTCAAATTTAATTTTCTTCTTTTCTTTCCCCAGAACTCCAGGAGCTGTCAAGAACGTATTGCTGGGAGCCAAATTTGTCATTTTACCGTCAGCAGTTGAAGAACTCTGATTTTTCTTTTCAGGGGAAACGCATCTCCGCTTCGAGGACAGCTAAGTGAAAAGGCACTCCCGAAACAAGATTTGTTCTGCTGGCTTCCCTCAGTGTGTCAAAAGAACAAAAATCTCACCAGCTTCACTTTGTAACAATGCCTTGAAATTATTTAGAGTCATCCTCCACCTACTTTTCTTGTCTCTATTATCTAATATGTATGTGTGGCAGGGAAGAAGAAAATGAACACATTTACAGTTTAATGTAATACTTATCCATGTATTGTCAAAGCTAATTGTTTTAAGCAAGATGTCTTATCTTTGGTGAAAGAAATCAGTGCCTGTGAATATAAAAGAAAATATGGTGGAGTTTCACAAGCCTTGTTCATAATGGAACTCCATACTTCACCCTTCCATGTGCTGACACTGATAACTGAGACACAAGTCCTGACTTCAGCAATGATTAACCTTCAAGATAGAAAGATGAATGGCACATTCATGAATAAATTTTTTTGAGGTTCTTCTGTGTTCTACCCAGTTAGAAAGAGAGGCATTAAAGAAAAATCCTCATTTGCAAAGAAGGAAACTGAGACCACCAATAAATTAAGGTTTTTTGTTTTCCCAATCCCACTGGGTATCAGCAATATTGAATAATACTACAATACTTGTAAGTCTCCCAAATCCCAGTACCATCTTCAAAGCACATAAGGCAACTCTTCAGGCTTAGCCATTTGCTCCAACACAGACCTGATGTCTGCTGCTTGTGTATTTGATGTTAACAGCAGATAATGAGAAAGGAGAATGAGATTTCCATTGTTTTCACAAAATAGGTGAGGTGGAAAAAGAGGATTACTACCTCGTTCTTGCCCTGGCAATGTGACCAACAGGTTCTTTTCTCTGGATTCCTCCTCCTTTCTCACCCTATACCCCTATCCTGGGCAGGCTCATCATGACAGCTCAAGTTCACTGTCATCCAGGAGGTTTTCTTGGACATTCACTATGTGTCATGCCTTTTCCAGAGCTGATGTCCAATCTTCAGGTTAACCGTGAGAGTAGATAGTGTTTCCATTTCACAGATAAGGAAACTGAGGCCAGGTGAGGTGCAGTGAGTTCTCTGTGGTCCAGAGGATAAGTAGTGGTAAGAGCTGAACTCATAACTGAACTTTGACTTGAAAGCATCACACTCTGTTGCTTTACTCTAGAGCAGTGGTTCTCAAAGTGTGCACCAGGGCACACTGGTGTGCCCTAGAAGATTTCCAGGTGCGCCCTATGGTATTCCAGAGAAATATGTGCCTGTTGGGGACCAAAAAACCAACAGGGTTTTTGGAGATTAGATTTTTGGGGGACAGAGGTGTGGGGAATTGACTGTAAGCTGACAGTCTGCCCAACCCCCCACTTCACTTGCCTGATTAGGTTGCAAAAGGCTGTTAAGCTGTGATGCTGGATTGTTTACACTACCCCCCATGTTCCCCGGAAAGACTGGAGGCAAGTTTCTTGTATCCTTTGTTCCGTGTAAAGTTAAGATGATATGTATGGTGGGGGTTTTCTGCACTCAACACAATTAAGAGTAAAAAGGGAGGAATTCTTCAATGTATTGATGAAGAAATGAGAGTTTGTCTTTCAAATATATGCCCAAACATTGAAGAAATCACTAGGACATATCAGGCTCATGTTTCTCATTAACACAAGAATGAAAAAAACTTAACACATTCGTGCCAGGACCTGACGAATTTACTAAATCTTACTAAGAATGCATCAATATATATAAAAAGATAACATAACTTTTTGGTCACTTTTTAAATTTTTTAACCCCTCTTTTTATGAATTCTAAAAAGCATAACTCAAAAAATTTAACATAAAAATGTTTTTTAATGTCAGAATAAATTTAATTTTGTCATATTTATTTTGTTTAATTACCATAAAAGCACACTTGGACTTTATATTTTTTTCTTTAATATTTGACTTAATTATTATAACATATTTCTCAGAAATTTGTATATAGTGCACCTACAATTATTTTTAGGATTTTATTTTATATTTTTATTTTTTTAATTAATTTTAATGGGGGTGACATTGATAAATCGGGGTACATATGTTCAGAGAAAACATCTCTAGGTTATTTTGACATTTGATTATGCTGCATTCCCATCACCCAAAGTCCAATTGTCTTCCATCACCTTCTAGCTGGTTTTCTTTGTGCCCCTCCCTTCCCCCAACCCCCTCCCTCGCCTCCCCCCCACCCTGTGACCCCCACACTCTTGTCCATGTCTCTGAGTCTCATTTTTATGTCCCACCTATGTATGGAATCATATAGTTCTTAGTTTTTTTCTGATTTACTTATTTTGCTTAGTATAATATTATCAACGTCCATTCATGTTGTTGTAAATGATCTGATGTCATCATTTCTTATGGCTGAGAAGTATTCCATAGTATATAGGTACCAAAGCTTTTTAATTCTCTCGTCCACTGACGGACACTTGGCTGTTTCCAGGTCTTTGCTATTGTGAATAATGCTGCCACAAACATGGGGGTGCATTTTTTTTTCCAAACAGTACTATGGTGTTCTTGGGGTATATTCCTAACAGTGGTATAGCTGGGTCAAAAGGCAGTTCGATTTTTAATTTTTTGAGGAATCTCCATACTGTTTGACACAGTGGCTACACCAGTCTGCATTCCCACCAGCAGTGCAGGAGGGTTCCCTTTTCTCCACATCCTCGCCAGCACTTATTCTGTGTTGTTTTGTTGATGAGCGCCATTCTGACTGGTGTGAGGTGATATCTCATTGTGGTTTTAATTTGCATTTCTCTAATGATTAGTGATGTTGAGCATTTTTTCATATGCCTATTGGCCATCTGTCCAATGTCCTCTTTGGAGAAGTGTCTATTCATTTCTTTTGCCCATTTTTTGATTGGATTGTTTGTCTTCCTGGTATTAAGTTTTACAAGTTCTTTATAAATTTTGGTTATTAACCCCTTATCAGATGCATTGTCAAATATATTCTCCCATTGCGTAGTTTGTCTTTTTTTTTTTTTTCATTTTTCTGAAGCTGGAAACAGGGAGAGACAGTCAGACAGACTCCCGCATGCGCCCGACAGGGATCCACCCGGCACGCCCACCATGGGGCGACGCTCTGCCCACCAGGGGGCGATGCTCTGCCCATCCTGGGCATCGCCATGTTGCGACCAGAGCCACTCTAGCGCCTGGGGCAGAGGCCACAGAGCCATCCCCAGCGCCTGGGCCATCTTGCTCCAATGGAGCCTTGGCTGCGGGAGGGGAAGAGAGAGACAGAGAGGAAAGTGCAGGGGAGGGGTGGAGAAGCAAATGGGCGTTTCTCCTGTGTGCCCTGGCCGGGAATCGAACCAGGGTCCTCCGCACGCTAGGCCGACGCTCTACCGCTGAGCCAACCGGCCAGAGCTGCGTAGTTTGTCTTTTTATTCTGTTCTTGTTGTCTTTATTTTTTATTATTATTTTTTTTATAATTCTGTTTTTTTGTTAATTTTTTTTAATTCATTTTTAGAGAAGAGAGAGAGAGGGTGAAAGAGAGACAGAGAGAGAGAGAGAGAGAGGAGAGAGAGACAGAGAGAGAGAAGGGGGAGGAGCTGGAAGCATCAACTCCCATATGTGCCTTGACCAGGCAAACCCAGGGTTTCGAACTGGTGACCTCAGCATTTCCAGGTCGACGCTTTATCCACTGCGCCACCACAGATCAGACTGTTCTTGTTGT
Organism: Saccopteryx leptura; assembly: GCF_036850995.1. NCBI lineage: Eukaryota > Metazoa > Chordata > Mammalia > Chiroptera > Emballonuridae > Saccopteryx > Saccopteryx leptura. Next base: position 161,186,351 of record NC_089503.1, read on the forward strand.
CTTTAGCTGTGCAGAAGCTTTTTAGTTTGATGTAGTCCCATTTGTTTATCCTGTCTTTTATTTCACTTGCCTGTGGAGACAAATTGGCAAATATATTGCTGCGAGAGATGTCAGAGAGCTTCCTGCCTATGTTTTCTTCCAAGATGCTTATGGTTTTATGGCTTACATTTAAGTCTTTTATCATTCTGAGTTTATTTTTGTGAATGGTGTAAGTTGGTGGTCTAGTTTCATTTTTTTGCAGGTAACTGTCCAATTTCCCCTACACCATTTGTTGAAGAGGCTGTCTTTACTCCACTGTATGCTCTTACCTCCTTTGTCAAATATCAGTTGTCCATAAAAGTATGGGTTTATTTCTGGGTTCTCAGTTCTGTTCCATTGATCTATATGCCTGTTCTTATGCCAGTACCAGGCTGTTTTGAGTACAATGGCCTTATAATATAACTTGATATCTGCAAGTGTGATACCTCCCACTTTATTCTTCCTCTTCAAGATTGCTGAAGCTATTCGTGTTCTCTTTTGGTTCCATATAAATTTTTGAAATATGTGTTCTATATTTTTGAAGTAAGTCATTGGTATTTTAATTGGTATTGCATTGAATTTATAAATTGCTTTGGGTAATATAGACATTTTAATGATGTTTATTCTTCCTAACCATGAGCATGGTATATGCTTCCACTTGTTTGTATCTTCCCTGATCTCTTTTATCAATGTTTTATAATTTTCCGAGTACAAGTCTTTAATCTCCCTGGTTAAATTTATTCCTAGGTACTTTATTTTTTTGGTTGCAATGGTAAAGGGGATTGCTTCCTTAATTTCTCTTTCTGACAGTTCATTGTTAGTGTATAAAAATGCCTCTGATTTCTGAGTATTAATTTTATATCCTGCCACCTTGCTGAATTCATTTATCAGGTCCGCTAGTTTTTTGACTGAGACTTTAGGGTTTTCTATATATATACAATATCATATCATCTACAAATAATGATAGTTTTACTTCTTCTTTTCCAATTTGTATGCCTTTTATTTCTTTTTCTTGTCTGATTGCTGTGGCTAGGACTTCCAGAACTATATTGAATAAGAGTGGTGAGAGGGAGCACCCCTGCCTTGTTCCTGATCTTAAGGGTATTGCTTTTAATTTTTGCCCATTGAGTATGATGTTGGCTGTGGGTTTGTCATAGATGGCCTTTATCATGTTGAGGTATGTTCCCTGTATTCCCACTTTGCTGAGAGTTTTGATCATGAATGGGTGCTGGATTTTATCAAATGCTTTTTCTGCATCTATTGAAATTATCATGTGATTTTTCTCCTTCCTTTTGTTTATGTGATGAATCACAATGATTGATGTGTGAATATTGTACTAACCTTGCCTCCCCAGAATAAATCCCACTTAATCATGGTGTATGATATTTTTCATATATTGCTGGATCCAGTTTGCTAATATTTTGTTGAGGATTTTAGCATCTAAATTTATCAGGGATATTGGCCTATAATTTTCTTTGTGTTGTCTTTGCCTGGTTTTGGAATCAGAATTATGCTTGCCTCATAAAAGGAGCTTGGAAGTCTTCCTCCTCTTCAATTTTTTGAAATAGTTTGAGAAGGATAGGAGTTAGTTCTTCTTTGAATATTTGGTAGAATTCACTTGTGAAACCATCAGGCCCAGGACTTTTCTTTTTTGGGAGTTTTTTGATAACTGTTTCAATCTCATTTGTTGTAATTGGTCTGTTTAGGTTTTCTGATTCTTCCAGATTAATTTTTGGAAGATTATATGTTTCAAGGAATTTGTCCATTTCATCTAGGTTGTCTAGTTTTTTGGCGTACAGTTCTTCATAGTATTTTCTTACAATATTTTGTATTTCTGTTGTGTCCGTTGTTATTTATCTACTCTCGTTTCTAATTTTATTTATTTATTTATTTATTTGAGTCCTCTCTCTTTTTTTCTTGGTGAGTCTGGTTAAAGGTTCATAGATCTTGTTTACCTTTTTAAAGAACCAGCTTCTGGTTTTATTGATCCTCTGTATTGTTTCTTTCACCTCTATGTCATTTATTTCTGTTCTGATCTTTATTATAAATATTTCCTTCCTTCTACTAGTTCTGGGCTTTACTTGCTGTTCTTTTTCTAGTTCTTTTAGATGTAGGGTAAAGTTGTTTATTTGAGCTTTTTCTAGCTTCTTGAGGTATGCCTGTAATGCTATGAACTTCCCTCTCAAGACTGCTTTTGCTGTGTCCCATAAATTTTGAGTTGATGTATGCTCATTATCATTTGTTTCTAGGAATTTTAAAATTTCTTCTTTGATCTCATTGTTTACCCATTTGTTATTTAATAACATGCTATTTAGTTTCCAAGTGTTTGAGTATTTTTCAGTTTTTCTGTTGTGGTTGATTTCTAGTTTCATGCCATTGTGATTGGAGAAAGTGCTCAATATGATTTCAATCTTCTTAAATTTGTTGAGACCGCTTTTGTGCCCTAACATGTGGTGTATTCTAGAGAATGTACCATGAGCACCTGAAAAGAATGTATATTCTGCTGTTTTAGGGTGAAAGGTTCTGAAGATATCTATTAAATCGAGTTGATCTAGTATGTCCTTTAAGTCTGCTGTTTCTTTGTTAATTTTCTTTCTTGAGGATCTATCTAGTGATGTTAGTGGGGTATTGAAATCCCCTACTATTATAGTATTGCTGTTGATCTCGCCCTTTAAATCCATCAAAGTCTGCTTTATATATTTAGGTGCTCCTATATTAGGTGCATAGATATTTATAACGATTATATCTTCCTGTTGGATTGCTCCCTTTATCATTATGTAGTGACCTTCTTTATCTCTAACTATAGTCTTTGTTTTAAAGTCCATTTTGTCTGATATAAGTATTGCTACCCCAGCTTTTTTTTCATTTCCATTTGCATGAAATATTTTTTCCATCCTTTTATCTTCAGTCTATGTGCATCTTTTGTTTTAAGGTGTGTCTCTTGTATAGACAGCATATGTATGGGTCCTGTTTTCTTATCCACGCAGCTATCCTATGTCTTTTGATCAGATCATTTAATCCATTTACATTTAAGGTTATTATTGACATGTAATTGTTTATTGCCATTTTATTCTTTAAAACTGTATTCCTCTTTGCTATTTTCTTTTTCTCCTTTGATCTGTTTACAACAGGCCCCTTAGCATTTCTTGCAGACTTAGTTTGGTTGTAGTGAATTCCTTTAGTTTTTTTTTTTTGTCTGTAAAGCTTTTTATTTCTTCTTCAATTTTAAATGATAGCTTTGCTGGATAAAGTAGTCTTGGTTGTAGACTCTTGTTCTGCATTACTTTGAATATTTCTTGCCATTCCCTTCTGGCCTCAAGTGTTTCTGTTGAGAAGTCGGATGTCATCCTTATGGGGGCTCCTTTGTAGGTGATAGTCTTTTTTTCTCTAGCAGCTTTTAATATTTTCTCTTTATCACTTAGCTTTGGTATTTTAATTATGATGTGTCTTGGTGTTGATTTCTTTGGGTTTCTCCTTAATTGAGTTCTCTATGCTTCTTGAACATGTGAGATGTTTTCCTGCCTTAATTGAGGGAAGTTTTCAGCTATGATATGCTTGAACAAAGTCTCTATCCCTTGTTCTTTCTCTTCTTCTTCAGGAGCCCCTATGATGTGGATGTTATTTCTCTTCATATTGTCACAGAGCTCTCTTAGAGTTTCCTCAGACTTTTTGAATCTCTTTTCTTTTTTCTGCTCTGCTTCCATGCCTTCATTTATCTTTTCCTCTAACTTGCTGATTCGATTCTCAGCTTCATCCATCCTGCTTTTAATTCCTTCCATTGTGTTCTTCATTTCTGATATTGTATTTGTCATTTCTGACTGATTCTTTTTTATTATTTCAATGTCCTTTTTTATATTTGCTATCTCTTTATTTAGGTGTTTGTAATGACCATCTATTGTTGTTCTAATATCTTTGAGCATTCTAACAATCGTTATTTTAAACTCTGCATCTGGTAATTTGGTTATATCTGATTCATTCAGGTCCTTTTCTGGGGATTTCTCTTGATTCATTTGTGTTGCATTTCTCTGCCTTCTCATTTTGTCTGTGTAAAGGAAGGTTTTGGCCATTGGAGTCCACTGGGTGTGGCCTCTGTTACCTAGGTATGGTCTGTCTGTAGGCCCACCACCCCCTCTTCTATTGCTGCCTAGGGCCTTCGGGTATGGGTGTTGCTGGTGCCTGCCCACTGAGGCTGTTGCTGTGGTTTCTGCCTCTTCTTCATGGGAGTGGCTGTTATTACGTGCTCAGTTGTACAAGCCTTGGTGGCCTTGGCCTTTGCCCCACCCCCATGAGTGGCGGTATGCTCAGCCTGAGGGCAGTGGCGAGCACCTTTGCTCAGCTGTGGGTCTCCACCTGTTTCCGGGCTTTCTCCTGCCCTTGCAGGAGGAGCTCGTTCATGGGTTGGCTGCAAGCCTTAGCTCCACAGGCCAGGCAGGACTGCATGCCCATGCTCAGTATTGGAACTCTGCCTGTTCTGGGTTTTTGGCTCCATCCCCGTGGGAGGAGCCAGCTCCCAAGTCAGGCTACAAGCCTTGGTTCTGCAGGTGGGGAATCTGCGCCCTTGCTCAAGGGCTGGTCTCCACCCCTTCTGGGGTTCCCGCCCTTCTCCCGCAGGCTGGATTGCAGGCAGCCCACAGCTGGGCTTGACTGCTTTTGCACATCCCCTCCTCCTCAGCTGGGCAAGACTGAGCTCACACCTGGGCCTCAGTGGTGGCCAGCTAGCTTCCACCCTTGCCAACAAAACTGCACTTCTGCATCCCGCCGCCTGCCCTCGGGCGAGCCCTCAGCAGTGTGGGTGAGGGCGCTGGAGCTCAGACCCTAACACTCACTACTGTAGTCCCAAAAGCTCCCTCCTTCTAAGCGACTCTGCTCTGAGTGCCACGGGAGAGCTTCAGATTTGGGGAGTGACTCGTCCCAGGGGTTAGGGTGGCTGTCTTTCAAAATGTTTCTCCCTGTGCCTCCTAGATTACACTTTCTTCCTGCTACTCCGGTCCTCTCCTCTCTCCCCATCCCCCGGAGCCCCAGGTGAGTGGTTGTGAGAGAAGTGTTCTGCGCGGTTCCTTTAAGAAGAATCCTGGGTCTGAGAAATCAGTCTCTTTCTCATAAACAGTATCCTGACTTGTTTCCAGCTAAATACTGTCCATATGCCTCTTCTAGGCTCTGGGGCTGCAGGCTGGGGCTTTGTTCCTGGGACTCAGAACCCTCCCCTCTCTGCTAACCTCACTTCCCACCACGTGAGTCTCTCCTGGCTGCCGTTTGCTCCAGGGAGCTGGGCAACCCTCTCCACGTTTCTGCTTTTCCTACCAGTCTCGGTGTGGCTTCTTCAGTGTTCCTTGGTTGAAGAGTCCTCTTAGTTTAGTCCAAAGTTGGTTTTTCCAGATGATAGTTCTTAAAATTAGTTTGTAATCCACTTTGGTTCTGGGAGGTGGATGTTGGTACGTCTGCCTACTCCAGCGCCATCTTGTCTTCCAAAATACAGATTTTTCTATTTTTAGGATTTTAAATGTGCCCAGACTTCAAAAAGTTTGAGAACCACTGCTCTAGAGAATGAAGGTTCACTTCATGGATGTGGAGCTGGGCTTCATGGAGCTTCCAGAACCATCCTGTTAGAGAAGCAGAGCCCTAAACAGGATAAACACCTTGAGGGAAGAAACCTGGTCTAGGCTTACATGGTCAGCTGACTTATGGTCACTCAGTGATGTCCACGTCCAACCCCTGAAACCTGTGACTATGTTACCTGATATGTAAAAGGGTTGTTTTAATGATCGTGAAATGGGTCAGTTATGCTGGATTATCTGGGTGGACTTAGTGTAACCACAAGGTTCTTACAAAAGGGAGTAGGGGGGTTAGGGGAACAGTAGATGAGGCAGTGGACGCAGGAGGCTGGAGGGATGTGAGGAGGGGGCCAGCAGTCAAGGAATGTGGGTGGCATCTAGAAACTGCAAAAGGCAAGGAAATGAATATTCTCTGGAAGTCCCAGGAGGAATCCAGCCTGGCCAACACTCCCCTTGATTTTAGACTTTTGACCTACAGGCCTGCAAAAGAATAAAAACTATAAGAGAATAAATCTGTATTGTCTTAGGTCACTAAGTTTGTGATAATTTGTTACAGCAGCAACAGGAAAATAATACAGCATATTAATAAAAAGGAAAGTCACCCAAGGATTGGGTTGGCCAATTGCTGTCCTCATTCATTGGAACCAATGATTCCTGCCTTTTTTTTCTTTTCTCTTTTTGCACAACACCTCAGGAAGGCCTCTTATATCAAAAGTGTCATGAAGTCCTCGTTTTTAAGAAGTTGTTGAATTGTTCTTGTGTTGAATATGTTTGTTGATATTATATATATTGATACATGTATGTGTATATGTAATATATGTATACAAATATATACACACTGTATCAACTGCACTGCTGAAAGACCCAGAGAGAAGTACAAAATTAAGAGAATTTGGTTTCTGTGATTTCATAAGTGAAAATAGTACCTTGCACCATACTATGTATCTCATAAAACAGAACACAGTGCCAGGCTGGGAGGAGCCTTCAGTGGTAGGTAACTGATAATCATGTTAGAGATAGAATATCACATCTAGAGCAAAAACACCTTTTAGAGACACTGGTTCTGTACTGGGGGAAGGTACTTCCCAGAGAACGTTTAGAAATGTATGAGGGTTTTTTTTTTGGGGGGGGAGTTGCTATAGCAACAGGGATGAGTGGATTGGAAATGGGAAGCGGTGGTGGGAGGTAAAGGGGTGGGAATGACTAGCATTTGGTGTCCAGGAGTCAGGATGCCTGGCTTCTCAGGGGGTCCCAGCTCAGGAACTGTCTCGCCTAAAATGATAACACCTCACTGAGGGATGCTGAAAGGGACACTCACATAGATGGTAACACTGGCCATTTGGAATCACCATATATATATATATATATATTTTACTCTGTGCCAGGCACTGTGGTACAATGGTAAGAAAGGAAAGAAAGGAACTCTTTTCCCCCCTCAAACTGCATCTGGTTTGGTGGGGGGCAGACTGATTCTGCAATGACAGCTGTAACCCAGAAGCAAGGAGAACAAAGGAAGCGTCCAGAAAGGCCTCAGGAAGGACACACTGCCTTCCCTGACGTCAGAGGTGGAGGCAGTGAGGATAAGGTGGGCAGGGCAGTCTGGGGGGGACTGGGTTTCAAGGGCACAGTGCCGTCAGAGTAACGCAAGGAGTTCCATCTGCCGGCCACCTCGATTCTCACTTGGGGGAGGCTTGAGAATTGAGTCGGAGAGGGAAGCAGGGTCTGATAAGGAAGGTCCTGAGACGCTGGTCAGGAGTTTGGACTTTATCCCAGGGCCACGAGCAGCCACTGGAGAGCTTAAAACAAGAAAATGACAAGAACCCAAGTTAGAGACGGTGTCATTGAATCGAGAACTTTGTTAGTGTCTGTTCTTCTGTCACCTGCCTTCAGACCCTGGATAGGAAGCATCACCTGGGCTTTCTCCATGTCTCTCTCCTTGTGGTTGCACAACTTACAGTCACAAAGACAGGGCAGCCTTCTTCACCCACCCGGTGGTGATCATTGGCACCACCCTCAACCATCTGGTAGGGAGTGTCTCCTTTGGGCAGACCCGCTGCCTCCGAGAGCACAGATCATAGGTTAGTTTGGGAAGCTGGCTCTAAAGTCTAAAGAAGAAATGTGGTTAAGATCAAAACCCCTAGAGTCCAACTACCTGACTTGGAATTCCAACTTCACCATTTGTTAGTTTTGTACCTCAGGCTATTCGTTTAACCTCAGTTTTCTCATGTGTAGAATGGGAATAATGTTAATAACTACCTTACAGCGTTTTAATAAAGATCAGCTAAGACCATGCACATAGAGAGCTCAGCACTTAATACACAATAAGTTTTAGCTATTATTACAATGGGAAGCAAAAAGCCAAATTTAGCTCAGGGGTTAAAAGTATATCAGCTGGAGCCACGTTGTTGAATTTAAAATTTAGCATCATGGCGTGTGACCTTGGGCACCCTACTTAAAGCCACTGCACCTCGTTTTCCCATTTCCTGGAAAATGGGTAACAACTACAGTCCCTATTTCAGAGGGCTAGCATAACTTGATGAAACCATGTAAACCTCTAAAAACTGAGATTTCTCTTAGAAATCTCCTGGCATACAGTAAGATCTCTATAAATTTTCAATATTGTTTTAATGGAGGAAGCTATGTAAGCAAAGATGGGAAGGAATTAGGACTCTAGACTTTCAAGGACAACTAGTGAGCATCATACATAAAATGACGGGAAAGGGAAGAGAACCAATACTTTTTTTATAATGTATATTATTTTTCACTTACAGTTGGCATACAAAATTTTACTAATTTCAGATGTACAACATAGTGATTAGACATATATGGAACTTACGAAGTAATCCCCTCCATATGTCTAGTGCCTACCTGACACCATATATAGTTAGTACAATATTATTCACTAAATTCTCTATGCTCTGCTTACATCCTGTGGTTATTTTATAATTATGAATTTTACTTCTTAATCCCTTTTCCTTTTCACCCAGCAACCTCCCCTCCCTCCCCTCTAGCAACCGTCAATTGAGAACCAATAAATTTTTTTTGAATCCTTAATAAGTATCTGTAACTTAAATATCAAAGGAGTTGTCTTGAGGGTGAAACAAAATAAGATACCCCCTGGCCCATTGTAGGTCATTGTTTTCTATCCCAATTTTGCAGCCTAGAGAGCTCAAGTAGTTTGCCCAGGATCACGTGACAAGTGACGGACCCTGGCCATGTTGGACTGAGCCCCTGTCCTTTCCTTCCCCTTTGCTGTGTCCAGTTCCAAGGAGAAGCGACGTGACCCAGCATGGGTGTGGGGACGTGAGGAATCAATTCATGTACGGTCAGGGTTGGGACCTAGGAACAAGGTGGATGCTTTCCTTTAAGTCCAAGATACTGGGGTGCTGGCCTCATGATGGCCACCAGGTGTCAGTGCTACCAACGAATTCCTCCCCTTGCTTCTGTTAAGTGCCAGGGTGCACTTGTTTCTTCATCCCTCAAGCAGCACGGGGCAGAGTCGGCTGCCTGAGAAAAGTTTACCCAGGTTGTGGAGCCCATCTTTAGGTTCACCTGAGTGTCGAGTGATTTTGGAGGCCTGGGTCAGGGCAACATGTGTTAGCAGAGCCCAGAACTGAATTTGGAAAATGTGTGGTGATGGGACACTTGGCTCTTTAAGATGAAAGTCTAAATCATCACTTCCTAAGGAACAATTTGTATCTGGAAGATGCACGTTCCTTGAGAGAGGTCAGTTGTGGAAATTGAAAGGCACTCAAACCCATGGATTCATGAAGTGAAAGTTATTGATTGGTAATTGGTTGTTGATCAGCAAAGACTCAGAACTGTAGCTTTAAATTCTTTAAATCATGAAATGTAACTTACAGGTGAAAAACTATACACACGCATGCACAATTAAATAAAAAAAAATTTCCTGAACAGGCGTCCCCAAACTACGGCCCTGTGGGCTGCAAGCAGCCCCCTGAGGCCATTTATCCGGCCCCCCACTGCACTTCCAGAAGGGGCACCTCTTTCATTGGTGGTCAGTGAGAGGAGCACTGTATGTGGCAGCCCTCCAACAGTCTGAGGGACAGTGAACTGGCCCCCTGTGTAAAAAGTTTGGGGATCCCTGCAGTTTACAACATGTGAGGTACTCAAATAATTTCTATTCTATTCTATTCTATTCTATTCTATTCTATTCTATTCTATTCTATTCTATTCTATTCTATTCTATTCTATTCTACTCTTTCACTTAAAAAAAAGGCTATTTGTGTCCCACCTGACTGATGGCCCACAGTTTGAGGAACAGTGACCCAGGGTAGTAACTTGCAGTATGTTTAGAAGAAGTCCTGGGTTTGCAATGCCAGGATTAGAGTATTCTAAAGGGGAAAACCCTTGGCTTGGCTTTGCACCTGCCAAAATGCAACTTTTTCTTGGGTAAGTTATTTACTCTCTGTAACTCCAGTTTCTTGTGTACAGAACGGATGTAATAGTGCCTTCTCATAGGATGGCTGTGATGTGTCTGGTACATAGCAGGTTTTCAACATATGCCTTTCCATCTGTACTTGAAGAGTTTTATACAATATATGGTTAGAGAACTTTACAATTAACCAAACGAGGGCATTCTGTTGTAGAAGAGGGGCTCATACTAAAACCTGTGATAAGCCTGACCAAGTGGTGGCGCAGTGGATAGAGCGTCAGACTGGGATGTGGAAGGACCCAGGTTTGAGATCCCAAGGTCACCAGCTTGAGCGTGGGCTCATCTGGTTTGAGCAAAGCTCACCAGCTTGGACCCAAGGTTGCTGGCTCAAGTAAGGGGTTACTCGGTCTGCTGAAGGCCCGCGGTCAAGGCACATATGAGAAGGCAATCAATGAACAACTAAGGTGTCGCAACGAAAAACTGATGATTGATGCTTCTCATCTCTCACCATTCCTGTCTGTCTGTTCCTATCTATCCCTCTCTGACTCTTTCTCTGTCCCTGTAAAAAAAACCAAAAAAAACAAAACACACAAAAACTGCACCTGTGCGTGCAGTTCAGGCATGATCGCACTCTGAGGCAGAATGCTGGAACACTGCCCCTTCGAGGTGTGGTGGAGGTGGGTCTACCCAGTTACAGTGATGCCTGTCACTGCATTTCCCCTGTCTGTCCCTCTCCTGGTACCTACTTCATGAATAACATTACTCATTTAGTGATTGTTTTCCAGCGAGGATCTGTGCTTGTCTGATAAACAGCAAGTACTCAATATATTGGTGAATTAATGCACAATTATGAATGGGTATGGGACTGTGGTCAGGCATCCCATCTGGATGAATGTGGAGAAATCTGGAGAATTGTAGCCAAGAGGCCTGTGAGGTGATGAGGGAGAAGCAGGGAAGACTGACTTTTTAATGCTCAAGATAATGAATGCTAATCACAGGGTACTGTGATTTGCCTTACAATGCAGCCGCTATGGAGGTTATTTTCAGTCTGCAAGATCCTTGCAGCTGTTACCTGAGGAAGAGACCCATTTCCTAAAATTTTAGCTCCACTGAACCCTGGGCATAAGGATTCATGACACCATTGGCGTTGTTTCCTGTGATGTAGTTACATCTTTCATCCCGATGAGATTGTAAATTCCTTGAAGCTGTTTTAAGATAAGTGCCTGTTGTTTTGTGATTACTTGCCCTATGTATGCCTGAGCACCTACCCTCACAGCTACCATAGCAAGGTAGATGTTGTTATAGCTCCATTTCACAGGTGAGGTGACTAAGGTTCAGAGAGGCTATAAAACTTCCCCAAGATCACATAGCAAACAGCAGAGTCAGGATTCGAACGCAGCCCTCTAAAGCTAGAGCAGGGCACATACCCCCACCCCCAGCACTCATGTCACCTCTCTTTTCCTTGGCCCTTCCCTTCCCAGCCGTTAACTCAGAGTTCAGCATGTTGGCAACACTCAATAAACACACGTGGCTGGTTGGCTGACGGACCCAGCACTCGGCAGTCTGATTCCCTACGGACAAGTAGGAGCCTGAGTTGCCATGCCCAGGTTGGAACTGCGTGTTCCAGGACCCTGGGCCTGGTGGGGGGGGCATTGCTTTGGAGCACAGACCCCATAGCAGGAAGAGAAATGGAAAACCACTCTGTCCAGAGTCCTCCGTCTGAGGGGGACAGAGAGGGGAGAGAATGATGGAGAAAGGGAGAAAGAGGGATTGCATGCAATCAAGGAGGAGCAGAGGATAAAAGACAAGACAGGCAGGGAGGTGGGGAAAGCCTCTGAGCCTCAGGTGCGGCCCCAGACTCCCTACAGGACACCCCGGGGCTCCTGGGGAGGAAGGGGGAGGGTGCTCCTCCTGGATCCCACTGCCGCCTGTTGTGACAGTCGGGTCTTCTGGCTGACTCCACTCCAGCTATAGATCATTTCATGGGCGTGTGAAACTTTAGAGCTGGGAAACACTTTGGAGATAATCTGTGTAGTGCCGGTGACCGAGGGCAGGCAGGTCACATTGGATTCGGGCAGACAGTAGGGAAACTGCGGAGCTGGAAAGTGTCGGGCATACCCGTTTATTGGAGGCTGGCAAAGACAGGCGAGCAAATAAACAATAAAAGGAAAAGAGCTAATAAACAAAGGAAAATCTGCTATTCACAGTAAGGGCATGGGAGCAAGGAAAACTGCACCTCACGGTGGCAGGAAAGTGATCTGGAAAAATCACCGCCCAGGGGAAGCACCTTATATAGGCCATGCACACGTGCCTCTGCCACATGCTCAGGCACTAACCAAGGAAAGTGCTTGCAGCTGGTAAACCCGCGAGCAAGCCTAACACAACTGCCCCACAATTTGCTGCCATCCTGTGGCACACACTCTCTCTCTTCCTTTCTCTCTCCAGATAAAGCCACTCTGGACTCACAGCGCGGAAACAAAAGTAATAGTAACATCAGTACTAATAACAGCCAGAGGTAGCAGTAAACACACTTGACAATTGTTGACGCAGGGTGCTGAGCCGTCAGAAGGCCAGGGTTGTAAATACTGATGTGGCGCGCTGGTGCACTGATTTGTGGCTGGATTTTGGCCCTGGGAACAGTGACAGTGCACTGGGCACATGTACATGGCGGGCATGAGTTAAGTATTACTTAATTAACCCCCCCAAAAACGTCATGATCCCAATGATACCTCACCAGAGGAGGAAATGTTATGTTCAGAGCAGTGAGCTTACCGGTCTGGGACAAGAGTGTGTGGGTGGAGGGGGTTTGACATGACCCAGGAGGTCCTCACTGCAGAGCTCTGCTCAGGTTCACCCACTGTGGGGTGTCCCAGCACAGAGCTGGGACGAAGCGGGGACAGGAAGCATCTACTGGGAGTTTGAGACCTGTGAGTAAGGGTATCTTTTCCATTCTGTGAAGATCATTTTCTTGATTTCTTCCAACAAGGGCCCCAGAGAGATGCAGTCATCATTCTGGTCTCTGGTGCCCGTTCAGGCAGGAAACAAATAAGAAAGGGTGACCTCGTTCCTATCTCGAGGTTTTCCTTGATGTTTTGGGGAGTGGGTTTGAAAAACATTTCCATTACTTTTAATTCAAGCCTCCTGTCAACTTCAAGGGGGCATTTACCTGAGGAAAATGGCCGGACATGATTCAGTCATGACCCTGCAGGGGTCAGAGGCCCCAGGAGCGATCCCTCCACAGGGTCTGAGCTCTGGAACTTCTCAGCCCTTTCTCCAGTGTGGGTGCTTGGTCCTCTCTCTCATGGGACCTCTAAAGGCAGCCAGGAGGTCCAGGTGACCTGACAGTGTGACTAGGGACAAGTCACAACCTTACGGGGAGCTACATGGCAGAAATGGAGGGTGGAAATAACCTAGGCCTGACTTATAAGCCCAAAGTCATTTGAATTTCATAAATAAAAAAGTCTCAAAGGGAGAAATGAGTGCTTCTTATGCAGAAGTGAAACCTCAGTCTATGAAAAGACACTGGAAAAATCCACTGAATGAAGAACTCCCATGAAATTTCCTCTCCACTGGGCCTCACTTTTCCATAATAATAATAATAAAAATTATAGAATACTTTGGTGGGAAAAGTTTACATGATTTTCCTGTTTGCTTTTTTTAATATACAGGGTGGGGCAAAAGTAGGTTTACCATTGTTCGTGCAGAATATAATACAATAATTAATAAACAATCATAGAAGAATAAACTGTTTCTTATACTCACAATAGTAAACCTACTTTTGCCCACTCTGCCTTTTCTGCTAGCCCAGCCAAGGGCACACTCATCTGCCTCGAGAAATCAGGGTAATTACAGCAGAAAGCAATCGATGGTATTCAAGTTCTGATTCCCAGAAGACGATCTGATTTCAAGGCAGCAGGCTTGAGAGCTGGCATAGTGAAGAGAGACTTTCTAAAATCCTCACTTTCTTTCTTCACTTATCAAGATCCAGGCTTGGTGAAGCCACCACAGGGCATTCAGCGGGAAGTTCATGTGGGAAGAAGAGCCGGAAACAGAAATACATCCCTTCCAGCTGTGGGGATGGCTGTCAAAAGAAGGTAGGCGAGCCTGACCAGGCGGTGGCGCAGTGGATAGAGCGTCGAACTGGGATGCGGAGGACCCAGGTTCGAGACCCCAAGGTTGCCAGCTTGAGCTAAAAGCTCACCAGCTTGGACCCAAGGTCGCTGGCTCCAGCAAGGGGTTACTCGGTCTGCTGAAGGCCCATGGTCAAGGCACATATGAGAAAGCAATCAGTGAACAACAAAAGTGTCGCAACAAAAAACTGATGATTGGTGCTTCTCATCTCTCTCCGTTCCTGTCTGTCTCTCCCTATCTATTTCTCTCTCTGACTCTCTCTCTCTGTCTCTGAAAAAATAAATAAGTAATTAAAAAAAAAAAAAAAAAAAAAAAAAAAAAAAAAAAAAAAGAAGGTAGGCTAGGAGAGAAGTTTTTGGTCCAGGAGGGCAGGGGTTACATACGCAGAGGAGAAGAGAGCCCCGTGGGCAGAGCTCTGAGCCCTCTGTCTTACTGTGCTGGGCTTCCCTGTACCAACATGGAGGCGATGTACATTCTGCGACCTCTCCCCTTTCCTGTGCTGTGTGGATACCAGGTTGAGAGCCAGCAGGTGTGGCAAGGACCCTGCCATGTTGGAAGCAAGTTCCAGGGCTGGAGGAAGAATGTGGAGGAGAGGAGAGGGAGCAGACAGTAGGGGATTGCACAGAAAGATGCTGAGCATTTCAATAGGAAGTTACCCAAAATTAAACAGAAAGTTGTCCAGAGGGGACTAGGGGACAAAGACTAGGATTGTCAACCTAAAGGACAAACAGCTAAGTTTTTTTTTTTTTTGCATTTTTCTGAAGTTGGAAACGGGGAGGCAGTCAGACAGACTCCTGCATGCGCCCCACAGGGGTCCACTGGCATGCCCACCAGGGGGCAATGCTCCGCCCATCTGGGCCGTTGCTCTGTTGCATCCAGAGCCATTCTAGTGCCTGAGGCAGAGGCCACAGAGCCATCCTCAGCGCCCGGGCCAACTTTGCTCCAATGGAGCCTTGGCTGCGGGAGGGGAAGAGAGAGACAGAGAGAAAGGAGAGGGGGAGGGGTGGAGAAGCAGATGGGCACTTCTCCTGTGTGCCCTGGCCGGGAATCGAACCCGGGACTCCAGCACGCCAGGCTGACGCTCTATCACTGAGCCAACTGGCCAGGGCCCAAACAGCTAAGTTTGAGATAAACTCCTGGTGACATCCCATCACACCTGGAATAAAATCCATACTCCTCCTCTGGCCTGCAAGACCACGCGAGACCGGGGATTCCCAGGCTTCAGAGAACATCAGAACCACCCATTCCAACAAACTGCTGGGCTCTGCCCTTCGACTTTCTGACTCGGTAGGACCCATGTGGGAGCTGAGATTTTGCATTTTGTGAGCAGGCTGCACTTTGCGAATCACCACTGGAGACACAGAATGCTTCAAGTTCAGTTTTTTCTACAGCCTTCTGAACTGTTTCCTGTCTCTATAGCCTTTGCCTAAGTCCATAGCAATGAGCTGCTAGTACATGCTCTGTGCTTCTGCGAGGTCCACTCTGGTGTGGTCCTCAGGAGCCCAGAGAGAGACCTTAGCCACAAGGTGGCAGCAGCACCCCAGGCCTGGAGCTGGGGACCGCTCCTTAGCACACCATGCCCTGGGTTCCCACAGAGCAGGCTTGCTGGTCTCTCCATCTCTCCTTGGCAGGGTGGATGGCGGGAGGCGGCCTGGCAGAGGGGAGGTCGTTGGCACACAGAGGAGCAGTTTTGTTCCCTGAGACGCTTGGAGGAAGCTGGGTGGTCTCTTCAGAGTGTCAGATTGTTCCCTTCACAAAACCTCCATGCAGCGTGGGCTGCCGGGGGAGCTGACCTGACAAAGGCTGCGGACAAGATTGGCGGGGGCTGCCCGTCTGTCCCGGGCACAGAGGCCTGGCAGTTCCTCATGATGCTGGTTTCCAGGGGTGACAGGCCTCTGCCAAGCCTCCCTCTTAGAAGATGTGGGTCTGTGGCCTCCTGGGGGAGTTCTGTCCTGCTCACAGTGGCCCCGGATGGAGCCGGAACCACCCTCCCCGCCCCCAGCGTTGCCTCCACGCCTCTTCCTTCTTCATGGAGACCACTGTGTTCTAAACATCTTACGAATCTTCCCAAGTGACAGGAACTGTGCTGAGAATGTTACATGATCATCTATTTAGCTCTCATTACACCTTCTTGAGAACATATTGTTATACTCATTTATAATGAGGAAGTTGGTTTAATCTATTGTTTGCCCTCCTTAGTTGACCATAGAACCCCGTTTTGACACCACCTCCAATTTTCTTGAGAACCCAATATGAAAATTGATTTGGATGTGGCCGGTTTCATCCAACCCCGCATGCACAGACGATGATGCTGACTTAGGTCCAGGGAGATGGAATGATTAGGTCAAGGTACCACTGCTGGTTCAAAGCAAATCAGAGACTAGAATTCATATCACCTCATCCAGGCCTGCTCTCCACTCTGTCTACCCAGTGAGGAGCTATGTGAAAACTATCATTACCACAATGTCAAAAGATTATGTTATAAAGTTGGCCAAGACGGTCCAGGGACCCTCGTGAAACGTCTCAAGAGTTCAGCTGGTAGCAGGTGTGGGTTCAGCTCAGGGCTGTGCACAAGTCTGGATTTGACCACCATTCAGTTGGAGCTGAAGGCCGTAAGGTTTGAGGAAGCAATTTTCAGTCTAGCTATGCTAGTTTTGTAACACTCATGCACACTTTCTCGCGTTTTCTACTGCTTTGCCTAATAGCTCATCAGCTTAAATGAAACAATACCTTACAGAAACACAGTAACGCCAAGACAGTGGAATTTGGTGACAGTTGTCAGATTGTGCTGCTGACAGAATCTTTGAGTGCTGTCATCAGTTCGTTTTGGGGCTGTCCAGACACCTGGGTGGTTTTTGTTTGCTCCTGCTCTGTCTGCCTTCAGGACGTTGTGTGATGCTCAAATCTACTGAATTGGAGAAGAAATTCAACAGTTGTCATCTGACATCATCTTCTGCTGTTAAAGAGACTCACCTCTCTCTTTAACATGGCTGTGCATTTGCAATTATTGGAAAAGAATTGAGGACTTTAAGGGACATATTTTGCCCTCCTTCTGCAATACTGATTGGGCCTTGCTGTTTTTATCTTCCAGCTTTGGCTTAAAGAAGGGGCTTTTGAGGGAATGATGCCCATCCATGGAGGCTTTAGTTTCCCAAAGAAATTCTGAAAAACATCTCATTCCCAACTTTACAGTGACTGGAAAATGATGGTCTTTGAATAGTGCAATATGAAAAAAATATGGGTGCTTTTCTAAAAGGAAAACCCTAAATGAAAGTGTGTTCACCACATTCACAATATGTGAATGCTACATTTTTCAGCCTTGTAATAGATTACAGAAAATCTTTTATGTTTGAAGGGGGAGGGCAAGAGGAAGGAGTGAGAGAAGAAAGGAGGAAAAGGGGAAGAGAAGAAAACAGATGTGAGTCTTAAAATATTTCAAGCATGGATAACTGAAACGGTGTTCACCTTATTTAAGACTGTTCTGTGAGGTCTTAGGGGTGATGGGTCAGGCTTTTTAAGCATAGCCACAAGATTTAGAAGCACATAATGAGTGATAACGTTTCCAGAACAAATCAGTAGTTGGAAATGTCCCAGATCTGGATTGCCTTTTAAAGCCTATTTTTGCCTACAGAGAGAAATAAAAAATTAAGATATTTTTAATAATGTCATGCACTCATTCACCTATAATAGCCACTTCACTGCATATTGTCTTGAATCTTCATTTCATTTTATGAAGTGTTGCCAGATTAACCAATAAAAATTCAGGTTGCCCCGTGCAGTATTTGGGGAAATACACTAAAACATGATTAGTTATTTAATCCTTATGCTACAGCATTATTTGTTACTTATCTGAAATTCAAATTTAACTGAGTGTCTGGTATTTTATCGACAAGCCTACTTGTATGTGTAATATGTAAGTTCAGTATAATGCTATGGTTTCCAAATTGAAGGTTGAGACAGCAGTTTTGTGGGGATGATGCAGAAGACCCGCTGAAAATGTTACCCTCCGGCTCTGAGTACCTGTGTCTGGGAACCCGAAAGGAAGGCGCTCCTGGCAGAGACCATCGGAGAAGCAGGGTGACCAGAAGAAAAACGGAAATGGGGACAGTGAAGAATCTGGAACCCCTTGATGGCTTTCACATATCGACTCCCCCCCCCCCCCCCCCCCTTGCACTGCAAGACGTTGGAATTCCATTTGCGCTTAAAGCAAGTTCTCTTGGAGTGGAAATCCAGTCCCTCCTCTCGAAGAGCCGCGAGCTACCCCTGATGGCTATTGTAGGTATCGCCCCCCAGAACCGGCCTCATTTATCCCGGAGATTTCTCATCTCACAATTGCCCTCCTAGAACACTGTCCATCAGTTTCCTTCGCTTTTCCTTCCTTACTCCCCTTCTGTCGGCTTATTCATTCGGAGCCTGCTCGGGCTGACACCTCCTTATTGCTGTGTCCCCCCTCTCCCCGGAACAGGCCACACAGAGCTGGTCATTGTTGCCCCAGTTTTGGGACCACCCGGGTGGGAGAAGGGGCAGCGCGCGGCTGCAGAGGCCAGTGACTGACAGCAGCCTCAGGTCAAGTGCCCAGCAGGCGGCGGAAAGAGGGAGTGTGCCCCCCTCCCCACCCACCAGGGATCCTCCTCACCCCCCTCCCATCCAGCGGAACCGAGCCTTCCTCCTCCCGCTCTTCAGACCCACGCAATTAACAGCACTGAAACCTCTGTGTTCAACGTGGTGCATGTGAATGAAAACTTACAAAAAATTTTTTTTTCTTTTTTTTTTTTCTGGGAAAGTGAGACTTTCCAGCTTGGGAAAGGAAATCCTGCTTAGGGTGCAACAGTGGTGTTGAACGGATACATGCGGGTGGGTGGGAGGAGCATGTACTTTTCTCAAAGTGTAGGATTTAAAAAAATCTCTGGGATTTTTATTTAATTTCTGTGATTTTTATTTTAAATCTGTGACTTAAAAATCACAGACACCCCTGACTTCTCAAAGTGTAGGATTTAAAAAAACCCTTATCAGAAATGTTTAAGAAACATTATCCTAAAAACTGTACACGGTAACAAAATTTGTGAACAGATCTGTGTCCCACATAGAGATCTAGACTTGCTTCTCTCCCCATCGCCTAAGTCACACACTGGTAGGGCTGCCAGGTCCCTTAACCCTTATGTCTCCGCAGGTCTCCACAGGCTGATGACCAGCTTCTGAGACACCGTGGGGGGGGGGGGGGAGGAGGGCAAAATCCAGCCTTGCTGCGGAAGGGAAGGAAGTTGGTGACCCCAGTACGAAGCGCGGCCTAGCAGTGCATTCACCTCTTCTGGCACTTCCCCAAACACCTGTGTCCAGGGTGTCCCAGGTGTGCACAGGTGTGCAGATGTGGATCCCCTTGGGGTGGCCAAGGTGGTTTGGTCCCCTCAGACTGTGAGCAGTTTCCTTCCACAGCCCCACCCATTCAAATATCACAGATGCCTTGAAAAAGGTTAGAATGTATCGATCAAAAGATCCTTTAGAGGAATGGATGGAAATAAAAGATTTCTACCCTAGGAAAAGGCTAGTGCACAAAACTTTCCCATAAGTTGAAGAGCTATATGAACTCAGGGAAGTCTTCATGTGGATGACCTAGGGGTTCATGGGCCCAACTTAAGAACTTGTCCTACAAGAGGCTGCCACCTGCAAGTAGAGAGTCAGATGAAGAGGCCTCCCGACACAACTTCAACCTGGGCATTCCATGATACTGCCTGCCAATTATTTATTAAAAAGCATAATGGAAAAGAACAGTCGTCCATAAGTCATTCTTCATAACTAGAACATCAGCACGATGGTGATTTCTGACATGTTCCTTGAGATCTTGTTCAGCTCTTTTCACAAATGGCTGTAGTAATCACATAGATAAATCTACCTAATTTAAACATCAGACAGGAAATTACTTTTTTTTTTTGGAAGAACCGGTGGCAGCATCACGCTTCTCTGATGCCAACTTGGAAGTGATTCCATGTGTCTGAGAAGTCTGAATCTGATGTGGACAAGTAAGTGCAGGTTGATACCAAGTGCTCCCCTCACACCCTCCTGTTTCCGGTCCAGTTCCAGGAGTTGGGCAAGGAGAGTATGTCCTTACTCCTTTTCTTAAGGTTGGCTTCCCCATCCAGTTCTTCTAAGATTTTACCAACTGAAATCTAAAACAATCTGCATGGTAACTTTCTCCAGCCTTGTCCTGAGCTCACTGCAATACTTTCATGAAAGGAAAATTTATTATCCTTTAGGGACAATAATAACAATAACAACAATGTGCAAAGGCATAATGTAAAACTATTTTTTTCTTTATTGAAAATACATCTACAAGGTAATGCTCCTCAGTCCACACTGGATGCATGTATACATGCAGAGCCTGTGACGGGTCGGTGAGAGGGGCATCCAAGAAGACTTGCTTTCCATAAGAAATGGTTAGTATAAAAAAATCACACTGTGTAATAGAATTAATTTGGCATAAGTAATTTTTGCTCTACTGGTATCACAAGATGACACCCATGTACAGTAACATTTGTAGTGTGTTTCCCATCAAATGGTTACTCCACCACAGCCTAACATTAACTTTTGTACACAATATAATGCACTGGATCTATATAAAAATACCTCTAATTGTGTATCAGAGGATGTCTAGATTTTCAGTCTGTTAGCATAATTAAATCCATTCGTCACCATTTTCGACCAGAAACTCAAACACAGCTGGCATTATCTGACAACTGCCCCTCCATGTCTTTGACTGGATATTCCTTCGGGGGTAAAGAATTGGTCTCAAAATCTGGGAGCTGCCTGGCCTGAGACCGATGCCCCTGCTGTTTTTTTTTCTTGGAACCACATTGACAATGTCTTCATACTGATTCATCTTCTACCATTTCTCTCAGGAACACAGACAAAACAAGACCAAACAAACCCCACTCCAGCTGAAGGTTTTGAATATCTTGGTAAGTAGAATTCCAACACAAAGACATATCTTGTTTCCTTCATTCTAAGAACTTTTGATTGTAGTCAAAAACCTTTTCAAATACTAGACCACCCACCCAGTGCACAGACCTCTATTAGACAGAGAGTTCATTCATTTAATTTGTTTTAAAATATATAAAAAGTAACCTTATATTTTTATATGTAGATTTTCTTGGGGAATGTTTTTGAACTAAAGAGAAAAAGTGTTTCCATGGTTTTAAGAAAAAATAAACCTTTTATTAAAAAATTCTTCCTTAAAGATGACCTCTATATAACCTTGGTGTTTTAATATCTTTTCTTTATAATGTCAACTGTGCTTCTTTCTTCCCTAGCTTTCTCTAGTGTTCCATAGTAAGACCACGAGCACCTTAGCTAGTTGCTAGTCTTACATTTTAGTTTCTAAAAGTCTATTGTCAGTTGAGGAGTGGTGGGAGACATCCTTCCCGGAGCAGTCCAGGGAAGGGTAGGAAGAAGGGAAAATTTCCCCTGTTGGGAGAAACTATGTGAAGACATCATGAATAATTCCACTCCTAGAATGGCCTCTAGACTGGTGACTTGTGCAACTGACATTGTGGACACAGGATTTTGGTACACCACACCGCCATCCCGCACCTACTTAAAAGTGTTCATTCCTGATAAACATCGTTCCTGAAAGTCCCATGCTCCATGGGATGATACTTGCTATTGGATGTTGGATACTTGCCAGGGAATGTAGAGGACAGGAACTTTCATGACACCATAGGATATTTGGGATATGCGAGACCACAAAGGCATTTAGGAAACACACATTTTACAGGTGAGAGCACTGAGACCTAGAGGTGAAATGTAACTTGCCCTTGGTTACCTGGTAGTTTCACTTTGTGCACTTCCTTACAGCTGTGCTAGGTATGTTTTTGTATGGTCCTGCTACTAATGAAACAAGAACACAAACCAGAATGACCAATTGCGGTTTATCAAGTTTTTTTTGTGTTGATACTAAAACTGAAGTGTGTTCTGAAGGATTTTTAAATTTTGAAAGTTGATTTATAAGCTTTTTTTTAGCCCACTACTTGTTTGACTCTTTAAAAAATCACATTTACAGGATTGTGTGTCACATAAACTTGCAAGGTCTGATCAAGACTATTTTTGATCTTAGTACCTCTTTAGATAAAATTGACATGAAATGACTTAAACTTCCAAATATGGGATGAAAACTATATATTTTGGCTGCTGCAAAATCCTCCCTTGTTTTTGGATGCATACTTCCAAATCCTATCAGAACTGGGAGGAAAGGGAGGTAAGGGGCTTCCTGCAGAGGATGAGTTTTAACGAGCTGGAAACATGTCATGGTTTTCAGACACCTGGGGCTCAGGAGAGCATTTCTTCCTGCCAGTCTACATCTTGGTTTCACTGTCGATGGGTTTCTCTGTTTCGCTTTCCTGGGCAATCAGCTGATAGGGTTTCTTCATTTCATTCTCTTCAATCACTGAGTTGCCTATCTCGACATCATGATTCTTCAGTTCATGTCGAGACAAGTGCTCAACAATGCCGGCCCCAAAGGCGTCTCCCAGAACATTGGTGGTGGTTCGGAGGCGATCCCTGGGGAAGGGCAGGAAGAAGGAACAATGAGGCTGCGGTGACCATTCCCATGACTCCAGCCCAT